>NC_091878.1:2815861-4223791 GCF_019399895.1 Cardiocondyla obscurior
CTGTGCCTCGAGTACGTCGGCGGTGTGGCCCACAGCTCGCATTCTCTCCAGTCTAGTTTCCATTCGTGCCAGCCAGACCTCCACCTCGTTTCTCTTTGCCTCATATCGCTGACTGTCTCCCAGCATCATGTCCAACTGCGTCTTCCTCTGCATGACTTTTGAATTCGTTTCATCCCAATGCTCCCTCAGCTTGGTGACTGCAACATTAGGCAGGCAAACGATATGAGAATACATTACCGTGACGCGCATAGCTGTTGCTTTTTAAGTTTCACGAAAACGGGAAATCGCAGCGGGTATTTCTGGCGCTGAAAACCGCCGGGGCAGGCTTTAGTTTAATTCTTGGTTTTGCAAACGGATCACACTGTGCTGAAAAATATTGAAAATTGCGCGTGCTAGAAGTACGAATACTTCGTAATACAAATTCAACTTCGAAATATAAATTCTTACCCTGTCAAAATTTTTTTTATTGATATAAAAAAAAATATATATAATTAATAACGTTGAAGTAATTTAATAAATGTATATAGGGTCAACACGTCACTCAAAAATAATACGAAATGTTAAGTGAGAAATGTCACAAACAGTAGCACTTAGATTCCTATTGTTTCTTTTAATTTTCTTTTTTACGTCCTTTTAAACCTTATCCCATTATCTCTTTCTGTACATCCCTTGAAACAAAAAGCCTACGTTGAAACTCACGCCGTACGCGAGATATCGGTTGGAAACGATCCAAACTGTAATGGCAAGCTTGAGAGCACAGCTGGATAAAGCAGGCGCAAAACACTGGCAACGATTCAATATCCGCAACAACAAAATTCGCACGCGTGAACATCATGTTCATATACCTTTAAGAATGCACCTTATATGCGCGATGTTTCGAGAGCGCATGTCACCAAACAGGACGGAAACTAAAATAACAATAATTTTGATAGAGAGACACCCCTTTAAAAAAGTAACTCACAATGATTCTGTCAATAAAACATTACAATACCCCGTAAATTAATGTTACTTTAATAAAAACAAATTAATTAAATTTTAATTTCAATAAAAGCGTTGCACTTGCATAGTATCTTTTCAATTAAAATATTTGTTTCAAATACTCAAATACCGACGGCACTGCAAAACATATTTCAAAAAATTTGATAAGAATATTTCTTTTTTAACGTAGTAAAATCATTTATCGGCGCATAGATTTTTAATATGACAGATGAAAAATATCAAATTGTAATCAAATATCGTCAAAATTATTTTGAAACAAAATACGGGTTCTTTTTTTTGTATTCATGAAATACTAGATTTTATTATGTATCTCTGATTAAATATAATTTTCCAATATAATTAAACAAAGAAAATAAATAATTATTCGAGAAGAAGAAAAATTATTCAGTTCAATATAAAAATAACTGTAAAAATCGTGCATATTTTAAAGCAGAATTTTGTTACAAATTATTTCTTTGATTACTTTAGATTCTACGTGATTTCGGATAAAAGCAAAAGGATGCTTCGCGTTCATTCCTTTTTTTATTTCTTTTTTTTATTTTGCAAGCGATAAATTGTAACAAATTACGATGAATTCGCTCACAGCGGAACCACGAGGACAATTTGCATCGTAAAGGATTCCACGGATCTTACATATTCATGTGTTTACTGTATTAATAGTTTCCACTATTCCCAAAGTTCTAACTGTTCCGTTTAACACACCACGTTTCATCCATAATTCAAATATATTAAACGACACGTGACACACTTATAACCCGCGCGAGACTTTAATAATCCAGTCATGAATAAGTATCGCACGTAATTTGGAAAAGGTGCGACGAACAAGGGGCTAAAAGATGGATCTCAAATGTGCACACGTATGCCGACTTTTCAAAAGGCTCGGCTCTATCACCTCGCTTGCTAAAGAACCTCGCGCGAAAGACGGGGGCTGCTTCAATGACTTTCAACGACTTATTACGAGAGCAATCCACCTTCATCGACCCCTATGCACTTGAGCCTATACTTCGGGGCCACCCTTATTATATTCTCCAAGGTATATTTTTCTGTCTGCAAATTTACGAGTGTCGGGATAAGTTAAAAATGAAACGACGCACGGCATTCCAACAATCCGGTTTAAATTCGATGCCCACGGCAATCCGACGGTTGTTACGGCATAGTTTTAATTAGTTTTAATTAGTCTTCAATCTCAATATACGTCAGTCGCTCTGTTAAATTACAGGTTCGATATTACGTCGGCTCGATTATGTAATTGAGTGTTTATAAATTTTATGCTCAATCATCAAATTAATGTATATAATAATTAAGCAAGTTATAAATTCTACTACATTAAATTAAGTATGATTAAAAAGTTAAAAAAAAATTGTTTAATACTAAACCTCATAATAACAAAATGTTAAAAACTCCCATCTATAAAAAAATTAATTTATTACTTGTTTCACGTTGATACTTCAAGTTATTAAAAAATGTATTGTTCAATATTCTATTGTGCGTATTGACCTCAATCAATAGTATTCTAGAACCAAAAGCATCTAATATTAATTTAATGTTATTAATTAAATTAATTATAAATTAATTTACATAATTTTCTCCAAATTGAATAGCTATGTAATTAAAAGTTTGTTTTAATTATATCTGTACAACTAAAGTCGTGTTAGTCATTAATAACGTACGAAGTACATTAAATTGGTTTTCTTTAAATATCTTTTTAAGTACAAAGGAAAAAGAAAAATAAAAAATAAAAAGAAAATGTAACACATATTTCTTCTGTTAAGTTCCATTATATAAATCAGACATGGAACAACTGACCAAGAACTCGTTGTCATGTCCGTTAAAACTTGAAGAAGATTAATGCGTTCCTAGTTGAACAGACTTTTCAGACGTAAGAAAAATCACGTTAAGATAAAAAGATATTTACTTAAAACTAATACTGATTGAACATTACTTCCATCGAGAAGAATATTCATTTAACTTTGACACAGATATGACATAAAAGCACCTATACCCTTTAATTATTTTTTTGATATTTTATCTCCGTTCACTCACTAAAAATAATTTAAATTATTAAATACAATTATTAAATATGTTACACGATAACGTCAATCGCGGATAAAATAACCGAGTTTTATTTCAAAGCTAAATTTAATACAAACATTCTTTTTTTTCTTTTATTTTAATTCGTAAATCTTTTAGAATTACAATACAATGTAAAACGCGAACGACGGCTTTCGTAGGAATGAAAGTGTGGAAGTTATTAAGAGAAAAATATATACGGCGTAAATGCATACATATCAAAGCACCTGGAATGAGTTATCGACACACCTGAGTCTGCCAACGACCCCACAGTAAATATACACGTACGTGTTGCTAGTATAGATTATGCAGATAGTCGTATACATGCAACACTGACGAGCATATATTCACCAGGGAGTCACGAAGTTGCCAAGAACGCATTGTCTACGAGACTATCGAGATATCAATGAATAGCTGCATCGCGAAATACTAACAAGACAACTGCAACGAAATTTTTATTCAGTACTCATTCTCTCCATTTTGCTACTCTCCACCGCGTACGTATTAAAATATCGCGATCGTCGTCGTGTTACGAGCGATATATTACGATAAAAATTAACATTAACATTACATGCCAGCATAGGATTAGTACGTAATTAATTTCACGTTTACTAAAGCACCAAATCTTAATCCATTGGCGACGTCGACGCTGCCGAAGGTGCAAACATTATGAACAAATCGAGACGCGGATAACTGCGATAAAAGATGCCATGCCGAATAACGCTCAACTCCCTGTAAACTTCGTTAACTTGACTTCTCCTAAGATTTCTACGGAGCCTCGCAAGTGGATTACGTTCGAACGCAAGCCGACGAAGTTATCTGAAAGTTACACGCTTTGTTCATTGTTGTTCCGCACGGTAGTTCGAAACGGCACGGTATCTCGATCTCAAAACAAATAAAGATAGAGTTGTTCAACGAACGAAAGGCAGCGAGCCGCCCCGGCAGCGAGTTAATTTAATCCGTATCTGAATTTAATAAGCTGCCGCCTGTCGCCGCCAACCGCGCGCGGTTCAAGCCTCTTTTTAGAACCTGAGGACGAAAATCATCCGTGTAACTTTTGTCACGCATATTTAATACAGGCACGTATGTATAATTCCGGGAATATCGACCTACCCGACATTCACGTTTCAGTAAACGTGTCAGTAAATTATCAAAAGGTAAACGAGATGCATTTAGGCAAAATCGGCGCTGTGTCAAACTTGGCCGCGGACATTGAAACTGTTTGCTCGAAACTGTCGAAGTCGAAAATTTCTACGATACCATTTTGCAATGCCATTAGGCCAAATAAAAAACATTTTTCTTCCTTTATAAAAGTTAAAGAGAAATTATAAGCAGTGGAAGCTCCGCAATCTTATTTTTACAACGAGGCATCACAAAAGGCCGAAAACTTTTACTGTTAAAATTCAAACGCCCTGTAGTGAAATTTTTTTTCGGTTTACTTCTTGCCGTGGGGAAAAGTACCAACTAAACTCTCTCTCTCTCTCTCTCTCGAAATTTTTTTTTTTTTCTTTGCGGTAATAATCGAGCAAAATCGCATATATTATGCACCGGTAAAAATGTTCTTCCGCAAGTTTCTAAAGAATATTACATTTTATAATAAGAACGTGTAGGAAATTTCTATAAATATTAAAATAGAGAACGTTTCATAAAAATTTCGAAGAGTGGATTGGTGTGTAGAAAAAGAATGAATTGTTAACGCAATAAATAATTAATAAAAGATATCGTACGCAAACGCGACAATTACTGCAATGTAACTAAAATCCAACGTAACATAGCACTAAATAATTCATTATTAAATTTCAATCATGGTAATATTAACCTTAATCACAAAGCATTACAAAGGGATTATAAACCGCATATAATTATCTACTTCCAATCAATATATATATATATATATATTGTCCAATATGCATTAGTAGTGATTTCACCGATCCCTCTTTCGTATGCAAATTATAGTTCGTAACGTAAACAAGAGTAATACAACTTTTTCGACAATTATTTCGCGCGTTATTTAAACTTCGTCCTTTCCACATAATAGATTCTATACGCAGATATGTTAATCGTAACGGAGTCGCAGACAGTTTCGCGAAAGGCGGTAAGACTAATGAAAGCGCAAAGGGGTACGAATAATACAACCGGAAAAGGTGAAAGGAATAAAGGAAGATAAGAAGGAGCGGGTAACCAGACGACGCATAAAACGCCGGAGGAACTTTACACGAGCGAAATGGAATTTCCGATAAACTTCGGATTCATCGGCTCCAAAGTCGTCGTCGTCGTCGTCGCTTTCGATCGCGTGTGAGCCCCTCTTCCATTACCGGTACTGTAGACACAGTTTCTTTTCTATTTCGTCGCGAGACGTAACGGGGGAAACAGGGGAAAAAGCTGAAAGCCGTGGGAGGGAAAAGGGAGAAAAGCTAGAAAGCGGAAGACGCGGAAAATCGCGGCCCGGGAATGAGAAATTGCTAGACGCACAGCGCGACGACGCGGATACGTGAGACGAGTGCCAAGGAGTTGCGCTTTCGAGTCCTTACCGCGGGATTTCGCTCGCAGACCGCTTTGTAGCATTGCGTATTCGTCAAAACTATGCGCACTTTACTTTATGCCTCGGGGGAACGGCGCGAGAACAATGCCCTTATTGCACGCAAGGAAAATCGACTGAAGCAGGGCGTGATACGCGCCCCGTGAAATCTTCTCGCTGTCTTTTCGCGAGAAATTCGCATCAATAAGAAATTGTCTCTCCGCGCATAGAAACCACCTCTCGCCGTCTTCACGCGCCGCGAAATGATTTCAACAATCGTAAGGGTATTTCAGTCCTCGCTGACGAAAAACAAACGACGGGAGTCGCAAGGAAAATATCCCGCACGCGAACGGAATTACAAAGCGATGCATTTTCCGTAAGATTTTTTCCACGTTGAAACGTTGAGGCGTTGGGAAGAGCCGTATTCTTATTTCCTCGCAACGCATCTCGGCGGACCTATACCTAATAACTCCGCGCGCGTAAGTGACGAAAACTTAGATGCGCGGCATTATGGATACGGTTCCTTCTTTCACTCGACAAAAAGAGTAAATTGATATGTGGCGCAGATGGTTCTTTGGCGTCGTCCTTAATATAATATAACGTTATTTCTTCAAATATCGATCTTTTCGCGGGGACTACTACATTCCAACTCCATTCGGTCTCTACATGCGTTCATACTTCAGCAGCGTCAACTTTAAATTCCTACTCCATCTCACTTATCACGTTATTACGAGGAAGTTCTACCCTACTTCTGGAACTTTCAAGCGCCTACTATTAAAACTCTGTGCTCCGACTTGTATGATTTTTTTTTTTTATTTTTTTTTTATCCTCCGTGCAGAGACGCAATAATGGAAGAACTGCGAGAATAAATGGCGTATAATAATGTGACGTCTCAACGGAGTAAAAGTTAGCCGTATGAGTCTAACCATACCACCCCCCGCCACGTGACTGTCCAACTCTAGATACCAAAAACTTTTGCAATATTCCGCGTAAAATTTCATAATGAATGCACACATACTGGCGCAATTCGTGCGTAGCTCATTACTACTCATGCTATACATATAGACTCTAGGTGACTAGGTGAACGACGAGCATAAGACGGCAATTAACTACGAATTAAGCGATGATAAGAGATAAGAACAGCTTGAAGAAGAACGCGTGGATTAAAACGTAGCAAAATCTAAAGTTCATTATTTGAGAAGTAGACATTGCATGAATTATTAATATAATTCTTTGCGCGGCTAAATTATTTTCCGAGATATCGAGGACTGTTTTCGTGACGAAATGTCACCTGCAAAAAAGCTTTTTTTTTTTACTACTAAGCGTAACTCATCGAGCCTGCCTAAACCATTGCAGTTATATTTCAATCTTTTTGCTCGGCGCATTCAATTAACTCGGACATAAATTTCAGCGGCGCACGAGCGAGATATATCCGCGTATTACTTAACCCTTTTACTACGCTTTTAAAAAGATGCTCGGTTATTCTTTAATAATAGTAAATCACTCTTTTTCCGCGATCTTAACGTCTCGGTAACGCAAAAATCCATACCGCGATGTAGCGGCGCTTATTTTTTTTGGAGATGATTGATCGATACAGCATTTTGCCGTGCCGCGCCGCGCGTCGGAATTGCCGTGTAATTCCTGCAAATTGTTTGCAAATTGTGCGCTATTACCGGCCATGAATTAGAACGAAATAACGACGGCGGACTATACCGTACATTTAGCTCTTGAAAAAAGGCCGTAATTAACAGAGAGAAATTGTTTATCTTAAATACAATCATTACAGGCAATATTGCGATTAAATTGATTAATATCAGTCTAAATTTTAATTAAAATAGATTCCACGTAGCGATAAAATATACGTTTGTAATTTCGAAAGTTATTTGGATGGTTCATAACGTTATATTATCGAAAGTACTCCTTTCGTTCCTCCTATAACTGAGGATTTATTATTTTTCAAAAAGCCACGCCGGCGTTTTAAAAACCTCCATACAACTTTTCGTTCGCATGCGACATACATGAACCTCATCGATAAAACGTCACTTGTATGTCACACATCGTGCATCATCACACACTTAGTATCACCATTCTCCCTAGGACACCTAATGCTTTATGTACAGAGTTTATGGCACGGTATAATAGCGTCGGGATAGTATTAAATCGATCTCGCTGTCGAGTTGAATTACATTCGACGGTGAATTCACTGGATGTCACCGGATTTCGCGAAAATCAAAGGCGAGACCTGTGCCACCGGCACCGTTTAGCGCGTAACTCTGGGAACTTTCAGTTGGTTTTAATGCGATTAAGCCGTGGAGCGCGCAAGGAGAAAGAGAAATCAATTGACGCAGTCCCCAACAAATATTTTGTAGAAGAGTCTGAAGAAGACACGAAATATTGAATTGCGACTTCATAAAACGCTCGAAACTGTGCGCAATTTCAAAATTAACCCACAAGCAGCACCCCGTCCTAGCAGTCTTATTTCTTTTTGCTCAAACAGCGGTCGTTTACAGCTCGCCCTTTCTGAAGGAATCATGAAAAACAGGCTGACAACGATATTGTCAAAAGCAAGAGCGAGTATTAACGGCAAAGGTTAATTACGTGCTTGTATAACCCTTTCCAGTCTAAACTTCCTTTTCCTCCGCTGTCCAACAGCGGCGCCGAAGCACTGTTTCGCGACTCTGTAACTGCGAAAGTTCGAACAGTTGATGTTGCAAAGAGTTTAAAACTAATTAAAGCCGCGTCATCCGACTTTATGAAGAATCTTGTTTCGTCTCGTGACTGTGCGAAAAACTTCCTAATTTTAAGCGATATTAGCGACGTATCTGCCCATACTTAATCTACGTTGAAAATGGACGTGAATAAATTCAATTCAAGGTAGAATGGAAATTATCGATCACATAACGGTCTGTTCGAGCAGGCATCGGGCAAACCTTCCAATCGGAAGAATTTTTAATTAAACGCTTAGAACACCCGGCAAATATGATATTTTCTCCATCTTCATCTATAGAATAATTAAATCTCTTTTTACGGCGAAATGTTGAGTAATATTTTAAATAAAATTAAATAAAAATTAGGTTAAATTAATCTATTAATTATACGTACGTACCCGGGTTTAAATTCACCAAACTGTTCTGATTTTACAGCTATACATATGCAGCTATACATAATCAGATCGCGCAGATTATATAGATATATTCCAGCGCGAGCCATGTAGCGAGATAATTATTACTGTCTAATTTTAATTTAATAACGATTAATAAAGTTAGAAAAGCTAGGCATCTAGACGTTTTTCGCCGCGTGCTAATTTACTGCGCGTACTGACGTATGTCAACGCGTGCTTGACTGTCGGCCTCCGGGCTAGTAATTAGATACTATTAGATTTTATAAAACTGTTTCTTTAGAAGTATATAAAAATGTTATCTAATAGTTTAATACTAAATTTTCAGTTACAGGCATCTCTATCAAAAAAGACGATAGGAAAGTAATCGATTTCAGATTGTTGTTGAAAAATTTTCTCTTAAATATCGCGGATATATTGATTACGCGCCGTCAAAGGCCGCGATCAGAAAATATTCGTCTGTCGAATATTTGAGGAGGCAAAGACGCAGTTCAAAGCCGGTTATTGCCGAAAAGCCGCGCTCTTTCCACCCTCGATTCTTCGCTAAGTCCGTTCATATATCCATTCGCGTCCCAACGATATAGACACGTAGATCCACGTGATTTTCGACTTCCGGGTAAGGCACATTGACCGTGAACGATATTCACCGACGGCGACTTCTGCGAAATTCTGTTCGTTTTCTGAGCGCGGGTGAAATAGAACGAAACAAATGGGCGATACGGGTATCGAGCATCGAAATTGGGAATGGTTAACCGCCAGCCAAAAAGCAAGAGAAAAGAGAAATTGAGAGAGAGAGGGAGAGAGAGAAAGAGACAGAGAGAGAGAAGCATAAAAAAAAGAGAATAAAAAAGCGGAAAAATAGCGAATAAAGGGAAACCGAGAGGAAAAACGATGTTTCGAAATCACGTGCTCATATTCGAAGATAATTCGATGGTACTGAGCGGCGGTTCCGCTGTTTCGCGTCACTTCGATCTATGTTGCAATGCAGAGATTGTAGTTTATCTTGTCTGTTGGTCGTGATAATGATGTACACGTCGTGCATGTGTTGCATGCAATTTCGGCTCAAATCCTAATACGATCGATTCCACGCACGAAATGCCTAAATGCTGCCGGATAAAAATGTGAGCGTGTATATATTTTTTTTAAACAAACATTATTTTGCCGCGTGTCGTTCGTTTAAAATAATTGTCCGGTGAAAAAAGCGCGTTGTTATCTCTTTTTTTTTTCTTTTTTTGATTTATTTTTATTTTTTTCTTTCACAATCGCGAAACTTTTTGCATTTTTCTCTTTTTTTTTTTTTTTTTTGGCAGTATCAAATGTAAATTGACACAATAGCGATACAATTTACAAAAGATTCGTGATGGAATCTCTCACATGTGCCAATTTTCACGGCGTTATTTCGAAAACATAGTGTATTTTACGCGAGAAATGTGTGTTTGTTTCGCACAGAGGAAACGGAAATCGTAACTCGATCCTGGAAATGTGTATTATATCACTATCCTAGACACAATACGAGCCGCTATGTGAAGTTACGCAAATGAAAACATTATTTCTACTGCGCTACGTTAGTACAACGCAGTCTTTTCTCTTTTATTGCCCTCGCTTAACGAATAAATTATTACGTCCTTCGTTTGCAGACTACACTTGCTTGCGCTGACAAGACGACTGAATCAAAGTGCGTCTTCATTTCCATAATATAAAATTAATAAAGTATCATATAATTAAAATTAACCCGCGTACATCTTGCAAATACAACTTGCACGTATTATTCATGTAAAGTACAGGATTAAAAAGAATCGTAGTAATTTAAAAAAGGAGGATTAAATCTAATGTGAAACACATTTTTAAAAACGACGTAATATATTCATAAATAATTTCATTAAAAAATTATTTAAAAACTCATTAAAAATCCAAAGATGCCCTGTTTCATAATTAATTTTTTTTTTTTGTACTTTCTTTAATTTTAAAGTAACAAATCAATATATCTACAATATAAAGATATATTTTAATAAAAGTTAAACCATAAGCATGAAAAGTGTACTTTTAGCAAGCAATTCTATTGCTTGTTTAGAGCGAAAGTAACACTTTCATAAAAGTGGCTAGTTCAGGATAGAAAACAAGAGGCAAATGAGTGAAAAAAACAAGTAAAACGGCAGATCAGATCACCATTTTAATTGACTCTCTTCACCCTGCCAACCTTATGGTTCTTCTAAAACTGCATTTGCACGGAAAGCAGATACTTTCTATGCAAATCGATGCGATGTTAAGTAGCTCCTTTGCTCCTCGCCACTGCCACGCTTGTCCCCGTCGTTAAAGTTAGGCGACTTAACATTGAAAACTACCAAAATGTAAATCGAAGAATTTAATCTTAATGTTAATTAACAAATGAACAATAACATAATTATCTAAACGTATTACGTGAAGCCAAAGCATGACAGATATATCAGATCGCATATATGCGATTTCATTAAATTAATTTTCCGAGGGCTTTTATCAAAAACCACGCACACGTTATACATTTAATAAAATATTATAGAGAAGAGAAATGTACCTCATGTAAGCAAAATATCAAATTCGCTGTAAAATGACGCAATGTTAACAAAAGAATCATACATTTTTTTTTTACATCCTTAAATTCTGCTATGTCAAAAAATATTAATGTTTTATTTTTGTTTAATATCGCGAATTACACATATTACTCTTATAAACTTGGCGGTTTTTTAATGTGTAATATAATATTTAACAAGGTTTTATTACCACGATAATCCGCTCGTTAAACGTTATTGCTTTATATTCGATATCGTGGGTGACTCGCCTGTTCTTCGCGTCAAAGATCCCATCGGTTTTATCGTAATTTATCCGAACTTTGCACCCTTTTCTTCCTCCAGACAGACGGCCTGGACGTGACAAGAAAGCAGCAAGTAGTTTACGTACGGGCGGTCACGCCTATCTGTCGACGAGGTGACCGTTGCGACCGGTGAATAACCTTTTGTCCCTTCCAAAGAAAGTCATGCAATTTTCTCCCTATCCCGTCGCTAACGAGGCCCCAATTTACAAAGGCGTACCGGTGGGACTACAGTTTCCCCGTGACTGAGCATCTGAATGTTCGATGAGCCACGTTTCGCGCTTAGATAATTCATAATCGCGGCGAGAGTTGTAAGATACAACATAGCCGATAAGATTCGGAAGAAACCTCGACGATAAGTCTGACGTCGACATTTTTCGATGGATAGTAGGTACGACAACTTTATTGACCTGCCGCATAGCTAGAACGCTCAGCCACGAACCCATTGCACTTTTAACGTCCTACCCTAACACTTTTTATTAACACGTTCAATGGCTGCATGAACGAAACCGTAAAAAAAAAAAAAGAAAATTTTAATTACGCGGCGACTTTCATTAACTGCGCGGTCTGCAAAGAGAGGAGAACATTGAATCGCTTAATCCGTCCAGTTAATATTCAAATTATCTCGATAATGATAAAAGAAATGGAGCAAGAAAACAATAGCAGATACTTGATAGGCATTAAAAGTACAAAATATAACGCGGAAGCAAAAATGTTTCCTGCCTCGCTGTTTGCCCTCTCGTTGCCACGTCTGACAGTGATAAACTCAATCTACTGAGAAAGCAAGAGCATGTGTCGGACCGGACCGGTTTTACACGCAATCGTAACTGCGAGTTATGACGTTCGCGCCCCTCAGTGCAACGCACAGACACGCACTACCCTCCACTCTAGTACGCCTCATTCAACTCTTTGGTTACAGGTGTAAAACTGTTGTCGTAGTATCTATCCCAAGAGTGTAATGACCGCACGCAAAAACGTCATTCATTCTGAAAGCCATTCTCCCGTGCTATCCGAATGTAAATATTCATAGCGTTGAATTTTACTCTGAGATCGGCAAGAAATTCGACGAGATTTGCAGAAAGTAATAATATCAAGTATATAAAAAAAAATTAATAAAAAATTAAAATTCAGATAAATGAATCTCTCGTAAAAATAAAAGCATTATCGAAATTAATTTTGTACATACTTTATTTTTTCATAACTACAATTTTTTAATTCCATTATCGTAAATAAATTATTTTTAAAGACTTTGACTCTGAATAAAAAATAAAATATAAACGTTTTATATTTCTGTAAAAAAGAAAGATTCTAATATCTCAAAGGAAAGACGGAATCGCGAAAAAAAAAAGAAATTAATAACGTAATGACATTACCGATAATAACATGAAAACAGCTTGCTTTTAAATCCGATTTATAAGTATGTTCGTCAAATATGTCAATTAGTTAATGTAATATTATTAGGTTGCACAACTTTTAATTTATTGTCTGAGTTGGTTTATATTGCATGATACGAATTCCCTTTTAGATAACACGAACTTTCTCATTATAACAAGCACGGAATATTATCTCACGGTATTCTCGGTATTTCGGAAATTTCATCTCGTTATTCCAAACCATGTTAATTTCTGTAATTAATATCAAGCCAGTGTCACAAAAAGCTGTCGTAACGTAAAAAAAATCGGTAATACTCGCGTCTTGAACTTCTGCCAATATTTGAAATAATATCGCGATCCATAACCAATAAAAAAAAAAAAAAATGTACATAATTTATAGATGCGAACGTAAAATTAAATTTATTTATTTATTCGAGGCATAGCGCAACTTGAACGCGTGCACTCCCCTTTGATGATAATAACTCTCAGTTAAATTCGAGTAATATATTGTGGAGTTGTGTTGTAAACCGCTGGTCGTCGGATCAAAGGGCAGCATAGAGTTCTGCAAGGTTTTTGAAGAGCTTAGGAAATTCGTAAATGAAGGTTGCCTAGTGCAGACACGACTTGCGGTAAGATCAATCGCTCACAGTCTAATCAGAACGGAGCACATACGAGGGAATATTAATTGTCCCGCTACCGTCCATTCCACATTTCAATAATTATTCGAAGCTAATTGTTATGATCAATAAATCTTGAACCGGCAATTCACGTTAATTTTAATGCAACGGAGCAATTAAATTCCCGAATGCATATAATAAAAATATTAGATTTGTAATTGTAAGTGTAATGAATATCTCTTTAAATTCAAAGCAAAAATGCGTACCAGATTAATATCCCTCATTCAAAATGCTTATAAAAACTCGATATATAGGAGAGCCAATAATTCTTTATAAATTTAAAATGACTCCACTTTATTTCAATTTTCCAATATGTCACTGTCCGAACAGTCAAGCCTCTTAATCTCGTATTCCTTTGCTGTCATGTATATCACGTCATGTATAGACCTACCCTGATGAGGGCTGTAGTCAGAGCGCCGACGACCGCGACTGTCTGGCGAGCCTAAAGGGTGACCTTCCGGCAGGGGAGAAACCACATCCGACGAACCGCGTCTTGATATAGCGCCAGATGAATGCTCGGAGTCCCTGCGATGTCTGACCACGTGTGGCGAGTCTTGAGGGCTGCCGTGACCAGAGCTCATCGGTGTCCTCATCGGAGAACCGTGCGACGAAAATGGAGAACCCGGCGGCAATATCTTCTCGGTGCCTTCGAGCGAATTTCCACGTAACAAATCGCACGAGATATTCAACGCGAATTACGAAAGACCGGTGGAGACTACGCGTATAAACCGGTAAAAAAAAAAAAAGAAAAAAAAACGCAGAGAGAGAAATGCGTAATAAATATTTAAAGTTACTCAAATATATAATGTAAAATCTCTCCAAAATTTTTCTATTAAATCCAAAATTAAAGATTATAAATATATACAGTTATATAATATTCATATAAATCTACGTAAGTGTCACTATTTTTTTTTATGCAAGTCGACGCAATTACTTTCTACAAAAATATTTGTTTAAATCGTATTTAAACTCGAAGCTGATTTCTTTGCTGGAGATATTGCAATCAATTCTCGATCGTCGCGAAATAATCCGAGTAAATAAAACTAAATCAAGTCCACGGTAAATACATGAATAAAGCATAGGCTGGTTTTATTACGGCCTAAATAAAATAAAGCTTACGTAAACGAACGCAATGTGCACACGTCTCTACGCTGGATGCACGTGACGTTTCAGATCGAGGTAAATCACGAAGATGAAACAAGGAAACGCGGTGCGCCCGGAATAACGTATACCGAAACAAGTTTTCCAATTTCAGGCCGAACGGACGACATCACGCGTTCGCCTATCTTTTAATCGCGAACACGTCGAATACATCACGGCTCATCTATCAACGCGGCCCAATTACACGCTCTACCAATCCTCGCGAGATCAATGAACGTCTAATTCCTCGCTACTCGCCTATGACGTATAATTGATCGAACGTCATCGTTTGATAATCGTCCAACTTCTGACGTGCGTTTTTTGCAAATAAATATATATATAATTATAAATATATCTCATCCATCTTGCATTAAAAAAATAGTAACTGTTCGAAAAACGAAAACTTAACCATACGACACGATCATAAAAATTAAATAATATCATTAAAAGATATTTTACTTTTCAAATAATTAGCAAATACTTCAATTCATTAAACGGCACAGATAAAAAGATTCCGACGTGTACTATTGACAATAGTCTTAATGAAGCGTCTATTGTTGAAAGCAGTCTCCACGGTCTTTAGAATATTACGCAACTGTCGTTCGCGGCGGAAGTTCGGATACCTTGATGAACGTTCGGTGGATGATGAGAAATTCCGGATGCGGCTGCCGCGTGCGTGGGAGGAGGCGAGTGAACGAGACCGCCTGGTCCAAGGGGGTTGACGAACCCGTGGATCGGATTCCCATGCATGGGGCTAGCGTGGATCGAGCGCGATGGTACCATTCCGGGCAAAGGTATCCCTCTCGTTTGTACCTCGTGAGAGGCGGAGGAGGAGATAGAGGACGCAGAAATGGCCGTGCTCGGATGACCCGGAACGGAGCCGCTGCCATGTATGGAACCTCTTCGATGTTGCGACATAATTGGAATTCGATGACGCCGTGAACGGATAAAGGTAGTAGTAAGGAGAGGCTTAATGCTCCCTGGAGATTGACGGCATCAAGGCACTCGAATTCACTTCGGCGACTGCTCGCCGCAGATATTTTCGTTCCACGTCCGGTTATTCTCCGATACGTTACTCGGAGAGCGTAGCATCGAGAACTATGGTGTGTTTGATAAATCTGCCGGTGTCGCGATATTATCTCCGATCATACGCTACTACGTTTCCAAGTAGGTATAAAGAATTATCACAAGCAATTGCAATAACGCAGCGTAATAGCTCTCTTACTTTTATTTCATCCCTGTATAACCGGCATTTCACTGTTGTAAAATCTCAGTGAAATTTGATCCGTGCCAAACTGTTGCAGATTTTCCACAGTTACAAAGCGAACTCGATATCTCACGTATTATATTTCGGGTTATGTATCCACTCAAGCAGACAATTCACTGTAACTTTACTCTTTTTCTCCCCTATGAGCTTCCTATGATTTCTCTGCGAATGCGTCACACTGCAAACAGCTCACGTACTCACGTACTTTACGTTCTTGCGGAAAATATGACTTGTGCTAATCATTGCGTTTCTCCTTTCGATGGAAATCGAAATAATATATCCGTTTGATTAATGCATCTTTGAAAAAGAGAGCTCGTTACATTCGATACGATTACGTAAGCTCCGTGCGGTGTCAAAAGAGCAATTCGCACGTTTACCGTATGTCCTTTGGCAGGAATAATTAACGTCGTTCCGTCTGCCAGATAATGGTCCCTCGTGTGACGGGATTTTGCGAACTCGGTGGACAGAAATTTAACGTGATATGTTTATTGGACGAGAAAAACTACATGTGGCGTAGTTGTGTTTCCACAAAAATGTCGAACCGCCTTCGACGGCAATTTTATAAAATTAAACAGCAGGGCTTTTTTTAAGATACGATTATATCTGTTCTCCAACTTGGTAAATGCTGTCTGTGCAATAATCTTAATTATGTCCTAATCTCGTCCGGATAGGAAAATATGTAGTTCGTTTAATCAGTAGTTCGTTTAATTATAAATTATTTTATATCTATCACAATCAATTATATTAAATGATAATAATATATAAATCCGCCTTTAGTCAAGCCTTTAGAAGGCAAATGATTTCTAGCTGCTTTCCAAATAATTATATATATATATATATTTTGTAACGTTACAAAATGCCGTGAATCATCTTGTCGAAATAAAGGACGAATCTCGTAATCCTTAGCCCACAGGCTGAACTTTTAAGAGCACAAATTCACCGCTCTCACAAGCTCTCGCAACAAATGATACGCAGCGGAATGAGAGCTTACACGTAGTGAATAAGTTCATAGGATTTTATTTCGACGCGGCGATAAATTTCGATTCCGATATACGGCGGATTTTAAATGTCAGTTTTACGATCGAGGCGCGCGCTATTCGACACGTAAGACTTTCTCCGCGGAAAAAAAAAATAATATCCCGAGGTGATGGCAGAAGAAAGAGAAAAAACGCGCAGCTACGCGGTACTCCAAATCGCCAGGACAGCCGGCAATTAGCACCACAATGAGAACTTTCCGTCGGCAGGTCTCTATAGTCCTCGTCTAACCTTAATACTTCAGACTTGTTGATTTAAGACACTTGTTGGTTTTGAATAGTTAACATAATAGTCATCGCGGCGATACGTCTTGTTCTCTTAGCTCCGTAAGTTGCGACGTAAAAAAATCTCGAAGTGCTCGAAGCACTCGAAGCAACGACGTAAAGAAGATATAAACCTGCCGCAATTACTAAAACGTTGCATTCGCTTCCTTGCTCTTACATTTGCGTCATCATAGTTTTTATTCTCTGCTCGAGACGATCCTGCATTCCATTTCGACAGCACTGAATCGAATTCCTCGTGATAAAATAATCCTCTTCGACAAGGAAAATTAAATATATATAAAAGCACCAGCAGATAATATCATATCCTCCCGGAATCACGATAGAAAATTGCAAAACCTCGGTGAAAATCAAGCGAAACGCATCACAATGCGTCTGAAATACTTTTGTTCAAACGTAGTTTAAAACTACGTCGTTCATAATTCATAAAAATCCAATGAATTTAAATGCGCGAATAATTAATAGAATTTATGTACAATAAAGTAACGATCGGCTCTCGGTTTCGTTAAAAATTTCGTTAAATATACTTTTACAAAGATTGTCGTAAGCCACGTATTAACAGCCGAATTAAAAACGACGGTCGCGTAATACGGTTATTTAAACCTTAGAAATTTTTACGATCCATTTATCATCGTTAGACATACGGCGTTTTATAGAATTTCTGGACTTCAGATTACAGTACTTATTTGATAATTAACAGCTATAATGTGTTTATAATTAGTAGAAAAAGTTCAAGTTAAATGTGCTGTTGTCTGCAAAATAGCTGCACTCTAACTAACGACTCATTATTTTGGTATTATAGTGTTTAATTAACAGAGTACACCATTCGTCAATCCTGCGGGGTAAACTTTAGTCAGATAATTGATATAACGAAGTAGTACACTGTCATAGAGTTTAGCACGTAACAGTACAAATCGTTAAACACACACTGTACTTGGAAGTCGCCGAACGAATTCGTATGGTTAGGTTATCCACAGGTGGACACGGCAGTCGGTGACTTCGTTAAAGCAACCCCACTTTCACGAGGATTATCACAGACCACGTGCTAACGATCGAAGTTCTCCCCCGAAAAAAAAAGAAAAAAAAAAAGAGAAGAAGGGCGTAGATAAAAATGACTGGCTCGGTAGACGGACTATTTTTCACCTATGCACATCGCAGGTCCAACAACGCCTCACGTTACACAGAGAACGATGCTCGACTCGCGGACGTAGAGAGAAAAAGGAGAAAAAAAAAAAAAATTACGAGAGAGAGAGCCAGAGGCCGCGATGGTTCGCCGCTCGTCGGCTTCCGATTAAAAAGCCCGAAATTCCGGCGTGGCGGGCCGGCGGCGATGCGACGGGGCGAATTACATTCGTAGCCGGCGAATCGAGTTTTCCGAAGCGGCGAGCAGAGCGACGTGCGGCGACCGTATTTTCCGCGAGCACGTTTTCGCCGGCGATTGCGGCAGCCGTCGCGACGCCGGCAGCGTCGGGGTGAGTCGTTCGTGTGCGACAGGGAGCGGCCGCGCGAACACTGAAACCGACCCACGCCACCATCACCATCACCACCACCACCACCTCCACCGCCTCCACCGCCGCCACCACCGCCATCAACCTACCACCTACCACCCACCTGCCTACGGCCGCCGACACTACCACCATCGACGGCGCCGCACCCTCTCCTCCGACGCCCGTCGTTTCCACCACCGTCACCACTACTACTCCACCGCCGCTGCTGTTCCGCGAACCCTCCGATTCTCTATCCTTCAACCGCTATCCATCGCCACTATCACCAGCACCGCAACCAACACCACCGTCACCAGTTCTCGTGTAGGTGAAAGCACCCCTTTCTCCTCTCTTCTCCTCACCCTCCTCTTCTCCTCGCCGACGCTACCCCTCTGCGACTACCAACACGGTAGATAGATACCGACGACGCCTCCACTATCCAACCTCCCTCCTCGCTTCCTTCTTCTGTATCTACCTTCGAACTTCGTCGTCCCCCCGTTCGTGCGAGAGTACGCTGCCTTCGCTTTTGCATCCTTCGTTCGTGCCCAAGTGCATGCGTTCTTAGGTAAGTAGATGCAGTACATAGGGGTAGTTGCGTGGGTTATTTCAACTGGCACACGCCGCGGTACACACGGCGCGTTAAGCGTGTGTAATTACTCGTCGACATTGTTGCATTCAATGCTAATAACATTACTAAGTCTCAAATAAAACACTGAGTTACGACAATCCAGTACGACTTTTAAAAGTTAAACTTCTTAAAAACTTTTTCTTTTTTTTTTTTTTTTTTTTATATTTCTAACATATTTTTGTTCCTTAATATCAGTCATATTTATTAAAAAATAATATTTTAAAATTAATAAATTTTCAACACCATGATGATTGATTAGCTACATTTATCATTCGAAATATCATAGAAATATCATAGAAATATCACATCGTACACGTATAAGCGTACTCTGTTTATCGCAAAGCGATAGCTTCGCGCGACAGCAAATGAGACATTAATTTTTCGCATGTCTGCTCGCCAAATTATTACGTTAATTATGTATACGTAGCAATTGATGAATCTAAATTTGCGTATCAGCGAACGTGAGTCGAGAGAAATTTATACGAACCAAATTTGTAACGCTTCGCCCAGCTAGCCGGGGCACAGAAAATATCAATACACGTGCACGCGTGTGAGGTGACCGACAAAATTCGCTAAAATTCTGGGATGTCGAACTAGACGAAATGGATAGCGACGTTTCGCGCGCTACTACAGCCTCTTTGTCGAACGGGAGAATTCGCTCTGGTAGATTTTAACCGGCGATCGAATTAGACGACGGTGACGGAAAAACGTTTTCACTGCTCGAGACACTGGCTAGAATTGCAATTGGGACAAATTTACGAGTAGATAACTACATTTATTTATCCGATCGCGTAGACGTACATACATGGACAAGCATCCTTGAAATTTCGACGAAACACAACCACCCACCGAACAACGGCGATCGAATTGTTTTTTCTTTCTCCCCCTTTTTTTTCTTTTTTTACTTTTTTTTTTTTTGTTTCCACCGAGTTCGCGTGGCAATTGAAGAGTACAATTCCATCGCGATAACGACTTTCGTCGTCAGGGACGATTCGTCAAATTAATCGAAAAGATGCGCGGTCCGCTTCGCTGTAATTGCACCCGAATGATAATTTAAATCCGGGCGTTGTCAAAATGCTGTATAATAACGGCAAATGTAATGAGCGCGATTCGTCAAATTAAGCAAAACGAATGGCATACGCAATTTGCATTGCTTTATCACGATCATTAATTGCTATTGCAGAAATCTAAGTACACGATCTGCCTCATTATGATAATTTTGTAATACTTAGTAATTCATCAAGTATCGAAAAAAGAGAAAAATTTATTTCTATTCTTTTAATTAAATAATGACAAACTTCATTCAACGCACTTTATTGCGTTTGAATGCATTTGTATGTTAATTATATTAAATAGCCGTCGGTGTTAAATCCGATTAATGAACAGTCAATAATGGAAGAAGCAATAGCCGAAATATATGTATAGAAATATCAGCTATCAAATTTGTTCGCAAGATTATGAATACATTATATGATACGGACAAAAATTCGTTAAAAAATATAAAGTATCGTTAAGAAAAAATAACACTGATAATGCATATAGACGATTTATAAATAAAAAATAAATAAATAAATAAAAATTAATAAAAATTGTCTAAATATAAAAAAAAAAAAAACTAACTTTGTCTCTTCCATTATTAATTACGTTTCACGCTACGATGCATTTCAAAATTTATGAAAATCTGATGAAAACACAAGAATATGAGAAGTAGGTTTCAACGCAAATTGATGGATCGCAAGCTGCGAGCGACGACGTTTCTTATAAAAAGCGACTTCCAATTATGCGGCCGATCAATCTCGCTTGAATATCGCCGAGCAAATTATCGGAAAAAATGGGCGCGTTGGAGATGGTTGACGCAACGAAAACTCACGCGGGTGAGAACGATCTTGCGCGAATGTCGTTCAAATGGACATAGATAGAACGCCGCCATTTTTATGAACGTCGGAAGCTGCCCCGCGGCACCGCGGCCGGGACGCACTTCCCGACACAATCGGCAGCTCGACGTGCACGTCAGCGAGACACTGCAACGCGCAGATTCCGTCACTTCCGCGGACATTCGGTGAAGGACTGGGAAAAGGGGACGACGTTGGAATTCCTTTCGGTAATACCCGGGCCCGGCGGAACAAAAGGAGCGTACTTCACTTCAACGCGAACGAGAAGGTACCAAGACAGACCAAATCCCCGAGGTCGTTTATTAGCCGGGAGAAACCCAAAGTTGAACGGTGTGAGTGAGGCGGCCCGAGTCCTCGTGTGGGTAGAAGAGGCGCCGCTCCCGCGCAGAAAGCGTCGCAAGGGTGGCGTCGCAACCGACGTACGTGTGCAAGCATATCCACACTCGCTCAGATGGACGATGGTGGTCGCGGAAGGCAGGGGGAGAGATACGGATAAATGGACAGGTAGATAAATAGACAAAGAAGAGAAGCGAAGCGAAAGAGAAAGACGGAGTGCCTAGATATGGGCTCTGCGGGTTGTGGATCCCCACTCGTCCGGTAACGTGATTTCAGTTCGATATTTGATTTCAGAGTAGAATTAGAGCTCAAAATCCGTGCGCGAGTCCCTACGATACGACATCAAACAAAGTTAACGCCTCTCGAACATACACGTTGATTAAATAAATTATTCGAGACCTCGTAACGGCGCTTCGCAAACAAATAATAATTTTAAAATGTAAAATTTTCTTTACTAGCTGTCAAAGTTCTTGTTCTTCTTCAAAAAAAGATTTACTTACTTGTTTCGATTCGACCTACACTTTTATACATTTTTTCCTAACATTTAATATCGCTAAAACAAACTAAAAGAATTAGATTTTTTTTAAATTAAAAAAAAAAAAATTAAATGCGTTCTTTAATTCGATCTTTGTTATAGTTCCGAATAATTTTCTTTCTGTAAATTCATACATTTTTCTACCCGGCAAAATATGAACAGATTATTTATCGATCGTGTAATACACGCGATCTCATCGGAATAATAAATTTGCAATGAATTAACATTCAGTAATTCGCATGAGAATTTACTGCACCGACGAGATTGCGTTTCAAGTCCGACAAATAGCGGCGCGCGGTTTACCGAGTAGAAAAATGTACGTACATAAACGAAAAGTCCGCCAAAAGAATATTATAAGATTACGAAAATCCGGCCTGAAAAAAAAAGCGCGTATACGACATACACGATCTTAATATTTTTTTAACCGCGTCATCGAGATATAAGAACAAAATGAATGTAAAATTCGATCGCGCCTAGAATGGCGTCGCGCCACGCCTCAGAGGAGCAAAATCGCCCACTTTCGTGAAATATACGACCAGGCAATATTTTAAGGGCTCCTGGCGTAATAATACTATCGTGCCTCGTAGGGCGTTACAGCTGCTATGGCGAACAACCATAAAAATTCAACGAACGAGGATCGTTCCCTGGCGATGAAGAACGTTATATGGCCAAAAGTTAAGCACTGTACTTGCATCTAATCTACCGTTATCTTCGCCGACAGATTCGACTACGGTTTTTGATAGTTTTATAAATCGAAGAGGACCGTTTTCTTTCACAGAGATTGGATACAATTTATAAGGCAAGTAAAAATATTCTATATACAAATATAATCTAAAATATTATATGTGCATATAACATACATAATAATTTTACTGTAAATAATTTTTAAATAACTTAAAAATCATTAATAAAAAGAAAAAAAAATGAAATAAAACAGTCCCTTATTCAACGTGCAGTCACCTACGTTGCAACAGGTTTTCATATCACTTTCGCGAACGCGATAGGTTATATTCATACTATTTTATTGATTTTCACACGCCAAATTAACCGAAGGAAAGTTCTCGTTAAGCGCGAAATCTGTGCAGAGGGATTCCAATTGACTATTCAATTCCGCATTAAAGCATTATCGGGCCATTTTCTTACGTGTAGAATACTTTTGGGAACCAAAGAGGAATTTGATAAGAGCGAATTTTCGACGGCGCATCCAATGGGAATGCCAGTCGCGCATACCTAACGTTTACTTATCCGGAAGAAAATCGTTAATGTTATTGGAATTTTCAATTTAGAAATAGGTGTAGCCGAGTTTAAATTGAATGTACGACCAAACGTTTTTCCCAAGTGCAAGAAAGCACGATGAAAACGGTGAAACGGGATAGATCGTTATCTATACGCGATATCATAAAAAAAAAAAAAAAAACTTATTAAAGATATTAATGTAGATTGTAGATCAACGTGAATTAATTTTGAATTTTACTCACGATTCTTATGCGACGTGTACGCTGAAAAATCGAAACGATGTAACGGCTAATTGTAATAGCTATTGCGCGAGAATGTAACGCCATTAGTGCGCCTGTTTTATTGTAATTTTACCGAATGCGAAACGAGAGCCTCCGCATTCCGCTTCATATTTGTGCAAATGCTCTCGTCGAGGTTTCTGCCTGCGACTCGTGTCATGGTGATACGAGTAATCGAATTTTCCGTGATTTTCATCCGCAGTTCCACTTGACGGATGTGCGTATGTCACGATTTATTCTGACGCTGACGCTATTGTTTGCCCCGACTAATAAACTAATCAGAGATACGGTTACGCCCGCATAAATTGTGCTGTTTTTATTTTTTTTTTTTTTTTGTTTTATTATCGGATTTGTTCAAATCTACGAATTCACTCAAAATATGTAACGCCGTACAATTTGCGCTATAAAACAAAGCCGAAGAATTACAACATTACACGTTGTATATTGCATTAAAAGAATTAAGAGCAAATATGTATATCCCAAAAAGTTGCATGAAAACCAATAGACGCATATATGTATAATACTTTTCAGCAATAATGTAACTTTAAATTATTTAACTTTGTATTATTTTTTAAGAATCACGAAATGAAAACGCAGCAAGAGATAAAAGTAAAAGTCCGAGAGAGACAGGGGGGAAAAAACTTCTAAATTAAGTCTATAGTTTGTTGTATTTTTTCACCAGTGCCTTCGTAGATCCAACCTCGTGTTTGGCTGGCGACATAAATGCATTGTGAATAATACATGGCACATGATGCGATACGTATGTGCATTTGTGACTCGAATACTAAAACAGGTCTCTTACGTACGTCGGGATAGTGACCACAAAAAAAGTACCGTCTTCTATTCTAGCAGCTCTGCAGCTTGTCTTGTTTCTAAGCGAGACGTAAAACCGTACCTACGTCAAACGACCGCGTAAGATATTTAATTAATTATTTAATGAGTTTTATTAATTTAATTTTTATCTAACCAACTAGCTCAAAAATTTCTATATTTAAAAACGTTGAAAAAAAAAAAGAAAGTTTAAATCTTATTTCATAAAACAATTCTAATGATGTGCAGTAGAACTTATTTATAAAAATTATTCCATATTTACTTCTTAAAGCTCACGAATTAATAAGTAAAATAAATTTTCACTAGAAAATCTCAGAGTAAACTGTAAAAGTATCTCAGGTCGAATAATTAGTTTCATGTGAAAGAAATTGAATGAAAACATTTTACGCTGATAATAAAACCAGCATTTAAGACGTAGATTAAATTACAGAACGCGATGTAAGTTGTGAGAAAATCTTATGTCTGACTACAAGATTAAAAAATTAAAAAAAAAAACCCCCATCAATTTATATCGTGGAAATAAACGGTTATCGGCAAGGATGAAATAAAAGCTGATCGAAGGTAAAACGAATCAGAAGTGAAACAATCGTGAATTGAAACTTTCAGCGTTTTCCAAGATCGACGTCTATTTTCCTCCTTGCATGATAAAATATTAAAAATCTCGTCACAAGAGATACGATTTATAGTTACAGCGTTCTTCTGCAAATCTCGTTGAAAACGAGCAACTGCTGTAACGTTGCCAGTACACGAACTTGGACAGTAAGAGAATAAGTGTCAATTTCAGAATGCTAGAAAATATCTTCCAAATGTCAAGAGGGAAGAATCAAATTCAAGGGGGAAAAAGTAGCAGGTAAAATATCGATACGCTTCAAACCGCGAGCCATATCGTTGTAACCCGCGAGTTGAAAATCTTCCGATACAGAACGAATCGCGCGCTTACAAAAGCACATTATGAAGTTCCATTGTACCGAGAGAGCTTAATTCATGTTTCATGTAAAAGTAAGTCGCAGCGGTAGAGCTTTAAGAATTTTAACTGCATTTGGATCCTCATACAAAAGAGGAGAGAAGAATTTGGCGCAAACTCACGCAACGCAAACACGACCTGAAAGTTTTAAGAGCGAACGACAATTCCTGGCACTTCTACCGACGCTGAAAATCCTTGCTTTCTTGAAATGCATTTTTCACCGATTTCTCAATGAGCTTACTAGTTCTTCCTTTTGCATTTTCGTTTTCCCTTTATTCGTTCCAAGAAAACGCCAGACTTATTGCGAGATGCAAATGTAACGTTTCGCGCGGGTCTTTCCTCCGGCCGAATAAATCGGGATTCTTGCTACGAAATACATAAATGTCGGAACCCAACGCGACATTGAAAGCCTATCAAATCGACTAAAAATAACGGAAGACGAGTGCGCATGATTGCGGGTTATTTCCACGGCAAATATACGCGAGGATATGCAAACGTCAAATGCAGCGCCGATTTATGGTTTATGCATCGGCAAAACGAGTACGCAGAAATCTCGGGGGGTCGAAAATGAAAATGGTCGCACGACGTGGCCGTAAAATTGCCGCGGATGGCTCTACGACGTGTTAAGAATGCTGCTGGTCGAAAGCCTTCATAATAAAATTTAAAAAAATGCACGAAAAAGTACACGTATAGTATCGGGTCGATATACTCCGTCCTATTTAATAAAACGTGTTAATTAGTTGAATAACCTGGCAGCTATCGTAATCAATTGTCTTATTTTTAATTTAAGGATTATGATTATGATACATTTTCACGTCTGATTTTCCATTATTACTGTTATTACCGACTAAATTCTCATTAATCAACTGCCTCAGCTGGCGATGTTAAAAATGCAAAACCCATTCTGGCTCGCGAACAAACATTAAATAAAAACGGTAGGTAACAATGTCATTTGTTATTAGATAGTATAAAATGCATTCGAAATCTTGTGAAGAAAAAAACAATTATATCAGTCTTGTTTCTCCATTCTTAACGTATTTTCTCAATGCATGCAATGGGGACAGTATAATGTCTCTATCAACAGTTTTCCGGTACGCTTTCCGGCGAAGGTTCTTTTCATTTTCTGCCAGAATAACGTTTCATTTCAGTGACTACTGTATAAGTAATAAATTAATTATTTTAAAAGAAATATTTAATTTTTGCTTGATAAGAGTTCGCTTTCGTGAAATAAAACCAGTTTTGTGAATTTTTAAGACGGAATTAATTATAAATCTCAAGTACATAGTTAAAACAAAATAATATTATGTCCACTAGTTATTTTCAAGAAGCCCTTCCGTTCAGTCACATCGAGATGTCTCTGCGAATAGCTAATTATTGCAAAGAAACTTAATTTCCGGAACGCAGCAAACGTCAAAGAGCGCACTGCTGGATTGTAAAGTTTCCGGGCTTGCTATCAAGCAGCCGTTAATTAGTTAAATGTCATTCCAACATTACTTCACGACATACAAATCTTAATGCAAGCGTTGAAATTATATATTACGTCAGATAATACGGGACGAGAAGTTATAAAATTCTATTTACCCGAACCGATTTTAAAACGAGCGAATAACTGATTTAAGAAACCAAGAACCGCCAACGTATGCAGATAAATGCAAGATGTTCTCAACCGCATCCTCGTATCAATTAGCATAATCACGCAATTACGCAATTAAGTGACTGAGATCCGAGCAACTTAACATTCGACTCGGAACTACGTTACACTAAGTACGTATAATTTGGACGATATGCAACTCCCCTAAGTCGCCATAGATTCAGAGTAATTGCGAAGTGCAGCGGCGCCGCCCCCGACGACAGCAGCTACGCGGATGCAACACGGTGCGCGATGTACAAGCGACAAACTTTTGTCCCTGTAATATGGCCCCTACCGCGGGAAAGTTGGTCGCAGGATTTTCTAAAGGACGTTATTATAGAAAAGATACAAAGCACGGAAAAAAAACGAACCTCCTCGAGTTTCTCGCAGTCGCGCGCGCGGTCTTCACACGTCGAATCTCGGGATTCTGGGAACTTATTAAGACAGCAGAAGAGAGAAAACGGAGACGCCATACCGTTGTTTTTAATAACGCAAAAGAATTATTATAACGTTACCATTGTTTTCTTTGGAAAACCCCTTTGTTGAACTCGTTAAATTAATTAAATATGTGGATAAAACGTCAAGAACGCGGAACAGCCCGTATACTGCGCCAGTAACGCTTTCCGGAGCCACCGTTTTCTCTCTACACACTCTGCTATTCGAAATACGGCAAACGTGCCCACTCTTTGAAGTGGCGATAAGAACGTGGAGTGTAGTAGAACGTAACACGCGCCAAGACAGAAATTACGTTGCTGCTCCTCGTGAAACCAAAGATGTTGCCACTCTACGTGAAAATGATCGCTTAGACTATCTCGCGAAGTATATTTATTCGTCTTTAATACGTCTTTAAAATTCTCCTGTAATATACATTTTATAAAATAAAATTATCTCCCAAATTTATAAGACGTTAATTTCATACGAAGAAATCGCGCGTTCGTATAAAAATCTTTAATAAATAATATGACGAACACGCAACAAAACTTTTAATTCGATTAATTTTTTTAATTTATGACACGTACGTATATCTGTCCGTATATCATAAAAATAATCTGTATAAATCAAAGGATAAACATATTACATTTGTCGAACGTGGAAAATACTTAATTCATTAAATCTGCGGACGCGAGATATAAATTAAATTAAATTAAATGCACGGGTTAATTAAATTTTGTTACTCTGCGTTTGCTCTATCATGTTAGTAAAGCTCCTTTTACAGGAAAGGCAAACGCGAGGGAAACGTGTATTTATCCTTCTGCCTTCTTGTTTCACAAACGCGTTAAAATTGGATAACCGCCGGCCCCTGAAACAAGTAGACCGCCATGGAAGAAAGTATACCACCTCATCGATTCCCTTATGAAATAACGTATTTGCTAAAAATATCAGGCTTTCGCTCGCAGATTAATTCCATTTCGAAAATGTCCCTCAAAAAGTTATTTGCAACGCGACGTATTTAACAGCGAGCAATTTATTTTTAATAAAAACCAACAAGATTTTCATCAATCACACGTGATAAATATTAAAACTGATTTCGCCGATACCGTTCGGCGAGATACAAGTTCGGGATACAGCCGTAAATGACGTCAGAAATATTTATGCAGCATACGCTCCGGTTACATCGAATATTTATAGCGTAATCCGAAAACTCAATTTATTAGTTTAACAATTGCCCATCGCGGCGTATTTTTACAAGTACAGTTTTGCGGTAAAAGTAAAAAAAAAAGAAAAAAAAACAAGAAATCCATTCGCGAGATAACAATTTCATCTCGCGCTACGCGACCCGGATGAAGCGCGACAGCCAAACGTAAAAGCAAATACGAAATTGCAAATTCTAGAAAGGATAGCGTCAAGTTACTATCGGAAATCTCTCGGAAAAGAACTCTCGCGGAAAAGAGCTTCGAAGGAGTAGAATAAAATGGCAAAAAAAAGAAAAGAAAAAAAAAAGTTCCTTTGGAAAAATGATCGTGTTTTTCGTATTATCGTCTCGTCGTCTTGTATTGAGTGCCGAATCAAACCCGAGACTCCGTTCTGTCACGCAATAAGACTAAGATCTGTTACATAGTTCATCCTTTCAACTTGCGCGCATTAAACCGCAATAATAGGAATTGCATCGTACACAAGCGAGCATTGTCCGCTTTGAAGTGCCTCTTGCATACGTGCCTGACATACGGATTAACTAGGACTATCTCACGCATTGCCATATCGCTGTGGCCAATGCATACGCATCTACAACAATCCGAATACTGTACTATCGATCTATATACGTCAACGCTCACGATATCCAACCCGCATCTCTAAAATACAATGCGTTTTAATTTTAATGACATCGCGTAACATTTGCGACGTTAAAATATTAATATTATTATCAATTATACGTTGCCTTGCGGGTGAATTGCGATATAATGCACATATCTTAAAAAAAAAAAAAAAAAAATTGCCTCGATACTTTCATACGAGTGCAAGACCTCTATGTAAATATTTAAATGTATGCATAAACCTGTTGCACTAAATCTTTGAAGAAAATCTCCCGAGCTGACTGAACAGTGCCAAATATTTGATAAAGAAATGGCATAAGATTTCTTTTTTCTTTTTATTAAATTCACAATTTTTTTTTATATAAATATGTAAGTACATATAATATACATATATCACATTTAACGATAATAAATCTTAAAAAAAAAAAAAAAAAAAAAAAGAGCCGCGCCAACTAACTGATTATAGTACACACGACAGCGTGAATTTTAGTTGGCAAGTATTCCAATTTCAAAAGGACGAGAAATTTCTCTACGTCACGGGCAGAATGCAATAACGGCCGTAGCGCCGGACTAATTGATCGATTTTAATTTCGCACAACACTGATAAAGCGACAGTGCGCGTGGAAGCAACGGGCGAGAAAGGTATCTTCGCCCGTAAAGCCGGGCAGGGTCTTAGCCGCGGAGATAGAAACAGGCAGCAGGCTTATCTCGGGACATTTTCTTCCATTTCGTTCTCTCCACTCGTTCGTCAGAAAAGTCATAGGAACGCCGGGAGTGAATACGGAATTCAACGGAGGAAGGCATCGATGTGACAACTATGCGTGCTAGTAGGATCTACCCTGGTATAGCTTCCAGAGAATGAAGCGATGTGTGTGGGAGGCAGACAGCTGGTATGGAACCGATTGAAAGAAAATCGATAAGTCGGTCTTTCGTAGAAAATATCCGCTTGAACGCTCGTATAACTATCGAGATCCACCCTCGAAAATCTCCTCGAGCGAAAGTTACGGTCGCGCTCCCGAAACGCGCGTGTCTTTAAATAAATTCGCCCGCGACGAAAAATCGAACCAGCTTTTGTAGAATATTTAATGGGACGCTGCAGGTCGCGTGCGAGATATATTTGTGCCGGGAATTAACGAGTACTAAATGCACCTGATCGATTTCTGGAGCTACCGGTGTAAATGTAAATCGCTGAGCTTATTCGAGCAAATTGTAAGAGCCACGGGTTATGCCGAGACCCATAGGTAACCGTTAGCGATATTCTGGACCCGGCGGCAGTTAACTCATTATGTAGGCGAGATGTATTATGTCCGCACGATATTCTAGATTTATGAGCTAAGCGCTGAATGAAATATGCAAACGTATGCGTCGGAGATTATACTGTTGAGTTACTGCTGGTTCCGGAAATCGGCAATTTGTAAATAGTTACGTATATAAAGTAATAAATTAATAAATTAAAATTTTAATGTTCCGAAAAATGTTATAAAAATGTTTTTTACGTTAATACGTCTTAATAGACGTTACACATATAAAAACGTTTACACCGAAAGGACAAATGGGTATTAAAATGTATCCCCGAATTCTTCATCCTCGTAAAACGAATGCAGAATGTAAATCGTGTAGTTAAGTAAAGAGTAGTTAGAGTAAACCGCAGTCTGACAAACACTGCAGTGCTAATATAGAACGAACAATGTTCAATAAAGAACGAGAACGTTTCGAAAGATTGAAAATAATTCACGGCTCTTGAAGTAACATACTACTTTGACTTCAAACTGTATGTTTGTTCGCACAGAATTTAAGAATTTATAGCGGCACAATTAAAATTTTTAATTAATTTTACTTGTGCAAAATGTACGAATATTATAAATTATCAATGTAATTTTAATGACTTTCGTGCGTAGAGTTAAATCTCATCGTGTATTTCACGTTAAAATATATAAATGCATAGAATATATACTGTTGAATGTCGGTGAAATTTTGCGTATCAAAAGATTAATATATAATTAAATAACATCACGAATTATGAAAAGTTTGCAGTTAAAATCATGTTAATACCGTTTCGCGAATTCCGACGTTCAGCGCTGGATGATAAATCGATGTACGACAATTAATTCCAAAACAATTTGCAGACCAAATTCATACGTCGATCGGCAGGTACTGCAATTTATTGCAGTCTTCGGATGAGCAATCAAAGCCGATAATTAAACTTCTAAACTTTGCCCGATTGCGGAAGGTGCCACGCAGAGAGGATTGCTTCTCCAGTATCAATTATGATGACAGAAATTTATTAAATCCATTAAATCACAATGCATTTATCGAGCTATTTCCGCGGAAATATTTTCATCATTTCAAAAAAATTGTCGTCTAACGATTGAAATTTTAACATTATTTCCTTTCAAATTAAAAAAAAAAAAATACCTCTGTGTTTATTTATAAATATTTCATAAATTATCTTTGCTAATAAATCGTATACTATAATGTCGTTGAACTAATTATGCGAATTTCGCGTGTCGTCGCGACTGTTACGCAATCCTAATAAAAAATGCACAATCATAAAGCACTTACCTTTGCCATGCAACTGTTGTCGATTCGTGTCGGCGCGCAAGTTCTCGGCCGTGTGAACCAGCTCGTCTAACTGCGGTTTCTTTTGCTCCAATTCCCGCAAGACATTCTGCAATATAAATCAAAACGACGTAGGCGTTATTACGAGATCGTAGTTCGGTTAATAACCCGCGTGGTAAGATACAGCAACCGAGGCGAAGCCGTGGCACTTGTATCGAACAAGTGCTCGGTGCATGCAACGGTGACGCAGCGCATAGCCCATAATCGATGGCAGCGTCGAAACTGCTGCAAATTGCAACCTAATGGCTGGAAGTCGGATCGTTTGAATACACGCACATTCTTCGGTCAAAAGTCCAGCGTGTCGGTCGAAAGCTTCTAAGAGATATTCACCGTAACCGAACGCTTTTCATCCGTAATTCCTGCTTGATGTAAAACGAGTTAATTTTCTGCTTTACGGCGCGTTGATTAATTATAGAACGTTATTAATTTGCGTATATTTGCGAAGCGTGCACATGCATGTTTCTGTAAACTAAAAACTCTATAAGTATCTGCTAACGTAAAAAAAAAATCTGTAAAAGTATTATCTTCTTTTTCTATTTCTTTTTTTTTTTTTTTTGCCGTATGATAACAAAAGTCGGAAACGCGCGCTCTTGAAGAACAACAATATTCTATCTTAAAAAATTGATGTGACGCGTAAATTAGCTGTTAATTGTTACCGCTTAAAACCGACGCTGATTAGTTCTCTCTCGCTTTGCTTGTTTCACGCCAAGCGAGAGTCAATATCGGCTGTCAAGTTGGGGAATTAATATTCGATTTTATTTGCAACTAAGATCTTTTGAAAAATACGTGAAAAAAACGTGAAACGTGCGCAACTGCGTTACTTACTTGTAACGCAGCACGTTTAATTTTCGTCATTTTTACTAATAAAATATAACTTTTTTATTTCAGATAAAAATCCAGAGAAAGACTTTCGTCGAAGAAGCACCAGACTGACATCCCCGTTGGAGTAGTTAGTGCTGAGAGGAGGAGGAGGCCTCGGAAAGGCATCGTGCATGAACGGAGCAACCCCAGAAGTAAGAAAAATTTTACTTTTAATTATTAATTTGACACACCATTTAGAAGCGCGTGCATATTCTTTTCTAAAGACTTGTAGCATCTCTACAATTAAATTTTATATTTCTTTTTGTTACAGATCGACGCAGCAGCATCCGCCGTCGTCAACGAAAGTGTCGTCACCGCCGATATTAATAATTATACGAACCGCAGCCGGTTCGTCGGTCGTTCCGGGAGTTCCGTATAGTATTCGGACGTAATTTTTTGGCGTGGCTTTATTCTAAACGCGAGTGAAAGAACAGAAACGCGCGAAAGTGATCAATATAATTTTCGCGATTGTAAAATCACGGTCGGGGTGTTCGCGAGTGACTTGTGCGCGGAAGGATGACTCGACACGTCCCATCTGAGAGGAGGAGCAGGCCCGGGATGGGCATCCTGCATCGGCGGAGCAACTTTTAGGTAAATATATATTTTTTTTTTTTAATCTTTATAAAAAAAAATTTTACCTTTACGTTAAATGAAAAACTAATATGTCTACATTAATATGTTTTATTTTATGTTACAGTCACCGGCAGAGTTCTACAACTCCGCTGAAGCTCATGCAGATTGGTGAGTCGCATGATTTTTTTTTTCATAGTTTGTAATTAGGGTTTTTTAAAAAATAGCACGCGCATGGTTTCTTCTAGTCTTTGCGTAATATATTCCACGAAACATTCAGGTCGATCACCTGTTTTTACCAAGCTACTGTAGCTACCTTTTGCCGCACGAACCTATCGATCGCGTGTAGGCTTTCGACGTACCAAACTCTATTCTCTGAGCGGTTCGTTGTAGCAACCGCTACACGACCTTTCGGAATAAATGTATAGATGAGCAACATGCAGAGCTAATTAACGTGCGATCTCATCTTAAAATTAAACGTTTCATCATTAGAAAAATATTGAAGTGTATCGTATTATAGTAGAATTATTAAGCTATAAGTTTTATAATAAAACATAAAACATGCAAAACTAAAATTCTGCAATATATTGTATAAAGAAAATTTTTTAATTGACGGCTTTAAACAAAGTATTTGTTAAAAAACTCTTTTTTTTTGTCCTTTGTTTCGACGCGAAAATATTCTATAAACTTCAGCATTCTTTTGTATCTTAATAAAACTGATAATATCGCGACGAGAAAATGTTTACAAACGCTGTCGTTTCCGCAAGAAGATTACGATAACAATAACTATGTTAAGTCTCGCTAATCCACGTTACTCTGGATAAAAGGGTACTGAATGACTGTCTTCCTCGCACAAGTGCTCCAAGTCTTAATCTGATTCTCGCGCTTGATTGCTGATAGAATTAATTTTCGCAATATTCGCCAAGCACGAAACACTCATTAGATTCGACCTTCATTATATTTTCCAATATCGTCAAGAAAAAGAGAGAAAAAAAAAAAAATTAAATCTCGGCGAACAAAGAACTTCGAAAGATATTATCACATACTTCAATTTATATAAATCCAATTCTTTCGTTCGTAATATCAAAAAACTTTCGCATCCGTAATTGACAATTAATGTATCAAGTGTAGGATAAGAGTTTCTGAAGGTTTTATCTTATTTCTGGTAGACTCATCCAATTCCACTAAAACCTAGAGATCTTCTCGGATCCGTCGCACGCGTATATATTATATAATATAACCGCATTGTGCACGTATGTGTGCGTAAGGAGAGAAATTCGCAAATTAGTCGGTACCCGGAAAACTGTGAGATTAACTCGTTAATCTAACTAATTCACTTTGTCCACTTATATTATAATCACGCGCCTAACTTTGGCATTAAATACAAATCTTTCCCCATCCAACGTACAAATAAATACCAATTTTCAGCGAAGGTGAATATTGCTAATTGTAATTTTTTAATATATTATTTTATTTTAAGAGAATTTTCTTTTCAATAAAAAAAAAAATAGAAAAAAATATATACATAAGACGTTGCATAATTGCCATCGTTACGATTGAGATAACGTTATCTACAGTCAAATACTCAATTAATATTCTATAACGTAGTAAAGAGAATCGTTAATCCACTTAGCAGTACTTTTACTTCCGCTTCCTATGTAAAGTGGAGTTATTTACATCCCTCTGATATAATCGATCGCATGTTACTTCCGTGTCACCAACCGCACGGAAGACTGAATATATACACTCGCTTTCCGAAAAGTTCTAGCCACGATAACAGGAAGATAGAGCATATGCACTTTCCTCGTACATTTTCTTTAAGTATTGAAAACGCTCAAAGTTCAAAATTATAAGGTTTGTTTGACGCTTGAACAATGTTGCGCGCAAGTACAGCAGCCGAAATAAATCTTTAAGCAAGAAAGCTGATATTATATGCGATAAAACTTGCTTTCTGTTTGCCCAAGGCGTGGGTATACCTTCGTTAATTATTGCTATCGATTTCTTGGCGCTCGCCGCAGATATCGTTCTTACAGTTAGGAAATAAAAGAAAGAGCCAGATCGAAGGGTGACCGTGGAACATAGATGGGACACGTTAACCGAACGCTTCGCTCCAATCCATTCAAATAGCAGGAGCCAATGGCCTGACACATTTCCATTCCCCAGTAGTAACCAATGGAAATCCCGTAGGATTGAATTCGATGAAACAGAAGCCGCGAGAATTTCATCGGATATCCAGTATTCGAGCCATTGTGAATGTTATCGTTTACATTGGAAAGAATAAAGCTAGGAGTAACCTTAAAAGTTCTCGCGCTTTTCTCCTCGAAGCGACGCGAAAAATGTTTAAATCGCGCAACGTAATTGCATTCGTTAAATTAGCAAGCGAATTAGGCTAAATTCTGACGTACCCCGGTGTAACAGTACGTCTTAGTATGCGATGCATAACGTGCCAGGCTACGTTATTGTTTCTTAATAGCGTAAGCTGTTGATCTTCATTTACATATATTAACGTACAATTTCGTGGCAATTCTGATAGAAGACCAACATGAAAGCTGCCTGCTAAACAAGACGGTATTGTTTTTGATATAAATAGATTATAATATAGAACGTATTTGCTCGAATGTATTTTACTACAAGAGTCGTTAAAAAATCCCGGTACCATTTACGTACTTTAATGCACCTAAAATAATTCGTCTTTAAAACTCTACGAAATTTGCAATGAATTTATAGTTACATTAACTATCGAATTAAGGGAGATAACTCTGCTAATTTCTCCTTAACGACACTTTCCTTCGTCTCCCATCGGCCATGTTAAACTTCATATACCGGCAATTAAGTTTTAATCTTCGCGGAATGACTCCGATATAATCTGCCGGAGAGCCCGTGAATAATATGAATCGCGAGGTTCAACAATTAGACGAATACATTTCACGATAAAGGTCCTGCGCGAAATTACAAAACATAAAGTTTCAGCTGAATTTAACGTGGATATCTGTTTAATAAAATTTGTAACGTTTTTCTTTATCGCGTTACTATTAGCATAATGGTAAGCGCTATTTCTGCTTTTGCAAATAGATAACAAAATATTATCGAAAAATCAGTAACTGTTGCAGCTAGAAACTCGGAGAAATATCGACTCGTAAAATGCCTCGCATAAATATACCCTTCACGTATAGATAAAAGGAGTATATTCCTCGTGGGAGTGAACACAGTTCACGATCAAACCACAAATACACGTCTGGTCGAAGAAAACTGGACGCGAACAAAACTTTTGACGTCTCATTTAGCCCAATCTGTCGAAACGGTCCCGTGGAGAAGCAATTTCCCGGGAAGTAAGTAGAAAATTCAACGTAAAGTCTGGCATTCCCCGACGTTCCAACAACGTCTATAAATATCTTTAAATCATTCACAATGACTAAACACGTCGACAAAAATGCGTTCGTTATTTATACTGCATAAGAATTATGCGAGTATTAGCGGTGACAAATTTGCAATAAAATTTATGTAAAAAATTTATAAATGTAACATAAGGCTTGTATTAGCGGTACAAATAATTTATATCTGTCTCCTCAATTGTAATGGAAAACTAGAGTCCGTTCGCGCAAATTTTAAGAATCAATCAAAGATATTTATTTATACGTTGATAACCCGATTAATAATATTAAATAAGTAGTAAAATCTTATAAAATAATAGAAATAACTACATCATTTATGAGATATGCATCTCAATTTTCGACTTCAGGATATATGGCCAGTTAGAAACGTCAATGGTACTTGGTAGAATAACTTTTCCAACTATGAAATATTCTCTCATAAGCGACGCGATGCATCTTACTCGGTAATGTCGTTCATTATCCAGAGTGCAACGTAGCGATCGTAGCGAGATACGGAGTTCACACGATCAATTCGTACGTTATTTGATGCAACGTTCATAAAAGATACAAAAAAAAAAAAAAAAATTTCTGTCAGCGTTATTTAAAGTTCTACATTTTACCGAATTAAATATATATCGATTTTTCAACGCGATACATTCATGGTATAATTTTAAATTACATTTAAAGCAAATTATTTATTTCTTTTTCACGATGTACTCTGAAAAATATGAAAAAGTCAAACCTGTGCACCGCGGAAAGCGAAAAAGTCGCGACTGAGAAAAAAAAATCTGAATAAACGCAAAAAAAAATCGAGTAACGTTATATAAGACGAACAAGGAAGGGACAAGATATCGGACGATACCACGGCAGAAACCGTTACTTTTCTGAAGAAAATAAAAGTACGCTAACGGAAAAAGAAAATGGAAAAGCCGGGAAGAGAGAAATGATTGCACAACAGAGGGTATCTTGTCGAGCTGACTTACGAGCGGCCAACGAAAAATTTCGCTGCACCTTCATTTCCTGCGCATGTTTATCCGTGATGTTACCTCGTAGTCGGCGGTTTTACTATAAAATATTTCTGTAAAAATCGCAAATTGTTCCTTCGCTCCAAGCACGAGGGTCTCATTTTCGTACAGCGATGAGAGAGAACTCAAGTGTGTCTCGAACGATACGATTACATAGTGAGCAAAGTAAAAGGATATGAAGTTATGGAATGATACGAGTGCTTCAAAAATTTTTTTCGAAAGAATATATCGGTGACAAAATTTATAATATCTCCCTCATCTCGTTATTCGGCCGATAACGACGTCTTTTAGACGTAATTTCGTTACTAAGGATAACAATCGGGATACAGTTACCAACTGGAATCGATACGACGTGCAACGTAAAAGTGCACTTTAATATAAAATTTTTTAAAAATGTACAAAAAGAAATGCCTAAACGAAGGAAAATCCCGTAGTGAGCGCGGTCGGAATGCGGTCAATTTTAGGTATTGAAAGTATGTTTCCCACAAATGTTACCGGCGCGGAGCTTCCCGTTACACTCAAAGAGCCACCTGCCTTGGTCCTTTTTATTCACTTACGTTAAAGCGAAGCTGCAGGGTGCCGGTGTACATAGACGACGTGGCCGACGTACCGGGCTGAGACTCCTTTCGATCCATCGCACAGGTTCTCTCACACTTTGCGTCGCGCACAGAGCTTTTGATAGCTTCCTTTTTTTTTCGTCCTTTACCGGACACTTTATGCTCGTATGTCTAGCCGGATCGAACAAAGTCCATCGGCGATAGTTTCGTCGGTTCCCTCTCTCGAGAAACCCGCTCTCGTATTTTAGCTTGTCGTCGATCGTTAAATTGAAGCGGCTCCAGCGCAAAAAGCGCTCGCACGTAGTCCAGATAAATGAAACGCCTATTATTTACGCAACATAAAATTTTTTGGTCGCTCTGAGCTCCGTCGGCCGAGCACGATCGAACATTTATTTCCGCGTAGTTTTACCGAACGCGTCGAGCTTAAACGGCAACAATAACGATTAAAAAACGAACGTTTTTCGAAATTGTAAAATTTCCATCGCAACCAGTCGATGTTAAAAAAACAACGCTTTTATCCGTCGGATTTCATAATAAACAATGCGTTTTTTAGGGCCATCTAAATAATCTCGCGTAGATATTCGTTTTCAATAACCGCACGCGCGTTGCTTCAGCCCACATTATACAAACCCGTATCGGTATACTTTCGTATTTGCGCGCCGCGAAATAAATTTTCCCCCGTCCATGTGCAATCCATCAATATCATTATCATAATCATCTACATATCAAGCAGCTTAAAGAAACAAAACGGAAACTGCACTACGTCATTTTCCGCGTAACTTCTATGAGAAGGGTATATCGATCGACGCGAGATATCAGATTTTAATAACGTTAAAAGCGCCGATGCCTCGCAAATTAAATTTTCTAAGAGAGGCCTCTTCCTTTACAGAATATTGCGTGCATAAAATATGCAAGTCCAATGCATAATATGTTCTCACATTTAATAACGTCATTATTTAATTACGATAACAATCAATCTTCGGCGCTTTCTCGGGAAACCAGAAAGGGCTTTAAAGTAATAACGATATATTCCTGGAATACGTATTCCCTTCGGTTAAACGGGAAGACATCAGAATGGACAAAATGCCAAACCGTCACCTGTCAAACTGTCGGCTCGCATCGACCTGCGTGGCCCAAATCGTTGACGTGGTACATAATGCAAATACAACGGCTAGCCGCAATGTCAAAACTCCGAAATATCCGACGCAGCGATAAGTGCGTAAAGAATTCAATGCTGCAGCATTTTTAAGACAAAAATATTTAAAAGAAAAAGAAACATAAAAAAGAAAAAAAGTTATTTTGCGCGCACAGTAAAACGCGCGTTTAGAATAGACCGCGTGGTTCGATCGAATGTTTTCAAGCCGACAAAATTCCTCATTACACAATTCGATATTCGAACGACGTATGCCGTATTTTCGCCGCAACAAGGAGAGAGAGAGAGAGAGAGAGAAAATGCGAGACGAGGCTGGATACGCTGTATCGATTTTCGTTTCGTTCAGTATTTCACCAACTGCATCCCTAATTTTCATTGGAACCGTTCCGTCCCTTTCAAAATTGCATTATCGATTTCCATACGCGATAACAGGTCTTTAATATCGATAACAAGCGCATTCAATTAAGCACAATAGAGAACCCTGCGAGCGAAACAGCAAAGGGTTAGATTTTAAAACGTTGCATACATGATTATTCATGAGATTTACATCCTAAACCGCAAGTTGCGTGTAAGAGTAAACGTGGTAAAATTCGCAAATAAATTCGATACTACATGGGGATTTTAATACGATAGAGATATAAATTTTAAAAGGTTCGGAGGTAAGGGAGCCTTCAATTTCTGCCATTAAACATTCAAAAGTACATTGTAATCTGCTCAGAAGTGCACTCTGATTCTATTGTCAGTCCCAAATCAACCAGCCGGTCGCAGAAAATTATCATTCGCGGCACTTAAATTCAGTCAAAATGACCGTAATGCATAATTCCGGCAAAGAGTATCAACGATATCTCTCGAGGATTTACAAATACGGAATTACGAATTTTCGAATAATCAGCTTCCCATTCGTTAACAAGGCAAATATTTATCATCCTCTGCACACCGGCTAAATAACCATGTGCGCAAACACATCGTGCGTCGAGGGCTGCGTTGACACTGAAAATCGTTTTTCAGCCCCGGAATATAAAAAGCGCGGCCAACAGCTTAACAAAAACAAAAACAACCGAGAAAAAAAAATTGCATTTACGTGCAATCAGTCGAGAATCGTGTCAGCAACGATTAATAAACAATCACGACGTCGCGTAGCTTGATTTTCGATACGCGTGTACTTCGGCGAGAGCGCGTAGTCGAACTGAATTCGGCATCTGACGCTGCTTCATGGGTACCCTTGGTAGCTAGGGAACGGTATATATCTATCCTTTATCCTGTGGGATACGGACATAGGGTGCAAAATTCGTGTAGTGGAGGGTGCTGTTGAGCGAATGCTGCGAACCGTACAAAATTTAAAGCAAACGCAAATCGGACCTGTTTCGATTACAAGAAATACATACATATTCTCTCTCATCGTTATTCAACACGTAATGCATAATAAATGAATTACTGTTCTGTGTCAAAGAATAATTGAGTCAACATTTTTTCTTTCTTTAATTATAATACTTTAAAAAAAAAAAAAAAGAGTAGATTGTTCTAAATTCGCGTACCGCGATTCGATTAATTTTGTTAAAAATGAAATTCGTTTATCAAAAAGTAAAATCCAATAAGTGATTGCGAGTTTAAAAATGTTAGCTTGGCACAATAATTTTTTTTTTTCTTATTTTTAACTTAATTGCACAGAAATAAAATATAATTACGACAGTTACAGGTTTTCTTTAATAAAATTGTAACGTGCAAATATAGAAACGGCGTAATTTTAGAATTAAACTTTTAATGTGTAAAACGTGTGTTTCAACCCGTCGCTGCCATTACACCTAATCCGATAGAACAGGGATCGACAGAGAACATGCGTATTGCGCACACGCAAAATACCTCACCGTGGTATAAAGAGCACAAGCCCTCTTAACTATTTCAAAAATTATAAAATAATTAATTATAATATTTAAACATTATATAATTAATTTTAAAAATATAATATATTAGATAATATATAGGTTTAAAGTTAAATATTCTCTCGCAGTTATTTTAAATAAAATAATACCATCTTTATACACCGACGTTTGAATTAAAGCCAGCAAAAGCAGCAAAACAACAAGAGGATATTAAACTATTGTTTCTACATATTACTCTTTTGGCAAAGATATACGATCGTAGTAATTCGCGATACGCGTGTAACGCGGAAGTAACCCGGACGTGTATGAAGATGTACGATGTACGTCACAAACGCATTTGCCATTAACTGAAGTACACGACGACTGCACGAACGGCATAAAAGCAACTGCAAACCTTTCTTCCTTTCTACGTTATAAAGAACTGAATCGCATCGTGACGAGACTACAAAAAAAAAAAAAAAAGTAGAAATCGTTTAAAAAGAGGCGAGCTTAAAATGGCCAACGAAATGAAAAGACTTGGTATATATAATTATTAGTCTCTAAATGTAAATTATATAAAAGGCACGCGGGCAAAATATATTTTATTTTAAGAGTTTATACAATAGTTGCAAAATTAGTAGAAAGACGAAGGGTTTCGAACGGTATTACGTCGATTTCGCCGTCTGAATTCAGTCGAATAACGTTTCCGACGGTGCCTGACCGAGAAACTGCGTCAAGACGGATCGCGATTTCGCCTAAAGATAGCAACGATGAGGAGACCGTGAATTTCAATTTTCGCGTGGAAAATCTGCGACACTCCGCACGTCACCGCGCCAGGCGACACGTATATCTGTATATACAAGCTGTAAGCTCGCACGCGTTATGGAATGAGGACGGCTATTCACCGGATACCGGCATAACCGGGAAATTGCGAGATCGTGGAAGGTTCTTCATAACTACAGGCGCGCGCGACTCCTGACATTATTACTCGGCGAGTCCTCGGCGACACGGTGTAAGGAGTGCAGCCCTGAAATCCTCTGGGTCCGGACCGCGATGAGATGGTGCGTCGGAGTTATCAGACGCCAGCAACAAAGCCGGACGGAGGAAACGGGGGGAAATAATAGGGAGGGCGTTTATTGCACCGGGTGTGAAGGACGTCGTTCGAAGGATGAAGAAATTCGTATATGCTTCGATGACAACGCGATAGGGAGGTATATCACAGATAACACAAGCGAGAGAATCATTCGTAAAATAATATACACTGTGTTGTAATGCAAAATTGCGCGAGGTTTCTCTTCTTATTATTTTTAACCTTTTCAGAGAGGTACACGAATTAATTACTTTATTCAGTACTTTAATTATTATATTACAAGTAAAATTTATTATTTGAAATGGGAGTATTTGTCAAGCGTCTAAAAGCACATTTCGTGCTAACATGCATCCCGGATTTTGTAATTAGGCTTTGTCAGATGAATTCCGTTTCGTAGCAGGTGATGACAATGACTCGTGTAATGGTAACAGTGAAACGAGCTTAAGTAAGCTCATGAGACTAAAGAGGGACGAGACGAAGAAAAGGGAAGACGTGAGAGAGTGAGAGAGAGAAAGAGCGAGAGAGAGAAACGAAATTCAATGTGACAATTACAAGTAACTGTAATGAGATTTTGAGTGTGAGACGTGTGTGTTAAATATCTTAACCGCATGTGAAACAGACGCGTCTTCTTGAATGTATAATTAGTTCCTAAATTTACTCACTTAGCACGGACCGATTTTCGTAAAGAGGACACAATCTTACAGGTCAGCAATGATGCAAATAGAAACTTCTATATATTTTCGATAAAATCACTATCTTTTTATATCCTCCGCGCGCCAAAATATCCCTTCCACGCTTTTCTCACAATCGGAAATCAATAGCAACGCCAGCGTAACAAACTTATTGTTTTCAGTCATCCCTCAAAATGCATCCGAAAATTCCGAATCCCCCGTTCTAAAGTGCAGGTAGAAAGAAGACCGCGCCGATTTGTCATTTGTCAGAACACAATATCGCTGATTAATCAAGTGCGCCATTTGTCCTATTCACAACCGCCTGGCGCGAGCTGTGAGGGAAAAAAAATGACTTCGCTTTCGTTCGAATAAAGAAGAATTCTTGTGCCGAAAGGAAACCTTATCGCGCCGATTTTTTTTCCAAAGCTTTCGCATTAACGAGCAAACCATCCAGTTATTATTATTATATTTTTTTTTTCTCTTTAGCGAAAAATACTGCCACGTTAAAGTTAATACTTTATACCATTTCTTTGTCGTTAGTAATAATTACCGCCGATAAAAAACGATAAAGAAAAATATCTAGGCAACTATATGTATATGTTATAAGTATATAAACGTGAATTAAGAGCGACGGAACATCAGAATTAAAATAAGAATTTTTCTTATACGTGTAATGAGACTTTCGTTCGCGCGCGAAAGAATGTGACTTTAATACCAACTCTTTGGGACTGACTTGTAAGTTTCCAGAATATAATGTAGAAAGGCACAAAGGAAACGAAGGGGGCATGCAATAATGTACTCTTGTGCCTCGCTTCGAGAAAATTTACAGTAAACGTTCGCATTATTTCCGCGGTAGAGTTTCCCTAGAAGAAGACTATCGCACGTAAAGATAATAGAGAAAGAAGACCAGATATTTGCGAAGTAAAACGCGGAAGCACCTCGATAGTGCACAAGTTTTTACGGTAAAAATTCACATCCGACGCGTATCACATAATACCTTTTTTTACGATTTACCTAAATGTAACTCTAACATACCGGCAAAACTTTTCTGCAATTCCTATAATTAAAACGCAACTGCATGTAATAAAACGATAAAGCTAAAAGCCCATTATTACTTTACAAATTTGCAATACAATTTCCAGCTAGTTTTTAAATTACTGTTACGTTCCATTCAAACACAAATAAATTATAAAATAGAAACATAAAAAAATGCATCAGCATTTTATATAATTGCACAGAAGCATCCCATAGTTCCAGGAAAGTTCCACAAAATTGATATATTTGTAAATTAAAAAAAAAAAAAAAAAAAAAAAAATAATGATAATACGGCATTACATTAAATCTGTAATAAAATCAATGATATCTTATTCCAATTTCGATTCTGCTTAGAAAGCGACGATTTCGTGTTTGCCCTCGCCAATTCTGGATATCGATCCATTAAGCCCAATGCAATTAACAACTATGGCGGCATAACGCGTAGCACGACGTCGACGCACAAAGGAAGGCGTGGCGGTGTTCGTTGGACCCTTAATGCCAATGCCAATGTCAGGGCTTTCCCGGTCAATCACCTAAACATCCCTACCTACGTATCTCAGAAGTTCTATGCACCCGTTGCGGCGGTTTCGCTCTTTCCCGCAGCTTCCCTTCCCCCGTCATCATCCGACGATAACTTTTCCACTTGTGGTACTACGCTCAACTGGCCGAATGAAAAAGCTAAGAGGGCATTTTACCCCTGAAGCAGCCACTTGAGTCGAGATCAACCTTGGGGGATAGAAATATCGACTGCACCCTCGCGACAGAGTGCGAGGTTACCGACGTCGGAGCTTTTAGCTTTCACCGCTGCTTTTACCGTTCGCTCGTACGAAATAACGACGGCGCGCCGTAAGAATCGACGTAAATCTCGTAATATCTATTTGAGAAGATCAGCAACCGGTAATTAATTATATAAATACCTTCTGCTTGTCCAGAAGATGCAGGATTTCGTCGACGTCGCCAACGACCACAGATTGTTGCCGCAACATCTCTTCTTCGACCGTAAGCCAGTCACGTATCTGCAACGTAATTGAACAAATAATTAATATATAAATTAAAGAAATAAAAATTGAAAATTATTTTAAGCAAAAATAATTTTATTTCATAATAAGAGCGTGATCAAATTAATCGGCGTGTCTCTGATAATCAATCGATAAAACGATAATTTATCTTGATGAATTAATTTCAAATTAGCCATCTCAATTAACTTATATCCCTTAGTAAACGTGCGTATCAGCGCCGATAGGAAATATATCCGTCTCCTCGTCTGAAAGTGGTTGAAACCAGGTGGAAAAGAGCTGACGAAAAAGGGGAGGACGCAAGACCGGAATTAGGATATTTGCCACCGGAAATTAGTAGGGAGTGTCCGTTCGTAAGTGGCCGACTTCGATTTACTTCCAATATTCGCTAACAATCGAGAATAGGCGAATTCTGAATACGCGAGATGGGCTCTAAACCATGCATTAAATATCAAGCATGTATTCTCCAATAAATATAGAGTTCAAATTCTCGATTAAAATCTAATTACGGTTAAGTGTCGATCATCCTAAGGTGTCGACGATAACCAAAATAAGCGATCGCGTGTGAAGCAATTTTCAGTAATTCTCGATGACGGGGGAAAAAAAAATCTACAAACATGATTACTCTAAACGGATTGTACCGCTTTTGTATGGGATGAGTGAGTGCTCAATTGCATCACAAATTTACATTTTCCAACAGCCATTACAACGAACAGTTTTTCCTTGTAAAGGGCTCTATCGGTGCGCTTAATTAAATATCAAGGCAAGTTGCGTAATCACATTTCCATTGCAACTACGAGTTGTAAAGCCAATAATACAATTTAAAAGCACGTATGCGCGCACGCGCGCGTAACGCTTCGCTAGGCACCGGACATATCTCCGTTAGCAATTCTGGTGCACGCTTTCTCGTTGTGTGTCGAGTTCTATTCAAAATACTTCAAAAGATCGCGACAGTCAAATAAATATTCTCGGCAAATAAGATATTTAAAAAAAAAAAAGAAAAAGAAACAAGTTAAAAATTCTCGAACTAACCACCGGACAGGTCAGTCAATCGGTCGATCAGCGATGCAACGGTAAGCATGCGAGAAACTCAAAGTAGCATTCGACGAGGGCTGCCCCCGGATCGCAAACGTGGAACTTTCGGGGGAGTCGATAAATCGCGGAAGAGATAAACCGTAGTGCTACAGGAAATTAAGGTCTCGCTCGATCCCGACAACCCCCGGAGTCTGCCACCTAGACTAAGCTTCAGGGCTCGTTCCGCCTTTCACCCACCCTTGTCCGACTCGAAGCGCCCCTTGATTAAGTGCCCGTTGTCGAAGAATGATCATATCCCTCGTGTTCTCCGCCTCAAAACGGACACCCTACAACCGTACGTGTGTACACATTTTTCATACGTTATATAACTTACGTATTTTATTTGCAAGATAAAATACAGCGATCAAGAATCTAATAAGCTGAATACCGCAAAGAGACTCAGTTCGAAATTATTGGAGTACCATAGAAACGGCGAGCACGGGAATTCAATGTAGGGAAGCATACGCTAATATCGCGTTTGCAGAAGTTTGGAATATGAAATTTGCTCCACACACGAAAATAGCACATACCGCACGTAAGCGTTTCTTGTCGACATTAATTTTCGGCCCCATTATTCAAGGAACGGTGCAACATTTATCATTCAAACAGAAAACCGCATTATAAAATACGCTACTATTAATCAATACGCTGTTGTAAAATCGGAAGACAAAAATAATCGCGAAAATAGAGTATTATTTTAGCGTCGATCAAAATCAATTTCCCAATTAAACGTCCTAAAATTAAACGCGCACGATGTGTTATTTATAATAAAAACATTTCAATTTGCATCACTAATCTAATTAGGATAATTGCTATCGCCGGACAACGAATTTCGCGTCGCGGTCGTAACAAGTAGCACGCGCAAGATAAAAAAATAAAAAAAAGTAATCTATCGTTACAAGCCAAAATAGAATTTTATTGGCAACTTGATTCCTGCTCAAGTCTCGTTAGCTCGAGGCCTCTCATCGCTTTATGCAAACAGCACAATACTTGTCAGTGCGACAGCATATCCGGAAATAGAAGCCGGGAGATACCTATTATGGCGTTGGACTGCCTGGAGTCTGACTGTTGACTCGGCAAATAGGAAAAGCGTACTGGAACTACTGAAGCCTATGTAACGTTTGCCGAGACGTTGGCAAAAGTTGTTTGGACAATAGACGGAGATATTACGTGTTACCGGGAAATATTAATAAGCCTCATGTAGTAATTAACTGGCTAATTGTTAACACATCCTCTCCCTCTTTCTCTCATTTTCTCTATCATAATATCAATGATATTGTCGAAGCCAAACCGAACATAATAAAATTTATATCAAAATTTTTTTATATTAAACGTAATTAACTAAAATAATAAATAAGAACCAGCATAATGGATAGAATAAAAAAATATGCTTTCTTAAATAATATTGTATCACAAAGAGAAAAAGTATTTCCGACTGTTGAAACCCGCGGAGTAAAAGAGAGACGTCGTGGGAATAAAAAAAAAACCTATTTATTAATAAATCACAAAATATTAATATTTATGTATAAAATGCTGATCACGTACCTTCCGCGTCGACTAAAATCTTAAAATTAAACTCACCGCGGCTAAGTACGTCCTTTAAATTAAATTTCCATGCTATAAAAGACGACGAATTTCCACTCCCTCGGATCATGAATGAAGATAAAATTGGGATTTGATTTAATTTATTTTATTATATTTCGCGGATTGTACGTCCAGACTAAGTCTGTTACAAAAGAACAAGACGGGTACGGAGAATGAATGAGGATCAGGCGTGAAGGGAGAGAAACCGACAGAGTAATTCGATAAAATTGACCGAGTTACACGCCTGCATGAACGTCGACCCTTTTCCTCCTCTTACGCTGCCCACCGTCGTCGCACAAATCTAATTCCTATCCTTGATAACCGAACTCGTGCCACCAATTGCAGAATATTCCGTCAAAATTACATCTCTTTCGAAATTTTCGTAACTAGATCGCGATCGAAAGGAGAATGCGAACTAGAAGTCGAGCCTCGAAATCCTATGAAGTATGCTGACGCGATAAGAAGTTATTGCTGAGACAGCATCAACAATAGGTCGGTCTTCCGAACTCCATTTGCAATTCCGGCGATGACTCTCCTCGATCCTCGATAAAGCTATTACTGTGCATCTTGGGCATTTTTCGTTTACCGCTCACGTAAAAAGTTTATTGGAACTTACGATTGGAAGTATTGCCGACAATAAAAGACTATTCCAAAAATTTCAAGTACGTGAAGCAATAAAGGAGGCAATAAATAACGATAAATTAAAAAAAAAATAATTACATTGCGAAATAAGAAATACTTATAAACGACATAAGCAGATTTCAAAAGCAGATTACAGTCAAGTAGATTCAGTAATTAGTATGCACTTCACGGAATCGATGAGAAGCGTGATGGGAAGCGACTTTTATTACGGCAAATTCCTGATGAATAGAAGAACACGAATAAAATTATTCGATAAAAAAAAAAAATTTTTTTTTTTTTTATATTTTTAAAGACACGGAAATATTTAAAGTTCACTTTTTATTGTTCAAAAAATGAAAATAGCACAAAAGTATTCTTTTCTATTATTAATAATGTGCGACAAATTAATATCTGTTAAAAAAGGGATCTATATTTTCTCTATTCTCGTATTTTCAATACCTCATCACGGATTTATATTTAATTTATAACAAACCGTGTAAAAAGAAAAAAAATCTAGTTACAAAATTTACTTTATAAAAGCTGCCGCGTGTAAATGAAAACGGAATAAGAGCAGAAATAAATAAAAACGACTTGATATTAATTTGCACCGAAACTTTCTACGTCCATTTTTTTTCCTTTTTTTTTCTTTTGCCATTTCAAGTTGTTCGCCCACAATTTAACACTACATATTCTGCTCATAAACGTCGGTTACAGCTAGATCCGATATGACATATCAACGTTAAAACAGAACATGTATAATATATGAGAGATATTGATCTGATACATCGCTCTACTCTGAATACTAATTGTGGAAAGCGGATCCAATTTAACCGACACCTTGATAACCAAGTTAAGACTCCTCGCCCATAAGGGACATACTACAATGCTGACATGCACACAGAATAGAATATCGCAATATGCCTGCAAGCTTAACACAATCTAATACAATAGCGTTTTAATTTACGTTTACAAAGGAAATGCTTTTTCCATCAAAAATAACGAGTATATTCCTTTTAACTGCACTCTTTCGTTCTTTCTACAAAGCATGAGAATGTATCTGTTTTCCTGAGTTTAAATACACAGAGAGCTTGAAAAAAAAAAATACTAAAAAAAAAAACGAGTCGGTAAAGAAAAAAAGATCTAATATCGTGCTCGTTAAAGTTCAAAAGGAACAAAATGTAATTAAACGTAGGAATAAAGTATAGCTGCACATACATATATGTATATACACATATACAATAGATCGAGTAACATGTTACATACACAATCTTGTTACTCACTTTTATGTCTAACAAAAACAGTTTTCATTACGCAAGTTAAAAGCAGTTTCTTTCTCTGATATATCTTTGTTATTCTTTCTGACGCGAGTTGTAAGAATAGAAATTTCGACTGCCAGCTAGAAAAATCTTTCAAAAAGTCGCGGCTTTTTTGCGCAAGAGCGTTGTAAAATATTTTCCGTAGACATTCGCTCGGGGACACACCGCCTACTGTCAGAGTCTAGGAATGCGCGTTACACTGCCATATTCTCGTCAGTCTCTCTCCACGTTTCGCGTAATTTATGCGCTTTAATTAGCCGAGATGCCCGAGGACAGGCGAGCTCTTGCCGTTATCGTAACTCCGGCATTTTCGGCGACGCGAGAAAACGACGGAAATTCACATTGCGAGCTTCACTCGTGTTCTATTCAAGGAAATCTTGTCGAGCAAGCGCCGTCTCTAGGGCAACACATTTAGATCGCGAGAGAAAAAGAATCAAAGCGAATCGAACGCGGGCGAGAATAAATCGTGAGACGTTCATTCGGAATTCTACCATCCCCTTGTCGCAACACCGGAATAATCAAATCAATGTCTTCCAATTGAATTCTGAATTCTAACCGACCGTTAATTATCATTCATTATTTAAGCAAGCTTCTTCCCTTGAAACGTAACGATATCAACTTATCACATTGTTTCTCGATGTGTATAATTTTTTAAAGCTTGTCTTGCGAAGTGCCATTAAACGTATATAACTTTTTAGTCCGCAACAGTTACGCAAAAAATAATTAACTTTGCAGAAACAGAAGCTAATTCTATTCGATTGAAAAGCATACGAAAATTGTTGCGAGCATAAATCCAAATCTTATTCAATTAATCGCGTGGTTATAACTTTAAATCTCTGCGTGAAGAATCCCAGGAGCAAGTAGATAGCAAATTATAATACGAGACTAAATGTCGTATGTATTCGTCCCCTTTGCGTACACTTTCTGCGGCTGCTATTATTCTGGCAGCTTCACGCAGGCGTATAAGTAAGCGGGCTTACCTGAAGCACTGATTTATCGAGTCCCGCGACGAGGGCGGAAGCTGAAGTAGAAGGTGAAGGGGAAGACGAAGCCGAAGAGACGGAGGCGGAGGGACTGCTAGTCGCGATGGGGGTCGACGGTGACGAGGGGGCGGGAGAGGATGAAAGCCCCCGAGAACCCCCTGCAGGTGCACCCGCCGCCCCCGATGCTGCAGCGCCTACACTCCTTTCCACTTCTGCAACAGGGAAACAAAACCATATCTCCATTAGAGCGTGGCGGCGTGTCGTAAAAGTCTGCAGGCCGTATCTCCTGTGGCCGCCCGGCGACGTGACGAAAATTGATGCGCTCTCCGGCGCATCAGGAAGCAAGCGCGAATATTCAGACGTATGTTTTAGCATTGGCTTTCACGCGTTACATCGAATTATCGATCACTCAAGCTTATCGGCGATAACGATCGTCGCGAGTCACGCACGATTGAAAAGCTACACGTCTATCGACAGGCCGGGGAATCTGAATTTCCAATTGCATTTACGGCTGGCACTTCGTAGGAAGCGCTAATATCGCATCTCGTTGTCATACGGAGAATATCCTGGCATTATTCTACGTCAAAATGACGGCTATTCATCATTTTCAACTGATGCTTATTTTATAGAGAAGAATATGATGTTTTAAGAATATGTTCAGTCTCCTCCTACAAATGTATATGTATATATGTGTGTGTGTGTGTGTGCATATAAAATTTTTTTTATCTTTTAACACGTCATAAAACGTATACATATACATATGAAATCATTCAAAAATTTTTTCCATGAATTTATGTATGCAATTATTCTATTTTACTTCATTGTTTTTTTAACCTGGTAATTTTCCGGTCGGGCCAGCTGTCGTTGTATTCTTTCTCACGTGCAGTGACACAATAAAACGGGAAAGGAAAACTCGCTCAGGGAAAGAAAAGAACCGAGGCGAAATGGTTTCGAGACACGTACCAAAGGATACACGGTCAATTCATTGAATAGGGAAGTAACTTTCATAGTTTATAAGTTTACCCGCTTCGCATCCCGTCAGATCGAGTCCGAGCGAGATCATGGTGGATCCCAGGTGAACCCTACGCAGGGTCGTCGAAGACGAGCTTAATGTCCGTCTCTAATGTAATTGAAAACTTCCGCGGACGCTTATTCCACCCCTCGATTTGTAACCCTCGTCCACCAGCGTTTAAGTGCCACTTAAAAACGCGTTCTGCCAATCAGAAATGACACAAAAACCCTATCGGTTTCCTTCCACTTGCGTTATCAACGTCAACGTATTCCATAAGCCGTCACTTAGGCAAAAAGTAAATTAATTAATTAATTTAGGCAACGGTTGAAAATTTATCCGCGTAATTACGCACAAACGGCGAAACGTTTTTCTGATAAAGAAATATTTCTTTAGTTCGAGCGATATTTTTCATCACGTTCGGCAAACTTGGAAAAACGAGCTGTATACTTGTGCCGAATACTTTGTCGTCAGTACTGCGGAAAATCAGTGGGCGAACGGTCCTGTTAATTCAAAGGAAAAGCTGTTATGCAAACGTACTGCGAAACATTCGCCGTGAAATTTCAAGGATACGGTCCGCCTTCAAGGCTCAACATTCTGAAACACGCTCCGATCTCGTCCACTCGTGCAAATTGTGTGCATACAATTTGCGAAATTGAGAAACGTACAAATCTCGACAGAACTCGGCTCAACTTTCACAGAGAAATGGTCCCAATTTAAAGACCGTTTTGTACAATTTTACGTCCAATAAATCGCGTTACGTGAAATAAATGCAAAATATACGAACTGTCAATAAATATGGAACAAAATTAAAAAGATAATAAATTTTACTAAAATTAAAAGTTAGGCGTGTTATCGATCGAAAGAAAAACTACCGTTGTAACGCAAATAAAGTTTAATCAATTAAAATAATTACAAAAGCGCTAACACGTCAACGTAGAAAATTTACTGCTGCACGTCGCATTAGCGTACTAAATAATTTTGCGCCATACGGTAAATATATGCGCGCGCGTATGTAAGCCTGAATTTCGGAAGAGAAGAGAGAGGACTTAATATAGATAAGACACACGGACCTGGGTGCATAAACCACAGAGCGTTCGTAAAGTTCTGTCATAAGTCGTCGCAACTTCTAAGCCCTATACACGCTGGAGTTACATAGTCTCCATGGCGGTCGGATGAGTTACGATACACGCTAAATACATAATAAGCATGACGGTGCACACTCGCTTGCCTCTGTTCTATCAGATTATGGTAAGCAGAAGCGAAATCCGAGACTAGTCAGGAGAATTGATCTACATAAACTTTAAGCAAACTTCTTCGCGGGTGGCTATCGAAATGATGATACATGCTAATTCCGTACAAAGTGCCGCACACTTTTTCTCCCCCTTCGTTTTTACATGACGGATAATCATCTCGCGTTTCGTGCGAAGTATGACAAATGAATTTCCCTCGTACGTAATAACGTTTTTATACATTTAATAATTTTTTACGTACGCCATGTTTCGTATCTTTGAAGAATAATGTGTAAATTATAAATATTAATTAATTAATTTTGTCCTGTCTAAGAACTTATTTGAAAAAAAAAAAAAAAGAAAAAGAAGCTGCAAGTGATAAATGTTCCGATCAAAACATGAAGCAATATTCTCAAAGTTTAAAAGATGAATCACATTAATTCTCTTATTAATTTAGAGAACGTAACGCAAATGATTCTATCTAATGCCGCGCGGCCTGAAGGAAAATGGTCCTTGAAGAGGACATTTGTAACATTTGTCGCTGCAACAGCTGCTGGGAGCGACTTATTACTCCCGTAACAACGGCAACAGGCCTGGATCGTTTTCGGTGCCGCACGACGAGTATGAATCACGTAGCTACCGATTTTCCAACATTTTCAACCCGCCAAAGAACAAAAGAACCTATGCCAATTAATCACGACAATTAGCGTAATTAGATAATACAACCGTAATTAAACGTAAGTAACAAAAATATTGATTTGCTCTAAAACAATATACGGTGCGCACATCTATTTAAATGCAAACGCGAAAGCTCTGAATAAGCAGCAGAATCATCAGGGGCTCATTAACCAAATGTATTTAATGAAGTATACGGGATAATAAACGACGTGTAAATGCGCGCGCGAGGATCCGACGATAAATCTTTTGCGTGACGGTGCCGTCTTATCGAAAAAGGAAAAGCTTTAAAGCATGATTCGGCAAAATGAGAAAATAATTTTTCTCGATTATGAAGTTAGCCCGCGACGCATCGATCGAATAGATTGCCGCAAATCTTGCAGCTAGTTTATTCCACTTTCAACAGAATGGAAGTGCAATCTTGCCCCTGGTCAATGCGGTTAAGCCACATCTGAATAGCTTAACGAGATTTATGAAGTTCTTTCATTACTTTTTTAGAACGGGGGTTAGAGAAGTAATCGGATTCTAAATTAAAAGCCCCGTTCATTGACTCCGCTCCCATTCATTTCAACTTATTCTACTAAATCTCTTAGTTACCGGCCCAGAGTTATTCCTATCTCTAATCAGCAGTCCTGCGGTATAATCTTCATAATCTTAATCTGAGCCTTTCTCCACACTTCGTCTTACACGTAATCCTATTTACTCATTTCAAAACAACGCGATGCCTGCAAATTTAATTTGTAATACAAACACAAGGATCATCCTCGCAAAAGCACGTAATTTTGTCCACGTAATTAAAAAAAAAAAATTTTTACAAAATTAATAACAAAAAAAAAATTAAAAAAGAAAAAAAAGGATCTTCCGCGGTCTCGAAAAAAGATGTAATCTTTTTATTTTATCTTATATTAACATATTTATGACGCCGACGATGAAACAAAGAGAGAGGCACGCCAAGGTTTTTTCGTAGCGATGTAATATAAAATTTTCCGCCGCTCGGAAGTATACGATTTATACAATATAAAGTAAAGGAGGGACGAACGGGCTCAGACCGTCGCCGTTGAAGTAGAAATCCCTTGTTAGCAGGCTTTTACAACACGGCGAGGTGAGGCAAACGCCGCCGCGGGATGACCCCTCCCCCGCCCCATGAAAAATAGGACGAATTTACAGCGGGTAGCATCAATTCTCTCCGTGGCAGTAGTTTTATTCCGGCAAGGCCGCGCGCGCGGTAAGGGAAGATGGTGGAAAAGCACACGGATGGGTACTTGCACCTCTCTTCCCAGCACTCAGGAGGTGAAAAATAGGAAGGGCGCGTTGCGAGCGCGGCTTAAGCGTTCGTCTGTTCGCCTGTCTGCCGCGGATAAGTGATGTGACAGTACAACGGAGATGCGAAGGGAAAAGCGGAATGGCGGGAGGGCGATCGTATGGCAGGCAACACGGGGAAGAAGGCGAGGACGGGCCGTGAATGAGAGTGATGGATTGCACCCTGGCATCCGCTGACACTCTTCCACCAAAGGGCAGGTCGCCCATTGTACCGCGGAAATCGGAACCCACAACTTCGTGTCGTCGTACGTTTCCGGTCGGCTGAACGATGATTCGATCTAAACGGCAGCGCGAATCCGTGTCTTTTTTATTTGAGGATCTTCGACCGTAACTATGTGTAATTTGCGTACGTGTGCAAACACTATCCTTTACGCCGGGCCCGCTGACCGCCGCGGTAGTGTGAGTACGTGCGTTTGTTGACATCTGGCCGGCAGCCTCGCGGTCCAAGCTCGCAAGGTGGAGAACGCGCGGGCGGCGGGCAGCGAGAACCGGTTTGCCCGGCGAATTCGGCAGTCGAGCAAGCGTTGCGTAAGGTCAGACCACAATATTAAACAAGTACGCGGCATAAAAACGTTTAAATATCTAACTTTTCCAGCTCGTTATCAGCCAGAGATCATTGTCTCGCTACATGGCCCACGCTAAACAGTGACGATCTAGCAGCAAAACCAGAATATCCAAATAAATCTTTACTCGAGATCTTACTTTAATTCACTTTTGATAAAAAAAAAAAAATAAAATAAAATAAAACCTGTACGATATAATAATTCAAATTAACTTCTTATTCCGATGTACGAATAAGCACAGCAAAATTTACCTGAAATTTATTCGGCAACTCAAATAAACTCGCAGTATACTGACAAGCAAGTTTTACGAGTGGATAAAAAAAATGTAATTTAAAACACAGCCAAGAAATAGGAACGCGGAAATAAATATTCGCCGCTCGCGCAAGGGTCAGAAGTACCGTAGGACTGTTAATACTTGGCAGTATTCTTAACTGGTAAAAATAAACGGCGGGCTTACGGAAGAGCGTAAGAAAAACTAAAAGAAACGAAAGAGAAATAAAGAGATCCTGCTGCAAACATTGTTCAATGGTACCACCGCCGTGCCAATTAGCTTCTAGCGACTCGGGACACAATTAAATGTGAAAGACAGCAAAGCAAGATAGAATAGCGAGGATATCTCGATGTCTGTTGAAACAACATTTAAATCTTAGCTTACATATATCTCTACGTATATTTACGCATACAAGTGTAAAAATAACTAAACGTATTAATTAAAAAAAAAAATAAATAATAATATGCAACGGAGTATCAAAATCGTAATCATCGAGAGTAATATAAATTATTTATTATTCGTGGAAAGATATTTTTATTTATGAGCAATTAAACTTAAATAAATCCACGTACTTATAACTAAGCTTGATATATTAAGTCATTAAGCAAATTGTAATAAAATCCCCGAAAAAAATCTCGTAAACGCGGGATATAGCAGATAATGTAATAACGAATTTAATCGAATATATGGACGAGGCATGTTTCCGTCTTCAATGAAGATCGTTAAGTATTCCGGCGAAGATAGAAAAAGGGAGGCACCGATGCCCCCCTCACTGTGAAACCATCAGAGCAAAGGACGAATTAATCTGGCTTCATAGAGGGACCTTTTCTACCCCACGTTTTCGATGTAATTGAATCTCTCGTCTTTGCCAAGGCAATTGTGCCCCTACCCCACTTTCCGACAATCTAGAGCTGTTCTCTTACCGCGAGAAATTAATCTTCCTTTCCGCGGGAGCGATTCCATGATCGGTGAGAAAAAAATAAAAGTAATGGGGGTCTATAATTTGGGCTCCAAGCCGAGTACGAACACGAATTTTCACCGCGTCGATGCCGATTAAAGGCAAATTCATCAAACGCCGTTTACCGAGCAATTAAGGTCACTTTCTTTTTTTTTTTTTACGATCAAAGTGCACTCACAATCGAAAATCAACCGCAACTCTTAACGTTTAAATAAACGATCAATTGTACACTAGTATTTAACAAAGCTGCATAAATCGATTTCTATCAAAACCTAATTAAGCGCGCTTTAAACATCGTTCTCATTTGCATATTATTGAATATATTAAAATAATGATATTTTTCATTAATAACTCATATATTAATTTTGTTGTATACACATCGTCTACAATGATACCTAAGCGAATAAAAATTCATCGCGAGATCTTGAAGAAAAAACAAATTTTAATAATGCAATTTTAACTTTTTGTCGAAAATACATTTCTGTATGAATGCTATACCAATGTCAGTAAAATAATCAAGTACTAGCTATCATTATATGATCCGGCAGAAATAATCTATCATATCTAGCAAAAAGATTGCGCAAGTAGAAACGCGAAATAATGCCCGGATAAAGAGGAGAGCAACATCCAAATTCCATTAAACCTTATCATATTAGGATAATAGGATTGCTCTTATTACAGTCTCCTCGAACAAGGATTTCTGTTTATCAGCTCAAGACACTCCTCCCTCATTCTTCCAGCTGTATTCTCTTCCCGCAGAAAAGATCGAAGATGACGACAAAAAGAAAGAAAAAGACGGGGACTGGGGAAAAAAAAGAGAGAAAGTGTGTGGCAGGGTCGACGGAGATGGAGAAAAATTACTTTCGCGGCGAAACGTGACAGCAATACTAGAACGAAGATTGCAAAATGCGCACCACGCTTAAATATTATACGCCATGTAAACGAAAGTTTATCGACAGCTGGGGCGCTTTACTTACGGCACCAGGTAACCTGGGTACTTTCTCTCAGACAAATTATGGGGCCGTGATTGAACATCGCTTGCCCGAAAATTGGCTAGACTTCATTATAATATTCGAAAATTATAATGCGCTAATAATACAGGACCGAATAATTATCATATAATTACAATTTGAATCGGGAAATCTAATTTGCAAATATAATTTGGAATATTCGCGAGCCGCAGTTGTTCGCAAATAAGCCTTGACGCGGTGCAAATCTCGTAAAAATTTCATCGCGAGGCACATTGGCTTTAAATAATTTGCTGGCCGTGCTGAAAAATACTTTCTTTATCTTTGTTGAAAAAAAAAGAAAAAAGAAAAAATAAAGAATATAAATCATGCGCTCGAAGAAGTGGCCCGCAGCCGCGAAGATTCTCTTGTAAAGAAGATTATGCTGCCAAGGACTTTCCTCATTTTTCGCCGTGACGACGCAAATTAACATATTCATAAGATATTTATCAAAGATTCTCTTTGACGCTAGGTTACTTATGTCGCTGGCGCAACAGTGTGTTTTTTTTTATTTCCACCCTATAAAAATTCAGTATCCCGTCACCGATGCTTTTAAAAGAATGAAGATACAAAGCCTATGTATAAATATCGCCATAAAGCACCGCTGAGGAAACAAGCGAATATATTTCGGACATAAAAATTTTTACGCGGGAGCAAAGATTAAATTCATGTCCGAGAACTCTGTCAGTTTTATTGTATTAGTTTAGTTTCCTAATCTCGCCTCCTAGCAATCGTTTTATTCGGAACGAAGAGGGCATCTTCGCCATATCAGTCGAGGTTAGCGTCGGTACGTGGTCGTAAGCTTCAGACGCTAGATCATCGAAACCCCCTACCTGAGCGGGATACCTTAGATAAAAGCTCTAGCTTCCAACGAGCACGCGAATTACGAAATTTATGATACGCGCCGCAACAATACTTCCATTAACCCCTTCAAAGATATATATGTGAATTAAAGGCGACGTACACAAGCACCTAGTGCGTTAAATTTTCTCTTTTATGTACCGACATAAACCAAAAAGTAGGTTAGAAGTTGGAAAATATGTCCAGTACAGAGCTACATCACTGTTATACGTGTACTAAAATAATAGCTACGAATTACAAATGTGCTAGAGTAAAGGGACTTGCAGGCATAAAACTAAAAGCATGACGCGTTTCTTCAGCGGTAATATTTCGAAATATACGACGGCCGTAATTTAAATCTGGCACACGTGAAAGAGATGAAACCGCACTCGGGTCGACATTATCCGAGTTCAATATCAGACACGAAGCATACAAATGTCTGGAATGACACCGCTGCTACATTTGATAGTGAAGAATTCGGTATTACGACATATTGCGGTAGGGTTGAACCGGCAGTGTTTTTAGTTTACGAGTCTCGTTACTACTTTATCGTGTGTGTCGAGATCGATAACGTTCTCGCTATAACGATATATTTCCCCGCCAGTGATCCGCGTGCGGTAGCTTCGATAAATCCTGACGTACGATGCTTTCCTTCGTACTTCGTCATTCTCCGCAGCCCCTTATCCCCCATACTTTTTTTTCCCCTCCCCCCGACCTTCCTCCGCCGTTACGTCGCTGTATCCTCAAGCGTGCTTAGACTTTAGATCAAATTTTGCCTTTTTGATACGTCCCCAAAATGGCATTTAAACGCATTGCGATAAAATAAATAGTAAAAAATTATTAAAAAAAATATTCTTATGTTCCCTCTTTTCCTTTCGTACATCTCTAGGAAAAATAAACGGTGAACTAGCAGCAGGAAAACAGTAAAAGAAATTAAAAGAAAAGAAAAAAACTCGGTTTTCCCCGCAATATAAATCTCGATAATCTTTATGTGTTACCCGACGCATTAGTTTGCCGTTGCGCTTACCCGGAACTTTCATCGAGTACACAGAGGATAAAAAAAAAAAAGTACAGAAAAGTACAGAAAAGTTAGCATGGAAAAAGCATTAGCTAATTTGCAATCGTCCATTTCACGATATCGATGGAAGTAAAAAAAAAGTTTTACACGAGAACAGACCAAACTGTTTGCACAACTACTGCAGAAGCGAGTAAAGCTTGTAGATAAACTAAAAAAAAAAAAAAATTCTTTTAAAATTTGCCTATTTTTTTTATATCAATACAAGAATTGTGAAACTCTCTGCGGGCATAAATTTTCCACGGCGAGCAAATTCACAAAGATTAGCAGTGAAAACTCTTCGATAGATTTTAAATAATTCAAATACGATTAGTTGTATTAGCGATGATCATCGTAAACTCATTACAACAATCGTTAAGAAGAGATTCGCGTCAGAAACTTGGAAAACTGCAGTTGCTTAATGTACCCAGCTACAGAGTGAAAATAAATTGCTGTTTCGAAGCTGCAGTATACTCCCGGCCTTTCGGCGAGATATAAGACATCTATTAAGCAGCTGCGAATATTTAATAATATCGAGAAAGAACTTTTTATTGCGCGAACTTCGATAATCTTCTCATCTTTAAACTAAAGACCATCATTCAATTAAAGAGAAGTATTTTTGTAGATAAAAAATTAGAGATAATCAACTCACGTCTGCACGTATATTGCACATTTTAAATTAATAATTTTCAATCAGCTATTTCGACGTTTGCGCAATAAACATTAACAATTTGGTTTCTGCAGTCATCCGTTCATTGATTTTCAAAACTAATTTGGCGTTCTATGGTAAAACTGAAATACATCCATTAAGCTGTATTATTCATCCTGATTTAACGCCGACGATTTAGTTTCATCCGCAATAATGTATCGTCACCCCTGCGACCTGAAACATTAACCACCCGATCCTACGTTCACGAGCGTTCTGTTTGAGTGAACCGAAGCTAAATATCGGCCAGATAGCCACAATAAAACCGTTCACACGATTCGCATTCCCATGTGATTTCAAATACGTAGCAGCGCGCGGTACACCCGAGATTGCAGGCGGTCCGTAATAAAGGCCAGGTATACCTCCCCCTCTCTCCCTCGTCGTGTATAGATATTAAACCGTGGTCGTTCATATCCATGTGCACCCCGCAGCGCACTATATGACGTTAACAAAATTCCGCGAGTCCCGTTGTCACCGCAAAAAATCGAGTAGCGCTGCTGGGAACAAACCAGATTAAAATAGAACGCGAGAGGCGCAGATTAATTTTTCCAGATTTTCGTACGTCGTACATTGTCTCTTAACTTGCAATGACATGTACGTATATAACCTTCTTTTTTTTTTTTTTTTTGTTAATTAATGAACCTATTGAAAACGTAAATTACATCGCAAGACGCAATCGTGACTTTCAATTTCCTACGTTTCGTTATTTCTGGACTCTAGACAAAGCGCTTACAATTAAACGTGCGTAATTATTAAAGCGTTGCGTGAAAAGGATGGTGATTTTGGTGTAGTAAGTAACGTAGGGTGACTCTACCGCGCGCTATTGTCACTTAAGTGATTATCGACATTTAGGCATTCTCAGCTGTTAACAGCAATTTCCGACGATGCGTATGTAATAGCGCGTGTCTACGTCACGTACACTTTCGAGCCTCCGAGTGTATAGATAAATCGAATCTGACACCCTTAACATGTGCGCAGCTAATGAAAGAGCTAACAACGTGGAAATTATACGACTATTGTCGAGGATTGTCATTTAACTTCTTCTAATTGAATAATTTACACTGAATATCTCATCGCGATTTACGACAATAATAAAAGTTCTTAAACTTTCTCCTTTGGAAAATATTATTTTGCGAAAATAAATCCGGAAAAATAATCTCAAAAATAATTAACAAAATTTTCTGATTACGAAAGAAAACAAGGTCACTTGTAAATTTAGATATTAAATTAAATATGTGGGTAAAATGTTTTTAAAGCGATGGATTTTCGTATCTCAGTAAAGAATTCTAGAAAGGTCAGTGGAAATCGTCGAGTCGTTTCTGAGATGTTATCAGTGTGAAATGTAGAATAACGTCATTCCGCAAAAGTATCCCAAGTGAGCGCCATTGTCAATTCAAGCCTAATTTAAGTCGGGAACAACTTTTAACAAACTTCTATCCCACCATGGAATTGGTAACTGCAAGGACAAACCGCCAAGTCACTTCAAAGTACGAGCATAATTTTAACGCCGAGACTTCACTTTGACGACATCCTAAGGGTATTTGAAACACACTTAAAATTCTCGTCACGCGAAAAATACCTAATTATTAAAAAAAAAAGAAAAAAGAAAAACATTTTTCTTTACAAAATTAGTAGACATATTTAAATTAGGTTCAACATTAAAAGCAGTCAAACAAACTTGAAATAAAAATCAAATTTTAAGTCATTAAAAAAAATAATTATGTAAAATTATATTTTAACAAAAAAATTACTTTGACGAATGAAAAATTAATAATATATACCTGACAGTCTCATTATTTTTATTCTTTCTCAATTTTTACTACAGTCATAAATATTTTTCATTTTATTTAAATGCCTGTAGCGTCGGAGATGCTCTTAAAAAAATTTATATTCCCGCGCATTACTTTGTTCTCTATTACAATCGAAGTACGTCGCAAAATCTATCACTCTGTCATGAATAAATATCACGTGCAATCATTGCACCGATTCGGGGACTCGGGATTTGTAGTCTGCGGCTCAGCATTCGCTGGCAAGTCACAGTGAAACGTGAAGGCCGCTACCGTGTCATATAAGAGTGGCGGAAATGCGAAGAGAGAAAAGGAGAGAAGAATGGAACGGGGGATACTAACAGCGAATACGTGTTTGTTTATGTGCGTGTATGAGTGGAGTGTGACGAGGGATGCATTCGGAGCAGTGTACCATCGTGTATCGAGCAAATATTGATTCCGAAGACATATCTGTTTGCCTCGCAGCCGGGCGCTTCGTACGTGTGCCCTGCGTATTCCTCCTCCGTCTCTACCAGAAACGATTTCAGACTCCACTTCAAATCACGCGACGATGTTTATCCCTAGTCATACATACGTAATGTTAAAATCATAGCCAGCCTCGTGAATAACGCCACCCATATAAAACGTGAGCGACCTATTTTTTTATTTTCTTTTTATCTTATTTTATTTTATTTTATTTTTTTTTTTTATATACATATATGTTAAATGCGAATAAAATCGAAATATCTTTGCGGCACATCTCTTTCACATAAATCGCGGTATAAATTGAATATTTATATTAATGGCAAGTATAAATTGATGGGACATAATAAATAATCGCGATTTCCAGCAAGCTCAATCCAGGCGTGAACTTGAACGATAACGCTTAGGTTTCCGTAATAGTTAGAACATGTTAGATTACGAAATGAGCCACTGAATTGAAAAGCCGAATCCATTTAATCGCGGATGTCAAACGGATCGGGAACTCGGTTCGTCGCGCTTTGTTTGCAAATAATCGATCGGGCGTCGACATGGCCGCGTAAAAATTCGATTCGGTGGTTGTACGGTTTTCGGCCATTTGTGCTCTGGTTTGCGTCCAACCGACGCTTACAACCAACGCAATTAAACGCCCCGTTAAAGCCATTCTTATTCATAATACTTTATTACCCTACATTACACGTTTTACGTATTCGTGAAAACCTAGCCACGTTGCTGAATTTGTCATAAAAATAATAGCGGGTCAGCGGGTTCGCAACTTTTATCGTATAATCGGAATAGCAACGCGTAACGAAAAGTAACTATTTAATGATGCCTGTGTACGAAAGATGTATTTTTTAAGATGTAAAAGCAATTGACGAAGAAGTACAAGAAAAGCAGGAAATGCATATTTCAAGAAATCCGCGAGACGAAACGGAAAGAACGGACCGGAACGTACGCATGGGAATAGCATCTTATTTATAGACGTCTGGGCTACAAACCTTCGAAGTTTGAAATCCCTAACTTCACAAACAGTTCTGTAGCACTGTCCAGGAAAATTTACGAATTTAAACGGCACGTAAAAAAGGTGTAGGATGTTAGAATTGATTTTAAATATTTCATAACTGTCGTAAAAATAATGATTTTATCTTAAATAACGATTCTTCATATCCCACTTTCATTTCAAATAAATAATTTATGTAACAAGATTAAAAGTAAAAATTATTTGTTTGTGAAGTAAATAAAATACTTACAAGACTTTATAACTCTAACTAGCACGATCGTCGTCGTAAATTACTGATCGGAGAAAGTAGCACTTTACGGCAAACTACTAATTGTAAGCCAAAGTAACAATGAGAAAGTAAAAGGGAACAGCGCATCTAGTGCTATTTGTCTTTGCGTCGTTTCGAGAGGAAAAGTCTTGTAACTCTAATCCAAGATTACTCTACTAGAGACGCGCGTCCAGGCGTTTCTAGTAAAGTAACTTACAATTAGACCAAGTTTATTGCGCGACACAATATATTTATACTCGGCAATACTATTACGTATTTATTTTATTCTTTTTTCTTTTCTCTTCATTCAATAATTGTCTAACATTTCTACTGCAAACTTTAAACATTAATCGTTTGTTTTACCTTGTCAACTTCATCTAGAAAAATTTCTCGAAAAACGACAGGATGAAAGTTTAATTCGACTTTTTACGTAATTTCTTCATTGTTCACTCAAAATGCAAATAAGTCAAAACTGGCAAAGTTACGTAATATTCACGCAACATAAAATGTATACGTCGCGGCTTTCGCAACGAGCAAGCGAATTCACACACGTCGTCCACATTGGAAAAACAGCGACAGCAAAGTTTACGGTATAAATAATGTCGAGAAAAGTGGAGATGCGCGATAAACAATGTGCATACAGATCACAGTATGTGCACACATCGTCAGCAACGAAAGGGGAAATGTACGTAAAGTGATTTACCGAGTCATATAGTTAGCAGAATAGTGAACGAGCAACTTGCTCCAAAAAGTTGTAATTTATTCTCATAATGGGTCATCTCGTTAAGGCGTGGGAAAATATGAAATTCGTTCTCCTAGCAACAGCTTTCGGTCAAAATAATGGCACACGTGTTGGAAGAATCGTAATAAGATCCGTAATAAATTTTTCTTTTAAACTTTTTTAAACGTTTAAAAAAAAGAACGAAAATAATAGCCGACATGTAACGTTACAAAAGCATCTATAAGTAAAAAAAAAATTTAAATTGTACTTTATCAGCATTAATTAAAAATAAATCATCATGTGTAATTTCTTTTTTCATTTTCTGAATCAATTATTGTTTCGTATAGAATTAATTTTCGTTTCTCGATTATTATTTAAAAACTTTTCGAATTGTAAAATGCTTCACTACCAGACTTAATGCGCTAAGTATCCTACCTCGGTTTCTCCATCCGCGATTCCGCATACCGATAAATTACTCTAATAGCTTTTCGTCAGTTAATTAAGCCACTATCCTCGAATCTCGCTTTAGTATGCACGAAGGTGAAGGGATGAGCACAAAAGGTACCAGCTTATTCTGATTCACGGGGGTTGTTGCGTAACAAGCGACGAAAAACACGGAAAACGAGAATCGCTGGAAAGTATCAACATTCACGCGTCCGATTTTAATCACATTAATTAAAAGAGAGAAAGAGAAAGAGAAAAAAAAAAGAAATTATTTCCTTAATAACGAAATAAAAATACTTGAAATTCCAGTTGATATTAAATGCAGATGTAACGCGTGTAAAATTTACTATGATGTAATATGTTCGTAATGTTCATAAACCAAAAAACGATATATAATACCTATCTATTGTTTGTCTTATGATCGATTAATTATAATACCATCTGATATTGACACTTCCTAAAATAATCGTGGCCAATGGCAGACGTCAGAATTCGCGGTGTAACGATTAATCAAGTCGTCTACCCGAAATCCGAGCATGGCACACAATCGACGATAAACCGATAAATCACTGATCAGTCGATTCAATTTATCACTCATTTATTGATGAGTTGCAAACACATGGATAGCGAATTTTCGTAAAATTTTCCGTGCCACAGTATAACCGAGCAAATTAAAATTACAATAATTAAAAAAAAAACCCATATTTTTCAAGATTAATCGATAAACAAGTAATTTTTTATCACAATAAATTATAAAAGCCTGTCGCCGATAAAAGTCTTCTTTTTATTATCCACGGCGACGCGTTACAGACTATTTCACGTTCAATGCGTTACACTTTTCAGTTGATAAGATTAAAGGATCGCGTATTGAGCGAGAGAAAAAATATTTCATCATTTAGTACCTGTATTACCAAGTAAAGCATAACTTCGTAACGACGGCCTAACTTTGCGCCGGTACATTTTACTAAGCAACCGCTGCAAAGCGCCGGACGCGTACAAAGCTGCTTATAAAGTTTCGCCGACCGATCGTCGATTCTCGACCAGCGCTTTTCGATGCGCTCTGTTTAAGTAGTGCAGCAGTGATAATGGAAGGCATTACTTACGCTACTTACGGCGCTAACTTCGCAAAGCATTAAGAACATTACCGCGTAAAACTTACCTAAAACAGAAAAAGAAAACGTAGACGTGAATACGTTGTTATGCATTTTTGTACTTAGGTTTACAATTAAAAAAAAAAATTCTTTTTCTTTACTAAAAGATCGTAATAAAAAATCAGCGCGGGTACACAATGTAAAATAAACAATTTTAATCTATTTTCCTAATTATTAAAAATTTTACTATATTCCATATTATTGTGTCGCATTTTAAACCACTTTTATCTACGCGTTTTAACTTCTTTTTGTATGTATTTATGCGTACGATGCATTTACCGGAGTAAGCATACATTTAAGTGATCTGGCATTGCGAACCTTCATTAAATATAATCTGGGAGATATAGCAGCTTTGTGTGGCTAAACGAGATGGTCAGAAAATGCACGCCAGCAAATTTTACAACGTTAGAGAACCGTAAGTCTAGATAAAATCTCGCTCAAGCTAGCGGAAACATTCTAGTTTATACTGGAATACATTAATGGAAATTTAATTTGCACTACAATACTAATATACGCCGTACGTATAAAAATTTAATTATTACAAAATTAATTTAAACCACTGTACTATCGCATTGCATTGTCAAACAAAATTATCATCTCCTTTACAAGAAATATTAAAAGTATTTCTGTAGATAATGACACGAAAATTATTTAAAAACTCCAGCAGAGATATTTTTTTAATTAAAAACTTTTATGCGATTAAACGAAGAGAAAAAAAGCAAACGACACATATTTATACTTAAAAAAAAAAAAAAGAAAAGAAAATAAAAAATAGATGTGGAAAAGCTGCGAAATAAAGATGTAGCAGAAATAGTCGTTTCGTGCATCTTGAAGAAGAAAGAATTGAGGAAATATTCCAGTGTTCGTAGGTCGGTGAGATATTGAGAATGCCGAGTGCATTGACCGGAAGTAAAAGCGAACACGGAAGACAATGTAGGCATCTCGAGCAGTAAATAATGACTGAAGACAGAGGTGGTTCATCAACTAAAAGCAACAGGGAATCCACTGGCCTACATATGAAACGCAATCTGAGAGAACTGTCGTTTCTCTGTAATCTCGGTCTCGCCGTGAAAAACAACGAATGAAAGAGGGCGAAAAATCAAGCCACGAGCTATATACCTCGTCGATGGTACGATATTTCATCTTTACTCTTTGTCCATGCTGCTTTTGTTACCTTTTCTGGTACACGATCCAAGAGAACATTCAAAATTCGTATTAGTTGCCACAGTTTATGTTGGACATTGCCCCGATAACGACGGGGTGTGTATAATTTTTGTATCGAAAAACCTGGGCGCATGTGTTACGAACGATACGTCAAGAACGAACGCGATTGAATCATTCATGAGTTGTCATGTTCGACGCGAAATATAGGGTGATATCAATCAAAGCGCTGTGCTCGAAACAAATATCAAGAGCACCATGTGAAACCGATATAATGGTCATCGGATGGATCAAAGGGAGGAGGGAGGGCAAATCAAATGGCAATCGCACAATGCTCGCCTGTGTCCGCCAATTACAAAATTATTACAATGAATTATGTAATAATACGAAGCGATAAAGAGGCGGAATGTAACGTTACCGTTGCTACGACCGATCGAATTAAACACACGCCTGCGGAAACGAATAGAAAACTTGTAAGGAAACAGACCTACGATATTTCCCTCCCGACTTTCAAGATTTCTTACAATGGCCTATCGACGATACGTTCGCCCAAGTTTTCACGTCGTTCGTCCCTCGTCGAACGGTCCCGCGTCTCGTGAAACTTGACGGCGGAGAAAGTTGTTCGCGGTCCGCGCCCGACTTTTTCATAGGAAACTATCTTTCTTCATCCATCGGCATTCGCTCGTACGGCGGAAATAAAGCGCCAAATAAACGTTTCCGAGCAGATGGACCGAACGTACGTACGGAAAATCCGATATTAGCATGCCGCGCCGCCCGCCTAGTTCGTGTTTCTTCTCTCCGTCGCGTCCTCGCCACCATCCCCCGTGCTCTCTTTCGATCCTTCCGCTTCGCGTTCTACCGTCTCCACCCCGGGCGTCCTTTTATTTTCTCATTCGCCCGTCCTACGCCTCTTCTCCCACGTCCCTCTTCAGCCACCGTCTCTCGACGCACGCATTCGCACATCTATAGAAATTGCTCCTTAACTACCGCCAAGCATTACCATATCCCAATCACGATAACCTCGAGCCTACTTCAAATTCTCTTTCCTTTTCCTCTATTTTTCCGCCGCTATGAGATACGAGTAGATTTCGGAGCCGCAAATGAACCTTTCCGCGTATCCTACTCCGCTAAGAGAAAAGTGTTGCGCGTAGTTCCGGACGTGCACGCAATTCTATTGTTATATTTTATTCAGCGTTTACTTAAAATAGCTATGTAAATAGCTACGACGATAAATAAAAGACTCGTTGGATGCGGATACTTAAAAATAATTGCGCATGCACGTTCGCGAATAAAAGAGTCGCTATCGCGCAACAGTAAAACATGGCGTTCGAATACCGATATTTTAGAAATTCCTCGGGGCGCTTGACATCGATATGAATAGGTCACGTTATGTGAGCGTTTGCACGTGTGGATCGAATGCCGGAAGCCTCAGGAGAAATCATTATATCACATCGGAACAGCGTAAAATCGCCGTATTTTCTACGACGTCCGCCTGGGAATACAAAGGGAACGGTGCTATATTGAGATTATATTCAGTATACCCAGGCGACGTACCGATCTGTCGCGACATTATGCTCCGTAAAAATATCGACGTCACTTTCATCCGATCAAATCAATAAAAGTCCTTTCTTTTTATCGCAAGCATCGCGGAACTTTCGCTTAAAGTGTCGCGTATATATATATACAACTTTATCGTATACGTAACGTCGTAAATTGAACAAGATTGCACTAGAGCAATCATTCCAGATATTGCTAACTTCGCGGAATGAAAAAAGTTTTATAAAGATCTATTAATTTCTGAAGAAGCAATATACTCCGTCCATTCGGGATTCTCGCCAAAGTTAAGAAATTTTAACTGCACTTCCAATTCTCATAAGGTTTCGTTTATGTAATACGGCGATAGCACAACAAAATGAGAATTAAATAATATTTAATCTAAAAATAAAAAAAAAATAAAAAAAAAATACTTTTTTAGCTGTGCGAATATTTATAACATACTATGCGCGTTCGATGTAAAAATGTGTCAGTGACAATGTCACGTACGAGAAACGACGACGGAGGTAATCAGTTATACGACGCGGATAAACGTAATCTAACATTAATAAATCCTGCGCCACACTCTTCCGGCATTAGTGAATAATTATGTAGCGAATCGAATGCGGGAGAAGCCGCCGATGCGCCCGTTTATCGGCAATGTGGCCGAAATATTCCGCAACGCTGATGTCGGCTGACCCGGCTGCGGACAATCGGCCGCACACACGCTCGGAATTCGATCAAATTCGATTTAATTGTGCGGCCGACCAATCGGCCAATGTCCTTGAAACGCGTATACGGAAACGTGACTATGTGTGCGTGCGCTACTCGTACGCGTACGTGCGAGGGTGCGTCATGCGTAACGTAATACGACATCGTCTCGCGCGATAACGCAGGTATGCAAGGGGATCGGGGAGCACACGCGCGACAGGGTAGTTTACGAGGAGCAAACACGTTCAGCTGTTTCACACGCTGAGATCGAATAGGCACCCACACGCGTGCACGAATACGCGCGCGTACGCACTTGTGGGGGAGATCAGCTAGCTTCCTCTTATTTTACCTTTCTCTCGTCTATTTGCGGCTGCATTCTGGTACGCATTATCTACTAGGACGCACTGATAACGCCTTCGGTACAGTTGGCTCTCGCTCGATTAATCCGCGCGCCACCGGACAAATCCACCTCTAAAAACAGTATACGGACCGGCTGGGATCCCTGCACACGGCTCGTAGACGATCCGCCAGCCACGTTCGGTAATTAACCATGTAAACCCTCGTTCGAAGGGTCGAACGAGTGTAACGAAACGTCTCTTGATTACCGTAATTGGAAAGGAGCTTTCACGTAAATCCCCAGGATTTTCCTGCACGTGAGCCTTTACTGTCGACAAAGGTTTTTCGAAAACGAATACGATACCGTGATTCGTGAAAGCGCGCAGATTTATTAATTAACTTCAAAATTAAATAATATTCAACTATATTACAATAATTACGTTTCATTCGACAGTGTCAGAAATTAAAGTCAATCACCCCTTACGTTCATAAAATACAAAAATATGAATTTTGTCGTCATTACGAATATCATAACTTCAATCTGGTTCTCGAATGTTTCCCGGAAGGTAAGTTTCTCGGTTAAATGGATCGTGAATAATTTTTTTTTTCTTTCTTTTTTATTTTTAAACCGCATTTAAACCATTCGATAAAAGCTTTCGAGAGTGACATATCAATTGTCGAGTAAAAGCATAGGTGCCACGGTAAACAGACATTTATGAATGAACTCTTTTTATAACAAACGAGTCGACGCGATAAAAGAATGTGTTTCCCTTCTTCCGCCGTTAATACTAAAAACCTCATTGATTTTCAAGGAGCACGCTTCTCCGGTGTCGGGCCCATTGTATTATGTACTGTACTGTGTCCCGGGTGGGTGATTTTACGGAAGAATCGGGCATTGTTTTAGCCAAAGGCGATGAGACCCGCAAAAGGGATTTGTCGGCTATTGTTTCCAAACTACCGGTGAAACTAGTCGAGAGATTGTCGTACCCGTTTTCAGCCTAAACTGCTTAGTTCCATTAGCAACTCTCTCTCTCTCTCTCCCTTTCTCTCTCTCTCTTTCTGCCGCCACCCCTAGATCCGCACGCGCGGCTCGTGGAGAAACACTGGCATCCGATCGAAAAGTACGGACAATAACAATAAATGATACGGCTAGCAGTACAGTTAGCGAGCTGCAGCATTAAGCGCGAAATGAATTTTTTAACTCCCAAAAAAAAAATTCAGCCTTAATTATAATTTGATATTTCAAACGATAAATATAATTGTTCGAGATACGCGCGTCACGATTCTCTAGCGCTCTTCGTGCAGTCCCACGTGTATTGAAAATTATTAATCTGAGGGAATATTTAGAAATATTCGTCGACTGTGAATTTTATTTGTCTAAGCAATTTGGGTCAAGCTAGACGCGACGTCAAAAACAAAAATTTATCTTGAACCGGCAAAACAAACAGGTAAAACGTGAATTAATAATTTTATTCGAGACTGACGGGTTTGTAGCGTATCGCTGTTGAGATTTTTCGCTAATGTATCAATAGTGAATGCTTTGCAATCGAGTAAAACGACGTACGACTAAGATAAGACATAAAAAGCACCGTATCCGACAGAGATGTCCAGATTAACGTACGTATAATTCTATTGAATCGATCCGTGTTATATTCTCTCTTTCTGCCGTGACGCGCGTTCCCATTCGTCTCCCTGCGGTTTTCTCGAGCGGATGAGTATCCTCTGCGGTTTCCATTCGGCACATCCATCTCGTCGCTAACAGAACCGCGAGTTATTCGATTGCGCGCATTGAGTTATCCGCATGGCTCGATCGGAAATCGAGTTACTTCAACGACGTGTCCTCCGAATTACGTTAACATATAACAAGAAGATCGACGCGTCAAGTCGAACAACTGGACGTTCGTTCCAAAAAGAAGCTCAAAAGTTAACGCGATTCGAACTGATTCGACGCTATGATTAATTTAGCAACAGTTTAATCCAAATACACTTTACTCAAGAAAACTTTACGTTCAAACATAAAAGTAAATAAAAAATTAAAAAAGAACAAATATTGGCAAATCGTGAAAAGATTATATGACGCGAATAGTAAAAACTGTCGTTATAAAATTATTCTTGCAAAAAAAATTTGAAAGTATGTCATATCGAAAAATTAGAGTTCTATAAATATAAGCAACAAGTCAGATATGTACGCCCCAATTTCTATATTGTGAATTAGGTTACGAGAAAACGTAGATATGTGATATTTCTGTGCGGAATTAATCGATTGCTCTCATTTGAAAAAAAAAAAAAAAAACTACTGACCTAAATTAATTATTAATTGAATTTATACTTATATAATACAAACGACGTGTATTTTGTAGTATACTTCGTCGATTCTTTTTAAATATATGCATTAGCTCTATTAGACGCTTGTATGAATTTCTTCAATAAATTATGATAGCCGTGAATAAGAAACTTCGCGTACCATGTACTACATCTCGCACTTTCTTTCATCTACATCTCACGTTTACTCTGACGAGTCACAAAGCGTAACATCCAATTTAACTTCACTGACAAATTTGTCCGAGGATCGGAGAAAACTGCCGCGCTATTCCACCCTTTGAGACGTAAACTCGAGAAGGTTCTCTGTTCCTTGTATCGCTTGGCATTCGTCGAACCAAACTGATTCTCTACGGGATCCAGATAGAGTGAAGAGCTCGGAGATCGAAATTCTAGTCGTGCATTCGATTATAGACTGCAAAATAATGTCCACGAGGTAAAGTGACTCGCAATAACATTTTTATCTTCTTTTTTTTTTTTTTTCTCAAATCCCTAATTAAAATTATTTTAAAATTTAACGATTAACCCGCGCAGCATTTTTATTTGAAACAAGCTGAGCTTGTATCAACGTTTCAACTGGAGACCCGCTTCAGGTGATGTTGATTCTTTCCACGTGTAAACTATCTTCTACGCGTGTTATATGCAACGCGCACGCGAATGTAATGACATGTGTATAGTAAGAGCTTGGAAAAGCAAGCGACGCGGCAGAGTGCAATTTGCAAAAGCTCGGTAACGTGCTAAAACTTGTGTCCGAGCAAAGCAACTTTGCACATACTCTAACTTCATATCATGCGTACATGGGATTTAACTAAAGAAAAAAAAAAAAAAGAACCCTTGTACAAAGGAATATTGTACTGAAAGGAGTACTGAAAAAGAGGAACTTTCATGCATGCAGAAGCTTATTTAAACACATCGCGCGTCGATTCAAGTCTAAGCTAATATTCTATCCGAAATTTTTCCAAGAATATCTAAACGGAAATAAAAAATTGTCTACCAAAGAAAAAAAAAATCCAGATTTGACTAAATCCGACCGTTCGAAAAGCAGGCATTTCATAGGAATGACAATTTCGCGCGATCAACTGCTTTAATCGCTCGAACCCATCCATTTCACGGTAACTGCAGTTGACACAGTCTAATACGTCACTCCAGATAAATGCGCGAGGCGCTTTAATACGAACCCTGGAAAACATATGAGGGATTAAACGGTTAAACTGCCGTCTCCCGCAATCCCGGTTGTTAGCCCGGCTGAAATGCGGGTATCAGTTGGCGCGGCAATTATAATGGACTTCCCCTTTGTAACGTATGGCACGAGACAAAGTTCTGCCACATGCACGGGTACACATCGTAGATCATAAATATGCATCCTCGCCTCTGCGCGGCTAAGCGCGGTTGGACGTATGACACGCGGTATCCCCGGGGCACGCGCAAAACATCGGATTTATTATATCTGCGAGACGCGTGGTGCACGCGCGAACCTTCTTTGCGCGGCGACAACTAATGCGAGTGCATCCTCAGCGCGGGCGATTTGCCGGGTGCAACGATAACCCTTTGCCGGAGTACGCGAATTAAACCACGGCTCGCTTTGCGCGGCGAATGTTAATCTGACTGGACGATAATGCCTGCTACACACCGATCTACGCACTGCGAGCTCGCATTTCGTCCGATACATGTGCGTATAGGGTGCACAGCTAGCGAGCGTGAACCGGGGCAGCGTGGCAGATCCGCTTTTGCCGACAAGGAGTGCAGCATTTATATGCGATAAGAGGAAATCAGGATCACGAGAGTGCTCAATATTAATGTTGACATCCTAATTTCCATTCTAGTAATTTTGCCAACGCGAGGATTAATACGATGGGCAAGCTACGTAATCATCGAATAAATTAATTCAGCATTGCTGCGAGAGCACGATACGCATTATCGCTTTTGCAACCGCAGTTAATAATCTGGCGTTACTGTCGAAAATTAAATGAGGAATCTGTGACCATGCACTTCACTAACTTGCCTCTGAATATCGAAACTAAAGCAAAGTAACTTTCCTCATTTTTAAATTAAAATAATGCAAAAATGTATATTTAATGCAATTATATAATTTTAACGATAGAATAAAATTAAGTATACGCGGTTATAAAAAGAATTTAAAATAAATTATTAAATAATGTGAAAAAAAAAATTACATATTCTTCTTCGTTAAATTCTGTAAATTTTTATTCAATGAAATAATGACCGTTTTCGCTAACGAAACCGAGCGTGTGAAAGGCTTTTACCAAAAACCGCATATTTCGTCAAAATATGTATGCACCGTGAGTAGCATCGGGCTTTGCGTGGCGGGAATTGAGCAAGGCAATGCCAAATGGTACCATAGTGGAAGACACTTTGGCGCAACGACATACCAAAATCGCCTATAAAGATTAACTATTGTCTCTTGGATGCAGACTAATCGAACGTTCGATGGCTGGCTGCGCATACGAATCGTCGAATATGAGTTTCTCGTCTATTCTGATATCCCGATATGCAGCTTCGTGCACGGAAAGTCCGGAAAAACCGGACAAAAAGAGGTAGAATATAAAAAAAAATGTCTTACTCGTGCATACATTAAAAATTACAACAAAAAAATGTAAAAAATTTACTTATCGTTAATTTAAAGCCAAAATTGTTGCGGATATAAGCATTTCAAATATTTCGCGAATAATATATCGCAGATAACATTTTCTTAAAAAATAAATAGAGTAATTATGTTAAAGCAAAACTTATTCATGAATCTTCCAATATGTCATTTTAATAAAAGAAGCCCAGTGTACCAAAAATTTATTAATTTTAACGATAAGAAAATCGTTCATAAGAGTTAGCGGAAGTACATCCGCGGGATAAAAGAAGTATCGCGTGCACGAGGGACATCATCAAACTAAGTTTATCCACGACTAAAGCTGTCGTTGTTCAGGACTCTCAACAATTCCCGACAAGCGCCAAGAACAACTCATATTTCTTCCTTGAAGCATTCCAGCCCGATATCCTCTCGTCGTCCAGACCACGAGGTACCGGCTTTCAGCGTTATACGAGATCAACTTCCCGGCTCCTCCCCACAAAGATATTTCGCTAGCTAAATTCCAAAAAAAAAAAAAAAAAATTTTCGGCAGCTACGTGCTTTATTGATACACGCTTTCTATCTTTGTCGATACTTACATAATCGAATCTTTCATAATAAAGCCATAATCCCTCACTAAAAGCTCCTATACTTATTTCGATGCACTAGTATCACTTCGGAAAGGAAAGCAATCACAAACTCGACGTAACGACTGCGTGGCGCTTTATCGGCGAGGTAACCGGTAACAACAGCAATCGAGAAACGCGAGAAGTTGCATCCGCCAAACGGCACGACGAAAGATATCTCATTCGTGATAAATATCACGAATGCACAGGCACACGCGAAGATATGTATACTTTCCGGATCCCGAGGCTGTCTTATCTTTTCTCGCCGAAATTAATCCACCACTACCGCGAAATCTACTGCTCAACAACTGGGAAGACGAAAGCCCTCGTGGACTATATGCCGCTACCCCTTGATCGTCCGGGATCGTACTGTGTTTTACCCCGTCGCCCCTTCTTTCGGCAACCCGGCCGCGCGAGAGTATCTGCGAAGCGCAAGCGCCGTTTCCACGCGCCAGCGAGAACCCCGTGCGGGGGTGGCTGCTCCCGCGGTCAATGTCAGCCAACATCCCTGACTCCGGCTCCTGACACCAAGACACAGCCACTTTGATGGCCCGTACCGACCCCTTTTTGGGGACCCACTATGTGCAATTCGTGAAACGCATACCGTACCCATTCCCATAAAATAGCCAACTTTCAATACTTGCGCAAATTCTAATAATTTATTGTATATAAAAAAAAGCTTGATATAATTTAATCATTTAAAAAATCATTAAATATCATTAAAAAAAAAAAAAAAAAAGTAGGCAAATTAAAATCAAAGCTATAATTTTTTGCAAATAAAATTAAACAACGGTGCTACAATTATAAATTAATCTTAAAACATCACATCGTCTAGTGCCATATAATTGACGCCAGCGTAATTAATTCTATTTCCAAGACAAACCATCAACCACTTATTCCACGGGCTATGGCGAATTCAATTTGCAAGTGCTTCCGCTAGAAACGATCCTGGTGCAAAGTGCTTACAGTCGATTAACAACATTGACATAACTAGACATTCCTCAATTCGCTTTAACCTGGCAGAAGCCTGCTGAATATTAATGCACTAATGCCGAAAGTGCAATGCGATACAGCTGTCGGTACCTACGCGTTCCTAGCGCGTCGCTTTAACACCGTCGCCTCGCGTTTTCCCTAAATCGGAAAGTACGTGCGATAATTTCAACAATGTCAATAACATCCGTTTTCGTGAAGATTCTATTTTCTACCGTAAAACGAGTGCCGGTCGGTCCACGTCAAAGTGCCGTCCAAATAGTCCAAATAGCTTAGACACGCGTACAGTAAACCGCTCTAGCTCATGAATACTAACGTAACGCGAGATTTCGGCGACGATATCTCTGGGATTTTCGGTACAGCGCTACAGAGATCTCACATGTAACAGAACATACTCCAACGGTTATTGGCGAAACATTTACACGTCGACTAACTGCAAAATTTACGCTTGAGACGCACTTCATGTAACACGGTTTGATTATGCTAATTTCTCGTCCAAATAACAAAGGTTATTTACGAAAGTAACAGCGAATGTCCGCCGTTGTACTCGCGAAAGTAAAATTACACTTCAACCAGCAACACGCGTCAATGGAAAACGCTCGGTTTGTTGGCAGCTGCATTTGCAAAGCAAAATGGGGATATTGCGAAAGCTCATACAAATATATTGCTGGAATAGCGAATAAACCTGGATAGTCGTATACAAAAGCGCACACCATTGCGAGCATATTTTTTCGATATTTAGATTAACTGAATTTCTGCCAAATGTTTCACACACAATAGATGTTGTTGTAGATACGGAAAAAATCTTCCATTACGTTTCTCTTTCAGTATGTTTCGTACAATGCAAGAGTGAATGAAACGAGCGATTGGTCATTCTAAATTGAACTACATATCAAGGTATAGATATATTTGTAAAAATATAGATTTATTTTTTCTTCGTCAGTTTTGATTGGAAATTTAATTGAAACGAGTGTCAATTGACATATAGATATATCAAGTGCACACACCATCTGAAAGTTGCAATACTTGGAAAGTGATAAAATTCATAACCGAGTTACATCTATAATGATTTTATCAACAGTAAGAGAGACGGATTATATTCCAATAATAATTATCTCGTCTGCAATTTTTAAAAATATAAAATCCGTACTACAATTAAATAAAATTGCCTAATTTGTTTCGAGAACAAGAAAAATGAACATTATACGCAGATATAAAGTGCATGAAATGCCGATATCCTGATCAAAGAACAAAATGCGCCAATTTACTTGTGCGCCAAAGCTACGCTGAAAGGGTTTTTTGATCCTAAATTTTTTTTTTCCCCTCCAAGACTTTTGTTTCACGGGTTAGCGATAACGCGATTTTTCTTGGATTTCTTCGGATTTCGCACGCGCCAACGGAAGAAGAGTAGAGCACGCGGAGACGCGGAAAGAGTAAGACGGAGAAGATAGCAGAGCATGTGGAAAGATGCCAACAACGGAACGCACGATTTACGATGTGTCCCCGAGGAACACACTGATTTCAAATGTTTCTCACCGATCCTCCCTGCCTCCGCCATCGCTTACCGCGGTCATAGCGATATCGTACAGGAACACTTTTCGCCGCTGGGATAACGCGGCTTGCGGGCACGGGTGTTTGGAAGCCGATGTTAACCCTGCGGTGGCTTGCTATGGATATATGGAATACCACAGATGCAGTCGGTCGGCTCTATCGAGAATAAACTCGAGCGAAATCGATATCGCGCCGATATCGCGGCGGAACAAATGACGAAATTCGCAAAAATTCTTCAGACGAACGAGCTCTAATAAGAATTAATTCTCTCCTCGCTTGATCAACTGACAGATAAATAATTTTCGAGAAGAAAATAAACAATTTAAAAAAAGTGACAAGTCTCGATAAAAAAAAGACGGCTAACGACATAAATCTCAAAAAATTTGTTGAAAAAATTGAACATTGACGAAAAAACAAAGTTCTTTTTTTTCTTTTTTTTTTTTTTTCTTTTACGTTTGATTCAAATCTCAACCAACGCTCATAAGTCGAGCTTTTCCGCCGCGATAAATTCACACGGCGCACCTGCTACCATTCGTGGCACCCTCACGCATTCATCCTCAGTAGCAGTGGCGAACGAGAAAGGGTGCCATTGGCGTACGAGGGTGACGCAGGGTGAGAGGCACGATGTCAATGAAAGGCAGGGATTTTTCAATATCCTATTCTTCGCGCCGCCGTAAGAGCAAGAGAGCCACGCGATACCGTCGGAGTGCATCATTCCTTAGAATCGCGCACGAGCGAAACGAATCGTAAATGAATAAGATCGCGTTTCCCTTCGCGACGCGTACCTTTTAAGCACCGTTCCCTCGCGAGATACTCGCGATCTAAAATAAAAGTGTCGCCGCGATCAATACAAAAAAAAACAAAAAAATAATTTCGCGCTATTAAAATAGCCCGCTTCGATTTGGCTGCTGATTGCTTTTAACGTGAATCGCCGATGCCGGCAAATGGCTTTCATCCACGCGAATAAAACGACTGTCAATCTCACGCGATCTATACCCAACCCAAGGCTTCGGCGAGCGACGGAGCAAATGGGCGGTTGGAATTTTTTCGATATCCCATTTTCATGGCAGCAAGATGGCCAATGGGAAACAAATTGCCAAACCAATAACCGCGAAGACACAATGTGAATTGTCTTCATCGATGCGCGTTTAACACACACATCCCACGTACACCTTATATTTCCGCTTCTTAAAACGCGCGTATCTACAAATGCGCGAGTTGATTAAAAAACAAAGAATTTAATAGACTATTCAAATAACAAGTTAAATTTATCTTTGTCGTATAACAAAATTATTAAAATGATTATAATTTAATTTTTCTTATTAATTGCTTAGAAAAATAAGCGAACGAAAAAAGAATTAAGTCTGAAACAATAATCAATAATCTGAGACACGTGAAATAAAAATCTTATTTTAAAAACATAAAGCATTTACAGTCACGTTCACATAGTCTCCACTTTTTTAAATAATATACTAAAGATTACAGCGCGTTTTGCAATCTGAGTAAAAAAATATCTTTTTCTTTTTAATTCGTATATATAATAAAATCGTGATAAATGTAATAAAATTGTAATATTTAAAAAAATTAAACTATACTTCTCGCATTTTCTTTTTTATCTTTTTTTTTTGCGTATCGTTCTTTTCTTTTTTCGCTAAAATTCTTTCGTTCGCAATTGCCAATATTCAAATTCAGCAGATCAATCTAATGTCACTAAAATTTAGGTATTACTACAAGACAAATTATGCAAAGCTACTCCGCGTGCCCCTGTCGCATCCTTCGCATTGCCCTGCACTCGCCCCATTTACCATTAATCTTGTCCATTGTTCCCTTCCCGTGCGAAACTATGGATTCTGGAGCCGTCGCATATTATTCCCCCGTGCCCCACACTCCTTCGACCTCTTCGCCTCGCGCAGTTTCTCGTTCTGAAGTTTCGTAGAAGATGATCGCGCCCTCCGCACCGCTACCGCCGCGATGAGAAGAGAACGAGAATACGAGGGCGGAAACTCCGATATCCCGAACTTGCGCTTTTACATTTACCACATGCAACGCTCCATTACACACACGTATACGTGGTATTTCGTAATCAAATATACTGTAAACGCATCGCGGTACGAGCAAATCGTAAAATACATATGGAACTCGATATAAAGTTTTTGAAATAAAAAGGAAGGAAAAGATCAACCGATGATATGCATTGCTGTCGACACCCTCAAGAAAGCATAAGAATCGGAATAAAAAAAATAAAATAAAATAAAGACGACCATTTATAAAATATTTGTAGATCAACGTAAGCTATAAGCGTAAAAAAATATGGCAAGTGTATTTTAAATTTTATATCCAAAACAATGCATAAACTGCGATTTTTAAATAAAAAGTTTCCCTGTTACTGAAGGAAAAAAAATTCTTAACAATGCATGCTCGAAGAAATCGTAATCCACAAGGTTTCGTGCGAAAATAATCGCGTGAGGGAAGAATCAAAGTTAACTAAGCTCAAACGTCGTTACTCCTCTTTGAGAAATTTTCTTTTTTTTTTTCTCTTTTATTTTTTTATCCCAAAACTTCAACTAGAGAAGTTCTCCCTGTGGACATGGCCGTCTCGAATTCATTACGCTACTGGGTAAAACGAAAGGGGAAACCAGCACGAAAACGCAGTTACGATAAAAAGAACGTGAGGCGGAAAGGTAGAAAGAGAGCAAGAGTAGAGATCAGAATAAATTTGCAAATTTCGTTAATTACACGATAAGATCAAAAGGCTCATGATACAATAGTAATAAAAAAAAAAAAATCAGGTATCGTGTAGTGTAACGAAATTTCGTCTGACCGATAAGATTGCCAATCGTATTAAAATTACTTCAGTCACGTGATAGCGACATTAGCGTGAACAGTATGATAACATCAGATTTACAAAAAGTAAAATCTTTAACGAATGACAGCTATTTAATAACATTATATCAGGATTCGCGAAAAAGAGAAAAAAGAATTATATCTAGTACCATTAAACTTTCTTGTCAGATCAAATTCCGGCGCGTCGATCCAACTAGCAATAAAAGTTTCACGAAGAAAATGTAAATCGTGCGTAAACGAGAACAAATTTAACGTTAAATATTCCATTTCCACCGTGAAAGAAAGGACTATAAAAAGACAATCTTATTCGGCTTATTGCACTCTCTCGGGTTTATTTGAAATTTCTACAACGCTTTTGTTTTAGTGGTATAAACGTGTACGTGTATATGTATGTTGCGTGTAGTAGATAACAATAATACGCAAACACTAGCAAAGTTAACTGAATTTTCGTTCTCCGCGAGTTTCATTTCCTAAATTGTCCCACAGGAAATATTCACCCAAAAACAGAAGAGCAATAAGCACCTTAATGCTACAAATTATGGATATAATTTGCGCCATGCTTTGTCTCTTGTCGTCAAAGTCATCAACAAGTATAAATTGCGACGTATAAAAAAAAAATTGATTTTTTTTTTAATTAAAAAATTGAAATATTCCACAAATATTATCGACGTTGTCGTGGAATTAAAATTATTCTTTAATTGCTGAAAGCATAGTCCTGCTTATTCTATACAAGTTCTAGATGGTTATATTCTAGCGTTATAACATTATGCAAGTATGATTAATTAATAATAGATTACGCGCCACGTGCTTGATCTTAAAAACGCGATTGCACTGTAAATACAGGCGACAACAGGTGATGCCTAAGCAAAGGAAACCCCTGATCCAGATTGTATGCGAAACAGTAGCTTGGATACACGTTAGTCCGGTACTCATGTACCCACATAGTGGCCTTTCTGTTAAAACAGTAATTAAACTTCGTCTCGTACAGGTCGAGTAACCCTAACGTGGCTCCGCGTACACTTAAGAGGCTGCCATACCCTACATCAGCAATCTCTGGCTACATTTTCCTCGTGCCATCATTTCTACACGTTTCCCTACGTGTGAAATTACCAACCGCGTTAATTTAATAAAATACGTTAATATTATACAGAGTCAAATAAAAAGAAAAAAAAACATAAAATATGCGTTATGAAATTACTAACGTGCTGATAAAGACCCTCAAATTCAACAAGTTAAATATATATGCAAGTGCGTTTAGAGTAACCTGCAATCAATATTTATTTATACGAAAAAAATTCACAAAAATGAGATCAATGGCCCAAGTTTGCTCGGCAAAGATACCGTCAAAGTTGACTTTAGCAACAGCTCTTACGGAGGTCTCTCGCATTTCCTCCCTCTCGTCGCTGCATTAGTAAACTGCCTGCTTCCTACAGCGCGACCACTAACTGTTACCCCCGTCTTAATGGACCGTTTACTCTGACCGACCGACCAGACGACTCACCGCCGTCAGATTACAAGCTTGACCGCCATCGCTACACGTGCTTAGACCAACTCTCTCTCCCCTAACGTACTGTCTTGAACCACCAAGAGGCAACTTGGTACTACAATGAATATACCTTAAACAGCAAAGGACAAAGTCGAAAATTACTGCCGCAAAAAATATATATGTCAAGAAAGATTGTAGAACTTACAAAAAAAAAAATTAGAGAAAAAAACGAAGTAAACGCGTTGTCGCTTATAAAATGAGGTACGATAAAAGCACAGCCATTTTTGGCTGCCACCCTCTATTTAAACAAGAACAAAGGAGAGTCATCGGCGCTGGCACTGAACAACGCGTGTGAACTGAAATCGACGTATATGTTGAATAGATAGAGAGTGTCAAGCAGTATTTTAACTGAGTCTTTCAACACGACGTAAAATATTTTTCCTTCAGCTTTAAGTTTCCTTCGCAGGCACAAAAGCACATAATATATAATGACGTTATAACTTGCAAAACTCGATTATCGATATTATAGCAAACATTTCGATCGCTATCGCATGAGCTTCGTTTATAAAACTATTATTTCGCAAACTTCAGGACCTTGAAAAGAAATTTGCTTCTCTTTAAAATTTAAAACCTCCGAGGCATAAAAAAAAAGAAAAAAAAGGTTACGTGTTTCTACAACATCGTCTATTTTCCAACGTCGGCAATTTTATTCGGATATACAAAAATAAAAGAGAGCAAAGCTACCGCAGTCATTGAAAAGAAAAAAAATTAGAGGTTACCCTTCCGTTTTATGTAAACTTGAATTTTTTTTTCTCCCATTCTTGAAAAAGTCTCGCTTCAAACAGTTATCCAGTTTATTTTTTTCCCGTTCTCGGTTACGTCGTTTATTTGCCGCATTACGAACGATAAAACAAACATAAACTGCACAGAGAAAGCACAGTCCAAACAGTAATGTTTTTTTTGGCAGTAAAAAAACAATCATTCAATCGCATTATGACATCGCGTAATCGACATCGTTTATCGTTAATATGAAATAAATCGTTCTGCTGATAAGTGATAGCCATGAATAAATTTACGCATATATTGTTAAAGGTGAATACGAAGCTATTCTGTATTCCAAGCTGCAAAACCATCGCGATTGTTCACGGCGAGCCAGTCCGGCAGAAAGAAAAACAAAATTGTGGAAACGTTACTGCCATCGACATTACGTTAATAAAACGATCCGTATTATTTATCAAGCACGTAACGATCTTTTAATGGACTTCCTATAAAGAAAGCATGGGAAAAATAAACTGAAGGTATCATTCGTCGAGAAAGCATTTACTGTACCGATACGTATAAATGTTTCAACCCCGCTTTAATGCAACGTTCAAAAGTAATACTTAATTATCTCGGGCTCTATTTGTCGCAATCAATAATCTCATATGCATAATCCAATTTAACGAACGCACTTGATAAGGGAAAGCGCAGAAACGACAATATCTTTTTACCTCTAGATTGCTGTTTGCCAAGCATTCTTCAAGCGTTATCTGAATCCTTACGCGACTCACGTTTTATCGGAGAATATCCTGTATCGGGGAGCCGACGGTAGAAATATCTTCGGCACGAGAATTTCTCCCCCGAAGAACTACCGCTTCGTTACCGACTTGAAAAATCGGACTTGAAAACTAACGAACACAGGTTCTTGCTTTCGCATAAATACATATATATTTCTTCGGAAAATTACGCGCTCTCCTTTAAAACAATTTCGATATTGCTACTTGATACGTAAATTGATTCAACTACGATTTAAACCTACGTCTCGTAAATTTATTAAACCGTGCTCGATTTCTGCATGCCGAATAATTTGCGTTGCGAGAAAATATTTCGCGCGGATGTAAACGATCCACAATGACCGACGCGAATATTGAGAGTCTCGCAATTTAAATATACATTTAAATATCCGCAAGGTACAAGATACCGGTCTTTCTTGACCTCTTGATCGATCGATGCTTTTATCGCTGACGCATCAAGCATCCGTTTCACGGCGGTAACAAAAGTGCATTTGAAGAGAAGCCATTTGCAATGAATTTACGAGGGAGTCATAGGTACTGATCCTCGAGGAAAGCGTCGTCGATCTTGTCGCGAAACGACTGATCTCGTTAACCAGAAAACCTCGATCATAGAAAATTGGTAGTCACCGCAAAAACGACCGACTATATACTCAACCGCGGCGGTCCCGATAAAACCGATGATTCGTCGTCCCCGCATCGGATCGCCTCTCGAGCGCGATTTCACGAGCCGAACCGACCGAAGGGGGTCTGTCACGCGCGCACAATCAAGAACAGTCTAAGGCGAAGGAAAAAGAAAGATAGGTTGCGCGTCACGATTGTCTCCGGAGCCAGAACCTAAACGCGCCGTTACTCGAAAGTTATAAGCGAGTGAATTGCAGAGCGTCTCTGTTCCGCAAGGACTTCCTCGTGCTCGCGCGATAGAATGAAAAGCTACGACGATAGTCAGGAATCGCCGTCGGTCGACTTCGTAATACGACTGTACGTGATTTACGGACTACTGTACTTTCTCGTCCTTGTACTGGACTATTTTTTCTGGACGAGTAAATTTTGGCACCCCCCCGTTTTCGGCATTGATCGATTATTCAAGCGGTTACGTGACACGCAGGTTCAAACTTACTACTTCGAAGTTGTTTCCGATACCTATCTCGCAATGATCGATTTAGTATTGTTTGAATAAGCCATCAGATAATGCGAGATAATAATAATTTAATGGAAGTAATATTAATTTTCTTTTACGACAAGCATCTCCTTGTAGACTTCAATAGAATATTTCGGCAAAAATAGCTTCGTCGTAAATAAAAATTGTGTCAACGTCAGAACTAGGAATTCCGTGAACTACATTCTCTCGGCTACGGTTTTTCAGGTCGTATCCGATTTGCGCGATGTATGCGGGAGCACCGCGAATTATTCATAAAGTTCCTTTTGACGCTCGAATGAAATATAGTGCGGCGCAAACATTACAGCGTGGCTACACATTTCATCTATTTAACATAAATCTACGAAATCTACGATAAATATATTTACCGCAGGAAATTAAATCGTCAGAGTAAATTACTTTAAGCGTACCGAGGAGGAAACTCCTTTGCATCCCAAATATATAAATTTTATCAGGTAAATCAACGGTAGCGCCGAGTAAATACTGTAAGTCGAGATAAGAATCCGTAATTTAAAAAAAAAAAAAGAAAAAGAGAGAAGAAGTTTGCGCGAGCTAATTATAAAAAGTCAAGGAAAGAAAAAAAAGGGAAAGCAAAAGCGTGTAATATGTAAAGAAAACTAGGCTCGCCAGACCGACACTGCAAACGTAGTCGATGTCACGGGAATCTATATCCTTCATCTCTACCTAGACGAGAAACCTTATTTCTGTGTCGAATTGAATCATCCCTCCTTCGAGAGTGCAGAATGCGATCGAGAATGGAATAGAGATGGGATATATCCAGCTTTTATGTGAGAAGCAGCCATATAGCCGATTGAGCCGATAAAAAGAACGTCATATATCATTCGGCAGCAATGTAATATTCATTAATTCCCACACTTGATTATATAAAGCACATATCGATTAATTACTTCCAAATGACGAGCGTATTGCGGCCGATTGCTCATGTGCCATTTAAATATTATATGCCGCGAGATATTCATTTATAAAATATTTCCCTACTGCGAGAATTTACTTTATACTTGCAAATCTCTTGAATGTTTTTCATAAAATTCTCGTATAAATTATGAAAAATATATAATAAATTAGTCTACCAAAAAAAAAGAAAAAAATTACACATTTCGCAGTCTAATAAAATTATTTTGCTCGTTTAGTGAATAGACTATTGCAACGTATATACATATTCATATCATTTACATGCGAAATCGATATAAAGATCGAGAAAAACGAAACGACACCGATTCATGAACCCGCGTATATCTTTTGACGATGCGATAAAACTTTACAGTTAACTTCTGCCTTATCAGTTTGCGCTACCTTTCTGTTCTACTGTACGTGAACAGAATGCAATATAATACTATTCATCACTCACATATTTCACATATACGCATATCGCGCTGTACTCGAGCGAAATTTTCTGCAAAATCAAGCGGTGTTTAAGGTATCGGGATATTCGAGCCTCCGGTTATTAATTTAAACGCGCTAAATAAATGGAATTAATATCCCCGTTCAAATGGCCAGAGCACGAAACGAGATTCGCGTCCTCAAGAATTCATGGCGTGCTGAACGCGCGATTCGACGAGAGAGGATTTCGCCCACCCGATAGGGAACCCGACGACGAGAAATAATAGAGGGTCAGCTGCGCGCAGCGGGGGATGTCATCAGCAGTCGCGGCATAAAAAGCTACCTCTCCCATACAACATCGTCGTGCAATTAGCAAGGCGTCATACAGTACAATCCTAGCGTCAGCGTGCGACAACAACAGCCTCCAACATTTCTCATTTGTCTCCGTATCCCGAGGCACGGGTCCGAAAATTTTTATTCATTTAATACGACGTACGGTAACTGTGCCGCGATCCCGAATGCGCGTATTGATTTTGCAGATAAACAGACAGCGTAGTTGTGTAAACCGGTTTACGCCAAATTAAAAGCTGATCCTTGCAACCCGTCTCTAATTTTCAACGCTAGACCGACTGACGTTGTAGGAGATAGATAATATGTATGTAAATTGAGAGGCAGCTTTTACGGTAGTGATACGAGTCTCGTGTTATTATGATTTACAACAGATTCATTGCTTCAATATGACAGTACAAATGCGACTAATCGGCATCAGCGTGAACGCGATTAATTCGGCAAATACGACGAAATATCATGCTCGATCCTGCGAAAGCTCACGCTCTAATCCGCTTTACTTCGCCATGAATGCGATCTACGCAACGATTACATATCGCATTCCATATCCGTCGTTTAGCTCCTGTACGTCGGTATCTATATTAATTACTCACGTACGAGATATTGTAATTTAGAAAAAAAGATAAAAAAAATGTGCGTAGATCGCTTTCTAATAATTTCCGAAACGTACTTCCAAAATTTACGACGGTTAATTGACGCACGATAAAAAAAGAGAAATTTAATTTTAATATTAATATTTCAACGCGTAAATTTTCTATTAGATATATAATTCGGTTTAGGTATTTCATGATTATTTTAAAAGCCAATACGCGGCCGTCGAAACGATGCAAATTTAAATTAAAATTTAATAAAACGCAATACATTTAAAAATTATTTTAAATAACTTCGTAAATAATTTTCATCTTTTCTTTTTTTTCATTAATATTGATTTTCATAAACATATTTCGATTCTATAAACATCCGGCTGGATAAACGATACGAAATAGGCATTGAGATATTTTTCGATATCCTTTTGCGATTGAACGGGCAAATTCTATTACTCCCAGAGCAGAGAGAAAAGCGTGGAAAAAAAGAAAGAGAGAAAGAAAGGGAGAAGTTCGGGGCATTGAGCAAAATGCGTGGATTCAGTTGGCGGATGTTACGCGTTTGCGGTAATACCGACGAAGAATGGATCTATAAACGTGGCCGTGCAAAGATATGAGAAGGGTAGTGCGAACTGACGGCCCATCCACTCCGCGAGCTCTTTGGGGAGCCATAAAAAAAGCTACCCGCCTAGATTTTCTCACTGATCGATTATTTGCAAGGGGGGATCGCGCCCAGCGGTTCGACAAACTCTAACTTTCCAGGACTTTGCATTCGCGAAACTCTCACGCGCTGATAACTCATTGATAAAGTGATGGAAACATTTTACAGAGATATATTTTAATATCGATATAATCTAAACGAGAACTTTTTTTCCCCCCTAAACTTTTAAAATGTATTCTCGTTAAAGAAAAGTATCGCGATTTTAAGAATATTATTTATAAGATAAGCCTAATTTCTTCTCCCGCGTATCTACACTCCGGGCTTTAATACTTGCTTGTTTATCTCTGATACCGGCCGATATGCGGCCAAGTCACGCGAAAGCGCCCACCGATGGTTTCCGGTTACACGGAAACTCGTCCGACCCGTGTGAAGTAATTTTTTACACCGGCGGCGGTACGGAATCAAAATGGACGGATTATACCCCGCAGTGGCCGCGTCAATTAAGGGATAATCACACGGCGTTGAGCCCGGACAGGTGTAAGCGCGCACACGCGCACGCGAGATAAACGCGTACGTGCGGAGGACACGTGTGAGACTTCGGTCGCGGTTGCGGCGCGGTGGAAACTTGCGTCGGACGAAGTCCGATTCTATCTCCGGTGCGCTAACGTTCGCAGGGGTTGAAACAGCGTAGGAGAGAAAGAGAGCGAGCGGCGATGGGAAGGGAAATACGATGAACAAGAGAAATGGGCTACGGCGTAGCCCGAGCTATCTTCCGTCTGGCAGTACTCCACCACGACTACATTAGCCGGCTTATCCACTCATTATGTGGACCGACGATCGCACCCCCGCGCCTCCCGTCCCGCCCCTTGTCGGGGATCAAGAGACGTCGTCCTTACTTCCCGAGGCTTCGCGGCGGTATCAACGTCGAATGAAACGAGTTACGACACGGCTGCCGTATTTTCACGCGCCGCGATTTACCAGGCGACGCGTCGCGACGTTCACCTCTCGATTAGACTCCGCTGAGTTATGAAAATCTGGAGCGATTTTTTTCCAACGCTAGGATGTCTCTAAACTTTTTTTTGTTTCGACTGAGATAGTTAAAAAGACGAACAAACATTTTTTTTTTTTAATTGTCCTGGGTTACCGAAATCAAATATAATTTTCCAAAAATTGAGTCAATTAAAAAATGCAGAAAAATTAACCCGGATGACTCACCCACCACTGACGACTCGTCGCCATTTCCGTCTCGTCGTTCCAGGCACCGATCGCTCGCCCAGGAATCCGGTACGCGAGACCACCGCAGGAACGCCAATCACCATAGATCCCACGGAGTAATCGACGCGACGCAATCATCGGTTGCTGACACTTATTACGCTCGCAATTAAACGCACCAAAGTCTACCTGTGTTCCTCTCGTCGCGCACCATCGTCCGACACTCGCGACGTTTATCGGTACGCCGTGCGAGGCGTTGCAAAATGAACTCGACCGGCAGTCAACTTCACGTTACTTCTAGAAAAGTCGTGTGACGTCATAATCGGTTCCCAACGCTTATTGCACCACCCGGCAAATGTAGGAAAGCTCACCCGCGTTTCTCCCGTCGCTCACCCGCGTTTCTCCCGACGCTCATCTCTTCCGATGCTCATACTTTTCTGCGACTTTTCCGTTACGTCCGACGACGTGTTCAAACATGTCTTGGTTAATGGCAGGTTCACGTCGGTTCCCAAAACGACGCGGCGTCGACTCGGCGGACCATCGCTTGACGCGGCTAAGGTAGGCCCGAAAACCGTTGCCCATAATGATCAACGCGAAGGATCGACCGATGATCCCGATACTCCGATTCCCGACGTTCGGAGTCACACGATTACCGGCTTTTGCCGGCAAAAACTACGCAACCTCCAAGACGCGAGTGGAGTATCCGCGATGATACTACCAACTGACACGAACTAAATCAAAGTTCTAACTGGTGAGTCAATGCGGAAAAAAATGGAGGAGGGGGAAATGAGCGCGCGTTTAATTTTAAAATTGCGCATTTTAACAAATTAAAAAATATTCTACTAATAATTACAAATAACCCATTACTGCAATTTAATCTCGTATCGATGACAATCTCATAATGCGACCCGACGAGACTTTTTTAATTGCACGTTATCGATAAAAGAAATATTGAAATGTAATAACTGTAATCTAAATGAGTAGTAATCTAAATAACATTTATAAGTCAATTAAATTAAATACTTGTTCGTCAAATATCATTATCTTAATTTATGTATAATGATGAAAAAAGATAGCACAGATAAGTCTATTTGTGTCTATTGGAATCAGACTTGTCGATTCAACAATTTCGAAAATATACGTGTGACAAGACAATGTCCGAGTAACCCTACCAATCAAATAAAAACGGCGACGAAGGAAAAAGAACCGTACTAGCCGTTGAAAAGGCTGCACTTAACGCGACGGATATATATCGTCCTGCAGGATGGGCTGGAAGTGAAATGTGACCGTGCTTACCGGGCCGGCTAAGCGTACTATTTATTGTCCAGTCTCTTTCGGAGATCCCACGTAAAGACACGTATTTACCAATCAACTGCCCAGAATTGTTTCCGTTCGTGTTAAACGAACAACGTGATAAACCTTCGTAATGCTTCTTTAAACTGAACAATGTATCTCCGAAAAAAGATCTTTACAAAAATTATGCTAACACCAATAATACCAGTTAAGCAACGGACTTAATTTCAGTAACTGATACCGAATTCTTGTCAAAATTATAAAACAACCTATTTAACTACAATTGACTAGCTCGATTAATTAAGCTAAATTTTTCTTATCTAAAAAATATAATCTGATAAATCTCATCTCGCACTCATTAATTAATATCTTTTTGTTTTTATTCTTTATCATCTACATGGCGAATAAAAACAGCATTTAATCCATAAATTACCATTTCAAATAATGGTATAACTTTGTCGAGCTTAAAAATGCACTCAACTAGAAAGCAATGCATTCTTACAAGAGTCACACTGCAGTGGCTCTTAAATATTACATTTTCTTATTCTCCGTAAAGAATTCATGTAGTTAATATAATTTGTAAAAAAAAAAAAACCGTGAAAGTTTATATAAATATAGAAAAAAAACTTTTTTTAAGCTATATGAATGTACACAATTTTTCTTACCTCTTGTGGTTCCAGCAGAAGTTGTAGTTGAAGATTCAATTTCACCGTAACACTTTACAAATTGCCAGTCTTCTCTTAGTTTCTTCAGCTTCTCCTACATCACATATGCATAATATTATAAGCCATTTTAAATTTATCGTTTGTATTAGAATTTAAAATAATATTTCTTTATATATTAAAAAATAAATTAATAAATAATACTTTTGTATACCTGCAGTTCTATAGAAACCGGCTGTTTTGCTGATTCACATTCTTTTTCCAAATTAGTGTAATTTTCTAATACATCTTTCACTTCCATTTCACGATCTTCAACTTTAGACTAAAAAAATATAGTTGTCATTAAATATAATAGGATAAAAATACAATATAATACCTTTTCTAATTAATTACATAAATTATAGTTACCATGATATTTTTAATCACTTCGTTACGCTCATGCTGCGGTAGGTCTTGAGAAATGCTCAGGCGCGTTCGCGTTTCCATAACCCACGCCATTACAGCATCCAGAGAACAGATGTATTTTCTGAGTGACGCAAGCTTGCATTCTACATATTCGCGATGGTTCGAAAGATTTGCGTTGGTCTAAACAAAAGCATTAAACGTAAAGATAATTATATTATACATCGAGATATTTAAAAAACATTAATTATAATTTTAAATTTTATAAAAATAAAAGAAATACCTTATCCAAATCCGCGAAAAGTTTGTTGTTTTCATCTTCTTCTCTGGGAACATTATGTTGACTTACTAACGTTTGCAAAGTTCTTTTCCGAGACAGGAGTTCTTCTTCCCTTGCCTACAAATACATATATTATTAGAATGTATTTAAAAAATTACGTATTATTTTTCTTAACTTTTATTAATATACGATATTGCAATCTATATTTTTATATTTATGTTTTTAATATGTTATCTATAAAATAAGATAACAGATATATAATCAAACTTTACTAGGAAGCTTCGAAAGTGAGAGTTCAATGCTATTTATATCCTGGCACGATTCGGCATGTGCAGTCATGAAATCTAGAGATATTATTAGGACAAGTTTCAGTTTGTTTGATTATGTTGCACCGGACTGTAGCCCATAGAAACTGAATCTTGGAGAGAATAATTCCGTAACTTATACAAGTCGCATCTAAACAGAGCGCTTGAAGACTGATTTTCAATTATACATATTTTAATATGTGTTAGATGTTTTCGTATATGTGATATTAATTTTAAAAGTATAAGTGATTCGTCTAATAGTGATTTTCTTGAAAATAGTGAGTGTGTTATACCGAATTATTGTAACAATATTAATTTACATCCATTTACGATCAGAAAAACAATTAAAAATTTCTATACATATAAGGAATAAAAATAAAAATATACAAATTTTTACTTATAATTATTTTTAAAAGTATATTTTATTAAACTAATTTCTAAAGAATATTTTTAAAATAAAATTTTTCTTAATCTATACACTTACCTTAATTAATGATAGTCGAATCGATAATGAGGTTTCGTCTGAAGGATTTGCTGCAGATATTAATAGAGTATTCACTTGTTCTATGATATTATACGCAGTTTCCAAAATTCTGCCATCGTTATTCACTTTTCTCTCCATGGCAAAGTTTCTTGAATAATACATTAATGTAAATATAGTTGAATTGTGATATATAAATAAAACGTATTTTAAAATAACTTAAAAGATTATACTGTATATTAGCAATATTATATACAGATATTATATATAACGATTCACTCAAAAATTATCGTAATCGAAGTTATAATATCTATTATTGTTTTACACGGAAATGTGATTTGCAAGAGAAACTCGAAGATGTTCGTTTATTCTGAGGTTATTCTGAGTTGACTGACTTCACTACAGCAGCACAGGCAAATCACAACTGAAATAGCTCAATGCTGGGTCGAGCTTTCCTCGCAATACCACATGCTTGTCTGCATTTCGGATCATAACTTCATAATTCATTAATTATAAGTAAAGCAATTATTTAAAATTATTTAAAATTATTAAATGTTACATATATTTATTTAAAATATTTAAATAATAAAAATGCAGACACAACTCTAAACAATTGTGAATCTATACTCTAAAGTCTAGAATATATAAGCACATATGTCTTACTTACTTTTCCTTTCGCGCGTTTATTTCAGTCACTAAATTGTGCCAACGGTACTTGATGTTTTCAATTATACTCTGCAATTCTATTACATCTTCGGCGGAGGCACGGCTAGATATGTCTGTGCTCATTATATTAATATTATTTAATGTTCTTTGCATTCTTGAAACTTCTTGTTCTAATTCAAAAGTTTTTGTTTTACTTGCTTTAGAATGACTAAAAACATGACATTTTTTTAAGGCATCTTCCATCTTATCTAACCACTCTGAGAATGTTTGACATGTATTATGAAGTTCTCTCCATTTTTCGTAACATTTAATCCACCGATTGTATCTCTCCATATTGCTTTGATTAATGCTTGTCCATTCGTTCTGCAGCTTTTCACTCAAATGTTTTATTTGATCAGATTGTTCTTTTTTAGCTTGTCGCGTAACGCTTTCGCAGATGTAATTCACTTCATCGATACTTGGCTTTAAAATATTTAAAGCATTGTTAATTTTCTTCAAACAATCTTCTTGATTTGTGAATAACTCGTAATCTTTACCATTCAATGGCAAAGAATTCAAAGATCGCGATATAGTCGCTGTTGCTTCTCTTAATTTGCTGATACGTGCAATAAACTCCTGCGGATTAACGCCACCAACATCCTAAAAAGATAAAATTTTAATATAAATATCATAAATTGTTTAATTTATCGATTTAAAATATTTTATAACAGCAACTATCTAATATAATAGTACACATTTTAATATTAAAACTCACCAATTCTACTTTCTTATCAGCCACATGCTTGTCTTTGTCTTTGCTACCACTGAATCTCTTAAATTGTAAACTAACTTTTTGCCAATTGCTATTAATATTATAGCGTACAGATTCCGAATAGCCAACATTTAATTTTTTCAAGTCTGCAGCCAACTCATTCAATTTGTGTATTTGTACTTGTTTTGCATCGAATTCTTCAGTGAATGATTCCAACTGGCCTTCATAATTATTAGCCTGTTCGAGCTTCAGTGGTACATCTCTAAACCAATCTTCAAATTCCGCGATTATACTATTATATTGTCGTAAAACTTCCTCTGCCTTTTGCGCTTGTTTTCTGCGCGTTTCAATTTCCGCCATGACTTGATGCCATTTGCTTCTCAATTTATCTTGATGTTCATTTTTAATTTTTTCTGCCCGTGCTGGATCAGTTATATGAATCGTCATAACTAAACCATCTCCTTTACTAATTAAAGCGGCTGCATCTGGAGCAAGACTACTAACCTCACTTTTCAGTATCTGTAATAAATACGTATTAATTAAAATCAATAATAAATAAATAACTTATTTACATAGAAAAAAAAATTAAATAGATTTGACAAACCTCAAGACGCTTAGTAGGATCTTTTTCATTAGAGATACCGCTAATACTCATTAACATAACATCCATCCTACAGAGCATCATTTGCGCTAACTGTTCAAATTCTAAAATATTTTTCTCTAACGCTGTTCGGGAGATGCCCATCGGATTTTTGTATAGCGCTTTCTCGGGAATACTTTTCACTTCCATTTTATGTTGCATAAGTGGACGAGATCTTTCAACTTTCATCTAAAATTAAAAAAATGTATTAAAAAAAATATAGTATAAACTTCTTATAATAAAAAAACATATATAATGAAGACTTAGAATAAATAACAGACTGGTTGACATGAATGTCGTATTTATACGACATACATGTTACCTTGTCCAAGAGGTGCTCAACATGATCTCCTAAATTAGTATCCTCGCCATCTGAGCTGGAACTACCGACATCGATTTCTGTATCGTCTGAAAATATTAATGCATCATCGGTTTCCTTATCACTGCCATAAAAGCTTTCGCAATCTTCCAACGTGTCGTCTTTTGATAAACCTTTTATACGTTTTAGCAACGGGGACTTTTTGTACAAATTCTCTTCTTCACTACGACTTGTGTTACCAGTTTTCGTTACACGATTTCTATCTTCTTGTATCGATACTAATTTCTCTCCGTTGGAACAATCTACTCGCTTAGTTTTTATATCGGATTTTTCAATTTCTTCGTTATCATCTAATATAAGATATTCTGCTACACTCTCTGTATCTTTCCACGAGGATGTTATCGAAGGCGAATTATTTGATCTTTCTTTCAATTGTTGATCCATCTTACTATATTTAATATTCGAAGGCCCTGCGTCGACCTCTTCTGTTTCTAATAGTTTACCGGAAAGTGTTGTACTTCTCCTTAAATCACTAGTTCCCTCGTCAGTGTCGAGATCTAATTTTAATATAAGCCTTTTAATATTTCGCGCAGGAGATTCAACCGAAGCTTTCTTTTTTAAAATTGGCACAAGTTCCTTTTTCTTAACAATTTGCTCTGCACTGCTAGTAGTAGAAGGTATTTTTCCTTTAACTTCTTTATCCTCCGTATCAGTATCGATAGATTCGGCTTCTGTTTCGGTATCTTCAACAATTTCCACTCTTTCAACTACTTGCGGCATCAATCCAACACTAACATTGGCACTCGGCAAAATTACATGATCTTCAGGTGATGCAATTGATTTTACAATTTCCATTTCTTTCACTTCTACAATTCGAAATGGATTCTGCTGTGCACAAATTGCGCTAAAGTCGGCCTTTGTCTCTGTTGCTGTCAAAGTATTACTAGATACCTGAGAGAATAGTTTACTATTTTTAGCCAAAAAGAATTCTTCCTCATCAGCCATATGTACGTCTGTATCAGAATAAGGTGAAGACAAGCCATCATCAGCGTGAACAATTTGTGGTTGAGAAGTTTGAACAACATCGGGCACGGAACTCATGTCTAATTTTCGTCTAACAGTTCTACTGATATCGACAATTTTAGTCTTAACTTTTTCCGATTTAGCGGAAGACTTTCTGCTTCGATGAGTCACTTCAACGGGCGAGGTTTCAGGTGTTTTAACAGCACACTGATTATCGTCAAACGCAGGATTAAAATATCCTATGCCGTATACCGCTTTATTTTCATCTATTAATTTCTTTTCTTTTTTGACGGGATGTGCGGAAGTTTGTTCCAGCTGTTTACATAACTTATTGCGTCCATAATTGTCTCTCCCCTTAGAAGCTTCTGCTTTAGTTTTTATTAATAAATTGTCTGTGATTTCGTGGATCCATTCCTGCGAAAATATGACAGGTGACAGAAACTTCATGGACAATCGACAGTTAATGGAAAGAGCATGTTAATAGTGGAACAATATTAAGCATGGTCTAATGAAAGTGACAATGCGATTCACTGTGCATATAAAGCTGAATTTTTCATGTATATCCATCACCAATGCAGAAATCTCTGCACTATCACTTAATTAAAGTCTTGTAGCTTTGCAATTTGCTGTATAAAAACTCTCTATAAAAAATAGATTTTAGGGGAGAGACAATACCATTAAACAATCAATAAAATGTAAATCCTTCCATCCACCAAAATATGTACTTCTTTTATACCAGTAATTATACTATTTACAGAGATAGAGCACCTCTTGGACAAAATTGAGACATTCCATACTTTCGCGAAGTAATATAAATGTAAGATATACATATTATTGTCATCAAAGTTTTAAAAAATTCTAACACTTATTAAGATATATGTATAAATAATATGTAGAGAAAAAAAAAAACATTTTTATTAAAACACATATATAGCTCCATTTAAATCCTGCTGCAAAAAAGAATGGTGTATAACATTTGTGATATTAGAAAAATTTTTAATATTTATACATTGACAGAAATTGCTATTAAAGATAAATCAGTAATACTTTTGTATGTATTCAAATATAAAATTTCCTTTGTATTAATAAAGGTGTTTTATGTGATAGAGATATACGTAATGGTACTGATAAGCACAAGCATTACATATACCAATTGTTAAAGTATAAAGCGAAGAATAAGCCATGAGCGAATAAGCAATGAATGATAAAATTGACTTCAGAAATAAGATAATAGATAAACAACTTTTTTCAATCTTGAATAAAAATAATAATTAGATACGTACTTGTATTCTGTTAGAGATGTCTTCCCACTTTTCACATACTTCGGCTACTTGAGGATAATATGCATAACGTTGAAGCTGATTGACTTTCGGTTTTGCTTCTATCATTTCGCTTTGTACAGCCTAATAATAAGAAAATATTAAAAGTCACATTAACCAGTTTTATTTAATTATCAATTTTATATTAAAAAATAATATAAATATTTTAATACTTTGCACTGTTCAAAGTGTTGCTCAGTAAGTTGATCGATTGGAACCGCGTCTAATTTATTTAACTTTTCCTCAACTTGTAGAAGCCATGCATTTATTTCGTCGACATTAGGTTCATCCTTTTACAAAAAAAAAAAAAAATAAGAAAAATACATTATATTAATTTAATATTCAAATAAAAAAATATATTTACCTCTGAGCCTTGACAGATTCTCAATCTCTTTTCTGTGTTAGCTAATCTTGCAATAATATCAGATATTTTTTCTTTAAGTGGTTCAAGGTACATAGGATCGCATAATTTTGAAAATTGGTTTTGCGATACAAATAATTTGTCTCTTATAACGTTAAGACGAGGAATCACTTCAGTCAGAGTTTCCTATAATACAATTATTGTACTTTGTAGTTTTTAAAGAAACGATTATAACGTCCGTTCGGTAAACGAGTTAATATTTAATGTTATTTACTTTTTTATTCGGAATATATTATAGATATGTCTAAAATTAAAATTTATATACTTACCCGTACGTATATCGCATTCACCGGCAGATCAGGCATGCTTTTTTGCGTATCTAGTTCCTTATTTATACTTTCAATAGACATATTAACATATGCTATATTTTTATGCATATCGCGCGACAAATCTAACGCTGATTCTAATATGGATTTAAATTCCGTTATATGAAGACCAAGCTGTAAAAATGTAAAAGTTTGAATTAATTCTTTTAATTAAGAAAAATTTGTTTTTTCTTTTAATTTTTTCACAAATTTAATCAACTTAAATACCTTATTGTATAATTCCTTTAACATGTCAATTCGTTTTGAAAATTTATCAGGCTCGGAAACCGCTTTATCTTCAACCAATTTTCTTCCGGTTACAATTATACATTCAATTTCACTTTTAATTTCACTTAAAGTCTGATAAAAGCGCTATAACAAAAAAAATATATTATTGACGTGCATAAGTTTCTTAGATGTGTAATATGTAGTACAAATAAACGTGTAACTAAATATTTTACCAGGCAATGCTTTAATTGACCCTCGATAACTTCAGGATCTTCTGATGATAATTCTAGCAAACAAGTTGCTTCTTCTATTCCTCTGAGTTCTCGTAAAGCTCTCGATAACCTAGGTTCTATATTAGTCGGACAACGAAAACGTTGAAATTTTCTTTGTACTTTGGCATATTTCTGTTCAATTAAAGACATTTGTTCTTGAAGTCGAAGTGCCGCTTCTTGTTTCCCAGAAGCTTTATACGTTTCAATTTGTGATGCCATTTCTTCGAGCGTAACACGCTGTTGTTCCAACTCTTCCATCAATTTCTGAGCCCATAATATTCAATTATACATAAAATAATATTTGCTACTCTATTGTTATATTTATATTTATATTCCGTAATATACCACATATATATAAGTAAAAAATTGTAAATTCTTTTTATGATATAATTAGTAAAATTTATATAAAAGATGCAAATTTTAGTGATTATAGTATTAAACATTAGGTTATGAATTCCTCTTTAATTACAATATTACGTATAAATAATATTCATAATTTCGTGAACAGACCTGGTAATCATGAGGCAAATCATCAGCAGTAAGGTCACAATCAAGACGTGCAGTTAGTACAGAATCAATTTGCGTTAAAGAATGCTGAAGAGCAAGAATACGCCCTTCCGATTGTTGAGCTTGCTTCATTGATCCTTCCAATAATTTGACACGTTGCCCTGCCTACTCAAAACACAATATTCTATTTTTCTAACTAAATTAATTTTACAAAGCAAATATTAATAATAATAATTTCTCATTGTAACTTTTCTCAACAAAGTAAAAAATGTATATATATATATGTATGTAAATTAATAGTTTATAAAATAATAGTTTTATAATATTATCGATAAGTTTCACACAAACATAATTATTTAGAACAATTGGTAATAATGCTACATGCATAATTACAAGCTTTTTAAAGTTTCAAAATTTCGTGCTTACGCTTAACACATACATAAAATTCAGTGACATAAGCTCGGAACATATCTTAGTATCAATCATACACTTATATGCATTAGTGACATAGATAAATAGCAAATGTGTACATACCTGCTTATTTAAATTCTCCCATCGATTTGTTAATCCTTCTACATCTGTTTTAATAGAATAAGTCATGATATTACTGTCGATAAGTTGTTTGCCGATTTCTTGAATTTTCTCAAGTCTAGATTCTGGGTGATTTCGTATATAATTTTCTAAATCCTTAAATATAATACACAGTTTTTATAATATATTATTATAATATATATTAGTATATTATATATAATAGTATAAGTATTATATACACAAAGAATCAGAAAAATTATGAAACTTACAACACGTAAAAGTGACAAATAATTTGATTTTTTTTATAAAAATAAAAAACTATGTATAGGATTGAACGATTTACTTACATCCAGCTCTTCCGAAATTTCTTCTGCGTCTGCAGCTGTTTTGGGCGACTTTTTTAATCGTTTATCTAATTTGTCCAACCAATCACTTTCTCCTGCCACTAAAGTACGAAATTCTCCGTATTCATGACTAGCGTTTTGTAAGTGTTTATAGCGTTCATATATACGATCTGTAACATCCGTCCATCGGGCATTTAAGAAAGTGAAACGTCTACCAAGTTCCTGCACGGATGATCCTTCTGAGCTTAATAATTTGTCATTTCCCATTTCATTCAAGTTTCTAAATTCTTCCACTCGTTTGTCGATGTTGTCTTTCAATACTTGATATCGGCTACGAACTTGAACGAGCTCAGCTGAAGATGTTATTCTCGACTCAATTGGTATCTCTTTCTCTAAACTTGACAACCACTTTGTAAAATCTTCTATGCCATTAATAATCTAACGAAAATAGGAATGTTAAACAATAAATATAATAATCACAGTCGAAAGAGCAGCCAAAATTATTTTTATTACTTACGTTGTCATTTTTCTTTAAAGCACTCTCATATTTGTCGTTTAAATTTTTAACCTCATTAATAATTGTGTTCCACTTATATGTTATAGTTTCCAGTTTGCTATTCAACAGACTTGCAAAGTTAGGCTCACATTTTTCGAGTATTCCATTTGCCGATAATCGAAGAGCCTCTATCTGCGGTTTTGTTTTATCTATTTCTTGAGAAAATAAATGAATTTCTTTCAATTTGTGGTCTATCTTTTCCACATTATCTGTAACATCGTCTTTAGATAAATTTTCTAGATACAATAATGATTTTTCTAACCACGATTCAAGAGAAGAAAGTTCGGCATTAAACGTTTGTAAAATTGTAATATCTGAAACGTACATTGCATTAATAAATTTCTCATAAAAGTATGATATAATTATAATAACCAGAAAACAGTATAATATTTTACACATTACATATTTCTATTGATTTATTTTCACTTACTTTTGATAAGAGTCTGTTGTTTCTCTTCTAAAATAACAGGAATGTCACTCCATTTAGTATTTAAATCCTGTAATTCATCTTTAAGTCGTTGTCCTGAAGAATCGTCATTTATCTTCGCTATTAACTCTTGTCCAGTGGAATTAACGTATTTGAAAATTTCTTCCTGTTCTTTTAACGAACTTTGTATATCGTTAAATCGTTTTATTTGATCTTGCATAATTGTTTCATCTGACATAATTATATGTTCCAACAAAAGAACACCTTCTACATTGTTAATAAATGATATTAAATTAGTGACCGCCTCAATATACTTTTTAGGAGGTGTGCGATCAATAGCATTACTTATTTCGGTCAATCGTTCGGCTAACCTGTATGTAATACATTTTATATAGCAAGGTAAATTTACAATATCTAAATATATATTTACAATAATACCTACATTGCATATAAATTCTCCCATTTAGCGAAAAATGCTTTTACGTCCATTTCTATATTACTAGTTTCTGCAATAGCAGCTTCATTATCTGATAACTCTTTTGCTTTTTCCAATATATTTTTTATGCGCTCATCATAGGATTTCATCGATTTCATTTTAACCTGAATAAAATGTTTTAAATTAAAATAGAATAATTAAATTAAATAGTAATAATTTAGCTTACCCTAAATGGTTCTATTTGATTATTTTCTTTATATGTATCAAACCACTTGGTATAACTTTCCAGCATCAAATTTAAGCCAGCTAGTTCGGTACGGAATTTTTTTACTTCTTCCAGATAATCTATGCGTTTTTTTATCTCTTGGAGACGATTATTTGTCGCTGTCCAACAATTTTGTATGTCATTAATCTTGGACTCTTCTTCTTTAGTGGACTCGTTCGCGTTTTTCAATTCGTCGATAAGTCGTTTACCAATTTCAAGAACTTTATCATATTCATTTTTATGCGAATCTATATCTCCAAGAGTATCTTCATAAACAACTTTCTTTTCCTCCACGCTCAATTCATCAAACACTCCTTCCGAACGGCCAATTTCTAGATCAACATAATCCAGCCATTTATACAGATGAAGTAAGGCTGATTCGAACTCGTGTTTAGTAGTATTATCAACACGCCGTTTTTTAGAATCGCTATGAGGTGTTGACTGAAAAAAAGAAATATATAAGTCACAAAAACCGAATACAAAAAATATCGCGAATGATAAGACGAACTTATACATACTGTTGCGGAAATCTCTTCTTTATAAGCAATACTTGTTACTGTTTCAGACATCCATTCGTTTCCTTTAACATTCTTTACATGCTCTTCAGGTTTTAAATCAAACTCAAATCCAGAATTGGTTATCTAATCATATAAAAAAAAATATTATTTAAGAATTAAGAAACAAAGTTTATTGTTGTATGTAATATTTTAAATTATTAACTTACTCTCTGGGATTGTACTTCCATGATTTGTCCAACGGCTTCCCATCGATCTTGTAGATTTTCAATCTTTTCCAGAATATTTGCATATTCCGAAGACGAACTGTTGCCATCTAAATCCTGAATTGATTCTTGTAAAGATGTTAATTTCTTCTGATTAATATCCATTTCCGCTTTAAGGACTTGCAATTTCTTTATTCTCTCTAATACTTCGCCAAACTCGGATGCTGGGTTAGCTTCCATTTGTTTTAAAGTAATTTCTGTTTCATTCAACCATGCCATGAGTCTTTTATAATCATCAATAATGTTGTGCCAAAGTGTAGATAAAGATTCCAATCGCTGGCGTCGCTCTTCTTTCCACTGGCAGATATGACTCCAACGTTCACTGAGAGCAGACAATTGATCCTCCATTTGCGCATAAACTGTTTCGGAATTGTCTTCGTCTACAACAACCACCATGTTCCTCATGCCATCAACTACACCTTGTTGCGCGTGAATATCTTGTTCTAATTCATTAAGATGTTTTAATTGTTCGTCAAAAGTCGATGGATTTAATTCAATTGCTGCCAACATCGAAATTCGATTTTCCGTTTTCGTTAACCACTGTCGCAGTACATCTAGCTGAGCCTGTTGCATTTGCATCAAGACCTAGAAGTAATCATAGATGTTATTTGTGCAAGAAATAATCGAATAAATATATTTAAAATATTTTTATATTATTTTTCATCAGTAAAATATAAAAATACGACATACTTCATGAATTTTTGTTTGCCTTTCCATGGCACGCATTCGAAGTTCCTCCCATCGAGAATTCAGTAAAGACATCTGGACACGGACTTCGTGTTCTTCATCTTTGTGTAATCCGCCTTCAGCTAATAATCTTGCGCCTTCTTCTAAAACAGTTCCCACTCCATCTTGGTGACCAGATAGTTCCATCAAGAACGTTTCGTGCTCGTGAAATTGTTGTTTCAGTATATCTAGAGTTGAGCCTGGCTCCGGGGCATGATTTAATTTATCCTCTGCCTCCAAAAGCCACGTTAAAACATCTTCAAGTGCAACTTGATAACCGCCAAGCTCGACAGAAACGTTTGTTGCTAAGCTCATTGGTCGAGATGCCGGCATTCCGAAATTAGCGAACGTTAAATTACTCTGTAAATTAATTGTTTCATATATTTCATACGTTGATGCAATATAATTTCTTCGCTCAGTTGCTAAATCACAATTCGCGTACCTCTGTTCCAGGTGTAGTAACGGGACTAACTGGAGTGCTGTCACTTGCTATTGAAAGATCTAGTTCACCAATGTCATCTCCCGAATGTGGTAACGATTGAAAAAGACACATAACATACATCATTATGGATTTTTTATCCGGTACTGAAGTATTAACATCTAAAACAAAATTAACATGATAATGTAATTATATAATTTTGACGTTTTCGTTATATAATACTTTTCATAATTTTTTATGTCCATTACTTTTAATAAAATGTAAGTGACATTATATTCGAAAATTTCCTTATCAAATATTCAAGTAAAAAAGATCGTGATTATTATATATATAAAATGCAGTACGTAAAATAAGCCACGAATTAAATTACCTTCGGGATCTAAAAGACGTTCGATACCAAGATGTTCTTGGGCAAGTCGGAAAGCATGATCCAGTCTAGCATTTGGATGTTTTCGGGCTATGTTATTAAAGTCAAATAAGTGAGGTTTCCATTTATGTAAAATTGCATTAAACGCTAAGCCGTCAGACCAAGATGTTGTAAAATTTTTAATATCAACACCAGAATAATTCTAAAGAAAAAAAAAAGATTATAATAAGAAAATTATTGTTACATTATTTTAACAAATTCAGTATATAATATTTTTATATATTACCTGTGAGTTTTGACGACACCAAGCAAGAAGTGTCTTTTCCAAATTCGTTTGTTGCAACTCTGTCATTAGGTCTTTCAAATGATAATGCACCTGTTAATGACAAATCAATAAAAAAAATTAGTAGTAATAATTGTATATAAAAAATACAAATTATTAATCAATGTTTAATCAACACGTCCATAAAATAAATTAATAAAATATCGCTTATTTTATTCAATCATAAATTTAAATTAAAAACACAAAAGTTAATTTTGACTAAAAATATATAATTTATTAACTCCTACTAAGCTAAATTACTTATACATATATCACGCTCGATCGTTTAAATTCACTTCATTTAATAAATATCCAATATCCTTTACATTTAAAAATAGAATATAATCCCGTGTAAAGCTAATTCTGTTCCACATACTAAATTAAAAATAAGAAAAATTACTTTTTAAAACCGTATAAAAAAATTAAATTAAATTATGGCAAATAAAAAAAAACAATTAAATCATCGAAGACTTACTTGCCAATGGAGAATAATACTCCACACCAAACCAAGCGTCAGTTTAGGGTTACCATCAACAATATCATTGCTACTGATGTTAACAAGTTTCACCTAAAATGCAAAATATTATACAATTCTTTACATTACGCAACGATACAGATGCTGCAATTATGTACTTACATTATTTTGTTCAAGAATTTGCAGCGCTTTATTAACATTATTGAGGTGATGCACTCGCATGCGTCCGCGTTCTCTTTTCTGCAAAATAAATATCTTCGCTATTACGTTATCCGCACGCTTTGAAAGCAACATAATTATACATGGAACACCGGCTTGTTTTAACATAAAGACTTGCAATTCTATGGGTACCATTGTGCAAAATAAATTTCAACGATAAAACCGGGCATCTGTATGAGACAGCGTAAATGCCGCGGCACGGTGTTATATCTCAAGAATGGAACATTCTTACGCCTACCACGCATTCGTAATGCGCTCTTATGCAAATATTCCCGATGCACGCGCACCTGTTCGCGATTCGTCGCGGCGAGCGCGGAATGCACGTGGAATAATTTTATTAAAAAGCATTTTTATTGAAAACCTAATCTGATCTAACCGTCGGCCAAGAAATATTCTAACGATCGTCCTCGCGCGATGTAGCTGCGCTTTCGTCAGTCCATCGCAAAAAAAAACTCGCGCGAAATCACCACTAAACCATGTCGAGCGATTATCCTGCGGGCAGGCAGGCGACATACTTACATAAGTCTTAGAGGTGAGCACTTCCAAGAGCGACAGTAGCCGATTTCCATCTCGCAAGTCGATGAACAGATCACTCACCGGTTCATGATGATTCTACAAGAAAGTAAAATAAGACAGATTAAACATTGATCGGGTCTCATTTTTTAATTTTAATTTTTTAATTTTTTTTTATTTTTAATTTTTTTTTTTTAATCACTGAAAGCATCCATCAATGAGCTATTATATCGCGTTAGAAGATAACGAACGAACAAGTATGAACGCGCGTAACGAGTAGATGCTTATTACGTTCCACGCATGGGGAGATTTAAGAGCGAAACTCCTCGCATGCCGTGCAGTCTCGCGAATAAATGGAGTGTGTAATAACAGGCGAATGGTAATTGAACCGAATAAGATCCTTTACCTTGAGAAGCTGCGAATTTATCCATTTGGCGAACGTCTTCTTTTGCACGTCCTCGCGCTCATCTACAAAAAAAAAAAAATGTGTCTGTAATACATTTTTAGAGACATTTAGAGATACAGATTTTCTGACGAAACTAAAATATAATCATATTTTAATTGTGCAAAATTTGATTCTTGTTATTTGTAGTTTACTGCACCGAGAGCTAAATTTATCCCATTCCCAATGACGGAATGACTTTGCGTGAACGTCACTTCGTCTCGGAGGTCCTTAATTATTCGTTACGTGATCTATGACGGAATACTTGGAATACTTTCGCAATTTACATTAAGTGGAGCAACAATCGTTGATCCGCTGATGGTTTTATGCTCGTAGAATTATTGCCGGCGCAACAACGGCGGCTCATCATCATCTATCGCGTTGACACTAGTTGACCTCGGTGACTGAAGTGGTAAACTCGAAATTTAGGTCGACCGGCAGCAGGCCGCGAATATTATAAGTACCTGTTCGCTTTATCGGATTGCTAAGTACACGAGACGGCGCGCTGCCGACGTAATGCTTTCCTCGTTATTATTTGCCCGGTGATGGATGGATCGCGCGATGATTTTGTACGACACAATGCATTTCACCAGCCCGTAAGAAAGCTGCAAGCATCAGCGCGCCGATAGAAATAGAAAGATAGGTGATGTCAGCTTTCACGCGTTTCAGAACGTTTGCCGATGTGAAATGATTCGTCCCGCGCGTATCGCGAAACACATCCCTTTTAGCATGCCTCCGACACGTTTGGAAAATTATATTTAGAACGACGTACAACATCGCGGCTACTTGCATCGCTGCATATTAAATTAGCGCCATGCAGAAAAGAGCTCGCAACCACCTCGCGGACGCGAAGAAAGATCTTATCAATGGTGATTTCGAAACCGCATAATCTTATTTGCTCATCACTTGTCACACGCAGTGATAAAAAGAAAGGAATCTCGGTATATTTTATCATTTCCTAATAAATCTGATTATCTCAACATTATCGATAGGTAGCAAAAAATTTAATTTACCCCCTTTTTTTAATTTTTCTTTATTTTTCTTTAACGAGAAAAATTACTATCAATTCTTAAACGCAAGGAGAATTTTTTTCCCGCAATGAATGCAACGCATCATTTAGTACGCTCGGCGGTTCCGAAGATTGATTCCTGGCCTGGAATCTGAAAGTCATCCATAGTCGATAGCGCACTTTAACGACCTTTAAAAAAAAAAAAAAGAACATACTAGCATGCGAGCACACGGACGTTGCCGGTGAATGAATGAATGAACGTATTTCTCTCCCGGGGAAACGTAGTTTACGTGAGTAACACGAGGAGGGAAAGAAATCGCAAATGATCGTGTACTTAAAGTAAAGCCATGAGATCAACGTGAGATAATCTATCTCGGGCGGAAGTCGCCCTGGTGCTTACTTCACAAAAGCCCGGAGTCATTAGGGAAAGACCATCGTTAAGAATAACGGGATTATCGATTCGGAAGACAAAAGACGGATAACATAATCTTCATGTAATTTATTATCGTATGATGCAACGCGACTGCACATTATACTTTTATTACTGATTAAATAAATTACTTATATCAATTAATGAGAAAGAAAAAGTAAATTAAATTATTAGCGCTGATCGATATTGTAATTAATTTTCAAAAGATTAGCAAACACGGTTCATATAATTGAAAATAAACCAAGGTATAACGAAGCCGTACGCAGCGCGGTGATTTATTTAAATCGAACGGTAACAATGACTGCTAATTATGCTCTGTTCAACGAATATTCGAATTAACAAGCATTACAATTATAATTTTGTTTCGGGGCAGTGAAATAAATATCTTCGTTCGGTTCCGCGGAAATACGGCGCTTCCGAATATGGTCCAGCGAGTTCTTGTATAGAACCCAGATATTTCTTTCTCCAAACCTCATACATCTTCCGTCAAAGAATCTTATCGCATTGCAACCAAACTTGAATCGTGCATATATAATGATTTCTCATTATATCAGGAAGTTAAAAAAAATAAAAAAAAACAAACAAAAAAAAAGAACAAAGTTGACGTAAGTATGCATGTTGACGACATTTACGTGGATAATTATTCTGAAGACTTTTAAATGGCTGTTAATAAAGATTGAGATTTTCCTCATTTGCGAAAAATCAATGCTAATAAACCGAAATTTTTAGGAACTTTATCGTTACATTAGTCGCTTCATATTCTGATCGAATTATTCTTAATTTATGACATAAATTGGAAAAAATTGTTAAGAACTCAATATTTTTATCTTCTACACGCGATGAAAAAATATCTACTTTACTTAATTATTTATAAACCCAAGATTAAAATGCAAATCTCTTTTAATAAAATTAAATCTACAGAGTTATTAAGATTGCGATAAAATATTTTCTGCCGAACGGTTAGAAAAGACTTGTCAAAAATTTTACTTGGTCTAAGAACAACTCTGTTTAGGCATGTACATCCGCTCGTTTTCTTTCAAAGCACATAGTATAAACTGTAACATACCGCCATTAAGCAAACAGAGGACTTGTGTGTCTCTAAATACTTCACCTTACTATAAATTAGCACATGCATGTACCGTTCAAAGTCTATAATACACTTTCTTGGAAAAATATATTTTAAACATTTTAAAACAGTGCGTTAACATGTTTCGCAGCTCCAATTTTACATCGATACTTCTTAATTTTATATTTCCAAAAAAAAAAAGAGAAAAACAAACAAATTGTAAAAATCTTTAATTTATCTACTGGGTATCTATTTAATCTCGAAATTATGCCGTACTAAATCGTAGATAATTACGTCACTCGCGGCGTTCTAGGTTTGTTTTGCAGTAACGATGTCGCAATAAGATTGAATATCACTCGCCAAGGTTGCATAATTTTTCAGAGCACACTATCGATGGAGATAATATCGCTCGGCACGAGTTAATGCCATTCTTAAACTGTAGGCTGATTATTAGATTTGCCGTCTATCCTGTCCTTTTTCTGTTAAATCGAACGGAACGCTTCGCCATTAGGCTGCGCGAATGAAAATAATCGAACGAGGATTACCGAGGCATCAGTCCACGAGCAGCGAATTCCTTAAGTCTTTCTATGAAGAAGCCTTTAAAAGAGATTATCGAAAGCACTTCTTCTCGTCTCCTCGTTAAGTTGGAAGCAAGGAGAAACGAGGGAGAAAAAACAAAAACGACAGAAAAATGTACTCGGCATGCGCCCATCGTCTTTATTCAGCGATCAAGTCGATTGCACGGGTACATTGCTTTCGTTGGCGTAATTTGTGGACGACTGCTAGCGAAAAGTGCGAATTTACACGCGAAAAACCAATCGGTCTAATCGAACGAACGCCGCAAACTCGAGTCCATCGCGCCAGCTAATGCCACGGCCAATTCAACCCGCATTCTCGTTTAACCGCAGCTGGCTTTTTTTTTTCCCCACTACAAACTGCAACGAGCGTAATCTTCGTATGTAACGAATAAAATCCAGAATCGGACGACCGCGTCTGTATAACGCTACGCGTGAGCCGAGTGAAAATTACACGGCTTCGTGTAATATTCCCGCACGCGCTTACAATTATCGCTAAAGGCGATCATCTGCATTATACATATAGAAGATGATTCATTTCAAAAGAACGCGACGTTAAACTGCATTTAAGATTAAAAATGCGAAAAGCTCCTAGCATCGATCTCTTCAACAGTTTCAAGATAATGAATGTTATTAAAATTTAACCAAGCAGAAGCAAAAAAAAATAGTACCGGACATTCATTATACATACGTATAAGAAATTATTTCTGTGATCAACTTCGTGCTTCAATTAGTGTTTTATTTTAATCCTGACCAACAAAGATTACGTCTCAAAGTTACTCAATAAAATAATTGTTTCTTTTCTTTTACTTTCTTCTTTCTTTCTTTTTTTTGCAAGATCTCGTTTGACTGAACTAAATCCACATAGATTAGATCGACTATGTGCGACTATGTTGGAATAATGTTGAAATAATTTGCAGACGAAATAAAAAAGCCTAAATGTGTCGCCAGCTGAATCTCTTCGAGCTGCTGGCATCAAGCTGGGCGCGGACGCCGGGAGCAGCATGTATACTATGCAAATAACCCAACCGCGCAGTGAACAATTGTTTAAACGAGCTGACAATGCAGACCACTACCGGCTGCGCAAGTGCCGGCACACTTCTTCTCATGTGAATGTGCCTGGAGCCACGCATGTCGTTGGCCCTAACCGCACTATGAAAGGTTTTGCGGGTCAAACGTTCTGATGGGACCGAATAATGCCAATGCGTGGCTACATCAGAGTGTTCAACTGTGACAATCAGCTCGGTGGCTAACGAAATTATCACGGGTCTAGCATGGGAACGCTAACAATCCGGATGCTGAACGCGCGTTTTCTATTTATTTCTCACGTAGATTAAAAAAAAAAAAAAAGCACGCCGATTTAAGAAACAACGGTAAACTTTATCGTCTCCGAAATCAAAACTTTTAATTGCCTACAATATCATTTATTAATATATTTATTCATTAGCGTCAAAGCTGACTCCGGACGATGTAATAAATACGCTGTTATGTGCAATAATAATTAATGTGCTGGCTTTTAAATTTGTTCGGAAAGCAGCGGTGCTTTTTGTAACGCGATGCAATATTTTATAAATGATTCGTAAACGTAATAATATAAATGTTCATCAAACTGTAGAACGACTTTCTAAATGTTACGTTACATACAGGGACATGTTGACCGTATATTTCAGTAATAGTTCATTGGCTAAGCTACAACGAATGCGTTCCGCAATGTGCTACGTAAACGAGGAAAATTTAATCGAATAGAAAGTATTAACGCCACTTAAATGAACAATCAATTAGCCTGGTTTGCACGCATGAGAATATTTAAATTTACGGCCCAAGTTCGTAGAACGTGTTAGAATCCGATACAACTTCGCGAAACGAGCTATCAGTTAAATTGGAGCTATGAGAAATAATTTAAAATAAATCTATTGACTTGCTACAATTATACAATTTTTTTAAATATTTTTTTTAATAACTTCTTTTTTTTATTGTAAATTTACGAAATTAAAAATCTCCAAGACTGTGCATGTGTTAACTCGATAAATCGTACGTGACATATCGCACGTCGTCGCGACTTTGAGAAGCTCGAAATAAATCGGTGTTAATCGGCAATATATATAATTATATATATAATTTAATATCAATCGCCGTTTAATTAAACGACGATCTTCTAGTTGGGTGTACCCCGCCGGTTGTCAGCGAACTTTCGCACGCTCGAATTTATATGACACGGCGATTTAAAATCAAGTGCCGGCGCTCACAAGTCGCGCGTTATCTTTCGTAAAATTCACCAACGCCGATTCTAAATTCTGACGTGTGCATGCGTTACGAATTCCCGTGCGCCGAACGCAAATACTTTTGAGATAAGATAACTTGTGGATTCGGGCCGCACAGATAATTTCATTGCGAGTGACAACGTGAAAAATGTGTTACGCGGCTATTTAAGTAACCGATATACGCGTTGTACGCACACGTAGAGAATAGAAAAACAATAAAGCAAGGGATGAAGAACAAAAGAATGACAAATAACCTAACCTAACCGGTAGATACTAATGTGAGTGAACCGGCAACACGCCGTCGGCTGTAAATCACTCAATTGTGATTATCCTAAAGAAATTAATATCATTAATTAATATTCGAATATTATAATAACGCGCGCGAATTAGGATTTCTTAAAAAAACATCGTGCGCATGGTTTCTTCTAATATTCCCCTCAAAAATACTTATCGCTGTCAAAATTGTTAAAAGCGGTAACTGTCAGATAAAAATTACCGAGTGACAATTATTAATTAATCGTCGATTAATCTTTCCGGGTCGCGTTCGCTCTCAGGCGCAGGTATATCTCGCGTAATTAAGTCGAGACGACGGTTTCAGTTCACGTCGCTCGTAATCAAGGCCGTGCACCGAAAAGATATTATATCCTGGAGCCTTGCACTCGCCAGGCGCGAGGTGACGTCCGCGCAAGGTGGTCCACGTGCGGGACAGAGATAGAGTCCCGCGGGACCCGACGGCGTACCTCCGTACGCCCACGTACGTCACACCCACGTACGTGCGTGTGTAAACATATACGCGTGCACGCACCTATGTAGACGACTTCCATCTTGAGGTATTCGGACGCAGCCACCGGGCCGTGGCTCTCGACGTTGGTATCCGGATGCACGGGACGGGAGCATCAATCGCCGACGGTGCGTCGCGACGCCGCCGATGAGATCACGCGCGCGCTCGCGCGCGTTCACGCGCACACATGCGCCGCGGAGGCGCCGCCGCCAATTCACGCGAGGTTAGAATCGGCCGTTCGCACGCACGCACGCACGCGCCCACACGGGGATGCTACGCCACTTGTTGATTCTGACACAAGCCGAGAGGTACAACCGGACACGCACTCACGCACACCGCGCTACGCACTCGTCGCACGCGCGCTCGCACGCATCGACTCGATCCTCGACTGCCTCTCTCTTTCTTTCTCTTCCTCGCGAGCGTGACGACGATCCGCTGCAACCTTCACGATCGTCGTAGCCGGAGGCCTCGCGACGATACGTACCGTGTCATCCCGTTCGAAATATCGAAGATACAGTGAGCTCAAACAAACGGAGAACGCGCGACGGACCAGCGACGCCGACAAATCGCGCGAACGCAGGAAAAGAGAGCAGAAGACGACGATACAACACGCTCCTCTTCTCGCGAGCTAACGTCAATCAACGACCGCTAAACGCAGCGCACGCCGGCCAAGCCGCGAGCAAACTGGCAACCTCGGACGGCTCGGACAACTAGTGGAGTAAGGCCCAACTTCCCTCACCACGGCTCGTACACACCGACGGCACGTATACCTCCGTTCTCGTCTCGCTGATGCTGCGAAACCCTCCTCGCCTACCTGTCGCATTCTCTCTCGTTCCGATCGAGAATTTCCCCTTTCTCCGGGCACGCCCGTATGGGCCCCCCTTCGAATAGTCGTACGAGAAAATAAAAATAATCATCATTTTATGGACGTTCAGATTATCACAAAGAAAAAACGAAGGAATTTAATCTAACATCTACCTCTAATCAAATTAAACTCCAGTTTAATCTGAGAAGCGTTTCAAGTATTAGAAGAAAACGTAAGAGTTTTGTTTTCTCTATTTTTTTTTTTTTATTTTAACTTTTGAAAATTGTAAATGATGAGCATATAAATGTCAAGGCGAAGAGATAGGCCGATCAGGGAAGTCAGGTGCATGGGACTTACTTTCCTGAACGTAAGGCCCACTGTATCACAGGTGAACAGGGACTCAGAAAGCGAAGGAAGTAGACTGACCCTGGATCCCAAGACTCGCTAAATACAATGAAATCCATCGCTGTTTAAACTACTCGAGATTTTCATGTTAAACGCCGAGCCTATTTAGGCTCGTTAAGTAACGTTAACAATTTAAAAATCGTAAAACAAACTACCTATTATGTAACGCATCATAAAATTTATTTTAGTAAAATTTTCATATTACTTTATGAAAACTCATTAAAAGGTTTCACATAAATATAAATTCTCTGATGAATTTTGATAAAGAATTTAAAGCAAACGTGCGTGTGTGGGTGAACGAAACGATTGCGTTTACACGAACGCTTTGAATATTAATTAAAATTTTAATTTTATATTTAAAATATAATTCCGCATGTTAGAAAATTTAATTTTGTCATAAATTCTCTCTTTTTTTTCTTTTTTTCTTTTTTCTCATAGCCTTTGAGATTTTCCAATTAATGTTTTATGCGTGATCAAAAATTCTAATCTTCGTCACTGATGGAACGACTGATAGAACTGGTGCATTTTGCACCAACCCTAATGTATTCTCGATAGCGGTGCGTATGTGCATCGCGGAAACTCTCGTGTCAATAACCTAGAGATAGCATCTTGATGTCGTTTCATATTGGCCTCACTGATAGCGTTATGCATGGTCGCACGCCTGGTTCACGCGTTACTGGAATGAATTTAATTAATTTCATATCTAGAATCTGTTTACGGTAGTGCCAATTAGTATTATGAACTACTTAAGGCGAACCACCAACTGTTTGAACAGTATTTCTATGTCTCTGGTTTAAACCTCTTGTACCATAAACTCTACATATATTATGAATTAAAATTTTCTAACGAATGCAATCTTTTTATTTAATCTTTTCAGTCTACTGATATTAATATAAAAACCAAATTTTTTAAATTGTCTTGCATTAGTCTCAAACGATAAAAGGATTAATATCTTGTAACTATAAAATTATATTAAAAATAAAATTTCCACAGAAAAATTAGTACATTAACAGTTACGTACAATTAAAAAAAAGAAAAGAAAAAAAAACATGCAATATAAAACTATGTTTTATAATGTACTAATCGATCATTGATGATTATACTCACATATATCATCATCCATTCTGTGTTAATTTATCTTCATATGAATATACAAAGTTCACAAAGAGACAGATATTTCACTACGATCTTTGATTATCCTCATCATATTATAATGCTATAATGTTATACATTTTTTTATGTCGTTATTTACGGTCGTCGCATTTAAAGATCAATTTTTAACACAGCATAAATTGCGATTAAATATAGCACGACCAGTTTTACACGAAGCAAATATTTCATAAATTGATTTTCTTTAGATATTCTAAATAAATTAATCAGATCTATAGCAACAAGAGACTATGTAACATCCTTTTTATAACTATAATTAAATGAGTCCACATACACGTGTTTATCATCCGATATAAACGACCGCGCATTGATTACATCCGTGCATTGTGATTTAAAATGGCCGGAGCCGGACTGATAATTACAAGAGATATAATCGCCTATTTAATCAAAACTTAAAAAGTCCATTTATGTCTCATATTATTATTATTAATAATATATAATAATTTCTTTTTATCTAACCCGAGAAAATAAAAGCACTTGGCGTACAAAAACGATCATACATTATAGATTGCTGGCAACACCAAGGCGTAACGAATACGTCTGTCCAATTTACTAATGAAAGATAAACTCGTACTTTATATTTCCATTACTGAGAATTCTTTCTATCACAAATCTCGTACATTTACAAGTAAATTTAAAAAAAAATAATTCACATTTTGTTTAAATAAGTTTTAATTTCACTCTTTCTTTCTTTTTTTTTTCTTTTTTGCAAAGAACATTTGCCGTTTCTCAGCAGCGGATCTACGGATAATCTAACGCGGCTGCGGAGTCAGGGAACTTCTATAATAAGAGCGCATCGGACTTTCCATAACTCGGAACCGACCTCATGGGACGCAGCCCGTCGCGACACTGCGCGGTATCCCAGAATTTCGACCCCGCGGGTGATCTCTACAGAAGTTAGCGCCGACGCATCAAATACCTTCCTGGTATTAGACATAACTCACTGGTACGTACTCAAGGCGTGTCGATTGCACGATGTCATTAATATCTTGCTGAGTCCTACCCGCATTAATGCACGCCTTCCGACAGACGTTCTTTTTATATTTCATAACACCTTGCATTGCGATTTACTAGCAGTTTATATCTCGTTGAAAGTTTCAAGAAGTAGTATCACAGAGATAAGGAACGATAACAGAACCTTTTTCTGTTTTTTTTTTCTTTTCTTTTTCGTGCAAACGCATCATCGTTGATTGCACACCTCGGGACATCCGCTGCCGGGTGCAATCGCTAAATTAATTTTTTATATTTGCCAATTGTCGAGCGCACAAAAAAAATTGCCTTTATATCACCGTGCACGTTATTCGCAACATCAGCATTCTGCGTTACGTTTTGAAGTAAATTTAATCAGACCGGCGGACAGAAGCGAAGGCGGAGTTAATCCATCAACGAAGGGATTGTGGACGTAAAAGACAATAGTGATGATCTATAAAAAGATGCTATGCTTAAAGGAGAAAACTGAGTAAAACGCGCCGCGAAAACGTAATCACGCCGATCATCTCTATTTATAATCTACGTTCTACATAAACGATGTGCGCGACGTTGTGACTTTTTACATAATGAATAGAATAAAATATTGCTATCGGACTGACGAGCAAGTCTAGTCGCTGGTTCAATCTTATTGTTAGATTCTGGCCAATAAAAACGTTAACCACGTTTAAAGATTTTATCCCGCGTGTCATACATGCATTTTTTAATAAAATGCAAACGAATAAATTAATTTCCTTTCTCTGTGCCGCACCGTTTGTATTGGAGAAATCAGTTTCCCTGGTTATTTTAAATTTATAATTAAATTAATTAAATCCTTAACCAGATAAAACTTTTCACGTCAAAGTCTTTTAAAAGATTTTCGAACTTCCTTATAACTGAGCAGTTTTGGAAGTTAAGTTTGTGTTACTCAAGTTCTCTCACCTTTTGTACTCGAAATTTGCTTCTCAACGGTCTCAACATGTTGCGGTTCTTCTGGTACTTGAATAATCCAACGAATTTGCCTCCGCTGCATCTAAAACGGCAGTACAGCAATCAATAATCCAGCAATATTTAAGAATCACGAAGTGCCGCGCAATTTGCGATCAATTCTAGCCGCTAGACTGAACGAGATTAGTAGCGGAGAACAGATTTAAGACCGCCGCGACGGTATCGGAGCGATTATTTTTTTACGGACGAAGGTTCACCGATAATGCGGAACGAGCGCGACATTATTTTACTTCCATCCGTACTAGCTGTACGGTAGGCTGTAATCATTAAATTATCACATAGATGTTTACGATTTCGGTCGAACCAAGTATCGTGTATTTCGCGACGTTCCAGCCTTGATTGCGTACTATTCAAATTCATCAGAAAAGCGACTTCAACGCGCAACTTTCTAAGCTGCAAATTATTAATACGAATATAAAATTTTATTCTTTACAATAACGTCGAAACCGTGAGCATACTAACCTCGTGCAGGTGCGATTTGTTACGCGAAACGCCTACAGATGACCTCCACCTGTGCGTGACGTACGGACGATTACGCGTCTCCTCCTATTGTATAATCGTTAGAGGAAACAAAAGAGCAACATCGTCACTCCGTGCTGCTTCTCGTGCGTCCCAGCGTCCCATAATTCACGCCTCGTCGAGATTCACTCCCGCGAAACACCGGCACACTCGCAGAATGCTAACTGGAGAACGCGCGTCTTTTCGCGCCTTAGTCGGCAGGTGGACTCTTCGCCCTCGAGGCGGCTGTAAAGCGAAAATGCGTTTTTTAGTACGGTAACGGGTTTTCGCGCCGACGACGATAAGTCGAGGCGGACGTGCGGGTGTCAACGGCGATTTGGTCAGCGGAAGTGACACTGGCTATCCGGTCGGTCGCGTACGAGTGCGTGCACGCGTGCCCACCATACGTCGGCTCCTCGCCACGAGGAATTGTCAATCAGCGCGCCTACACGCTCGCATTCGACCGCGGATGCCTCCCGGCTAATCATCGGCGAGCATCATCGCGCCCACGTACCGCGAACTGGCGACCTGTCACGCGGCGTAAACCCGATAAACACGATCAAGACACACGGCAGCGTCTTTCGTTACATAAGTATTACGCACAGTAGACAAATTGTTATATATTGTTATTATATTAAAGCCATAAAATAATTGTTCTGAATATATATCCTAACCTGGGACAACTCGTTTGATTAAACTTGAGTTGAGATGTGTTACTGAAATATAAAATGATGGTTGAATCTCGCGACACTGTACCTTGATTCGCCGGTGACGATTGACTTTTCGTTATTACCTCAAATTGCCGGTAGCGACAGCGAGCGTCGCGTTTTGGGATTAGCTAGAAACTGAAAGTGAATTTAAATTTGCCACGCTCGCGCGTCGCCACTGACGAATTGAGACAGTGATGGGAGTCAACCGATGCCATATCGGACATTTTGGTATAGTGTGGTAGCCAATCAAATATTTTTGTGCAATGGCGGTTGCAGCGTTTTGTAGGAGAAGTATCACTTCACACAAAGTTTTCTTTCTATGTATAAAAGAAAAAATATATCAATGCGGCATTTATCTCCACACGTGTAGCTTGGTTAGAATTATACGTAATCCTGTTTTATTAAAAGATAAAGACAAATATTTCGTGGCGAAAGCTACGAAAAAATATAAGAAGTGCGGGGGTTAAATTATAAAACAACAGACTGCAAATAAGAAGGATAATTTTCCACAATGTATCTCATGTATTATTTGGACGACAAAGGTGAACGCGTGTATACTTTAAAGGTAATTCATTTATAACGGAATATAATTTTTATACATCTCTGTAATTTTTTTTAAATATAGAAACTATACATTATTGCAGATCGCAATACAAATTTTCTCTATTTTTAATTAATTCCTTTGTAATTTTGTTCTGTTTTTAACAATAACCGTGTTTTTGTAGAAAATTGATCCCAATGGAAGACCTACTTTGTCCGCACATCCAGGTAAATTACTGGTGCATCTTTCTTTTTACGCGCATTAGTTAAAAAGCATTACAAAAATTCTGATTTTTTTTACAGCTCGATTTTCTGTAGAAGACAAGTATTCAAGAGAGAGGATCACAATGAAGAGAAGATTTGGTTTACTTTTGACCCAGCAACCGCAACCTATCTATTAATCACTACATACAAAGTTAAGTTAATAAAAAATATAAAATATAACATGTAAAATAAAAAGAAATGTGATATTATAACCCACACATGAGTTCCACAATCTATGTCTGTCAGTTGAGAGGTGATTCAACTTTCACACCCACAACTTCCTTCGGCGATAACAAAGAAAACTCTTTGCTCATAATTATTTTATATTGTTGAATTTCATGAAGTATTAAAATTTTACAATATTTTTAACAAAAAACTAACTTTTTCTTAATATTATAACGTACTACTTAATTATTTTACGTTTTACTTGTCCATTCCATAAAAAGTAAATAGAAGTATTAGTATCAATTTAATTACATTATCAATACATTAATTTTACCTATACAAATTTTATTTCGTTTATTATCTTTGCACTTTATAAAAAATAAAAATTATTGTACACAGTATTTTCTGACGAGTACATATAATACAGGTATCTTATTAAACAAATAGCATATATGATTGGCCATTATCTATTAAATTAATACATATCAAATGTACATAATTATATGTACATAACGAAAATTTGATATACCAAGCAAATATTGAGTTTTATATTTATAAGTAATAATAATATATTAAATCTACTGCAATATACAGTGTTCGAAATAAAATATCAAATCATAAAATTATATTCGGCATTTTATTTCGGACACTCCGTATAATTATAACGCATTCAATAAAATATTTAATTAAAATATATTTTATTAACTGTGCATCCTCAACTTTTATATATCTATATGTATTTGGTATAACATATTACCACCAAAATTTTTATAGTACCATTATTACATAAAAGAAGATTTAAATATACATATCTTAAACATAAGATCAACAAATATATAATAAATAAACGATGTAAATCTATTACGTTGCTTAGTAGAAACACTTCCTGTAAAAAAATTGGAATAAACATAGTATAAATCAATTTTACATTATTTGTAATGTAACAAATATATCGATATCAATAATCGGGAGTATTTTTTTTCTCTTAACATTAAAGAATAAAAAAATGTAAATAGAAAATCGTAATATTCTAAAAACATGGCAACACAAGAAAAATGTATTCAATAATACCCAATTCTGACAAGAAATTTTTATGTGATGTACATTATTTTTTATCTGTAGACATATTTTTTTCGGTTGAAATATAAATACTATTAAACGAACACTATATATATGGTTTTTTAAATATAGCATTTAATAAATTCTTAGTTTACGTATCAAACCGTTGTCCATAAGGATTACTATATCTTACAATTTAACAATTAACAAAAATATGTAACATTTATTCACAAGCTTATGAGTATATATCGCTAATAAATATTTGTACAAATTTTACATTTTTATTTTATACAAGAAAAATTCTTATATTACCATCGTTCTTAAGATATTAAGATGGCATAAAGTATTAAAATATTTTAAACAAAAAAGAAAACGAACAAACAGGATTTTTATAAAATGTTAAACTAATTGAATGTGTGAACTGGAAAAAATGAAACCTAACATTATTGTATGCATAATTTAAAATGACAAAAATATATAAGTACATCGTTTAGCATACCTCCAGCAAGTTTTCTTCAGATTTATCACAACTAAGTAAAAAATTATGAAAATTTCTAATATTCTGAACGTATCTTCGTAATATCTTCAATGCAAATGTTTTACTTGCAATAACTGATTATTTGAGAAACTTTATTAATTTATATGATATACTCATTACCCCTATTATGTATCAACTAAAAATATAATTTTGTATTAGTATTTACATAATTGTTCAATTTAATACAAAGAAACAACTTGTGAATGTTTCTTAAAATTCTTCCTAAATGAACATATTTTGTTATAAAAAATTAAAGAACATGCATCTTTAGCAACAATTTATACATATTTAATTCGATTCTGATGGAGCTGCTGGCAGAACATGCACCTGTTGTGCTTTACTGGCATTATAGACTTGTCCCGGACTAAATGGCTCTAATCGAGGACCAGATCCTAAATCATTTTTGTTACGGACGATATCTTAAATGAAAATAAGATAATTACAAATATTTATATAATTTAAAGATAATTATAATTTTTTTTAATATAACAACTATAATAAAAATTTAATAATTTTTAAAAATAAATTTAAATAATACATAATTTGTATTATATAAAAGAAATATTATGTAAATTATTTAAACTTACCATTTTTCGATTCTGTTGCAGGTATATATCGAGATAATCTAACAACGGGAAGAGGCAAATAACCACTTGTCAGAGGCATCACATCTAATGTAACGCTTTGTTTCTCTACTATTTCTAACGATACAATGCCTGCTGTCCGACCACACACCGCCCACATAGTTTGGTCCGCCAAAACCTCGTACATCAACTGCGGTGGAGGATTTGGACCAAGACTAGGCATGCGCATCACTGTAAGACACAAGTGACACATACTACCGGCACGACAAAACTCTCCTCCACTTGTTTCAACTTTCGAGGATACTGTGAATAAAGTCTGGAAAACACCGTTACAAATAAATTAACGTTATATACTACGAATATATACAGAATTGCACAAGGTAAGTTTTACAAGTGTAATATACATAACTACATTATTACAGATTGCTATTAATCCGCAATCAATTAATAATGCGTATATCTGTTCTTACCATATAGTCTGTAATGTCAAAATTGCACCTGTAAACACTACATGCTTTCTCCATTCTCTCTAAATTATGTATATGTAGTGGATCGTCATCAACATGTGTATCGTTTAATTCCTCGGTGTCATTAATTGATATATATTTTACACGAAAATCAGTCTTTATTGGTATTGTGGATTTTTCATCTTTTCCGATTTCAAGTTCCCACATAAAGGAAACATTTATTCCATTACCTATCACTAGTTTCTGACCCGCGATAGGATTCAAACTTTTAAAATTAACATCTATAGACGAAATTGTCGTTAATTCAGGTTCAGTTAATTGTAGAAGTTGACTAGTTAAACCAGTCACGACAATTTGAATAAATTTTCTTTGTTTGGCTGTATGAAGTTTCATACTCGACATTAATGGTGGACCAAAATGCAAAGGTATGCTTTCTTCTGAACCCCACGGACATTGTATATTCAACTAAAAAAAAAAATTAAAAAATTAATATAACATTTATTGAATAAAAGAAAAGAATAAAATTGCAAGCATTAAATACTTTATGTTCCATAGACGAAGCATCCTTCTTTGGTGGTAATTCAGCTAAAATCTTTAACTGCACTCTTATAGTTTGAAATGGTTCGCATGTTGGCAGTGGTATCTCTAACTCCTTGACCATTACTTTTTCCACACTTTGTGATTGCACTGTCAATCCGCGTGATGTGCGTAATTTTAGTTTCATTTCTTCGGTTATCTTTGTACTTCCGCTTGAAATAACTAATTCAATATCTTGAATAAGACCCGCCAGTAAATCTCTGCCACAATTTACGGATATCGTTGGCTGCGTTTTTGCTACTTCATAACATAATCGTGGATTCAACACAGTTGATAAAAATTCTAATTTTTCTTCTATGACCAATGATAATTGGCTAACTTTGTATAAACCCGGTTGATTTACCAGTCTCGTCAAGACAAACGTATTTATTCCAGGTTTCATAACAAATTCATCACAGGAGAGCGCTTTGGTGAAATCGCCTTTTGTATTAGTTGATGGTTTTCTATGTTTCGCACTATCTGAACGTCTTACGAGAGGCTTTATATTTTTATTAATAACACTAGCAGATCCAAGACTTCTATCTTCCTTGTAATCCAAATAGGAATATACTTGCAGGCGTAATAAACTGAGATCAAGTAATTTCATATCCTCTAATGTGCATTTTAATAACCTGAAATAGAATAAAATCGAATAAAAAATTAACATAAAAAAAAACTCTGAATGAATATTATTACAAATACATTAGATTATAATAATATTATAAACAATGTGATACTTACAATTGTACTGGAGGGTCAACAGATGATTTTAATCCCTTTTTCTTATTAGGTATGGATGGTTTTTGTATCTCTTCTACCGAAATAGCGGCACTGGTGCATCTTACTTCCCGAGGAAATAAACTCTGTACACTGATTTCGACATTAACTACACAGTCTTGTACTATCTTATCCATTACTTTAGCCTCCATACTGAGTATTGTAAAAGCACATCCAAGTTCCGCGAGTAATGGTTGAGGTGAAGAGATCATTTTCATATACCCTAACATTTCTTCCAAATATGTATTGCGTACAGTTATATGCAAAAGACTTGCGCTAGCTACCGCCGCGCACACTTTAGTATATTTTTCGACGTCGTCCATCCGTTTATAACACTCGGCTAGCTCCAACTGTGTTTGCACAGCCAATTGATGCCATCCTTCGTCCATATAAGTTTTCAAAGCATCAGATAAAAACGCCACTGCTTTCTGATTTTCTCCGAGTTCGCTGTAGAACCGCGCTAATTCTTTGCCAATTAATCTAGCTGATCGAATGCGTCCGACATGTTTGTATGTGCCCATGGCTAATTCTGCATGCTCCAAGTACTGTTTCTTAAATGCTTCTTTGGATGAAAGTGCCTCTTTTAACTTGTCTGTAGGAGTTAATTTTCCTTCTATCTGTGGTTCTGAATCTCCTATTCCTGCTATAAGATATACAACTGTGTGCAATTGTTCACTAGTGGGTTCACTTCCCGGCATTAGGCCACATAATTTTCCTAAGCTTCCTAACTAAAAATTAAAAAAAAAAAAAAAAAATTATATACAGTATATAAAAATGTTTATACTGGAAATAATCCATAAATATTTGTCGTAATTATACAAATTATTACCTTGTCTCTTGCAAGTGCCCACAAGCTAGCTGTATGTAAAGAGCACAAATCTATTTGTTGATTGTTATCAATATTATTGGCGGACAATTGACATGCTTGCAAAACCTCTAGTGCACATAGAAATGACCAACATTCTACAGATCCTTCAGGTTTCTGTACTTCTAAGATTCTTAGTTCGCTTAATGTATTATGAACGAACGCTAAGCACCTTTGTGCAACCTGTCAAAAATAATATTCAGTGAATTTTTAAATATAATAATTGTTGCAAAAATAATTATTCATAAATTCATAATTATTTCGTAATAATTATTGAGTTCATACAAACCTCCCAAGGTTTATTAAGCAGGAGTAGCATGGCACATTGTCTACTAAACAAATAACTTCTAAGATCTAATAAAGATGCTCTACATTCAGCCAAAAGAAATCTTAGGTGATGATTTATACCGTTATTTAAATTTACGCCTCCCCAATTATTGAGAGGCGTTTGAAACAGACTTAACCACCCCGGAGTATCTATGAACAATTTATCTATATTTAGGTTTTTATTTTGCGTTTTAACATTTATTTTCATTAAATAACGTACAACTTAAATAGAAACAAAATTTCAAAAGATTACAGTACCTCCCGCATTGGAATTGAGCACAAATTGTGTAAATAGAGCGTCTAATTCATCATACTGTACTAATGCCTCGTCATACAAACCAAGCATTTGCAACGCAAATGCAAGTTCTTCCTAAAATACCAATATAATTTTATAAAAAAAAAAAAAAGTAATAAGATATAAATATAATAAACATATTAAAAAATTTTTTAATATTAGAAAGCTAAAAAAGAGACGTATTATATTCTGCTTGTGGTTGACCGTCAATGAGTAAAAATATATTACCTGAAGAAGAAAATAATGGCAGAAATTCCAGTTAGGATTATTTCGTCTTTCTCTCTGCTCGCGTATAATATCTTCAAATCGTGATAAGGTTCTGTCATACGCAGTCAACATTAAATAACGAATGCGAGTTATCAAGCCTCTCCACGATTCCGCGGAACGAGATTCGGATTTTATTGGATTAATTACAGCAAAGCACCTGTTTATAAATATAATTTAATGAGTATAACATTATCTTCATACTATATTGTAAAATTAAATATAAAAAATTATATCATAATGCATTTAATTGTGATTACCTGTCGCCATTCTTGGCAGCAAAATCACTTCGTATTTTATCTAAAACAGTAGTTCTAGGCAATAATTTGTTGGCCTTTTTTACATCATAAGTTTCTACCAACACTATCATCCAATCTTGAATATGATATAAATTCAGTATTTTTAACCAGGCATCGATATCGTCTCTGACACTAGTTTTATAAGTATCGACATCCTATAAAAATAAATAACATAAAAAATTATATTGCTCGTGCGCATCTATTAAGCCAAAATACATCGAAGTTGCTATGAAATAAATATTTTAAGTTTTATAAAATTATTATTTTTTATAGACTTACTGAACATTCCGTCCAATAAATATGAAAGATTGGTTGTTTTATAAGATGCCAATCTTTGTCGGTAGGCAAAATATCTCGGGAAAATGGCACAAAAGTAGCCCCAAGTTTGACTTGTTTAATCGGCCTGCTGAACGACCTGCGCCACTCCGCTGTATCCGCCGGTATAGCTTGGATTAAATTCTTTTCCAGTGTAGAAAACAAACTTTCATCCCCGGCACCTGTATCGTAATATAAATTACACGTTTATTAAAATAAAATATCACACTTATGTAGGTCAGAGTAACATCCTACTGATTAAACCACTCATTAATATTATTTTTAAAAAATGTCACAAAGTCCATCTCGGAAATCAGCGTATAAATTCAATAATAAATACATAAAACATCGATAACAAGAAAAAAAGAAATCAAGCAAAATACTAAATTCTTTTTTACTTAAAATCTCTCAAAAAAAATTCTTTCCGCCTGTTCTAAAAAATAAAAAAATAAAAAGTAAAAGACAAAAACAAAAAAACATTAAATTGACATATGTAGTTCGTTAGAAAATTTGGGGAATTAAAAGGCGATCGGGGATTATTTGACGTTATTATCGACGTCTTATCCGAACACTGATTGTTCCAAAAAGCCAAAAGGAAACGAGACGTCAGGGGGGAGAGGCCGAAAAGAGTTAAAGGAAACGGAGCGTCAGAAACGGAGTAGAGAAAACTCCGAACGTGTTATCTCCGGTAAGGGGAGGAGAAGAAGGTGAGAAGACAGAGGCGGTCACGACAGCAGAAACTTACAAGTGACGATCGGTCTGCTGTCCGCGGTAGCAGCCGTTTTACGCGCCTCGCCGGCCAAAGACGATCCCCCATTGCAGTTCATCGTGTCCGAAGACAAGCGGTACGCCTCGCGAGCTCGCTGCTCACGTTCAAGCCCGCGGTCATCACTCTTCGTCCCTCTTTCGCCGGCACGCATACAGGAACCCTCGCCCGGGTGCCGCCGGAGCCGTCGCAGCCTGCGAAATCACCTCGGCCGACTTTTCACTGGGCTTCAGAGGCAGCTGGCAGACGAGTCAAGCATCGTTCACCTCGCACTCTCGCGGCTCTCGCCTCCATTGAGGTTGGGATCCTGGCCGTCTGTTTCCTGCGGGCCCCTGGCGCCCCTGCGGCAGAGAGTTCAACTCGGAATCGCGGCTTCCACGCGTACAGATGCGGAGGCTCGTCCGTGTAAAGCCAGCGCTTCACGGCAGCCGAAGCACTGGCTTCACACGGACGAGCCTCTGCATCTGTACGCGTGAAAGCCGCGATTCCGAGTTGGGCTCTCTACCCTGCGACCACGCTTGCACCTCTCGCACTCCAAGTGCGTGATCAACTGTACACTGACGCGCAATAACCCGCTCGTTTATATCAGTGGACTTGACTTACCGACTTGACGTTTCATTCCGTTGATTATAAACGAGAGGAGACGGGACGAACAAAATTAAACTCCGGAAAGTGCAATCGACGGTGCGGCTCACGCACCTCGATCATCGTGCGATCGCTCCTCACTTTTTTTATTTTTTATTCCTCCGATTTGTGTTCACCATGCGCGAGTCAGCTCCAGATCCTCGTTTGTCATTCGAGTAAAATAACGTAATTCACTTCTTTTGAGATGCATTGAAGGTAAACTGTTGGGCGGATTATGCCTTTTCGTGATGATGTTATTACAATAAACTAGCATGTGCACATGATTATCAAAGAGGCATTTTCCTGTAATACATTTTATATTCTCTCGTTTTGTTCACTTTCTAAAGTTATATTTTTTGTTTTAGAAATAAAATAAAGATATGTTCCCGATAAGCAAAAAAATCCCTGGCGACGTGGTGCCATCGAAAAAGGAAAGTCAAGGCTACATTGATGACTTGGGGAAGAAAGAAATATTTGAGTTGGAGGAGCTTTTAGAAAGGCAGAAAAAACTTCTTGCCAATAAGTAAGTAGAATCAACCGTTACATCTTAGCTTTATTTTAAACAATCGCATTTTTTTTTTTAGGAAATTTATTTCAAGGCTTCCAGACAAAGGGAAAAAAATTGTAAGCTTTCATGATAAAATATTGAAGGAACTTGAATATAAAAAAGAAGTGAAAGAGATGGCTAGTGTGCTATCGCGGCTTAACATTGCTTCAGAAGGAAAAGCGGCTATAAGCAAATTAGAGTGGACAGGAAAATATAATGAGAATAACGATGAAGATACGATAAAAACCGTCGAGCTAGACAGTGACGATGAGGAAGATCCATTGAAAATATTAGCACAGGTTGATAGATTTTGCATTAAATGTTATTAGTAGCTCTAATTGATGTAATATACATATGATTTAACAGCCTACAGGGACTGGTGTTCACAAGAAAAAAATTATACGCTTAGTACATGAAGAAAGCCTTATCAAGCCAGAAGACATAGCAGAAATTGAAACCTTTAAAACAGATCCTTTAAATGTGGAGCACGTGAAATATATCGTCAGTAAAGTAGATAAGGCACAAGAAACAAATAAAAAGCAGTCATTTATGCCATATAAAACGACAAAAAGTAATGTGCATGACCCAATAAAGGAGAAACAGAGAAAGTTACATAAAAATTGGGAAATTACAGCAGCTACACCACCTCTTATAATTCACGGAGCAGCCAAAGTTTTGGATTTAAATGAATCTTTAAAATTACAGAAGGAACAAACTGAAAAATTACAGGTACTGAATATTTCCGATCTCTTAATTTTTTTCGGAAAAATATTTTCGACTAAATTATTATTATACAGGGTATTCGAAATAAATTTTTAATTTAAAATATTTTTATGTTTAACAGGAAATTCAAGCAAAGCATGCACTTGAACGTTTAACTTTTCAACCAGGATTACACGGTATTAATTCTACACCACAAAATGTTAATAATTATCGTTCGCAGTATATAAATAGCTTACATTCTTCATCTTCTTCTTCTGACGATGAAGAGGAACACGAAGTGCATGATGAAGAAGATAATGATAGAAGTGGAACAGTTGTATTTACAGTAGATTCTATAGAAAGCTAACAAAGTCTGTTTTATATTGTATATATGTGTAAAATATATTTAACACATATATATAAAATATATATGTGTAAAAAATATTTAAATAAAAAAATATTAATTTATTTTTACTGTAATAAAATTATTTTTATTATATTACTCTTAAAACAATTAATTTAATTTTTAAATTTATAGGTAAAAGAATACCCTTTGAATTAAGATATTTGAGAGATTTTATTGTTTCCGTAACATGTCTTAATTGTATCCAAAATTATTGATGATCGCTGTATACGGTGCAGTTTCTTTAGAAGCTGCTTCACCCGCTTGTTTAGTAAGTTTCTGCAAAAAAATAAATTAATTAAAAAAAAACTTGAAAAATACGATAATGTCTTAATATGATCAAAGCTTAAATGTTTTAATTACCTTAAGTTTATTCCTCTTTTGAACTTCGAGAATGGCTCTGACACGTCTCTTATTCTCCAACGTGCGAACCACAGCCTTGTACTTCCATCCGACTTCATGAGACAATCTACCGACGTGACAATACTGAAAAATTGGAAAAATTATAATTGGTATCCATATTGATTCAATAATCGTGATTATTTTGAATATTATTCCATAACTCAGTTCAAAATTTCATCTAAAGTCAAATGAACTAATTTCAGACGCAAATTACCATACCATCATTGTTTTTTCGTTAAATACGAATTCACACGTAAAACAAAATGGAAGTAAATTTAAATATATACGAATACATCTCACCTTTCTGCCTGGTTTAAGACACATTACTCTCATAGAACCAGGTACAACAACACGCTTTCGGCGATCGTATGGTGGTGGACAACCTTCGTAAACCTTTAATCGCCTAAGAGCATCCTTTCCTCTTTGCGTCTTGTGCGGGATCATGCCTGTAAATGAGTTTTTTCATTATTTTATTTTGCACTTATTATATTGCAAAACATATACAATTTTTTTAACGTCATAAAAAATAATTATTTTCATTACATTATCAAATAATGTAGGTAAGTATGTTTGCTAATCATGTGTAATACTTTAATACTTAATGCAATTAAAAAAAAAAAAAAAAATTACGCGAAACGTTACCGCGTCTCTTAATTATACATACCACGAACTGTTTTCCAAAAGATTTTACTTGGTGCCCGGAAGTGGAATGGACCACGTGCAGGATTTACATTACATCTTTTACGCAGAAAAGACATAAACTTCAACTTATTCCTAGAAAATAAAAAATGTAAGATTGCATAAAAATTTCATAATTTTGTTCAATGTTTCGTAATTAGTAACAAAATAATATTAAATAATGAATCATTCCTGCATCTCATATTCTTTTAAACAATAAAATGTATAAATAAATTTCACAATTATTTATTACAACATTTTGCTTAAATCCATGCATATCAAGCGTTTAAAATAAAATATTGCTAAACAATGACGACTTGACAAACCTGAAAAAATTGCCGCTAATGTTTAGTTGTTCGCTGCGTACGACAATAACCTTGTTGCCTTGCAGGATGGTTTTGGCAACAATAGCAGCCAATCGGCCAAGTAAATGACCACGGCCATCTATTAATATTGGCTGAAATAATAACAATCTCATTAATATATAAAAATAAAAATTAGGCTATTCTACAATACACGCACAAGTAAATTCTACAATACACGCACAAGCCAATTCTATTTTCCTATAGGTATATAACCAATATCGTGCAAAATTAACATATGCGATAAACTTTAAAATGCAAATATAACAGAAAATGTAACGAAAAATTGAAGAATTAGTCTAAAATCTGTGGCGTTCGATGTGCACCGTACGATTTCACTTTCGCGTGAAAAAATACGGTCGTTGCGAAGAGACACGTGCGCGACGTGCGATAACAAGGTTTCTTTTTTTCGGTAACATCGACTCTTCGACGACTACTAAAGAACTCGCGCATTACTCTTCATATGGAATAATCGCAATTACGTATACGCACCACGCAAGAATAACTACAACTGCGTTAAATACCAAATCTTCGATATACGAACCTTCTCGCTGAAGCCCGTCATCTTGCCACTTTACCGGAAAGGAGGCTGGCAAACGGAAAAGAACGCAAGCCTCTCTACCGGAAGACAACTATAGCGAAAGCAGAATAGCCAACGTTGAAAATCGCTTCCAATGGCGTGATCGTTGAAGAATGCCTTACCCTAGAAAATACGCTACGAGCCCGCCACCGTCGTTTTCGACGAACAGTAGTATGCCATTGTATAATCAAATATCCGAAGTTTTTACTGGTATAACTATAAACGACAAGTCATATTAAAATAAAATAAAATACAGCAAAATAAAATAAAGCAAAATACATGTAGACTAGGTAAAACTAAACGATAAATCAAACATTTTTTTAATAAAATAAGAAGTTAAATAAAATTGAAAAAATTTTATAAGCAAATTTAAAAATAAAAGAGTTATTAGCTCAAAAGTACATTACTCTAACGGAACACAATCAGTTTTTAAAGTGAACAATTAGAAGATTTGAAGATAAAATAAATAAGTATACGCTATGCATGTGACATTATATTTATTTAACAAGAAAATTGGAATTACGAGTGTTTCAGTTTATAAACTAGAAAGACAGATTTTTTTTTAATGTTATGTTTCAATTTTGACAGAATTATATTGTTGCAAATTTTTCCAGATTGTATAAATTCGATACCTACGAAATTGGCCTTGCTACTATAATATTTTTACTTTTATGATACATCGAAAAATCAAATTAAGTATTTAAAGAAATATCTGATACAATTAGTTACATATTTAAAAAGGTTGAATGTCACATGAAACTTAAGATATATCAAGTTTCTCATCGGCCAAAGCAATATTGCAAATCACGTAGACGTGATGCAAAATACATGTACATCTACTTCGCAGCTCATATTCTCATTACAAATTAACAGATCTCGCTTGTTATTTATATTTCATTTCCCTGTTGACTTGAAGATAAAATAATGACGATAATAATTTATCCATTATATTGAAGGCAAGATCTTATTTCTTGCATATTATTTTTAAGAACTTATCTGCTGCCATTGCATGTGCTCCATATTTTTTTTAACAAAAACTAATAAGTAGAAACATGTATTAATAAAAGAAAGGAAATAGTATATGTCCCTTCGGCGATCAAAGAAAAGTATAAGTCAAGCTTGACTGTTTCTTTTAAAGATTGTTGTAGAAAAAATTGTTAATAATATATTTTAATGGAAAATTATAAATAGTTCAATTAAATGTTACTTGTTTGCAATAATAATAAAAATTCCCCACATTATTTATTATATATATCGAATCAATTTTTATATAAATGTTTAATAGAATTGATAGTATACTCTAAATTTTGTATATGTATATATTATCGATTTATATTCCGCTGCAAGATTAAGTTATAAAAATTATCTTACAGGCAAGAAAAATTTTTTTTTTAATTTCATACCAATTAATACAATTGAATAAATATTATAATCCTAAAAGAAACAATCTTGCATACTACTATATCAGTCCATTGACTTTATCTCTGAACAATAATATAAATGTAATTTTTTTTTTTTTTAGATATGTAACATTTTTTTTATTTTTATTAAGTTTTTACGTTTTTTGTTTTTAATATTTTGCAAAAATGAATACAAAAAGTTTATACGTTTTTCATTATTCTATATTGGTTATATGTTTTTTCCTTGGTTATTTTTTTATTTTTTTTTTGTTTAGAAATAGCAACTGGAAAATGAGTATACTACTTCCTTCTTTTTTAATTTTTATATATAGTATCATATAATGTTATTTTAATACCAATTTATAATTTAAAATATTTTAAATTGATAGTATGTTAATAGCATTTTTTTTTATCTGATAACTATTTTTACAGAAGCGAGTTTTTTTTTTTTTTTACCAAGTTTTGAGTGATTGTTCGTAATACCACACGATATAAGATCTTGCTAACGACAATTATGATCGTACACAAGACACCATACATTATATATCAATTAAAATTAAATAAAAAACTTAAATACAAAATAATGAATAATATACTATGCAACACTCTTTGAAGAAATTGTATTGTATAATTTTGATGTCATAATCATCATTTTAAAATTATATTGTAACCGTGTGACTACTTATCTGTAAAAAAATTTTTAGTTACACGATTACAACATAGTAATTATTAGATAATTGTTGCATCAACATTATTCAATGTGATTTCTTCAATATACAGAATGTTGCACAGTACATTATCCATTATTTTATAAATCCAAATAACATTTTTTTCAGAATATTACCATATATCGTTAAGAATAAATTATATATGCATTAACTATATATGCAACATTCCGATTGCACATTTGCAGTTACAGAACCCTCCTAAAAGGATATTAAACGGAGGACATATTTGTACCTTGCCAATATTAATTGTTTAAGAATAAGGTCTAACACCACAAGGCACTGAACACAATGTCATGTAAGACGATCTAATCATTCTTCGTCATCATTTATCAGCGTAACCCAATTACCACCGAGCATCATCAAACGTATTTCGTCAAACACATTACTTAAACTATATTTTTCTTTCAGTCTCGAATACGTAATCTTTAATATATATATAATTTTAGAGAACATATCCGGATCGTACACTGATCTAGCTGTGTTAGTCAAGTCAAATGGCTCTATAATATTGCAACAAAATGAATAAATATCATGAAAAATTTTTAGTTAATTTTATATAAAAAAAATATTCAATTACCTTCAATACACAGATATTTCCATTGATAAGGATCATTTTTTGACGACTGTACCATACGACATTCTTCTTTTGGTATTTTACTTGCTAAACGTACAGATATTGCATATTGGCTAAAACTAATTTAATAATATAACAATTAAATGGCAATATTATTCAAATATTCGATATTCTTTGTTTTCAAAATTACTTACTCAAATTCAACATAATATTTGAAAAATTCAAATAATAATTCTCCGAGAGATTGACGATTTTCAGGTAAACGATTAGCCGATGGAATTTTTAATTCTTCGTGAATATCAATAGCATAAATGTCCACGTCTGGTTTAAACTTATTAGCAAATATTGAATGCAAACAAGGTAAAACAGGAGGATTAGTCCCACCTACAAAAATAAATAGTATTTATATTCTAATGTTATAAAATAATTGAAACATAAATGAGAAAAACTGTAAAAAAATTGTACATACATTGTAAGAAGTGTATAACCATAAGGACTAAAGAGTAACTAGATAATGTCCTGCGTTTTGGACTATTAATATCATGCCATTGAGCCCAAAGTTTAACGACAAGTGCTAACGGTTTTACTCTCCAGTCAACTATAAAAATTGTTTAAATAATATTTAAAATATTTTACATGTATGTTATATACTTTCAATACATATTAATACAGAATTTATTTATCAAACTTACGTTTTGAATAACAATATAACAGACGTGTGTTTTTAATACCTACAGAATTATTGCAATTCAAATCAACTTTAAATTTTCGTGTTGCATCAAAAAATGTTATAATGGGTACTTTTGCATGAATAATTTCGAGTTGTTCAACAAAATCTAAACACAGAAGATAAGTTAAAATTATTTATCATTAAAATAGTGTAAGCAACATTTATATTTATAATTTTACGCACTTGTCTCTCTAAGATATTGTAGTATTTCCATTAAATGTTCTAAAGCCGTACTTCTTGCGTCCAGTTCAGAAGGTTTCACTAAAAGGCACACGTCGACATCGCTATCATTTGAAGCAAATCCATTCATTGTTGAACCAACCAAAAATACATGGCAGTTTGGGTATAAAATCTAAAAGTATTTTTTTTCTTACATATACATACATAATATTATATAATATTAAGAAATTTTGGTTTAAAATGTTTTTTAATAATTTTGACAAAATTTTATTTTGCTTTTATCACGTCTTTTTCTTTCTTTTTCCTTACTCTCATAAGTGCGTTGAGATGCTTCCACAGCATAATTTTTTTTTTATAGGTAATCTCAGTTTGCTGATGAGTAATAAATTTATCCCAAACTTGTTTGGACAAGTCATCCCATGACGATCCAGTAACAAGATTATTTGGCGTAGAAGTTACTTGTATTAAATGAGATCTAGCGAGAAATCTATCAGGAGCCGTAATAGATCCGGGAAACATACCGTAATTTGATACTTCTAAACATTTACGATTTCGTGAAAATCTTTGTAATGATCCATTTTCATTCTTATCTAAAAATAAGTTTTAATATTTTTAATTAAATAAAAACCTATTATTGCATTTTATAATTTTAATATTTTGTGTATTAACAACATATTAGATAGAAAATATTTACCTGACATATATCTTCTCTTATTTTGATAATTTTGTATATGTGGTCTGGGAATAGAATGATTATTGTAATTACCATTGGATCGTTGCGTTGAATAAAATTGATGCGTTGATGTGTTCGAAATTAAACTATTAGTTCTATTACTGTTATTATATCCTCTATTTTCTGAATGTGCTTTATGATGCTTTTTGCTAAAAATGTAATTAATCAGTAATTTTTACGTAATATATATATTTTGTAATTAATGATATATATTTATAATATGTTTAAAAAGTAAAGAGAAATCAATCAAAAACTATATAATTACTTTAGCCACTGTCCTCTGACTGAACTCGTAGAATCCCTCTCATCTGACGATTCTGTCAAGCTATTATCAATGTAATGTTTGTTTGGTGTTAATGAACGAGAATTAAATCCATTGTCATTGTATGTTTCATATTTTGAAAAATTCCTGTACGAGTTCTGTCTGTTATTCTTATTATTCCAATTCGGTTTTTTTGTTGAGCTTGTATTTGACGATTTATAGTTATAATTTGAAAATGGTGTAATCGACGAGTTGCTGGATGTATTTATCCGTCTTTCCCAATTCATAGAAGAATTATTGTTCGGGTGCATGTATTCTATACGTCGTATTGGCACATCGACTTTTATTAATTGTAATAAATCCTGTGAAGATTCTGTATGCTAGAATATTGATTATATTCCAAAAATAGAGAAATTTATAAGTACAATAAGTGTCAGTGCAAATAAAAAAAATCTTATTAACAGTAAAAAGTATATTAATCGAGAGAAAGAAAATCAGGAGAATATAATTATTACATATAATTTAATTAATTTCATTAATTAATTATACGCTACAATAAAGGCCTTTCTCGATATACGTTAAGTATGATTTAAATATAAAATAAATTAAATCTAAAAAATTTATAAGACATGTACCTGTATTGCACGATGTCTACTATGTCCAGAAATATTCGGACCATAATGTGAAATATCAGATTGATGTAATGCATTTACACCGTTAATATGCAAAGAATGATTTTGTGTTGGTGGGCATTGTCCATTCGCTGCTTGGCGTCCTCCCATTATTTGTACTATCATTTGCGATTGAAATAGAGTATGATACATAGTCCAAGCAGGTATACAAGATAGTAAATCTCTTTTTCTTTAAGTAGATGTTTATTAAATTCTTAATACTCCATTTTATGCCATTCATAAATGTTTATAACAATCAATAAGGCACACAATGATTGTCTTTTTTTATTAAATATATCTTGCAATAATTAGTATTTCACCAAATAAATGTACACATATCTACATGTGCACCTAAAAAAAGCTTCAAGCTTTTCTACTTTTTAAATTGTTCTTTAGTTTTTTTATTTTTTAAATATTTTTTTCTTGTTTTTCGTTTAATTTATATACTTATCTCTCTGTCTATCTTTCTCTCTCTCTTTTTCTCTATCTTTTTATATCATACTTTTGCAAGTTATTTTGTTGTACTTTTGTTGAAATTGCACTATGTAAATCTAAAAGTTAACAACACATGTAACCAAAGCAGCAGTAATGCAAGCAGATGAGACTGTGATAATGAAATTAGAAATTCTTAAATAGTAAGATACTACAAATTACTGTCTATCTCTTGTCATGGAATTTATAAATATGTATGTGTTTGTGTGCGTGCATGTAAAATATTAAGAGCTGTAAAAACAAATATGTACAATGTAAAATATAATTAGACATAACACAAAACATTTTATTACAGCAAATATTGTTCATAAATTTATACAAGACAAAAAAAAAAGTAATCTGTAAAATTTTTAATAATTACTATTAGACCTTCTAATCTCAGAACCAAATTATATTGTTATATTATATACATATGTACTTATAATTTTGTCTGTGCAAAATATGTTGCTGCTGAACTTCAGTTTCCAAATTTTTCATCATTTAATGTACATTTATTGTATTAATTTTTCTTGTTTTTTTATCTTTCTTTTTTAGTTTTAGACCATATACAAGCTAGTTTGTTCGTTTTCTACAATCTCCTGAAAAAAAAAAACACAGTAATGCAAGTCATTTTATTAAAAACTTACATTTTCAATTATCTAAAAGTAAATTGCAACAAAATTACTTAAAAAAAAAAATTAGAATTAAGTTGACTTTTTTAGTTACATGTAATTAATATTATTTTATTTATTTTTAATAATAACCATTATTAATATAAAATATCAGGAATTGTTATAGAATATCACAGTCAAAACTTAAATGTAAAACATGTAGAGACATATATTTCGCATTAGAAAAAAGACAAAGGACCACATGTGGTCAAATGTAAGAGTTAATAACTAAATTTCATCTTTACCACGTACATGTTTCTGCAGCTTTGTAAATAACTTTTAAAAGACCTTACTTGAAACGATACAGGCAATTGACCCAAGCAAATTCAGCTTTTGCACGTCGAAACGCGTGACACGTGCGAGATTAGAGAGACTAATTCTTACGGCGAGTATTTACTTTGGTGACACCGTAATCAGCATCGATTTCAACGGGGGGTATGTTTATGCTTATGGGACAGCGGCAGATGAAATGTCAGAAATACTCACACAGTCGCGCGTTCAAGTTCTGTATCAAGAACCTTCCACAACATTCCACCGAAAATTACCTGTTGAAATAGATAAATAGCACGAGTGTGTCGGCGTGTACATGCGGAGAACACGGGATTGCAACAATACAGCAAGGGCAGAGGAGGGCAGAGGGAAGAAAAAGAGAACCTAGATAAGGGGAGAGGAAAGACGAGAAACGAAGGGACGAGAAATAAGGCTGCTCGAAATACGCGAAGAGAATACGTAAAGCAGGAAATAATACCGGACTGTGGTCCTCATCCTAATAAGCCCTCGACAAAGAAAAAAATGACGAAGGGGGGAGAAGGAAAAAAAAAACTTACGGAAAGAAATCCACCTTCTACTTCTGTTCCGCCGATTGTCCGACGCGCAGATTGAGACGCAGTCACAGGATCGTTTGTCGGCGAACTCTGAACTTGGAAACTGATGACGGTAGGACCCGGCCAGGCAAACGTCTCGTCGACAATGAGCGATTTCGAGTCCCACGCGACCGTGTCCCGTGGCCGAAAACGCCAAGTCGCCGGCAACGACAACCGATCTCGATGAACGTTGAAATTTTCAAATTCACGGACGGTGAGACGCGATCTCTCGTTTCGCGTGATAACTGAGCCACTTTCGCGACACGTACGGATCCAAATAATTCTGATCGTAGCGATCCGCGAGCGGCATTGGCCGAATTCATACTGATCGCTTCCATTGGTTTCACTGAAGGCCAATCGCGAATCGTGGCGATCCGTGACGCAAATACGAGGGCCTCGTAACGAGGCTGCTTGATAACTCAACCGCGAGACGGCACTAACAGCAAGATGATAACACCAAGAAGCAGCGTATGTATGCTGAAAGGCAGATACAGGTAGATATGGCGACGGCAGCTGGCAAACGTAACTATTACAGCATCGTGCGCGTCGAGTTTCACATGTACCGCACGTATATACCGCGCCGGCCGGTTTGCCGAAGACTTATTTCTTCCCGTTCTCTCATTCTCTGCCTTTGCCGCTTAGAATTACGTATGTACGCTAGCCGTTATCGCCGCAGAAAATGCCAAAATCTGCTCTTCGGTGAACATATGTACATACTCCTTTAGGGCAGGAAAAGTTTTGCCTGTAGCCCATTTTATTCTTTTACTATAATAAAAAAAAGAAAAAATTAAATTTATTAAAGTAATATGTAACAAATTAAAGTTTTAAATTAATATTTTTTTTAATTAAACATTTAGCGACGTTGAATATAATAAAATTGATCATCAAGACGCATTTTTTTTTTTTTTTTTTTTACAGAGCAATAAGATGCGTTTGCTTTCAAACCAAATTTATTTTTCCATAAGATTTCACAATAAATTTCAGTATTATAATCTACTATAATATTAGCGGTGCGCTGTTGGTCGGACAAAACAATTAAAACAATTTAGTATTGCATAATGTAAGTTACATTATTACTTAGTAAATAATTAATTATTGCATAATAAATTTATGTTACCGCCAGTAGCCAGACTATAAAATTAGAAGCAGGGATTCGGAAGCAACAAAAAGGCAATTCGAATAAAAAGAACCGTATAGAACGATCTATACTGCAAGTGAGACGTTTCGAACGGCGACAATTCACCTGCACCGTCACGGATAATGATCGTGTCTGAAACACACAATAATATAGTCACGTAGGAAATTTGCAGTATGGCACGAGCCACGTTTGAAAAGCGCAAATCAAAATCTTTCCCTAAAGTCAATTAATTATCGTTCTTGCGTTAACCCTTTCGTTACGAGATGCCACCGTCATAACTCGCCGTCTTTTTTTTTTTTTCTTTTCTTTCTTTTTCAAAGAGATAACCCGACGGCTCGTCCAGCTCAGTAACAAACTTCAGTAATTCCTTACTCGTCGATTATATTTCCTGTTACGTACATGTTAACGTAATCCGACGTGATAAAACTATTACATTAAAATTTGTAAACGTCAGAAATGTGGTATTCTTTAAGCGCGAAGTAACGTTTTACCTCGTTTACCACTTTTGCCGTCGCGAAAAGGTTAACGAACGACGTATAAACACGATACACGAAAGAAAGAACGAATATATTTTGATAAGCTGTGCTTCTATACTGTTTTCTCAGTCACATTCGACCGCTAGCCCATCCGCTAAGGATCTACCGAAAGAAAGCAATCCTTCCAATCGTATGCTCCGTTGACCCCTGCGGTAAAATAAGCGATAGATATAAAATAAAGAAAGAAAAGAAAAAATTAATCAACATGATTAAAACCACCGATGAATTTCTCACGACCGGCGTAGGCGCCGGTCCTTTGAGAAAGGATGCTCCGTCTCCGTGATGATGTTGAAACCGTCGGCTTCATACTGTTTGACGATGATGCAACATTGGCGACTGCCATCGGCAAAAAAAACTTCGCCGGAGAGATCGATGTCGACTCTTAATTTGTGTGACGTGCGCCCACGCGTTTGAGGAACAGATACGTGCGTACTTTGTTCTCAGCTCGAGATAACGGTGGGTACAAGGAAATTTAAATACAGTGTTGGTTTAAATTTTCTTCGTGCTTTTTCCATTCGGTCCGAGTGTCGTATCCGTGACGAAGTGGAAAGAACAATGCGGCCTTGTAGTGCTATTGCGATTTGTTCTTCTATAAATTGCTAAAAAGATCTTTCAGATGTTCTTCTCGTCGGAATTAAGCGTGAGCGTGACACGATGCTGCTGGCGCACTTGTCAAATTCGTTCGAATCGCGAGACGATACTTTTAATATTGTCGTCGTATTCCTTCCTGTAGATGACTTTTTTATTCCTTTTTCCTTTTATTTCAGCAACGTCATTTCGATTCTCACAATAAAGCAGTCGACAAAAAGCGCGTGTCACGGTGATCGACAAAAGTCGTTCGTCGTCTTCCAGCCTGCACGATGTCTTTCTTTGTCCTCGTTGCACTTGTTATAATCAGTAGATATAATCATAAGCCTCGTGTTTCCGCGTCCACGGTGGAATCTACCAACGGCGAATTAGCTTATGGAACCTTCGTTCTCCTTTCACTTCCTTTTACCTCACGTCGACGACATGAGCTGCATAATATCGTGCTCGATCGTCGAGCCGTCGTACCGTTTTGCGCAGTTAGTGATTTGTAGTTGTTGGTCGAAGAAGAATTGGTCGAACGAGCCTTCATGGCATGGCAATTACGTTGCTCAGCCGTAGGTAGGTCTCGGCTCAGTAGGGCTGCGAGAACTGTGCTCCGGCTTGCGACTGGCCCGATTGATAAAAACCACTTCGGTCGCCCTGATAGGTCGAATCCTGAGACAAAAGGCCGTCCATCTGCGATTGAAATTCGCCAACTGCGAACGAGTCCTGAGAAAGTTCCGCCTGACTGAGACCAGGCTGCGAAAGACTGAAACCCGGCTGAGACATGCCCTGGGTCGTGCCCTGTGTTAACGGCAGACCTGGCTGACTGTACGGCTGTGTGTTTTGCTCGGTCTGACTTAGCTTGCCCATACGCGAGCCCGATTTATTTCTCGCCGAGGTGGTGGCACCGCGGCGGTTTCTCTGATTCTGACGTGCCTGCAACGCTTGCTGGTGTTGATTGTAGAAACGCGGCGGCACGTGCGCCATGTTCATGAACATACCAACGGGCACGGGCATATTGTTCATCGCCGCTTGTGCCCGTTCCGGACTGATGTAGCTTATGGTATCATGAGTACGGCTAAAAATGTCGAGCGGCACGTTTCTTTGATAGTACGGATTGTGATTCTGTGTGCCGTTCACCTGTGCGCCAGAACGGTCGTACACCGATCCGGGGATCAGAGCTTCGCGCGCATCGTACATCGACGTAGACATGAAGTGCGAGCCCGGGTTAGCCGCATTCACGAGTTTCTTTGGCTTAGCAAATTGAATCATAGACTCTTTCAGATTGTTCAATGGTCCTTCGACTAACACCTTCTGCTCCTTGTAAAAGCTGAGCAGGTGGTTCCAAAGCGGCTGCTTTGAAAGTACCTTGGGATTTCCTACGATAATGATACCGTATTTTGCGCGAGTCAACGCCACGTTCAATCTTCTAGGATCGTTTAAAAATCCAATGCCTTGATGTTCATTAGATCTCACACAAGACATTATTATAATATCCTTTTCTCGTCCTTGAAAAGCGTCCACACTTGCTACTTCAATTTCTTGATATAATTTCGAGTGCAGGGAACCTTGATACTGCATATACTGCACAAGATAGGCCCGTTGACCTTCGTACGGAGTTATTACTCCAATTTGCTCTGGTTTCACGCCGCAACGTAAAAATCGTGTCGTTATTTTTTCCACATTAGACGCTTCTGTACGATTCAAGTAAGATGTCCCACTTCCTGCTATCTCCTCTTGACCTTGCGTGACATAAAAGAACATTGGTTTATCTGGTGCTGGCCAGGGAAAGTCAATTTTCAATAATTTTCTCTCATCTGCACAAACTCCATTCTGCAGGGATCCTTCATAAAAGAAATTAGATGGAAATCGCGACAGATCGGGATGCATACGATATTGTACTTCCAAACGGAACGGTCTAATTCCCAAAACCACCAGTCTTTCAAATAGAGATTGAGATAAACCGGCTCTAGCAGCTTTCTTGCACATAACTACCGGGCCTAATTGACAATGATCTCCAACTAGAATCAGTTGCTTCGCTCCTAAAACAACTGGCACCATGCACTCTGGTTCGGTAGCTTGCATGCTCTCGTCGATAAGTATTGAATGGAACTTCAATCTGTGCAATCTTGGATCACCAGCGCCGACGCAGGTACAACAAATTACATCGGCCGCTTCTAAAAGTTCTTTTTCCGCAGCTTTTTTCAACAATCTATAGCGCTTTTCGTCAACACTTGACAATTCACCTGTCTCGTCTTTTAACTGTTGCAATTTTTGCAATTCGGTGTTTGTCTCCATATTCTTTATTTGATTATGCAACGCAAGGAAACTTACTGGCGAATCGATGGCTTCTCGTGATTTGGCACACAACCGTACGACTTTCAAATTTGATTTATGTATCTTTTCAGTCAATTGATCGACAGCAGTATTCGAAGGAGCGCATACAAGAACAGGACCACCGTTTTGTTTCACTAATTGATAAACTATAGTAGCACTCGTTACAGTTTTACCCGTTCCGGGTGGTCCTTGAATCAAAGATAATGGTCGTTGTATCGCGTGTTTCACCGCGTATACTTGTGATCTGTTTAAGTCAGGTAAATTTGGTGCGCTAAAATGTTTAGGGAGATGACAACGGAATAAAACTTCTTCTACTTCGTGTCCCAATAATCTGTGATATATGTAAGCCGATACAGATGTGTCATCTACGGCAAATTTGCGTAACGCAGATTGCATTCTGTAATAAAATAAAATTATTTGTTAATATTACAATCATATAAAAGGCAATATCAACAAATTAAATTATAGCTTACCGATCAAAACTTGTACTTTTCCAAATAAAATCAACGACAAAATTGCTAATGCATTCTGTCGGCGCTCCAGAATTGTTTTTCAATTCAATCCCGACTTCCTCTCCATAATTATCGGGAATTTTTATCACGTGTCCAATTCCAGACCAAGGCTTGTGAAGTTCTCCCAAATAGCGAAGTCTTAATTCATCTCCGTGCATCAATTTCATATCGCCGTCAGTTTTGGCTAACATAAAGTAAGCAATAGTCTTTTTGTTCAATCCAACGTCCCATCGTACTTCAATATTCTCTTGAGTTTGAGATTCTTTCAAACGTTTATCATAATCGGCTTCCAATTTCACAAGCGGGCCAAAAATATTTTGATATTGATATCCATCTTCGTAACGTAATAAAACCTGCTGCGGTTCCTCATCTACTCCAGGTTTTTCCAAATCTTGGAAAGTAGCATCAACATTGTCTCGCCATAATTCCTCCAATTTATTAATTTGTTGCGCAGAAATCTGTCTAGCTCTTAGCTGTTCTTGTTCAGATGGAAATTTCACCAACCAAGACAAAAAGCTCCGATCCTCGATTAAAGGTTTCCATTGTTCTTGATCCCTGTATACATTTAAAAGTATAAAATATATTTGCATAATACATGTATGCAATCATTGTACTCCAAAAATATATTGTTCTTTTTGTATATGAAATATATAAATAAGAAACAGTCGTTTTTACCAATTCATATCCTTTAAAGAACTTTGTGCCGCACATGGTTGGCGGCAGAGCAATACAACTACGGAATCAGCTTTAGCGGGAATAAAACCCAGTACAAAAACGTTTCTCGTGGCGCAGGAATAACATTCCAAAATCGTTTCTCCGAGCGGGCCATCTCTGCAATAAGTAAATGCATTTTTATGTACAATTAACATGCAAAAAAAATTCTTAAAGCTTTTATTACAATTTATATCGATAAACAGTAAATTACCTGTGTAATGTAACTTCCTTGTGTTTAGCACGAACAAGATGATTAATAATATGCGATCCAGATGTATTTCCGCGTCCATTACAGAACCATTTTCGACAGACATTGCACATAACGACGCAAGATGCTTCATGGATGCCACAGTATTTACATGCATGTTCAGGCAAATCTCGGTTATAATATGCTTCTTCCTCCTCTTCTTCAAACTGCAACTCAGCAAGACTCTGAGCTGCTCCAGAAATCTTTAAATCCAGCGACGAACTGCCATTTGTACCATTGACCTAAAAAAATGTTATAAAAAAGTTAGAAAAAAAATCTTACAATAATCAGAATATCAAAATTATAACAAAATCTTTACCATTTACAAGTAGAAGCCAATAAAAAAAAAAAAAAAAATATAATAAAATTAGAGAAAGGCCTACTTCTCTATGAAAGATATATTCTAAGATCTTTCTTTTTATCACCACAAGATGCTTCTTTTATCATAGATTTATTTTAAGACTCAACAAATTAGTTTATCAGGGTTAATGCATTATCTTGTTTCTGTTATCTTGCATCGCCTCCAGTGTTGATTACGTCCATTCGGTTTCCTCGCTTTATTTAAAATCACGGAAGCGGTTTGCGTAACTTCGCGGAACACTGGAGCAACCGCACCTAACCTCGTCGTAGCTGGCGCGAGGGAGACGGGGGAGTCGCCGTTCCTTGCTCCTCCAGCGGACAATCAAGGTCACGCACCTACAGGAAATTTTAATCGGAACCCGCCAAGCGGGAAAGAGAGAGACGAAAGAAAAAGGAATGACATCCAGAAAATCGGGTAGCGGCCAATAAGAAACGGAGTTAATGAAGATGGCCAAGTCGCGCACGACTTGGAGGTTAGGCCGCGTGGCCGAGGAGACAAAAACGACGGCGCCGGGGAAAATGGGCGGAAGCGCGGGTTCGCGCGCTGGACAAAACCGACCTGAATGGGCTGACTGGACTGCGTCTGAGTCGCGTCGTGCTGAGAGGCCTGGGTCTGGCTTGGCGACGGTAAGGTGAAGTCGGTGAAGTCGAACTCGCTGCCCTGGGTGTCCGCGCCGATCAGATCGGTCTCCTCGGTGTCGAGGAACGTGAGGGTTTGGCTGCTGGGCCCGTACGCGTCGACACTCATCCTGGTGCACGATCCGCTCCGTTGGCTGGCTCTTTCCTATCTCGCTCTTTTTCGGCCTCTGTCTCCGTCTTCCTCTCGGGCCCTTTCTCTTTCTCTCTTCCTGTCGCTCCTCGCGCACCTCTCGCTCAGCGGAGGACAGAATTAGCGAATCGCGCTCTCTCGCGTGCTTGCAACGTGTGCACGTATGTGCACTTTCCCCGTGCTCGACGACGCAGCTTGGACCGAGGTAACGCAATGTCGCGTGCGACGCGTCACGAAAACGAGGGCTGCACGCGCGCGCGAGGAGACACGAGCACGAGAGGGAAGCGAGCCTTCAATGCCAGGCTCGCCCGCTCTCGCCTACGTTGCCGCAAGCGGCCACACTGCGGTTCCGACGCAAACACTGCCGACAGACCGACACCAAAGCGCAACAGACGCCACAATTTTCGTCCCGCACGCGTGAACGTTCGTCGTGTGTTACGTCATCAGCTGATCAGGCAACTGGTACGTATACGGAACAAGAGCGAGTGAACGGAAGCGGCCCTTAGGGCCGATCTCTTATATGGCTAAGGTGGGAACACTGGGAACACGCGCGGACCTACGATGACCAATGGCGACGGGGGGTCGGTAAAATTACTGAACGACGTGGTCACGCCGTTGTTGCACAGATGGCAGTGATCGTCTCTGCAATGTAAAATATTTTTCTTTAATTAATATAACTTATTCTAAATATTTCACGACATATATTCAATTTCAGATTTATAATTAATTTAATTTAATACAGCAAGATAATGAGAATTAAAACGAAGCAATATTTCTTTAATTAACAGACCTATAAATAATGTAGATCTTTACGTTTTTATAGATACATTTATTGTTAATACTTTCTAATGTATACTACATTGAATTAAAAAAATTTTTTATAGAGAGAAATCGTGACATTTGCCGTCACAAATAGCAAATAAAGAAAATGGGCGAGTTATTTTTTCAACTAGGATCTATTTACAGGTTTGTTTAAATTACTTCTAAGATTACTTCTAAATTGTCAGAATATATTCTATATGCTACATAATATAATTGTTTCACTGTAGAATCACTATATAATGGCTACTAAAGTATACCGCTGTTGTAATTTGTACAAATATATTAAATTACGATAAAGTTATAAGTTATTCAATTCTATACATAAAAAAGAGCGATATCTAAAATTTTCGGCATTTTTATTTGGTTCTGTCGTTGTGCAAACATCCCTGTGAGCGAAGCTTCTATAATTGAGAAATCAGTGCATCGCTTTCTCGCAGGTGTTCAGCATGACAGTCGCCGAATAAAATTAATATCCTTATAATATAAGTAAATTAAATTAAAATATTTACATTTACATAAAGGTGTAACAATATATATGTCAGCTTAAAACTTGAATAAAACTAAAATTGTTTAGTGTATCACGATTTTGTTCCTTCTATTTTTCATTTACTTTTGTTGCATGATAATTATGTGGTGGTAAAATTTAATATTATCAAACATCGATCGGAAAATTCCTTGATCAAATTACGCGACTCTTTTCCTCTTAACATGTAAAAACATAGTATAAAAATGAATTACTGTAATACATATTTACAAAATTTAATATAAATTAGTAATTAGTCCATTATTTTTCCTCAACAAAACAAATTCTCAAATACAAAATTAAACTTCATATAACTTGTTATCGTGAAAAATATCTGTTGATATGTATCAGAACAAATTTTATTAATTTTTGAAGGGGAAAAATTACTGAACCGTATAATTCAAAGAAAAAGTCATCAAAAAGATACGTTATCTACGTATAAAGATGAAAAAAAAAATTCATCGTTTAGTCCGTGAGTCAGTCTATAGTCTATAGTCAATACTGAGGGTTCGGCGAGTTTCTTTGGAAGTTACTCTGCGCGCTTTGACTTTGTTGAAGAGGTCCGGCTGGACTTGGCCTTCCTTGCTCACGATACTGCGGGGGTCCGTTGGGCAAACCCGGAGGTCCGGGCACTTTACCATAATTTCCCCGCGAGGAACTCTGATAACTTCCGTACGCAGAATCATCGCTACGTCTCGATACGTGGCCGTACATGCTCTCGGGCCGCCTGGAGTTCGATCCATCCGAATTACTCGATAGCGGTCCGTTCTGATGTTGCTGCTGCTGCTGTTGTTGCTGCTGCTGCTGCTGCGACGGTGGTTGCGGCGGCGGGTGATTCTGCATCGAGGATTGACCGCTCTGACCGGATTGCTGCGAATTTTGACTGCCAGGTGGTGGTGCAGGGGCTCGACTGTAGATGGTAGATCCGGTGGACACTCCATAGATACCGTTTTCCCGAGTGCTCAGACCCGTGGAGATCCCTCGGATACCGTAGATGCTCTGTGTGCACTGCTGCAGCTGATTCTGCATATTTTGATTGGTGCTGTTGTGATTCTGCGTCTGGCTCGGCGGACTGTTAGGTCCGGGCTGAGTCTCACGATTGCCATTCGGACAGCCGTTTTGGCCGAGTCTGATGGGATATAAACTCTGTGCCGGCACCAGCGGACCTGGTTTTGGGATCATCAAACCATCCCGTGGTCCCGACGTCGACTTTGCGTAAACGCTCTGCGAACGATTCAGATTTGCGCGCGTCAACGGTGGTGATTTGCAGTAGAGCGATTTGGTACCACCATAAATCGACTCAACGCGGTCTAGTGCGGACGGAGGTGCGCTGTAGATCGACGTGGACGCGCCGGCTACTGGACGATACGTCGCATATGCACCGGGAAACTTCGGTCCGTTTGGCTTATCTAGATCGTCGTACGTATCCTCGTCGGACCTCATCGACGAGTTATCGCCGTCGTCCATATCGCGCGAGTCCTTTGCACGTCTAGGACTCAGAACGTATTCGTGTAGCAGAGCTGCAACGGCACCTCCAGACAGCGGGCCCACCCAATACACCCAATGGTTATCCCAGCGATTCATCACGAAGGCCGGACCCAGCGCGCGCGCTGGATTCAGGAAAGGACTCTGGAAATTTTATAAAATATATTAATAAAATTTACAATTACATTGTAAATACTTAAATATATTTAAGTTTTGTAGAAAATTTTTTTAGGAAATAATAGAAGAAAAAGAAAATGAGCAAAGATATTTAGGAATTTCGCACAGGAGGCAGTAAACTTGTTTAATTTTCCAGAGAGATCAACACGAGACGCGTGTAGAATGTTGGTTTCAACATTTTTCGTTTTGGGGTGCATTGTACACTCGTTCCGGAGCAGGTGGGTCCAGGATCGAGTTCTTTCTTTCACCTCCCTGCTCGCCGTTCTTTACGAGTCCACCCTTCTCCCTCGTGCAACGGCAGGTGCTCTTTAAAGATACGGACGTCGGCCCGATTGGAAAGAACTCGACAAACGCTTTTGGACGGAGAGGGCTTGCAAGAGATGACATGCACGACAGAAGAAGAAAGCAAAGGACGCTGCTCTTTCATTAATTACGCGCACGTTTATAGAAAAAAGAATGTCTTTTCCTTACGAGGCATTTAATTTTTTTTTAATTTTATTATTAAATATAAGAAAAATATAGAGTTTTGTTAGGAGCCAATAGTTGTCTAACTAAAAATTTTCGAATCATATAAAATTAACTTACGAAGACGAGAGTAGACGCTGTGTAAGCCGCGGCCAAAACTGCGGAAGCTCTCGAAGAGATCATAGGTGGCAATGATCTAGCTGAGTCCACGGAAAAATGGGCTAGCACGATAAACACCGACAGTGCTATTTCGATCAAGAGTCGCTCGATTGGACCTGCCAATCGATTATGAGACGACAGGGTCTGCGAATTCATAGGTGTCGTCACTCTGAAATCAAAAACAAAATTTGGTAAGTATTAATATAAATATCATTAACATATTTTGTTTAAATCTTAAAAAAAAAAAATCGTAATAAAATGCGAATAAAGATTATTTCTGTGGAAAAAGATTATTAACGATTGCTCGCCAAAAAATGATCACATATGGCCCTCTATATAGCGGTAGCGTCAGTATGTAAGAGTTATATCGTGGTTGCGATATAATATATGATGATTTTCCTATTGAAGCCTGCAGCGAGACACACACCCCGCATAAAAACCCCCTGCGGTAAGTTGGTCCCAGCGGTGTAATGTTTATATTAGCTAGTGCATCCTCGAGCCCTTAAACGTGACCCCGATGTTTCCTCTCGTGACGTTTCCCTTGCATAAAATTCTCGTTGATTTTCTCAGTTCATATAATCATATGGGTCGCGGAGATGTGACCTCCGATTGTATCCCACGAGTGGCAAACTTTATTTCACAAATACATTTTCTCCGCGTTCACTTCGAATCATCATTTTCTTTTTTATTCATGTATAAATTTTTGTGACAAATGTTCGCAATTTGTAAAGCTAAAATTTTTTTTTTCTCTCTTTTTTTTTTTTTAACGCATTGCATGTTAGAGATGCCACTAAATAGATAAACTCGACTGACAACATCTACTCACAAAATACACCTGTACGATTCTCGCCCTTCGCAACTTTGCCCCGTGGGCTGTTTGATCGCACGATCGCGATTAATCTCACCGCTAAATACTAGGCTCGAGTTGCAATTCGCCGCCCCTCGCATTCTTCCTCCTCATCCGACACGAGACACCCCGTCTCAACGCCGTGGTCGCAATGCAAATGACAATGTTCACTCCCCTTTTCGCCGTTTTCTCTCTTCCTCTCCGCGGAGCGTGTCACAAGAGAGCGAATTGATGAAATCAGAAATGCAGATCATGACCGCACAATTGGGATCAACTGTAGCAGCGGACGGGAGTCCCCATTCGGCTAAGGGAGAAATAAACGGTATTTTTTATATTTACTCGCGTGCCCTCGCGTGATAAGCGGATTTTTCCTTCTTTTGCGAAAAAAAATACCCATCCGACAATATGCGTTTCCCACGTGGATAAGTTAGCTACGATTCACGTACAAATGCACGAGAACGATAACGTACCTATTTTTCTGTGTGATTTTGCTAAATATAATTTCTGTCTAAAGACTCCGTAAATCTTAAAATACCTAAAACGTATTTATTTTCAAATTAAATAAGATTAAAATTTAATTTACTAAAGAAATATTTTTATTATATATATATTCTTTTTTTATTATCAATCTTTAACACTTTTTTCGTCCCTTTGAGAATTATCGCACTGATAATACAGGATGATATTTAGATGTTCCGTGTGAGCAGATTATTTCGCGCATAATGCGCTTATTGTGGCCTGCTCTCGCGAGAAACGGCGATATGAAAGGCGAATCGAATGCATGCGAGGAGTAGCTTCATGGGAGAAATTCGACGAGGTTTCGGCCCGGAGGCGGGCGCGTTCTCAGGACTCGCCGTGCGTGATGAAAAGCGCGTGGTCATCCAGCCGAGACATGATGGAGGAAGGTTTAATCTTGCGTGCACTTGACTCGAGAGCCGCAGCCAGTGCTCTCGGTGCAACCTGTGCACCGTTCTCGCGATTCACACGAGGGGTAAGAGAGACGCCTCGACGCAAACCCCCAGGGTATGTACGTCGGTGCGCCCGTTTTAAATAAATTTCAATTCAAGGGGGGAGGATAAAACGGGGACGGGATATGTATCACCCTGAACCTACCCTCCGTTACGATTAACGAGCTATTGATACCCCCTTCCGCGTACTGGACCACGCGATCCCCTTTTCGAACCTTGTCGAGACGTGATCAACCACCCTCTGTCCCTGTCCGCCTTCCAACCGAATTCTGGACACTCCAAACCGCTTCAGGATCCCCTCGCACGAAGAACATTCGCACATGTGACGAGCGCGATAAACGACGAAAATTCGTAGGGCTCGGAGATGATGCGCTCGCCTCGATACCATTATAAAGTCTTGGGAAAGCTCAGATGTCGAGATTAACGTGGTCAAACCATGAAATTAGAACGCAATATGAACCGTAAAGTACTTACTGGGGAGTACAAAGAAAGGATAACAATGCATTTCCTTTTGTTACGCGACTAAAATCGAAAGACTATATACTTAGTCTGTATAATTCACAAATAAATTTTAATTTAACAAATAAAAGAAAAGTCTCGATTAAAAAAATTTTTGTTTTTCTTTTTAAATAAAATATCGACAACCATATCTTACTCCGACTTGAAAAATTAAAAAAAAAATTTACTCTGGTAGCTAACGCAACGCGACCTTCAAACTAGAATACTTGAACGTGTGATTACTAGGATACGTCTTCCTTCTCGGGATAAGTACACTTTACGAAGATGAGAGAACGTAGAGAACGTGGTGTAGCTTCAGTGGGAACCAGACCCGTATCGGATAACCGTGGGAGCAATGCATAAACGTCAAAATGCTGAAATTATTACACGATGTGGTTATTATTGTAAACCCTCCGGGCAACGCTGTGCGCCGGGTTCATCATCATCACCCGCAGTCTTCTGCGTGTCCCATCATTACAATAGCTCGCCGCGGCTTTCCTCGCACACGTCCGCCTACTTTTACGTTCTCCTTTCTCACTTTCAAGAAACTGACGTGTCGCCGCCGGGACCGGCACGATGATTTCGGGTTTCATCTTTCGCGTTCGATGCGGCTTTTTTTTTTGCGCGAGGTGCGGGCACACACCGCGTCGCAACAAAGCACAGGAATCCCTATGAAAGGGAGCGCGGCGTATCGGAGAAACAGGTCGTGCTTCACAATTCCGCCATCCCGTATTGTTTATACCTGAAAGGTAGAAACAGGAAGCCGTGCTTACGCGGATTAAAATACCACCAGGCTCGCCTACGCACAACGCATCCCGTCTCTATTCATTTTGCCTCCTCCGCGAGCGAATTGTGACGATTCGTAATTCACCTCGTCTGCCATTGAAGCGTGCAAACCGACGCATTATTATCCCCACGACAGTTCGCAATTCCTTCTTGGTTCCGGGACGGCCACAAAGAGAAACATTTCACGAGAGGTAAAAGCAAACTAATGATAGTAATACGCTTACTTCTTCGTTTTCTTTTTTCATTATCCGAATGATCCATTTAAAATCTTAATGTCGTAATAATGCCGCAATTGAATCGTTAAATGTAGGTCTAATTGCCGTGAGGAAACATTTTTAATGCGCGAAAGAAAGGAAGTTGCATGGATTAACCGAAACCTCAGACAAAGCAACGTGGTCGCTGCTAGGTAGTGCACTGCGGAAATGGCAGGGTCAAGAGATAATTGTCGGTATCCCTCCTCGAGACGGCCGTAAGGGAACGGACTGCAGTGCAGTTATTTGCCGAGGCCTCTTAAACAACAATCCAAATGACGGCGCTTCGGAATAAGTCTCTTGGTAAATTCGATCGCTAGTTCCTTTGAGTAAGGCACGTTAAAAAAAAAAAGGGGGGGGGAGGGCATTGCTCGGACGTGCTCATTAAACCGTGCAATATTCGTTCGAAAATATCATTAGATATAACAAAGAAAAATAAAATAAAACCCTTACGTTCTTGTCGTTAAAAAATTTCACATCCCTCGCATCTGATAAATGTTACCGTAAACGAATGCGATCTAGAAATCTTCGGAAGGATCTAAGCCCCGTATGTACATACACGATGCAAGAATTCTATTGACCTCTTAGATATGCGAAGAGCCACGCAGCTGCCTTAGAAAGCGAGAACGAATCACACATCCTTTTCCATATAGATCCCGTATAAATCGTCCGACCGCGCCTTCGTACGAGGATACACGTGCCGGCCACATGTTGCACAAAAGGAATCCTCTGTGGTCCTTTTTGGACGCTGTGCAGCGTAAGTCGCCGTCACAAAGGAGCTTTAGGGCCCTATAAATGATTCTCCTTCGTCGGGGGGCACAGTCGAGGGGTCTGACGACGCGGCAGATGTTCTACGTCTCCGGGCCTCCGAAGACGTCTATCCACCATCCATGCCGGACATGCTTAAGGATATATAATACCGGTAGGATTAAGAAAAAAAAAAAGAAAGAAAGAAAAATAAAGAAAGAAAAAGGACGGAAATTCGTGATCAGCCGGCGCAATGTTCGACGGCTTCCTTTGCCGCGTGTTTCGCGATGTCGCGCGGGATATTAATTTCGGCACGAGCCGTAGATCGAACCGACAAAATGCGTAGCTTTTTTTTCCTTTTTTAATAATTCTATGCGACGCAAGGCATTTATAATTAAATTTAAAAAATTATTTATTGGTTGTAGAATAATCTATTCTTTTTTTTTTTAATTAGATATTTTAAATCGTTATGTTAATTTTTTCGTAAGCACTTTTGATACCCCTAATTAAACGAGATATTGATATAAGCCTTTTCGTAAAATTAAGTGTACTCAAGTCACACAAGTTACTTTAATAATTAAAAAAAATCGTGAAAATTAGTGTGCCACTTAGAACTCTCGTCGACATCTGATACCTTAAAATAATGCATAAGATTTTGGCTGTGTCACAAAGCTAATTCCGACATACAAAATGCGACGAACACGCGTGCATCCAATCTATCGCTTCGCAGGGAAGAAATGGAAAGGAGGTTGTTGAAAACGAACACGTGGTTGCGACCATCTGTTGGCATCTTACTACTCCACTCAACTTAACCCAAACCGGCCTCGCTTAATAGTGGAAGTTCTTTCTTTCTTTCTATTTACGGGATTCACTGATGTTGGCGGATCTTACAATAGAGTTTACGTTTTTATTTTTTTTCTTTGTCTGGGAGCTTCATATCTTTTGACACATCTGTACACATTTGAAGAAATTTAAAACGATCGTACTCAACAATATAATATTTGAAGTTATAATACATATATAAAAAAAAAATTAATATTTAATAAAAAGAAGTTTATGTTAAAATTAAGAAACTTTCAACCGATTGAAACAGCAGCACTAATTTTTACCAGTGCTGTTCTCACGCTGGATTTATTTCCCCAAGCACAGTAAAAACCCTCGCTTTTTTGTTTAGTCTGGAAATAGTAACGCAAACTCAAAAGTATAAAACGTTTCCTCACACTCGCCTTCTTGCGTAAAGAAACAAATTCTCCCCCGTGGCTTTGAAAAAAATATCTCTTCTTAGAACTATGAAAGTAGTTTGCTTTATTTCACTAATAAAGACGTTGAAAAAAAAATTCATAAAGATATATCAAAAGAAATTTATTAAAAAATAATTAATAGTCGTTCGCTTATTATCTGAGAAAGTTATGAATATTTTACTTAATGTTTTCAAGTTAAATGTTAATTGCAACCGTGTAATGAACTAAGAATCGACCATAGCTAATTCTTATTATCTTAAAGGGCGGATAATATTCACAAGCGATATAATAATCGTTTATACCATCAAAAATATAACGTGCGAATAAACGGAAGAGAAAGTCCGACCAGCCTTCCAAAGCTGCTGCAAAGGAATGCTTGAGCATGCTTTTATGCTGCTTCTCGATAAAAACCATTTTAGGCAGCATTCCTACATCCCGAAAAAGACCTACCTGACCCACCTGGCTTTCACGTATTTTCGGTTCAAAATATCGATTTCTCTTACATTCGTCACGTAACAAAATCACGCGTTACCATCATAATTTATTTATAAAATAAAAATCAATTAAGCTCGATCAAAAAAATATTACTTTAACTTGTTTAAATTAAAATTACATATAAAAGATAAAATACCGACAGAAAAGAAAATAAAATTTCTTTTTCTTTAATTATTTCTTGCAAGAATCGATTTTGCGGATATGAAGGCTTTTTGAGAAACGCGGATTAAGAATTCAATATCTATGATCCTTCAAGGAGACGCGAATATTGCGTGTCGTAGCTAAATCTTGCTATACATATAAATCACGCCTTCCTGATTGCAGAATATCTTCAGGTAAAGATGAACCCATATGATCTTTATGCAAATATCTATCGATTTACGCTAGAATCATAGTACATGCGGAAATTCCTGTCTCTTATCTTGCAGACATTGTGAATCGGTTTTACATTAATTTAAAAAAAAGAAAAGTACGAATAAAATTGCAATAATATGTTGTATAATAATAACTATCAGCAGCATCAATATAGATGCTAGTAATAGTATCGCGAACCAGCCGTGTCTCTGTTTTAATTATAAAGCAAAATTTGCACCTGCCGAATAAAAACTAAAGAAGGAAGGAATAAGGGTGCACGCCCTTGCAAATCCTTGGAGGACTTGTTTAATCTCAGACAGATAGTAAATGGTTCGACGACCACTCAGAAGTATACCACTACCCGCGTACGAACACGAAAGCTGTGCGGCGTAGCTGTTTTCATTCCTGAACATCCGGTTCGCCACGCGCACTGCGGGTGTCTTTGCCTGACGTCACAACACACCTGCCACCTCACAGCTGTTTCCTCGATTCGTGGTAATGGTAAAGAACCCTTTTGACAAATAGGCCTAGCTCCAACTACCCTGCGAAGCTTTCTTCGATTTTTCTTTTTTTTTTTTAATATAAATATTCGAACGAATTAAACGAAAACCTTCAGTTCTCCAATTTTGTACTATTCCTAACGATTAATAAAGAGATCTTGAGATATAATTTTACAATGCAACGTATCTTTAATAAATTTTCCTCAAACTTTTCCTAACAGTGCTCGATTTTAATTCCAATAACTTGTACTAATTGTTTTATTGTTAAAATTTTACAAAGTTGAGATTTTACACATTAAAACGCGAGGCCCAATTTGCTTTTATCTTTCTGCACGATTGCACATTTATCGCTATGCTATGAGACTCATATTCGCGTCGATCTCCGAATATTCGGGCAGAAATTATTCGAGCGGATTCGCTTTGCATAGATTACAGAGCCGTAAGCCGAACTTTATTGGCGGCTCCGTAGTTTCTCGACGCGGCTCCAAGGAACTAGGTCTTACCTTCGACAGATTGGAAACCTATCGATTGAGAATATCGAAGGAGCACCTCTCTGAAAAGACCCTCGTTTATATCGTGCGTCGCGCGCGCTTACCTGGCGCACGTGTCTCGACATTTCAATAGACTAATCCCCGACGCATCCAATTTCGCGAGCGGAAATAAAGGAACGCTTTCCTTCAGGACGTATGAATGTAACCCCGGAGTAAACGAGAAAGAAATTTAAATATTTTATACCAGCAATATTACTTTGATCTCCACCACGGAAGCGAAAATACGAGTTCCAGATAAGTATCGTCTAACTGCATAAACGAAGGATCCTGGGACTTAGCGGGCGAATAAAATAATTTTACGAATAAAATATTTCGCTCTTAAGTAGAAATTACTTTTTTCCCCGTCATTTTTGCGGGGGGAAAAAAAAAATTACTCCCCTGCGTCGTTGCGGTAATGGAAGAATCCTGTAAGTGCGCGTAATGAAGAGACGACAGTAAATTCTTCACGGATAGTTGAATTCGCGGCTCCCGTTTTCACCATTTTTTTCCCCTCCTTTTTCTACCACCCCGTATTTTTTTTCTCCTTTTTTTTCCGACCCGGATAGTCTCACTTTGGGGTTTATCGGATGGTTTTTATATTTATTACCTCGCGCGCACGGCATCGAGAATGATTCCAGACGAGGACCGAGTACGATAGGGGCGCCAAAATCCACCCCTCGCTGTGGTACCCTATAATTTCTTCTCCCCGCCGGATCCCTTTTTCAGCTTTCTACCCCCCTCCCGGAAATCGCCTCCACGCATGTTTTACACCCGCCGCCGTCAGCTAGCGAAATCGCAACAGATGCAAGTGCATTCTCCGTACTTCGGCTGTCTCTTTCTCTTCCTCTCGATCTCACGCCCTGGCTTTTTTTTTTTTTCCTGTACCAAGCTCGTCGGTATTCCCCCGAGACATCTCGGGTAAGGGCGCCGTTGGTCCCGTCCGGTTAACTAGAGTATTGTTCGATTATTATTTCGGTACATATCGCGCACTTGTTACCTCTTTGTGCGGTCATATGGTGGTCGTAGGGTGACCGGATGAGTGTCACGCAAGATAGAAGACACGACGAGATAGAAACGCGCAGCATCACTTTATATAGATTAATATCAGAAACAGAAAAATATATTATTTAATATACATATATACCAAAATTGAGAATTTTAATTGCGTAAGTATTTTTTACACTAGCAGCATAAAAAATAGTGAAATGTAAATATCACGTAAAAGATAAATAACGGATTTTTTTAAAGAACAAAAATACGAAAAAAAGATAATAAATCTTACAGGCTATCCGCGTCTGCGAGGAGCAACTCGTTAATATTAATAATGCCTGCAGCTGATGCATGCTACGAGCCAATAAATTCGATATGCATCAATTCAGTAGAAAGAAGATAAAACAGATCGCGATAAATACAAATACATTATTTATTTTAAGCTGTGTGTTTTTTATCAACACTGATTTATTGCCAGTGATATCCAAATTTCAAAATAACGAGTTAAAAATAAATATATCAAGTTTTATGTAATAATAAAAACAGCCAACGCAATATTTCGATCTGAATCCGGCTTGATCTGAATTTCGACTGCAACTTTAAAGCCGGCTTTAAAGTTGTCGAAGTAAAAAAAAAAGTCAGATACTTTTGCGGTCGAAGTACCCCAAAAGCAGGCAGGCGCCGAGAAGCACGAACACGTGACACGGAGATAAAGCCAAATTTGGCCAAGTACATCACCTCGGCGGCGAAGAAAGGAGCCGAGGAGCGAGGTGAGGAGAAGAACGGACAATGATCTCCGCAGCGGCGGGAACATCTGCCTCGGCAGTGGCGGCGGCGCCGTTCTTCGAACGCTCCGCGGCCGTGCGTGTCCTCCTTCACGGATCTGCTCGATTTGCCTGATCCCGATGCCGTGAAACTTGTCCCACCTTGGTGTGTTCATGCATAGGTATTCATTATCCTCGTCCTCTCCGCGGCCGGCGGTGCCGCCTCGCGCGTTCCTTTTTCCGCGCGATCTTTTTTGGTCCACGGGGAAACATCTGCGGCAGCTGCGAGGCGGTGGACCGCCGCCGGGACTCCGCTCCTCGTACGAGGCAGGTGCTCACCTTCCGAGGTTCTCCCTCGCCTGCCAATTACGCGTGCCTCTTTCTGCCTCTCCTACTCCTCTCATTGCCTCTTCGTCGTCCACCCTTATGACCCGCCGACGCTCTCTTTCCGTACTTCGTCCTCCTACCACCTCGGTTTTTCTCTCACCTTCTCTCGTTACCGTCCTCCTGCACGTTCCCGCTTTTTTTCCTCTCCTCTCTTCTCCGCCCTTTCCTCGCCTATCTCATGGTCTCGATCTCCTTCATTCTGCTGCCCTCGTGCCGGCTTCTTACATTCCTCCGAGCGCTTTAGCACACTCTACTTTGCTCTCTCAATTATTCAACTTCGGAAGTTATTAAATAACGTATCGTCCCTTCTTCTCCGATGAAGTTATATTTTCGACAACATCTGATAACTGCTCATTACGGATGAACGATATCTCCTCCTTCCGCGCGTTTTCTCAACGCTTTCTCTCTCCATCTTTGGATCTTAATTTCCCTTATTATCCACATCTCTCGGTAAGACTTGTTGCATTCCTGCGGCGATTTAAAGCGCCTTCATCTTCTCCAGTTAATTATTCAGAAGAAAGAGAGAGAGAGACGATATCTCTTGGCTCTTCTCAAGTAATACTTTATTTCAGCTGTATATTACAGTGATATCACACGCTTTCTCATTCTTTAAGCGTCTCTCGGAAGAATTAAACGAGCGTCAAATGTAGCGCAATTATTTCAGGCATCCCCTGTGCCGCCCACCCTTCTTCTCTATCGTTGCTTTCATCCTCTCATTTTGATCTCGCTTCGTTTCATCTCCCTGCGCTCTTTCGGCTTTCTCAGCTGCCGCTTCGAGAGAACGGTCTACTCCTCCGAATGATGATGATGCTTCCTTGGTCCAGCTCACGGCTCTATACTCAGACACGCGCTCACGCATGCCGCCTTTACCCTTATTTCTTTTTTTTTTCTCTCTTTTTTTTCCTTCGCGCTCTTCAGGATAGAAGCCCACGAGCAAAATGGAAGCACGTGCACCAAACTTGCATATATCAAAGGGAACTATCGTTTCGCGTCTTCGTGCTTCACAACATTTCTGCAAATTAGGACATTCATGTAACTCGGAACAAAGTCACGAATAGATCGTATTTTTATCACGCATCGTCTTCACAATGTGCCGGCGCGTCAAGCCTTGTAGAAGAGAGTTCCAAGAGACGTAATATCATATCAAGCCTGATGACGAACATTGTTTACATCATGCGATATAAAACCTTTCACGTTGGAGGAACTTATCTAACGCCGCGGCAGCATTCTTTACAGCCTGCAAAAATCGGGATTTTTCTTTCTTGCACCTTTACGATTGCGCATTTGCGGCTCGCAGGCTTTTAAGTGGCGACGTTTCTTTATCGCAATCTAATTTACGTATCTTTCGCGCGTAATATGTAGACAAAACTCGTAGCGTTATCTCCGGGGGTATATCTTTTTTTAAAAAATTAAAGTTACTAAAAATAAAAGAAGACATTTACGAGACGCTGAAAATGATTGCCGAAAAAGAGGAAGGACATTTGCTCTACTCGCCCCGTCACGCACGGCTGACGTGAAACAGAAATCACGATGGATATTATTTAGGCTTCTTCTGAAACTCGCTCAGGCCACCGGCCGGCTTGTAAGAAAACTCGGCCCAGCTTTGGATGGGCCACATGCCTTCCTGGTTCTCCTATCTAGCAGCTGTCCTCACAGAGCAGTGTATCTCATTCCGATCTTAACACCGCCAAGAACCCTCGCTACTTTACACGTCGGATAACAACACCGACTCTCTGTTCGCTATCGCCGTTAAATTAAAAAAATCCTGTGCCATTTATCTTAATAAAATGCAACGACATAAACATACAAAATTGCCGATTGTCTTTGAGAAATAATATTAAAATCCAAATAATTAAATCTAGAACGACTTCTATAAGTTCTTAAAAGAAATCAAATTACTCATACCACCACGTTGCAATTTTTGGAATTATTTAAAAATCAAAAAAATTAAAGCTCCTACACGCTGCATAATTAATATCTTCTCCACGCCTGTGGCAGTTAATTATTTTACTAATTCTCTTAATTGTAAGAGCGGAGGAGCGATTGTCTTTCAGAGAATCTTTAAGTCTTCCAAAGCTTGCTCGACGTTTACAGCCACGGCTGGACTTATCGCGGCAGACTAAACATTTTTTTAAAGAAATATGTCGATTCTCGAGGATAAAAACTTACCCATAAAGCATCGCCGCTCCAGCAATACCACCGCCGCATTGTGCCGCGACGTACAGGACCGCACGAAGTGGGGAAATCCGTCTGCACAAAGCAAACGATACCGAGACCGCTGGATTCACGTGTCCACCTGCGTGCAAAAGGTTTTCTATATATAAAAAGAAGAATCAAACGAGACATACAGGGAAGATTGCGCGATTCTATTCTCGAACTTACGCCCCGCTGTTCGAAGGGCTTCTTTCCCAGTGACTTTCATCTTCGTTTATTTCTTTTATTTTTTTCTTTTCTCCCCAATTAAAAACTCGGCAACGTTAATAAATCTAAAGGGAAATAATTGCCGGGGTGACAACCGAGTTATAAAACTGACGAGCTCAATTACGAGAGATGGCTCGAATCGGCCGGACAGGAATGCACTTCGTTCGCTCGCGAGGCAAATAAAGAGAGTGCCCGTTCGAACAGCGCGTTTCGACCGGGAACTATTGTTTTATTTCTTTTTCTTTTTTTTTATTCTATATTTTAGAATATTGAATTGTACGTAGTTCAATTTAATTGACTTGAAATGATCGCGGCGAGCAGCGGCAAAAATAAATCGAGCTACTTATCTGTCCGGCTCGTTTGTAGAATGACACCGAATCGGGAGCAAGCGCGATCAAGTTTCCGGCGTATGTGTATGCGAGAACTAAGAGTTTATTACACGCATCGTGTGTCGCGTATTGTGCATGCCGGTCGACGTACTCCGAGAGTGCCCACACACGTTCCAACAGACATGCACAACGCGGTAATGCTGCGCCGCGTCGCGTCGCCGTAATCGGTTAACGAGCTAATCGAGAGAAATCGCGAGGGCCGTCCCTCGTAAACGACTCAAGAAGGAACAGAACTATTGACGCAACGAACAGTTCGCGATCCTTTAATTCCGTAATTAGTCGCTGAACGCTTTGTAAGAGACGCGCGCGTTGCGTTGTGTGCGAGGAGAGCAACGTGCGTTCAAATCAACTTAAATAATTCCTTCTTAAATTAATCTGCAAATAAAAGCAGGCTGAAAATGAATCGCAAGAGAATCGATGATTTAAATAAAAAATTTCTATCGAACAGCGCAATATATTTTTTTGTTAAATTAAATTGTTTTTTTTTTTTTTTTTAACGTGGCAGCAAATGTATTAAGATATTTCTTCCTAATTTTGATATCGTTGGGGGTAAATTTGTTCGCGGAACTTTAACAGTAATTTATAGTAATATCCTTACCGCTTATGTGGCTGAAGATGAGGGAGATCGCGGCGATGGCGAAACCAGAAGCTACAGCGGTGGCTAACGCGGAGAGGCCGCTTCCGGATACGGAGGATGCTGTGGCCGCACCGGCCACCACCAGGCTGAAGAGGAAAGTTGCCAAACATTCGACAGCCACTGCCCGCCACAGCTCCAAACTGCGGGCCTCGATGGACATCGGCGGCTTTCTGTCGATCACATCGGCATTGTTCTCCCGTAGAGCCGTTAGCCTCGACAGAATCGTGACGATGTGCGCGTCTACTTCACGCGCCAAAGTTTCGTTCGCCATGTCCGTAATCTTTTGTTTCACGATTACCAAATGTATGACGAAAAAAAAAAAAACAGTAATAAATAAAATGGCGCGACAAGAGTCGATCCTCAGAACATGTTCTCCGACCGATACGATCTCCCACGTGCACTTTTTTAACCAAAAATCACTGCGAATGAGTTCGGCACCACTTTTTACCACTCTTGAATCTCCAGGCAGAGATTTCGGTACTGTTGTCCTTCGTCCGTGTCGTAATGGGCCGTGATCGGTTCTTGACGTTTTACCGAGTAGAACAAACTTCGAAGTCGTGAGCGCGGCCAGCAGAGCCTCGTAGGAGAGTGCACTGATGTTGCCGCACCGGCAACACGCTCACGAGTGACAGGCCAATCTAGTGAAGAACAAGTGAGCCCTGCGAAGTCCGAGTGGTGCGCTCGTTCACCGCCACCGCACCGCCCTCTCTCTTCTCGACCGTTACTCCCTACATGTTGGTGCATCTGTATAGCTGCATTCAGCCAGTTCAGCCAGTCAGAGCGTTCAGGCTCTTCCATCACCATCACTACTTTCACTGACACTGACGCGGTACAAGCATTCCTAACTCCAATTCTATTGTCTTTTTTTTTTATTTTCTTCTTCAAGCTTGGAGCGTGGCGTACACTGACTTCAGGGTTTGTTTTTATTTTCTTCTCTTTTCTTTTTTTTTTTATATTTAATGCGTTAATTTTTTTACAACTAAACTGAATAATTATTTTGGAATTATGAGTTAATTAATTCATAATTCAACGGTAATTAATACAAATCGTAAGATTGTAATTATTATCAGGTTTCTCACGATGACGATTAAGCGCGAGCGCTAATTTTTATCTTCCTCGCCGTGCGACGTATTCAGTCTCCATGAAATGATAAATGGCGAGCAAAAGGAAACGGACGGGATGCTGTAATGAAAGCTATTAGAAAGAGGGTATTACCTTTAATTAAGACACTTAACTCTCAAATGGTTCACTATCTCGACGACACTATTTTTTTTTTTAATTTTATATCTTGAAACCTAATGTATCAATTTTAAATAATTTTTTATAAATTCAATACATTTAACAAAATTTAAAAATTAAAAAAAAGAATGTTTATTTAACGTTAAGCTCAGTATTTTATTTGAAAGTTAACCTCAAACGCGCGCAACATCACGCATTTACGTGCATATCGATTGATATCAATGTCGGGGTCACGTCTTCGAACGATTGAAGCAAGCCAAATAAATGAACAATCGTGCACATTGGTGGGCAGTGGCGAGTCTTATTCCCACGAGTTCAGAGAGCATCCGTAATGTGCACGTTCCCACAAAAAAGGGATATACGCGCGACGAGGCATGAACGAATATAATGGTGTACATTTAAATCCGATTTCGCAGATGAACGTTGGATCGTCGGATGTAGGTGGTCACCTTAAAGATCACATTACGTGCGAACGCCGATTCCCATGGCATTGATTTTTCGTTGATATACAACCGTGAAGGCCGACGACGATTCGCCCAGCTGCCGAAAGAAGTAAGACTTAATGGTATGCTAAAAACTAAGGTTTGATTATTCCAACTTTCTGGTAAATTTGTTTATCAAGTAATCATATAATATGTCTATCTTCATCTTTCTTTTTAAGTTGATAAAGACAAGAACATGTTTACCTGAGAAGCAAACTTGCCAGGAAGTTGAAACAAACGGCCCTAAGTACAATAAGCTAATAAATTGGTTTATATTTTAGATGTTAATATATGACATAGATGTGCAAACTCCCGTGGCGACTGCATCAATGTGACGACAATAATTAAAGAGGGTACCTGAGTGAGGTGGTTTGATAAGAAAGCCAATTTATCGATTTTAAGCGCAACGTCTTCAACCGCAAGTTACTTTCGAAGCTGTAAGAGGTTTCTTTTAAGAACGTTGGTTTTAAAAACCCGTCAGAGTTTTAGTAAAGTAATTTTAGTTTAACGTTATTATCTTATTTCACAGCTCTGGCATTTAGAAAATTTGATCTCGTTCAATAAAGAGGAGACTATTTCGTCCAGCTCGACTGTTCTAAGACGGGATAAGCCGCGGTAATTAAAGCTATTTAACTCATCCCCGGCACTGTGCTGACGTAGGAACGAAGAACCTGGAGTGGTAATAAATTCACCAATTACTATAAATTGAGGAACTTATACGCGAGGGAGAACAAGCGAAAGGGTATTCGCTTTATATCGTCACTAGCTTTTAAATACTTTCTTTGCATAGACGTGTCTTTAAATATCAATCAATAGTTTTTAAGAAAAAGAATTAGTAAATTTTAAATCTGATAGAAATTTCATTATACTAATTTTTTATAAATAGGAACAATTAACTGATTGGAGATTTATTAGGCCGCTTCTTATTTTCTTTTTTATAAAATATTCAATATAAATTAGGACTTGCAAACTCAATGCACTTGATGCATCCTTACAATCGTTTCTGAATTATTCATGATTCTAATAATTATTATTATTAACTTATTACATGTGTCTAATGGTCATTGAAAAATTCGTGTAGCACTTGGTGAAGTATTCTTTCAAATGACCACTTTTTGCAGAATTTAATGCTTAATTCTTTGTGAAAATAAATTCCATTATGTAACTTTATTTCCTATTTATAAAAGAACCAATCTAAATTTTTTGCGCTTCTGACGGTGCTTTATGTTATAATTAATAATATTCAACCTTTTACAATTTTTTTTCCATACTTTTTTACATTTCGCTTACAGTACAAGTCACTATACTGCAAACGATTAATATTTAATTTAGCTGATAAAATCGTGAGTCATATGGATGCAATCGTGACGTGTATGATTCATAGAAGCAGAAGCTCTCGTTCTATATTTTGGAATAAAATTAATAGTTTTATAGAATTAAAAAAAGAGAAAGAGTCTTGTTTGAGAAAATAATTTTTCCTAAATATACATTGTAAAGATAAGGGAAAAGAAATGGGAAAATAAAAATTTATGATTGCAGATTGACTGGCACCGTTCTTGAGATTCGAGCACCCGCCTATTTGACCGTAAAATGTCAGAGGTTTTATTTGATTGCTGCTTCTCGAAGGTAAGAAATGATCCGTATCTTGTCGTGAACACCTCTAAGAAATTGTTCGGTTCGAAATCTACGTTAAATTGATGTGTAAAGTATGTAGGAGAAATTACGTTTAGCCGATTTCGGCAAAAGCGTTATCGTTCATCGTCGTCGAATAAATAGACTGTCGGTAAAAAGGATTTTAACTGAATGCTTTATATGTCGCTAGATGGCTTTAGTGCAGAACAATCTTTGCTACCTTTGTCATATTACATTTCAATTAAATTAATTAGTTCGCATAAGACGTTTGATCTAACAACAGTCTTTTATTTCTCTGATCTAAATTTATACAAACGGTCCGTAAACAACAATCGTAAATGCTTTTAAATAGATTAAGTTTAGACAGCAGCGTTAACTTTTTTTAATTTTTGTTGACAGAACTGGAAGAACATTGGAGTGGACAAAAGTGACAAAGGAGGATGAGAAACTCTTCGATCGGTCTCGATTTTGATTTTATTTCTTTTTCTGACATGTAATGCGCAGTACGTCCTTGTAGCTTTGACAATCGCAATCGGTGCGTACAATCGCAATTACGACAGCTCTTTCCTTTTTTTTTTTTTTTTTTTTTTATCTCTTTCACTTTTTTTTTAATTTTATTTTTCTTTTTAATTCTCTTTCGCATCTTACAATACGTACACGTGCATTGTAGTGCACTTTAGATGAGTCGCATTCACGGGCAGACTCGCATCTGCTGCACTTTATTTACAACGCCAGTCATTTAATGCGAGCGGCGTATTTTCAAAACCCACCAGGCTGCTGCAACATTAACAGCAACGGGTGTTGAAAATTAGCGTCTCGCTCAATAGTTGATACAATTATTGAGAGAAAAGTTGGCGCGCGAGCCGCCCGAATCGCGAATTACGCTTCATTATATTGTAAACAAATAAATAATTTATCTTCTCGCACGAATGTACTCTGGGCTCGCGCCCAAGTCATCACTCGACTTGCGTGAGCTCAGCCTTACGCCTTATGATTAGTATTATTTAACATTTAAGAGTCGTTATGGAAGATTTGAAGTGCACTACCAATCTCTCGCGCGCCTCCCTGCTTGATTAATCTTGGATTTGCTGGTCAACGAATGTAAAATTAAATATCTTAATCTTGAAAATTATTAGTATTGAAAAACATTTTGTTATTAATCAATAATATAATCAGTAATACAGAACTATATTTTTCAGCTTACTCTGGTTTTACTTAACGAAAGAATTTTATCGTGATCTTCTGGAGAAGACTGGAAGAAATGTCACGAAATTCAATTCCTTGGTTCGGATTAGAAATCGCTATATTTACAATGATGCGATATCATGGAAGACGACTGATATCACTTGTGGAAAGTCCAAAATGTTATCGACGCCCGCAGGTCGTAAGATAAAAGCGGGAGTGTTGCTATACTGTTTATGGGGAAGCACTATTTTTAAGCTATAAGGTTCGTTTAATCCTTTTTTTTTGCTTATGATTGCTATTAATAATATTATGTGATAGTAAACTCTAGTCGATCTCAAATTTTATTATTGGCACAACGTTGAATTTCGGAAAAAATGCGATTTTCCTATGTTCCTCGCATTGTATATGATCTTAAAATAGTATAAAATATTTTATTTACGGCTATGTATACTGGATTTGATATCTTTTCTTAATGATGCACTCATTATAACGCGTGAGAGTAATGACTAGAAGTTGGTTTCTTTTTTGACTAAGTTATATTTCTTTCTAAGTTTCTTGAAAGATTTTATAACCGTCTCCCATATAATGCGTTATGTAGTACGTGTAGAGTTTTTCCCTCACGAGGTCCAAAGTCGGGTGACTGACTAATAGTTCGCAGTCCGAAATTTAATGACGCTTATAAATTAAATTTGTGATTTATAAAGGCTTGTAGAAGTTCAAAGTCAAAGAGTAATCCTTCAGAAGGAAAACGTACGTAGTCACGATTGTTTTAAAATCTTTAGTTGATTAATTTTTCTTTTCCCATTATATGTATACTTATTTTGAATTTAAATTATATGCTTTCATGTATATATACAATGTATGTATATATTTTCTAATTAAAAAATTTATTTTTTATATTAATCAAGAGGGAGACAGACGCAAAGCGGGGTTTCGTTTCAAACCAGAGTTCGGAAAATAATATTTTCCGCTGGTGCACGCCCTACATGGATTTTGACGTTGAGCAGCCGCTATTTAGCCATGCGTACCAACACGGTCGTACAATCTCGCGGAAGAGAATCGCGTGGACGCGTGTAATGTTAAAAAAACAGCACGGATACGGGCCACAGGATCGGTATGCAGCGCGTGCACTAGCACGCGCATTCCCTCATATACACCTGCGTCCATCTGTACATTCCATATAATGTCCAGCGGACAAGGTCAGAAGAAACCCCCATCGCCGCAGTTACAATTCCAGAATGATAGATGCATTTTTACGCGTCGTCAAAGAAACGCCTGTCTGTGTAAGAAATGTGTAAGTATTTCGAATCACATGTACGTTTGTGTGTATTAGTGTGTCTTCTTTGTCTTGTCCATTAGCACCAAACTTAAGCTAATTAAGTGTATGTGTGATGTTTTTACAGACTGTCCTGAATTTTTATTTACGAGGGACTTCCTTATGTATATTGCACAATTTCTTTGGCGCGCAAAAGACAGGATAATGAGGATAAAGTACTTTCGAGATATTCGAAAAAATGGACAGACTTTCTTGGAATATTTCAGCGAGTAATACACGAATATAACGCGCCTGTCACACGTCCAGCCGATCAGTGCGCATTATATTACACTTATTCGTAAGTCACGTGTACTCAATCATGAAAGTCCATATTCGAAAAAAAGACTAGATATTAAAAGAAATAAAATTAGATGAGTGTCGATTAAAGTGACAAATCACAAAACGTAATTTCTAAAATAATTATCTATAACAATGCATTAAGACAGAAGTCGGTATTTAAAGAGTTTTTTGCTTAAAAAATATTTAGTTTTAGAATTTCAGCAAATATTAGAAATTTTCTTATTATAAAATGTGTTAAAAATTATAAACAAATTATCTGCTTTTTTTCCCGAAGGACTTTCTTCGAAAATGGACTTTTACGATTAAATACATGTACAGATATATTTTTCTATCTATCTATCTATCTATTGTTTCGCTAGCGACACTAATAATCGTGTCGATCTAATTATCCGAGTGCAATAGCATGCGTGTCCGCACCTTCTGCGTATTTTCACAGGTATACTTCGTGCACTCGGAGTATACCTGTATATTTTTGATGTAACTGAGAGAACGTTATTAAAGAGAAAAGAATTAAATAAAATTTAACAATATTTGTTGTTTGATATATATTAATTGCAAAAAAAAAAAAACTAGAAAGAAGTATTTTTATATTATAAAACGATTTTAAAGTCAATTTCTTTTTGTTACATTTTAATTTTAAATTATTTTTTGTCAATATCCGTGTTCGTGCTAATTAGTTAATCCATTTAATTAGTGCGATATTATTATAAAAATAACGAACGAATATTCCGTAGGTGGAAGTTTTGCGTCGCTCGCGGACGTCGTAGCCGTCTTTTGGACACGCAGCATCGGCGGGACTGAGCATCATTAAAAATCAGCAAAAACAACAGATCGGTACTGTGTACGGTCGCACTTGTTGAGCAAACGATCGCCGTACGCTTGGGAAGATATACATTTGGCACTGGATTTTGTCTCTCTCTCGCTCTCTTTCTTTTTCTTTTTACTTTATCGAAGAAACTCTCTTCGTTCATAATATGACGCGGTGTGCACGAAACTCTCGATTACTTTAATTTAATTTAATACATAAATTTAAAAGATTTTTAGAAGTTAAATGCCTGCAATCGAATATGTATTGTTATCTCTAAAAATTTACTTTGATATCGCTTGTCACTTTCGTTCTAACTCTAGATTCTTCATTAAAATTTATTCACCGGGACCTAACTTTCTTGGATTAATATTTAATTATAGGATTTTCATTACTTCTAACTTTGATCGCGCGAAGATCCGTCTTGCCCTTTTGTTTTGATTGCATTCTTTGATACTGTTTCATTGCACTTGTTAAAATGTTATAAACAAATGTAAGTGTGTACGAATGTAAAAAAACAACGGATACTATTTTAAAAGACTAAAATTTTAAAAGAGTTTTGCAAATTCTGTAATAATTTTTTAACTTGGCCTCGTAACCAAACTTGAGTAATCGAGAGTTCTTTGCGACTTGCTAAAACGTGACGAAAAAAAATGTTTTTCTATATACAAGGATTCGCAATAGCGAGAGAACGTCGTTGTCGACGTTGATCACTCACAGCTGGTCGGGAAAAAAATATACGCAGCCGTGTCCCTTATTTTTACATCACCCGAACGATTATTCGTTCGATTATCAGGAACATATCTTCTTCGCAAAACCCGAAGACATTTAATTCCCATTTCGGCCCTTTCTGTAACTTTCTCTCATATTCAAAGAAACTTCTATGCCATTTTCTACATTTTTTTCTCGAAAATAACGATCGATATTTATATATATATTGTATATGTAGAAAGAAAAGAAGGGGACGTCGACAGGACTGAAGGAGCCGAAACAACCTCTCCCTTCAGGATCACGAGGAGGGCCTCGCCCGATGATGATATGGTTGTCCCTCAAGGAAGTTGCCGACGCGGCCGGCTCGGTCTTAGCTGTTCATAATTGTGGACCTCCTGGAGTACCCACGCCTCGTCACCGTTTCACCTTGCGCCTCGCACTCCCGCTTCACCCGATCAATTATATCCGCCACTAACTTCTCCTCTTTTTCACGCTGCTGTTCCCAATCCGGACCTTTGCTAATCTACAACAGTATGGCACCAGCATCGAGTAGAAAGGTATAAAATAATAATATTAATTTCGTAACAGTTATTACTTTGAAGATACTACAAGTATTGATATTGTAATTGCAGGGTATTGCGAACACTCACATCGGTCGAAGTCTTGCGTGCCTTCTTATTGCCAGGTTCCTCGCGGTTTTCATCGTTCTCGTTATCGGAATGACGAGAACTCAAATGACCAATGTAGCCTTTGCGGGACTTAAAGTACGTGTTGCAGCTGTGGCACTTGAAAAGCGGCGCCGGCTGGGCCACCTGGGTCGATACATGAAGTTTGTACTTGTGCCTGTACCAACGGGTTCGCGACGGAAGCACCTCGCCGCACCACTTGCAGACTACGGAACCGTCGTTTTGAATGAGGTATTCCAGCAGCTTGCAAAATAACGTTTATTGATACTTTTTTTATCTCTTTTCGCTTTCTTTCCACTCCTTCTTTCTTTTACTACGCTATGTCTGATTAATCAAACTTTATTTAATAATAATACTGAGAGTACTAATATAAAATCTAACTTAATTGGATTATTCATCATTTCAATAAATTATGTTCAAAGTTCAGAAGAACAGTTTTTACAGTTTGTGACAAAGTCGAAGTCGCATCGGAAACTAACCAACCTGTTTTCTGACTTCTGGTTCATTCTCATTTGTTTCCGACTTAGGTAGTAAAAGATCGGTTCGTTCCTCTTCAGTGCGATCTGTCAGAAAATGTACACCGCTGACTACTCTTTCGGTTTTGATGAAACTGCTCGCGGTGCCGGTGCCTTCGTCGTCTCCTCCATGCGTCACCGACGATGAAGCCGACGAGGTCGGCGCGGCGGGTGATGATGGTGGCGAGGAGTTGCAGATTTCGAAGGTGATGTCGCTCGGTAGCTGCGGTGGTAGCTGATCTACCGATCGCACATGTAACGAGAAAGAGGTAGACGGCTTAAGCTTAAAAAAGATTAAAAATTGTTGCGCTCTCGATAAACAGTACCACGAAGAACTGATCGCGTAGTATAAACTATAATTTATGTTTTTAAAAATTTGCGAGACACTCTTCTCAAAAGGAGATTCGAAAAAAAGGTAATAATACGATATCGTCGAAATGCATTACGCATCTTGAGAATAAAATATTCTTCAGGAATTGTTTGCAGTGGAGGTTGACAGAAGAAACAAATTCTGCTAGACTATTGCAATGTATATCACAAAAAGTTACAAAGAGAGAAACTACAATTAGATAAAAACAAATAAAAATAATAATCGCGTTATAGATTGTCGTTCTTCTCGCCACCAGGCACCAAAGATATACGTAAAGGTACATCTGAGACGGTACATAATCGTAGGATAGGCATGCGTTCGCAATATGCGACGATAATGTGTGAACGTGCAGCGACTTGCTTCATTTTTTAATTGTTATTCAATATATATGTATACGCACAGGGCATGTACATATATATGTGTGTACGTTAAATTATATAAACGTGTATAAACGCGTCTTAAAAGGTGCTTTCGGACGTGCGATACAACAACGTAATATATTTATATTTATATATATATATTATACTATAATATAATAATTTTTATTTTTTTTATTCCTGACACGTATGTATTTTTGTGCATACAAAATTCGAAATTTGCGCGATCTCCTCCGTCTCTCTATTGTTGATATGTATTGTCATAATTAACGATGTATCTATTCTTTGACAGATAATTGATCATCTGTCTGGATAAATACATATACCGCAAGTTACTTAAAATCGATTGAAGACCAAACTGAACAAGTTAGCAAATTTGTTTCAATCGTCTACATATTTTAATAGTTTTTAAATTCCTTTTTTAAATTAAAGCCTCCATCAAACGAATGGAAGACTTCACTATAGATTAAAGGATTTAATATGTTTCAAAATAAATACAATATCTTGCATATAATAGAAATTTTGTCGAAGAAAGTTTTGTAAATATTAATAGAAAATTAATATAAGTATATTTCGTTTTTCGAAGCAAACGTTGAAAAAGGCACAATAATATAAAAACGCGTGTTACAATGTAAAAGTGTATATTATTTTTATTAACTTGTTTTATTATTATTATTTAAAAATACGCTTTTCTCTCTTTCCTTTCCCGGAAGCTAATTAGTTACAATTGACCGCAAATTCTATTGCAGAAAATTACTGCAATAAAAATTGTACACAGCTCAAACGTGGTGAACAAACCTCTTTTTATCTTTTATTTTGAAAGATTTCAGAAAAACGGAAGAGGCACGATTTAATTGGTGTTTAAACTCTCTTTTTCTTTCTACATATAATATATATATACTTTAACGCTTAAATAAAATATCTGCATCGTGAATAGAATAATAATATAATAATAATAATAATATAATCGCATTTTACTATATCTCACGTTTTACTCCAACGAACGCGCCGCGTCTCCTTTAAAGCCTAAATATATTTCGCGCGCTCTTCCAGCTAATACCTGCTTGTGTTACAGATACAGATAATAAAATTAGAAAATAAAATAATGAACGCGTTAATATTCGATCATGTGTCTAAAAAGAAAAAAATAGCAGACAGCGCTATAGTAACGTAGCAACATAATAATAATTGTACGTAACTAAACTATAAGAAGTAAATTCGCCGCTGCTTGCGACGCGCCTTGGAAAGTAAAGAGGAAAAGTGACACGTTCTTCATACATCCGGAGACCTCGTATCGAAAAAGGTCTGCAAGATACACAGATATTTATTAGCCGTAATGCGAGTAATTCTGTCAAAGTCAAAAAGATCTTGAAACTTTATAATATTCCTTAACAAAAACTGAGATTAATGATCCGAACTTGTGACACCAAAGATTTAGTATTAAGCTGCTAGCCATGTTGTAATGTCAAAACGAGCGCTGTGTGTACGACTAAATTAAAACTTCGAGAGAGATTCATATGTAGTACCACAATATATGTTGAATCATTCTAATCATTGTATAATCTGTGTAAATAAGAGTTATCACTGCGACTTTGATAACTCAAGGCGAAGGTCTCCTTGGGAAGAAATCACAAGCACGTGCACATTTCCTCTCCTAAGATATATATCTATATATTTATATATATATATATATATATATATATATATCTTTTCTCTATACATATATTCTGTTAAATAACTATTTTTTTTCTTTCTCTCTCACTCTCGCTCGTTTACGCTTTCTTTCTTTCTTTCTCTCTCTCTCTCTCGTTCGCCCGCGTTTATACGCATTTACATTTTCACGTTTTATCCTTTTTTCATTCACACGCGTACACGGATAACGCTAATACGGAAGACCAAAATACTACTCTCGGTTCTCGGTGCTCCCTCAAAAGCTCTTACATAATCATTTAGCTGTTAGGGACGTTTGTGTACAAAAATTGTGCTTGCTTTCAATATTTTTAGAAATTAACAACTAGTCTTATCCTCTATCTTTTCTTGTCTTGTCAACAATGTTCCGAATTGGAGATAGATCTCTATATTTGGAGCTTCATAGATGAAAGAACGCAAGGAAGGAAAGAGGGAAACACGAGGGTCCAGTATGAAATTCGCCAGACATACATACGTTTATATATGGTGTCCGTGTACATATACAATATATAACGTCTTCTCTCTAATGTGCTTGTGCACCTGTGCGTTTGCTTATATACTTAACAATATTAATAATAGTTAGTATAATAATTCATTTTTTTTATGTCCATGCTGGTCCAGGGCTAAAAGTTAATCCTTATCAAATAAGTGATAAAAATAATAATTATTATAATAGCTGTAATATAGTAACAGTGACAATAAAAATAATGTTGCGATTGTAATAGCAAGTGCGAGAATAATTGATAGTTATATAGCAAGTAACTAGTTATAATAATCAATAATCAATGCTTCTATAATACACTTCCCCGGAAGAGGTAAAAAAAAAAAGGAAGATACTTTAGGGAAGAAGGGAAAGAAACCTGTACATTGCGATTGCTATGCAGGATACTTCGCATATTCGTGTTCTTTCGAATTTTTCTTTCTCTCCCTCTCTCCTCCGTTTTTATTAACACCATACTAAAATTTCGTAATAAATATACATTTTTTTCATCTTTCTTTTTTTTTCTTTCTTTTGTGTGTATTTTTATTTAAAATATTACTTTTGCTCGATTCACGAAATGACGGTTTACTTCTTTCTCTTCATTTATCACCTTAACTTCTTTCCCCTTTTTTCTGTAACTTTGTTACAAGTTGCATCAAAAATTCTATAGAAAAGTAGGAATGCATTATTTGGTCAAACTGAAAATTGGATTTCGTTTAAACGTTAAATAACTTTAGTGATTTAAATTTCAAAAATAAGTAACAGCATATGAGTTTATACTTAATTTAAAAATCAATGATTATAAGAAACATGGTTAATTGAAGTCTTAATAGCTAAAATTTAATGTAAAATTAAAAACGTGCATTTCGGACAGAAGAAATATTCGACACGTCGAAGTTGTGCGCTTGTATAAAATAAAAAAACCGTTCGTGAAACGTTTGAAAAATAGGGATAACATCTTTTCTTTTTCATTTGTTAGCATTCTTCGATGAAAAGGATTCGTTATTAATTACTAGGAATTACTAAGAATCCCGGATAATTATAATATCGAAAATAGACATTTCTTAATTTCTCGAACACGAATACCACAAACGTTCTTACAGACTCTAAGTGTGCTTTCATGAAAAACATTTCTCTTCCAACTTGACGATATTCGATATTGATTTTCGATGTATTTTATCCGAGGACTACTCTTCCAAGTTGTAGAGATTTATTTACGTTCTTGATTCGTGGTGCATGCAAAATATAAATTTACCATATCCTCGCACGATTAAGCGTTTCTGTTACATCAAGAATTACATTAAAAGTTCTTCGCGTACTTTGTTGTAAATCACATGGTCATTATTTAATTATTGAAAAAATTCCGTTCACTCGTGCGTCCTAATAGAATTTAATAAATATAACAGTTCGCGCAAAACATCTCAGCCATGCGGATGCATATGCACCACGATTTTCTTCTCCACATGTCCTTTTACACGCTGACTCGATGAACAAACGAGGATCGAGCCTGTTATTGCACAGAGTTCGAGGATCATATAATACTAACGTACACAGAAAGAGAGGAGAAATTACTTTCCTTTTCCTTTTCATCTTTGTCTTCTTTACAATCACATATCATATTTTCTCCTCTAGACTTCCTTTGAATTCACTCTCTCGTTCGTTCGTTTTTTCTCTTCAGGGAATCACCTGTCTCTTCTTCTTTCAGGAAGCCTGTTCTCACTTCGCGGAAATGCACGGCGAAGCGGATCATCGATCATAATCATCGCGGGGGTGAGATGGGCTACGCAATTGGTCCGTGACCAAACTACCTTTCATCAGATGATATCATACGCGATTATTGTTGCAATAACGGCGGGCGATTTCTGTACTTTAGCACGACAAGAGCAATGGTAATCTGTTAAACAATCAATTAAAATTGTGTCGAATCTTTTTAATTTTTGAAGTCATGTGTAAACGTTACTTTCGCAAGTTCAATCCTTGCTCCTTATATATTATGCCAGAAAACGTTGGACCTATCTCTCAAAAATTATAATACATGTTAATTTGTTCTCTTTTTAGATTTAGTACTCGTTAAAAACGGATTCTGATCACCCGCTGTTACTCAACGCCGTTCAAGAGCGACTGCCGCGTCTGAAGGTCGTCGCCCTGGCCGCCGCGGCTGTGGTTCTGGACGCCGCGGTAGGACCAAGCCTTCTCGCGTGCCTCTGAACCGCCGTCGGACCGATCGGCAGCCCACCTCGCCCTCGCCCCGCCCGCTAAGGCGCACCAGGCAGAAAGAAACTGAAAGGCATGACGCAATCCTTGGGCATAAAGCAATCATGTACGGTCTTCATGTGATTCTTCATCTTGTCGGGCCGCGAAAACTCCTTGGCGCATACCGGACAGGGAAACACTTTGCGTTGATGCCCCTCATGGTAAAGAAATGCATGCCGCTGGAAGCTATACTTGTTCTTAAACGTCTTCTGGATGTCGAGCTTGGCGCATTCGGTGCACTGATAGACACCTTCGCTGATGGAAGCATAGCGGAAGAGATTTAAGCCGCGCACCGACATCTCCGTCAATTGCTCCGCTGGATCCTGGGACTGCGATGTAGCACGACGTCGCATACGTCGCTTCGGAGCCTGACGGCCACTTGGTGCCGACATCACGCCAACGTTGGACGTGGCGTTTGCGCTGCCACTGGTATTTCTAGAAGCCGGCGATGTCGAAGAGCCACGGGCCAACGCGCCCGCACTCGTCGTCGTCGGTGTAGCACCCGCATTTGTCGTAGTTGGCGTCGTATTTGTTGTCGGTGTCGACGACGACGTATTCGCTCGTGCATTCGACGGCGACGAAGACGATGAATTCGGGGATGATGACACGTCCATAGACGTCGCAGCCGGTGATGCGCCCGTGTTTAATCCGCGAGTTTTCTCTTTCCAGCTTTCGTTCCCATTATCCGTTTTGCTCGATGAGAACTCTGCGAAAAAATTATTATTAGTAAATGTTCTGGTTAAAGTCAAAGATTGAAAATTATGAAATGTTTAATTTTTACCAATTCATTATAAAATATGAAAAATATATAATCATACGTTGTATCTCTTTCGAAAGTATCAATATTGTTTTATGGAAGATTTTATCTTTAATATACTTATTTTCCAACTAGATTTTCAATTAAGTTCAAGATTATGAAATACTCATTTATATGACTAATTGTTTTAAATATTAAAATTATATCTTTTTTTTTATTAATACTTTCTTTGAGTATAGCGATAATTCTACAAAATAATGCGCGAGTATCTCTTTCCGAAATGTCGTTTTGCTGAAAACGATACTTTCGTGAGATCTCGGTGCATTGCATGCGAAAGCAATAAGATAAAAGACTATTAAATAATCGAACTAATTATACATGATAAAAAAAATATTGACACATGCAATCAAAGTATATATCGCTATTGATACTATATAAATATGTAATTAATCTACTATAAAATTAAAACTACATCCAAAACTGATGTAAAGCTAAATAGAGAATTGTACAAAGTGCTGCAAACAATAATTTAAAAATAAATTTCGTAAATATGGAACGTATGCATGTATGTATGTATGTATGTATGTATGGATGTATGTATGGATAAAACATAAACTCGTTAGGAAATTCACGTTGAAATAATTAATCTCACATCGTACTATTTTGTAATAAATGTGTCTTTCAGTCGTGTAAGTGTTTTTGATAATGTAATAATCTAATTAAAAACATATGAGGAAAAAGGTTCTATTAAATCATAAGACTTCGAACGTAAGGAAAAAATAAAGGAAAGAAAAAGGAATATAAATGAAATATTAACGATATAACAACAATATAGACGTAACAGAAAATCATATACACATATACATATATATATTTTTTCTTATTTTTATCCACAATCTCTTTACTCTTCTTTGTTTCGAAGAGAAAAAAGAAAATAAAACAACAATGCGCAACATGCAAAACAAAGGTCCGTAAAAAATAATAATCGCTGGTCTCTCATCGCGGTTGGCTTACCGACCACCCTGAATTCTCCAGAACATGGAAGAGTCCTAAGAATTGCTCTCAAGAATATCAGAATCAAGTCGTTTCTACCAGCAAACCGCGACGAAGGAAACTTAACATCTAAAGACCGTCTCCTCGGCAGCCGCAATTCCGACGTCGCGTTTCTTTTTCTCAAAAATAATTCAAGCTGACTTTGTTCTCTTAAATAATACATTGACTATCTTACTGAAATAACTTGCTACTCGTTGAATGTAACTTTACTTTCCCTTCAATTATTGCAAGTGTCAGTTTCTTGTTAACGACTGCATCGCAGTTTTTCGCCGCTTTGCAAGAAGCGTCAAGTCTCGACACTTGTAACAAGAAAAAATTAGCTGGGAGGTTGCCGCGAGTGTCTTTGCGAGCGGAAAATAATTTCTGGGAAAAATATGAGATTGCGATTTGTGGTGAAACTGCGGCGACTTGCGACGGCAGCCGACGAGACAAGTGCGCTAGAACGAAAACTAAATAAAAGTAATTTTTGGCTAAGAATAACGGTGCTTCGTGACGAGTGCGAAGAGGTTTCCTGACATTCGGTGTGTCGGCGTACAAATAAAAATATGTATACATACAAATCGAGATGCGTACGGTAATTCGAAATTTCGTGGTGGCGATCAGCGAGAACTGATCTGCCCGCACGTGAAGCCCACTGTCCTGCCCGTCGAGGAAGTCGTGACAGTCGCGTTACGATTATGGCACTTGGTTTTGTAAATAAATCAGACTAACGTTATCTGGACCACGATTATCACGCTAAGATTATTCCTCGCTTTAATAAGTTAGTACGATTAATAACATTTAACTTGACTAACAAACGTATCCTTAAGTCATTAAAATTTCCACAACAATAAATGCAAAAACGCTATCTTTTTTTTTTCTGACTTAGCGCAAAATTTAATTCAATAAATTCAGTAATTAGTCATTTAATATTAAAAATTCTATAACTGTCGAATACTTTCTCTATGCGTGTTAATATTGTTAAAAACACAAATAATTTTTCTTTCAGTACTTTTAGCGCATCGTGGTCTAGAAAACACGTTTCTTTCGTTTTTGAGCGAAGCAGGCTTCACGTCCGTGCGTTTATAACACAATAATAACGCAAAAAAAATGGAGCTGAGAAAGGAAAGGAAAAAAGTCAAAAATAAGATAAAAACAACAATTACTACTACATACGATTACTACATTTGTTAGTGGCATTGGTAGTTACCTTTCCTCTCGAATCAATGGGATTAGAAAGAAAAAAATGCGAAATTGTTGCCGTCATGCAGACGAAACGCGGAAAACGTTGGCCGGCACAATTACTTCCGCTTCCTCTTCTCATTTTGAACACATACTTTTGTCACAATTTCCACCGATCTCTGCGCACGTAATGACGATTGCAAATATACTTGACAAAGATATATTTCACACTCTTTTTCTCTCACCCATGCACACATGCATTCTCTCCCTTCCTTTTTCTCCTTATCATTCGCAACAATATATTAATACGTTACTTGATACGTTAGGCACAACTAACTTTACCGAGATACGGGATGCTTTCCTTTCCGCGGAATCGTTATTGTTTTCCGCGGGAAACTCCGCCTCACGGATCTTGGAAAGTCGCTAGGTATACAAAATGTCCCGAAAGAAGCTACGAAACAATTTACCAAGCTAATTGTGTGTAGATTAGATCTACAGATTTAGAGATTCGTGCGCACACGAATTTAAGTATTGCAGATTCTTCCGCGGGCATCTCAGAGATTAAGTCATTCGCGATATATTACGGATTTTCGACGGCTATTCTTTCGAGACACTATGTACAGCGGATTATTCGGTGATCGGCGAGATATTTAAGAATTCTCCGTTTTACAATCTATTGAACACCGTTCTTTTTATTATTGATAGTCATAGTCGAACAATCAGTGCATATAAAATATACTAAATCTACCCAGCGTCAGAAAAGATTCGTCAGCTCTAGAAAAATTTCCTATAAAATTTTCACCCTCTTTTCTCTCTTTCTCCTTATTATTTCTTTTTTTTTTTTCTTATTAAATTCTTGCTCTCTGGGAAAGCGAATCTCTCCCTTATATTTGGCACTGAGAATGCGATCGTCGATTCGTCCCTTCGACGAAGGGAAAAGGGACGCGCGCGCGATAACAATTTATTTATTCGTCTTTTTTTTTTTCCTTTTTTCGTTCGCCTCTCGCACTACAATCTTCATCTCGCTTTTCTATTTCTTCACTTTTTTTCCTTTTCAACATTGTCATTTATTTTATGTTGCTTTAAGAAAGGCACCGAACCGGGGACTACTCGCGCGTTTAAAACATCGGATCCCGCATGAAAAGCACATATTAAATCAACTTATTGCGGCGTTGCGCGTTTTCGCATTTTTAAAAATTGCATTCACAAGAAAAATCTCAGAGATCGAGCGACTTTTTTCCCGCTTTCGTAACTGTCGATCATCATCGATTTCCCTCTTTCCCTCTTATACTTGTTTCTTTTCTTCAACTTGTATTTTTATCTCGTTTTCTGACGCATCGTCTCGAAACTGCAACGACGTTATATATATAATAGATATTATCAACTAGCGCTAAAATATATTCGATATAACTTCTGTTTATATATAATATATATAATAATGATAATCGTAATAATAATAATCGCAATAATATATATATATTTATATATATAATATATATGTACCATTTGTTTGACTCTCTCTTTCTCTTTCTCACACACTTTCGTTCTTATCCTCTGTATACGTGTACATCCGTGGGTATTTAATTGCAATAATAAACTATGATTCTTTTCTTCAATATATAATAGAGGTGTGTATGTATATATATACTTTTTTAATTTAATATATATATATATTATATTAAAATCTATTCGATAGTACAGTCTGCTTTTTAAGCCTCGTAAATTAATCTTCCTCTCTTTTTCTCTGACTCTTCCCTTTTTCTTTCGCGGTGATGGGTTTATATCTTTGCAACAATGTGTGTCGCGCGAAAAATCTATAAGAATAATCAATATATTATTGACTGGTGGTCCACCTCTTTCGCGAAGGGACTTACGCAAAACGAGACAAGAAAAAATCTCAACACGACACTCTTGCACAATAATTCACGCATAAATATGTATATACGTATATATACATACATATACAATTTTTATTTATATATGCATATATACTTTATATCGTAATTTTTCTTCTTCATTCGTTTCCTGCTACTAATCTTCCCACGTCTCTCCCCAACAAGATCCGTTAATTAAAACGTGCCCTAAGCAAACACGTTCGAAATCTATCGGCGAGACTATCATACCCGCGATGCAAGCGTGAGAATGTTATATGATCATATAAAGAAGCGCAATACACATCCCCGACAGGTCTTGCGCTTCCCCCTCGAAATGCAGATAACAGGCAGTTGCAGACGCACGGAGGCTCGGATTCGCGATTTTTCTGCATACAACTTTCGGCCGATACACGCAATAAAAGTTTGTTTTGTCCACGATAAAATTTTACACCATGCAACAAATTACATATGAGAAATACAATAGAGTTCACCGATAAAATTTGAAGATACAACGACGTCATAAAATTTTACAATATATTTATCTACAATTTAACAAATATTCAACAAAATCGAATCCGCCGATCGGAATCAAATTCCCGAATCAATCGTATACAGATAGCCCTTGGAGTTTACCGATTGCATGGCACATGCTATTCCGGTAGTATATGCGCGAGTAAATTCCGAGGTAGTGACGGAATTTTGACGGCGAAACTCAGGCGATATAGCGCACGTACGCAGATACGGCGATCGTTCTCGCGCGAATAAAGCGATTCCTCGCACGACATCTCATCCTTGACTTATGAACACTTTTTACAATTTGAACACTAATTTTGTACGAATATACGGGGACCCGACGTCGTATATATATATATATATTTATATATATGGATATATTTCTCCTTTGTACGATTACTCGCAAAAAGCCCCCTTTCCCTTCATCTCGATTGTCCCCCCATCCTACGATTGGCAACGATTGAAAGCGCTTTTTAACGATCTTAACTCTAAAAAGTTCAACAACATCGAGAAGGCAACGAACATGAGCGAATTTCTCCTCTCCTTTAAAACGCCATTAAATTTAAACAACGAGCCTCAAGATCAGCCGCTGCATCCTCACGATCTATGCTTTTCTAACAGCGATTTCTCCTGATCACGAGCCTTCAGATGCCAGCGAGGAACCCGGAGCGAGCTCGAGAATCGACCGTTCTGCGTGCTATCATCGCATGATATCGTACAAAGTGCTCCCTGTAACTGCCCTAATTGCCACAAAAGGATGTGATAACGTTTACAACGAGTACATAATGCGCGGGGTGCGTGCTGCGAATTTGCGAGACCAAAATTTTGTGGCAGAAAAAAAAAAAAGTAACAGTTTTCATAAGTCTCGGAAACTTACAAAGAATTTATCAAGACAAGACTTATGCTAGAAGTAAATTTCGACTTGTACATAATTTTGTAAATATATATATGTATACTATATCTATGTATGTTTCTAAAATGTATCCTAAAACACTTTAGAAAATATTCTGAGTGTTAAACAAAATTTTAGTAATGATAAATATTTTATGTATACAATTTGTTATAAGCTATGCGTTTATATAATCCTTTGGTATATGTAAATTTCTTTGCGCGGAATAGAAAATTACAAAATGTGAGAACGGTGGAATTATGCCATTACAGTGATTTCTGGTTCTCACATCCTTTTTTTCGCGCTTCTCACGCAGACATCGACTAGGGTGAATCGAAGCTATTATTGTACAAATTGATAAAAGCCCTCACTGTAACCGTACACCAACGAGAAGCCCTGCAAGTCTCTCGTAGCAAAAAAAAAAAAAAAAAAAAAAAAAAGAAAGAAAACAAACAAACAAACAACAACGGTAATAACAATGATAAATTCAATCTGTCAAACTCAACTCATTCACATTCGAAAAAATTGCAACGTCCCAGAAATTTTTTTTTTTTTAATTGTTAATTACGCCGAGAAGATCTGCAGGCACTTTCTCTCTTCGGTGATACTCTCTCCTCGATAACTCTTCACGTCTTTCCCACCCTTTAATTAATTGAGTTAGTCTTAGCCTCTCAGTGATTATCAAATGTGAGTGTATTTAATTATTATTATTATTTGCTTCTCCTCCTCTTCCTCTTAAAAAATCGATATAAGCTGTCTAGCCGCTGCCTCTTTACAACACTTTCTTAGTTTTCCACAGTTTTTGTGAAAACCTACCCAGTTCCCCTAAAAATCTTACTGCATCGCCATACATACGTTAAACACGCGTTACACGGGCATGTTAACCCATCGTGGAACCAGGCCGTGATCGTCTCCCTCGACCCACCCTTAGCGCGATTATTTTCAACAACGTTCGGGGATACTACTGTTCATATAGACACTCTTTGGTCCAATAAAGTTTCAAATATTGCGGATAATAATTGACCTGACGGTGCGATATTCTGCTGTCCCAAGAAATACTAAGTGCCAAAATACTAATTAAAATTACAATTTAATATATTATAAAAAGAAAAAAAAATATGTGGCACACATAAACAAGTTACAACGCGACCTGCCTTCAAAAACTTACAATTTTTAAAGTTTTTTAACAAAAAATTAAATTGCAATTTGTATTTAAATAAAAATGTTCAATATCTTTCTAATTATATTTTGGAATACTAGAATTTCATAAATGTAATTATATTGTAAATATGTAAACCCATTAGATCTATCTAATTCACGAACGATATATGTCTTGTTGACACTTGATTAATTAATTACTCTTAGTATCTTAACTATTAACACTTTTTAATTCGGCCAGAAATTTTTGTAGCATTTCACATCGCGCAATACCGTGATGTGCAAACTGTGAACATTTGCTGACGTTTTTTATTGGCATCATGTATTCTGGGTATTTGAGACTCGCAAACGATTTTTCTAAAATATTTTCGCCTTTCTCGTTTGAAACAAATGACTTATGAGGGTCGGAAAAAGCTCTTTGGTCCATCAAAGTTTCGAATATTTCGGATAATTGACCTGAGTGCGCGAATATCCACGTCACGGCCCACCCACCCATCTCTCCTAACGTTTACAAAACAAGTCTCTTATGCCGTTTTTTTCTATCCACAAATCCCCCGTCCTTGTCACAGGTTCTTTTTGTTCTTCTATGTCTACTGCGCCTATCTTTGCTGCCTTTGCCTAACTGGTATTATAGAACTTTCTATTCACTTAAGAGTACGCTCGAATCGCGAATTGCGATTTTAGTGGGCTCTTAGAATAAACGCGAGGCAAGTGCTCTCGTTAATTTTGCTCTTGCACTTGAAGACTATGCTTTAATTTAACAAAACATGTTTCTTCGTGTTTGAGGTAGCGTTCTAATATCGCGAAAACATTTCCATTCAAACGCGATATTTTAATTTCTATCTCCAAGGCATTTTTTTTTTTTTAACAAAACAAGCGAGAACACTTATTCCCGGTCATATCACGAAGTCCACTGTCACTTGCAACAACGATTCGGTTCTTACGACTACAACTTTTTTGTTATCTTCTTCGCAACGCTAGATACCTCTTGAATAATGAACGAATAACACTGGTCGACCGGGATCTATTCAGCCCCACCGCGCGTTAAAGTAATAACGAAGAGATCTCTCCGTCACTTGTAATATTTAACTGATTATATAATAATAGTAGTGATAATAATAATTATAGTTATTATGTAGCCTCTAGTCGTCTAACGTCTATGCCCAACTAGTGAAAAATTTGTATATAAATCGTCTCGCCCCTCTCACGGAGGGAGGGCGCTTGACGGAGTGTAAGGTGCAAAATATAGCTACGATCTCGTACTTTTAGTGCTTTTTCTCGCGACTAAGCCTCTAACCGCCATTACCGCATTACCGTGCGAACTGGTCTCGGTTGATGACAACGATCTCATCGCAAAATAAAATTGTAAAGCGCAAAAAGTAAAGTAATACACACACACGCACATATATAAACTATGTGTAAAAATTACATAAATTGGATACTGGCTATTCAAAACTTATACAAGGCTAGGCTTGAGAATTTGGTGAACTCTAAATGAAAAATAATATAAAATAATTTAAAATAATTTAAAACAATTTAATAAAATTAATAAATAAAGAAGACATAACCGAATCGAAACTACTATCGTATATAAAATTTAAGATACTTTAACATTCCAAAAGACCACTATTAAAACGGTTTCAGTTTTGATAAGTGATTTGATCGTTATCCTCCGATTCACCACATTCTCCGCTCAGTTCCGGATATTCGCGTTAACATCCAAAAATGGACTCAGCCGAGCAGAACAAGACGGCTCGGTATGGCGGCGGCGTTAAGTTACTACTAAAGTGCCTTCAGTCTATCCAATGTCAGTACTATCTTGTATTTGGTGTCGTTAAAACCGTCCCTCTGCAGTCTTTCGCGAGATTGCGCGCTTTCCCCATATATCGTCCCTCCAACCTTTTCATCATCACATCCGCAGAAATTCTTTTGCATTTCTTTCCGCAACCCAAACGGCTCAACAACAACATGGCGAACGGTCATCGATACATATATATTGCATTTACTCAGTCTACGTGGTTCCCTTATTACATATATCGCTTGTGTGTGCGCACGTTTTACCCTGATTCGCCTTCTTTTTATAATATAATAATTTCGTAACGAATTATCATATTTTATTTATATATTTTCAATATTTTCGATTACGATTTGCAAAATTTTAGCTCTTTTACTGTTAGATGTAATGTAATAATTACTATGTATCACTTCGAATAACTTTTCCGGAAAGTTGTTTCGATAACTTTATATCAAGTATTAAAAATTATCTTTTTCTTACCAAGCTCGTTTAGAGAATGCGAATGTGTAAAACACGTGCGCGCACCTCATAAAAATGTATCGCCAAGCTACGTAAGCTGGCGTGTTTGATTTTTTTTGCAACGTAATATAGTCAGGCAATAGTAAATATACTCTTTCTATTTGCGTTGATTTGGATTTATACGATGCCTCTCTCCCTCTTCTTAGTGCACACTTTGTTACGCGACAACCAGTTTCTTCTTCACAACTGATCACGACGCTGAACCGTATGACGCGGTGAGACGATGCATCGGTTAGATTTATATAAACTCTTTGCTTATGATGCGGTATAAAGCCTCTTCCTTCTTCTGTCTCTCTGTTTTTATATCCGCTTCGCCCTCTCTCTTCGGGACAAATGCGAAAAAGCTCGTTCATTTTATAACTTTAATGCCCGTTGCTTGTTAAGCGCACGTAAACCTTTCCTGAAACTTTCGGCATTTGAACTGAGATTTTTTGCAGGAAAACAAACGTTGCGTAATACAAAAAACATGCGCATTGTGGGTCCTCGAAGGCACGGAGATTGATAAAGAGAACTAGGTAACACTAGGACCAGGATCAGGAGCAGGACCTGAAACAGGGATAAAATTCAGTACCGTTCGAGTTACGTGTAACTGCCTGCAACTATTTTGTTAAAGAGATATCATTAAAGATGTATCAATCGACAGTTCGTTATATATTATAAGTATTATAGAAATAATTTTAACGATTACTTGATTGGTCGTAATACATTTGGACTTGGTCAGACCCACACATCGCAAATTACGCAACGTCACAGCGATCCAGCAAATCATTTGAACGATATCGTTTCTTTCAAGTATTCTTAAAAAAATTAAAAAAATCGGTATCTTGGAAGTACTACACGTATTTTTATATCTGAATATATGACTTTTCTTCCAAGGCATAGATTTGGTATCAAGATATTGAGCTAGTCTCATGCAATATGCGTATTGTGTAATATTAGAATGGCGAAACACATCACACGAGATATGTTCTACAAATTAAAGATGATTTACGTTCAAATAATCAATTCACATGCCGGAAAGATTCACGAGGAACGTCCACGCGAAAACAAAGAATCGTGTGCTCCGGCGATATTCATAGCTTTAAAATCTTGCACACCCACTTGGTCTCCGCGTACCCACCCACCCTCTCTGGCCTCCTCTGACTACTTTTGGCCATAGCCATTTCAGAGCCACTTGCCTATCTATTTGTTAACTCGTATCTATTTATCATTCATTTCTTTTCGCTCGTAAAAGCGCATTGACTGCGAGATTTTTTTTATAAATCTCTCTTGCGATTTTCTTGAGCTCCTCTCTCTCCCTCCTCCTCCCTCACCATAACGTTCTTCAGTTTTCTTCTTGGCAAGCGTATTAGACCCGCGAGCTTGTAACATTCATCTGTCACAAACGTAACTACTTTTCCATCATTCTTCGGTGCTACAATTTATGACATCACCATCGATTCTATACCCTTGTTATTTTTATCCACTAATCACCGGTGTCGAAGCTTTGCGGTAACATAAAAAATCTTGGTGTCGAGCTTTTTAAGAAATCTACCTCGCAATATCATATCACATGGACACGATACCGTAAACGATACCATAGATTTACAACATTTCCGGTATCACGGGATCACGCACGAGATCTGTGAGAAAGAAGCGCGGTTTGAGGGAGAAGGCGGGGTACGAGGATGCCCAGCTGGCGATGGTCTACCGCGGCTGACCCATACTGCTGCTACTATTGTTGCTGCCACTATTGCTGCTGAGACTCATGTGCGGCTTAAGACTATGTATGATCTTAACGTGGGCGACCATGTTGTCCTTTCTGGTAAATTCTTTGTAGCAGACCGGGCAGGGGTAGTACTTGACGTTAGGCTTGTGCGAGGTGACATAGTGCCGACAGAAGTTGCTGATGTGTGTGTACGTGCGATGGCACACGGTGCACCGATAAACCTCGCCCTCCTTCACGCAGAAGTCTCGCACCGAGCCCTCCGTGCGCTCATTTTCAGCCTTAAATGAGCTCTCAAAATCACTCTGACTGATCTCCGCCTCGCTGGCCATCACGCTAAATATGGCACTGCTTATGTTGTCTTTCGGCATCTTCGTTTCTATCTCAATGTCCGAGTGCTGCTGCTGCTGCTGATCGTCGCCCATCGCGGTCGACGCGGCCTTACCCTGCAGCGTCGACGTGCTGAATTCCTTACGAAAGCATCGCTCGAAATTGATGCGGATATGAGTTGGCGGCTCGCCGCTATCACCACCGCCGCACGACGTCTCCTCCAATTCTGAAAGAGAACAGACCTCAATCCTTTAAATTGCCCTCGACGCCCGCGCGCGTATACTACATATCGTGCAAGCATTCGGACGCGCGATAGCAATTCGTTTATCAGAAGGTCAGAGTCTCTAATTCCACCGTGAATTAAATATTCCAGGATAATATCACAGACAGTTAATATTACAAACTTTCGAATTATTGGTCTGCCTGATAATGTTACCTCTGTGTCACGCTAAAGATCCTCGATGTTGAGGAAACTCGATCAAGATAGGCTGACCTCTTGACTTTTTACGTAATTGAGAATCGTGCTCTTCATTCGAGTCATCTTCATGGCTTACGTTATCGATCACGGTGAGGATACTGTTGCACGAACTCCCCGCGGACGTTCTGATAAACGAAGTTCTACCGCGCATCTCGTCATTATCTCTGTGTACGATGTACTGTATTGGCACAACGTATTTTTCTATATTTGTGGGGGGAAGCAAGAGGAAGGGTAGAGCCAGCAAAAAAGAGTCACCGTGTTCGAATCGGCCGTCTCAGTCAACTTCTGTCCCGCGGTTAAAGGATACTTCCACGACACGCCCTCTCCATGTCCTCTCTCCGGCCCCGCGCTCCTCGTCTATCCCCCTTACAGACAAATCTCATGTACACTTTCACGCATCCTCTTACGCCGGTTGCAAAACCGAACGATTCCCCGGTACGTCACGTCTCTCCTCTTTCTCTCCAATTTTTAACTTTTCATGCGTTCTCTTTCTCTCTCGCACACACGCGCGCACACACACACGTCCCTCGTATACTCCATCATGCATCTGTATCTTTTACGCACCCTCCTTCCCTCCCTCAATCATCCATTCACTCGACCAGCATTTTCACACGCGCTTGCACACCCGCGAGCACACGCACAAGCAGAAAATCCGCGTATATACGAGATGCATCGTGCCGACGTACCTCCGTTTCAATCGCAGATTCCAAAGGGAGGCCGAGGAGAATCGTCGCGACGATTGCTCGAAACGAGGATCGCTCCTCGAGTAAGCGAACGATCAAAGTCGACCCTGATCAAAGCGACCACTCGGACCCAAGCTCGACGACCGCGTTTCGCATGTTCAAACAAAACGCTCATCGATCGCGCCCCAGCTCGCGCAGCATCCAGAGTGGTACTTTTGATCGAAGCGGAGGCTTCCGACTTGGAATCTACGATCGGTGGACAGCGCCGGCGGATGCAGCCGGTGTATACGCGCCTCACGCGTATACGAAATTGCACAGATTAAATAGATCACAACGACACATGTGCACACTTCAGCCACCCCTTTACCCTCCCACCCCCGGCTCCCCAATCACTCCCCCTCGGTCCAGTTGCGTCCAGTCAGTCTGCGTGTATCCATCTCTACGGGAAAACGATCCATCGAGATCGAGGACGCTCGAGAGAAAAAAAAAAAAAAAGGGCAACTGTTTTCTCCTCCTTGCGTGTTTCGACTTTCAGACTGATTTACTTTGTGAAATTCGACTTTGGATTCGACATACGTGGATTTACTTTGAACATTCGTTACTCGCCTTTGACTTCCGGCGTCACATTCTTCGACACTCCGACGTTTTTTTTTTCGTACACTCCGGCACTCCGTTCTCGGTACGGTTCCCGTCTTTCCGTTCTCTATCTATTTATGCATCTATGACTTCGACTTCGATTCCTCTTTCGTTCTACATCGTGTATATATTTATTTATTTATTTATTATTACTTTTTTTTTTTTTTTTAATCTTTCTCTTTTCGTAGCGGCTGGCCTCCCTAGCTCCCTCGCTTCCCCCGCGCAAAGCTTAAAAAATCTCTCAGAATGATGGTGACTCAGATAATCTCAACTCACCTGCGCCAAAAGTGAACAAAGCGATCACGGTCACTATTGAAACGAGATCATCTCCGACGACATCTTCGAAGCACTCTTTCTCGCTCTCTCTCTCCCGCGCGCGCGCACGTTTTTTTTTTTTAAATATATATATGAAAAAGAAATAAAAAAAAAAAAATAAAATAAACGTACACTATTTTTCTCTTCTGATTTCTCTCTTTCTTCGGTTTGTCACTCCTCTCTTATACATTATCTATCTATCCTGCATTGACTTTTGTCTCTCATCTCTGCTATTCATCTTTTCTCATTGTCGTCGTTATCGTCTTAAAGCAACGAGAAGAACGCAAGAGAAGACGGAAACGATAAACTGTCGACAATGTGTCGTCCATTGTTTAACTCACATTCTCATCATCATCGTGATCATCATCGACGCGTTTACGTCTCTCCTCTCTCTCTCTCTCTTCCTCCTTGCCGTTTGTCTTTTCGCGGTATAAAAAAAAAAAACAGAAAAAAAAGCAAGAATGAAAACTTCTCTACTATTTTATCATTTCCGCAACGAGCGAGCGTAAAAGAAGTTAACCAGCGTTCAAGGTGTGAAAAATCAGATAACAATAAAAAAAAAAAAAAGTAAGCACCGCTAAAAGCTGGCTCCACCCCCTCTTGTTACCATTGGCCAATGGCAGCGAAGCGATTGTTTTATTCATTTAATAATTGTGCGGAGGAGAAGAACAGAGATGGGATAAGGGCTGAACGTGGCGTCGGGGTATTAGCCGAGCGATTTGGTTGAGTTAGGGCCGAGAGGTTCGAGATAGACCGAACAAGAGCGACAGGTGCGGTGCGCCAGAGAAAAGACACAGATCTGTGATCGTGAGGAGGCAAGGCGAAGGGGGGTTGGAAACGTGGCCCGATTTTGTGCTACTGAGAATTGAGGCGGAGGGAAGGACAGGAAATGGCGCTGCGCATTGGCCGTGCGTGAGAATTACGTATGGGTTTTTATATATAAATGTATGTAATTAGATGTATCTATATATTGTATACGTCCTCGACGAGAACAACGACTCGGCGGCGCGAGTGCCGCGAGGTTTCATTAAAGATAAATTAATTTCGTGAACGTTCGCATAGAGGGGAGTTGTTCCCTTTCCGAGTATCTCTTTTATTTTTTTTCTATTTCTCGGTTTCTTTTTTTATTCCCCCTTTTTCACAAGATATCGCGATAACCGACGTTCTAGGGGTCCGAGCGCGAGTTCGTTTCACGAAATGATGACTTTCGTTTGTCTCTCTTTCTCTCCCTCTTTCACACGCCGTCTCTCACCCTCATTCTCTCGTCTCCATTCTCTCTTCTCCTATATGCGGATCTTCCGTCCGTTCTTACGGCGTAATTTTTTTTTTTTCTTCCTCGGCTCGACTTGAATCGCGATTTCAAACACCGCGCGCGGCTATCTCCGAATGCCACCGAATCGAGTTTGAATTCGGAAAGGGAAAAATGTCTTTACTATTGTTCTATCTCATCGGAAAGTTGCTTCCCTACATTCCTTTTTATGTTTTCAAGCTCTTCCGGACGCGACTTTTCTCTCGCGTCGGAACTGCATTATTCTTTTTCTTTTTTTTTATTCCTCTTTCTTCTTTTCGTGTGCGTTTTATTTCGAAAATGGTAAACGCGAGAGATTCCAGAGCGCGGCCGACACTAAAGTCGGCGCACCGCGATTAAAACGAGAATCGCCATTTACGGAAATTATTCCGCGCGCGCGATTTGCAAGGCCGCGAAGCCCGGCGCATTATCTCGTGAGAATCGCGCGTCCTGGCTAACTCCTAAAGAAAAGGGCAGAAAAAAAAGAGAAAAAAAAAAAGAAAAAAAAAGATTGGCGCGAAAGAAGCGCGCTCGAGTCGCGCAGGAGTTGCGACACACGACTGGCCGAGCCGCTCTCGGCGGGGCAGCTCGAGAGAAGTCTGAAAAGTCAAATTCATTAGCAGCACATTAGGATAAAGCGTCATCCGCGGCGGGTGACGACGAACGCGTGTATCGGACCCGCGCGAGCGTTGTCGCCAAGTGTGACGCGTAAGTCTCGAGACCAGGCTGATTTTGAAATGCCCCACGGGCTTCCGAGATTCTCAGACGTCGTCGATCGACCTCGACGAATCGTGCGAGAGAGCCACAAGAGCGTTCTCACGTAGAGAGTCTACAGTGTCGTCCATAATGCCGCGCGAGGTTCGCTTGCTTGCTTGCTCCTCGGGGGCGCGTCGACAAGAAACGAATAAGCATTCGGACGGCACAAAAGCGAGTTTCTTTTTCCCGTCCATCGGGTTCGCACGGAGAAGAATATTCGAACGACCGTTCGCAGCTCGGGCCCGTTATTCGAAATTAGTAGGCTTAACTGCACCCCAATTTCATTCACGGTTATTGTTTTAGGAACGAGCAGCGATTACACAATATAAATTACTTTTTTTTCCCCTTCGCAACTTTTGAGATTTGAATATTAAAAGGCAACGTGTTAAGATGATCTAACATTCTTCTCCGCGCCCGCGTTATGGATATCACATTTCACACCATGCTAAGACATCTGGTGGGGCATTATTTTTCCGCGATTAGACATAGACTTAATTCGTTATCTTTTACACTATTGTATAATTATAATTGTAAAACTGCTACGCGGTTGGATTTAAAAATGCAGCTGTAGTTAACCCTCACGCGTACGTTACATTAAACGCTACGTCTTGCGACTTACCTTCTGCAATTTATAAAAACACACCTTCAAAATTAACAATTAATGTGTTAAGAGGAAAAACAAGAAATGTTTTTTCTATGCAACATTACGCTTGTTCGAGGGTTACACAATAAATTAATTGCAACGGCTCTATGTATAATTAGATACTTTAAATAAAAAATTTCTAAGCTTTCATAAAAAAGAAAATATTCCTAAGCTTTGATAAAAATTTATAAAAAGAAATTTGAAATTTGCAAATTTATAACGCGTTCACGATCAATTAAATCTGAAGAAGTTAATATTTTGCTAAGTATATATTTACGTCTGAATAAAGACGATATAAAATCTCAATTAATCGTTGTATAATCAATCGTTCAATTAATTATAATTTACAAATGCACGCGCAGCTCTCCGTTTGATAAATACGATGCGGTAATCATAATATGTAAACCGCGTGAGACTCGCGCCGTTTACGCTGTATCAGGGAATATTAGCAATGCAAGGCTTCTTTGTATTGAAGTCAAGTAAGTTAAAGGTCTTACCTTGCTTGAAACCCTCACTCCCTTGCCTACTGTGCGGTCGCGCGAATGTCTCGTCCGAAGCTAAAATCAAAATTGACAAAACAATCAGCATCAGTCGATTCATATTTAAAATCATTGTTACATCGAGCATAGTTGCGCTCCATTTCATACCTTGCGCCGAAGTACTGGGCGTTGGTTCCGGTTCTCGTTTAATCCGCGTGATTGGCGGCTCCGGTGTGTCAGTACCGTTCTCCGTAGGCTCGTCTCTTCTCGCTGACGATGATCCTGAAGAGGCCGTGGCGGCGGCGGGATTATTGGCGGCCGTCGCAGAATTGGCCCCGGCATTGTTAGACGAGCCACTGGCGCTTCTCGCGTTGCCATTGCCGCTAGCTTCGCTCTGAAAGTCCAATCCCATCTTCATTTCCATCATCTCGGGCGAGCCCTGGACTAGATCAGCGCCAGAGCAGGACTGCAAATCCTGACCGCCGATTTCGCCGATTGGTGTGTCCGACGAACCGCTAAGTTTCCTGGGTCTACCACGTTTTCTCTTAGGCGCCGTCAACGCCGAGCCAAGCAACGGATGGCTGGACATATGATGGAACCTCTTTTGCGCAACATGATGATGATGATGCTGCCCGATTTGGTTGATTCGATGGAGACTGGGTGGCGGTGGCGCCACCGCGTTCTGATTGCCGCCCAATAGCGAGGATGTGATGCTTGGTAAATCACATTTGTCCTCATTTACCTCGGTCAGGCCCTTTATCCTCAAGGACTCGGCGACACGCAGAAAAGCGGTCAGTCGATCTTGATCGACGCTCACCTCACCGCGGTACATAAAATCCAAGAGGCTGCGCATATCCACATATGGAACATCCTTAAGAATGACTATCGGGTGTTTGTCAGGGTGTCCAACGAACAGAGCCTGTAAAACAAATAAAAAAAAAATTATTATATAAACTATCAAATGTTTCTTTATTGTAAAGCTACAAATTACTGTTAAAATTTACTGTGATTGATTTGCGTAAAGTTTAAACGGTGGTTAATATAAATAAATCATAAGCACAAAAAGTCGAACTTACCTGAAAGTAAGGGCTACACGCCGACAACACCATCTTATGCGCCCTGAGTAGCTGGCCCTCGACGGCCAGCGTGACATCGACGAACGACTCGTCGTGTAACAGCTGGTCGAAGACGGAAAGCAGATTGCTCTGGTGATTGTTCCAGCGCAGACAAAATCTCTGCGACGCCATCGCTTCGCTTCTCAGATCCGCCAGGTTGCCGTTGATGTCCGCTAACATGGGGGGACCTGGCTGTTCGTCGCCGCTTTGCCGCCTTTGCCACTGCTTCTGTTGCCGCCGCCACTTCGTCCTCGTTCTTTCTTCTGTTTCTCCACACCGCCACCACCTTCTACGACGACGAAGCCACTCGCTCTTGCTCGTACTGCTGCTCCTTCTACTACTCGTCCTCGTGCTGCTCTGCTCCTCATCGGCTAAGAATTATCGTGCCCGTCTTACTCGTGATCTGTTACAGAATAAAAAAAAATTACAGTGAGATTATTTCTCAATTTTAAGTCCTCGACGAGAACTTTTGTTTAAATATATTAAACTCGCATATTTTAAGTTTCGCAAAAATACAAAAAAAAAAAAAAAAAAAAAAAAAAAAATTAATAATGATTAATATCGCTAATGCGATCTGCGCATATTAACTGTTGAAGGATTATTTTCTCGCTGCGGGTAAGCGTCAAGTAATGATTTATGTATCTTCGAGGCAAAGCGCACCGAGGTACTTTTGGCAAATAGAGAGCGTTGGAGCAGGTGCCCCGAGTGTTCAACGCCGTGAAAGCGGTTCTAAACAAAAGATGGGAATACGGCGGAGTACGAGCGTGGGATGCGCGACCCTGGAGGGCGTAGGCAGAAAACGAATAGGCGAGTCGCCCGGCTTGTGTGTGGCTTTTATGCAATTCTCTCCTCTCACCCCTTTCAATTGCGGTCATCACGTACATGACATTTTATCTCCAGAGGAGAGGTGAGAGACGGTCTATTGAAATTAAATGAAGGATGGAAACATTCTCCTTTATTTTTATTCAAATTCGATCGACTCTATCCTGTTATCCTCGCGATGTTCCTTTTTGCTAAAGCAACGTTAATTAGTGCCGCGTCCCTTGATATTTGACCACGCACGTTGCGCTTTTCATTCGCCCGGTTTCAGCAGAGGGTCTATTCTTACAATAACACCGCTCGCGTCAGATTAAAACATCTTTCACGACGCGCGTTATCATTCTGCCGTGGTAACGCCGCATTACGTTCGCGTCGCGCGGCGAGATGAAAATAACGATGAAAAGAGAGCGAGCGAAGGAAACCCCCGGTCTCTCCAGTCAGATCGTCGCCATGGAGAGAAGAGGTCGTCGGGTCGGCCGAGGGAATCAATAGCATTTTCTACGCATTCGGATCGATACCGGACCCGCTGGTGCTTTCGCGCGCAAATCACGCTACATGCGGACGGCTGCATCGTGCGGGCGGCCGAGACAAATCGAGGGGGAGGGAACGCGTTCGCGAAATAACCGGAGAGAACAAAGGACGGGACTCGGTACGAATTTCACGTCTAGTCGCCTAATTTCGCCGTACGGCCGTCGCGACATTAATGAAACCTTCGGTCCCTACTGGGCTCGGTATCGTTCACCTGCATCGCACATACGCACGCGTGCACCGCCGCTGCATGTGGCGTGTGGACGCAGAATGGTTGTGCAGGAAGAACCTTGTACGACCTTGTCGGTGACCAGAGCGCGAGTACACGTACGGTTTTCACGGTGAATGGCAGCCGACACCATGGCGATATAAGAGAAACGAGGCGGCGCGCGCGAGAGGGAGAAGGAGAGATTGATTCTTAACGATCGGCGTAATAACGACTCCTTGCGCGCCGAATTATATCACAACATCTCCATATCAATTAAGCTACAAAAGCGGAAAACACCCGCGGCGAGATCTAATTACGCAACCGGACGCGTAACGAGACGATCCGCGACTTCGGGAAAAATCGTAATGGAAAATCTCCCGTGCGATCGTTTAAAAGTAGATCTGAAGATTTGTAGAAGCTGTAGACATTTTTTTCAGTGTTTTTTCTTTTTTTTGTAATCGATGTACGTCATTGCGGTTTCAAGTGATAAGAACTAAAGGCTTCGTGATATTTTAATAGATCGAAACAATAATATCTTTCCTGTACGTCGTATCTTTGAATATTTAATATGTTAGTTAATCACTGAATAAGTGTCCTATGACACCTTTGTTCCTTTCTTCTAGCCGACGCTTGAAATTCTCGCTGCCGAAAATGTCCGCGGGATCAAGACGTGCGGTTATCTCCCCGCGTTATTTCTGCGTCGCTCACTCGCGCGACAAATTGACTTTCGTGTTATCCGAAACCCGGCTTTGTCAGGGAAATACAGAGACAGAAATAAACCCCCGGCGATCAATGGTGAGCCTCTCTGGAGGCAGCTACGCTCAAATTCTGCACGCCGCGAGCTCGCGGGGAAGGAGTTTCCCTCTTTAAAAAGTGTCTTAAATAAATCTCAACGATGGCTGATACAGAAAAACATTCGTTCGCTGCGAGCTGCAGGTGCGACCGCGAAGCGAGTGCGGTTTCTCAAATACGCGACAGTTTAGAAGAAATGTATGCTTCGAGATACGCGTATTGCACCTCGTCTTTCGCGGCGGACGCGATCGTCGCTTTTATTGACACGCCGTCTCCGATTTTTCGCGAGATGGGCTGGATGGTACCTGACGTGAGCAAAACTTGCCGGCAGACGTAAATGAAGACCACGACAGTGTACACAACTGCGTTCCCCGAAACGCGGAGCGCGCACCGGGTGAAAACCGGCACCGAATGTCGGATGCGCCTCTCGCTCTCTCGTGTTTACTTAGCCGCTCCGATACTCCGGCATGATACCCGCCCGGTTTCTCCTTTCTTCTTCTTGCGTCCCGTTTTTTCCTCCTATTCTTTTTCCTTTTCTTTTTTATTTATTTCTTTTCTTTTTTTCTCCTCTTCGTTTTCTTACCACGAGACACGCGTGCACGAAGAGGTTCCAAAATGTATGAATTCGATGACGCCGCGAGATTAATTCAATATTGCTTAATCCGAGCCGATGCAAACATTATAATTGCAGATATATGTCGAGTGTGATCATCGGGCATAAAATACGTGGAGGCAAAAAATTTATAGAGACGTAAATATTTTTGCTGAACCTCGGAGCCGCCGCAGGTTTGTGTGACTATTTTTTATATTTTTTTTTTTATATGAAAAAGCACGTACATTTATTTGCGGAACGTAATTTCGATATTCAGTAAATCGGTAAATATACTTTGCGTCGTGTAAATTTAAATTAAAATATTTTACCAAGTAATGCAAGTTTTCAAATTAATTTCAAGAATTTCCCGACGCGTTTTTAACTCGAGCGTCAGAAGTCGCAGTGAAACGGCTATTTCAATTCTCGCATTGGCGAATAAATAAAAAAGAAAACGAGTGTGATCAACATATAGCTGTTTACGCAGTATAACATTACCGTACGAAGCCGCTAAATGATTAATTCGTTTCCGCGGGCATGATAACACAAGAAAAATTAAGTCCTCGCGTCTCGTTATAGAAACTTTAATGATTATCGTGCTTTTTTACCCTCATGTCTTCAACTTTTCTTTCGTTCGTGGCACTTCCGATGTTAGCACCTGTATTCATCCGTATCGCAGCTCTAAGCAAGCAGCCGTCGTCGCTTCCCCAATATCAACGACACGGTCAACTCCTAGACGAGATATACGCCTTTGCACGCTCATCCTACGAGTCATGGCGCGCCATGCACGCCTACACGCGTGCGTGTGCACATAGCGAAAACCTGCACGTCGCGCGTGTTAAACCAGCGGCTCTCAACCAGTCCCCAGAGACTTGTTTGCGTTCCGCAACCCTATCTATCAGCGTAAGCGGGTCGGTAGTAAAGAGAAAAAATAAAAAAATAAAAAAAGTGTAAAAGTCGTCGTGTGGCAACAAGACGGCCGAAGGAAACGGTTACGTAACGCCGAATAGCGGATAAGCTGGAATTCGACGTCGCGCATTGTAATTACTCGGTGGAGGATGAGCGACGGCTATCGGCGGTTCTACTAAGCTCGGCGATAGCCGCGGCGAAGGTTTAGGCGGCCGTGCCGCTCGAATTTGTTGTCGTAAACACGCCGCGAGATACCGATAATCCCAGCAATCCTGCGTGACGATACGCGAGAACCGCGGCTGCATTCCCGCGGAGCGCGCGAACGCGGGGCGCTCTCATGGCCACGCGTTGCGTAATCAGCGCCGACGAAGCGGTCACGCCGCGCGCGTGGTACAAAACGAACAACGACAGGCAAAACGGGCGTACGCGCGCGCGAATACCGCGTTTCGGAACCCGGACTTCTCCTCCGCCTCGGCCGGCTCCGCTCGCGCTCGGCCGCGTCCGCCGTGAAACAGCTACGTCTCTTTTTCTTTCTCACCAGCCGCCTCGCGTCTACGTTCTTCCGCGTACTTTGCGAAGATACCGCGCGTTTCCGCAAAAACGGCCGCCACCTTCGAGCCCGTACGCAATAAGAAATCACGCGCGACTTCCCCCCTTCGCTCCCTCGCACTTTCCTTCTCTCTTCTTTTCGTTTATTCTTTCCAATTCCGCGTCGCGGACCGTCAAGTACGAAGCGCGCGTAACGATTTCGCAACGCGTTCTACGCGTAGATCTACCTGGATCTTTTGTAAAGTATACGTGAAAAAAAATAAATTGGGGGAAGTTCTTTTGAAAATTAATGCACCGCTTCTGCCTTTCTTGGCCCCGATATTTATTGACGACTCGCGATCATTCTCGAGCACGATCTCTCTTCCCGGCGTGGTTTTTTTTATTTCCTTCCCCGCCTACGGTCCTCTCCTCTTTTTCATCTCGGCTGCTCCTGCCGCTCGTAAGAAGGCGAGAGATACGAATCGATTAGAGGAACATTCCGCTGAGTCAGCTGCTCAAGGATGTACGTGTCCGGTCGGCGAAATCACTCCGCGCCGGGATTCCGTCACGGTGCAACACGCGCCTCTTATTTCTCTTTTCGCCCTCTCTTCCCTCGCCCGGACCCTCCCGGCCTCGCGGGGCCGCGCACGCGCGACCGCGGAAAGGAAGAACGGGCGCGAATATTACCGCGATTGCGACATCCGCGGCGATTCCTCGAGCCGCGGCGATTTACGTGACTCGCAGCCGCGATCTCGTCGCCTTCGCGCTACTTCGACGAGGCGTGAAAGGGGCACAGGGAGCGAGCGGGCAAGGAGGAGGCGGACGCGATGAAGGGGGGAGGAAGGGGGGGAGGGAGAGAAAATCGCGCGACGAGGACGCGCATCCGGAGGTGACGCGTTTGTCCTACAAATAGAGGGTTGGCTGCATCGATTGGCCGAATTTCGACGGCAGGATCGAGGTCGAAATTGACGGACGATAAAAGACTGCATGTGTGTGTGTGTATGAGAGAGAGAACGAAAGAAAGAGAGAGAGAGAAAGAGAGAAGAGAAAAATCGAATGCCGCGGATGCGGAGGGTATCCCGATGACGAAAGAGCAAAGTTTTGAATTCTTTCAGCAATATTCGCGCGCGCAACCCTACATCCATCACGATTTAAAATAGAAATTTCGACGCAGGCGATTCGATCCTACTTGCGCCGAGGGGAAGGCTCGCGTGTTTTCAGCCTCCGGCGCTGACGTGTTTCGGACATCTTCCTCCTTGTGCGACCGCAATAATCAGGGCAAGGAAAATACGAGGCCGTAAGTGGCGCGATTACATCGTTAATTAGCAATTACGCGATAGCCGCACTACCGCCGTAGCGCGACTTCTACGTCGACTCGATCGTGCCGTTTCTTTCAAATCGCCAAGTCATTCCCTTAATTAAAAACGTATTTTCTGCCCTCCCGAATGTAAAATATTCCTTTTCAATACCGTATCACATGTGCGCATTTTTGATACATCGTTAATAATATTTTAATCATTCCGAGGATATCTGCCGCGATCGCTACGTCGTTCCCATGGGATCGAGATAATAATACTTCGAGGAGGACGAATGCACTCGGATATCTATTCCCCGTTCGCCTCCACCCACTGGGGGAGTGCCAGGATGCGCTTGGAACGACAGGCTGGCTCAGACATTCTTTGACGCACACGCCTGCGTGCGTCACGAATGCGCGCATAAATGCACGTGCAAATTCTTGCAACCGGCGCGCAATTAAAAAATTAAACAAAAACCGCATCATACGAGAACAATTAACAACGGAAAATTTTCGTAGAGTTCAACTCTTTTTTTTTTTTTTTTTTTCCTCGCCCTGATCGAACAACAATCGCGAGCGTTATTTGCAACGATAATTAACCGAATTGAAAAGATTTATCTCAGTCGGGAGTGTTCCGTGAGCGCGCGCGGTAAAGTTTCCCGTGACCAAAGTGTCACTTAAAGCCTCGCGGGCGGGGTTTCCCGGTACACCCTGTATACGTACCTACGCGAGCCTCCGTGCACGCTTACGTATCTGTGTGGAAGTGCCGTCAGTCAGCGCAGGTACTGCTCATTCCGTTAGCCGCGGCGTGCCACCAGGTACGGCGGAGTTAACGGAGAATTTTGCGACGCGCAGGGGAAAGGGAGGCAAACGCGGCGGGCCCTGCCGGCCTCCGCGCCGCGCGCACAGTCGTGTCCCACATTTTCGATGCTTCGCGAGGAGAAGCGGCGCGATACTCCCGATTCGCACGCTCGCGCACGCCCGGGATTAACCCGAAGTTAGTCTAGCACGCGCGATTATCGCCGTCCGGTTTCTCTGGACGCGCCGCGCTTTCCGAGGAGCATTTCGCTCGTCCGTTTGGTTTCCGTCGATGGAAATACAAATCAGGCGGGCAAGACTCGAATCCGCCGCGTTTAAGAATCCCTCGTCGAGCCGACCCCTCATGCGCGCTGGCCGCCAAGCGGCCATCTTTGTGGCTCCGCACCCCGCTCGGCCCCCCTCCTCCCCCGAGCCTCCGGCGAGTCCTACATCTCCCAGCCCTCTCCGGCGTCTCTCTCGCTCTCGCCACCCTCCCGGCGACGGCGATGACGACGCTCGACCTCGCCGCGCGCATTGGCGCCCATCCCGCAAAAATGTTTTCAGCGTAACAAAAATTTCACGAGCTCGTAGAAACGCGCGACGGTCCCACCCGGCATTCGTGGCTACGTTACGTGTTTAATATTAATTAGCGCGCAGTCAACATTCGGCGTTCCTCTCGATTCGAATTTATCGACGCCACGATAACCGCGGGAGCGGAAAATGATGCCTAAGGATGACGTGGGATCAATTGAAGCCGTCGTTGGGAAAAACGAGGGAATTTTACGAGTTTTCCTCGCGCCGTTCGCGCGACGCCGTCGTGCGTGACGCTCGACCTCAATGGACGCGGCGCGTCAAAGGGGGAGGGAAAAAAAAAAAAAGGATCGCAAGAAACGCGGGCGATCCGCGAAAGGATGTCGCGGTTCCGGTGACTGAATGTTGCACGAGGACGGGGCACCGACAGCCGAGTAAAAAAAAATAAAAGAACCCGGGGATGTGACGAGGGGGCTGGCGAGGCTACAAAAAATAAAAAAAAAATAAGGGAGCGACCGAGCTGGGGTGGGCAACGGTGCATGGATCGAGTCGAGTTTGTGGGAACGAAAAATCGCGTAGGAAATCGTAGGAGTGTCGAAGACCTGTGATTCCGCACGGGGACGAGCCTCGAGTGACATCGCCGAATTGATCGCTGAGTAAACTCCTGAAAACTACGTCCCGATAGCAACACGTTCCCGTCGATACCGTTCGCAAATAATCCCCGAGAACACTTAAAATACGCCCACATTCACGTGCGCGAAATCCTCGAAGGAATTCAGATACGTATGAAATATTACACGCGTCACTCCGGATCTTTCTCTGACCGAGGCGAATAGAAGTATCCTATGAATATTCCGAGAAAATTCTTTGAGAACGAGTATACCCCGGGACTCCTCTTTCTCGGAATTAGAACCGGGCACATTCTCTCGTATATTTGCGAACCGTCCGTTAGGGATGGGCGATATCCTTATTTTCGCATCTCCTTTTTCGTTACGGCTTCCGCCAGAGACCGTCCGAAAAGATGCCGTCGATTGTGATCCGGCTTGTTTAAAAACGTGAAACATTTTACAATTTGTGATTGTTCGACGATACTCTTTCTCGTCCCCTCTTTCTCTCTCTCTCTCTCTCTTCTCCTATAGTTCACTGACTACCTGAATTCGACCCTGGCACAAATAAAACGACGCGGCAGGTGTAACTAGGGCGCGATATCCATTTCGAGATTTATAGTCGCGCGTTCATAGTAATGTTCGCAGGAACAAGTGTACGTGCAAGTGCACCGGGGTTGCAAAAGTCCTTTCCTTCCCCTCTTGCGAACGTAAGGACAAAGAAAGCCGGTTCGAAAGAGCGGTGAGTAAATCCTTGCGCCGCTCCCTGACCGCCGTCTCGAGGGACGAAAAGGGTTTATTGTTAAATATTCGACACCCCTGTGAATTGTGACAATTGCAGAACAATGCGCCGCAAGCCCGGCCCGGAGGGCCGCATCCAAGACGTAAAGCGACGTCATTTGAAAAATCAATCGACTAATTGAATCAAGGACTTAGAGAAAGAGAAGAAGGGGGCGAGGCATGAGACCGAATGCGTGGAGGCTCGAGATAAGTCCGCTGGAATTATTGATTATCCCGGCAAAAAGTTGCAACATTTCCAGCATTTTAGGACGCGATTTCTTTAACGCCAATAAGGAAACACGTTTTTATCAATCTTAAATTGTACGCATACGTTAATTTATAATTGACCTGATATATCTAATCGCGATGAATAAGTATCTGCGCTCGACTATCCAATTATTTTTAGCAATTATTAATATATAACGAGGTGTAACGTGCTGAGAAATAACGTCACGTTTCTACTTGAGAAATATTAAATCAGTTCTTAATTACACGAAAAAAAAAAAAAAGCACGATAAGAAACAACAGTCTGGACTATCTCCTTTTACAGTTGTCGTAATGCTTGCGGTGCACGAACGTACGCAATTTACCATATCTTCCTGAAAATCAAAACTCGAACGAGCTGCCAAGAGTGCTAAGAGTGCAAACCGCTGTCTGAGCTTCAACATTCTTGTAACGGATACATCCTGCCGATCACGCGGTTGTAAATCACACACGTAATAAACGGAAAAGAGATAAGGGAAGAGAGGAGAAGGGAAGTAGATACGCCACAACGTTGTCGTCAATAAAATTTTTCACGAAAGCCACTTGTCTTCCATGTGTTCCCTCATAAAAATAAAATTATATCGCTGTAGCAAAGACGATCGGAATTAAAAAGATTTTTTTTTAATTACAATTATTTCTATTAAAGTTGAAATTATCGAATTAAAATAAGGATAAATTTGACGAAAAGAATAAAATTCGGTAGACACTATGTGCAAGTTCGCGTGACGCACAAGGAATTAGTTTTGAGATAAAGCCTACCGGTAATGGCTTCGATGATATGGATTTTTGACACGGTCTAAGTACGACCGACTGCACATTAATTAACGAAAGGAAACAAAAATAGCGGGGAGATGCGTAATGCTATGATTTCACTGTATCGTGGAAGAACAGGAAAAAGGAAACCCCCATCGCTTTACAGTCGCGATACACGGAAACCCCTTTTCTCGGTTCAGGGAACACCCCCGAGTTTTTTTTTTTTTTTTTTCCCTCTACTTCTAAAACTCTGCATTATTCAAAGGGAACACATAGAGAAAATAATCAGATAACACCGAAGATACGCGTAAAAGGCCAAAAGTCGAAAAACCGGGGAGAACTTTTCGTTCGGGCGTTCAAAAGGAATGAAATGTCAGACGGTGAAAGATTTCACGTGGGGAAAACCGGCGGAGGAATTCTGAAAATGGAGGGAGAGCGGGCGTCCGAAAAAAATCCAAGATTTTAGGCGTCGCGATGGCTCCCGGAAACGGTAAAAAGACGAGGAGAGACGACGGAAGAAGTACGAGTGCCGGAATTGAAAAATCGCTCGGTGCGTAACCCCGTTTATCAATAGTCTCCCTTTATTGCGCTACCATCATCATCATCGCCGCCGCCGTAATTGGCGCCGTTTCAACCCCTCGCGGGTACCGCGATAACATCGTCACGCTACTCTTAATCGGCGAAGGGGGCGAGAGAACCCGCAGGAAGTCGCATGTAAATTCTCATCAGAACGCACGTGGGGTACGACCGACGTGTCGACGCTTCGCTGCGTGCACGCACTTGTCGCCTGCGCATTGCACCCTCCGCTCTCCGCTCGCCCTGTGTCCTCCCTCCCCCCCTCCCACCCTGCTTTAAAACCGCTCTCTTCACGTCGTCCGCACTTTTTTACCAAGCCGAGGCACTCGAGTCCTTGAACAACGAGGGTGCGATCGGCACGATATCTTTTCTCCTCTCGTGACCTTTTTCCCAATCTCTTTTGATAAGGCGAACGATACGTTAGACGAGATTTATTACGACGGAGTCGCGAATAAAAAAAAATATCTCTCCGAGAAAAGTTCGATCTCGATCAATTTTTTAAAGTTAAAGAAAACAACGCAGCTACGACTTTTTGGGAACGTCGATATCGCGGATCGTGAATTAGAAAGAGGTACGACTTAACGGTGAACACCTTCAAGTTTTAAAGATTAAAAAAAAAAAAGGAAAAAGAAAAAAAAAAAATTCCGGACATTCGCGGCTGAGAGAATTCCGAAGGAAACGATGTTTACGTAACTATATACGGGGTGTCATTATCGGCTTCTCTCCCATAGAGGCGTGGCGATAGAGCTTCTTGACACCTCGTGCGTGGAATAAACACTCGAAATCTCGTGTAAAGGCCCTCGGGTGCCGTGTTGCGAAACGCGGAGCCAAGTCCAATCCCAGCTCGAGTGCGCCTATATCTTCAAGATAACGCGAATCCCCCGTCGACTATGTCGAGATAACTCAAGCGGAGCACAGCGAGCCCTGCGTTGTGTGCCTTATACTTATCGCCGGGAAATTTCGGTTTCGAGATTAGGAAAATTGAGAACGCCGCGCGCGTGCACGTGTGCGTTTATCAGAAAAACGGAAAAAAGTACTTTGTAAAGTGAAATCAAAACGGGGTATTTTTTTTTTTAATATATCGTCACGACAGTGAAACAAATTTCGCTACCAAATTGCACTCTTTTCCCTCCCCCCTTCCCCGCGTACATCGCTCTTCCGCGTTGCGGACTCTTTCGTCCGACGAGTCCGCCGGAAAAGTTGGCGAGACGACGGCACTGCGCATTTGCACGCACGGCACCCAGGCGTACAAGGTACAGAAAAACTCACCCACACACCGGCAGCACCCCGACGTGACTCACGGACACGTCGCGCATCCACGGCGCCTCCTTCCCGGGACGTACGGAGGGGGAGTCGCGCAGGTTGCACAATACTCGTTATCACACCACAAAGTTGCGTCGAATCCGGCTTAATTACCGACGCGACGCAGCATCAACGTCCGCGCGCGCGCACGCTCTTTTCCCCGCAGCACCGCCGGTCGCGGCGGAAGAGCATGGAGCGTCTAGGAGACACGTGCTTCGAGAGTTGAATTCACGTCGCGGCCAACCGAGGAGGCTTACCTGTTACCGCGGCAACGACCCCGTGAAGACGCGAGACGCGAAGGACTGCGCCCGCGGGAATCGACGTAGTCGCGAGCCGTGAGATCGAAGCCTGAAAAAAGAACCCCGGGAGCAGCACCGAGTACACGCACGCACGCACGCGGCTTCAATGAGCGCAACTGACGACTGCGAGGGGGAGGATGCCCGGTGGACGGACGGACGGACGGATGAACGGACGCAACCGGAGACCGCCGAGTTTCACCGAACGAGCTGCTGAAGTTGGCCTCGACACCCTGGGGCGTATCGGCGCCTATGGGCAGCGCCGCAGCCGACCGCGCGACACATCGGGGGAGCGGAAGAGGGCGAGGGGAGAGTAATAGGACGGTAGGGTGGAGAGAGGCACGCCGAGACGGGGGGGAAAAGGAAGGCGGCGGGACCGAAGGGGGAGACGAAGGGGGAAGAAAGAGGAGAAAAGAGAGGGATTTACGCAACCCTCTCCCGAGCGAAAAATCCACGTCGAGAAGCACGCCGCCCGTCGATGCGCCGATAAGCCACGTAGTACCCTCGGCCCCCGCGCGCGCTCACCGTCTCTCTTTCTCTCGCTCCTGCTTAAGGGGTGGCAGGGAGGGAGAGCGAGCGAGTTCTTTCTATGTCGCGGTTTCGCTTCGTGGAAAAGAAACTACCTCGAAACCAACCTCTTCCGTTCTGCCCCGCCAATTCGCCGCTGTTAACCCTTCCGACGTTCGCCACGTAGGAGCGCGAGCGACGTGTGTATAGTATATATACATGCATACGTAAATACAGACACGCGCGCGAGCGCGACCGCGCACTGCTCACGGCAAGCGCACCGACGGCACCCGGTCGAAGGTGGAGAGAAAAAAAAAATAAAAAAATAAATAAATAAATGATAAAAAAATTGCGACGGGTCAAATGTAGAAATGGAACGCGAAGAAAAAGGTGCTCGCGAGGGAAAGAAGGAGGACGAGTCGCGGAGAGCAGGGTGGGCGAGGGGCGCGCGCGCAAAGAGATGTATACGTGTCGCCCGAGGGAGGAAATGAGAGAAAGATCGTCTGGCCACGGTGGCAATATCGATTTCGCGAGGGTGGCACGCGATGGCAACGACCCTGCCGTCGAGACGTCTCGTTCGGCGAGAGCGCCGCCGTCGTCGTGGAGAGCGATCCGCATATTTCTCGATGTCTTTTATCGACACCGCCCGGTCCTGACGACACCCGAGTGCGCAGGTACATAGCGCGGTTACCTTCCTTTCTTGGCCGCGAGACGAGAACATGGCCAGCGAGATAACGGCGACGATGGTAACGCGTGGCGCGCGGACACGACGAACGGAGGGCGATCGACGGACGAGAAGGCGCGGGTGAAAAATTTCAGACGTCATTGAGACGCGAGCGTCACGATGCGCCACCACTTTGCACTTACCTTGGCATCCTTGCTGCTACGACGAGGCCGACGGCGACGACGACGACGACACGGGGTGACAAACAGGAACGAAGATCCGTTTTCCGTGGCGCGCGCGTTAAGGACATGCAACTTGGCCCGTGCGCAGCACTAGGACGCCATGTCAGCAAGTCGAGGCGCGGACGGACTCTCTCGGGGCAGATACGTACGCGCGGCCGAGCGTACCTACACGTATACACTGCGAGACGCGCACACCCGTGTACAGCGACGTGAGCGAGAACGAGACGAAAAGCACACGCACACCACGACGTTGACCAACCCGCGCCAGCCGTGTCGGGGAATTTCTGCTGCGCCACCGAACGGCCGTCACGGAACCTCGCCTACGCCCGCCTAGCCAGCCAGCCAGCCACAGACGTGTCTTCCACTCGCAGTACCCTTCACCGTCGGTCGTGTCGCACCGCACCGTAGAACGCAGGCAGCGGCAGCAGCAGCACCAAGCGCAACACACACCCGCCTGAACCGACCACCGTTCGCTTCGCCTTGCTTGCTCGCTCGCCCGTTCGCGCGCGCGCCCTCGTTCAACCGAGCGAACCTCCACGCCGTTGACCGCCGCCGAGTAGAGTCGAGCTAAACCGAGTCCAACTCCGAAGTCGAGGAGTCGAGCGCGCGCGCACACGTACTTTGCAACCTCCCGCAAGAGCGCAAACTTGTACCACCACCGCCCGCCACCTAGAGACGCGACGAAACCAAACGAAACGAATCGCAGAGCTCTCCCACTACACCCTCTCGCGCTCTCTACCCTGACGGACCCTCTCGCTCGCCCCCCGTCCCCGCACCCTAGCAACACGCGTTCCCCGCGTACCCTCGATTCGCTCGCGCCGTTCTGCTCCGTTCTCTCTCTCCTTCCCTTGCTTCGTCTCCGCGCGTCCGCCTCTCCATTGCGAACGTGAAACTTCCCCCTCACCGCCCCAACCCTCGCTTCACCCTTTCCATATGTTGCTTCTTCCTCGCGTTAGCCCCCGCAAGAAACGGACGCCTCTCTTTCTCTCGTCGTCTTATCGCACGTCGCGTCGTCCTCGTTCGATCTGAAACAGCGTCTCTCGCTCCTGTCCGTTCCACTTCGGCCCTCACCCTCGATCACCCTCGAAAAAAGGGCACTTGCTCTCGCCCCTTTGTTCTCACGCTCTCAGATCCGGAGAGACGGTCGCGCTCTCTTCGCCCGCCCTCGTCGCGTCCTCGCGTCGGACTTTTTTTTTTCTTCTTCCTTTTCGAACGCACCCTCTCCACCCTCCGTTCCCCCCGACCGCGAGCGCCGCGTCTCGAGTTAACGCTGCGCATAATCCCGATGACTCTCGTGTCCCTCGAGATAGCGTATGTGGAAAAAGGGTGAATAAATCGGCCGCGCGAACACGCCGGCGGATTTTTAAAATTCCCCGGATCGCCCGACGACCTTGAAGTCGAGCACCGTCGGGCTCGGCTTTACCATGAAACTTCATCCTCCGTCGCGCGAATGCCAACCATTTCGGGTGGGCATGGGGGCGAGGGTCAAGGCGGAGGACCAGAGAAACGGGGACCAAAGTCCTTTCCTGCGACGGCGGAGTGTGGGGGGACGGGGCCGGCCTCGGCGTCACGGGGATGCACGTGGGGAGAGGGATGTGAAAAGGTGACTCTCCCGCCGTCTCCTCCACCTGGGCCGCGAGACAGGAAATTCGCGAGCGTGGAACGCGGGCAGGGGGCGGGATGGAAGAAAGAGAGAGACAGAGGGAAGGAGAGAGAGAGCGCGAAAAAGAGAAGGGAAGGTGCGCGGTGGTGTCGTCGCGGGTTAGTAGCGTGAGCACCGATTCGCGCGCTTGCGCACTTTTTTACGCCAGGCGGTGGAGGGAATGAAGATGACGATGGTAATATCGCGGTGCAGGGGCAGGGGGGAAGCTGAGGGTAAACGAGCACGTAGACGGCGTGGGTCGGGGTGAAGGGGAGTCACCACCATCTCCGACGCCGCCGCCGCCGCCTCCGCCGCTGTCGTTTGACTCTTACGACTACTGTTGCTGAAAGTCTAGTGTCCTTGGCTCCGCTCTAGCGAGAGTCTAGCTAGTTCTAGCTCGAAGCGTGCACGCTCATTCGACCGTTCCTCAAGAAACTCGGCTGCCTCTCCTACTCTTTCCCCGTGCCCACGGCCAGGCCTGTATCGCTCGGGGCTGCTGCGTCTCTCCCCTTTCCCTTCACCTCACTCCATCCTAATTCGCTTCCTCTCTTATTTCTTTTCGCGAGAAAACTAGCCGTACACCGCAAAAAACTCGGGGGGATTACGATTACCCTCTTAAAGATTAACGTTACGGTTTAATTTGACTTTTTACACGATATAAGATAGATATTTCTTTTCTGTTATATATACATGACGTTTCTGATTGTACATATGTATGTTTAATTGAAATAAAAAAGTATTTAATATGCCTAACAACCCTGTCGAGAAAATTTTTGACTCCCAAGCGCCTCGGCGCGCCTCCGTCCGGAATTGGAATCCTGGCCCTGACGTGTCTAGGAAGCTTAGTAGAAACCTTTGTGAGAGTAGAGGGAACACTTATTGTTAGAGTAGGCGAGCAAGACGAGGAGATGGAGGCAGGGAAGTGACAGCAATGGCGTCATTGCTTGCGCGCGCGAGAGATGAAGGAGAAGGGAGAGAGGGCTGTCTTCGCGTTACCGCGGGGTGGAGGGCCGCCGCGGTGAGGCGGGGGAACGGCGAGGTCCAAGGAGTACTACACGTGTCGCTGCGCGGGGTGTTGACCCCAAATAGCTTTTTTAACGTGACGTAACCGCGAAAGGGTTGAGAAACGACCGTGGCGACTGCCGGCGCGACTTCGCCTCGAACTCGGAAGAAAGAGAAAGAAAGAGAAAGAGAAGCCGAGCCTTCTCTCGCGTCTCACCAGGCCTTGTCTTGCCCGGCTCCTTGCCTTCCAGCGCGGCTCCCCGTTATATGTACGGAATGATCCTTTCGTACTTCGAAACGCGCCTTCGCCGCTTCCGACTGACACGCGAAAAACACGATAAATTGCGTTTTGAAGAGCACAGTACCTTTTTACGATCCGCATCTAGTACGCGCGACTATCTTGCCGCTCGCCCAATTTTCTTCCCACGTCGAACTCCCTCGGCGTGAATAAAAATCCCTCTCGTCCGACGGTCTCTCCACCTCGTCTCAATGCTTCAAGCGATCCTCAACGATGGTTGAAAATGGTCCTCGTTAAAACGGTGCGGCAGAGACTTGCAACAATACCCAGCTGCAACATAGAGATATTATTGTAGAGACGTCACGAGGATACATGCACGCGCAAAGGCGCTGGACGGAAATGTGAAACGTTATTCATCCCGAAAAGCAAGGCGCGGATGACAAATTCCTTCTCGAAGGAGATGCGAGAGGGCCACGGTCGTGCGCAATAAAACTGTCTCGTTACGAAAGAGTTGACGCGCGGTGATGAATACTGAATATTTTCACGAGCTGCCCGGCGGTCCCCGCGCGGTCCGGAAACGAGCCGCACGGCAAATTTACATTCGTTATTCGTATATCGGGATTAGACTCGCAGGTCAAGGCGGGGCACCGGATCGCCGAGGGTGGCACGCCTCGTGACAAACGCACGGCTGTAACAACGTTCGGATACATTTCCGGAAAATTAACGAGCCGTGGCGACGCGCCGAAGAGCGCGAATGAACGTGACGAGCGAGAGAAGAAGCGAGATGGAGAAGGGACAAAGCTCGAGATAGATTTAAATATATAAAATTAAATATATAAAAATTATAGGAACATTCAGAATGAACGTGGAAAGAAGAAAAAAAAAAAAAAAAAAAAGTGAGAAACGTTCGCTTACGTATTACTTGACATCACAGAACGCGCGCTTCGTAGCGTTATTCACTCTCGCTTCTTCTACGTCACAAGAATACTTTTACATTTAAATTAATATTCGTCATAATAATCGGTGTATCAATTTCTTTGAAGCGCGTTAATTTACGTAAGGGTGAAATATACGAGCGATAATCAGCCGATCGGGCGATCTCACGCGACTTTGATATCGCGAACTCCCGCATTCCTTTGCCGAAGGCCGAATAAATAATAAGCAGGTAGCAAAGTTCCGTACATACATGGCCGAGAAGTATTTATATTAAATTTAAAGAAAAGTATATTACACGCAAACAAAGTAATAGTAATTAAAAATAACAAAATAATAAAAATCAAGTCAAATTAATTTTCGCGACACGAAATCAGCCAAACGAGAAAATCGAGTCGGTGTCACGAAAAAGCGACGAAAAAGCGGCAACAACGAAATCTTCACATTTTTAAATCTTACATTCTTTTTTTTTCAAACAGAACGCGAGTTACATCAGGGCGTTCTTGTTACTACGCCGAAGCCGCCACACATCCGTTTGCTTTCGTCAATAGAGTTTATACTTATTATTGACTTTAGATAAGTTTTCAATCATAAATCATTCATTACAAAGACGACGTATTTACCGTTTTCTTGGCGCACTTACGTTAAATAAAAAAAAAAAAGCTCGTCCCGTTTTCTCGTCATTAAATCTCTGTGTATTTTGAAACGGGAAGCGGTCTGAATTTTCTCAGTGACTCCGCCGATATTGTGAAAACGATATCAATCGCTCGTAACGGAGGTAAAGGAGTCGAGAGCTGATAGGAGAAAACACACGGGAGAACTGGCAGGGGAAACGAGTTGGTGTTAATGTTAAATGTTAATGCGTCGCGCAACCGCATGCCCCCGGCAATGAGCTAACGGGTGGCGTCCTATATATCGAACGTCTTCTCTCCGACTTCAATGGTCCTAATTAGTGTACACATAAGGTTCGTGTATTACGACACGCTGCCAGTGCCGCTCGCTCCAACTGGGAACCATATGCGACCCAGGGGGGTTAAGTGTCGTCTTAACCTCTTTACTGTGCCGTGTTTAAATTCTCGGATCGATCCGGCGATCCGGCGACGATCTCTCGGCGGCACCAAGTGTCAACGACACCGATCACAGGCAGGGCAATTAGACACGGGGATCCGCATATCGTTAGCACGTACTCCAGCGACTCAGCTGACCGACGCTTCGTTAGCGTCCCCCTAAATAATCAATCCGACTAACGTGCGTGCGTACTTTTCGAGCTGATCACCGCGTCTTCTTCTTACGCAAATTTTTTTTTTTCGACGAAAAAAAAAAAGGGAAAAAAGAAAAATCTGTGTAAACAGATACTTGCAGTTGCGATTAACGGAGAATTTATTCCTTGATGACCGTCGATGCCGCGCGAGACAAAAGCTCTTTCGTCGAGTACGTTAGGAGGATAAATCATCGAACGAGGATCATCAAGAGCGAGTTGTGTAAATTCGCCTTAACGCTACGCCACGTATACAGACACGCGGCTATCTTATCGGGTGTACGGCTACACCCCGAAGAGGCGTGAACGATATTCTTTTTTTTTTTTCTCTCTTTCTTTTCAGCCGACTGGTAGCACTTTCGACAGCGCCGCGCTGCCCTTCTAAGGTCAACGGTAGGGTTTTGAGGTCACGGTGAATAGAAAGGACGAGAGATACCAGTTTCCTGATGCCCCGACGATTCGAAGGCGCATTGCCTCATACGCCAGATATCCTTATCCGTCGCGACCGCAAAGGATATTCCTAGAAAACCGCGACTCCAGAAGGAAACAGCTCTCCTTTCATTTCGTTTCACTCCTGCGAATCACGCAATCGTTATTCGACGCGACCGTCGCAAATGACTCACTCTGAATAAAAGAAAAAAAAAAAAAAGAGAGAACAGTTGCTGGAAGATCCGTAAGGAAAGACTATAAACCTTCTTTTTCTCGTTTTCTTATAATTGAAACATTAATAATTAATACCGTTAATACGTGTTTCTTCCTTCGTTTTCGAAAACATGTGATACGTAACTTTATTTCCATGATTTTTCGCTACCCTAAGTAATTGCGGCCCGACGAAAAATTTTGTACCGTCTAGAACGTGCGGAATCGGTGCAGGGTAGAGAGATTAGTTAAAGCCGCGGGAAACTCTCTCTCTCTCTCTCTATCTTTCTCTCTCCAGCGGGAAAGCCTCTAGTGGAAGATCCCAACTTACGGCTCTTCCATAAAAAGCGAGCAAGCGCCGCGCCGGGAAGGAGAAAGAGGGAACGCGGAGGCGAGTAACGGCGTGCATACCTCGCGTCGCGAGTATACGCGCGATAGCGAGGAAGGGGATGACTCCGAAGGGACATTGCTCCCTGGCCTGGCCTGCCCTGCTCTGCTCCGGCTTTACTCCGCTCTGCGCGCCGCGTTCCGTGTCCAGCTCAGGATCCACGCCCGTTCTCCCCCTCGTCGTCCTGCGCTCTCACGCGCCTTCGTCGAGCGTAACACCGGCGAGTCCTTCCGGCGAAGACGCGAAAGGACGTCGGCGACCGCCCCGCGCGCTTTTACCGCGTGGCGTCGACATCCCGAAGAGGGGATTCACAAGACTCTGAATCGAGGATAATACGGAATTCTCCCCCGCCGCAGCGGTCTTGATTTCAATAAAACGATCTTCGCGCGGTCAAGATTAAAATTATCCTATTCGTTTCGGCGCCTTTTCCGCGTCGACACTTTGGAAAAACTATTCGAAAAGATCGTTCTCGCGGCCGAAGTAAAAGACGAGCCACTGGAACCGCCGGCGGTTCGTCTCGCGTGCTTCTATTCTCGCTATTTGTACTTCATCAGCCCTCCTTCCTCGATTCTCTTCTGCGAGAGAGCCTAAGTTGCGGTGCGCGCTATCAACCCGCCGGGAGAGGCCGCAGGATATTCGAAATTAACTCGCGGCCGAAAATAAACAGTCACGAAGATGAGCCGAGTCGCCGCCACCCCAACAGGTGGTTACGCCGTATTCTCTCGACCCGAAGATAAAACTTTCCAACCCCCCTTTATTCCTTCTCTCTCCTTCTTTGGCTCCTCCATACCATCCGGACTCGCTTTCCCCTTGAACCGCCTTTTAAGTCTTTTTCTCTGTCCTTCCCTTCCCTTCTGTTTAGTGCACGTAGCCGATCGTATACTTATTCCCGATCTCCAAGGGCCAGTCGGGCCACCCGACAGCGATTACGCGCTTTACAAAGTCCTCCATGGGCATCGCCTCTTTCTGCGCCGTCTACTGGCATTTAAATTCTTACACGCGAAGGCAGCATCGCATTTTAAAACCACTGTCTTAGATTGGGTCAGAAGGCTAGGTGGAAGATTGCCGCCTTCTCGTAGCTCGAAGAAAGGGAGAACGTTCCCGCGGGACGTGCACAAATTCTGGACGCCTAGAGCTGCAATTGCCGATGTAGTCTCGATTTTATTTTTATTTCTTTTTTTTCTTTCTGCGAATTGTGCCGAAATCTAATTGACTTATTGGTACGCTGCCAGCATGAGGTGAAGCAAATCTACATCTTCGCATGGCGGTCAGAGTCTGCGGGAAGGGAAACGAAGAAGAGTCATCGAGCCGGGGTTAATCGGCAGCGTGGCGGCTCTATCGGTCGGCTCTAACCCCGGCTATAACGCGGCACAACCTGGGGGCGCCCTTATGTCCAGACGTCGGCGGCGGCGTCGGGGAGATGAGCGCGAACGAACGCGATATCCCCACCATGGCACCCTCTCGTCGAGGGGTCGTTGATCCCCCAAGGACAACGACCTTGCGTCTGCAGCAGCGGCAACCGTTCGAACGGTTCTGAGTTCCCGGATTCCTCGATTACCAATATCTTTCACTCGCTTCCCTCATTCGTTCCCTCCTCCCCCGCCCTCCTCCTCCACCACGGCCCTCGTTCTCTCTCCCCTTCCCGCTATCTTTTCCGCCAACGTCTCCTTTCATTCTCCTTTCCATTTTCTCTCGCGTACCGTCGAGCCTTACGAGCGAGCGCATTTTTTTTTTTTTTCTTTTTCTCTCTATCGGAAACTATCAATGGACGACACCGAGCTGGCTGCGATCGGCGGAGAGGACGTACCACGTAGGCGGTAATATCACCCAAGCGTTAACCCCGTCATAGAGTTTGCCATGGGTGCTCTTAGATTTCTGCTCGAGCACTCCTCAAAAACTTCTGTTCCCTCGGAGAAGTTGTGGCTTATCACCGGGTTAGATCTTTCGCGATATTTATACGAATTCTCGAATCCAAGTTCTTAATGTACGGCGCGCACGGCGAATTCTTTGCTTTCTACTTTTGTATTCTATTGACATTTAAATTTTGTACCTTTGCGCGAGATCGAACCGAGTGTTGCACACCGATGACGTCTTCTCGGTGGATCGCGCTCGCGGTCAAGTGGCGGACTTATGGATTTACGAGCGACCAAGCGGCTTTCAAAATCGTAGGAGAGTATGAAAAATTCATGCACGTCGACATCGATATGCATGACTCGACCCCGACCCGCATAGCCTTTTCTCCCGCCCCTCGCCCCCTCCTTTTAACGCGATAGTCGTGTACGCGCTCGTGAACCCCTCATAAGCTCACCGATCCCGAAGTGACGCGCGGAAAAATTCTCTCTTCTGATCGATCCTTCTGAATTTCTATATTAAGCGCGAACGAACTTACAGACCACGTCGTTGTAATGTAACAAAAATCAATTTTAAAAAATTAATAAATAAAGAAATTAGAAGAAAGTCTTGCGTCGTTTTACGCGACGAAGTGACGGTACCGCTGCGTAATGCTCTTCTTTTCCGAGAGGGTCTTTCGTCACGAGGTTCGCGGTCGTAAAGATTCCTCTCCTGGCTGAACGGCGAAGATCGGCCGCTCTACCTGACGTGATAAAACGGCTCCTAGTTTCCTAAGTGGGTGGATGGGTGGGTGGTCAAGTGCGCAAGCTGTGGCACGCACACACGCGCGCGGGTAGGCCTAGTGGACGGCGTGCGTGTACGCATTACGGCGCACATGTGCGCACGCACGGCATAGCTTCACGTGTACGAGCAAGCGAACGAGCGTTGGCGTGCGGGCGCGAGACGAAGCGCGGCACGGGAGGAGAGCCACACACGGGTGACGTAATCCTGACGAAGGGAAGGAACAACATCGACGTTGACCTACTAAAGAGACGACTTTTTCTCGCACGCGCTCTTCCGAGCGCCCTGCCTTTTTGGTATTTCGAAAGGCCCGGCCGTAACCGCGTTGACTTTTCGACCGCGCCGCTCACGGGGACAGGAATCTGATAAAAAAAAAAAGAAGGAAAAAAAAAAGAAAGAAAGAAACTACCGCGGCAGCAGCGCGATGGTTGGGATTCTGTGTCTTCCGATCGCTCGAAGCGTATTGCCGGCCTCAGATCGGAATCCTATTAAATCGTTCGCTACCGTCGATATCGCGCTATCACCTCACCCTGTTATCGCTCTGTCAATAATTAAAAGCGTGAGATCAGATAGTCGAAGGACGCGCTTGTGTAATCCCGGCGTTATATCGCCGGCGAGCCGAACCCGTTCCCGCGTTTGAAAATAATCGAACGTTTCGACGGCCGAGTATCCCCCGTCTTACAGTCAAGTCGCATAGCGATCCCTGAAAAAGAGCATCGCCATTTTGTCGGGCGAGCAAACAACCAGCCGTGCGACAAGTGCTCGTGGCGCTGAAATGCCGAAGTAGGTCCCGCAGGTTTCTCTTCATGGACCACCCTACCGTCACGCTGTGGTGACTTTTGACGCGTGAATACGCCCTTTGTTCACGTTCCCCTCTTCCTTCTCCTCTCTCATTCTCTTCTCTCTTTTTTCCCCCGCACCGTTCCCCCGTCTTTTCATCCCTTTGCGGGATTGTCGGGTCGCCAGGTAGACAGGTAACGCAGTCCATTCCGTCTTGATTCAAAGAAAACGACCCGTGGGGATTACCCAGATTATAGAATTATCTCGGCTAATCAAATCTGTAGGGAATGTTTGCACTTGTACAAAACCGTGTGATATTTATAACGTCGACCTAACCGCGGTATAAAATACAAAAAAATGATAACGATAAAAAAATGCAAAAGCATTAGTTCATAAGTTGAAAGAATGCCAATTACCAGTACGAGTAGCTCAATAAATTTTTTTAATCGGATCTCATCCCGCGAGAACTCTAAATTTTATCACAAGAGTCACGTTAAGTTTGTTCAATCAAATCAAATAGCTTTTTCGCAAATCGGCACAGCGGGACCGCAAAGCTCTCATGAAATTGCACCTGCGCGAAATTGTCGAAAGAGCACGCGCTCATTATTCGCTATCCGGTTCGCTATTCGGTCCATCGTGAAACGAGCTCGCTTCCCTCCCAGTTTCGGACCAGACGGACGTCTCCCGCTGGCCCAGTATTCGGGGTAGTTGCAACAGGTTGCTGCAGCTGTGCCTTTATGGCATTTCCCCTGATTAACCGAATAATGTGCGGAACCCCGTAATTACGCGGGCATTTAAAGCGAAAACGAAAGAAAGACAAATCGATCGCGTACGATTCGGAAACGATTTCTAATCGGCACGTGTGCCGTTGACGCGAAACGCACGTTTCACTGAACGTATTTTATTTCTAACGGCGGCAGGCGATATTCGCGCGTGTAAAATTTTCAAACAAAGCTCGATATATGAATGGACAAATTTTAGAAAACGTTATAAATAGGCAAAGACTCTCTGGAGTAATGCGATAAGAGGAACTTGTATTTGAATTTTCGTTGCGCGATAATGCGGCAGCGCATACTCTTATCTTCCCATTATCGCCCTGAACGCCTTTAAATAAAAGTGTGATAGTTTCTTGATGCGCACGTCACGCTTAGATCGTCGGCGTGCCAAACGCGCTGAATCTTATGATCGGAGGAGCCTAACTGACTCGGGCGCAATGAATATTTTAAACGTAGAATGCCGATGGCGACCTGCGGTTGTAGTTTCGAGTTTGAGAACGCGTGCAGTCGCGGCGATGCGACGAAAGAGATAACAGGTCGCGGGAAAGAATACCTCGTAGGAATACCGCGCGTTTTTCTTTCTTCTTTTCCTCCCCTCCCCCTTTCCCTCGTTTTTTTCCGTTCTCGAAGATGTTGAAATACCGAGGATATCTCGGCAAGGTGCAACCCCGTGTTCGAGGCGCGTGAAACACCGAGAGGACAAGACGAGCACGCGGCGGACGCAGTCTGACGTAATGCAGTGTGGGAGCGCCGTGAGGGTCAACGTCCTTTGCCCGACGATCATTGTTCCCCGACAACCCTATCCGGATAGGGGCACGTCGCCCCCTTGAAAGTCAACTGACCTCTTCGCGGAGGAATCTTAATAAGGAGTCTGCCACAAGTCTACTGTACGATCCAAATCTGGCTAACAGAGAGAGGAGCGAAAAGATGGAACAAAAATAAACGAAGAATAATGATTAAAATGAAAGAAAGGCCTTTGCAAGGTAATCACAATAGTAAAAAAAAAAAAATTAATAGGAGCATGAAAGCGGTCGCTGGTACGTAATTATTCGCCAACAATTGTTCTTGAACACTTAGTGCTTTTAATACCGTAAAAATTGTTAGATTAAACGGCGTCGGGTTAGATTAAAATTGAAAATACTCTGCGATCTAAGAAACTGAAATCTTAATGAATGGGAGGAATAAAAAATTTTCGAAAAGCATTACACGAGACGTGTATTCCAGTGAAAGAGGAGACGGATACTGCGATCTTTCATTAGCGTAGGGTGTGATACCCTGAGGGAGAGTGCGCAGCATCACGCGAGAGATCTCAGAATTTCGTCGAACCCCATTTTACGCGCCAAGGATCGAAGGCGGACTGAGCTCTCTCGGGTGATACCGTTAAACTGACTTCCGTCTGCCCACCTACCTACCTACCTACCTACTTTCGTCCTCGTATATCGTCGAAAGGAGAGAAAGAGAGAGGAGAGAAGCGAGACGCAGAAAATAATTCTGGAGATTCGAGAAACGAGAAAGGGAACGAGGAACGATCGAGCGATACGCGTTTTACTCAAAAACGATAGGGAAGAATACCATTTTCACGGCGATAAAATATCATTTTTTTCTTTCGTCTCGAATCATTGACGATTAATACTCGATAAGATAATCGGGAATCTTTTTACGAAGCCGCGCGCTCCCAGATACTCGCGAAGGGAGAACTTCGAGCCCTTATGCACTTTCGACCCAGCTAAACGCGAGAACATGATAAACCAAGAAAGTTATAGTCTGACAGAGAACGTACCAGCGTTTCATACCAATATCAATTTGGGGGATTTGATCCTTCTCATTTGTATTCCTCGAGTTTAAAGCGAAGAAAGAGAGAGAGAGAGAGAGAGAAAAAAAGAAGGAGAGTTGAACATGTGGAACGGGTCACACCCTCCGGGTTGCATTATTACCGGGCTCTGTATGTACACGTACGCACGTGACTCGTTTCCAGGGTCGACACAAGTGGGTTGGCGTTCGCTCGCTCGCTTACTCGTCTGGTCATTGCTGTCGTCCTCGTCGTGAGTACCCCCTGGCTCGTTCAACGACCCCGACGACGCACGGCGGCAATGTATGTACGCAACTCTCGGCTCGTCTCGGCACGGCAACGGTATGGCATGGCACGGCACGGCGCGGCACGGCACGTCACGTGTCCAGGATTGGACCCTAGCCGGCAACGGTAAATAAGGGGTCCAGGATACCCGGTCCTTTCGCCAAGCCTTTCTCCGGCGAGCGGCGCGTGACGTTCCAAAGGAATCAATCAACCATTGTCGACGCCTCGGAAATCGGAGCAGCGGCGCGGCGGAAAGTCACCGCCGCGGGCGTGAAAAGCCCCGAGACTTTCGCGATCCGTTCAAGATAAGCCTCCCTCCGCCGATCGTTTTCTATGTACCGTTGTTTATTCGATTAAATACCGTTGTCCGAGCGAAGAAGACAATCGTTAAAAAAAAAAGAAAAAAAAAAATAAAATAAAATAAAATAAAAAAAAAACCAGGAGTACGCGCAAAAGGTATCGTTTCGTCGTTTTCCGTTTAACACATTTCTCATAGCCGCGCGTCTCTCTCATCTGAATATCACGGTTCTGCTTCCTACTTCTACGCATCGATCGCCACGGGATTTGTAGCCGCGGCGCCGCACGGAGCTAATGCACATGTGAACGAGGTGGTATCGCACGTGGGACAAACGGAGATCAAAGGTCGCGAGTGACAGGAAGCGGCATTGTGCGCCGGATGTCGTAACTTCCGAGTCCTTTGGCCCCGGACGTCCCGTCCTCTCTCCCTCCCCCTCCTCTCGCGTGCATACGCGTCTACATTCTCTCGTTTGCGGACTCGTGCACCCAGTGATTCGTGCACTTTTGATTACGGAATTGAATTCGGATCGCGCGGGCGACGTTCGCGCCTTGACGCAGCGATCCTCGAACGATAAGTGGCATTTAATCTCGCTGGTCCCTCAACTCGCTTGACCTTAATTTTAACCGTGGCTACGCGGGACACTCTAAAAGCGTATCGGTCGATCCCGTTTCCCCGCGGCTTTAAAATCGCGGCTAAAGAAACCGACCTGGTGGGAAGAAAAGAAAGAGGATCGCGAGAGCGATCCCTCGAGTCGGAGATCGGCTCGAGTCGAGAGACGGTTATTCACGAGTGATGCGCAAGTAGCGAGCGCGCCCCAACGCGCCCTCCTCGAACGTGAGGGCGGCAGAGAAAGGAAGAGACACGAGGGCAAGGGGGAAGCGCTTGGAGGATAGACATATAGGTGCGGAAAGCGGAGAAATGAGAAAAGGCTAGTGATAAAGCGAGAGGGACCGACGAGAAATCGTAGAATGGGCAGAAGCGAGACGGAGCGAGGCGGGAGAAGAGGAAAGAGGGCACCGAGAGAGAAAGAGAGATGGGAGAAAGGAGAGAAGAGGCGCGACGAGAACGAGATGAAGAGACGAAGAATCAAAGAGCGGGACAGAGATAAAGAAATAGAGAGGGACGGCGAGAAGTCGGGAAGAGAGAGGACGCGAGGGAAGGAGGCAAGAAGGAGAAAGGGAGGGTATGGTCGTTGTGAGCTCCTTACAGTGCATTGCCTTTACGAACCCCCCGAGTCCCGTCACACCCCGTGCCCTCCCCTCCTCCCTTCCGCCTATCTCTCTCCCTCGACAAATCGCGCGCGACGTGCCTCTCATGAAGAGATCCACGAAACCAGCTTCGCCGTCGAGCGATTCGGGTCGTCGAGACTCATCGGGGGACAAGGAAAGATGGGGGCGAGGGGAAGGGTTCAGGGAAGTCGCACGCACACGTATCCGCGCGCGTCGGTGCGACGGCGGGGTGCCGGTGTACCCCGTTTGTCTTTCGTGCCGACGGTGGCGAAATCGTCCTCCTCCCGCGAAGCCGGAGGAGAGAAGGCAACGTTTCCCCATCTCGTTCCCGCAGCCGGAGACTCTCACAGCCGACGGTCGTCTCGAGTTATACTAGGGAGGCAGGAGGGGTTACGGGGTTATCAGTTCGGTCGAGCGCGGAGGTCGGAAAGAAAGCTGGGAAGGAGTCGTCGCGGACTTGTAACCCCGTGATTTCGGTTAATGCAAAGCGTGTTCGACCGAGCGTCTCGACTTTACTTCTCAATATTTCGTAACGCGATTACCGACATTCTGGACCTCTCTCGAACCCTACGGCGGGAAAGCGTATCGTTCAACCTTCTCGTTTTTGAGGAGCGCAATAATCCTCCTCCCTTCCCGCTGGCCATTTGCCGCTCGACGAGCACGGAACCCGGGATCTCGATCTCTCGCGGCGCGTTTCGACGAAGCGCGCCCCGCGCGTCTAAAATAGGCGCGTTAAACACGCAGGGACTTTCGAAACGGCCACGTTTCACATGCCGCCACCGCGCTTGGAAGGGAGACTCGGATGGTGGCCTCGCTCTGCGCACCCTCCCGCCCCTCCGCCGCCGCGGTGGCGACGGCAGGCCCCCGTAACCCTTGCGTCCCTCGCGCGCAAACCGCGTCGCGACAAATACGTGGCTTCCTCGTTACGTCGAGATTTGATAAGGCGCGCGCGGATGGCGTATTTACCTGTTCTGTCTCCCGGCTTAACCGCGGTCGTTTTCAACGGCGAGAATCGGCCGAGGGAAAGGGCGGCCGAAGAGAAAAAGGGACGAAGAGAGGGAGGTCGGGGGAAAGGTCTTGTAATAGAAACTCGAGAGTCACTCGTGCTATTTATAGCCTTTTTCGAGGTAGTCCGATAAGGGAAGATCTCGAGCGTCCGTGAATAATGAATGGCGGTACGCGGGATCGCGGTGGTCCCGCGGGCGCGCAGGTGTGAACGACCCGATCTAGCTAGAAGCGGAGGTTCTCTTTTCGGGCCCCTACTACTTTTCAACTCCTCGGGAGCAACCACCTTGTTCCTGCCGTTAAGTTTTCTTCGCTTCCCTCCCGCTTCTCTTTGGAGAACCCCCTCGACCCCTCCCCTCTCCCCCCCCTTAACCTGGCGTCCTAAATTCAAAACCTCTCGCGGATTCAGCGCGTTGAGATACCGCGAGCCCGCGATCTGAATGACGCTATGACAAACGTTACGTAGGATCTATCGGGAGCGTAACGCGCAAAAGCGGTGAGCGTAGAATAATGGAGCGGACAATGTTAAACGGCGATCGCTCTCGCTGGCTGTTACACATGGCCGGTGTGACGGACGAGCGGAATCGAGAGGATAAACAAAAAGGGGACGCGGGTAGGCGCGGACAGTACCGTAATTCATGGATTCGTTCGTCTCTTACCTGCGTGTGCTCGCGCGATTCACGCCCTTCCCTTCCTGTGCCTTCCTGCGCCGTGCCGTGCCTCTTCGCTTCCCTCCGTGAGCTCCGTGTCCTACCCTTTCGTCCGTGAGTTCTAACGGTGAATCGCAGCGCGGGGTATCGTCAAAAATACAAGTCTTGACAAGCAGCTCTATCTATGCGCGGCAGTCGGTGCCATTCGAGTCGCGGAAGTTTGATTAACAGGCAGCACTCGCCATCTACCAGCGACGATTAAAATGTCATGTCCCGCGGTTTATGAATATATCTGAAACATATTTTAAATCAATTTTTTAGTATGTGAATTAAACATTTTTAGCTAAGGCAGCAAGTGAAATAATAACGCGAATAATCCAGATTTAAAACCACGTACTAATGTTAGTTGCTGGTAGTACGGGTCGACGATAACTCAAACGTCTCTTCCAACAACTAAATGCTTGTGATGTTCTTAGGTTAGGATGCTGCTTTACAACGAAAGCCGGTGACTTAAACAGGAAAAAAGATTTTAACGAAGTAACTGGAGATTAATTTACTCCGAAATAATGGCACATTTGTTTAATAGATTGTCAATCAAGAAATTGATTGAAATGCAGATCGCCAGACACAATCATAAGAATCATTGGGTAAGTGTCTTGTGCTTTATAATTATGTTTTTATAACTATTTATATTTATTTAATGTCGTATTATGCAATACTTGTTTAATTTACAATTCTTTTTTTTTTTTGCTAAGTCTATGCTTAAAAAGAAAAAGACACATATGAGTAGGGCACTAAAACATTTTGATGAGTTTTATGGCAATGTCTATGGAAAGTCATGGGAGGGTATAAGAACTGCATTGCTGGCAGAAAAACATAAGTACATGGCTGTTGTTAACAGTTTCAGTGACATAGACAGAATAAAGACAGAATTAGAGGTAAGTTTGTGAGTATTATTAAAAGTATCATAATTTTGGTTGATATCTGATTTTTCTTTTAGTCCCAAGGTGCCATGAATTTAAGAACAATTTATGAAACCTACAAAGAACATATTGATGAAAATTCACAAAAATCCAAAAAAAGAAAAAAGGAAACGAAAAGGAATCAAGTAGAATCTATAATTTCCACAGCTGAAATATCAGTATTGCAGTCACATTATCCAGTGGATCATCCACCATCTATGCTTTTAAACACAGATGATAAAGATGAAGATGTAAAGATGGAGAATCAAGCATTGCAGCTTGGAGAAATGAAATCTATTGAATTAAATTTGAATAAAGTTGCTGTGGATGAAAATCGAATCTTGCATCCCAGTTCTAATTTAAGTGGTTTATATGAATTTATACCAGCCACAAAAATTAAAGGTACTTTATCTCAATAAATTGAGAGTACAAATGTTAAATATGAAAGCTATGCTGCAACTAAATATACATTTAATATTATTTTCTAGGCTTGGAAGATTGGGTATTAGAGTCACAGCATTATGGCTATTACAAAGAAGGCACAAGTTTTTCAGTGAATATTGAAAAAGAGATAATGTTAACATTTCCTCAGTATCTAAACATTTACACTTTTGAGGAAGGCAATAAAAGCACATTCCCATCTCCAAAGAAAGGATCAACTGGTGTTTTAGGTTTGTTACTTTTGTATTTGTTTAAATTTGTTATTGATTAATAACCATGGCATATAATTGTATTGTATAGATTATTATCTTTTGGACGGCGCCTCTGTATTACCAGTTTTGGCTTTGGATATGCAACCTGGTGATGTTGTGCTAGACATGTGTGCAGCACCGGGAGGAAAAACTTTAAGTATTCTTCAGACGCTCATGCCACAATTAATGGTAGCTAATGATGTTAAAAAATCTCGAGTGGAAAGAGTTCGCAAGGTCATAGATGAATATGTAGCCGGCATTGGTCAATGGGAAGAAAGATTGTTTCTAACAGAGCGAGATGCGAGAACTATTGATGAGAAGAATATGTTTAATAAGGTAATACATAAAAAATTTAGATTTTTTCTTCAGGAACTTATAACATCTGTTACTTTATAGATATTAGTGGATGTGCCATGTACTACCGACAGACACGTTTTACATTCGGAAGAAAACAACATCTTTAAACCACAGAGAGTCCAAGAGAGATTAAAAATGCCAGAAATGCAAGCAGACATTTTAACGTGCGTACGAAGATCGATACTTTATTATAAATGTGTTTTATTCTTTTATTTAATATTTGATGATTGTCTGTTGCAGTAATGCATTAAAAATAATCTCAGTTGGTGGAACGGTCGTGTATTCTACTTGTTCCCTCAGCCCTATTCAAAATGACGGCGTTGTCGGTATGGCGCTAAAAAAAAACTGGGAAGAAACTAATTCTATTATGGTTGTAAAGTAAGCGCTTTCTGTAAACAACAGTAATTAATATGTATAGCACCATTTTAAATTTACAATACTCTTTCTTGAAACAGAGATATGACTAAAGCACTGGATCCATTGAAGTTTCTTTATAAATTCGGCAATTATGGATTAAAATATGGCCATATTGCTATTCCTACACTTGATAATAATTGGGGCCCTATGTACTTTTGTAAAATAGTACGAATGCGATAATAATAGGTAAGTACGCAAATTACAAACGAAATCTTTCGTCGATTTGAACACTTACCATCAGGAATGGCGTTTGCGTGAACGGAGAAATTTTATTTCTCAGTACGCAAAAGAGAGAACTATCACGGAAGAACGGCAACAATTGAGCAATAATAGAATTTTTAGATCTTATTTTTAAATAGAGAACAAAATAAATTTTTTATCTTATACAATTGTGTGTAAGACTGTAAAACATTAACAAATTTATCTCAATACAGTAAAAATAAATACAGAATAAAGTACTTACAAGTCACTGTATAAATAATTAATAATAAATTAAGTCATAACATTAATTTATTTTGTAATGTTTCTTCTTAAAGGTAATGTCTGGTCGTTTATATCTTCGTCAGATGTTTCAATCCGATTCCATGGTTCTTCATTACCGCTCCCAAAAATAGTGTAAATTAATATCTCGATGATGTATAGAACAATCGTTACAAGAAATACGATTCTCCACGCCTCTATGGTTTGCTGTGAATAAAAAATGTAGTTGATACAATCAGCGGAATAGAAAAAAGGTGATTTAATAAGGAACTATTTTTTTCTTTAAAAATAATTTAGTCCAATTGTCTTTCTTATTTCCAATTAGTGATTTAAAAATTCTTTTTACTTTATTACATACGTTTCCGTGAGTTAATTGTCCCACAAATACAGGTACGACAAACCCAGGTATTGTGGCAACAAAATTTGTTACCGCTACCAAGGTGCCAGCAAAATTTGGTGCGATGTCTATATGATTAGCTAAGAAACCAGAGTACATTCCACCGATACAAGTTACTGCAATTGTCATTAATACAACTGCTTTCATGCGATCGCATCCAACATATGACACCTGTATTAAGCACACCATAGGTACAAGCGACGCTGCAACATAAGTTACATTTTAAAATAATGAAAATAACCATAGTGTACTTAATATAATTTTATATTGTTTATATGTAGTGAAAGTAACTGATTCAACAATTTTTTTTAAACTTTAAATGTTAGTATTAAACATACCAAAAAGAGTGCCGATTTTTCGGGATACTGTCACCGTAATTAAACGTTTGTCCTGTAAGACAGTTAACACTTTGCTGAGAATCATAGTGAAGAGCCACATACACAAAAACGGGATGGATGATAAACCTGCATTCTATAAAAAAAATTAATTTATATACATTTATTACATTGCAATAAGCATTGTTGCAATAGTTAGAGCTTACCGAGCTCATGTTAAATTTCAGGATCTGATTCATAAAGGTGGGCAATTCAATAAGCAGCATGTACCAACCGAAATTGCTGCAAAAGTGGGTGACCAGAATTGCCATAAAAGGCTTGGAACGAAATACTTGTGACCACGGAATCTGCAACGAACATTGAGATAAGTAAAGAATTGTTTGATACATTTTGAATTCTCAACGTACCGTTTTGGGAATATTCTTCTTGTGTCCTCCCAGTGTTGTAACGATGTAGTTTTTCTCTTCTTGAGTCATGAATCTTGTTTGTTCTTCCGGAGAATCCGCTATCATCAGCCACCAAAAAATGCACCAAATTAAGCAAAGCGCACCTTCAACGTAGAATATAGATTCCCAACCGAGATTCGCTGCCAGCAATCCGGTTAGTAAAATAGAAATCACGGTGCCGAGTGCCGTTCCTAAAAATTTTAACAAAAAAGCTCTTATTTATTATTATAATTATTATAATTATTGTCTTGCAGTTACAAACTTGAGAAGAACTGCAAAGTCACGATAAATGATTTCTGAATGACACAAAGATGTCTTTGTAATTAATTTTCTTTTTTACCTGCATACACGATTGAAGCAATGACGCTTCTCTCACTCGGCGGTGCCCATTTCGCTATCATTACGTGCATAGCAGGAAACGATACGCCCTGTAATTCAAACGTTTTAAATTATAATCGCATCTGAAGACTACACCCGTTGATATAACAAATCGTTACTGACACCGCCAATTCCCTGAAGAAATCTCATGACTATAAAAAGCCCGTAATGGATACGCGCAGCGACAGGCGTTAGTATGGATGCGATGAGATTCAAGAGAATCGATCCGTTCATCAGCCATTTAGCTGACCAGAGCTCTGCCAATCTTCCACCCGGTAACATTGACACCGTGTATCCCCAGAAATAAGAAGATAAAATAAGACCTTGAATAAGTTCGTTCCATACGAACGGACCGTCCTAAAAAAAAAAAAAAGAAATTACAACGTCGGCAGGATTTTCTTTCGCTCGTTTTCTTTGTTAAAACTATGTTCTTTCGTTTAAGACTGATATAAAAATTACATGTGTGAGAATCTCTCATTACGATCCATCTTACCTCGCATTCAGTCGTTGTGGCATTTGAAGCATCGTCGAACTGGCAAGTGTTCGTGCTCGTTAGTGTCGTATTGTCAATTTCTGAATCGTTCGACGATAATTTAGAGTGTGATTTTATAGCTGTGTGGTTCACCATAGCGACGATAGCCACGCTGACATTAACTTTGAAGCCATAGAGAATGGCGAGACCGATGGATCCCATTACGGCCATTATGTACCGAAATTGAAAGTGACTTCTCTTTCCTCCTACAAAGTGGGAATCAAATAACATAATTAATCTTTCGTACAAAATTAATGGAAGTCAATAATAGCCTTTATATTATAATTTTTAATTTTTATGTTTTACTGAAATTAAAGTACAGAAATTTCCTGTCTGATGTTTTTCGCGAAATTCGAAGCGATATCGATTTCGTAGATTTGAAAACGCACTCGAGAGATTATTTTAAGAATGAGAGTGTGCTCACGAGACGCTGATACGTAGCTATCTCGTTTTGCGAGCTTAGTATTACCCTGATGCAACCTGGTTGAGTTTCAATGCAATAACCGTAATATTTAATATTTTTTCGTGCAATTAAATTTTGCTTTATTTGAACTTAAACGTCCCGCCTTCAAGTTGAATTCGATTTCGTGCGCTTCCGTTTAATTGCGAAGATTTTATATTTGGCATGATAAAACACCTGTCGGCACTTGCATAGAATTGCGTCATCATAATGCGACATGCATGTATTGTGAATTGAGAGTCGATTAAAAAATGTTGCTAAAATTCCAGCGATCCTCATGAAAATCGATCAGCCGCAGAGGACGCAACAAGGTGACGAAGGTTCTCAAACCCAGTTATCTTTAATACGTTTTTTATTGAATGATGCAATTTAGACACGCAATTTAAGTATAGTTTAAAAAGTACAATTAAGACATGACATTAAAAGGTTCATTAAAAAATAGTAATATAACATATTTATATCTCTCTCGAACAATGTCTTCATTATTCTTTTTTTTTTAACGTTCTAAATTAAATTTTAAATTTAAAACTTATCGCTTTAACATATCTTTTTTTCTAAAAAATTTAGGAAAATTGTTACTCACCGTTAGCACTGTTTTCCATCGTGTTAACAAAGTTATCTTTGATGGTACTTTTCAATATTTAAATCCCAACAACAGCAAAGGTGTACTCCAAATTAATTAATCACTCTAATATATTACGTTCAATTATATACTGCTTAACTCCTTCGAGTAGACTTATTCTGGCGATTCCGGCTGGTCACAAAAGCGGCGAACTACTGACGTAAGGCGACATGGGAAAGCCGAGAAATTCTTGAAGTGACTCCGGAGGGATGAGAAGCGCGCGCCTCTTCTATAAACGCACACCTCCCGCACGTGTGTGCGTGCGTGCGTGAGAGGGAAGGGTCAAAAGGAAAAGGCTGACGTCTTCTATATTCTCGATCCCAGTCATTGACATTGATAGTCCACGTGAGAGCGAAGGGTAAAGCACAGCTGCATCACTTACGGCGAAAGGAATCGTTACCTTGTCAAACAACAATTACATTATGTAATAATTAAGCAGCATAATAGAAATAATTATAGATAAATATATAGTATAACACCTCCACTTTATATTTTTTTTAAATGGAGATGTTATTATATATTTACCTAATTATGAAAATCGTATCATCAATAAATTCAAATGCAGAAATGTTTGTTACTTATGAAATAAATTTGCACTCACCTCTTCCGAAGACTTCATATAAAACAAATAAAATAAGTTTATTTTATTATAAATAAAGTCTCTTCTAAATTTAAGATTTCTATCTTTAGGTGGTACTTCTTTGATCGGCGATTCGGCATTGTACGTTTCTTTTTGGGTTTGCTTTTATTCTTTCTTCAGGCCAAATTTGGTGTGGTGAAAACTTGCTTGTTTAAATAAACCTGAAGATAGATTCGATCGAATATCGACCGTACAAATGAAAAAAATGTCCACCGCATTTACAAATTTCCGATATCAGTAGTACGAACTTTTCTTCTTCTCTTTTCTCTTCTTGTATTCTTTCGCTATCCCCACATGAGTTCATGATCTCGGTAGTGTGTGGACCACCAAAAGAGTTGCAGTAAACATGAACGCGAATTCAGAGATCGATGACCATCTCGGCGTGATTTACGACTGGATTGATCAAATTAAGTTTTCAAGGCCTAAAAAAAATATATCCAGAGATTTTTCCGATGGAGGTAACAAAAAAAATCGTATAATCTTACATTCTGGATTCTGCTTTTTTAGAGCATGCTGCCTTTAGGAATAATATCGCAAAAAATTTAACCCTTAATGTTAAATTAAACTCCAGTGTTGATGGCGGAGCTACTAAAGCACTATTATCCCAAACACGTGGACGTGCATAATTACGTAGCTGGCAACAGCATCGCAAAGAAAATTGATAACTGGAGTACGCTGAATCGGAAGGTATTATCGAAGATTGATATGAGACTGGGAAAAGAGATGATCAACCAGCTGGCAAGTTCTCAGTCGGGCGTTATTGAAAAAGTCCTTTCTGATCTACGAGTCAAGATTTTGAAGAATTCTAACAATGACAGGAACTCTGGGCAGGAAGGTAGTAAAGGTGGTTAAACTGTAACAAATTAATTTTAACTATATTTTACTATTTCTTGACCTAATTATGATTTTAATGCATAATATAGAAATAGGAAAGTGCTTATTCAATTCTGATGAAATGATGAACAAGACTGTTCCTCAACACATTTTCACTCACCTGAAGCAAGAGTTGCAGGAGAAAAACGACACAATTTCCATGTTACAGCAGAAGATTTTGCACTTGGAAAGCATAATGAAGCTAAAAAATCAACGAATTGATGACCTCACAGTAAATCACAAGGTTATCCTTTGAATAAAGCACAATTTCTCACATTATTGATAGTAGAATTTCAAAACCATGCTTTACCAAATTGTCATAGTTAATTTTGTTGAAAGATACATACAAAACGATACATTTTTATTATTATCTAGCTGGACCACGTAGCTTTACAATTACACTTGAAATCTATTGAGTTATATGTGTAGTACAATACAGAAATCAAGGTACTGTTAATAAATTTTCCCTGATTTTTAAGATGTTCAACTCGAGTACTGTAAATCTTTTTGAATACCGATAAAATATAATCACATTATAAATTACGCAAAAAGTCATAGTTTACACACAATTTCGAACACCACGATGATTTTATGTAGGTGGAGATACTAAGATGACACCATCCCCTCGCACAAACAACATCTGGATGGTCCTCTTTTTCTGACGGTAGATTTCCTCGTACGTTTCCTCATCAATCTCCACTATGTTTATTATCTCCTCAACGTCACCCAGTACCATGTTCAAGTGTTGGTCAAAGGCCTGAAATCGAGACGTGGAAATCAGTTCATTCAAATAATACTGTAGTTTTATTTTGAACCGGATTGCGATAATTGCAAACAAATACGACAGAAAGCATGAGGAATAATCTCTTACGTGCAATTTTCCTCGGAGTTCTCGCTCGTTTCGCATTTTCACATAAATCCGCTCTTCCAGGCTTAACTTTATGAGGTCTAGAGGCTCCTTTACATCAATCGGTGGTAGCTGTTTCAATCGACACATTCAAGGTTAGCGACCGATATTTACGGCATCGAATACGTCTACTCGCAACTCACCTGTTCCGATTCCTCAACCATCTTATTTACTTGTACCGTGATAGTCGCGAGATGCTGTGAGATCAACAACGCAGTCAGAAGTCGCAAGTTTATACGAAAAATTCAAATAACACGAAATAAAGTATAGATCACCGGTCACGGTCATAGAATCGAGAGATAGGTCACACACAACATGTATAAGCTGCGTAGCATAGCGTGAGGTAGTATAGACCAATGGGCATCGAGTATATTCAATATGGCGACCAAATGCACGATGCTCATTGGTCTATACAACCTTATGCAGGTTATACGTGTTGTGTGTGATAACCGACTTGCATTCAACCATCTAGATTCCTACACGCAGGAGACCGTGAGGACGCTTGGAGTCAGAGATATGAAAATTTTGTGGCGAATAAACTATCTGCTTTGAGTGTTTCGGCGCACAATTATTAGTCGACGCCGCTGGAACCGACGTATCAGAGCACGTCGGAGTGGACTCTAATAGACCGTGTGTGAAACAGAACGCACGTTGGGAATTCCAGGATGGCTGGGATGACTGTGATGAGACGGAAACCAGCGGAGCAGCGGAGCTAGTCGCAGCTGGTCGAGAAAAGGTTATACTGACATCTGACCACATCTGACATCATCAGAAGGTATACTTGGAAGTTGCTCCGATTTATGATTCACTAATGTAAATTAATTTTGATTTCGGTTAATTTACTTAATTTATCTTTTTACAATTTTTACTGGAAGGGGACAAGAGTAAATTAACCCTGGAATTAACGTTAATTGACATCGAAAAGATAAATTCTTGACGTTGCTTGCTTTGTTATCAGTAAGAAATATAGTAACAAACAAGAATAAATTGTACTATAAATCCAAAGGTTAATTTAAAATGTATTGAGATTTGTTGCTAATTCGCAAAGTGTTTTTTTTAATAATAATAAAAAAATTGGCAAATAGAAAAATAATTATAAAATCTTTACTGAGACTCAGATTAAAGAATACCTACTATCATCTTTTATCTAATTGTAAATTTTTAAGTGCATTTGTATTTCAATCGTTATCTTAGTGTCAAATTTCGGTAATTTAAAAATTAAAATTAAATTAATATAAATTTCAGCAGAAAAGACAAGAAGTGCATTTGACAAGTAGGATTTAAAATATATCAACGATGTTTTCAAGTGGGCCAAACTATACAAAGTTGAAGACGCATTTACGTCTGGCAATTAATCGGCTGAAATTACTGGAGAAAAAAAAAACTGAACTGGCGCAAAAAGCACGCCGCGAGATCGCGGATTTTATCGCAGCTGGCAAAACGGAGCGTGCAAAAATTAGAGTAGAGCACATCATACGCGAGGACTACATGGTAGAGGCAATGGAACTTTTGGAAATGTACTGTGATCTACTGCTAGCACGTTTCGGTCTTATTCAACAAATGAAGTTAGTATTGTTTCATTTCTTGCTTGTATTTTTTTATGATAAATTAATAGGGAATAATTTACCGATTTAAAATAAATTACTTTCAAAAAACAGTATATATACAAGTATGTACAGTACTAAGTTTAATATAATTAAAAAAAATTTTTATTTAATTAAATATTTTTAGAAGCCTTGATGAAGGATTAGCAGAGGCTATATCAACCATCCTTTGGGCTGCACCTCGTATTCAAACAGATGTGCAAGAAATCAAAGTGATTGCCGACATTCTAACATCGAAATATGGTAAACAATATACAGATGCGTGCCGAGAGGAGGCAATTCAAACTATATCAGAGAAGCTGAAGCACAAGATGAGTGTACAGTCGCCGTCAAAGTTGCTTGTGGAGAAATATTTAATAGAAATCGCCAAGAATTATAACGTAGAATACGAACCGGATCCGCAAGTAATGGCCGAGGGCCAGGATGCGATGTTAATAGACATAGGAGCCAATGGAGGGGAATCAAGGAATAATTTGGATACTGCCAGTGGAGGAGTACCTCATCCTCCTGGTTTCATAGGTTTTCCGCAACCACCTTTGTTACCTGATTCTGACTTCCATTCAAGCGTGGTAACTTAAATTTTTATTTAAAAAAATGTAAAAAAGAATTAAAATTATTTTAGATACTTCTTGAAATTATCAATGTTCTAGGATTCGGAAAAAGATGCTTCTTCCTTAGGATTTGTATCCCCAACATTTTCGACTTCTACCGAGAAAGATCAGAATACTACTTTCAATCCCACTGCATTTTCATATAATATACCTTTGGATAATGCCAATTCCAATAAGCCTGTAAGTAAGAAATAAAATAGTTTTGATAATTAATTATAAATTTGTAATAACAATTACAAAATTATTAATTAGGAAGATTTACCACCACCATACCGGCCTGATTTTCCACCTGATTTTCCGCCTGATTTTCCGCCTGATTTTCCGCCTGATTTAAATAAACAGGTAAAGTCGAAAAACTTAATTTATTTTCTTAATTTTTTGCAGAATTCATTAATTCTATTAATTTATAAAAAATATAATTTTTTTTATACATAGTCGGATGAGAAACCAAAACCTCAGCCAAGGTCTAAGATGCCGGTGAATAACTATCAGCTTCCGGATCTGCCAGCAGTGCCGACAGAGAGTAATGATTCACCTGCCAATCCATCTGGAAATGATGATATTGATTTTGATGATTTAATGAAACGATTCGAGGATTTAAAAAAGAGGAAGTAACGACGATTATGTAAACGATATTTAAAACGTATCGTTTTTATTATTATTTTATTGTTGCAAAACAGGTTGAATAGTGCCTTCTACAGAAAAAAGGTTCTGGGAAAAGTCAGTCTGTTATATGCTTTACGGTAAGAAAAGTAAAAATGTAGTTATGCTTTATCCAATAGTGAAGTATATAATTATAAATTGTTAATATTATATAATATTAATTAATGTACATCAAGTTAATTTAATATATCTTTTTATGATTATTACACGTGCTTTACAATGTTCAATAAATGTATATAATATCTATTTAAGAAAGTTACTTTTGTGCGAATAATTCATACTCGTCTTATAAAATATGTATTAGCTAGTCCATCATTTTACATAATGTCTATATGATTTTAATTATCCCAATCTTCGCATCTCTGAAAAACAAATTATTTTAAAGTTCTAGGTACTCACCGCAGTAATACCGTGTTGAAAAATTGAGAAAAAAATGCAAATTTTAAGATAAATTTGTATACATACTTCTTTTCCTTTATCAATCAAACAAGTTAGAAGATTTTCCGAAACATAGCATTTGTTCTGCCTCATATCTGAATTCAAGTAGTGGAAACATTCTATGACGGCTTCCTCTATAAAGTCTTGTAATTCTGGATTATGTGTGTTACGTGACATAAATTGAATTACCGAAAGTTGCTCAGGAAATCCCCTTTGATCCACCTACGAATCCGAAATTAAAAAGCTCAATCACTAGCTGTCATTTATTAAGTTATAAAATAATCTTTATGTTTACCATATTTAATTCGTTGAAGAAACATTGGGTGATGCACTATAATAAGTTCAAATATTATTTCGTTAATATAGGTAATCATTAAATGAATTCCATTAAAAAAAAAATTCATAGGGTGTATTGATGATACGACTTCATTACTTCAAGACAATATACTTATATTATATTCTAATTCAAAATTTATTAACATCTTACGGCTTGATCTTGTTTGCCGTAGTTGTCAGAATTGCCATTATACATCTGATAACTCGATCTACCAACTCCATCGAAATAACTGAAATCACGGTTATTGGTACCACGAGAAGAATGCTGAGTATTTCTCCAGTTTCCATTTGTGTAATTAACTGAATAGCGTCGATCATTACCGTTTCTTTGATCATTACCGCGATTCCTTAATTAATATATTAATAACAATTATTAGTTAATAATTTTAATGACAATATTCTTATTATTTTATTAAATAAATAAGTAGTTATTAAAAATTTTTTTTTTCTTACCAATTTTCATTAGGATCTTTCCAAGACTGTATGTTGAACTTGTTGCCGTTATTACTCACGTAAAATCTTGTACCAAACAAATCTACGCTTGAGAAGTTGTCACTATTTTCATCTTCATTCGACGAAGAATCATTGCTGTAATCGTCATCACCCGTAGATCGTTTCTTGCAAAGCTGCATTATTTTCTGGTATTGATTGTTTGATTGCTGAATATTCGTTCTGCATTTTAATGACTGTACACATAGAAAAATTTATTAAGTCAATTAAATTAATTATTAAATATAGATCTTTAAATATATGGAATATTTTTTAAAATACTTACATTTACCGAGTCTATCAGCAACAAGCAGAAACCGTACAGGACAAAGAGACTCACTCTGGTTACCATTTCGTGCTAACTCTTCTGAACTCGTTTCTGAATGAATCTTCTCTTTTTTTTTCCACGTGCATTTATTCAGTAGCACTAAGAATGCTTGTATTGTATTACCTGCTGACAAGTTGATAGACAATAATTGTAGCGAAACAAAAAATATGGTTTTGTATTTCCGGACGGAGACACGCTTGACCACTTTCCTTATGTAATTCTTCTAATTACAGATTGGAATTACTACTATTGTTACGGGTCCTTGACGAAAGAAAATCGTTGGATTGTCAAGCAAAAGAGAGAAAAAGGAAAGAATCCAATCATGGGGAAAGTGAGAGCTCCACGTGAAGGTATGACATGTTCGAGTGATCAGTCCTCCAGGAATTGTTCGTCGAAGAAGGTATGATGTGCATCAAGTGCTTCGTAAGTACCTATTTTATTATAAATACGTATTCTACAAAGAAAAAAAAACAATTTTTTTAACGAGAATATCTATCACTGTAATCTATCACATTTTCAAATAAAAACGTATCTAAATGAGAACATGAATTAAATCGAAGAAAGCATTTGACCGTGAAGATGTGAAAGTGATCAAATTACGTTGTCAGATTTCGCTTAGTACTTATAAGACAAATTTAACATCCATAAATATATATTCTTAAATCTAATATTATTTTTTCCTTTTTTTTCTGGATATTATTTTCAAATTGTTTTTTATTTTTTATTTTTAGTACAGAAATTACTAGTATTTAAAATAGATTTGTAAGAAGCTATAGTTCTACATATTTAGTCGTGTCTTATACTTTTCTTCATAGCTTTTTTTAAAACTTTTTTCATTCGCAATCACATTGCCAATACATGACGGTAACACAAACGGAAGAGTCGTACCGGTGTACGCAAGCGATATTTCGACAATTTTTCCTGCTATGATATCTAATAGAACAAAAGATCCATCAGCAGATGGAAGTCGAATAGATTTTCAAATAAGGAACCATCGGGGACCTGGAACATACATATTCGGTTTTGATACTGGACACGGGTAAATATATATCGTTCTGCTATCACATTACATTAATTATCGCATACATAAGCGAATTGCTTAACGACAATTTCGTAGAATATTTCGAGAAAATAATTGAAAAAGTTGATACATTGTTTTTACCGTAGAAAAAATCGACAGTATAAAATGGAAGAGCGTCGTCGGGACGGAAGTGTCAAGGGTCAATATGGTTTTTACGATGCAAAAGGAAAACTCAGAGTAATTAGTTACACTGCGGGTCCTGTTAACGGTTATCAAGAACGCCATCACGAAACCATTACGTACAAATCTGACAATGAAACTTAAAGTTTTGCTTGGAATTAAAAGATACGGAACGTATAAGGTATTTTTTATAAATAATTGCCATCGACGATTGGGGTTAAACCGTTTATTTAACAATAACAATGCTATATAAGAAAAAAAAAGTCAACGCAAAAAAAGATGTAAACGTCATATAATATATAGCATGTGTATATATAAATATATGCATATGTATTCACATAGATATGTGCATACATATATATATACATATTATTGTGTACGTGTAAGTTCGTGTATATATGTGTTATGTACCTAATCCATACAGAAAATGCATTTGTCGTATGCGCGCACTGAATGGATTACACAAAAGTATAAATAAAATGTATACGTATCTGCCTTCCTTCTCCTTACTCGCATATCATCTTAAAAGATCGCAATGCTTCATCTCGATCATTGTTTTGACACTTCTATTTTTTAGGGGAGTCATCTCTCTCTCCTAAAGCAATTGCTTTAAAATTATTTGTCCTTTTTCGTGTCTACCGCACCATATGACGAACCCTTGCTTATCTCCGACATCCCGAGGGTTTTGTACATTAGCAAATAAACTGTAATTTAATTTGCTTTTATGAGACTAACGGCATTTACAGTATTAAAAAAAAATAAATTAATAAATATAAATATTAATAGAGCAACAGGTAAATTAAGCAGCCAGTTTTAAAAAGTTTAATTTAATTTGCTATGTTTGTTACGTTCAAAATTTAATTAAAATATAACTCTTAATGTGTTACGATTACTATTTTTCAGTTGAAAAATGTAAATGATGACGAAATAATTAAAAACTAATAATCCAAATAACTAAATATGAAGAATACTCTACTTACATACAAAAATAACCCCGACCGTGATGGTAATGCCAACAAAGATCGAACCAGATAGAAAGAGCCTTAGGAGATAATATAGCATTGGTACAAGGACAACTATTGCCCAGAAAATGGTGTTAATGAGGGAATAATATCTTCTTTTTAGCCTAAAGGAGCCTGTCCTAGGCACTCCGCTCGTGGCAAAAAAATCACCGGTTTCATAAAAACTCTCCGTCAAACGGTCCTATTAAAAAAAATTTCATCTAGCGTTACCGCATTACATCTAAGCAACTCAAGGTTGTTTAATTATATTTCATCATGATTATATACGGTTCTAAATTTATGAAATAGAAAACTACTTAAAGGGTCTAATTTGGATTAAGCATTTCTACTTTAAAATTTCTAACTCGAAAACTATTTACAGAATTATAATTTTACTAAAATATAAATGTGACTTTTCATTGGATGCAAAAAGAAATATAAACTTGTACGATAATACTACCTTTTGCTGATAGAGCTTTTGCAGCCATTCAGCAGCAGCTTCATCTCCTTCCGGTACCTCTTCAATAGGAATTCTTTTAACATACATATGTCCTTCTAATGGTTTTCCCAAGAGGAGGTTCCTCATGGTCGGCTTCACGGGATCAGATAGCTTAAACGCTAACTGAATGTCATAGATGGCCACCGGTTTACCTTTCATGTGCGGAATACTGGCTGTAAAGCCCTTTGTGCGTGGCGTTAAATGATATTTTAATACTGGCAGACCTTTTTCAACAGCAAACTTCTGACTGGCTTCCAGTTTTTTCGGCGTGAAACGCGTACCCTCGGGATAAAGCAGCAACTGTAATCAACCATTTATAAAATCAATCTTATACAAAACTAATACAGCTATTTTCAACATGGAATATTATCAAATACTTTTAAGATTGTTCATTTAAGAAAGAAAGAAAAATGAATAATTATACTTACCCACATCGTATCAGGATACTCAACGAGTTCCTTGATTTGACTTTTGATGATTTTTTGGTCTTTTTCCCAACTTCTCTCAAGAAAGATACTCTCAGCGAATTTCCACGCCCATCCCAATGTAGGAATATATTGAATCGACTTCTTAGCATAAGCTTTGCAATTCTAAAAAGATGTTTTTTTTTTAATAAGATTTTAATGTTAATGTATATTTTAAGAGGTTCTCTCTTCGTCTTAAAAAAAAATTATTTTTAGAAATTACATACACCTAGCAACCTCACACGGTCGCATAATAGCCAACCTATTAACCAATCGGTTTCGTAACTATGATTCATCAAGAGATAGCCGTGCTCATTGCCACAATATTTATCAAAGTCCTTCTTGTCTATATACAATATCAGATCAGATCCTGCCCACCATTCTGCCATAAATACTAATTCTAGAAGTAAAGATTTCAAGAATGTTAGTTTTTTTTTTTTTTTTTTTTTTTAATAAACCAGTAACTATAATACAAAATAAATGTATACTTACGACAATAAAAAGAATAGCATAGATAATAATTAATCTTGCGATAAAGGTACTTGGAGAAGGGCCTCAATCCAAGGTATAAAATGCATTGGAAGAAATTTATTATCAAGCCGGATGTAAAAAATGTGATGGCAAACATAAGATGCACCACCAATAATTGCTTCATAGAGTTGAAAACTCCCATGGTGATAAGCAAATAATACTAGACCGTATATTTTATGGAAAACATCAATATTTGGATTTCTTTGCCTGTAACAGAAGTAAATCAACAAGTATTTAAAAATGAAGGGATAGAGCTGTTGCTACAAAAAAATTCATAAAAAAATATTTGCTTATATAAAATCTAATCACAACACTCATTGTGTATTATTTTACACATAACTATCATATAAAAAAAATTTGCTGTTTGTGTGCACAATGTTAATCAGCTACATGTGCAAGGTATATACCAAACAACTTGCCTGAAAGTGAAAGAAATATTTGTAGCGTTGCTATGTTCAATTTTCTCATGTTGATTGCTGTTACAATAACAATTACTAAGAGAAAAAATTTATAACAAAGATCAAGAACGTTTTTAATAAAGACAATCTATTCATGAAAATGTATATATGCAAGCAGTAATAAATGGTAAGCATATTCCTGAAGGAGGGGGAATCAGAAAAAGATGAAAACAGCATACATGCAGTAGGATCTATTTCCATTTATCTAAGTATACTCTAATAGCTGAAAAAAAGACCATAATAATAGATCATTCGTTTTATTATTCATGAAGATGTAAATTGATAAAACTTTGTCTAAGAATTCATAACATTATCTTCCATAGAATTTCTACTGAAACTAAACTCATCTCCAGAACTGTTTAATCATCATATTTAATACTAAAAACTTTCAAAAGTATTTAGACTGTAGTTTCTTATAAAATCTCAAATAACAAGATCACATCTACTTATGAAATAATCTGGACAAAGTCGAAAGCTATACAACAACATTACACAATATTAATTTCTAAGTCTTCCCCAAAGAATCCAAGACGCGTGATCGCATCTGGTGTCACCGGACGTGAAGCAGTAATCTTTGGACAGCATAAGGTGTCTGAAAACTCAATGAACATCAAAAACGTGCACGTACCAAACGTGTTAGTAATTAAAGTAACAGAATCCGAACACGTGCTTGCGACAAAATTACACCGCATTTTTTTCATGAACTCACGAGGAGGCATCGCAGTTTTCGCGTTTCGTAACTTATGCAGCATGCGTGGTACAGGCGCGAGACGCTCAAGGTAAACGTTTCGGGATCGCGGACACGAGTTCCTCATGCATCTCTCCACGTCGTCATTTTTTTCCCCAAACGCGAAGAACTCAGAGGGTTTCGCGCGGCAAGATCGGCCGGGTCTTACCTCAAATCGGCATTCCTCGACGTGTGAATGGTGTGAATGTGCGGGAAGAAGAGTCGGACGTCGTAATTCACAGGAGATCAAAGTGCGAAGTACCAAGGTCCGCTCGTGGTGTGACCAGGCGTGACTGAATGATGCGCTCTTGTGCGTGCTTGCGGTAGTCGCTCGCTCCGTGACTCGTTTACTTTCGTCCGTGGGGGGAAATCAGGACGCCTCCATGCCGTGCGCGCGCGGCCGCACGCGAGACCGACGACCGACGATAGCCTGGAGTGTCCGGACTGTCCAGAGGCTCTGGAGCCAGGCGATCCACGACCGCGGATCAGCGGCGTGCTATAGCGGGGTACGCGGTTGCGGAATCGAGTCGCGAGAATATTCACGCTGCTGCGCCGTCGTTTTTCGTATCGCAAGCATCTTCGCGCGTATCGCTTCGTCCTCGTCGTCGGTCAGCTGCTGAACGAAGATGGAGCGATACGCGAAAACGCGCGGATTCCGAACGCAGCTTAAAGATTCGTGAGGGCCGCGGTAGGGCGCGCGTTTTACCTCGTACGAAAGTGGCGCCAACCGTCGGAGGTTGGAGGCGCCGCCGCGAGTAATTCGACTAGGCGGATTTAAAAAAATTCTTGTATCTACATAATGGCAGCGCGAGATCGGTTCCTCGCAGTTGCCCGCTGGTCGCGTCGGAAAACGGCTCGTCGCACTCGACCACATTTTCGCCGCGCGTCTTCGCTTCTCGAGGAAGACGGCAAGCCAGAGTAAGTGAAACGACCGACCCACCCGATGCGGTCCGCGCCTCCTTCGCGCCGAAACGAATACCAGGGCGGCCCTCGACGTACGCGGCACGTCGCCGGAGCCGTCGGCGTTTCCCTCACGAATCCACTTATCTCGTTGCGTGGTTCTTACGTGGGCAAACAAAAAAGGAGCGAGCGAGAAAATTTCTCACCTGGCTGCCGCCCCGCGTTTTATAGCCTCCACTTCCTCGTTCGCGTCTCGTGCCTTTTCTCGATCGTTTGTTTTCGTCTTTTTCGCTCGATCGCTCCTTTCTTTTGTTTTTGCACGTTCATTTATTTCTACACGCGCGCACGCACCAAATACGCGATTTACACCACGATCACGCATTCCCTTTTACGTCATGGATTTTCGCAACTATTCCTTCGGCGATTTTGGAATTTGACGTTATTAAAATTCGCGGGAATTATTTCCAGATCGATCGAGCCTGTCATATTTTGCGAGCTATTGTTTCGTTTTATTTTTTTATTTTTGATATGTCGGAGGTACACTATTTCAGCGTCAGAAGTCGAATGCAAATTACGCGCGAAAATAGAACTGGGTTTATAGGCAGTTCTTGTGTATCCTAGATCTGTTCTCGTCGAGCTACGTCGCGTTCTCTTTGCGTGCAAAATAATCTTTGCGTTTCCAAGAAAACCTGTCTTACACGTAATTATATATAAAATATGTTCGTGAATGTATTCTCGCTCTTCGATATTTCAATTTCTAGTGGTAAGGAAAATAATAAGAATAATTGAAAATTAATTAATGGCTGTCTTAACGTAACGAAAGACTTTCAGCGGAATGCCACTGGCTTGCCTTGCATCTACGGGTGCAGTTGTGTAAAGGGCAAAACAAAATCAGTTGCACTTGAAACACATGTCTTGACGAACCATATGGCTCCTCGAGGGAATCTGTGTGTCTATAAATAGCTGCACACATTTCATCCCTTCATCACTTCAAATTGCAGAGGAAAGGCTCTAAAGGCTGCATCATAACTTGAGAAACGTTCCTTTTTCTTAATCTCAGCAGCATTGATTCATTTAAATTTGTAGATTTTTATGCATAGCACAATCGATGAAAAAATATTACTTTAATGAAAAGAAAAGTTGAAAAACACTGAAAGATAAAAATGTTTCATGCAAACTTTCAAGTAATTTTTATAAAAAATAATATTTGAAATAGCTTAAACTGTAGACTATTATATAGAGAAAAAAATGAGGAAGTATTATGTATGTTATACATTATTCAGATTATGTATCATGATAAATGTGTAATTGTACAAATAGAAATTAATATTTTATCTTTTTCTTTTTTTGGTAATTAATGCTTTAATATATATTTAAGTAAATTAATGAAATAATTCTTTTATATGTGCTGTAAAACAAAGTAGTAAATTCTGATCTATGTGACTACTATTGCCGATTGAGAGTAATTTATTGTGACTGATTATTTCTCTCTACGGTTTCTCGGGGTCATCGTGAATGACCTGGGTTTTTCTTATCTCGATGGCAGTGCATTCAATTAAACGCACGGAGAAAGAACGCTGTGTAGTTCACAGACATAGTGGCATCTTTGTTCGTCGTCATTGCGACGTAGGTTCATTGATTTCCTATTCTTATCTTCTTCGATCAGATTTGATAAAGTGACTGTCGCCGAAAGACTTTCCTAATCGACTTAGCGCCGAGCGGAACGCACTGCGGATTAACGGCTCCTAAGGCGAACAGCGTTAACAAGACAATGAAATTGCCTGTTCTTTTGACGATTCTGGGATGCTTTGTCATCGACATCAGTCACGCCAGAGAAATAACGTATGCACTCGATTAGTTTGCAACTATAATTCGATTATAAATAATGTTTTACTTAAAATTAAATTTAACTTGTTAATTTTTTTTTATTTTGTTCTGCAAATAATCATATCAATTTTTTGTAGCCATGAAGATATCAAAGATGCCATGTTGAGTTTAGTACATATGATGCGAGAGAACACGGAGAAACTGGAAAGACACGAGGCGAGGGAACGACAGCTGGGTGAGCAATTAAAAAAGACTATAACTATTCTGACGAAGCGTGTGTCAGTCGTAGACGGCTTGAAGGTGCAGCTGACCAAATTAGAAGAAAGAATTTCAGGAATAGAACAGTTAATCACACAGGTAATCACTCGCATTCCGTTTGGAAAAAAAAAGTAATTAATTGTTAAACAAATTTTTTTTTTTCATGTAGAAAGATGAGAGGGAACGTATACAGATGCAGAAGACTGTGGACAATTTGGAAAGTTTGGAAAATCGTTTAGAAGGTTGGCTGACGAATATCGAAAATAAAGTAACGGATATTAACAATCGCGCTGAGGTCGCACCTACCGTAGATAATCTTCCGAACATTCTCAACAAGTTAAATAGTGTAGAGAGTAATTTAATGGAAGAGGTTGCGAAATTCAAAGAAAATCTGCATAGTAATGTAGGAAAAATGAATAGAGAATCGTCTACCCTGATGGAGAAAACGCATACGATCTTTTCGGAGGTAATTTGCGAAAATATATATGTATCTTCTTCATACAAGTCAATTATTTTTAATAATATAAATCTATTAATTTTATTCTCCTTATTAGGTGCAATATGTAGCTGCTAAAACAAGAGAGTTGGAGAAATCTCTAGAGAAGTTAAATCAGATGACGCAAAGTGTTCAAGAAAGATCATCGGATCGACAATTAGATCTATCACCAGCTTTTGAGGATCACGTCAGAACATTGATACAAGTGCAAGAACTGCTGGAAAGCACCTCTGACAAATTACGAGAATTACCCAGGTAACATTTTATACTCAACTATCTGATATTAATTTTAATATTTTCTGAAATTTAATATTTTCTGAAATATGAAAACATGTAACATCTTTAACACTTCGATGCTAATTATCACTTTACGACGCAGAGTAAACGAAGTACAAGCGTTCCACAATGAAACGCAAGCTATGCTGCAAGAAACGAAGCATGCATTAAAGGACATAGTTACACGAGGTATCGATAATATCGAGGATAAAATAGCGGAGAGCAAAGAAGAAACGAAGGATTCTGTGGCAGTGTTACGGTAAGTCTTTATCATTCAATGAAATTATAAGCGCTAAACACAATTTTTTTTTTTATTAAAGAATCATATTTGGCATTATATTAAAGCGTTGTAGCAAGCCTATATAACAGTCTTTTTTAATTTTTGAACTTTTTTTAACAGAATGGACTTGGGTAACAATGCGAATCGCGTTAACCAGGAATTACAAAATCTGGAAAAAGGCCAGTTAGTGATGGTTTCTATGGCCGACCATGTTCTGGATACGAAAAAAAGAGTAGAATACGGTGTACATCAAATTCTGCTAGAAGTAGGCGAATTGGTGAAGACCCAGAGTAATAACATTAACAGCACTCTTAACCAAAGGTTTGACGGAATTTCAAACGATATTATGGATAATCAGAACGGTGCTTTAGCGAATCTCACCAGCAAAATGGAACAAGAAATGAACAAAGTAAAAATCTATTATTTGTTGATTGATTTAATCGCTGCCTAGATTTGTTGTTACTACTTTTATTGTAGGTTTGGCGGCAAATCAATGTGATGTACCAGCAGATGACGGAAAGTGCTCGAGCTCTAGATAAGCTACATCAGCAAAATGAAGCTTATGTTAATGGCACAACATCTACCATGGGTGGAATGGAGAACAAAGTAATGAGACGGGGCATAACATTTACATTTAATTTAAAATAATAAAAATGTAGTTTTTTACTATATTAGATTCAAGATCATAAACTAATAAATTGAATCGGAATTTTGCAGGTGGGCGAGATAACAAAACGTATGACAGAAGTGGATGAGAACTTGAATTATTTGCTTGGCCGCCTGTCCTTAGTCACTCAAGAATTTAATCTGATTAAGACCGGCTTGGGAAACGCATTAGACAATATCAAGGCGTCTTTTAAAGTGGTTCAAGAAAGAGCCTTGGATTTGACTCATCCAGGCCCCCATCCATTACCGGAAAACTATAAAAATCCGAGTGAAACTGAAACCAGAAAGCCAGATGGTAGGTTTCCGTCGCGCTCCACTGCTAACGTACCTTCTAATTAATTCTGTCAATAGGCTTTCGAATCATTCCGATCGATTACTTATTTTCTAACACAATATAATATTTTGTTAGCACTGAAAAACTTTATAATTTTTTGTTTTGTTTTACGATTCCTTTCACGCTTACTCAATTTTAAATTTAAACATTCGGTCTCGCACTAATTTTTAGTTAATGTCATTGCACAAAATTATTTGTTTTAGTTGTGACCGTAAAGTAAACCATTTGACTCGCATCATCAGGCTAACTTGGATTAATCTCAATAAGCGGAAGATAGCCATTTTTCATCTTTAGCGAATTAATATCCGGCATTACACACCGGATCTCATCATCATCGTTACAATCATCGAACTGTAAGACGCTTCACTAAAACCTTTAAATATAGTTATATTTCTATTCAAACAGAACAAAAAGACATGAGGATATTAAAATGGATCTAAAATAATTATTGACAATCACTTTAACGCCATTTTAACGTCGTATAGTTTACCTACCTGAATTTTAAATATTACAAAAAGTTTTAAAGAATCCAGTACGTAATAAAATAATATTAATTAAAATATAACGTTTATATATGCATATAAAGAATTTAATTAGCAGACTACGGATGCAAATATATATATTTCTAGAGGAATTAAAGGGGTATTTTAAATGTTTGCTTCTTTATATGATTTTAAAATATAATTTCTATATTTTATATAACATCCGCAGTCTAACCGTTAGTATTAGATGGATGATACCATACAATTAACTACCAATAATAAATCCCTGCGTAGCAGAAAAAAAAACAAGTTATTACGTTATTACAATATAAAATTTACTGGAATGTTTCTATTACCATTTTATAGTTATAGAAAATAAAAAATCCGAAAAAATGTCCGGAAGAAAATTAAGTATTTCGATACCCAATAAAAAGTTTTTCATATAATTTATTTCACTTCTTCCAACTTTACTTTTTACATAAAATAATACAAGAATTATCTTTTTAATAATATTTTAATTATTTTTTTCATTTTTCTTATATGTCAGTAGATATGCTATAAGAGAAAAAAAATATGTATACATATTTTATACATTATTATATATTATATGTATATATTTGTACATGTTTTTATATGAAAATTTTTACTGGGTATGAGACTTATATGAAATTATCGGCAGTATTTTGCTAATCTAATTATACATACATACATACGTGTACATATATGATATGTATATATGTATATGTATATATGTGTATATAGTGTCATATTAATACATATTATTGTTTAATATAATAATCTAGAATTGCTTGCATGGCCAAAAACTTGAAATTATATTTTAGTTTATAATTAAATAAAAGTAAAAGTAAATTTTTTTTGCATACAAAATATAAATAAGTTAACAGGCGGATAAAATTTTTACGCAAGCCATTATGATTTTATACGTCTTAGAAAAGGATGTAAAAAATCGTAGGATTATGAAGTGAACAGGTTATTCTTCATATAAAAGTATTAATGTAAGATCACACAGAAGTAAATATTTCAACAGATATTTTATCATAGTTTATTCTGATTCTACCATAAAATATGAAGTTTGAAATATTTACTTTTGAATGACCTCACCTTAAAATTCTATATGTAGAATGGCAGCATATAATTAGTAATATGTATATCAATGTGTTATAGACTTTTGTGTTGTAACAGTTCTTTATTTCTAAATGGTAGAAAATATTTTTACTTACGCAAGAGTGCAAAGAGGGACTGACGGAGCCTGCATGCGTTGCAATAATTAGATCTGCGTTCGCTGCGCGCAAGCGAAAGCCTACGCTTGAAAATGAATTTTTATCTCTTTCATTGGTAAATCCTTTTTTTTTTTTTTGGCAAATACAACAAGTGATCGTAATTCTTATAGCTTTCACAACGCGTCGAAAGGAACCCGACCTCCGTTTGAATTCATGTTTTTTGTTTTTAAGACTCTAAGGGAATAAAGCTCTGAGATGCAGAATTTTTAAAAACTCCCAAGAGCTTTCTATGTAAAGAAAATTAAAAATGTGTGTTCCGACAAAACTTTAGGGAAATCTAAAACTGTAAGAATTGAGAAATTTAAGTCAACACAATGTTGAGTATTAAAATATAGGTAATAACTAATAACTATAATGGAACTGATAAAAATTCATGCCGCTCGAAAGATCGAATAAAGTTCAAATCGGAAGTCCGTGGTTCCCTACAGATCACGCTGAATATATAACGTACCTTCTAAAATTTCGAGGATGTATCCTCATTTTGAATTCAGCAAACCATTATTATTTACAGTATGCAATGTGTACAGATTAAAATCGCTAATTGTCTTGCCTTAAATCACGAACCGGCTGGCTTGAACCTAAGATCGCATTCGTGAGGTCACGCTAGGAACCGCAGAGAGGACCGAAGATAACGCGCTTTTTTTTTTCTTTTTTTTTTTCGCTATTTTTGTTGTGCCATGTATGAGTCTTCTCCTCGTCTCCCCCATGCCCTCGTTTTGCGTATGTTCGAAGGGGCGACACGTACGATAACCTCGACAGTGTACCATTACATCACATTACATTACATTTTACTTTGAGCTCCGATAATGTTTTTTTTTATATTTTTTTTTCTTTAAGCTATGTGAATTGTATAGATAGAGACGTACTTTACATTAAAGCATAGGTCCATTTAAATCATGTCAATGGACGACGACGCGATTTTTTTTTCTTCTTGCACGCCTATGTACGTTGAGGATTAACGACTAAACAACGACAATATCTTATTCCGCCTGTCTGTCAGCCCGTTCGATACGCTGCAGCAAGCTCATAATTAAGCATCGGTTAATAACATCGTGTAAGTGTAAGTAGCTCTGTCGGTTCGTCGCGAAGACCCCTTCAGCCGATTTGTTTTGTTTTCTTTCCGATGACCCTCGGTGAGAAAAATAAAGATACATATTCGCCCAGAGATCCCGAGAGGTTTCGGGAACCGAATGCGTGACTAGAAGTTTTCCGTATTTCCAAGAAGGTCAAAGGCCAAAAGTTCAAAGAAGACTCTTCTAAAGCCGCGCTATCTTTGCGACGATCCAACATTACAATTCACCGCGGTGCTGGATCCTTTAAAAACGATGCCTTACGTACTTGCGACCCCTTTCCCAAGACAAGCGGTCGTTTTTGATAATCGAGAGAATTTAATCGCGCCGATTCTTTATTGAAAAACGTCTTTAACGTTGGTGAGCTAAAGCGCATTTCGTAACGCAGGACAATCAAATCTTTTTTTGCAATTCGCAAAAGTTTCGATGTTGGAAAGTAACGGAACGTCGAGCTTTTCGCGACTCAACGGAGCAATACAGTTGCTGTAGTACGAACAATGAAAGAAAAGGTGATCGACGTTGATGCAATCGATTCTTCGAATATATAGTAACGTTGCTTTAATTACGCAGAGTGCCACAAAATTCGAGCATGAAAACACTTCGGTAAGTGTGTCCACGAGAAACAAAGAATTATTAAAAAGTGTTTACAATCTTGTAACATTAAGCATTTTGTAATAATTTTACTAAATTTTACCGAATTTAAAGTACACAAAAAATTCACATAGAATTATTATTAATCTATCAAGTTCTAACTCAACTCTGACATTAGCATAACAATTTTATACTATAATATTCACATATAATTTTCAGTAGTTATTAACGTCATTGATTATCGACAGATCGATGGAAATAACTTTTTAATTACAACTCATAATTTATCATCAAATTTCAACCACTAGATCTTTTCAAAAGATTTATTACACAAAAAAGATATCTCTCTGATCTCTATTTTTTATACTTAGTTTCTCGCATACTTTTTTTTTCTTGCAGTGTTTTTATACTGAATTTTTTTGCGCACCCTGTACATGCGTAAGATGTAATCGCGCTATGTGCCCATGATATAACATACCTTATAACTCTAGCGAAAACGCGCACAGGTAGAGAATCATCGCCCCTTCCACTTATGTACATACATATACACACCCCCAATGCGATGGAAACATCATTGTTCACGAGCAAAATTGATAGCTCCTAATCGTTCTTTTTCTTTTAAAGCGGTGAATCTGAAAGTCCGCGACGCGTATCTTATACTCTCTCACTCTCGTTTAGCTCCTTATCTTTTCATTCCTTTCTTCATCTCTGATTTTTGGACAGCTCAAAGATAGCAGAGTGTAAAAAAGAATACTGCGAGTCTCTGCACGGTGGTTCATATTCGTTAACTTTGTTTATACAAAAGGGTCTCCTAAATAAAGCTACGTAAATTCGGAGTATTGGACGCGTTATCGGAATGCACAGATCAGTTCATTCTCTATTTTTCTTTCTCTTTGTGTCAATTCTTTAATTGCTTTCTTTAGAGCGTGTCTTTCCCGCTGTTCGCTTTCTATTTTCTTCAAGAGCGAGGCGGAAGAGTGCTGGATACTTGCGTTTAATTCGTTTTATTTATATAAGACGCGTGCAATGCGCGCATCTGCCGTGGCAGTTTTTTTTATTTCTCTTTTTCTCTCTTTATATTCATTTATCTTCTTTTATTGTTATAATTATTATTACTATTATTATTATTGTATGTCGTGGATGTCCAATGTGAACACGAGTTAAAAAAAATTCAAAAATGAAGAAACAAGAGAAGCATTTTGAATTGTTGCAAAGATTCTAGTCTCCGAGTTTGCGGATTTCAGCATCTTTAAAACAGAAGAAGCTTTCAGCGGTCTTAGCTTTCGCATTTTCGAATACCGAATGCAAACCGCTTCATAATTATGCGATCGTTTAAAAAAGAAGTTTCTTTAAAATTCGAGTTTCTGAGTTGCAAAAGTAACATCCAGGTACGCAAAACTCTCTCGTCTCATTAGTTTCATTGTCTAATAAACTTTTGTAACGACCCTAACGGGTCGTTGTCACACAAAGAAAAAAGAAAAAGAATATCCATACGGAATGACGTCGGAGACATAAATAAAATCCCGAAGCACATACACGCGCGCACAGAAGTCTTGAACGATGCACGATCCCCGGTTTGTCCACTCGACGATCGACGCGAAACGTCGAGGACGCGGATGATCGCTACTGATGGTGGTTATCCCCGAGCGATGGGTAAGTCCGCGAGGTATCCGGCTCACTTCTCCTCAACAGATTGTACTCTTAGAAGTTGACTAGAGCTTAAGCGGCTGCTAGCTCGAGTCGCTCGAGGTGGACGCGCGCGGCTGACGCTTGCCACGCCTTCGGGGGTGCGAGTGGTCCTAGCTGCTGGTAGACGCAATAGGGCTGACCGGGCTGAGAGGGCTGCGCGCCGAGTCCCTTAGGACCCCAGTCAACGTTACTACCAGCTTACGACTGCCAGCGTGGTCGCGATGCTCGCCCAACCAAATGCCTTGCCACGTTCCCAGCGCTAACTTGCCATCAGTGATCGGAATGCTTAGCGATGAGCCCAGAAAACAGGCCTTTACATGCGCCGGCTACAAACGTTAAAAATATTCATTATTGTTTTGCCACCTTATTTTGTCTACTGCTAAAAAACAATATATTGAGCCTTTTTTTTATAGCAAACAGCTGAATTACTAAATTTTTGCGCGAGTTCTAAAGTGTTAAAGTACATATGCACATATAATGATAAAGCATTATAATTTAAAAAGAATATTAAAATATTATTTTTTTGACGAAAAAATATATTAAAATCTTTACAGAAACTTTAGAAACATTTGACTTACCATGTCATCAGGTCCTTCACAGCTGTGCCTGTACTCCAAGCCTTCAGGAACTATTTTATTAAGCATCATCTCCATATCGTCTCTCACGTCTGGATCCCAGCTCTCATTTAACGCTAAACTAGCTGAAGTATGAAGAACTATATGGGGGAAGAAACAAAATGTTTTATAAAGAAACATCTCTGTGCTACTCCATTTTACAATATGTACAAACAGATGTAAGTATATACTGATATTGGAACTAAGATCTAGTTTATTTATAATAAACTGATTTTAATACTGCATGAAGGCAAGTGCATGATCACTACTGGCGATAGGTTAGAGGTACTCACTCTGAATATGGCAGAGACCAATGGAAAACTGGCAGAGCTCAGGTACCTGCCTGAGGATCTCCTCGGTAACGAGGTGAACGCCTCGGTGTTGAGGTCGGAGATTGATCTTGGTCTGGAACCAGCCGGAGCCGATCTGGATGCCACGGTTAGACGAGGCCATAGCTTACGCGAGGATGAACAGTGGCGGTGTGCGAAGGCGAGCGGCAGAGGGCGGGGGCGGGCCGGGGGAAGGGAGGAAAAGAGATCCGAAACGACTTCTCCTGGGCACGCTGACCGCCAGTCGCAACCACACCGGTGAACTACTCCAAACGGCCGATGCAAAATCCCATTTGGCGACGGCTGCGGATAATCCGTCGCGTGGGCCGCGATGCGATCTACCGAACGCTCAAGCCGCAAGAGAAGAGTTAGGTTAGGTTAGTGACGAGAGAGAGACGGAGCGAGAAACAAAGAGAGAGAATGAGAGAGAGATGCGCGGACGGAGGAAAGAAAGTGGGATAAAAGGGAGGGGTAACGATTCGGCTGCTTGGCGCGGCGCGCGCGATACACAGATACGCATGCACGCAACCCACGCGCGGGTCACGCAACCCACGTACGAGCGTGTGCACGCACGCACGTAATTCATGCACACACGTGTACGCGGATGCACCCCGTCGCACCGCGGTACCACTCACCTACAACGGCTACAACCTACAACGTAGCGCAGTGCTCGGCAGACGAACGGCCGGACAGTCTAGCGGACGGCGGATTCGGAGCGTAGCATCGCCGTGGAATAGTTTTTGTTTCTTTTTTATTATTATTATTTCTTTATTTTTCCGGCTCGAGAGAGACAGGCGGCGTACGGCGTGGAACGGCAGCGTGTGCCGTGCCTGCCGTGCGCTGGCCCTAGTGGCCCTTGGCGAGCGAATTGCAAATGGCGACGGGTGTGCACGGCGTCGTGGCCGCAACCGCAACTGTAACCCTCTCTCGCTATTCGGAGCCGAGAAGCAGCCTCTGATTGGTCACGATTGCGCATCTACGAGAGCCTCGGCTTGGCTTTTCAGAGCCGCAGGAGAACGCGAGAGCGAACTTTCTCTCCTCTCGGAAATCAGTGGTGCCGCCTACGGCGTTCTCGGTGGCTTCGTTTTTCGGTCGCGACGTCACTTCCCAGTTAAACGTGGCCGACTCATAGCAAGGAGTGGCATTTAGGCGAGCGTCGCGAGCTGTCAAGCTGTCGGCTCTGAACAGTCCGGGAGCGTGCTAGCGGAGGACTTTAATCAGCCGGTGCAGCTGATCATTTAAATGACTCGTCGTGGCGCCCATTGAGCGCGCAAACGAGCACTCGTTGGCATCGTCACCGCCGGTTTCAGGCCCACCGTTCAGGCGCGACGAAAGGAAAACATGTCGTCCTCGGGTGATTTCGGTAACCCGTTGAGGAAGTTCAAGCTCGTCTTTCTCGGCGAGCAGAGCGGTGAGTGATTCCTAAGCGAGTGTGTCAACAAGTGCGTCCGTGCTGCGCGAAAACCGGATCGATCCTCGTCCCCTCGGGGGGGAGAATTGCATTGTCGGGGATCTCTGGTCCTACGGGCCCAAGTCGGGGTGACGACCCTTCCCGACGTCGTCTGGTACCCTTGTAGGTTATGGATCAATATTCCCCACCACCACGACGACACGATGTCGCCGTGTTAACTGCGCTCGTTCGGTCCGCGCGGCTTCGGTGCATTGGTGCAACGTGCTGTTTGAGCGTATTTCTTTTGCCGAGTGGCACTTCGATACGTCAATAACGATAGCGTCAGTACACGACGAAACGGGACACTTTCTTCGAAATCTTTATATATATATATACATATATATGTATATATATATCGTAAAAAAGATAATTATTTATTAAATTAAAATAATTTAATTTAGATATAAATTTTGTTGATTATTTAAATGGCACGAAAGGAAAACCACAATGAAATTAAAATGTGAATTTAACGAAAGAGACGATTTCCAGCTTTTCGAGCTTAAAGATTAATTAAAGTAGCGTTGTGATAACTTTAAAAAATTTTTAAGATCGTAGATTATCTGAATAAACGTATCTAATTTTTTTCTTTTAATTTCAGTTGGAAAGACGTCACTTATTACGCGGTTTATGTATGACAGCTTTGACAACACATACCAGGTACATAAAAAATTTGATGTATTTTAATTAAACAGATTACATAATAAATAAATATGAATACAATTATTTTAAATATTATTTTATATGTATTTACAATTAATGTCTAAAGGAAATGTAATTATATATTATGTATGACTTTACGAAAATTTTTATTGTAAAATGTCATATATATATATTTATGTATTATTAGAATTTTTTTTTACCAAATTATGTTGAATTTAATGGGGTTCAGATTTTTGTGTTGACTTTTAAAAATAATCTCGATTTTTTTTTTAAACATTCGTTGTATTATAATAAGATACCGATTGGTTTGTAATCTTTTAATGTATCGTTATGTTGCAGGCGACGATAGGAATAGATTTCTTAAGTAAAACTATGTATCTTGAGGACAGAACTGTAAGACTGCAGCTGTGGGATACAGCGGGACAAGAGCGGTTCCGTTCTTTGATTCCTAGTTACATCAGAGATTCTACTGTCGCAGTTGTTGTTTACGATATTACCAGTAAGCATTTGATGTATAGAATATACGGCGTCCTAAAGAGCTACGTGCCAGTTGCTTCGAATTTAATGTCGATACATTTTCGAAATAAATGGCACATTAATTTTTAAATTTATTTTTAATTTATCTACTATAATAAATTAAATAAAATAAATTAAAAATAATTTTTTAGTTTAACATCTTAAGTCTTAAAAATATTTTTGAAATATCTAGATTTTTATTTTTATTTCTATTATTTTAAAATATATTTAGATTGTTTAAAATCATTTATTTTTAATTTACAGCTTTGATTTTTATTGTCAGGTTTAATGAATTATTATTTTATTAACATAATTTGAAGTTATTAATTAATATTTAATATTTAAAGTAATATCTAAGAGACTAAAATCGCATCTTTACCAGACGCCAACTCGTTTCACCAAACATCCAAGTGGATAGATGATGTGCGGACTGAAAGAGGAAGTGATGTGATAATTATGCTAGTGGGCAATAAAACTGATTTGAGTGATAAGAGGCAAGTTTCAACGGAAGAGGGCGAACGAAAAGCAAAAGAACTAAATGTGATGTTCATCGAAACTAGTGCTAAGGCTGGCTACAACGTTAAACAGGTAACGGCTTTCACTCTTTTTTTAAGCAGACAATTTGTTTTTTTTTTTTTATAAGCTACAAATTATATTATCGTCACTGTTAATTATTTTAGCTATTTAGAAGAGTAGCGGCGGCTTTGCCGGGTATGGACTCCACCGAAAACAAGCCTCCCGAAGACAGTATCCTTTTGCGTAAGATACTCACTGCACGCAATTTGCATGGCATATTTACAGGAACGTTCGCGACGACTTTTCTTACCTCACTTGTACATAATTCCCATTTCACTCGTTACTACCTATTGCGTATATTATTACGAACGTTTATTTTCGACGACTTTCCTTTTCCCACTTCCCATATGAATTTATTTTTATATAATATATTTTGCAATTTTATAATTAGCGGTGATTCCTTTCTAAAATCAAACGTAAGGTTCTCTTCTCGCATTTTTATTAACAATTCCGATATTCCAACTATTCGGTGGTTGTTCATATTTTTCGAGGGAGATCGCCGTTCATTCTAATTTCTCTTAATTTCGGGAGTAGATTTCGTTGATGATTCGTTGGACTTCTATTTCTTTGCGTTATACTTTTGTGTTTTCCTTAATGTGTTCTTTAATCCGTAGTGCAAGAGGTAGTGCTCAAGGACACGCCAATCGAACTGAAAGCCTCGGAGAGCAGTTGTGCATGCTAAGTCGTCGTCGGCCTGTACGGTAGCAGGGTATCGAATCGAATCGAATCGGAAAGAGTTAATAATTTCCGAATACGGAACCCGAATTATTCCGGATTATCCTGGCGCGGTTTGGGTATCTTTTTCGAGAAACCGAATTTTTAAGAAAATTTTTGGGAGAGCTTTTTATCGAGCTTTCAGTAAGTGTATAGTAAAATATTAATATTATCGCATAAATCGGAATTAGTAGTATTAATATGTTATTATTTTTCCAGAGAATGTTACGATTTCGTGGATGTAATTGTGTCCGCGACGTTCTCTTGAAAATTTTCTTAGGAAAAAGAAATATATATCTACATATATATATTCTATATATATGTATATATATATACATATATAGAATTGTCGCACGTAATATATTAATAATATTAATGCAATTAATTTATTCTAATTAAGATCGTTCGCGGACAATATAACTCTGCTTCTTTTCGATGCCCTGACTAGTAGACAAATCACTTGAGCTAAGTTAACGCGTAAGTTAATAAATTAGAGTGTTAGGGTACTGATTAAATTCGGCCTGTGGTTTTCGCGAAGTTGGAAAATTCACGGGAAGCCGTGCACTGACCAGCAACGATTTTTATTAAGAACGAGAAAGAGTTTCACACAGTAGCTTAAGACTGCTTTTACACAGTCACGTGTTTTCAATTGTAGAGACAGCTCTTAACCCTTTCGGCTTTGATATAATAATTAAAAATACGTGGTATTGATAAAAATTTGTAATAATGTTTAAAATATTGATTAAAAATTTATTTTGATATGATAACAATAATTTAAAAATTTGTCGCTTTCATATTTTACAAATTTTTGTTAACACAAATGTTATTAATAATTTAAAGTAATTTAATTAATTTTATTGGTTAATAACGTGTTTTTTAAAATATTTTTGGTCGAAAAAAGGGAGATCCGAATTTTATTTACCTTCTTAATATGATTGGGATTATTTTTCATTTGTTGGAGTGTGTATCAAAGCTGAAAGAGTTAATGTTGCTAATTAAAATAATGAAGTTCACTAAAATTTATTTATCTCGCTTGTTTTAATATCAGTTCAATATCATATATTATTTTTTTTTACGCGTACAGGTAAATATAGATCAACAGTTGCTCAAATCGAAATTAAACGGCCGATGGAAGTAAATTATATTTTCCGTGTTCTTATTTATTTCGCAGTTTTCGAAACAATTGTCATATAGGTTTACAATAAATAAGAAAATTAAAGCTGCATTTATATTTACGATACTTAGCATCAATTACATCTATTTGGAGACTATAAGCTATCGATTAAACGTATTATACAAATGCAGTCCTCGAGATAACTGAATTAAATTTTACAATTAATCGAGTTCTGTAACTAATAATATATACGTCCTTGCTCTGTCCAAAGTTATAGAAAAAAATAGTTAAAAAAAACTCAACATTAAAAGCTTAATGTAATTTTAACTTTAAATATACGCATATTAATTTATGCTGGAGGGTTAGTAAAAGACGGGAAAAAGCAAACTAGAGGAAAGTCCTTTAAAAGAAATTTTTTTTTACTAAAGTGAGTAAATAATGAATTAGCAGCTAACTATATCTCTTTTCTACAAATACTTTAAGAGTAGAATAAATAATCAACTCTGTACAAATTCAGATTTTTCTTATTGAATTATACGTTTTCTCGCTTTGAGTTATTTACATGTTTTTTTTTCCGGAGCCACATATTTAGTTTGTAAAAATAAATGAGAAAAGCTTGTTAAATACGGGATATATATATAATTTAAAATATGGAAAGAAAAGATTTCTAATTTTTAATGAGATATCTATTTTGATGTTTCTTTTGTTAACTATTTGTCGGTTATTATATTCTAATTTATGTAAAAAAAAATTAAATTATTGATAATACAAAAGATATTGCGCTAAAAGCATTTTTCATGTTATTCTCTCGTGTGCGATTTTCTATATTCTTTCGTTACAAAAATTTTTTTTTTTTTTTTAAGTAGCAAAAACAATTAATTTTTTCTTGAGTTAGAAAGGAGGCTAATAATAATAATTGCGAAGCAAAATTAAAATTACATATTACGAATTTATAAGAAAAAGACTATGTCAATAATTTTAATATTTTTGATAATTGTATATGTAGATCTTGTGCTAAATGATCTAAGGAAATATTTATTTTTTATATTAGACTCAATTGATAGCATTTATGGACAATTAATTTTGTGTATCAATTTCAAATTAAATTTAATCAAGTTTTAGGTTGAATCAGAATTTTTATTAACTTTATATACGTTTTTCATTTAGTTCTATGTCTTATAACTTTTTTTTTTTACATCAGTTTGCGTTTTAAAAAAGAACTCGTAGTAAATAATTCTAGAACATATTCTCCGTCCCGTTTTTGAACTTTTATACGCTTTTTGATTGCAACTTTTCCTAGCTTTAATAAACATAAAGTGCGATATACACAATTAAATCAAAAGCTGTATTTTCGCGTGAAATTATTAATTAGAGGAAAATTAAAAGAGACTACGAAGTCATTGATTTGGCAGCGATAACTAACAGTATACTCGCTAGATGAATACTTAAAAATTCATAGATAATATTGGAGAAATCATAAAGTAATGATTCACTATAGTATTACTAAGGATTGCATTGTACTTTACTTGGTTTGTAAGATCATTATTGTATCATCGAAGCATCAACACGCATTGATTAAGTTTAAGACTACCAAATCAAATGTTTATTAAGTGCAATAATGTATTTATTGACCAATAATATTGCCAAACTGCAAAAAGTACATTAGTTTCCTTGATATTTTACTTTTGGATATGCATTTATCTCTTATTGGCGTGCCATAAGGTGTGTCAAACGAAAAATATATATTAATATGTAATTTATTTATTTGTTTTAAGCTTCTTTGTGCATATTTAAGTTTTTAAGAGATAAGCGAGAGAAGGCGAGAGTAAACTGTTAGACTTGGTAAGATAACAAGTTGAAAATGCAATACTACACCTTAACACACAAAAGCAGCTGTCGACTTGCAGAATCAATCGCCGATGCAGAACGGCTCCGAGTCCGAGGGCGAGAGCAACTGCATCTGCTAGGGCGGTTTGGCATCTCGATCCGAAGAGGGAAAATGAGAGCGAAAGAAACCGGGGAAATAGCAGTCAATCTCCCAGCACGAATCACCGTACCATTGCAGGACGCTGCTGGCTTCTTCTGACGTTGTGGGATCAGGGGCCTTCGTTCGCCGATCTTGGGCCCTAAGTATCGTTTCAAGTGTTACTAGACGAACTCGTGCGATATTTAACACTAGCTACTTGCGTTGTTTTTAAAACCGGCTTCGTGTGAGAAAATTGAAGGCTGCACCATTCGAAATATTTCCACGTTTAAGCTTGAAACGATGATAGCGAGGTTTACTCATAGTTCTTGCTTTTAATCTCTTTCGAGGAAGTTAATTCTTTCGCGTCAGCTGTGAATATTTTATGAAAAGTAAAGTTGGTCAAGCGAAATAAAATAACAAATAATCTCTTTAAATGAGTTACTTTGTCATTTAATAATTGGTTAATAATGGTCAATATTATTGCTATAAATTTATAGTGTACGTATATACAAGTTGATGTGAAAGGATTAAACAGCAAGATTGTAGTGGAGTTTTTTAATCACAGTTTTTGAGCAATAATCCTTTGGCTTTTGATATATCTGACATATCAATCGTAATAGAACTGTTTCTTAATCTTCGACTTCTTACTTACAGCGGTAACTTTTTAAGAAGTAATTTACAATTTTATATAAGAGGGAGAGTTTTATTTGGAAATCGGTACATCAGAATTTTGAGGAAATATCACATTTAAATATTTAAAATAATTAATTTTTTTTAAATTAATTAATTCCCGTAAGAAAAGAATTAATGTATCATTTCTGTACGCGATTAATTGAGATTAATGCTACATCTTTTCAAGTTTAAGCACATATAATATCTCTTCGTTCGGAGATCCTGTATGTAACAAAAATGCGCACAAGACACCGAAGCTTGCAGATGGATAGTTTTTCGTGTATTTACAAAAACAAAAAAAGAGAAAAAGAAAAAAAAAATAAAAGAAAAAACAGGGGAAGCAATGACTGAAAGTAATCACCCTCGATGGAGATGATTAAGTCGCTTTATAAGCTAATTACGATGAGTTGGCGAGTTTCTCAAAGACGATACTTTTATCGACGTGATGTTGTTCGTTCGAGGATATTTCTAGTGTATCACGTATTACGAATCTTTATAGACGTTTTTCAATATCTCTTGATAATAAGCGACTTTACTTGATAACGAGACTCAAGTCTGTAGATCGACGGTGGATATGCAAGTGTGGACAAACGACCAAACTCACTCGTGATCTCTTTCTTTTTTTATTTATTTTTTTTTATTTTTATTGCAATACCTTCTTATGAATATTAAACTGCACTTAGCTAAATTGTCTAGAGATAATCGAAATTAATTTACGTTTTAATTTAAGTTGTCAACGATTTAATTGGGAAAAATTAAATTGACAAACCTACAGCGTTAATTTATAAATTAACATTTTATTAGTATGAATTATAAAATATATATATGTAAATATGTGTATACCTAAATTAGTTCTAATAAATTTTGACAATTTGTGAAGTTGAGTTAAAATGGTACTATGTGGGAATGTAACGTTTGGCCGTTTGTACAAAAAGAAATGCCTACGCTAAGCCAAACGCAAACACGTCGAATGTTTCTCTAGAGAATGATTAATCGAGGATTATTGGAGGAGTAAATCAATTATTAGCCGTGCTTGACGCGAAACCTCTACAAGCCCTAGCAAACATCGTTATCTCCTTGCACTCCGATATCTTTTAATTGCGACAGGTTTTATTATTATTTCAGGCAAAATTTAGAATTTGTTTAATTATTTTTATATTACCTTTTAATATATTTAGTTTCGTTCAGAAATTACGTTTGATAAAATTTAACAAAATTATAAAATAAGAATAAAATAATTATTATTTGATGGAATATAAAATGATTAATTTATTTACATTTGTAATAAAATAATTAATATAATTATATTCGTATTTTACGTCATAGCGTTTATTAATATGCTGCTTTTTATTATGTTAATATGAAAGATTATATACGACATTTAGGAATGAGTGCAAAGGGATAGATGTGAAATTATCTCTCTAGCCAGTCCCTATATAACGTGTCGTGTAGCATTAATCCGACAGTGTTGCACAGCAATATTGAGTATATATCGCGAGATGATTTTTTTCGAGCACGTACTATTTTGAGGCAACATGTTCGAGGGCGGATCTAGTGGACCTCATGATTTCAAGAAAACGGCGACAACCTGGTCATTTTCAAGCGAATGTATTGCGATCATCGCTCATGTGTATGTTAAATTTGTACATTACTGTGATTATGATTTATCAGCACAAATATAATACAATAACCTAACGTTGCCGAATCAATCAATTACGTTAATTATTGCTGAAATTAATTATCGGTATTTGTTGAAAGTAAATACAAACGTAACTATATAATTTATTTGTTGAAGTAATTAAATTTATTTACATTTAACGTTGGAGTTTTCGAATTTTATTTTGCTGATTAAAATTGCAGAGGGCTAAATACGTTGATTAAATTATTTTTAATTTATGAGATATATATTTGAACTAATTTGCTGCTGAAGGATTAATTAATTTGAAGTATTAAAATTATTTAAATCATAGAAAATATTTTTGAATCTCACATTTACGGGGTGGGAATTTATTTCCTTTCGTTTTAGAGATCCGCTCTTAGAAATATTCCACTATTTTATTTATTTTTAAAGAGGAAGACATTTGCCCGCGATAATCCGAGGGAACAAAATAAAAAAAGAAAGAAGACGTAAAAATTCGCGTGATAAATATCTGTAAATTTAGAAATATATAAAGAGTTATATAAAATTGATATTGCGACCGGATGCAGATAGTCCCTGCTTTAAAAAGGATTGCGATATGTCGTGTCTACGATAGTGACCTTAAAATAAAAGGATCCGAGATGATTGCGGGCAGTGTCTTCTTAACATAACTGATAAGTAAACCGAAGTATGCCGATCTAGTCGAAATGATCGTCGTGTGGCGAATTTATTGTGGCTTAATTTTAAATTAATTAATTAATACCTAATCGACAGCTTCAAGCGGTTTGTATTTTTACGCAATCTGATTTTTCATTTAATTTGCCAAGTCCAATATCTGCTAAAGTATTAAACGAAGCGTTTGCGGAATTAACGAATTTTTTATGCTTTACAAGATTCATTTGATATTGATATTATGCTTAATATTTGAAAGATATTAATAATTAATACAAATATTGTAATTTAGCCTTTAACGCGCCGCTGAAGGGGACTTTTTCATAATAGCTGTTAAGTTTAATTAAGATAATCAAATTGGAATGGTAATTGAGAAACGAACGTTCCGGCTAGAACGGAGCCTCAAGTGCATTTACGACTTATACATATACATATATATATTTATATATATATTATTAAGGTATATATAAATATATATATATAAATATGTCGGGACAAACTTCGTTATAGGAGTGATTATGTCAAGCGAAAGGAGGCACGCTCCTTTTGCCATTGTTCCTTGTTTGCTGTACCGTAAGACAAAGTCATAGTCGAGTAGCAATGCCGGAATTATCATTTCAGCTTTATGCTACATAGTCATAGCAAATGCATACACAGAGATTGTACCGTACTATTGTAAACGATTAGAGGGAACAGAAGAGCGAGTTTTGCGCGGACAATAGCGCTTTTGTCCGCGTAACGAACCACGATCAGAGAAAAGAGAACCTTGGCTATGTTTTTTTTTTCTTTTCTTTATATTAGGTTTTTGTAGCATTCATAAATATAGGCTATATATTTTTTCTTACTTAAGGAAAATGCATGAAATGTATAATGCTTAATTTAAAATTAATACCAATGATAGTAATTAATTAATTTACGATTATGATTATTTTATATTATTTACTAAAGACAATAAATTGGAATCTGAACTGTTAATTTACTTTGATAATACACGATTGTACTTTTCGATTCTTTTTAACGCTTTATTTGCGACGTTCAATATATTAGATGAGTATTTTTAATTCTAAGCGTTAATAAGAAGGATTCTCTGAGGAAAAGTAAATCTAAGCATTCATTTAAACTGCCACTGAAAGCGAAGCGACTTTGTGTCTCTGATCGCGGTTTATTTGTCAAGATAAAGGAACCAACCCCATCTTTTTGTACCTTGTGTCTTAGATGAAGCCTCGTGCTAGTCCGAATCGAGGCTCGCGAATGAAATTTTGCAAATTTGTCATAACATGTGTGTCGCGATTAATATATTTAAACCGTAGAGCTTCAACGAATGAGCGAATAAAATTTTATGTTCACCAGAAAATCCCTGAAACTTTTGAATCTGTAAATGTCTTCTTTAAATATCTTTTAAAATGTGAAAATAGTTACAGATCGATACCAGCAATTTATTTTTCAATGGTCTTATTTTATTTTTTACGTCTTCTTTTATGACACTTTTATTCCTACTATTTTAATCTTATTGCAAAGCTAAATACAGCTTGGCTTTGGGAACGGATGAATAAATCATTCAATATTTCGTTTATTATGTAGTTTATTGTAATGTCAATTATATACAAATTTAAAATTACGTCCAGTGTGCTTCCGACTACGCCGACATACCGTTTTATTTTCTTGTCGATGTGCAATATTATTATATTACAATCGGAGCTCTTCTCGAGCTTTTCGGCACTCTTCACTCATTTCAACAGCGCAACAGCGACAGACTTAAACATAATTATTTCTTATTTACAGTCGAAATGTTTCAAAAGTGCCTTCGGTAGTCTGTCGCCGCTTAGATATTTAAAAAATCTCTATTAACTCTTTAAAAATAGGACAACTTAAAAAATTTAATCCTCTTTATTACTTGCTAGGAATTAAAAATGATACTAGGTTGACGAATAAAACGAGATTAATTAAATTAGTAAGATTAAAATAATGATAGTAATAAATTTGAATTTCTAATAAACTATTTTTCTTTATAAACTTTATAAAGAAAACTTTTATAATTATTTTTTTTTTTTATGTTTTTCAACGAAGTTTGGAATTGATACATTTTGATGCGAATGCCTGCCTCGCATACAATTTCTTTAGAAATATTTATATTCAAAGTAACGCGGATTAATTAAATTTGCAATTGTATCATATTTGTAAAACATTGACAGAGGAAAAACAACGCGTTTCTTTCTATCGCAGCAGCTTTTCGAATTGAAACTTATCACAAGTTTCCATTTGAAGATCCGCGATGTTTTTTTTTTAATTCGCGATTGTTTGGCAGTATATCGTTGAGAATTATCCATCATCCGACTTTCTTTTATTCTTACAATAAAGAAACTGTTGAATTGTTTATTTTTCTGTCTAATTAATCTTTTTATTTTTAGAAAATCGCTTTAATTTTATTTTATATTTTAATTTGTAAAGAATTATTGGAACGTTGCAGTAATATCACAAAATCATCAAAGTTTTACTCCGGCAATTTCTGTTGCAGGAAAATTATGTTACCAAACGTAAAGTTGTTTTCTGCAAGCACTATTAAATCATCTTATTGTTGAGAAAAAAAAGGATTAATTAAATATTTAATTGAGCACTTGAACGATCGACGTCACAAAGATGAATCGTCGTGGCAGCGATTCGAACCATTGTCTTAATTATCATCACTCGGAAGAACGAGGAGCGTCGGCGCGATCCAAATCGGCTCGAACCTTCAGTCTATATTACATGAAGAGATAATGAAGGAGGAAAAGGAGAAAGAAAAACGGCAGATAAAAAGAAAGCGTCATTACTTTGGATCATTAACTTCATATACGTTAGGAAGTTACTTCCTAATTTGTTACAAGAAATTCTGTACATTAAAAATTCAAGAAATATATACACGATGATATCAATTTTCAATAATGAAATTATAACATTTGACAAAAATATTTTAAATATTATTAAAGTAAATAAATGTAAATTAAGTATATATATATATAAAATTAGAAGTGTGAGTATAATGAGATGAAAAACGTCTGTGTGTTAGAAGGAAATAAAATACGATCGAGTTTCTTTTCGAAGGGATGAAGAGTTCTACTTAACGCAAATTTATCTATCCATCGAAGACTATGTGATTTCGGCAGTTGGTCGTAAATTCGAAAGGTAGAAAACGATAACAGTATGACGTTGCCGCTAACACGGGGGCACAATGAATGGAAGTGACACTGGTTGGCCTAAAATGACGAACTTTCTAACATCCCCTGATTTCATGTAAAGGCCAACGGTCGGCTTCCAGGTTTAAAATATCAGTTTCACCCCCGAACTAATGTGTATTCACATAACAATAAAAGTTCTTCCGCTCACTTTATCCCTTATCACTTCCTATCTATCGACAATATCACGATCGCTTCGAAAAATTTTGAAGAATTGTCCTGTTTGCGCAGAGTTTGAGAAAATTTATTCCCGGAACGGTTTTGACTTTAGATCTCGTATTTTTCAATTTTCTCACGAGTCAAACCGACGACGAGAAATAGTCCGAAGAGATTTCCCGACACTCGACGGTCTCAGAAGTTTAATCTAAAGCTTCGACGTTCACTGAAGTCTGAATATTAGTTTTTTCGTGATGTGGCAATGATTGTGTCTCCATTTCGGTGCTCTGATTATATCCGTGGTCAGACTGATAATGATAATGGATCATTTCGCAGTGTTTCTCTGACGATGTCATTGTTTCGGGAGCCTAGTTTCCCCGCGGCCGTGTTAACGTGGCGGCCGCGCGGTCTCCTAAAGTCAGACCCTCAGCTCCTCCATGACCTGAGGATGATTGTGTCCTTTTTTCAAAGTCCCGGTGCCGGTCATCGCCAGGCTCTCCTGCTGGAGTTGATTAGGACTGATAATGAGGTTTTGACCAGGTTTGCCGGGCTTCGTGTTCTTCGGCGGCGGGGGTGGCATAGGCACGTGGCAGGTATTGTTCTGGAGATCGGCGAACTCCGGCGGCGGTATGTGCTGAATGTGATGCCGTTCGGCAGTCTTGGTTTCCAGCTCGCCGCAGATGTTGTTCGGCATCTGGCCGTTCTCCTGGCGCTTCTTCGAGCAGCCGTGGTGCTGGTGGTTACTCTTGTCGCGCTGATAGTACACCCCGGCGAAAATGAGAACGTTTAAAATGAGCAGGCTGCAGCCGATCGCGATCGTGACGCTTAGAGCGGTAGAATATGCCGCAAAACCGTCCTCGGGTAACGTCGTGGTATCCTCAAACGTGATGTCACTGGGGGTAACCGTCGACACGTTGGACGAGGACTTCTCGATGGATGTTACCTCGAGGGTGGTCGTTCTCGCAGTCGTTGGCAGCCTCTGAATGAATCTGGGTGGCACCTGAAGAGTGAGATTCTTCTTGAATTCAACACGCTTGGTTCATTACTTGTTTCAATTTTGATAATTATACGAAAGATAACGATAGTTTTAATAATGTTGTAATACCTGTTCGGCATCGAGAAGATGATGCGATCTAGGAACATCGTCTGAGCCGGGTTTGTGAAGATCAGGCACCAAGTTCAGCCAAAAAGAAAGGCGATGGGCTCTGTAGTGATTCTTCAGTTTCGATTTGAGCTCTACAAGATCAACGAGCGAATTAATTTACATTATATATTATTAAAATAATTGTTATGTTGCAAAAAAATACTTAAAAATTAAAATTAAAAAATTGATATTACATTATGCACATAAAACGTTTAAAATAAATATAAAAAAATTAATCAAAAGTTTTCAAATAAAAGTCTTTTTGTAAAAAAATATTATATGAAAGAGAAGCATTATGACGATTTACCTATGCTAAGATATTTTTTGTGGACGGCTTCATAAGCGGTCCAGTCGATATTTTTAAACTTGGTCCTTTCTGGTCTGGAACCGAGAGATCCGGGATCGGGAGTGCCTTCGTTCGGATTCCTAATGATAGAAGAGACTCGTTAGTAAATACATTTATTTTACAAAGGCACGAGATAAGGCTCCTCGATAGCTTACCCCGTGCGTGCGAAATTTGTTAGGTAAAGTATCACGCTTTCAGAAAGCGCTATTTCGGCTCGAGTGTAGTTTTTCGGCCAGTGAGCCAAACCTCCTACTAAAGGTGCTCCGAAAAAATACGGCAGCTCCTCTCCGTGTATACAGCCCGGCCTCTGAAAAAGTAATTTCATAAAAAATGTGCTGACAGCAAAAGTAAATTCGCAATCAATAAAAAAAATTAATGAATACAAATAAATTTGAATTTGAAATTTGAAAGACGGAAGTGGCGCTTGCTGCGATTATTGTCGTAACTTTCTCCCCCTTTGATCCCCTCCTTGACCAACAAGTACAGAGAAAGAAGTAGTGAGTCGCGCTCTCTCTCATTCCTCCGGTGGCCGGTGTTCCGCGAGTGTACGGACGGTACAATTAACCAAGTTATTAAAGTAAGTTTTATTTCTATTTCCGCGTTAATTATACGAGCATTTTTGAGATCATGGGCCTCATTCGCGAACAATTAATTTCCGGCTTCGTCAATCAAGCTCCGAGCAAGTCAGAGCTCGAATATAATATCAATATAATATTCGGAAATAAATTTTTGACACACCGAAAGACAGACAGACATGGCATTTGCTGCGACGAGCGGCGACGGTGGGTGGCATACGTGACTTCCTCTTCTCTTGGCCGCCGAGTACGGGGAGGTGTAGTAGACCGCATTTTCCCTTATTTCTTTGTAACCGGTGCTTCGCGATACACGTACGCACGTCCTTTGTGTGAGATTCGACGCACACCACGCCATGGTCACGTACGCTAGCCGCCGTCGCAGCACCACGAATGCCATTCCGTTCACTACGTACCGCGAGAGAGACAGAGATCTCGCGGGATAGAAAGAGATAGCTGCGTAAGTGTGGCGCGGTATTCACACGGCTGGCAACCATCATGAATCTATGACGTCTTGATCATCGATCAAGAGCGTATTTCACGCATATAAAGCAGGGCGCGTAGTCGGCATAGGCCGTTACGTGCACTTATTTAAGGTTTGCATGTGCCGAAAAATAGCATACATTTACTGATCTGTAAGTATTACGACTAACCATGAACTTGCTTTGTGTTTCAGATAAGGCGCGAGAGGAAAAACGAAAGTGTCGTCGTTGCAGACATTTAATAAACGAACCGCAGCCGGTTTGTTGGTTACATTTCTCAAGTGTCGTCTATAGTCGCGCGATTATAATTCAATACCCGCGTTTTTCGCGAGTGACTTGCGATCTTAATGAAGCGGATTCTTCATTCCGGACGACATTTCGAGAGAAGGAGGAGGCCTCGGAGAGGCATCCTGCTTCGGTGGAACAACGTTTCGGTGAGCACAATTTTTTATTTGATTTAATTTAATTTTTCATCGTAAATTCTCCCCTCCTTGTTTTTAATCGGTGGAAATGATACTAAACGTCTTTATAATTTATATTCATTTATTTGTTACAGTGTCGTGGCTGCTTTACTGATTAACTTCGCCGCTGGGCATCAAATTGGTAAGTCAGTAACATATTATATTTTTATAACGAACGATACAATTAACCAAGTTATTAAAGTAAATTTTATTTCTATTTCCGCGTTAATTATACGTGCATTTTTGAGATCATGGGCCTCACTCGCAAACAATTAATTTCGGGTTTTGTCAATCAAGCTCCGAGCAAATCAGAGCTCAAATATAATATCAATATAATATTCGGAAATAAGTTTTTTATACACCGAAAGACAGACATGGCATTTGGTGCGACGAGCGGCGACGGTGGGTGGCATACGTGACTTCCCCCTCTCTCCGCCGCCGAGTGCGGGCAGGTGTAGTAGGCCGCGTTCCCTCTCAGTTCTCTGTGACCGGTGCTTCGCGACACACGTATGCACGTGTGAGAGTCGACGCACACCACGCCAAAGTCACGTACACTAGCCGCCGTCGCAGCGCCATGAACGCCATGTTCGCGAGAGAGACAAAGGTCGCGCGGGATAAATAGAGATAGCTGCGTACGTGTAGCGCGGTATTCACGCGGCTGGCAACCATCATGGATCTATGACGTCTTGATTATCGATCAAGCGCGTATTTCACGCATGTAGAGCAAGACGCGTAGTCAGCATGGATCGTTACGTGCACTTATTTAAGGTCTGCATGTGCCGAAAAATAACATACATTTACTGATCTGTGAGTGTTACGACTAACCACGAACTTGCTTTGTGTTTCAGATAAGGCTCGAGAGGAAAAACGAAAGTGTCGTCGTCGCAAACATTTAATAAACAAACCGCAGTCAGTTTGTTGGTTACGTTTCTCGAGTATCGTCTATAGTCTCACGATTATAATTCAATACCCGTGTTTTTCGCGAGTGACCAGTGTGTTTTAATGGAGCGGATTCTTCTTTCCGGCCCGACATTTCGAGAGGAGGAGGAGGTCTTGGAAAGGCATCCTGCTTCGGTGGAGCAACGTTTCGGTGAGCATAATTTTTTATTTGATTTAATTACTTAATTTTTCATCGTAAATTTCCCCCTCGTTTTTTTTTATCGGTGGAAATGATTCTGATCGTCTTTATAATTTATATTCATTTATTTGTTACAGAGTGGTGGCTGCGTTTGCTGATTAACTCCACCGCTGCGCATCAAATTGGTAAGTCAGAACATATTATATTTTTATAACGGACGAGACAATTAACCGATTCGAAATAGCTCTAATTTCGGATTTAATGGATCAATTGCACGTGGAGAGAACGGGGGGGAAAACGGTTGAAAGGATCTAGTGCTGACCAAACTGACCGCGGAATTTAGAGGAATTTTTCCGAGGTCAAAGAATTCTCTTTCACGCTCGATCATATGAAAGCACTCGTGGAATCTGTCGGGCTCCTAGGAGTAGCCACGATTTCTCGTTGAAATTGTAAAAATACCTCGGCCTATTCCGCAAACTTTGCGTTCGCCTGCCAATTTAACAAGCCCGAACGAGGAGTTGGCGTTCTCGAAAAAAATTCAAGCTATCCGTAAGCAGTAGCGGGATCGTGTTTCCACTTTCAATTGACTTTTAAAGTGCTCTCTATGCATCGTCCAAAACCCCCACGGCGAAATATAACTCAATAATAATTATCATAACTGAATTAGTTCAGTTGACGTTAACAATTACAAAATAAACTGTCGGAATGGTTAATGAATAATAGCAGTAATCAAGTCACGATTAAATTACCATTCATTAAACGGGAAACGATGACTCTTTTGATCGCGATCGTTTCGATGAATTAACGACGCATTGAATTAAACGGATCAGTTTATCACGACTCATTTCGCTTGTCGCGATCGACCGGGCGGAGCGCGGGCCCTCTTAAAATATCAGACGTATTAAAAATGCCGGGTAGCCGAGTTATGTGTTTCACTTCACGGCACGGGAATATGAAATATCCAGTTAGCGTTATATTCCCGCGAGGGTGGGCGTTTCGCGAATGCAACCGAAACGTTTTTCTAGATGCAGTCGTGCAGACGCAATAAGTTCGTTGCAGCGTTTACGCGCGATCTTTATTCTTTCTCGGCTTCGTGGCGCGGTGGGTGGGAAGGAAGGGTGCCGGGGCCGCGCTGAACGTTTAATGCACTTTCATTTCGCCGGTGACGGCGGCGGTGATCGCCAGGTCGAGGTGCCAGACGATATTCGTATGCAAAGTGCACCGGGTGTAAGGCATAAAGGTGCCGGTAGAAATGACGGCGCGGGGCGAGAAGGAAAAAGTGTGCGGAAGCTGCAGGTGCGAGGCGAACGTGGAATTTCAAATCCTCCCTCTCCGCCTACCTCGTTCGGGCTTCTTTAAAATTCCACTTCTTCGCCGTTGTTTTTTTTGAATTTACGATGGGGAAGGGGATAAATATGGAGGGTAATAATTTATTCAGCAAATTTTAACCTCGCGCAAAAAGGGGAGAATTTTTCGGAAGAGGATTATTATTTCCCCCTCGAATACTGGACGACTTTTCGAATTCCCTCGTATCTTTTCTCATCCCGTGTATTTAAGACGCGTAGCTAAACGAAACGCGGCTCGCGGACCACCTTGATCTAGCCGAAGAGAACGTATATACGTCTCGAAATTTCGCGCAGCGGTAATAACTGATCTCATCGGCGCAATTTTCGGATTTCCGCTCTGCACATCCGTTTCTTGTTAGACACCCGGATGGGATGAGAGTGGATATTGCTAATATATGTGGCATTAATCGCGCCACTGAAATTCATTCAAAGTTCGAAACTAGGAGCGAGTAAAGGAAAGGGGGATGAGAGAGCCGTACGCTCATCGTAAGTTTCTAAAATCAGATATGAGCAAGAGTCGCCGCCATGTTGTCGTATTTCCGGTGAATCCTAACTTCTGTTTCGTATGCATATACTATATAAGCGTTATAAACGACTTAGGTAAATAATTAATATAAAAAATGAAACGGGGGGGCTATAAATTTAAATGAACCGATTTTATCACGTCGCTCTCTAATATTTTATAGAATTTTTTAAGATCTGTCTAGGTAGGATTTTTATATTTAAAGCCTATAAAGATGAAACTTATTGCATTTACCGTGAGAGATTTAATATTAAATTTCTTTTAAAAAGTATCGTAACTTTCGAGATGTCTTTTATTCTTTGGATTTCGTAGCATCTTCTTCCAATATTCTTTTACTCGAGTCTGCGTGATAAAAAAGAATATTCTGATAACAAACCTGAGGATAGTCTCCGAATTTCGTTTGATAGTCGAAGACATATAGATAGGAGTTCCTATGGGATTGGCTGTGAAGATCTGCGGTTCTCGTTGCCGGAGCAACCGTGTTCGCATCCCCTAGGGCCTCCAGGGTTTCGTCCCTGTAAAAGGATGTATATATCCTTTTTGTGGTTTTCATAAATATATTTTACAAACTCTTTCCGAGCTCTAGCGAAAAATAAATTTGAAGATATACAATATAATTAAGAGTCAAAAATAAAATAATTGGAAATCTCTTAAATTACGTTTGGACGTGTCAGCTCGTAATATATATCGTGAATAATAAAATGAGTATTTGCACGTCAAAAATTAATAAGCGTACAATTAAATAAATATTACTGGTGATTTGTTCGTCGTTAATGAAACAAATAATTGAAATATGACGCTAATTAAAATAAATAATAAATTACCGCTGTAAATCATAGGCTTTTAATGAAATTTTCGTCAAAAGTTACCTGATGTTTACGGGATGTTGCACGGGTCGTTCCCAGTCTGTATACTCGTTTATTATGGTTGCTAGAATCTCCGGTTGGTGATACGTGTACGTGTTCCGCACGAACTCACGTAAAATTTTTGTTCTTCTGTCGGCCTCGATCCCATACTGAGCATCCTCGGAGGTTAACGAAAAATACGCCTCGGAGCGAACAACTCCTACCATTAGATCGTACCTGTGAATTGAAAAAAAAAAAAAATGTTTGTATCATTTAAAAAAGTAAAATAAATTTCATAGCAAGTTGCAATTTACAAACATTTTTAAACTTCTCGCTTTAAAGTATAAAAAGTTTTTATGCATATTATTATTATTTGCAAATCTCGAAGAATTGCATTCGTGTTTATTTAAAACTTTATTGCTGCCCGTATAATACTTGTTAGCATGGTAGAAAAATTTTGTAATTATGAGAAAAATTGCAGGGAAAGGTATATAAAAGTTTCGATTATCCGTATTTGAATTTATAAGACTCTAGGATAGGGGGATAATTCCACTAGTGCTGGATATAAAAATTTTTCGATCTTTACAGTCTTGTTTACGTGAGCTTTTCGTATTTTTCAACGAGGAATAAAATAAGAGTTATTCTCGATGTTGTAGGATACGATTTTATCTTTCTCCGTGAAGCTCCTGCAAAACTCGGGTATTGTTTCTCGCGCTATTTATTTTCTCTTGCTTCGATGCTCGATCTCGCTAGTTATAGTGAGCGGCAAAAAGCGGTGCTGCGATACCTCGACAGTTTTGCCACGACGTCCTTCCTCAGAAGGATGTTGTTGAGCGTATTGATCGTGTCGACTTGTAGGGTGTAGTCCTGATCCTCGGGATCGCCCGGATCGATTACGACACCGTCTATGCTAGGGCCAAAAGCTGGCGCGAACTCCAGCCCTTTAACAGGTACCGATACCAATTCGCTCAAGGACACGTCTCTCAAACACTTTAGTAGAGCCTGAGGATCTTCCGCCACCTGCGACAGAATAAAATCAGCACTTTAGTGAGATAATAACGATCAAGTACCTCCCATTATCGCATTTTGGTTTTTATGCCCCGTAAGCGTGAAAAAGAGAGGCATTAACGTTTCCCAATATTTCTTAAATTTTCTCTTCGCGAGTACGAGGTAACAACAGTTTTCGAGGCGACTATAGGGAAACGGAAATTCGCAAACTCAGTCTTGGAAAGACAAATAAGTAACGGGATTATATTTGCTATTTAATTTCGAGCGGATTTTCACGAAATCGCAATCACGCTTAATTACAGTAATCAAATGTAATTACGCGACGCAGAAATCGAGCTTAATTGCAATTATAATAACGGCGCAGTGACTAATCGAGAGCGGGACGATTAATAATCTCTTCTGCCAGTTTCGTTTAGAAAACTGAACTCGAGATCGGCCACGGGGCCTGTCGTTACAATTAGAACCGCGAGCTGCGGGATACCCCATTAACTCGTACCATTTAACGCGATTGTGCCGGGCAATTTTATCGGATACCGACGCAATCAGGCGCCAGTTCTCTGGTTCGATTCGATGGGGATCTTGAATCACGATCCGCGCGCGGGGCAATTTCTACACGCAGGACGTTCGGTTAGCTCGGTGATTCGACATTCAATTGCGGCCGCGTCTGCGTTGAAAGCCGGATTTCCAAAGACGATTACCGACGTTAAAGCAATTCATTTGCGTCCGACCCCGAAATTAAAGCGAATCGCCAGGGCGGTTCCTCGGTCACTGAATCCGCGCTGAGCGACGCAACGAAAATCTTGTTTACCCTGGCCCCGACGATGTGTGCGAGGTGGTGGCCTCGTTAAGGCGCGCGCCTTGTTCCGACGGTATATCCTTGCCGGAAAATGCCACGCCGGAAAATGTCGACCCTCTCCCGACACGATCCCACACATCCCGTGACGCGTCAGAGTCCCGAAACGCCTTCCGTTATGCCCGGGCGATTTGCCACGTGAGTTATTCGCGCGCGTTACACGCACTTTATCACGTGCGATAAACAGAAAGGAAGGGAAGTAAAAAAGATTTGTTTGAGGAAACGTTTACAACGCGAAACATGATAAAAACGTTTAAAGGCAAATTTTCCCCGTTTGAATTGATTATAAAATAAAAACGACCACGGAAACGTATTCGGTATTAGCGGGAAAATGGTTTTCGCAAAAACGCAACAGAGTGAAACAAGTTTCGAGACTGTTTTTTTTTTTTTTTGCGAAAAAAATTTTTGAATCGCTGCCAAAAAAAATCTGGTATCGAGCCTAAACGACCGCGGTTCGTATCTCGCGATTGAAAGTAACGATTAAACGGGGATTAAACATCGATGGTTCCTCGTTTTTGTAAAGCGCCTCGAAAAAATAGCGGTGTGCGAACCGGGAATTGTGACGAGGGATTGCATTATGCTGTTCGGATTGGCAAACTTGTAACGAAAATCAATTTTATTACCGCCTTCGTTCGAAATATTGGCAAAGGGCTTGAATTGGGAAAATACTGTTGGAACCGGGTTATCCTTTATTGCGTTATTTTTGACAGACGAGAAAAGGCGCGACGGGATATCGGGGCTCTTCATCGACGGGGATCGGGAATGCCGTCGCCGGAATTTACAGCGGTGCATATCAATTTCAATGAGAACGCCACGGCGGCTCCGCGGTAATAAAGTGAGCCGAGTAAGTAATTCACCTTTAATAAAATAGCCGTCAACCGGGGGGCAACATATTTTTCATGGCTCGTGGCGCAGGAGTGTCCCAGAAAAAAAGAACGAAATAAAATAGAAAAAAAAAAGAGAGGGATAAAAATAACGATTCCGTGCGGAATAATGGTATAATGATACATTTTGGTGAGCCGTAAAATGGTTGTAATTTTATTTAATGCTATTTCCCGCGAAACTGATATATATATATATATATATATATATATATATATATATATATATATATATATTAATTCGAGCAATCAAGAAACTTCCAACTGATAAAATAATTGTCACAGTCGCGCGCGGCACCGAATTTGCATCGGCCGGACTGCAATTTGCGAAATTTAACGTCCCTTTTATTGAAAGTGCGCGCGCACTCGCCTATTGGGGCCGATGTCTCGAGTGTATATTAGCTTAATTGAAACGCGCCGTTAATATAATTGGTATTGCGTAATTAATGCTGTAAAAACACCGGGCGCGCGGGCGCGCTCGCATTTGATATTTTAATTTATGTCTGTCCGCTTTTACGCGGTCGTTTCGCCGCCGACGATCGAAATTATCGCGAATTATGCGAGCCGCGCTCGTGAAAACGAGCGAATAAGAATTAATGCCGGGCGCGAGCGTCGACACAATGAAATACAACCGGCACGTATTCCGTCGATCTTGCCCTGCAAACTGAAATCAACAAAATGCGTTCGGGCTCAACGTCACTGAACTCGCAATTTCGTAGACTCAAAACGTCTTTTTAGATTTATTGAATATTAGCAGCTTTTCACAAATTTTCCGGCCGAATATTTCCTTAGAAATATTTTTATCTTCCGGATTTAGTTTTATTCGCAAAATTTATCTTAAAGCTCTCGGAAAATTACCTCCGTTTTAATTCCAAGAGATCGACAAGCCTGTCGATATTCACCGCGTGTGCAAGATGATCTAAATTTTATGGACGTATAAATGTCACTGTTTCGGAGGAGAGAGGCTCGCGCGGCGGAAGGGGACGGTTGAAGGGTTAATGAAATTATAGGCTGACGCGCGTGATAATTTCGACGCGATCGGAAGGACATGTTTGTTGGTACTCACCGACGAACAATTTAGGTGTTTGGCGACCTGCATAGCGTAATTGGCGGCGCCTCTCACCAACGCCCAGGGTGAAAGCGCGCTGCCCGACATCAGAACGCCCCGATGGAACAGCAGACCTGCAATCGAGTCACCCGCTAATGTCACGTACACTGCATTTCGTGAAGCTTTGCTACGGGCGCGATAAAATTGCACCTCGCGGATGTTAATTAAATTTATTATGCAAGTAATCTCAATAATAATAATAATAAATTGACGAAAGTCCTGCCGTTTATTAAGACGCTATTAATATACACTTTGCTACGTCGCGCTCGGTACCTTAAATAGCGGCGTAATTAATTATTCATAACACTCCGGCGCGATGTTTAGTTCCCCAAGTATTTTCCCGGCCATTATTATTACTCAGCGGCGCTTCCAGACGTTTGCGATCTTTCGGGTCCTTTGTGCGGGAAATGTTCGGCGTCGTAAAAATTCGACGTCTTAAAATCGCTACCGTTCCGGATCCTTGTGTCATACTTTCTGAAAGAATCCCCGGCTTTATCGCGGGATTTGCAAATCGCATCTCGTAACGCAAAAATGCTTGTTCGCGCGGCAAGAGATTATATATCGCGACGCAAAATTGAATTTCGAGATGATTTTGGGGTCGATTCTCTTCGCGAACGGAACCACGGTATTACCTGAGTAAACGAAATACAATCCGAGTTTCAATGCATAGTAACGAATACTCATCTCGACCGCTCGATAGATTTATTTCCAATCAACGACTTCCATTACGACGTTATCAGCGATTTCCGTTCTAAAGACGAGCGGAAAGACTCGCCAAACGTGCCCACATACAAGATGTCGTGGAAAAAAAAAAGAAAAAAAAACGAAGATAAATGCGTCGCGGTATTGGAAAACGTACGCCGCCGGGAAAACTTTTGTGAGGAAGATTTATATTATGCCGCGTTCTAGTCCCACATGCCAGCATATATTTTCATAATTATTTAATTATTATTGTCTACATTTTTACGTCATTATTTGCACGTTAATATTATGTAAATGAGAAATTTAATAATTAAGTAAACGAGAGCTCTTATTTATTTTCCGAGGCTGAAACGTCTATTTAATTAACAATTTTTATTTTCTCTGTAGAGAAAGTGCAGAGAAAATAAAATGCTGAAGGAGCTTCCTTTACTTTGTAATAATAATAAAATGTATGTAATATCTTGGCTTGGAACAAAGAGTCGGGCGGAGGCTTATTAGTCATTAATTTTCTCATCACACGTCGCGAAATTGGACATTAGGTAAGACATGAATAGGCAAGAGGGTGCAGCGCGAAGAAAATTAAGGCGGCGAGGCGAACACGACGTTACACAACTTCGTCGTGTTGGTTTCTCTATTATTTAATACAGAAGACCGGGATAAGTCGCTTAATCCCAATTTTGTGAGTCGTTAATCTTGATATCTCGAGGAGACGCGAGGGATTCTCTGAAAGACGCCACATATATCAGATCTAAATGCCAGAAAGTGTACGAAAATCTTTTTATTGATTATTTCCAATTAATTTATTTATCGCAGACAGATCTTATTTTAATTATTTCTTGAATTATTATTTTATTCTTAACGTAGAATACTGCGTTTGTCATTTTCCGCATCGTTATTCTGAAATTTTTTATCTGTTCTTATTGTTAATTATACAAATGCACGTTATTAATTTAAACCCGCGATGCAAGAAAAGTTCGCTCGATAAATTTTCCCGCGTTTGTGTATCCAATCGAGCGGAGGTGAAGTAAAAAGCGACGGAGTAACGTTTTCCTACGTGTAATACCACGGTTAGCTTCGGTCAGGGCTATCTTGATATTCGAAATGTCTTGGGAGAGTAATCTTATCAACCCGATACACGTCAATTCGGTCTCATTCATTTAGCGAGGGAGATACCAGAGTAAACTCTGAATATCCTGGCGGCATCCTCGACGTATTTCCGACATTACGGAATCAAGATGGCCCCGTTCTTCCGATATCCGTCGTCGCTGAGAGGACGACACCGAACGATAAGATGGTGTCGAAGCTCGCGACATTAAAGGACTATTAAAGGATTATCGCCGGCTCAAATTCCGTCGCGTTACTTGGATTTAATGGCAGGTCTCCATAATACCCGAGGATTAATTAATTCCCTTGGGGTAACAGGATCCCCCGGCGACTAAGAGTTGGACAAATTAAAGACGCGGGATCAAAGGAAACGAGGAACCGAAGTCCGATTATTAGAATTTAAAGAAGAAAAAAAATAGAAAAAAAGTAGTAGAGACTTTAATTCAAAGAGATCGAAAAATCAAGAAAGTCAGGACGCGGGATCGGAGCAATCGCGCAAACTGAAAAATCATGAGATCGGGATTTGAGAAAGCCGTGGTCCGAGGATTCGAGTGTAGTATAAATTATTCAGCGCGCTGAATCGAGGAAAACGAGAAGGTAGAAATAAAAAAAATTCGAATTTTGTAGGAGCCCGGGATACAAGAATGTAATGGACAAATAGGGTTTCAATAAAAGAAACGAAAAGTGGATAAAAAATAAAATAGGTTATATAAATTTATATTACGACAAAAAGATCGAGAAATTTAAATTTTATTGTTTATCGCCGCTCGGGGGGATCGCTTTTCCGCGCGAAAGGAACGTTAGTTCGTTAGGAAGAGGTGCGATATAATTTTTTGACCGGATATCGCGTGTATTCTCGGTCGTGTTCTTCGATGAGTCGCGTCGGCGGCGGGTTTATCGGGTCGGAAGGACCGAAAAACAGAGTATCGCAATCTGTTTCGGTACCGCAGGGCTTATCGTCGGAGGACCTTCTGGATGATAATTCACTACAGCTGCGAGTTGTCAATGGTGGCGGGGCCAGCTGATTCCTCTATAATTTATGGTGTCTGGTAAACCACCCTATTATTCCTGGCTCCTCCGTATCATTGTCTCGTGCGGGTTCTCGCTTTTCGACCTCCGCTCTCCTCCTGTCTTCTCTTACACTCTATCGTTTCTACGTGACATTATCTGTTTCCATACGACCCGACTAGAGATAGATAGGAAGTATTTTCTATGGGCTGGTTTAAGACACAATAAACTATTGCGACAACATTTCTATACCGGTATCAAAAATGCATTCTTGAATCAAAACGTACAAGATATTTTACTTAAGAAAGTACATTCCACTTTTCTCCTTCATTTGTAAATTTATTAGCCGACTTGAGCAAGTCTTTTTTTTTTTTTTTATTAAAGATCGTTATTAAAGATCGATATATTTAATTTTATATTTTTTATTTATAACATATTCGTAAAATTCGTTGATTATTTTGCACATATTGATTATTTATCGCAAAGGAAAGAGTTTCCGCGTTAGATTTAAAGACTATTCGCGACTGAAAGCTCAACTCACCGTCAGGAACCGCGTGGCTGGTCATCAGGAAATTCACACAGGCGGCGCCGGTGCCGTGTCCCACCAGCGTAACGTTTTTGGGATCGCCACCAAAATAAGCGATGTTCTCTTGTACCCAGTGTAACGCTGCGATCTGGTCCATCAGACCATAATTCGCCGGGGAGCGTAAGTGCGAGTCTGTGTTGGCGTTTAGAAAGCCTGCAATCAAAACAAGCTCCGCTTATGGTCGGTGCGACGCTCTCGTGTCCATTATCGACGGTTACGGCTAGTATAACATCATCGTGATCGCACCGGAATTACCGCCGATGGGCTTAATTCCAATCGTCGCGTGTCGCAAACTATCGAATGACAGAAGAGATAAATCGCGGGATACAATGGAATTGGGATTAGCCATTAATCTGAGTAGGAAATATGAGAAAAGGCGAATCCGGAAGTATAATTACGGGCCATTGATTATTTTAACGCTTAGAAGTAATTAAATTTAACCTTTCGGCGAATCAAAGCTCAACGCGTTCGATTCGATCAATCAAACTTTCGTACCTTTTAATACCCCTTTTCATATTAATAGAAATAGTTATTCGTAGCCATTAAACTCCTCGGCTCCGATCGAGCCAGCTGCAGCGCATAGATCGTTTTTCAATATTAAACGAAAATTCAATTTTTACGGTTGAGTTCACATTTTATTGTGAAAATCCCAATATGACTCGGGGGGTTGTTGTGCTAAATTTAATCTGCCCGCGTTCTGCTTCAAGTATCAACTGATGTATATTAACTGATTTTTGCGTCCATTTGCTGGGTGAATTATTCGACGTGGTAGGAACACCCCGGGCGGCTCCGCCGCGCGAAAGGGCTAAATGGTCGCGGGATGCAGAGATTGGCTCGTCTGGCGAGCAGCCGGTATGATTTACTGCTCAGACGCGTATCACGTCCTACTTTGTGTATCGTTTCGCCGAACGAGATATCGCTATCAATTGGCGGAGCCGGGGTGATATTTATGACGGCCGGATGGCGCCATTGGCAACAGTCTTACCCGATTTGTCGGGTGCGCGGCATTGTCGTGATACGCAAACCGTTCCCGACTTCGTCCCCGTCGAAATACATTCGTCAATAGACCGACTTTATTCTCTCCCCTTCCGTTTCCGGCAAATAAATCCGAATCCGTAAATCTGCCACCCGTCCAGATTTATGCATATTTATTCCCGTACTTGTTCCATTGGGTTTCACAATTTTATTTTACGTTTGAATACCAGGGCACGTCGATCCGAAGAAATTTCGCGTGCGCACGCCGTGCGCTCTCGAATACTAACGAGATGATTCTGGTTAAGCGCTTTTCATTAGATCGCACGGTAATTATGGCTATTTCCTTCTTCCTCCGGATCTAATTACGGAACACAGGAACTCGCGCACGATTCACTAATTTTCATTATTTTTACATAACGATACGACTCGCGACCGATAAAAAAAAATAAAAAAAATATAAAAAAATAAAATAATATTAAAATAAGTGCTTGATAAAAAGAGACAATTTTTTTTTCTTTCAATTTTATTTTAACTGATTAATTATTAATTTTTCAATCGAGCAAAGACCGGTTATTGGCGGTATCAGCTATCCATGTAGTCAATTAGATCGAGTCTCTTTTAATATAGATGGACGGGGAAATGAGATTAGCGCTAATCGAGTCGGATCCTGACCCTTCGGGGGTTTTCCGCCTTTTCCTTCCAGGATCGAATTAAATCGCGAGCGCGACGATTGTTGTTGCTGGCAAGGTCGGACGTGATATTTCACCCTTGCAATAAGGTCGCGCCTGCCCGGCATGTTTGCCTCGTCGCTCGAAACGCCATGCCATTAAATTATCCATCATATTTACTCGCCGACGTACTGGAGATTGTTCTTCGCGGAGCTAAGAGGATTATTCCCATTATGAGCCGACGTGTATATACTTGCCGGGGCGCATTAACTTTAGGGCACTCGGTGCCTTAACGAGGGAGGCGTTACTGTCGCTAGAATCTAGGTCAACGATGTTGCGCCGACTGTTTCTCGTCGGCCCTGCCAAATCGATAATTTGAAAAGCCATGCCGAGTGGAAAAACATCCCGCTTTCCATCCCACATCTCAGCCTCCATAAGATTATGTGAGGTCACGTAGGTTTTAATAAAATGGAGACCGGGAGAGTTTTCGTGGATCGCTTAAGAATTAATCCGCCCGATCAAATCGGAAATGTTTATATCTTATATTTTCCCCGGGCTCTCTCCTGGATTTTCTGAAATTCGAAGTTTTGGAGAAACGAGCTTCCGTCGCGCTTGTTGCGTCTATCTCCTAAGATTTTCGTTCAATGGGACGTTAGCGATGCAATCTGATGTCGCCGGGAAGCGTGAATCTCGCACCTTCTTCGGCCCTCCCTTTGGACTTCCGCGACGTCGAATTCCTGCAGGATTAGAATCTCGCGAGACTTTTGTGTAATGGGACGTTTGCATCGCTCGATCTCTCCCCGTCTTACGTTCCCTCGTTTCGGCCTCTAGTTTTCGGCGCCACGTCTGGTCCGATCCAATAACGATTCCTCGCGCACTCGACGTCGAAAAAGGAGTTAAAATAAATAAAAAAAAAAAACGCACAAAGCTCTTTTGCGCGCGGCCTCGCACGCATCAGAGAGGTGCGAGAACATGAAAGCGGAATAGAAATAAAGCACCGGTCATGTCCCATTTGATATTCAACCTCCGGCGTATCTGTCGTGCTGCGCTTCCGTGTCTCCCATTCTTCTCGTTACAATAGAACTGCTGAACGCTATTCGTTGATTTAAATTTTCCGGTACACGCCGGTATACACGCGCGGGGGTGGAAAGGTACTAGGGTTCGCCGGGATATCGCTGGTCGGCGCGACGCTCACAAAGCGCCGCATCATTTTTCCGAAACGAAGGAAAATGGAAAAAAATGGGGGCGTGCGCTCGCGAGAAAAAAAAACTGCGGTTGCTGCGGAGTGGAATTTCCTGGACGTCGCCATTTTATCTCGCTACTCGTCGCAGTTTTTTTTCTCTCACGGTCATTTTTATTTTTTTTTTTTATTTTTATTTTTCACATTTTAATATCAACAGAATCCAATTCTAGAATTTGGATTCACTATTTGTTGCCGTGCCGTTGGCCCTCGGGTTTACTTTGATGTCTTCTTAACGCTGGTTTCCTCGCTATCCCGTTTTTCATGCGCAAATTTTTTTCTAACGCTTTATCTCACGTATTTTACAATAAAAGATAGTAACGTTTAAATTCAATTTAAAGTGTCATATTTTTTTTTTAAGTCTCTAAATTTTTTATTCTACCTGCGTTTTTAATTCTGATTATTTTAATTCTTTTTCGGTGAAATCTTAGGGCGACAGGATTTTAAAACGTCTTATATGCAATGAAAGTAATAGACGGGAACAGCATGGTTTACTGTCGCGTTGAAGAACAGGATAAGAGAGAGCGAGATAAATAGATAGATAGATAGAGAGAAAGAGAGAGTGAGAGAGAGGGGAAAAGGGGGAGTGGAGTCAAGAATTTAGTTTGGTGAAACGGAAGACCTGACCGTAATGAGTTTCCTATTAGATTTGGTTGCCCGGGTTGCCAGGCAACAACCCGGGTCGCCGGAACTTGCAATCCCTGTGGCGTTCGCGGCCAACTTCTCACCACCGTTTCTTCATGCTTTTCCACTTTTTCTGCAGCTTCTTGTTTGTCGGTCGGCGAGCGTCGCACGTCAAACGTCACGGACTAACAAGTTCTATCTAATGGCGTGAACGCGCGCGATTACAGTATCCTAGGTTTCGGACAGGCGAGTGTGTTTTGAACTAATTGACCGGTTTCAAGGACCGGTTACACCAACATCGAGCAACTTCGGCCATCTCTTTCGCGACCGCAGCTCCTGGCCTGAGCATTTGTCTATGGATGGAGAAGGAAAATTGAGTAAACACACTTAGCGTTAAGTGACGTTGGTGTAACCGGCCCTAAATAGCTAATGAGCTACGGTCGACTGGCTCGTTTCAAACCTTAATTGCTGCGAGGTAGCGTTTCACACCATTAAGCGAGCAACTAACATATGTGATTTATCTGAGTTCCAAACAGTTCGCAAAAGTTATATCTGACTCAGCAATCGAGATTAATTATCGAGTTTAATGCAAAGAAAAGGGAGGGAAGGAAAGAAATGCACACAGAAGCTAAAAATAAAAAAAAAAGTATATACGTATTTACAAGTAGATTAAAAAATTGAACTATTTTGACGAATATAAAGATTAAAATATTATACGGCAAAGCAGAAATAAAAAATAAAATAAAATAAAATGAACACGGTATCTACGCGAAAGTTAGATAATTAGTAGGTTTTCGAAAGTTGAAATTTATTGCTCAGAAGTTTAAGGAACTGAAAAAGTATAAAAAGCAGCTTAATCCGAAAGGATAATATATCAACTGCGGTGTTGAAACCTCAATTCCAAATGTCTATTCACATCCGAGGATAGACAAAAGGTGCGGGAATTCTCAGACATTCTCTAAGATTCTCAAGTCCAAAAAACAGGAGATTTGGCTCTCCTGAAAATCCAGGACAGGATGGATCTAGACGTCACCGGATTGGAACCCGAAGGCGTCTGTCATGACTCACCCAGAATGCCGAGTCTATAGTTGATGGTGACGACGACGACACCTCCGTAACTCGCCAGAACGCTGCCGTCGTAAGGATTTCCACTGCTCCATTCGTAGCTTTCGCCGTGCACGAACACAATTACGGGATACCTTCTACCGCCGCCGTCTCTCGCGCCGGCTGTAATCAATAAAATTATTCCGTGATCGATCGACATAGTCTCGACACTTGATAGTTTACGTCGTGCGGCTTTAAAAGGTCATTTTTCAGGCTTTTAAGGCTCTATGAAGTTTTGACAGTCAGATAAAGAATCACCATGTCCCGGAGAAATGCAAACTTTACCAGCAATCAAACGGTTGTATCATAAAATAAAATAAAACCGTAAATTAAAATTATAAATTATTAATACGTTTATAAAATTTAGTTTTTTTTTTTTTTATAAAACGTACTTTTTAATAATAGATGAACGAAAATTAATAAAATTTTTTATGTCGTAAAAACAAAAAAATAATTAAAATAATGAAAAAGAATACATGACAAATTATTTTGCTACTTATTTCAAATCCGCGCATAATAGATAAGCTGCGCCAATTAGATGACGTGTCGCCTATCGCTCTTGATATAATTAAAACAAGCGACTGGCGATGGCGGTGATTCGTACACACGAAAGGGGTGTGTCAATCTGATTTGCCATGGTAATGCTGGAAGGGTGAATGCGCGAGGGTGATCGCTGCGGCTAGACCGAGCACCGGTCATAATTCAACAAATCACGCGTCATCATCCTCGCGATAGTGACCCGCATCACGATTATTCTGTTGCCGTGTGCATCCTTCGATTCCCTTCCCTCGCGAAATCCTGCGACTCTACGGCAGGCCCCATTGATCACACCCTTGCCTTTGGTCTATGTAAAATCGAAATCAGAATTTTATATTTAATATTAAAGTTGATTTTATACAGTTCTCTGGTTAAAAATGTTAAAAATTGTACGACAAGTGTTAAATTGAAGCTCGAAGAAATCACATTAAATTTATTCCGACATTTTTATTTTGTAGAATTTTTAAAAAGTAACTTAAGCCAATAAACGCGAACTTTCTTTATCGCGCGACGGCGGGGATTTTGACATTTATTTGCACTCTTGATGGTTAATTTCTTGAAAGGATCTTGCAAGACTAAACGTGCCGCGGAAAATAAACGGCGTAAATGCGATTAGAGGAGCAAACGGTCGCTTGATTGCCTGGCCGTGTTAATTAAGTGACCGTCCAGAACGATGAAGATTCGGTGGTCAAATCAATTAATGGACCGCAACTGCGCCGGTTAATTATTATTTTCATTATCGTGCTTGTAGCTTCCTCACGTGCTTCCTAATTGGCGACCTCCGCCTATTGCGCGAAATACACGTCCCCAGATACACGTTATCCGCTGAAGCCCGTTTTATAAAGCTGAGAACTCACAAGGGAATTCTGATTACCCGTATGTAATACCTTAGACTTGCAATTAACCTTTAGCATTTTTTTTTTTAAGCATGATAGCAAATTTTTTTTTATAAGCATGAAAATAATTTTTCTTATGAAAGAAAGGAATTGAAAATGAAGAGTTAATATTAATAAAAGTTTACTATCACTAATTAAGAAATATATTTAATCTGCGCGATCGAACCACCAGCTGCAAAATCAGATTAGTTAGATAAATTTCCACTTGGGTAGATGTAAAAAATTTCAAACTTATAAACTTATTTGAAGATTTAGTAATATTTGAGATATCTAGGTATTTGAAGAATAAATATGAGTATGCAGAATTTACAATATTCGAAGATAAAAATTGGGAATCCGAGATAAGGAGACAATGGGGAAAGAGAGAATGCGGTTTATCTGCGAATGTCAATTTTCGATATGAAATCCGTGAATTCGGAATTTAGGGATATTGAGGGATTTTGCAATCGCGAGTTTCGCGTTTTCCCGTAAACAAAGAGTAAGAATCTCATTTCCCTGTCGCGGAAGGGAGAATCGGGGATTCGAACTTATCCCGGCCTCGACGGCCGCCATACATTATTTCGGCCGTGAATAAATTTACAAGCGCCCTGTCAATATTTGATGCGATCCACAAACAATTTGCCGGGGCGCCTCTAACGGACTTTACATATTCATAAAGCGGTGCTCCGTAGTTTGATATCACGGATGGTAAACGAGAACTACCTGCGTTCCCGTTAGATCGCTTTATTTTGCAAACTCGATATTGCGTCCGCCTTCTTAGCGGCGTTTCCTTTAATCCTTTCGAGCTCCCGGCGAACGCCACCAACAGAGAAAGTACACCCGCATTCATCACACGAAAACCGAAACTCCTCTGATCCGTCTCGACTGTATGTCATCAAGGTTTAATTTCAACATTGCCACCACAATACTCGAAAAGTATTAACGGAAAACTTATTAAACCGCAAAATGTGGCTGCAATCGTTTTTTTTTTTTTTTGTTGTTTTTTTCAATTAAGTGGACTGAAATAAATATCTAGACTGTAAAATTTGGATTTTCATTATTGCAATATTTAATATACTAAATTGAATTGGGTTTTAAAAATAACTTTTTTATTAAATTCTTCAATAAATTATTTCTACGCGTCAATATAAATATGGGAATATTAAATGCTTAGCGAAATTTAAAGAGTTTCATATCGCAGAAATTGAAACTGAAACGTTCTCTCTCTTTTTTTTTTTTTTTTACGGTTATAATATTTATTATCGTAAATTTTCTTTTTAATTTTATTTTAAATTTTAATTTTATTTCTCGGACTGTATTATTTCTTTAACTTTCGCGAACGTAGAAAAAAAAAAGAAAAAATAGAAAAGAAAAATGCGAGCAGAGGGAAGCGCAAAGCTGAATGTGGTAGGGTTAACGTCAGGATAAATCTGCACAATGATGCGCGGCAAGGTCGGGTACAACTGCAGTCCAGCGCACTTTATCGCGTCGTCCTGCGAGTTACAGTGACACAGGCGGGATTACGGGGTACAGATAAGGACGACGATGCGGTTATCACGGCTGCATTCATTGCTTGTATTCACGGTGAAATCGCCATGGTAAAAGCTCGCATGCAGGCCGGGAGCGACGTACATACACGCCGGATACGCTCGTCTTATTAGAGATGTTCTGACGACTGCTCTACGTGGCAGCTCAAGACAATGACATTTACATTACTTTTTATTATTTAACCGAAGGTTAATGCTCTTTAAAAGAAAAGTATACACATTAGAAGTGCTTGGAGTTCCATGGAATTTTATGTTTAAATTGTTTCAAATATTATTTCTAAATTGATATCAAATTTTAAATTTTAAACTACTTTTGTGATTCTTTGAGGCTTTTATTTTATGTTTCACTGCGTATTGAATTCTCGTTTTATTTTCTACAAAATATTTTCCGAATTAAAAGTCTCCTTTAAATTATAAACTGTAAATGGTAAACTTATATCTTTGCATTTTATAAATTCAAATAAATTAAATTTGATCTTTACAACTTTTACTCGAGAGCGTGGAATCGTTACTGCAAAATGCATAGAGCATTTCAAAAACAAATAAAATATTCTGCGTTATTTGAAAATAGTTGGCAGGCAAATTGAGCAATTTAATAAATGGTAACCAGCGTTTTTATCGAGGTGCCGCATTGCTTCCGCATAAATATTGATCGCGTATTGATCGGCGCGACCGCCATTTTCATCTTTTGATAATGCGTCCGCGTATTAATGGACCTGTCTGTGGTGACTGTTGGTATTAACCTGGATAAATGGAATAAAGTTTTCGCCGAACCGGCGGTCAGCGCGCGATATTGCCGCGCTGTTGTTCCGCCGGAAAATAGCGGTCGTCACGGCGAAATTATTGTTTTTATCGAAAGTTCGCGGAAATAAATTCCCTCGGGTTTTTTTTTTCCTCCCCTCCCCCCTCTCCACTCCTTTTTTTCTCGGACAGCAAATCAATTGAAATGGATCGCGTAATGTAAACGGAACTGATTGAGGTAATAAATTCGCGGCGAGGAACACCCGCGATACACCTCGATTGCAATGCAACGGCCAGCGGAGAAAACGCAGGCGCGCATCGGCCAATTAATATCCGCCCCGGGCCCTCGGCGATTCATTTATCAAAAAGTCGCGAGATCACCGGCCGTGCCGCGATAACGAACGGCTCGGGCAATTTTTCACGCCGCAGTGAAACCGCGGCCTCTTATTCCGCCGGCGTTTCGTCGTTATCGCGTTTACAGCCAATCCACCCGCTTCGAACGTAAGTGCCGAGCGAGCCCTTTTTGCCGATTTTATTTCGCCGATCGACAGAAAAATCGAATCCCGAGGTATTATTAACGCCCTTGCAATAAGAAACTCGAAGGGACAAGAGTTATTCCGGTAAACGGGGCTAACCGAATTCTATGGCAAAATCCTACGAAACGTTGAGATGTATCGCAAATCGTTGACCTCTACTACTAAAATCTTCGCGTTTTTGTACGCCTTAATATTTTCGTAAAACTCACTGTTCTCAAATTTTAACCGTGCACTCCGGGATTATCTATAATTTCCCAATATGCGGGAACTCTTTTTTACCGAGAAAGCTTCCCCACTTTCTTTATTATCCGTTTCCATTATTCTGCAGGAATTTCGACGCACTTCCGCGCCGGAGGCGCAGCTTTCCAATCTCTCGCTACTTCTAAACGCAATTTTATTTATACAGTAAGGATTCTCGAGCCCTTGGAGATTTATAATTTACGCTTTTGCATGCAGAAGGCATTTATCTCGCGCATAAACTCTGAAATTATTCGTATATCCCTTCCCGCGAAGGGCGGAGACTCGCCGAGCGGGTCTTCGGGCGCGTACCCGCGTGCACCAGCCGAAGACGCGGAACAAAAGGGAATGAAGCGGAGAATATCCGAAAACAATACATTTTATACTGGCGAGCGGAGGCTGCGGCCCTTCCTGCGCGATACATAAATATCGTCCCGCCGCGCCGTGCCATGGCACGCCAGAACGAGCCATGACATACTGCCTGCGCGTCAAGTCCCGCTTCTCCTTGCCAAATGTCCGGCCAGGACTTCTTGTTCCCCCCGCCTCGCTGTGAAAAAGGACGCCCGCAACTACCCTCGAGCGTCAGATAAAGTAAATTAACGCTTTTGGTTGCCGCCCTGAAAGCGTTCCAGCTTCTCTATGAATGTTTAGCTCTTTTTTGAGCCCTTATTTTTACACGAGTCGCCACTTTCGTCATTCAATTGTCTTTTCAAGAAGAAATTAAGAAATTCTTAATAATAATAAAAAAAAAAACTCTTGATAAGTCTCAACAGTCTTTTTTTTTCTTTCCAATCGTCTTCGGTGAACCGTGAATTTAATTCAAATTTTAGAGGAGTATTTCATTTACTACGGCAAACAATATTGCTTCCCTCGCGCCGGTCGTTTTAATATAACATAGGAAATTGTATTAAAGACAATAACGTTATTAATGCCACCGATTGTGTATAAAGTCTTTATACATGATTGATCAATTGATTAATTCTCGGCGAAGCCCTCTTTGATAAGTCCGATAAATTCCGTCAAAAATTCGAAAAGGGAGGAAACTTGGAGCACGGATTAAAGTGAAACGCGCGGAATATTAAGGGTGATAATCTGAGGTGTCCCGGTATTCAACGCGATGAGTGTGTATTTTTTTTTTTTTTTTTGCCACATTGGAAGATCCTGGTTAAAATCTATCTTCCGCGAGAAGACAAAGGGCTGGGGCTGTAATAACCCCTTCCGCTTACCCCCGTCAAGTACCGGGAATATTGTTTCGCGTCAAGGAGCCGCTTTTAAAGCGTTAATTTACATTCCTACCCTAGGCATTCTTTCGCTCAACACAAATCCGGTTTTATCGGAATTTTTTAGGCGCGCCCTCGAGAAACCCTTCGGATACCCTTCTCGCTCGTTCCTTTATTATTATCCCCTTATTAACAAGAGCAGAATCAAATCTAGATGTATTTTTCTCGTGAAGGAAACTCGCCCTCCTCGGATCTCTCTGTTATGATGATTTTATTACAATAAAATTATCAATGGCATGGAAATAACGTAATACAAAAGTAAAGGAGAAAGGTACAACGTAATGTACAAAAGAAGAGATTTTATCAAGCCGGGACACAGGGCAATTTACATATTTCTGTTATTCCACGGTTGATTTCTCGAAAAGGGCACCGATTTTGAAACGGCCGCCCCCGTCGGAACGTTGTACATGCACGACGTAAGTCGATCCATTTAGGTGGCTACGATGTTCCAGCAATATCGACTGGCTTGAGATTTATGGAGACGCCCCGAGAATTTTATCGGGGGCCGTTGATCGATTTATCGGGGCGCCTGCCGCCGACTGCGGACCTACCCGGGCCGAAAGAAAAGGCCTTATGCACGAAAGGAGGAAAGCCGTCACTGACTTGACCATAAATTAGAGCGATTTTTCGCGCCCCGGCCGTGATTTACGGGCCTGCCAGGCGCAAACGGGAACCTATCATCATCGTTGTACCGCGCGAGCCATCTTCCACTTTTAAAGTCCGGGAGACTTCGCCCTTATTACCTCGCGTCTCGCATTCTATCGGTCGTTGTTGCCTCGGCACTTCTAACACGCGATTCTCGGACGCGAATACAATTCTAACTCGCCCCTTGAAAACTTTATTTGGATCAATATACCAAATTAAACTTTGACTCTACTTAAATTTCTTCCTAAATGCAATCTTCAACTCTTCCGGTGCCTGAATATACGGATCCCTCTTATTCTGTCTTACTCCGGAATCTGGAAACATCTCGCATTGTATTTGATACTCTTTCGCTGCTTTCCCTCCCCAACCCGGGCGCCTACATTTTTATTTAAATTTTCGATCCCCGCGTCAAATCTGCAACTTTTTCGATTCTTTTATTCCGCGAACTTTAGTTTCTTCCATTTTCGCTTCTGCACCCAACACGTATTCAACTTCTGACATCCGGTACTTTCCTTTGGAGCCGCCGCTCTTCGGTTTCTCGACTACTTCCACTTTTGACACTCGCTGAATCCTCGATCTTTGCATCCTCGAGGGGAGCGCATTAAATATTGACGTTTCTTCATCCAAAATTCTACCCCGTCACCTTTGACACGAACCCCATCAGCTCTGCGAGAACATCTTACGAGAATAAGAGACCGGGACGGCGTAAGCTACGACGGCAGCTTTCGTAATGCGACGATTGCATCTGCCGTTGAAATATCACGCTCGACTACCGCGCCCGACGTGTTAACGTCACGTGACGCTTATCGCATATTCGTGAAATTAATTACGCTGAAATTATTATGCATCAACAACAATTTTACATGTATTAGTGAGTTCAATCCAATTATATTACGGTTTCCAAATAAATCCCGTATTTATTTCGAATGCGGAAATTATTTCAAAAAGAAACAGCCCAACATTTCGGTTCTATATTTAACTAATTACAGTTACAGATATTTCAAGAGAAATATATAATTTCAGGTAAACACGTGTTTATCTACGAGGAAATTTTTTCCCCGAAATCTTTTTCCGATAATGATTTCCGTGCGTGTATCCCTTCGGAGCGCCGCGCTGGTGCAAGAAAATATTTCACGTTTTCTCCCTCAGTTAAATTTCCATATTTATTAACGTTATTAATATTTTTTCAAATATTTTCCCCCTTTATGTTTATTCGCGTAAGATAAACTAATTTCGATAAAAACGTATTAATAATGTAAAATTAATAACTTAAAAAAATAAGCTTAATTTTCAAATAAACAATATTTTTGATGGACCGTGAATGGTCTTTTTAACGTCACGCGCGCAATGTTGGCATGCGGAAAATCCGCTTTATAAACGTGTCATCATCGAGCGGACAGGCGATGAGAGCTCGCGCCGATAACCCCATCGCGATCCATCATCAGGCGGAGCGATACACGACAATAGCTGCGCTCTCATTAATTATTTTCTTTTTTTTTCCCCTGGGCGTCCCTTCGTTTTTTCGTGTTCGCGTACCAAAACCGCGTACGTCACGGCTGTTTACCGTCCTCGTATCCAGCTGTGCCGCCGTGAATGGCTTCTGGTGGACGAGAGACGAGCCGGTTGTTATCATCTATCAAGTGCCATCGTCGCGGACAGACACTGTCAGTAAAATCGCGACGCTTTGTTGGCGCCTCCCTTCCCCCCTGGTTGAGATTTGTCGCGGACGCGAATCCGACGCTCCCCGAGACGCAGAAGGCATTAAAAAATCCATGCACGGAAAAAAAAAATCACCGATAAAGGAGTCGAGACTTGAAATTCGAAAATTCTGTTTTATTACATCCGCTTCTTTTGTTTGAACCCAGTTTCACGGAAGATTAAATTAATATTGACAACGTTTTTTGTATAACGCACACATACCGTGTATTACTTCTATTTACTTTCAGTTATTTTATTCGTTCTGTCAATTGTTTATTGCTTTACCATCCTGTTTTCTCGTACGAAAAATAGAAAATTCCTCGCAATGTTTTTTTTTTCTTCCTTTTTGGAGGAAGCAATATAATTTATATCTCTTTTTTATTGTATTATATATACATTGTCGTTCCGTGCACTTTGTTGTAAAATTTAACATTAAAAAAACCGTAAATAAAAAAAAAAATTACGTTTTAATTGTCGTTTAACGATCACGTCTTTCTTGGTCATTGACGACACTGAAAAAGCTTTTAATTAAAGTTAAAATGGGATTTTTATATTTCTGATTTTAATTAACGAAATATCATTAGCAACAAAAACTTTTGCGAATAAAGAAGGCCGTTACAGCGGTCAATTAACTTCGAACTCTTTTATCGAGTAATTTCTCGGTTTCTTTTTGTATTTAAGTTAACATCCGCCGCGAATCGATCTGATAAGCTTCTCGGCTATCCGAAATATGTCGAAAAATTCCTGCCTTAATAATAAAATGTCTAAATTTGATAGCGAAGGAAAAGAGACAGTTCTAGCGTTATTCCATTTGCCTAGAAAATTTACGGACCGTTCTGAACTCGTCACGTCATATCACAGTTGTCTCTAACTATCGATTGTTCCCTCCGGCAACTGTTGCCGTATCTAGCAACTCGGCCTGCACTAGAAAACATTTTCTTACAATAAATTTAAAAATCCAACTTCTAGCAGTCATTTTTCGAAAAAGATTAAAATTTTCTAAACAAAATTTATCAAAGTATTAAATGTTGCGGCAGTAAAACTTAGAATTATATAATTTTCAGCGACAGAAAATTCCTACTTTAATTTATAATATTAAATGTCAGACAAAAAAATTTTTTTTAATTAAATTTTGAAGCGCAAAGTATTCTGGAATATTATAAAACACGAAGTTCCTACAAAATGATAGAATTTATATTTATAAAAATTTCATTTACAAAGTCATCCGGTTTACGCGAGAAACATTGAATAAGAAATAAAAATCAGGTATTTGGACGGTTTAGTTTCTTTGATTTCTGGTTGTTTTTCCTCCGGAGAACGTTCTATTCTTCTCCGTAACTATTTAAACACAAATCCCGACAGTTGCGCTCGAAAAATCTCGTTTCGAGATAATGGCGAAACTTCCCTCGGGCAGTTCGACCGAAATTATCCGCCAACTGTTCGGGATGAGGGCGCACATAATGCGGCCGATTACGTGAGGACCAAACAAAAAAAAAACGCGTCGCCTGTGCTTTTTACATATCTAGCAACGAAATTTAGCGATCCGAAAATCTCGACCGATAGCGGAACTCATTTGTGCTCGTTTGTGCGACCCTTATCGGCGCTTGAAAAGTACGAGGATGGGTTTTAGAAATCCAAAAAGTACGAAAACCTAGAATAATTTCCCAGTTCCTACGTTTTCTCGACCTGTTTCTCTCCCAAGAAATTTTTTAAGAAAATTCTGTGAAAAAAGAATCCTTTAGCAGGTGTGAAAAAAGTGACTGAATGGGATGCAAAGGAGTTTAAGATTGTTCGCTGGGTGTAAAGAACCAATCCTCGTGTTAGACTTAAGAATGTTATTTCTGTTCAGACATTACGATGTCTTTACCAAAAAGACGTTTCACTGAATACGTTTTTTTTTAACATATCGAGGGACGCGGTAGTCGGGTATAAAAATAATAACGACAAGCGCGTTCGTGTCGTCGTTCGGTGTCGCCGATTCTCTTTTTCTGAAAATTTTCCACCTCGAATTTTTCGATTAAAGAAAATAATGACGCAATAAAAAACTTTTAACGACACTTTTATGATGTAACGCTCCCGATATTCCAACTGGTCCGGAAAAATAGGTAGTCCCAATGCGGAGATGCATCAAAAAATGAGATGCAAAAGCGGCAAAAAAAGAAAGAAAAAAAAAATACGTCACTTTTTTTTCTCTTTCATCGATAAATCCATATGCAGGTACTGAAGCGCGTCAACTCGGAAAATGAGAGGATCTATATATCGACAGAATCAAGGAGATGGTTAAGCCCGGTATTGAGCAGAATTTATCGTGAAGGACCTTGCGTAGTAGTCGAAACGAATTCGATGTAAGAGCTACGTTTATACTGCGATTTTAAGAACCTTCGAATTAAATGCGCAGAGTTCTCGGATAATTGGTTCTTCAAATTCTAAGTTGTAAAACCTAAACTTTACCATTTCCTACATTGACACTCGAATATTCAATTTACAATCCTTATCACGTTATCAACTCTTTATAAACCTTTTTCTACTTTAAATTTAGTTACTCTAATTTTTTACTCGTACTAGATAGATATTACAAAGTACACAGCATTTACTCTAGCTTCTTCTACGTTAAAAAAAAAATAAAATAAAATAACTGTTTTACATTTAATAATTTTCGGCAACGGGCCACGGATGTACGTATTTTATATAACTCTTATTCTTTTTTTAAACAGACAATTTTGCTTAATTTTTTTTCTTCAGATTTTATTATTACATTAATCTTCTGCCTTGAATTATAATTTACCCAACTCGTTGAAAGGATAACTTTTCTATCTTACGCGTCCTTTCTATCTGAAGCAAATAATTATTCCGCAAAGAAAATCGGGGAAAACGGAACGCGATAAGATTTAAGAGGGCGAGTGAAAAATTCGCGGTTTTTTCCCGGCGTAAAAAAATGCGAAGAAGCGACTCAGTTTTCGCCCGGATAAAAGAAACGCGCGCGAGGTTTCCGCTAATTAGAATCAACGGCGGGCGAGTCAATCAATCGGCAGCGTCAGCAACCAATTCCTTCGATAATTGAGAAGCAGAAGGAAACGTCAACAGCTGCATTTGTCACTTCGCCCGCGAACCGCAGGCTGCATTGTGCTCCACATCTGCAGGCTGTGGTATGTGTTTCCGCGCATAGAATTCACGTGGCTTTGTGAGCGCGGGGGGATTTTTTCGCAATACAATTGTTGAATGTCGAGCCCGAGGTCGACGGTTTCGGCACCGCGTTCACTAGTTGCGGTCGCGCCGCTGCGGTCTTAATTGGGGTCCGCTGTACCCCGGATTAACCTTCCTTCTAGGTCGCGATCGATCGATTTTCAGATCGCGCTGCCAGGGTAATATATCTCCCGCGGGCACGATACTCCGGCGTGTCACAGTCACGTTCCTCGCATGCCTGCGTGCGTGTGTCCCGGTTGTCGCGCGGATAAGTAGACAAGCAGCGCTCCGTGTTCCAGAATTACCTCCTCGCAAGAGTGTACACAGGCGAATCCCACACCGGTGGGGAACAGATCTCGCCGGGTGAATTTAATTCGGCGTATCGATCAGTTCGGGATTAAATCGACTCTGGAATCTCTGCGTATTTAAATACGTTTTGTTCGAATATTAATCGGTCTCTGAAAACTTTATGACGCCACGTTTGATCTGGGATCTGAATTAATGAGAATTGTATTGGCAGTCGGGACTCTGGTAATATTTCGGGCAGCTCGCGGTTGCAATATCGCGAGACGCGGCTTCCACGCCGAGGAACGTAAAAGTGTTGGAATATAATTCGAAGAAACGTGAGGTAATATTAATTCGTTTCTCTATTTTACGCCTTAAATCCCGGAGAATTAATTTAGACATCAAAAAGTGTTTCAATTTTTACGTCTACGGATGCGACAGGTTCAATTTTCAGTAAGGGGGGCAAAAAATTTCCAAGAGCAGAAGTCCACGAGCGTAAGGGTTTTGTTCAGGAATACAGGAATTGCGAAGTTCCATTTTGCGGACGTGCCGGCTCACGTCAGCTGCGGACGAAATGAGAAGACCACTGAGGGAGGACGCGCGAGAGAGAAAAAGAGAAAGGGAGACGGAGAATGGCCTCGTCAGCCGGAAACCAGTCACCGGTCTGTCGGTGGCAGAAGTCGTTTAAAGTACGTTTCCACATTCGGCAGAGATCGAAAGATGCGGGGCGCAATTATACAGCCTCGGGGTGGCGTCCCGCCACTGCGCATTTCATTCCCCCGGACCCGAAGCCCGCAGATGCGGCAGTAAAAGTTAACGCTTTGTGTGCACACGCCACGGCTCGGCAGGCAAATTCGCCATTAACTAAATGTTTCCATTAGGCGAATTAATTCGTACACACCGCGATAAGTTTATTAGAGACGTTAATTAGCCGCTTTCAAAAGTTCCATCCCCGAATCCTTTTGCCGCGGATGTATAGGAAAGTCGCGTGCCTTTATCTCTTTCTCTTTAAAATACCGCGAGGCGAATTGATTACATTCATAAAGCTTGCTGCACGCGGCACAGTTAGCATAACAGATCCGTGCAGTATATCGTCCGCAAGTTGGCGTCATCCCCCGCGCTACATAATCGTGCATAATAATTATGACGTCATCAATTAGAGGGTCCGCCGGTGACGTTAATGCGCGCTTGTACGACCGCGACAGATCCCTCTTGCACATACCGTGGCGGCGGCGGCCGGCGGTGAGAGTGTCCTTCTGGCCGAAATCGCAGGTATTCCAATCGCGAAACCGCTTCGTTCATTACGGCGGCAAATCGACATTTTGCCCCGGGGTCATTACGGCGGGTCGACAAAATCGCGCGTTAATTGCGATTCTACAAATTGTCCTTAAATTCGACGCGTTTCTCTCGCTAGCGACGGCGCGGATAATAAGTGCACGTTACGAACACAATTTCGCTCGATTCAGATTAACCGATCGTCATTCATGCCCGTCGCTTAACGCTAACTGCGTTAGCTCGATTCTCCATTTAACGTGTAAGCGCGACCGACTTTTGATCACTCGAGTCAAACGCTAAAACGCTTCCCATCGGCGAGATATTAATAGAGAATTAAATTAATTCTAACGCGTCTCATTTTGCAAAACGGGCAATAAATATCGGGATATTGATGAGGTAATAGGGGAAGTCTCCAGATATTCGATAGATAACGTCGGCTAGTGGAGGAAAACCGGAAGAAAATGCAAATTGACGCCAAGCAGGCTGACATAATGAAGTGAGGAACCTAACGATTACACAAAGGCGGTCCGGAAGGACGTGAATGTACGAGCGCGTGAAAGTCGAGCCGGAACTAATGGCGGCGGAGCTAAGACGGCGGAGTGTTCCTTACGTTCTCGCTCTATCCTGCCTCGGGATCTCTCGGTGACAACAGTCTCGGTAACAGCTTTCCTGTACCCCGTGCCTCGTCCCCCGGCCGCTCGAAGGAATTATCACTCCCCGTCGCGACGCGCACCCCAACTTGCTCACACTCGCGGGCGGATGCATCCGAGCGACGCGACTGCATCCGGGGGGTGCGGGCGGTTCACCCCGTCGGCCCACTCTCGCCCGGTATCGACCGTATATTTAGCACGGTGTCGGTACTTTGTCCGACCGAATGAATGGTTGTACCGCCGTCGTAGTGCCGTAGTGGCGTTTGTACCTACCGGTATCAGCGGCAATAAAGGCGATGCGAGGGTGTCGACAGCACTGCGGCTGACTAGATACCTCTGCAAGACGTGTGGGAATTGTTATTGCTGACGCGAAAGCCGCCGCAGTAACGCCGGCTAACGCTAATTCAATCCTTCTTGTCCCTGTGCGGGGAGAATCGCGGCTGACTCGGCTGCCAGAGTCTCGTCTCGCTAATCTTGGAGGTCCCACGGTTTCTACGAATCAATAGCGATAGTTAATGTCGACGTAGAATTCGTTACAAACGTTAATGAACGTCCGTTTATCTCGCTCCCTTATGAAAGGTATGGGAAGTATTTCGGATTCGAAAATCCTGTTTTGCTTGTCACCGAAGTTAACGGAGTTAATCAATGAGATGTTTGGAATTTAGTGCCGTTTTTTTGGCGCACAATCGTTCGAAGCGTGGCTAGTTAGCGCTAATCAAATTTTTCTTTTCTCGTCACGGCGAGAATCTTAAGAATCTTAAGTCTTCCGTTGCTAAACTTCGAGATTAAAGATCTTTCACTTTGCGATTTGCACGTTTCATAACACGCCCTTCTGAACATAAAATTGTGCTCGCTCCCGCTGAAAATGTATTCAAAGTTCTGCCCGATGGTGTATACTTCTGGAATTGATTTCGTCTGAGTTCGCGAAAATAAATTACGCCGAAATCGGCCGAACTTTCGAAGATCGATCATCGCTTGTACGAAGTTAATAAATTGAGTTCGCGAGAAAGCCGATCGATCAAAGATTACGCCGACGCAGGGAAAATACTTAGATAAAGAAGGAGAAAAAAAAATTGTATTCCGGCGCCACGGCGTTGGAAATGGCGTTGAAATAAGGAGCAGTCGAATAGAATAATCTATTAACTTCTTTATTTTCTCATTAAAAGAAAGAAATTTTACTCGCTTTCTCGTTCGTTCCGTTTCGCAGAGTTATTATCTATATAACACACTTTTTCACGCGTTTAAAAACCGCTTGAATGACAGCGGCGGCCGCTTTTGTGCGCACATTCTTTATGAGAGAAAGAAATTCGTATTTAATTTAAAAATTAATAGAAGCCTCTCTTTGGCGACACGCGCCAATAACTTCAACGATGGCCATTTTAAAAATGATAGCCCGCGCCCGCTGTGGTCCAGTGTTACACTATGTGGCACTCCGGAACTCCGTTTTGCATGAGTGAGTCGAAAGTGTTTATTAATGGAAACCATTGGACCATACAGAGGTTGTTTTTTCATTAATTAAGGCCGCGTTCTGACGGTGAACTATACTCTCAATTGTGAGTCACATTGTGAGTTACGTACCTATTTAAATTAAAAAAAAAAAATACTACAAATATACTTTAATTTTTTTTTTTGATAGATAATCTTTAAGAAGTAACACTTAAAAAAAAGAAAGAAAAAAACGACAGCTTTATACATAATTATTTCAGTCCATACGTTAACCGTTTTTAATATAGATTATTTCTGTATTGGAGGCTTGTTCTAACAAAGTATATTCCGCGAGCTGGAAAATAGTGATCTGCTACGTTTCTATTTGCTTTCAAGCACTTAATCCCGCATCGCATGATTTCTTTATGAGCAATCCGGAGCCGCCATGAGAATCCCTTGCGCCCGCGAGGCGGTATGCGAGCTTGGTGCAACGAACGGTGTGCCCCATCTGATGCATGCAGATCGATATCGGCGAAGTGGTTATTGACGCGGCGCGTTCTAGAGAAGGTCGATGGGGAACGCAGGGAATCGGGAATCGGGAGAAAGGGCGGAAAAAGAAAATCGTTTCGCGCGATGTCGGCTTTTGTGGGTATACAGGACTTAATGGATTAGCTCCATCCGAATGGTAGCCGGCGCGTACACGAATACCTGCGCACACGCAAACACGGTAGCCGGGACCGGAAGTTGCCGCTGCGCCTGACGATAAATGGAGCGTGCCCGAAGACTAGACTCGGAGAATTTCTCGCCCTCTACGCACCACCTGTCCTCCCAGCCCTTCTAGCCGAGCCTTTCTTGCAGGCGCTGCCTTTCCGTACGTCACGCTCCGCGGGTTAAACCGGCGATTTTTCTATTTTACTAGCCCAAAGCACCGGCGTGCGAAGTGCCGGCGTGTCGACGGGTGATTCAGAAGGCGCATGTTTCCGCTCCGGAGAAAATGAATCCGGGGAACTGGGAAGTCGCACCACCCCCTCGACGATTTTTAAATCTAGAGAGACGCGATTATGGGACAGAGAAAGCGAGAGAGGGTCCCCACGTAGATCTCGACAGCCGTGAAGTCGTCAAATCGCGTTATAAAGATTTTTGCCCCTTTTTTTTTTTTTTTCTTCTGTCCGACTTATGAAAGTATAATTTTTAAGCTCGCATTGCGAGCGAACGCACGTCATTTTGATGAAAATACAACTTCCGGAAGTATTGTGACATGCATAATATTAAATCCTCTTCAGCGCAGGATATTACGGGAGCTACTTTTGCGTAGAACACCGGCGTAGTAATATTCCCTTCGTAAACTGCGCTTTTCCTGCAGTTTTCGTCCCGGCGCGGACAATATTATTCTTTGCTGATTTAAACGGGATGTCAAACAGGGCGGATCCTTCGCCGATGAGCTTCGCGGGATAACGAAGAAGATGGACGGCGCGAGCTAGCTATTTCAGCCCTCGTCTTTTTTCCCCTCTCCAGCCCCGCTTCTTCCCGCCGTTCGTATAAACTTCCGTAATTTAAAATATGGCGACGGCAAAGTCCTCAGAGCGATATCGCTTCTTGTTTATTCAACAGAGAACGAATCTCGTAAAATAGCGATCGGTTCCCGGCAGGATATGGACTTGGCGGACTTTCACTATTTTAATTAAACTTATTGATGATCCTTTTTGCCGGCGCGAGCTCGCGTTATCTTTCGCGTGTTTGCAAGACTCTTCACCGACGCGTTTCTTCCAAGTTGCAAGGATGTAATTAATCTTCTTGACTTCCCTAAGATCGTCCTTCGTTGATCCGACCGCGGAAGGATCGATGAAGAGCCACTTTTTGCGGACGCCTTCGGCGATCGTTTGCGCTCCAGTGGCGGCCATCATTAAGGACGATTGCTCTAAGGAGGGTTGAATCAAGCATTTAACGCTTTTTCTCGCCCCCTTAATGCTGAAATCCCGCTCCGGCAAAAAACGAAATAATACTAGAAATGAAATCAGAGGCGAAATTAATCCGACTGTAAAATAGCTCGTAAAGAGCGTTACTTATCAAAAGTTTGATCTGCGGGGGATTTAACGGCGGAAGTTTCAAAAATAAAATTTACGGGCGGCGAAGGTGAAATCGCGCGGCTTAGAGAGGGTCACATTTACAACGTAATTTGTACATGACACTTGGTAGTGAGCCAGAATGTATGAAGGATTAAGAGGCTGAAATCTTAATGCCCGCCGGGCAAAATGGCGCAGTTCGAGGAGGCATGTACCTACGTGAGCCGGATAAATGTTGAAGGCTCTGGCGGTTCCGTTTTACGTCCGGAATGATGTCTATCCGCCATTTGCCGATGGGCTGCCTGCACTCGACCGATCGTAAGGCAGACTCCGCCGGTTCGTAAGCAGACGCTCTCTATCGATTCCCGCCGAGTACTTTGACTTTAATTGACATCGGCTCGATCATACGAACGGAATCCTTTTCCAATATTGAATTTGCGACGTTCGCCGCTCCGCGAACGTCAATAATACGTGTGCAATTTAACTTTACAAATAGGCCGAAGTTAAGGAATACTGTTCCTGTGGGAATACGTTCCTCGTCCACGTGACGACTCGGAGCTCCGAGACGCTGAGGATGTTCCGAAATTCTTTAAGCTTGAATAAAATTAAATTGCGCTTGTGCTTTGGTATCGAACTTGTCCGCGGACTCACAATTAAATTTGTAGGGGAAAAAAAAATTAAGTAAAAGAAATTTTTATGACCGCAATAAACGGTTTTTAAAACAGTGCGGACTTGCAAGTAATTTTTAATAATTTATACAAGCTGCGAGAGAACTTGAGATTTTCTTGAATCATTGCTGTAAAATTTACGGTGAAAAGTTATACTATTAAAACGCGCTATTAGCCTTAAAATACACCCTGTAGATCGTGCTCTCATTTGAGGGATCGGGAGAAAGAGGGAAGGAGGGAGGTAAAGAGAGAGAAGATGGCCGATAAATTATTTAATTTAGGCATTCGAGGGCGAGTGGTACAGCGGCGGTTCGAGAGAGATGGGTTATCAGGGTCGGACGTATGGCACCTCCCTAGGCATGTACGCATGAAATTTATGCCACTCGTATAGCAAGCGAAAGGGTGCGGACGTGCGGAAAGACAGAAGGGACGCGGGATGAAGGGCCGGTGAGTCCCTTGAGCCTCTTAATTCCTTCAATTTCGCAGCTCCTGCAAGAGTAATTACGTCAGATTCCTCGGAATTAGCGGCTCATAAAAGTTTCAAGGCGCCATAATTATAATAAAAAAGTAGAACACTTTGTTCTGAAGCGGGCAAGATGAGCGACTAGTTGAGTTATGCCGCTTCGATTTTCATTGGAGACAAATGGAACGGCGGCTAGGGGATGAGGAATGAGGAACGCTCGAATACAGGACGTCCTGATGAAGCGTGATAGAAAGGATCGATATGGAAGGATGTAATAGTTGGACGTTTCGTATCCTCCAAGATTTATGCGCAGCTTAATTTGCGATTTGAAGAAGTAGCAGAAGGAACGCCGAAAAATGCGGAATATACTTTGCTTGAAAATTATTAAAAGAGCTATTTCAGAATTACTTTGTATCAGCATCGTTTCAAGAATACCGTTCTAAAAGTCGGAGCGCGATGAAAGCTTTTTTTTAAAGACGCGAGATATTTTTTGCGACCGCAAAATTAGCACGACTTTTTGCCGTCATACGAGCCGAGAATAGCTTGATAAATAACGGCGGGATGACGATGACGATTACAAAAGGGGGATATTATATTTGCAGTCGGTTTGCTTTTTGCTCCAAGTTCACCTCCATAAAATTGGAACAAGCGATTAATTACGCGTGGGCGCGCGAGATAACGGCGATCTATTAAAGATCTGGATTCTTTTGCCTTATCTCGACAATTCGTGTACAACTCGGTGGGATTTGATAAATTGGCCGGCGCGCGGTATCGTTTCTACCACTGGGTGACTTTTGCGAGGGGAAATATTTGCCCAAGGACGCGCCGCTCAAGGCTGAAGGTCGTAAAGCACCTCGTCGTCCACGTCAAGTTTTGAAAGTCGCGGCTGATAACGGATAATAGATAGCGGCATTGTGGCCGCAGAAAATCGATTCCGCGCGCGATGGCCTCCTCAGGCGAAAGGGGAAACCGATGGAGATCCTTTCTGCAGTTTCCGAATGGACCGCTTCCGGCGAAATTTTTCAGAGCGAGAGAAGAGAGAGAATCTCTTCGGAGAAATCTCTCGTTCGCCATTTCGTTCATTTTTCCGTCATCGATTCAACTTCATCACGCGCCGCGACTACCTTTCCCTTCAAATAGGAAATTAAACGAACGATTACGCGCCGCTATGCAGAAATTAAACGAACAGTTGCATTTCTGCTAAGATAATAATCAATTTAGTGATAATTAAAATAAATATATAATTATTGCAATAATTATTACAATTCCCGGTAAAAATAGATAAATGGGATTTAACGTGTAATATTAAGAACAGAGGTGCGCATGATTTGATGATTAAATTAATTAAAATTAATTCAAAACGGACAAATAATTAAATTAAAACGCAGAGGGTCACGTAACCAAATTTCGCTTACTTAAACGTACTTAACTTTGTTGTAAAAATATTAACATAGTTACGTCAATTGTTAGACCGCGTTTTACCGTAATTTTCACAACGTTGTTCGTAGAGTAAATTCGGATCGTTTTTCTTTTCCCTTTTTTGGGGGTTTTTATTTCTTTTTTTTTTTTGTTTGTTAACGAGTAGATTGTTTTGCGTGTTCCCGCATTATGACGGTTTTCGCCGTTTCACGTTTCTGTTTTAATTAGCGCATGAAAACTGCGTTGCAACATTTTTAATTGGAAGTGCCAATAGCGAACGGCGCATATACAATGCGCATGGACGCGCGTGCCTGTACATTAAAAAAGGAACTTTAATTGTAAATAAGGAACTTTCCGGATCGGTCGACAAAATTCCAGCGAATTTCAACGCCGACATCTGTTCCGAGCTTCCGCCGGATGTCGGCGCTGTAACTTTACAAATTCATTGTTGGGGCGCCGGCCGATTGTTTCTCGCCAAATAATGTTCCAGACTGAGCTTTATATTACTTGCGAATACTTTTTTTACCTTTCTAAATAATATTTAAACGCTAGAAATAGCTTGGCAAAGAAAACTCTGAAAATTTATTGTCACAAACGAGAGTGTATTATTACTTCATATTTTGCGATATATAAAAAAAAAAATAATAATGCATGTTACAAGAACGTGCAAATTAAATTCGACTGCCAATTGCTACCGGCAATAAAATTAATAAAATGATAAATATAATCGCGATGTAGTTTTTGCCGTCCAATTTCAGGGAATATTAAAATATTTTTTAGCTCTCAATTGGGGTTAATTAAATTTATGCTAAATGCATGCAGAGGTTGTATCTGATATCGCCTCGTTCAATCTACATTGAAATTGGTTTATAATTAATATCGCAATTGTAATTATTACTCGTCTTTTGATACCGCGAATGCGTCCTTAACGTGGCGTTGCTCCGTTTATTTAAGAGTTTTAATTAATTCCTCCCCGACTTTAAATGAGCTCTCAGATCGCGGAAATACGTGTCCTCGAGTTTGAGTGCTGTCAAAGCCAAGTTTCGCGAGTGACGCACGAGGCGCATCGCGTCGTCATAACGGGCGACAAATCACGTTTCGTTCGGCGATTGATGTAAAATTTTCGGATTTCTGCGGGGGATTAAGAGCGGGTAGCGGAGCAGCGGATCGTGCGGTACCCAGCGGAGGTAAAATTTTGAGCGAAGATCAATTTCGCCCGTAATTTCAAAGTGGAAGCCTATTACATCTCAGAGATGTGTCTCTAGGGAGAGTCGCTCAAAGGCGTGTGTTAACTATAAACATGAGATTGCCGCAACAAATTTGTAATCGGATAACACTTCAACATAATTGGCCGTGCCTTGCAGGAAGCGACTTCACTTCTGGCCCCGGGAGACAACGGAAAAACGGCCGTAACGTTTGAGATCCTCCGCGAACTCTCGTAACTTACATAATTAATAACGCGAAATTTAATTTACGACGCATCAACGGGTATTAAAAATAATAGCCGAAATAAATAATATGTATAAGCGCGTATAACAATTGGAATGTACGATAATATGTATTTTATAAAATTACGCGAATATTAATTTCGTAACTTATTTCTGGAAGTTAGAGAATTTGTATATGACGTACAAGACGGCCGTTATTTTCTTCGAGATACTTTTGAGTTTTTCCATTTTTCCCATACTTTGTGCGTCTGGAGAATCGATGGATCCATTTACAGAATATGACGCAAGGTAGCAAAGAGATCTTTCTGTAGTTTTATGGAGAAAAGGAAAGAAAAGAGCGTAGACGACAACAGAAATGGCGGGGAAAGAAAGATCGGTGGAAAGTGGAAATTCAGAGGCAAGGAGGCGGAAAAATGCAGCGCGCGGTACTGGTCGATCGACACGCTCTTAAGAAGATTACGGTGTCTTCTGGAATCCTCAAGGAGAAGAACACACCGGAGAACAGATCAGAGATACCGTGGAAGTCAAAGAAACTCCGCCAGAAAGTCTATAGATTCCCAGACACCACAATCACTCGGCTTCTCGAGTCCCACGATTTTTACCGGATAGCTTAATTTTTGAAACACAAGTCTGGCCGGGTAATCTTAAAAGAATTTTAATCCCGGGGACTAAAAGTTAATTTAAAGTCTCGCAGCTTTTAACGTAATTGCTAATTTAAATACCATTTTTTATAATTGGCCTTTGCGTTTTAATAAAATAAAATACAATTTATTACAATTATCGTCAAGGCACATTTCTCTTTATTTAGATAAATTTAAATATATAATTTTCAACATTGTATTTGGTAAAATATTCGGCTTACAAATTTTTTCAACGTGTTAACTTGTGTAGAGGTACATAAAAAAATCGCGGCCGAGGTGTGAAAAAATTTGCGCGACGTACTTCAGCATTCCCTAGCTGGTCGCCGAGTAAGAGGTATACAGAATGCGACAGCGAACGTATTGAAAAGTAGTTACATTCGGCGAATAAGCTATCGGTTGTCACGAACTGGCTTCCGCGATTGACGATCTTTCCGCGGAACATAGTCATAACGCGAGTACTTGGCACGGAATACTTACGATCACTTTTTACGTAGTCATTTTATTCCTTGGCTGACACGGACAGTGTACGTAAGTCATACGATGTTCACGTCGCTTCGCGCATGATAGTCGCTGTTTATGTCATCAGCGCCTTAATCGGGTCTCTCTATATGCGGCAAAACGTAATTTTTTTGTAGCATATTAATATTGGATTAGCCACTAACCAAGCAACCTTTTTGTTCTGTTTCAGACAAAAATCCAGAGGAGAAGCTGGACACGACGTGTTCTCGTCGCCGTTATTTCGTGAACAAACCGCGGCCGGTTCGTCGGTGTTTTTTTTCGCGAATGCCGTATAATAGTGCCGCGCGATATTAATTTATGAACCACGTTTTTCGCGTGTAGTGCGGATGCAAAAAAGATCTGGCCCGGCATCTAATATCGTCAGAGGCGAAGGAGGCCAAGGATTGGCATTGTGCTTCGGTGGAGCAGCGTATCGGTGAGTAGAATTTTTTATTTGTATAAAATTATTAATTTCTCGTTATCGCTCGGTAATTTCATTAACCGTTACAAATAATAGAGAGTTTAATAATTAGCAGAGAAACAACTTTTAAATTTTAGAAAGTTAATCTTATTGAAATTCTGTTTAAATAATAATTTTTAATTGCTTAAGTGACGGACTAATTAAAAACGTTAAACGTTTTTTTTAATTTAGATTTTTTATTTAATTTTTACAATGTCGTCGTGGCTGTCTAACTCTGCCGTTGCGCTTCGGATCGGTAAATCAAAGATTTTTTTTTTAATAATGAGAGCGTTATGGGAAACCGTAGATTGCGTTTAAAATAATAATGATCTCGTAATACGAAATACGAAATACGCTATGTTTTTAAATTGGGCTTTTTACGATTATATACGTTGAAATATATATCTTGATGAAAACAAAAGAGCTCGCGAGGGGTTGCAAGAGCCGTTGGGCTCTAATCTAAAAATCCATTTCTGGGGGAATCGAGGGAACGCTCGTCTGGAAGATTAAAGGGCCAAGACGTAAGATTGACATTTAGGAGATGCGGTGGATTCCTGAGGGGCGTTATCGACGTGATGAACGAGTATCGTGAAGAATTCAGTTTGGGGGTGGGGAGGGTGGTGCATTCCCGATGTGCACCATGAAACCAACAATTCACGGGGTAGTAAGCGCGGTCCGACGTCTTTCCAGAAATACGTGCGGCGGTCCCGCACGGCGGTTCTCCGCAGTGAAATACGGAGGCCGCCATGTTGTTGTACGTGCTACCCTATTCTATTTATGTCGGAATATTCTAAAACATTGCACTGCCCGCACAGCCCCCTGTCACTTCGCCGAGCTGCCTTATGTCGTCTTCTAACCGTCTCCTCGAACGCTTGCCTGTCACTCCGGATATTTCGGAAAACGCGAAGCCGTCAGTGAGCCTTATGCATTTATTGGCTTGTCTCGGGACGCCAAACAACGATAAAACGATCGAATCAATCATCCCGAAAGAGACGTTTCTTAAGAAATATATAGAGAATCGCCAAAATTGTTTGCCGCATAAGTGACACTAACAGTTTTATTTTTACGTAGCATATGTAATTTTAAATTGAATAGCAGGGTCACTTTTTATTCCAAGTAATGTAATTTAAAGAAAAATTATAGGGCGCCTATTACTTTTTCGAATAATATTCTTTTTCTTCATAAAAACGAATGAGATCAAACATTTCGAGACCTCGCTTTTCGGTGGGACTGATTACGTAGAGCAGAAACGTACTAAACAGTTCGCCTTTTGATCAAGTAATCAAGACGATTTTCTCGGACGTTCGCCGTCTGCTCGTCCTCGAAATCAACGAGAGCCCTGTTCGTTTCCGCCCTTTATCTCCCTCGGAGCTATAATGTCGTCATGAAGATGAGACGGGGGATGATTGACCTGAAGCTACTCTCATTCGCTCCCATTCGACTTACGTCCAAAAATCGCTCTTTTCCGCAAAGAGACCCGCATTTCTTCCTCCCTCCCGCTCCGACTTCCGTCTTCTCATTCCACCGGGATTATGTAATTCTCGAAAATATTCCGAGGAGATCAGAGAACGGAAAAAATCACAAGAAATTGCGCGGCCGTTATTACGACGAACGGCGAAATTGTCGTGGAATTTAATCGATGATACGAAAAAAATTCCGAAAGAAACGTAATAAGTTTCCTTCCCACTGAAACTTATAAAAACGGACGGTAAACTCTTTCTCTACAGAACTCGAGCGCTCTTTAAATATTTTTTGGGCTTGATTGTAACTTCCTCTCGTTCCATTTTGAAAACGTTCGTTCTGTTTGTTAAAATGACGTTTGAGAAGTTTTAAATTTCAACGTTTGACGTCGTCGGCATTGCGGTCTAATAAACTTCCGCAGGATCTTTCCTCGGATGAAGAGAACATAATCTCTGGTTGATGCAGTCACAGAGACTAGGCCGGTGTCTTCCTTGAAGGAGCGGAGATAATGTACGAGCTAATATAATATTCTTAGACGGGATGCGGTCGGTTGGATTCTATACCTCCGCCGAGGATTTAATGGCGGGAAACGTTTGCAGTCGCGGCGGATGAATAATAATCGCGCCATTACGAATTCTGTTCTCAATTTGGGGCGGCCGATAGGGCCGTGATAAAGCCCTCGAAAAAGCGGCCGAACTCAAGTCCCCATCGAACGGGCGCGCACGACCGAGATTTTATAGAGGCTCTCATTCTGCAGCCTCCTCGCGTATAACTCGCCCGAAAAAAAGGGGGGAGAAAAAAAATTCGCGAGCGGCGTTTTGATTTACGGAACTTTTTTTTCCCGGCAACGAACGGCGACGTACATATTTTACGGGCACGTTTCACGGCAAACGCTGTTACGAGTGCGTGAAACCTGATAACGGTGATGCATGAGACTTGTAATTTCTTTAAAAAAGTTACCGAGTGTTCGAACCGGAGACACCTTTTTCCGCTTTTATGTTAAATTGACCTGGCCGCCTTTGGAATATACTTTTATGTTCGAAGTATTCATCCCAACAACAACATTCAGTCTGCAAACTTGATAAAAGATTTAATTTCAATTTTCCTGATTTTATTTTCTTGATTCTCTCAATTCGTCAACTTTGGTTATACATCAAGCGAGCATACGTGAAAGATTTAGCGGAAAGCGCAGAGCATAGTATCAACTTTTTCACGCCCCAAAAATTTTCCATTTTAAACCGTTGTTGAGTTTAATCTTTTTTTTTCTCTCTCTCTCTCTTTCTCTTTTTATACGTTTTAAGAGAAAATTGCAAAATTTTGCTCGTTACGCTCATTCGTCAATCGGAATTTATTATTGTACACCTTGTTAGATCCCACCTCCCTTACCTCGCTCCTTGTTTTAAATTATAATCTCGGAACTTAAATTAAGCTTTTTAACTCGATCTCGTTCTGGTGCAAAAGCAATTGCCTCGCTCATCAAACTTTAGGAGAGCCAAACTAAAAATGCAAACAAAATCACTGCGTCCGAGAGTACATCCAAGAGGAGGGCAGGCATTGGGAGGATAATTCTTCAATAATTCCCGGAACGTCTCGCGTAAATCCGCGGAACGCGTCGCGAGGTCCAGTCGACGAAGGAGCGCCGTGATTTTATCCGTTTCACGTTCGTGCGGTGCAGTGGAGAACAAAACAGGCCGAAGTTAACGGTGAGTTAGTCGACGGTTGAGCTGTTTCGGGACTCCGATTTGATATGGCTGGCTTCTCGTTCTGCCAGAGCTACTAACTAATATGTCAAGCCGTTTATCCTCCCTGCTTGTAACTCGGGACACGTATGTTCGGATCTTTCCTCCCTTTCCCCGGCTGCGTCTCTGGCTTTGCCGTCGTCTTCCCTCCCTATATCTCTCTCTTTCTCTCTCTCTCTTTGTCTCTCTTTCTTCGCAGCTCTCGCTCTCCTCTCTTGCTCCTTTTGCTCCTTCGTCGACCTCCGATATCCTACAGCATCCAACCGCACCGTCACCGATCTCGCAGGCAGGAATTTTAGGGTGTACCCGGTTTGCGGCAGCGCACTCGCACGCTGCCGCCGTTCCGCCAACATGGCGTCGCGGTTTGATCGAATTAATTAGTTTCAATGGGTGATTGTTAGTTTTGAGTTGAGCGAAAGTTACGCGGAACAAGCTGCGGGGGCGCGTGGGCCGTTAAGAAAACGGCGAATTGAAAATTACGCTAAATTCACCAGGCGCTGGAAATATATTGAGGCTAGCTCGGAAGAATTTTAAAAGCATCTTTATTCATGTTCTTCCAAATGTGCGAAGAAAAAAAAAAAAAAATAGAGCGCTGCTTACTCGATTTCAAGAATTCAATGAGAGCTCGACGTGAAACTTTTACTTAGCAAGATTTGTTCGCGCAATATCGAGGATAAAGCCTGGAAAATAGAGGAAAAAAAAAGACTGCTCCTCGCGAAAACTCAGGGGGGGAGGACGCGACGACGCGAGCTCGCGCCACCGAAGAATAGGAGTGCGGTTGAAAGATGGCAAAGGGGGCGGCTGGGACACTCTGTATTTCATCATTTGGTCCCGATACCGTTCCGGCGATTCACTCGATAAAATAGCTTTCTCTGGGCGTGTTATTCACGCCTGATTTGCCGCGGCAATCTTCTCGCGGCGGGAAAAGACGTCCCGGCGAATTGCGGCCGACGGAATTGCTTATTCGCGATTTGCATATAAAGCTAACTGATTTATCGCGTCGAACCTACCTACGATCTCGGCCGATGAGCCATCCGGCCGTATTCTCCCGGCACATTTAGCGCCAAATGCGACCGTCTGATTCTCGCCTCATGTTCGCGTTCGATGTAATCTTTCAGTCCGATTAACAAAGCGGCGAGATGATCGGATTTAGTGGGTAACGTGTGCATGTACGCGCGCTATACGGAAACTGATCGATGAACCCGGCGATGATGGGTCGCTCACGAATCTTTTCGATCTGATAAACACGGCAAAATATATCTGCTCTCTTTAATGCTTTTTTTCTTTTTTTTTTTTTCTAAAACGCGAATGCTTTTGCAGACCGTTATTGCAATTAAGTCGTGAAGCGGACAGAAACAATATCGCTATCAAATCGAGTAACAGCGCGCTTGATAAAAATCGTAATTTTCTTTTTAATTAATATTACAGCAAAGGTTTTTCTGTTCTCTCGGTTTTTGATTAATGACGCCTGGCGTTCCTTAGGCTAATGGCGCCGAGTATATTTAAGACGTGTTTTGTAATCGACTTAGCTGCGCATAATGCGGCAAACGAAAATGCATGCTGGCGCTTCGGTGATGAACGTATCGGCGATGCCTACCGCAGCGTTGCTGAGATATATTTCACTTACATGGTCGCATCTCCTGTTTACCCCGCGTAAATCCCGCGTAACTGTCTGACGCAGCGATAACATCGTTATATGTTGACGATGTTCGAACTGCGCCGCCATCCACATTGTTTCCCGCCGAACACGTCATCTTCGTGTATCAGGACCCGCCGTCCCTTGGATCCCGTCCAAGGTGTCGTTCGATTGATAATAATGACTGCATGAAAATAGCCATATTTTTCGAGGGAGAAGTACGGCAGAGCGGAAGCTGCCAGGATTTTTGGAGCCTTCGCTTTCTGCAAATTTTCACTGTCCCGAATTAGATTAAAATAGAAACTTCTTTGAACAAATAAAAATTAGATTGGAATTTGTGAACTGATATGAACATATCACAGCTTAATAAAAGGGTGAATATAATTAATAAGACAAATTTTCATATAAAACAATAATTCATTATTTTCTGAGAAAAAAAAGTAGACTTTTATTAATTTTTTTATTTTATATTATGTTATACATATATGTATAATTTTTTATTTAGTACGAAATCATTTATCTCGATAGACTTTACTCTTAGAAAATTTTATTAAAGTTTATTCATTCATTATTAAGGTAATTCATTCTTCGCTTTTGTATATGATTAAATTTCATACACGGCTGATGAAGATTTGTGCAGATCAAACTTCCGTTTTCTTTATTAAAAATTTCTTTGTTTTCTCTCTTTCGCTCTCCCCTTTTTTTTCTACTTTTGTTAGATATTTTCTCTGGGCGATATTCACACTCTACGATTTATTCTTCACAATCCACATAGATTGCCGACTTTTTTTTTCAAGTCTTTTTAACTTTTGATTGTTGCCGAAGTATTTTTTTTTTGTGTAACATTGACGTAGGACTCATATTTAATTAAGTTCGTACAATCGAACGCAATGAAATTTATTCTTTGATTTTTTCTCTTACTTTGTACTGAAAGTAGTCACGTAATCTCGATTTGCGCTGGGATTTAAGCGAAATCCAACGCTTTTCGCATTGAGGCGGACTTGCTTTATATCGCGGGACTCAAATTTCGGTGCGGCCGATGTCCTACGTGCCCGATTTCAAAGGGTCCAATCTCCATCCCGCGCGCGGGCAAGGCCGCGGCGAAGAAAAGCGCCGTTTTCGATCGAACGCTATCGAACGTGGGGCAGCCCCCGGGGCTTTGTGCGGGATCTCTTTGTGCGCGATACATTCTATCAAATCAAGATGTAACTCGCTATGCATTCGCGATGCACGCGCGGATTTTTAAAAAATCTCTTCAGGTTTTTCGATTAAACGCCGCGACTAAAGAAGGGACGTGCGTTCTGGCGCACAATCCAGTCTGAAAATCTTGGAAATTTGAAATCGTTAAACTGTTAATTAATATTAATCGAGTATCCATATAGTGTTCTTGATTTCGTCCGCGGTCGACTGTGCGTTAGACTGTATATTACTCGTGTTTGGACGCGTATTCCAGGGCCAGTATATATTCTATCGATCGGTTAACATGTCGGGCGACGTTTACATGGCAGATCACAAACAGGTCCTGCCGGCCGATGCATATTCATTTTTGTCGCGAGGTATTGCCGGGTAGTTTTAAGGAGAGAATCCCGCTGACCTCGTCCGACGGCGGCGTTGTCGCCGCCAAGATAAACAAGATAATTAAAAGATAATTAACAGATAGAAGAGCGCCGTACGTGACCATGCCGCGCCGGCTTCAGATAATCTCAATCCTCTTTCGCTGGAAGTGGCGTGAGACGATAAAACCGGGAGCGGGGGGGTGAGGGTTGGCAACGAGGCAGCAAAATGGGCACGAAGAAAGGAGGGAAGTCGGGAGGAAAAGGAAAGGGCTTGCCAAACCCCCGCGGCGATTTGTGCCTGCTGCCCGCAATAAAACCACCAGGCTACAATCACGATCACAACCGCCGCGTGATATCAGCCGCCGAGATCGAAATAATCCACCGGGCAGCCGCGCCGGTCGATTCGCGGGATGCCGCGATTCCGAGATACTCCGCACTTCAAAACCAAAGAAGCGACGAGCGCGCAACCGAAACGAAATATTAGGAGAATCCTTTAATATACAAATCCCACAAATCACGAAATCCATTAAAGAACCGTGAACCGCGGCGCGGCCGGAAAACGCCGTACAACTCCGAAGATTAGCGGGAATTAATTAATTAAAGAGATCCCCGGAGGATAATGAGACAATCCCAAAGGGATCGTGACGACTCCCCCGAGCGCGGAGGGAAGCCAAAATTAATTATAAATTCAAAATACGAAAATCTCATTCCTCCCGCGAAAACTGGAAATTCATTAGCGCGGAAACAGCGTGTGCCAAGATTTACGGGGGAAGGGGAAGGGCGGGGGGAGGAGATTATTAAACTTTCGAGTTTCCGCGACTACGGTTTATCTTGCGAGAGACGTTATTTATTCCCGTCGTCATTCACTGTCTTTATCTGCCGGACGGTTATGACGCATTGATTCGCCGATGCCCGGGCCGGTTATGCCTTCATAAAAGCCCGCGCGCTGGATACGACGTACAGATAGCTTCGGGTTACGATTTTGCGCCGCGCCATAAACTTAAGGAACTTCAAAGCGATAACTGCCGCGGGATCGCGATTTGTAGCCCCTGCGCGCGAACAGTTAAATCCCAAGCAGCGTTCAAACTCGCGTAGCTGTGTTGATTCACCGGGAGTTACGCGCTTCTGATTGCTTATATTGGAAAGTATAAGCACGCTCGATCCGAAACTATTACGATCCGATGCGAGTTACGGTGCTCACGGACGGGCGTGCCGGAAATTCATTAACGTAGAAATAGCGGCGATCCAATTTTCAAGGGAGAGCTATTAAAAAATGTATATCTTCTCGCGGGCGAGATCCGCCGGTATGAAAAACAGTTCCGGATCGGCGGCGCTCGAACGCATTCGACATCAGCCCCGTTCGGGATGGGGAGGGATTAAATTTTGCGTGAAATCCGCATTAAGCCGGATCCCACGGCGGGGGCGAGGGATCGAGGGCGGACGGAAAAGGATGGAAGGGGGACGAAGGGGGGCTAAAGCGCGACAACACGAGCACGTACCAACATAATTTGTCTAACTGCGCTCGCTCGCACGGTCTGATGGTCAGCGGGATTGCCGCTGGTGTAATTCGGCAACAGCTTGTAGTGGTTCCGAGTCCCATTGCGCGGTAACGTGTACTAATGCCCGTGCCCCCGTGCTATCTGCTCGTATTACAGCGCCCTGTATAGCTAATCATCGTTAGTGACAGAGACATCGACCACGGCCAATTAATGGTGTCGCCCGTTGACGTTTCGGCAAAAACCCGCCGGCGCGCGGTACACGATTCCGGGTTGTTCAAATTGTAATCTATACGCGATGCCCACAGCGAGAGAGGATCTCCGGGAATGGACTTTTCTGCTGTCGTGCGAAACTGCGGCTCTCCGCAAGTAGAATAGGCGGTGTCATACGTTGACGTTTCAATAAAGGCTCGCGCGGGGACAGCGCAGAACGCTCCGCTGCCCAAATTGACATCTAATGACAGAAACATCGTTTCGAAAGAATAACGCCTGTAAATGGAATTCCTCTTTCCTCCCCGCAGCTTGAAAATCTACGCGGAAAAAGAGAAAGAAGCGATAAATATAAGCTGCGAAATTGAACGTTAGCGCGTGACGTTCAGTGGGGTCATGACGACGTAGAAATGAGGTAGAATGCGGGGAATTGGGTAACAGGAGATACTCTGGCGCGTTATAACACGGAGGTTACTTTGGAGAGAGACGAAGAGCGAGGCGGAGAGCTTTAATTGGGTCATAAGTCCCTCACGATTCAACCAACTCGCAACCCTATGACTCCTACCTGAGTCCAAAACACTTTCACTCGCTCTCATAAAGCCCTTACTCGGCTCGAAATCACTTTCGCCCTTTCGCAAATCCCGCTAACTTTTTTTTTTCACTTTAATTTCGTGAGGCGAAATATATTTATGAGAGAAAAAAAGAAAAAAAAACAATGTTACTTGAGTACAATAAAAATGAAAAAATAATAATTAAAAAAAATAATCGAGCGAATAAAAAGATATCTAAATACATGAACTGCCAATTAATTTACGTGACGTAAGTGTCCCGGGATGACAATATTTCAGATATTACCGGATCTCTACGAGGTAGCTGCAATAAAATTTGTGAACAATGATAACGAGGTGCGGGAGCGAGTGTACTGGAGAAAATGCAATTTGCAGTGTCTTGCGCCGCGATGTTCGTCGCCGACTTGGCGATAAATTCTGGACGTTCGTGCGGCAGTCAGTATATACAATGCATATTTCATTCTGCATAATGAATCGCCGCGCCATCGGGCCTTTAATTAAAATTCAGGCACGGCCGTAATCAGGAAATAATAATTTTTACGCGAGCTCACCCGACACTCCGCATTATCGTCCGCCGTCGGGCCGGATGTCGTCATTTGCATATCGCAATAACTTTAAGGCAAGACTTTATGTTTATTGGCAAACCGCAACTAATTTATTTATCATTGAAAATTCGCTTGAAAATAATATGAGCAGAATTCTCTTTATCAGTCAAAATGCGCCAGAATAAATCGAAAAACGTGCGAAATTCGATCAAATGACCGAAAGAGAATGTATATATGACCTGCGTTTTCGAAATTGTAAAATAATTGTTGTACTGTAATTGTATATCTAATTGTTTCGGTAACAATGCTAATTGTTTATTAACGAATGGCGCTTCAAAGCTTTAATTTGCATTTTAATCATTGCCCAAATGATCTGTTTATTCCACATTTTAGAATAATTCGCGAGATGTGTCCGTATGTGAGGCAATTCTTGGAAATATCTTTCTCTCGCAGGGCATTTTGAACGTTTGGACGGATGAGATATCAAAACGCGATAATATGTAGGATCTTGATACGAAGTATGAAAGGCAAAATAGTATCATAGAATGTCGCGAGGGGTATTTTTGTACCGCTGTTACTTTACCAACGCATTATCGAGCCCCGAATGGACGGCGATAAGCTCGTGGTCCATTTTGTTGACAAAAAAACATACACGGAAAAAGGTAAAATGCATGAGCAAGCCAGCGCATATATGTCCAGTCGATTCGCACTTGTTATGAGAGCCACTGTATCGTAAATATTTATTCGCGGAAATATTTTTCCCGAGTTCCGCGAAAAATGTTTTCCAAAATTTTTCCGCGGCCGTAATCGTCGATCAGTGACTCGCCTGCCATTTCCAGGTTTCGCAAAAATGCAAACAACTCACCGAGTTCCACAAAGAACAATTATAGATTTCAGGAGTTTGAATTTTGGAGTACTCGCAAAATTAAATTGCTAAGAAGATCGGGAGAAAACGAAAGAGTACGAATTTTATTTTCGATCAGTAGAGAATAAATAAATTATTTGTCTATAAATTTGAAAGTTTTGACGAAAACTCGATAAATTTTATACAGAACGTTAAGTTAAAAAACGTGTTCAAATCAATTAATATTTTTTTAGATTTTTTTTTTTTTTTTTTTTTTTTTTTGCGAGCGCAAATAGGTGCACTCAATTCTTCTTTTATTATTAATTCTAACCAACAGTGTTTGAAAAGTCGTTATTCAGTGTGGTTTATTATTCAAAATCGTTTCAATTATTTTAATTATTTCGCGTTAACTTTGATATCGCGGATTGATTACAAAGTTTGCCACCGCTTTCAAATTTTCGGCATAGTGCATACTTTACAAATCCGTAATTCTATTATGTGTATATATTCTATCTATACATGCACGCTATTGATATTTCTGCGAGGTCAATACCCACATCCTATTACTAATGCAAATGCGCTTCTATAACTATTGCAAATAAGTCTATTATTATTACAAATAAGCTGTGGGCGAGGGTAATTATTATCGATTTACCACGGCTTCCACGTAATGTGAGCTTATCAATCCTTGTTCTAGAAGTGAAAAGGCAATCGGTGCAATGCTGTCCTAATTTATTAAAACGCTATAACGTCAGAATCGGAAAAAATAATATGAACTTTTTGATGATAATCCTTCGAACTTAGTAATTACAATACACGTTACAAGTGATACGCTTTTCCCCTTAAATTCTCAAGAAGGGAGAAAAATTTTTTTAATTACGTTTTGTTTTTTTTTTGCGTTTAATTAAAAGTAACTGGATTTAACAATTTCGAAGTTCTCCAATTAAAATCCCCGACGTCGGAAAGTTGAAAGTGTTCTTAGTAATTGACACTTTTATTTTCATCCCGTTATCACCTTCGAAGGGCCGCGTCAAAATAGTTCTCAACTATGTGTTTCGCGAAACGTAGCTCAACACGCCGGTGCAACAGCTTTACCCCCTCGTACCGTCGAGTTCCAAGATCGGCTCTGTAATTTATTTTATAATTCCGCGGAACATGATAGTAAGGAAAAGAGGTGAGAGCAGTGGACCGAAAGGAGATTCTGTTTATTTTACTGCTCCGGCGGCTTTTGCAGTTGGCAGATTGGAAAGGTGGCGGACCTCCCGGCTTCGTAATTCCCATGGAGAGGAGACGGGGGTGCAAAAAGAGGAGAGAACGTGGTTGCGGTGTTGGGGAAAGATTGCGGGATTACTGGACGCCGGTGTATTTCGTAGATATCGCCGCGGTGCCCTTTTTTTTTTTATTGTGTCGTAGCTCTCTCTTTCTCACCCCGAGTTTGCCCGCTTCCCGTCGCCCCCTCGAGGCTATAAAAGCACTCTCCGGCGTTACGGTTTAAAGCCGCGGTCGCTACGTCGGTCGATTTGTTAATTTGCGAGCCGACCACTACTTACCCTTGGCCAGCGAGGGTGTATTAGAGGGCGCGTTCGGGGAACGTCCAATAAAAAAAAAAAAAAAAAAAGAGAAAGATTAGCCTGACAAGTTTATGGTTTTCAAATAATGCGGTATAAGCACTTTACCCTTTTCCCTCCACTATTTTCATTACATTATTCGACATTCTGGTTTCTGAGCCCAGCGTTTATTGATTATTACTGCGCCTTGCAAACAGCATGTCGCGTCTCGCAATTATATCTCATTAATTTTGTCAGTTATTTTTGTCTCCTGTAATTTGCGAAAAATTCAAAGTAATCAAAATTTGTGGGAATGCGCGAAATAATTAATTTAGGCAAAAATCACTGGGAAATAATCCGGAGCGTCGAGAAAGACGAGGCCGCGCCGCGTATGAAACCGAAACGTTTATCTGCGGCCAAGTGCCAAAACAAGTCCCATTTCGTTGGAAGCAGGATCGTTTCGGAGCAGGAAAAAGCGCGGTAGACACTAATGCGTCTCTTCCTAGAAGGATATAGCGGGCGGTTGGTTTCTTGCTTCCTTAAACGTCGTTGGAAAGTAGCGTACTTGCGGCGCGCAGCAACCGCTGTCGTTATTCCGCAAAACAGAAATTCCGGCGAAAGGAAAAAGTCCGGCAGGAGCGGGAGATCTATTTGTTATTCCACGGCGAGCCGCGAATAAATTGCAGGTAAACGTGACAAAGCGGATAACAATCACGATTTGTAGCGCTGACCGCCGACTAAATTGAATGTCGAATTCGGCGTGATAAATAACAAAAGTTTATTATACACATATCTATTAGCAATATAATAAAATAAGAGCGGCGATACGCGTAGTAATTAGCGCAAACGTCAGAATAATTACATAAAATTAATAATTTTTCAATATCTCGCGAGATGCTCGCAGCAGCCGGCCGCGCGTGAAACGCAATTATCTTTTGAAACAAAATTTTAACTTAAAAGCATAAGGATGTAACGTCCTGCAAAGAGACGCGTGGCAGGAGAAAAGGCGGCACGACGAAATGCGAGGACGACACGATGGTGCTGTTTTAGCTGTGTGCAGTGTCGGTGGCAAGAAACAAAAGCCGTTCTAGCAGGTGCAGGCAGCCTCAGGGTTGAGATAAAATGGAAATGTACTGTGCTGCGGCGCACGTGTATGCATATACATATACATATACAATATATATATATATATATATATATATGTATATAATACATATATATATATATATATAATCTATATACAATATAGTATATGCGAGTACACCCTGTATGATGGGCCGCGTGTGCGCCTCATATGTACATATGCGGGGTGCGAGTGATAACGTTTCGCGCTGAGACTGCCTCTATCTCCTATTGGTGCTCGAATTGCTACGACCCCGGGATATCCTGCAACACAGGGTAACTCCTTTTAGGATTCTGGGCGAAGGGATCTGCAGCTAAACCGTCGGCGATAGAGGATAAGGGAAATGTCACAATATACAAGAAAGTGACAAAGCCAAAGGTGTGGAAAGGGGTAAAGTAAATGGTAAAGAAAGCAGTGGGAGGGACGAGGAAAGAGAAAACGAAAAGATATTTCGTCACAACGTACTCCCCATTTGATCTGCAAGATGATTTTTAGAATGGAAAATCTTAAATTAAATTGTGATTGAAACATCTTAAAGTACTAAAAAGAGAAAATACAGAAAAGGGCGGGCGAGTATGCGAATCGAAAGATTTGCATGAATTTGAAGAATCGAGAGATGCGCTGAAACGGAGAGGCGGAATAATATTTTTCGTAACTTTGCAAAAAGTAAAAGTTCGATTTTAAATTGGCAAACAACGGGAATACATTTTATTTTTCGATGAATACATTTTGTTTATTATTTTTTTTTATTGTAAAATAAATATTTCAGTGTAATGCAAAATTTTAAATATAAAGGCACAAATATTTCTTTTTTTTTTATAACGATAAGCGCAGCGCGAGATAAGGGAAACAAAATAACAGAACAAATAAATCTTCATAAATCCGTAAATCCGTACAAAGGTGATATGCCCTTTAAACTATATTTTACTAAAACATTTTTCTAATATTAAAAAAGGGATTTCTGTATTCGTTTGTATCTCTTAATCCCTCGCTCTCGAGATATGACAAGTTAAAACCAGTTTTTTGCCTGAATGGAGGTTTGCAATTCCATCGGAAAATTTTATAATCCATTATATTTACGTTATATTTTAACAAAATTTGGATTTAAAAGGAATTTTTTTTTTAATAGTTTAGAGACATAAAACTATTATTATACGTTATTAAATTAATAGAAACATATTGCGCTACTAAAAGCATATATATGGCGGCATACAATATTTAAAATAAAATATTATTAGGTTCTTTTTTTATAAAACAGAAGGTAGTAGGTATTATACATTACAGTATAATATTTATGAAAAATGCACATTGCCATATTAAAATAAAACTAAAATATAATTGCCCTCTTAATATGGAAAGCAATAAATTATATTTAACACCTTTCCTTTCAAGCTTGGAAATTATTGATCGATGTTTAACATTTGTAAAATATATCCCGGACATTTTTCAAAGCAATTAAACAACCTGTACAAATTTATGTCGCCCAATTTGTCGTCGCGGATTTGAAATATCTCAAGGCAAAATTGAAGGCCATAAATAGTCGGCGTGGCCAATATGTCAAACATCTTCAGCTCCGACATGAGTAAACGTATTGGTCCAATATCCTCGTTGGCGAACGGACGCACGCAGTTGCAGTGTAATAGCGTTATGTACGTCGGCAGTCAAGTGAACGATGAACTCGGACAGGTTCGGCCTATTCTCCCTCGGGATAGTCGTCGCGTGATAACTGAATAATTAATTATACGGCGAGATTAATTTGCGCGGGGCGACGAGCTTCGTTTGGAATACGATACTAGCTTGTCCGTGGAGAACATCTACGTGCGTCCGGTAAGATTTATCGTTTACTTGATGACTTTACTTCGGGCGATTTACGGGTCTTAACTGCCATTACGACGGACGCAATTGGCTCGGCTAATTTTACGCGGCCGTCGATCTGCCATCGTCATTTAATCACCGCTAACTCCGCGGATTGACAACCCAAAGGCAAAATCGTTTGAAAGCTCGATAATTTAATCCCTCCCCGTTTTTTAATCCACCCCCATGTCTCAAGAGATGCCTATTAAGATGACGGAGTTTAAAGATATTATGTTCAAAAAATTGAAAGGGGGATCAGCAAGGAACTTTCTAAGGAGATGTTAAGGAAAGAACACATTGTCGAAAATTTTCAAATTTTCTCTTCTATCGGTTGAACAAAGTATTCTTTTCGTAATTTTGAGGTCATGGAAAACGAATAGTATTATAGAATATTTCAATTCCTTTTTTTTTTCTTTTTTTATTTTTAACGATATTACAGAGCACGCGTTTTGCGCGTACTATTTACTTTTGCCTTTTCTATGTTAAATAAAAAAGACTGATTTACTATAATAATTTTTAATAATATACTACAAATGTACTACGAATGTACTATGTATCTTATATGGTATTTTAAACGCTTCTCGTTTCGTAAAATTCACGACGCGAGCGCTCGAGGCAAAGTGGCGTGCGCAAGCGTAGCAGTGGGGCCGTAAAAGAACCGGCAGGCTGCACTTTCCTTCCTCAGTCCCCAACCGGGCGCTGACTTAGTAGCAACTCTGTGCAAGACAGTCCGTCTTAAAAATACATTTTATCGTCATTTATACGTTATATTCGATTCCCCGAGCCGTAACTCGCGAGTGATTGATTGTACCTAGTTCCATTAAGCTCTAAGCAGACTGATCGACGATTATATCTAATACTGCCGTTTATGTAACCCAGCCGTTTCACGACACAGCCGACAAAAAAATCAGTGATAGAACAGAAAGTTGATCGTTGATTAGTTTGGTCGAAGCTCGCTCGAAATGGGAGTGTATCTACGAGAAGTGTGGCATATTCAAGTTCTGTGTAATAAGCGAGCAAAGAACAGGACTCGGTGGTGTGGGACCGCGTACGTGTCTCGGGCGCTCGAGGCGCAGCGGTGTACGCAAGCGCAGCAGTGGGGCCGTGAGAGAACCGGCAGGCTGCACTTTCCTTCCTCAGTCCCCAACCGGGCGCTGACTTAGTAGCAACTCTGTGCAAGATAGTCCGTCTTAAAAGTACATTTTATCGGCATTTATACGTTATATTCGATTCCCCGAGCCGTAACTCGCGAGTGATTGATTGTACCTAGTTCCATTAAGCTCTAAGCAGACTGATCGACGATTATATCTAATACTGCCGTTCATGTAACCCAGCCGTTTCACGACACAGCTGACAGAAAAATCAGTGATAGAACAGAAAGTTGATCGTCGATTAGTTTGGTCGAAGCTCGCTCGAAATGGGAGTGTATCTACGGGAAGTGTGGCATATTCAAGTTCTGCGTAATAAGCAAGCAACGAACAGTACTCGGTGGTGTGGGATCGCGTACGTGTCACGGGCGCGCGGTGCGGGGGGATCGCGTACGCGTCACGGGCGCGCGGTGCGGGGGGATCGCTACGTGTCACGGGTGCGCGGTGCGGGGGGATCGCTCAACACAAGATAGCTGACTCACGGCTAGTTACCATGATTTCCATACGGCAGATCAATCTAAAAATAACCTACGACAATAACGCGACTTACGGTATTTTCGTCGGTGTGCGTGGCTTGCGCGCGTGATGTCCAGATATTCTTCGTGCAGCGGCTCTCGATACACGCCGAATATTCTTTACGCGGCGAGTACGTATACGAATACACTTTTGTGGTACATGGACATACTTGATTAACCGTGTTGAACTTTCTTTTCTGTTTCAGGTAATGGACCGAAGGAGAAGCTGGACTTGTGCTTGTTGGCGGTAATAAGTGAGCGAAGGACTTGTGTGCCGGAAGATCGACATTCTGAGAGGAGGAGGAGGCCTCGGATAGGCATCCTGCATCAATGGTGCAACCCAGAGGTAAATAATTATTTTTGTACTTACATAAAATTTACAGTTTTGAGTTATTTATCGCAATCGTTTTGTCATTTTAATGTAAACTTAAAATAATAATTTAATAATTAGTAGAAAAAGACGTTTTAAATTTTAGAAAGGCTTAATTGCCTCCAAACTTTGTTTAAACAATATTTTTTGTTTAACATCAAACATTACAAACATTCTACATCTCTACAATTTATTTTTCTCATTTGTTACAGGATTATCGAACTATATAACTGAAAGTGCTCTCGTCGCCGATCATATTGATTGAACGAACTGCAGACATTTCGTCGGGCGTTACGCGTGTGCCTAATGAGTTAACCGGGCGATGAAATTTTGTTACTCGATTTTTTTTAACGCGAGTGTCGTACCAGGAGCGCGCGATAGAGTGTGTTCAATAATGATTTGTCGCAATTGTAAATTCACGGTCGCGGATTTCGCGAGTGCCCTGCGCGGAAGGACGACACGTCCCAACTGAGAGGAGGAGGAGGCTCAGGAAAGGGCATCACGCACCGGCAGAGCAACTAATAGGTGACTATTAATTTGTTTTTGCACAAAATTGCTAGCTTTATTTTATTAACAGAAAACTTTATTTTTATTTAATTTATTATAAAATCAATTTAAAATGCATTTTTTTTTCACGCAACAATTATTTTCAGCATCTCTACAACTAATATTTTTTTATTTTGTTACAGTCACCTGCTGTATCGTCAACTCTGCTGATGCTCGTACAGGTTAGTGTCAACAATATCTTTTTATAATTTATTGTAATTTCGGATCGTTAAATTGCGGTAAACTAGCGAAAGGCAATGCAAATTGCATAAAGACCCGCATCCAAATCAGTTAGGCCGCGAATTACATAGAAAACAAGTTAGCGCAATCGTTCGACACACGGGGTGTTAAAGACTTAAGATTTAGTCCCAGCCACCGCGGGCTGCGGCGTGAAGTCGCCATTGACATGCAAATGAAATCATAAAGCTGCAGCGAAGCGGCGGCGTATCGTCTGTAAGGTATAATTACTGGCGCATCGATCCCGGTCCGTGCCGCCATGACGGCCTGTATCTCCCGCAATTATCTCCCGCATTTAATCAGACTAAATTCACCTATTGTTGGCGCAATACGTGCGTCGTTTCGCTATGATTTCGATTAACGCTCTCGGCTTCTCCTGCACGACACCCGAATGCCCAAGGCAGCGATTGTTACGCGCTTGCAAAGCTGCAAATGTCATTACATGCACATTTGCTGCATGGGTTAATAAACTTGTCGTTATATTTCCCCTAGGCGTGGGAAAATCTCGAAAGTTAAGCATTTCGCGATTAATTATTAGTATTCTCGTGCTGCAAATTTTTAATCGAATATTAAACAATAATTGAGACGCTGTGACTCGGTATCGGCTTATAATTAAATATCGTGTGATAATTTGGTAAAAATTATTGATTAAAACGTACTATAGGGTGATTAAACAAAAACAAAAAAAAAACAAAAAATCATCAATGTTCTTTCATAAAATTGTTTCGTGTTATTTTACGATTATCGACGAAACAACCTTTATACTTCATATCGCTCTACCCTTTATTCAAAAATATTACATTGCCACGATAAATGGATTAATACGTGATATTTTTCAGACGTGGGATTAATAGCTATTACAAAATAATTATAGAATAATAAACGGAGCGGGCAATTACTTTATAATGATCGTTAATTCCGTCATCAGGGGGAAGGTGGGGGAAGGGAAGGGGGGAGTTTGAGCGCTCTATCATTTTGTACGCGGGATGTGACGTCGCGTCATGCCGCAATAATACATATTATTATGCATTATTACGCGTATAATAATTCTATATAATATTTCATTGTTGCGATAATTGATAATTATAAACCTGATTAACTATCCGCCTTTCATCGCCATAAGGGATAACCGTAATCAATCGCGTGACGCGGTATCAATCGAAACGTCGGCGAGCTAGGGCAAACAGCAGGCGAGGAGATTTTGTACAGTTGTGACAATTGGGAGGGAATGCCGGGAATGCATTTGTAGCCCTCGCGGTTGCAGCAGCCCTTCCCAGATCCGATACACGCTCTCCCGACGGCGCCTGACTGCACAGGACGGCCATCGCTCACTTGGCCAGCCCGGGCCGGCCACTTGTCTTTGTTTTATCGAAATGCGATACGGTCAGCACCGTGTAACGTTGGCTGCACCGCTAACCGATAATGCATGACCCCGTCCTATCCACGAAATTGCGCGGTCTCGGTGCATCTCCGATGCAACTGCATCGCTGCAGTTGTCGGTCGGTCCCCCTTCCTTCTCGCTCTCTGGCTGATGCTCAGCACGTTTGTTGCTTTGCATGGACTTTTGACCCGAATCATATTTTCGCTCGACAAGAGATGCCCGATAAAACGTAAAGTTTTATCTCGCAGTCACCAGCCAATGTCATTCGATAAACTTGACAGTGGAATTAAAGGAAACTGTTTCATATTCGTTTCTCGTAGGCCTTTTTTTTTATAATTTAATAAAAGAAAAAAAAAAAATTTTAACGCTAGAATATGTGCGAATAGAGCACTCAGCCGGAAGCGAGCTTTTCCCCGGGGTGATTTTACTTGGAATTCCTAGAAGAACGTATTCCGGGTGTTGTAACGTACAAGTTCTCGGGAACGTCATGTATCGCAATGCGCGGCATCGTGTCATAGAAAGGACCGGAAACGGCGGGACGGGCTGCCTCGGACCGTGCTCTCGTGTCGTTTATCGATACGTTGCTCTTGACGAAATATCGGCGCGATGTAGCGGCGAGAAGTTTCTGAAAAGCACTTGGGGCCCCTGGCGCGAGAAAGTTTCGACCAAACATCTACGAGTGTTCCTTCCGCCGAGAACGACAACGGCCAAAGTTTGCTTATGAATAAATTTCGTCGCATCATCGCGTTTACTCGTCGTTTATTATTACTTTCTCGGCCGTCGCTCGCGTCCGCGCGTTTCTCACGAGGGCTTTTATAGAAATTAAAAAAGAAGGATATCCCTTTTCTTTGCGACACACTTTGACCTCCAATTAAATCTCGATTTAATTAGAGAGAAATGTAAAATTCTTAAATTATGCGCCTCTCTTCGCATCTCACCGTTCTAATTTCCTCCTTTTGCGAATTTTTATTATTCCCTTTCTGTAGTCATTACACCAGTATCAAATACGCTATTAGTTAATTTAATTATCACAACTCCTTGAAATTAATTACAGCAATTATGATAATAATTCATGATATTTGTGAACGCGCGCGCGTGCATTCTCGAACGTGGTTCACGAAATTCTGTTTAGTTAGTTAATTAATTTTCTAATTAAGAGTCTAAAAATTCAACGTGCGCCGCGCCACCGGGCTTTTTTTGTTGCTAATTATCGGTCTCGTCAAATTAGATTTATAATTAATTTTTTATTGCTCATTATCGTGATTCCGTAATTATTAAATGCGAGAATTAATTTCCATAGTTTTCGGGATTCTGTTTGCGTTTATATCTCGACTAATTGACGCTGAAAAAAACGGCCGGGGTACATCCGTCGCACAAACGCGACGTGTAATTCTCGGTAAAAGTGTAACGCACACCGGCGATGTATGTATAAAATCCACGAGCGTGTAAAGCCCCTAACTATCCTAACTACGTGAAGTTAATTCGAACGCGGGAGTTTGAAAGCGGCTAATTTGTCACATCGGCTGGTCCTCTTGACAAGTCGCGCTTTTAAAGCCGCCGAAAAAGAAAGCTTTTGTTACACCTTCTATTCACGCCAGCACCGGGTGACATTAACGCGGCCTACTTGAAAAGAGCGCGACGAAGTATCGCGACGTCGTCGAAGAGGCGCGCCGTGAAGTACACGTCTCTGTTTAGCCGCGAAACTTTTATCTAAAAAAGAAAACAACCTTCGTTGAATTTGCACGGTAGATAAGCTAGACAAAAAAAAAAGAAGTCAAATAAATATGCAGATAATAAACGTTAATTTTTCTTTACCGTCTTCCAGTTTGTAGTGATAATAGACAGATAAAAAATGTATGCAAAGACTTATAGTGTCAAAAATGATAGCTTCTCGGCAGCCGCTTTCGCGGCGTGGTTAAAAAAAATTGAGATGGGAGGAAAGAAAACGATTGCTTATATTCCGCAGAAATTCTCATTACACCATCTTGCCAGACGGCTTGACGGCGAAGAGAAACGAATTCTAGATTTCCCCTGTGTCATTGGATTAAACGTCACGGTCGTCGGAAATGGATAGCGTCATTTCCTATTCGACCATGAATTATACCCCGCGCAAATATATTCTCGTTCGTTGCAACCGCGTCTGTGTGGGTGGGTTGTAGATAACAAAGGCAGTTATAAGAACCGTAAGCAATACTCACTCGGCGAGCGATAATATTTTATAACGTATATAAACTAATTGTAAGTTTGCATATTTTATACGATATGACTCCGCAGAAATTCTTATTAATAGAATCCTTTTAACTAAAGCTCGTATAAAAAATGAAAAATATTGAAAATATATCGTGCAATTTTTAGAGAATTCGTTATATGTTAATTTGTGATAATTAGAAATTCTGGAGTTTCCCAAAATATCTGTATTTTTAGAAAAGTAATTATTCATGTGTTTATTGGAGCCGCATATCGAAAAAAAATTAATTATATATAATATCTACATACGTGCGTGCGTACTTGAACAAGTGATCAATCGGTAAAACAATGTTGGAGTTCGAAGAGAATTTTCGCGCCGGTATGCCGTACTTAATCGTCAATTAACGTTAATTAATGTGACGTTTAGGGTGCCCTAGTATATCGGTTTACAGCAATTTAGCGGCGTCACGCTAATGGATCTGACCCCATGAAGCGTTTATCGAATCCAAAGCCTCATCTCATGTTACTCAAATGTTTGCCTTCTTACTCACGTTGCGCTGATCAAAGCCCTTTTATAAAGCCAAATCTCGCCCACCGATGCTCTCGTTTCTCACGAGATGCAGCGCGAAACTCACCTGAAACAAGAATTGATACGATTACGTCAAAAGAACCGGAAAAGCCAGAAAAAGAGTAATTTCGCAGAAGTTAAAAGAGTCTATTCATAAATTTTGTAGAGTTTAACTTCGTAGGACTTAACTTTTTTTTTTAACTAACTTAATATAGATTTTTTTGTTTTTCCGATTTAAGAAACTCAGTTTGTTTTAGGTCTTAGTTTATTTAAAATTATTATTTGCTTATGTATCCCGTAATTGATTATTTGCATTCTCGCTTGAGTTTTCGAACTAGTACGTTTCTTTTTCGCGTCTCCAAACTTTATCTTCGATTTTACAAATAAATCGAAAATTCAAAGACGGATTTCAGCGTCGCTGTAGCTCCCGATTACTTACAAGATCTTCAGATCCTTAAATCCTGCGTGTTTCACGAGGGTCGGGTCACATGCTGTGACTCGTCCTCGTAACGGGGAACTTTAAATGACATTTCAAACGGAGCTCACTCGTGAAAGTCTCGTCTTGAGATAAGAGAACACGGGGCTTGAGTAGTGTAATTTGGTAATTCGAGGATCAGAGAGAAATATATTTTTCCTCCTTTTCCATCCTTTCACGTGCTGTTTTCCCCTTTTCGTGCTTTATTCAGCGATGTAAAAGATATTTGGCAATTTGTCATATTCGCAAATTGGCTTATTGTAAGTCGTCCTTGTCGAGAGAGACATAAACCTTCCAGCGGATTAAAATATCTCCGAGACGGAAAATACTCAAATGAAATTTTCACCCTTATTCACACGCAGTATAACATTTTACATGTAAAAAGATACTTTTATTTTTACATTATTTATACGTAACCTTTCACAAATTATGCGCATAAAATGATGCAAGACGTTATAAACGTATCGCTTTTTATAAAAAAAATTAAAGTAGATTCTCGGGGCAAACTTTCGCAATTAGCCGTGTAATAGTTGGCATTCATAAATTACGCAGACTGAAAGTCGAAAATAAATCATGCGAGCTAAAATAGCATAATGTGATATGTGGGACGCCCTTCGCGATCACTATGATATCCACGCATCGTAACCCGATTATGTTGGACGAATTATTGTCCAGCGAACAATTTGGAGTCGACGATGCCGCATTAATGTTGCTAATTAACTCATTTTCGTTATTGTTGCGCCAATCTGCGGTATAATCGCGCCGCATCGCTTTGTATACGCTAAATTGGTACAAGCAACAGCGTTACGTAGTAATCGACTCTACTAATTTTTCATGCTCTCTGACAAATCGCGTGCCGTAGAATGCAGGGTACAATAAATTAGAAACTACTGTTGTTTCTAGATTGCAGTAGTAAATTAAATTATAAAGACTAATTTAATTATAATTTTTAAAAAAATAACATGTTTAAAAAAGCTAACAAAATAGAATTTTGAAGACAAGACACTGACCGTTTATTGGGCCAAGTAAAGACTTACTTTCATTTCCTTTAATAAAAAATTTTATTTAATTAAATGTAATTTTTGTTGAAACAAAAAGCTAAATTAAATTAATACGCGTGTTTTTTAAATTTGAATTTAATTGTGTTTTTCTTTTCTTCGACGAAAGATTAGATTTGATAAAAATAGATATTTGTTTTTGTCATATTCGTTATATTTGATTAATTTGTAATCGGCGAATGGGCGAGTAATAAAATACGGAAGAGATTACACGCGAGAATGGAGCTTCAGTCCCCTTGTAAATTCCCAGCATTGCGATGTCGGCCGTTGCTGCTTAGGCTTAGAAGAGATTTCGGTTAACCGAGCAAGGATTATCAGGATGCCGTGTTACGGGGTCCAGGCTGACTAGCGGGGGATAACGAGGGCCGATCAAATTCCGGGTGACGTGTTAAGCCCGGCTTAAGGCTCTGCAGCCTTAAGAAGCGGATCGAAGCGTTACGCTACATATCCACTCCGTGACCCAGAGCTACGTATAAACTAGCGGGACGAATTAATTTATACTCGAGAAAGTAGATTAGGGCGATACCAAAATATCGTGCAAGCACGTTATTAATTTTACGTCTTAATAAACTAAAGATCGCGCGCGTCTCGAGTTCCGGTTGATTCGACATTTTCAAATCGAGCGATAAAAAAAATCGGAGGGTTGCCTCGACGTGCGCGAATGCAAGGACCTCGCGTTCCCATAGGTTTCGGGGACAACAAAGTCCCTCTATTCTCGTCGTAGCCCGTCGTTAGAGGACTTGTTCTACAAGAGTGGGCACAATCTAGCAGCGGAAGGGCGGAGAAGGTGAAGACGGCGAGTCGGGAATCGGGGCCGCTATCAGGCGCGGGGGCGGTGGGAAACGGCGGACGCGTTTCTTGGAAGTAAACTTAATTACTGGGTGGTACTCGCCGCTCTGACATTTGGCAACGAGCCTCTAAATCTCGAAGAGGAACGGCGACGCCGTTCCAAATTGCACTTTCGCGGAGGCAATCGCGCGTCCCCTCGCCAAGCACGGCTTCCTTCCTTTCTTCCGCGCGCGAGAACGCTTACCCGGCGGTCCCGGCATTAATTCTGTGATCCACGGATCCGAAAAATCGAACTGCGTAACTCAGAACAGCAGGATTTCGTTAAACAAAATTTTCGCGACTGCTTTTACCGGTAGAAATATCGAATGTTTCGGTAAATTACGGCGGCATTACGGAAATTATTAACTCGAATGAAATTAAAACAGTCCGTGGTCATTTTACCATTGATTACCCGGGTTCTCGAGTTGTAAACTTCCCCCATAAATTTTGCTTACGACTAAGCAGCGGGGCCGACACGTCAGCGAGGCGGCGAAGCGGCAGGAAAGTTTTGACATCGCGCTTTGACAGGATCACTCGGAATGAAACTATGTACAAAATCGTTCAGTGGAAATAGAGTTTCTCCTATGAGAGGTCATCAATACCCTCCGTAAAAAGTGCACTTTGTTATTGCGGTAACGGCAAACATTAATAATTGACGGGGAATGGAGTTCTAATGACGCCGCATCGCCACAGACAATTGTTGTAAAGCGCGGAGAGACCGTAAACGTCACGCCTTAAAACATGAAATATCGATCTTCCCGGGACCACCATTTGCATTGACGCTTTTATTCTTTCGTTAACGATTTATTTCGCCGCGAAAATTACCAAGCCTCTCGGGGGCAATTGCTCCTTCGTGCGAGCACCTTTTTGTTCGGGCAATTAAACGAATGCGGTATTCATCGGATATTCCGATTCGATTCAAAATCGCTATTGTATTTGAAACAAATATGCGCGGCGTTTATTTAAAATATTTGAAACGTCGGCAGCAACGTTATTCCTGTCAGCGTTTAACAATACCATTTGTTCGCTCTAATATTTTAATCAAGACTTGTTGTTTATGCGCGTTAAACATATGTGGCAGGGAACAAGGAGACAATTTTTATAAAATCTATGCGCCATAAATTTGTAACGCCATCGCGGTGCGCTTTTGTAACATTGGACGATACACGAGCGCGGCCCGTTGCATTAATTATGCTTTATTCTCATTAACCCCGCAAAGGTGGTATCTCATTGCGTATGTACGCTCGTAACGACGTATAATTAACGCGAACTCGCTTTAGTGGCTTCGGGATCATCGGCGAGAGATTGCACGTCTGTGTCGTACTTCAATACATTTAATAAGGTTCTCATTTTCAAAGATTTAATACCGACGAGATGGGACCATAGTAATCAGCACGAGTTATAACGCTTCAATTTTAAGTAACCTTTTATCATCCCCGTTACGCTTTTTTTTTTTTTTAGCAGCATGTCATGTTACGCGACTTTCGCGATGTCAGTACTCGGATTTGTTTCAGGCTGACAAAATTAAATTTTTCGGAATTAAATGTAAATTAGTTGAAAAGTAGGAGCTATTTAAATAAATAAATTAATAATAAAAATAGAAATTTTCGGGGTTTTTTTTTTTTTTTTAAAGAAATTTATGCTATTTCTGAAAGAATTATTATGGTGAAAAATATAAATGATAATACATTCGACGCGACTGTTATAAATAAAAAGAAAAATAAAGCTTGTTACGAATAAATGGTTAGTGTGGCATGGTTGACTCGTCAGTGAAAATAAAACGAATAGTATCTAATCTTACGAATCAGCGCGAAATGGTAGTAGGAAAGATAACGACGTCGTTACAAAACAAAAAAATTCAGAAGGGGGAATAATCGTTTGCCAAATTAATCGTGGTTTGCTTTACGTCCTTGAACTTTTCTCCTTCCGAATCTTTGAACTTCTTTTATGTATTAAGTCTCGAGACCTCTTGCTTTTTTATATTTTAAAACCGTTTGAGCCCCCTCAAATATTTGTCTTTTAAATTTTTACTGTTTTTAAGTTTCTTTATTCCCAAAATTGAGGGCTCTTCTTCTGTTTTGCGAGAGATGCACTTTGGAGACAACAAATATTTGGATCTGCGAGTTCGCGCGGGCGACATTTCATATTTTAAGTGAAAATAACAATAATAGCGGGAGAACAATAAATGTAGAGCATAAAGTTTGGCGATTCAGTTTGAGATCATTCGAGAATTCGCTCGTGTTGTCACTTCCAGAAGTTCCAGCTTCTTCTTATCCTTGGGGGATCTGTCGAATCCTTCTACCGGTTAGCTAACAGCGACTGACCGACTTTTGTTCTTGTTAACGTCGATATTGTAGCGCGACAGACGCTCGATAATTATGTCTTAATTAAGGTGTTTGACCTCATTTCCGCGGAGAATGCTTTCGCTTCTCGTCGACGGCCATCTTCCGCTCGGTTGCGCTTCTAGAAACGTTTATACCGTGCTTGCTTGTGGTAAATGCCTTCTACGGCAACAAACTTTGGAAAATGAAACCGGACGTAAAAGGTGCTTTTCATTATCTGTCATAGTCAAGCCCTTTATTTAGTTTCACCTTCGTGTCTACTTTCGATTACGGCAGGTAGGCGACATATGTTCCGCGAGGGTTGTTTCTTGCTCCTTACGTTATTTTATATCTTGGTAAATATAAAAATTTTAAGACGTTTAAATAAAACAAAATTTTAATTTTACATAAAATACTGTGAGACACACATACATATTTTTGCATTAGTTAGTTTTTATTATCTGGTCTTCGACGAGTGACACAAAAATAGGATTCGTTTGGAGTTCGATTTTTGCTAAAATTCCACTGACTCAGCTTTCTGAAAAGAGAAGGGGTGGCCGGACAAAATCACCCTGTATGCAATGAAGGACCATCCGGTGGTTGGCAAACGCGGATTCTGTTTGAAGTGCGGTCGGCGGGTACGAGGTTGACTTTTCAACTTAAATTAAGTTCGCCTGCAGTTGCACAGAGAGAGAGAGAGAGAGACAGTGAGAGAAAGGGGGAAAGAGAGAGAGAGAGAGAGAGAGAAAAGCCGAGGGTGAGCGGGGCGACGAGAAGAGAAGCAAATTTTATACAAATTAGACGGGCCGCGTAGCCTCCCATTGCGCCTTCGTCCCTCATTTGGCTTTCAGTTGAGGCCGCCCAGCTAAGATTTCGCCAGGATACTTTGCAAATTAAGTCCTTACTGAAGTGAGCATCAGCTATGCTCGACTACACGCGCAGGAAACGTCTTCTCTTCCAGCTCTTCGCGCGTAATCAACTATTGCCGCGCTTAATGAGAACAAGCGGGACAACCGCGATTTATGCAGCAATTATTTTTTCAAAACTTTTACGCCTTCGCATTTTCGGTCCTTTATTTTTTGAACGAAAGTTTTAAATATAATTTTAAACGTAATTTCTTTTACGCCGGATTATTTTTTGAAATTTTTTTTACGTTCTGTTTTTATATTAGATTGTATTATCAAAACAGTTATTTTGTACACCATTTAAATGTAGGATAATTACACGGCAATATGCGTGTAGATAAAGAGTCACTTATATTTAATGACACAATTTTTCGACTATTGCGGAATTTCATTTTTGGTATGATATGCACGGCGCATTTTCGAGAGAGCTTGTTGTATGAATTTTAGAATGGTATCACTGTAAATTGTAATGAAATGTTTCATTGAAAATTATCAAATTGATTATTTCGGTCAAATTAAATGCTGCCTTTTATATCTCTCAATTATGTTCTTCACTTTGAATTTTTAAAGCCTTGTCGTTCGATTTTTCAAATTAAAGAATCGATTTTTATTCTCCCTTCGCATTGTTGAGAAAAAAAATTTGCGAGTTTTCGATCGATAAGGCACGTTTTGACGTTTGATCTTTAGGCCTTCTAACTCGCCAGCGATGATCGGATTAACTCGAGATTTTCTGCTTCCACTTCCGTAATGCGACGTTTTCTCGCGAGATATGAAATTATCGAAGTTGGAAAGTAAAGCCGGAAGATACGCTCCTCCATCGTGAAAACTTCCGTCGCTCGAAACGTCGTTTAAACTTTCCGATTGCCGTTTATAGGCTGTCGGCATTTCTTTTCGTTCTTTGTGAATATCGCGTGTCTGACACATTTTTTTCCCACTGTATTCCCCGTTAATTATTGAGCAATTTATTATTAAAAAAAATAACCGAACGTGTCCGTGTATCTAATGCTTTCGGAGATCGTTGTTCTGCAAGTACATCTTGCTGCGAGTAATCAAATTTTCGCGCGGAGGGTGTCGCTCAAATATTTGAATCTGAATTTAAGCATCGTGGAATTTAATGATTCAAGTGCACTCGGCGACAAGATTTCGCCATCATTTCCGCCGCTTTTCTCGCGGCACTATACAATCATTGGCCACGCAACGAACATAGATGCAGTATGCAAGCCGAAAGCGCGGGCGTCCTTGGAGAACATGAAAGGATTTGAAAGCCATTCGCACAGTACCGGCGGCGCGCCTTTCTTTATTCAAAAGGATTAAGCTCCCTCGAAAGCGTCGTGCGCGGTGCTCTCTGTAAAAGCGCAACAGTACATTATTCCGTTCTTTTTCTCTCCTCCGCTTCGCCTCGCCGTATTCTATTCCGCTGATGGTTGCTTCTAAATATAATCGATTCATAAACCCGCGATCTATGGATCTAACGCGTCTGTAAGTTTCAAGCCTCGCGACTTTAAAGGCTCTTTTTTTTTCGGGAGGGAAAAATTCTGTAACAACCGGTGAAATCGGTCGCGGAGATGTCAAAGGACCCACGTCGATTTGCGAACGATAATATTGACGTGACGAGTATGTAGAGCAAAGGTTTAAGAGATCTAAAAATCCGTCAATGAAAAAATTTAGGCAGAAGTGACTCTAAGACTTTTAATTTACAAAGTGGCGTAGCAAAATATAAAATATATTAAGATTTCACGATATATTTCCTTGCTTTCGATGTTATTAACTTAAAATTGTCACCAATAAATAAAATCTTTAATTATATGTATGTACAAACAAGAACGTATTAAAAATTTTATTAAAATAAAGATGATTAATGACAAAAAGATCACGTTTACAACAATTATATTTTGTGTCTGCTTGTAAAATTTTATTTTATATCTTAAACGTAGAATGCATTTTGCGTATTATACGAATAAAGTGATAGATAGAGGTTTGAAATTTTCTCGTTCTCTCTCTCTCTTTCTCTCTTGAGGATTTGCTCGGATTAATTCCTTTAAATCGGCTTCAGATTCTTCACGTTGTAAATCGGCCTCCTCGGAATGACATCGATATTAACCTCCGTTATAAATATCAAACCTCGACCGATATCTACATTCAGGTCGATCGTGTCCCGATATGCGACATTCCGCAGCTGTCGCGCTATAATCGTTCAAAGCGTGAAATTATCGCAGAATCGATATCGGGGGCTGGATACGTTTTTGCTCTGAGCACGGGGAGATATTTTGAGAGCAAGAAAATAACGCGGGCGATATGTTGCACGAGTCCTCGATTCGCGCTCGGCAGATATTATTCGGCAATCCCGCGATAATCCATCAATTTCATATAATAATTATTGCCGTCATGTGACTGCGATTATTACATGCAATTACAGCGCGATCAGATATGTAAGATTTACTTTTGTGCGATTGTAATTAATCGCACGCCCGCAACTTATTCAATTCCGGCAAAATATTTTTTACATTTTGGTGTAGAAATTAATTTACAGTTTATTGAATTTTAAATGGCAAGTTTTAATTCGCAGTGTCAATTATATTAATTCGGATCTTCGTTTTAACATATCGGTGAAATTGATTAAAATTTGAAATTTATTTAAATGCTCGGTAACGTCATTGGTAGTGAAAAATGATTTTCGTTTTACGAGGTCGTTGATTTATCTCGCGGTGGAATTAAATATAAAATTTCTCTATATCTGAAATCGAGACTGCGCTAATGAAGAAAGGATAGGGACTTTGTAGTGCATAATTGAGAGAAATCTGCACTCGTTAACGGGGGCGAGACAGAATCCCGTGGGCCGAAAGCGTAATGGAGCTCGGTAAGGGTTGGGAAACCACGTCAATTCCTGATTTCTGAGTAACGAGAGCAAAAGGGGTGAAAAGGATATCTGAGTATTTTCCGAGTTAAAATAAAGGAAAAAAGAGATAATGAAATATTTTTGAAAGCAAAAGAGAACAAAGCAAAAATTTATAAAGCTTTTTATGTCGACCATTTCATTAATTAAATAAATATGTACACGTCTAATTATGTTTTTATTTTTTAATTTTTTCTAATAATAAATTTCTGCATTTATCACGAGCAAAGGAATTTTTAATTTTGAAAAGCGTTTCGTTAAATTTAATTTTGCTAATAGATTCGTGTTAAACTGCTCCCAGCGACGTGGAAACTTATTCCGTCTCAGAAGGAGATAAATACTATACATAAATTTGTCTTCTCAAAGCAATCGATTACTCCTCTACTCGGGAAGCGTCTAGCCTCTCGCCGGCAAGCTCGAGTCGTGAAAACTTCGGCGAAGGAAATTCGGTCTCATCCGGGCAATTACCATTTTCAGAGGCATTGTTCTTTCACGTTGGAATAGAGGGACAATACGACGGATTAGTCCCGAATAGAGTTTGGCGAAATTAGTCCGGTCTTTAGAGCGTCGTTTATTACGATACAATTTTCAATTTCCGCGATCGGCCGCGTTCCGTTTTCCCTTCTCCGTCGCAATCGACATCGTGTTCGATATCAATTTGTTAAAGTGCGCTCGAGTGCGGATTTGTTTGGTATTATAATGATAATTCGCGGACGTTACATGTTATGTCGCGCGTTTCCGCCGCGCTCAAACGTGACCCTCAATGGCGGTTGAAGTACCATAAAAGAGATACAAATCTAAAGTATAAGCGATAAATTCGAAGCGGGAATACCTACATATCGCGATTAATAACGTAATTTAATTACGGGATTTGCAGATGTTAGATTGTAGCCTCGATAATTAAAATAATTGCATATTTGAAAAGATGAAGTACGAATGGTGAAACGAGCGACAGGAGAATCTCTCTTTTCCGATCGATTCGATCAACGCTGGCTTAGGATTATTCGATTGTAGAAAAGGACGTGGAAAAAAAAGGGTTGTCGTAAAAGGGGAATAATTTACTTAAGAAAAGAGGAAATAAAAATTCTATGTCGGAATGGACTCGAGAAACGACAGACTGGTCGTAAATGCAAACGCTCCTGTCGCCGGGGGCCGTATACACGGTATTTAAAGGAGACCTTATCAAAAGCAGCGTAAGGTAATCCTATTTGTGATTATAAAAGTTTACCGAAGGGAGCCCGGCAATACAATGCCACCGTTACTTTAAAAGTTTCGATGAAAAATCCTTTTCCCATTTAGGGATTAAAGTATCGGAACGCTGCCGAAGGATCGGTTTAACCTTCAGAATAAAGAACTGCAACTGTCGCGAAGTTATTTCCAGACGAGATACTTTAACAAGTGCAGCACTTTGAAACCGCTGTAATAATTAAAATATACAAAATTTTGAAGCTTTCTAACGTTAATAATAAAAAAGAAAAAGCGATCTCAACATTACGTTATTAACAATAAGTTATATTCTCTTCATATTGCAAACTTACGATTAATAAAATTGCTGTTTGAAAATATTTTTGTGCCTTTTAACAAACTTACATTAATAATTAAAAAAAACGGAGGTACAATTTATTTTTTAATCGACATATTAAACTTAACATAAATTTAAATTTTGCAAATAACGAGTTGATATGATCTTGATTTTTCACAGTTAATTTTAATAATTAACCTCTAACATAATTTGAGTTTAAAATGTGGACTTTCCAGGCGACGTGAACTTAGTCGTAATTTTGGTTATGAATATTTAATTCTGTCTACCTAAGAAATGTATTTCGGAGATGTTTAATTTATAATTATAGTTTCTACATACGTTTAATATTTAACGTATACAAAGATTTGGCAAGCGCAGCGCAACGTATTAAATTATCTAATTAGAAATTCCATTAGCGCGGCGCGGATTTTCAACGTAATTCTCAACCTAACCGTTGCTACCATTTGCTATTTAACAATTAAAATCAGCACGGTCCTCAATCATCAAAATGAAATGCACAACACGGTTAGAGCGGTGTTTAACGCGCAAATTAATATGGCGACGTTTGCTTAAAGGTTGGCTTTTTCCGCAGTTAAAATAATTTTAAAGAATTTTCGGCTAGATAGCAAGTTCAGTTTCATTAGGGAACAAATGTTTACTGATTCTCGTAGCTCCTACGACAAACCCTCATATATTAGGCGTCGCAAGGGCGTTTGGAGGAATAATTGCTCGTCAAGCTTGGCAGGTATTTAATTGCTAAGGTAATTAATTGTCTATGCCTCTCTCAGAGTTTCGCAAACAGAGCAACCCCGAAGCTCGTCTGTCGTCACTGTCGTCATCCTTTGCCCAGCCTTATTGTCCGTCATTAAGTTAAAAGGGCGACAGCTCCTAGCGTTACGTACGTACGACAGCAGCTGCAACAACAGCGCAAAACAACCCCCTTCGTAAACGGTGGCTCATCCATGCGTTTTGTAAACATAGTCGTCATGCCTCCGACAGTCTCGCATTAGTATGTGAGAGTCAGAGATTATCTTATCTATGACAAAGCTTTTGATAAAACTTGCACAGATAACGTAAGGAAGAGTTAAGATTAATAGGATACGACAATGAGTAAACAGCAGGAAAAAAAAGAAAAAAAAATTAAAACGTGGAAAAAGAAGTTTGCATTTAAGTAATCGCGTCCTTTAGAAAATAAAAAAGAAATAGTATTAATAATTAATAGAAGTAAATCGAGATTAAAACAAAATTGGGTTTATAACGGCATTATTTTCTAAATAAATATTACACTAATATATTTTTCTTAGACGCTAGAAAGCAAAAATGGCTTGTTTGTTCGGAGAGTATTTCCGAGATTACAACGATTCGTTCTCATAAAGTTTTTAGAGCCATTTAGAAGTATACCTTTATTCCCAACTTGGTAATTGGATCTGAAAATGGAAAGCCATTGTAAACTTAATTAATTTGAAAAATGCATTTAGAAATTAATTAATTTTCCATCTTTTAATCTTCCCAACAATCGAAGCGAGCCCGTGATAAAAAGTGCTTAAATAAAATTTTATGTAAATTTATTTTGTGTTACACGTACGTTTGAAAAATACCTTCAAAAACTAATATTGACACTTAGCGATATATTTGTTATAACGCGAGAATACGCTGATATTTGATTTGGATGATAAAGCATGAGAAATACATTACATTACAATACATTGCCACGGAAAGAGAGGATGATGTTGAGGGGGGAAAAAAGGGGGTTATGATACGAGAGCCGGAGGATTGATCAGGGGGTTGGCAGGACATTTATCTAGGGGGCTCTATCGTCCCCTGGAATTATCATATTTTTGCATAATGGAATCAAGCGCTCGTCGCGCGCACGGATACAGCGTGCTGTGTACCTTGGTACATCCAATGTAACCGAAAATAACGCGACTCGCCGTAAAACAAGGTTACGTCCGCGATGAGATTTCATCCGTAAAATTATACGACGTACGAATTTCCCACCGCGGTTTCGAAAGTGGCAAAAAGATGATGCCAATACATCACGAGACAGCGTTTACGTTCGTCTTTACCATCCTCGGTGGATGGAGGGAATAAAAATTCTCCGCGATTAAAGGGACGATTAAATTACAATATAAAATTTTATATTTATACCTTTACGCCAAGGCGACGCTAAAGATATTACCCGCAAACGTAGCGATAGAGCTCCCCGATATAAAATATAATAATATGAATAATAGGAGTTGGCGGGGCAACTTTTTTTTTTTTTTTAACATTATGTGAAACGATCAAATTTGTTTCCGGCCGGGAACTTTTCGCGCTTTACGGTGCGCTTTTCAAATGTACTGTCGACTAATTTTATTCGGCGCTTTGCCGAATGTGATAAATAGTTTCTCGCGGGTCGTATATTTCTTTGCATCTTCGGTCGGAGGAAAAAAGGTTTCTTCGTTTCTTGGACATAATGTATGAAGCAAGCGCGGGAGAGACGTGGTCGAGTAAAGTACGGATGTAAACGGATCCGACTTGCATTTGTTTGTACGCGTTGCAATCTAGAAACGTTATCGAACCCCGCTCGAACGCAAACAGCGGTACCCACGGGAGCATAATGGAATTATTTATTACGGGCAAACAAGCCGTGTACGAACAACTTTCGCCGCGCGTTCGACGGGGGCTAAACCACCCCCCGGGCCCTTTCGGCTGAATAAACAGAGCGAATCGCGAAGAAACGCTCCTTCGGGACTTCGATTCCGACGAATTTTTGTCATCAAGAAACTGGGATTTCGAAATGTTTGCGGATAGAAAAAGTTGGGCGTCTATGACTTCCGGAACCCACACAAGTACGAAGCTCGAAAGAATCTCTTCCTTTCCGAGCTTTGTCCGCCCCGTCATTTCTCTTTCTTTCTTTATCTTTTGTTAAAACGTTTTGAGATCAATAAATGAAATATGTTAGCATTTTCAAACGTTAACGCAGAATTTACTTTTTTTTTTTTTTCTTTTACATGAGCTTAATTTAATTTATTATTGAAATGTTGACTTTTTTTATAACCTGTACGTTAAGCACGAATAACTTTGCATGCTCATATTTTTCAATAAACGCACGTGCAAACAGTATTAAGCTGCAGCTAGATTAGAGCTGCACTTTTTCGTGATTAAAGAAGTGAAATGGCGCGCTGGACGGAACACTCGCACACGGGATAGAAATAGAGAAACCATTAGTTATGTCGAGCGATGCAAAATGGCGCGCTGCAGTCCCTTTTCCGCCTCGCTTCGAGGGTCAAGAGGGATCAAAAAAGTCGGTAACGTGCGGGAAAAAATTGCTCTTCAGAAATTGCTTTGTAATTTACATCCTGGCAAAAGTGCTACGCGTTTTCCGAAGACATTAACGGCCCTTTGCGCGGCGAGTGAAGTTTGCATTTTCGTTTAATCAAGTATCACCGGCGATTTAATACAAAAATATTGATGTTCATGCTGAAAATGTTTATTTAATCGCAATCGTTTTTCGTTAAAGTGGCTTCAAATGCAAATTAGATCGAACGGTACGGTTCTCGAATATAAAAAGAAATGCCGTTTAAATATTATATAATAATTCGCATTGCGATTAATGCCAATTACGGGACATGAAATAATGAAAAATCGTGCATTGAAACGTGATTCCGAACCGTCGGCGATGCGCATCCACGCGTACAACCGACATGCGCAACGTGAATGCGCTATCGATGCATTATGCACTTGGACGAAATATTCATGATTGCCGTTTTCCGTCATTCGCCGAATGAAAAATTAATATAAACGTCGATACCCACTTGAATCGCATATCCGTAAGATAAATCGGAATCGTTTTTTAAACTGTCCCGCCTGTCCGATAATACAAATTTCCAAAAGTACGTGCCGGCAAGCGGGAAGTGACATTCTTAGCAAAATTTAGAGTCGCAGAATTTACGAACGCGGTATTTCGAGAACGAAAGGTAAAATTGGATAAAACTATAATAGTATTACGTATAATAATAGTATAATAATTATTAATAATATAATTGATATAAATTAACAAATTTATAAAAGATATAGTGTTAGATTAAATAAAGTTAATATCAGATGCATAATTAGTACACGCTCGTAAAATCAAGTTGGTTTGATAAGAAAGCGGAGCGTGCTATATTATTATTTAGACAGAGCTTGTTTCGACGGATGGGAATTGTTAAGGAACATTTAGCATGTCGCATCAGCATGTTTGGCGCCGGGGAAAAGCGTGCTCCTTGAATTCTCCACTGTGCTCCCGGGGAAAATACACTGCGAATTTCGTCGCGTCGCGCGACGTATGAGAATTATTTGTCAGCCCGGCTTTTCCGCGCTTCGCGAAAGTAGGAAGGTGACGCCCGGCGTATTTATATTCTAGGCGGCGTCGCAAATACACAGCGCTTATTATCAAAATTTATTATAAAACGCGCGACATTGTGTTAACCACACGGTTCTGCATTAGGATTAGTCGAGGCATGTATCGCCGGGACTTACAAATGCACGATAACCATTTGTCCCACGGAAATTTACATCTTTGTTTAGTTGATTCTATCTTAAAAAGTTGGACCGTTACGCATTTTGTCCAAGAATAGATGAACTTTTAAGAAATGAAAAAAAAAAGAATGTCTTACGAATTAAAAAAAAACTAACACAGATTTATTATTTTAATTACGTAGTAAAAAAAAAGAAAATTAATTAAATAAAGTTAGATAAATATTGTACGTTACAAAACATATAAAGTACTTCTAAGAATCGTCGGAAATTTAAGTAGGTATGTTGAGATGGGAGAATTTTTAGAAACTTTATCTCAACGTAAGATCTGCTTAAAAGGGATTAAAATATTTAACATATCGCGAGGCAATTTAAATGGTTCATTACATTAACAGCATTTCTTTTTTCTCGCGGGGTTTACATTTTCTTTTAAACCTGTATGTAAATCCTTAAGTACCCTACGTGCACAGGCCGGCCAGAAAATTACATTAGTACATTAGTTGGTATGTAACGCAGTCTTTACATTGTACCATTTTTACGGAATCTCCTCCTCCCTTTACCTGCCACATTTACATGGAGGTCGCGGGGGACGTGGTGCCCTTAAATTCTCATGCTCGGAGAGACGTTTTTCTCGGGCGGTGGTCCGGGGAGGATGGAAGTCGGGGGAAAAGAGGGAGCAGGCGGAAAAGAATCGCGTGGGGTGCGATGCCGCGGGCAAACAAAACGGGGAAACTGCATGAAAAACAGGCTGTCGCTTCTCGCTGTACGTGGTCGTGGTTTCCGGCGATCCTGCAGCCGTTGCTGCTTTCCCAGCGAAGAATGCGAAAATGGCAGACACGGGGGTACAAAAAAGGGGATGGAAGGCGCCGCAACAAATGCGCCGAGTCCAACGTGAAAGGGCCTGCTTTCATCCTTTCTCCGGCTCCTCGTCCTCCTCTGTCATTCCATTATTTTCATTGATTACACCACACATGCATAGATTTTTTAAAAAGTAAAATTAATAGAAGCGATAATCGTTCTATCATAATTAAATAATTGTTATTATAAATATAATACCAATTGTATAAGTTAGTGCCGTTAATACGTCAGTCTCTAAAATAATAACAACTGCAGTAATTAATATAAAATGAAATAAACAGTTAAATTATAATAATTATTAGTAATAAAATCATGTAAATACTGTTAACAATATTAAATTAGTCCTTTTGTTCGATGACAATCTGATTAATCTCAAATGTTTAAAAAACTTTTTAGTTATACGAGCTTATTAGTTGCCCATAAACAGTTTTGCATTTTTTTTTTATATTAACGTAGGTAATTGATTTGTTGTCAGTACTCTGCCCTCGTCTCGCATTTTTTATTCCGCCTTTCCATTCTTTCCGTCTACCCTTTCATTTCTTCTTTTCTCGGTGTCAATGAGAAATGCCCCATGGTGCGAGATAGATATACCGGGTGGTGCAAATATATGAGCGGAATTATATGTTGCGCATGAGGGTGGCAACGTCTCTTCCGGTAGCCGGCGGTGCGAAATATTAATGAGAACGTTTTCTGCTGAGACACACTTACACATCTCGCAGCTGCGAAGTATCCCAGATGCTCGCTCCGATGCACTTTGTGTGTTCCGTCACACCTCTTTTTTTATTCCTGGATTTATGGATCGCGTTTTTGCCACGAGAATTGAATACGTATTCTTCTTTAAATGGACAAGGTGTCAAGGGCTCGAAGGCTAGTGTTTTTGTCATTTAAAGCTTCTGAAGTATGGCAACGATTTTTCATACCCGAATAACATGAAAAGAAGGAAAACATATAAATTAAAATTGAGAAAAACTATATTACATTTCAAATCATAAATAATTCGAGACTGTCTTAGAAATATTTATTAAAAAAAAATTTAAGGTTTAAAAGTTTTAGGTTTTATTTTAAAAGGATGAAACAAGAGTTTTGATAAAAAAGAAAAATTAGAAAAATTTAATTTATAATATTAATTACAAAAAAAATTTTCTAAACTTGAACACTAAAGAGTTACTCGTTGCTTTTAATCAGTATTTCTTTGATTCGCGTATTTTACGCTCATTTTTCAAGAGTTAAGATGTGTGTGCTAGTTTTCTTCGCGCTGTCCCTTCCGGCCGGTCGCAATCTCGCTCGACCAGAGTATGAAATATTTTCGCAATTTTTTCACAACTACGCGGACATTTTCTCACTTCCTATCTCTCTGGTGTCCTGCGAGGAGAAAGAATTCGTTCGTCCCTAAACGATTTTACGGCGCGCTATACGGAGGCGCCGAGTTTACAAAGCACATACATATGGATGCGTATGTCACGAGAAGGATCTTTCGGCCAAAACAGGTTTGGGGATCAAAGGCCGCGAGGATTGGAGGCTACAAGGGTGAAATGTACTTGGTTCTACGTGAAATCTGGTATTCAAAGTCCGGGCTGTGTAAAGCCACTCGGTCCGACTGTGCTGGAATTATCGGCATCCCAGGTTCTCAGATTTCCACCCCCGCAAAGAATTAGAAAATAAATAACGTTAAACTTTAAAAAAATATTTAAAAGTTAGAAAAACTTGTTTAAATAAAAATAGGAGGTTGGAGAAAATTTTTTTTTAAGTATCTTCTAATTTAGAGAATTAAAATTTTATTATTTGAAACTAGATTATTAATTTCAAAATTGACAGATTACCGCGGGATTGACTTTTTTGGAGCACGGTATATTGGGTGTATTATAAATACAAGTTGCTCTTGTTTCCTCCTTTCTGCAAAAGTGGTAGGGAACTGGCAAAGTGGCCGACATTGTGCTGCACAAATTTTTATATTAAATTTTCATCTACGAAGCACGCGACGGACAGATGAAACTTTCTGAATTGGACGACATGTCTTTTATTGCGTTAGGCAAGCGAAATACTTGTATAGCATGTGACGTGCTTATTCGTTCACATGCGACCCGAATATATCCCGCGCAGAATGAGGGACTAAAAATAATTACGCAATTAAATTATACGTTCAAGCGATGTTGATGACTGCAACTAAAATAATTGGCCCTTTATTTAAAATCAGCGTGTCGTAATCTTTTGGAGAGGATCGATAACGCGCAATGATTAAAATACTGATAACGGATAATGCGTAAAGACATGCTAAAGTGAGGACGACAGGAAATTGAAAATCGCGTAGAAATTATAATAAATATAACGAGCAAATATAATAATAACGGTAAAATTATATCCATAATGATAATGACGAATAATGATAATGGTAGTACTTTTATTGCACGAAAAGAGTGATTGAGTATATTAATTATTATGCTAATTAAAAATTTCTAAAGCAAAGTTTACATGAATAATATTTCCAAGAGACTTCATCTCATTGTGCGCGGCTCTTGCCCTTTGCTTATCGTGCATCCAGTGTACTTTATCGACCACTCGTTATACTTGCACGCAAACACGCGACATTTATTCTCTCGCCGTGTTAATCCTTTCAGTCTCTATTTGTTCGAAGAAAAATCTGAGTATTCTCAAATAAAAAAAGTTGCTTTCGTTATTAAATTTTTTTTTCGGAATCCATATAATAATTTAAGGCAGATTATCCGAGATTTATTTTCTTAATATTCTTGGTAGAATTTTGTTTGCGCTTCTATTCTTTTATGCGTTTACTTAGTTCGAGTAATATAATCGCATGTCGAGGAAAACTTTGCGAAGCTTCGCGGCACGATTAATTCTCAAGGAAGACTATTAAAAACTGACGCGCGATATAAAATACATGCTGCAAAGAGACGGCGAGGAGTTTCGGTTATCAGAATAACGGGTTTGAGGTTTCAAGTGGCGAAGAGTTAATAAAGGCGCAATAGTCTATCGTCGACAGGATGGAATCTATCACGCAATTCGGGCTCGTGTTACAGAAGCTCCGCGAGTACGTGTTACTGAATGTAACTCCGGCTATTCGTCCACGTCAGCCGCCAAAACCAATCTCGTTAAGGTTGTATTGTGCCAGACGCGGGATTCTCTCTTTGAAACTTTTCTACCGGAAAATATTTTTATAAATGAAGATACGTCTAATTATAAAGAGAGAGTTTTAATTACATAAGACTAGTTTTAAAACAAATTTTTTTTTTTAATAGAATTTCTTAAAGATTAGTGCAGATTTTTAGATTTTTAAAGAATGAAACATTTTTTTAGTGTTCCTACTATAATGATATAAAAATTGAAAACTGCAAAAAAAGTTTCTAATATCGCTTGCAGAGAAAGTTTCCTAATATTAATAGATCTAAAAAAAAAAAAAAATACATTATAAGTGTCTTTCAATTTTTTGTTTAAATTCCTAAATTTCTACGTCCTCGGATTTTTTAAATTCTTACGACACGAATTCTCGGTATTTCAAAACTCTCGAGACTCTCCCATCGGCATTTGATGCTCGATGGAACCTCGCTATTGTTATCCTTGAGCGTATGCAGGCACATTCTTCGTCCTGCCGGTCGACCTCTGCATTATCGTCCTTAAGAACGAAAGCGCATTTTCTTCGCCATCTTGAGCCTACATTTCCCTTCAACTTCTTTCGTGCACTCATGCACACGTACATCTACGCACTTCCCATGGGAATGCCGCGGAGAATATTAGAATACGAAAACGGAGAAATATATATATATATATAAAGCATGAGAGTGAGGTTTCAATATCGTACAAACTTTTCAGTCTATCTACGATTGCGTCGATTCTGGTCTCCATCTTATCGAAGTTAGCAATCACTGCTTTATTTCGCGTGCATATTTTTCTGTCGCGACGTATTCTGCATCGAGGTTTAATTCGCCGCGATATTGAACAACGGAATAATTTAATTGTCGATATTAAAATTCAATTAGGCAGACCGCGAGTTTCGAAAATTTCGCGATCGATCGGCGTGCGACGTCGACGACGGCCGGGCAGACGTCGCGGAGGGAAAGGGATCAAAGACGTCTCGAAGACACTCGAGTTTCGTCGGTCGGAATTTCGAAATTCCATGACGCAGGGGGGTGGGATGGCAAAATAGATAGAAGTGAATTCCTGGAGGACGATTCATCCTAAAGTTGGTCTCTCGGTCGCGCCGGTTGTTGGACCCTTCCCACCGGCGCGAAGTTGCAAACTGACCTCAAAATAGGGTGTACCACCATGGAACTTGCCGGTCGCTCGGTCCTCTCAGCCCCCCGACTCGCAATGATACCAACACCCGTCGAGTTCGACGCGCCAAGTTTCGAGATAAATCGTATGTTCGGACGTTCCGCTTCCGTAGCCGGCGGCGTTATATTACTTGCTGAACTTTCCTGCCTGGTTCTTACTCCGCGCTCGCTGCTGGGAAAAAGCCGACCGGCCAGACAGCTCCCGCAAGATGAACGCCAACTGCCGCTTAACGACGTTCCGATACAACCAGCCTTGTGTCATTCTCGCTTGGGAAAAGGGGAAAACTTCTAGCCCTTTCCGCCGCTCGGAATGCCAGGATCATTGGGGAATAACGTTATCGAGTGGGTATTTCTTGCGTTAAGTTCTTAGATAAAGCACAGTCGCAAAGTACTATCGGCGGGTTACTAATTTCGAAAATTATGCTAAAAAATAGTTCTCACCGTTTGTAAAATGTAAAAATCCCATTTCGTAGAATATCAAAAGACTGCGGGAGCTTTCAACGCGAACGAGGATAAATTCGATCTCCGTATTCACCTTTTGGTGGCCAGCGCTGGCTCGCTCCGTATTATTGCGAAAATTCGCGAAAGGAAAGACCGAAGTCGGGTAGAGTAGAACTGAAATTTCGTGACGCAACGAAACCTTCTTCTTCAAGGAGTCTAATGCCCGACACAACCTACCATGTTGAAATTTATTTAACGTTGAGAGTTATAAAACTTTCCTTCATATATTATACAACTGTTTTGCATTATCTTTTGTTTTAAAATATTCAGTCTAAATATTCTTGTCTGGATTAAAGTTATGCACATTTGAAATTATCTGTTGTATTCCTAACAATATATTAAACGCAGTTTATTTCTTTTCTTTTTTTTTTTTCTTCTTTCGAGTTAAATAAATTTTTCTTTGTGCTCGAATTTCCATTTGCAAATTTCCCGAAGACTCGGTAATCGTCCATCAGTTTTGTTTCGCGCCTCAGGATATTTACATCACGTGCCGGGGGAATGTAAGAGTGTCGAGATAATGATGAATGAATCGTCGGGACTCGCAAGACTTCTGATGCTCGACGGGGAAAGAAAAGTGGTCAGGTTGTCGCGAAGAATGGTCCGACGAAGACTGATGAGGATGAAGCCACGAGAAGGGTGGAGCCGAGTAAGGGATGAGGCCGATGGTAAAAGAGATGAGACGGGAATTAAGTAGGCGGCGAGAAGCGAGGGGAAGCGCGGAGTCTCGGCTTTCCCCTCTTTAATATTTCTCCAGCCATCTTGCATAGAATATCGCTTAGTTGCAATCTGCCTTATTTTTCTCTTTAGCTACAACCCTTCGGTCTTTTCTTAGCGATTACATCTTGGTCATCCCGCAACATATGTTGTTCCCCAACGTTCTGGCTATTTTATCTTTCTTAAAAAAATATTCAAGTATTTCCAGCTATATCACGTTTAAAAATTTTACAAGATAACCAGTAACAAAAGACTTATAAAACTCTATTCCATTATATTCGATTAAAATGATAAAAAAATTTAGTAAAGAAATTTAGTATAAAATTAATTATGAGTTTTTAAAAACGTAATGGCAAGGGTAACTTTTATTCAATAAAAATTCAGGTTTAAATTTAAACAGAAATTTTTTTATTCGTAAAAATCGGAAGTAACAAAATTTGCGATAAAAAAAAGTCAAATCTCAGAAAACAAGGATTGAAATCGATTCTTCAAACTCGAATAATATTCAGGTACGTTAAAATATTTGAAATTTTTACAAATTCAGAAATACAAGGGTGGTGTTTTTTTATTTGATGAACATATTGGTTAGTGGGAATTTTAAATCGAGTTCAATGTTCTCTTCTGCTCGTCGTCGAACTACGTCGAGTGACGATATTCCCCGTGAGATTCCGCAAGAGCTTAATTTGTTACGCAACGTTATTTATGCCGGAGTCACGAGTGAGAGCACCATGTCGAGCGGCAATATTTAATTTTCCCATTTTGCCGCGTAATTACACCCGCGTTTTCCTTCAAATACTCATGCCCGTTGTGAAGTAGGTCGTTCATTAAATTACTTCGACAATACCTAACGGATGTTAAATAATTACGAGTCGCTGGCGCAAATGTATTCCGTAAACGTTATTCTTCGAGAGACTTTAGAAATCGTTGTTTCAAAAATTTGCGTAATTACATTGTTCCAACGCTTTTATATTGCACCCAACGCTAAGTCCGTTGCTTCACGTGATGGATTTTTAATGCAATATATATAAGTAACAAAAAAAAAAAAGAAAAAAAAATATACAAAAGAAATGCAAATGTAGAGAAAGTGGCGTAATGAAAGAAATTGCATAAATATAATATAAATTTTTATTCTCATTTTCGTGCAGCATGAGGTTTGATGGATGAACGAAGGCACTGGTTGTTTGTTATCGCTCGATCGATCATCCCTTAATCAATTTAAAAAGCAATTACATGCTCGTTAAGACCGGAGAAAAATGAATTGGCCAACGTTTCGGCGGAATAGCCGTCGAAGTATTGCTACTCATCTCATATCGGTGGAAAAAAAAATTAGAAAATAGAAAAATTGGGAGCGTACACTTTTTGTTCGCATTTCTTTTGTGTATGTGTGCGTGCGTATTTTTTTTTTTTATGGTTCGTTCGTTGACCCACTTTCGTGATTGTCAAAGAAAATTTATGCGCCACGAAAAACAAGCGACGAAGACGTGTATAACACCACGATCAACATTCGCTTATGAATATGTAGGTGAAATACATAGGAAAATATGAGTCACTCTTGTAATGCTTTTATATCGGCATTTGCTTAATCTGAATAAAATAATACGGGTTCGCCATGTTACGTATTCGCATTTAAATATTTTTTTATGAAAGGGGGGGAAAGAGCAGTATGAAATATTAAAAATACAGACGCGATGCGATTTTAATGCGAGAGTTAGAGAGAATAACACGAGAAATGGAGTAAAAAGGAAACGGGCGCACCGATCTCTTCATAATTTTGTAAAAGCGCCGCGACGTTAATGAAGAACGGTGCTTCTGTCGGTGGAAGCGAACTGTTGCCACTGGCTTTCGAGCGATCGAACTCGAACCGCAGTCGAAAACGACCAGCGTGAGCATCGGCAGCTTAACGAGGGGCTCGTCCTCGAGATTTTAATTTCCGACCGACATCCGCTTCCATTTGTCTTGGCCTTAATCGAGGGACGGTGAACAGATATATTCTCGGAACGCGTATTTGTCGACGGCCAGGACGAGCGGAATTGCGAATAAGCCGTTTCTGGAATTTAAGGATCGGAACGAATAAAGGGGAGGGTGGCTATCAATGGAGAAACGTGTTTGAAAATTTAAGCGCTCATAATCGCCAGGCTTTTCAAAGATCACGAGCTTCATAAATCGGCCGGTTGATCAGATACGCGGCGTCAAAGGATCTCTCGCCGCAGATTAAGCAGCCAACTTGTACAAAAGTTCCTAATTTTCCGGCAGTATCAGCTTGTTAATCTAGAATTTCTAATTAAAGATACGAGATGGGTTAAGTATATCTGCGAAGATTTTACTATTGCGGGCGTGTTTGACGAGATCTCAGGAGTCTCGAAGTATCGAAATTAAAAGCTTCGCATTGAGAGTCTCCATAAGGATAAATTTTACAATTCAGAGTATTTCAAAGTTTTCTTATTTTTCTTACTTTACGAGCGTCGCGATAAATAAAATTTTCAACCGCGTCGAGATGAGGATCTTAATTGAAAGGCACCGCGTGTGGATTCTGCAGGAAAATTGTATAGAGATAACGGCCCTTCGTACATTTGACAAATAAGCATCTTTTTATCCCCGGCCCTAGACGTGACTTCTATATCCTGATTATTCATCCATCCCCCGCGATATATCTGCGCGCAATGGCGATGTTGACAGTGACGAGTCGGTGGCATCGGCGGTAAAGGAGTAGGCGGTCGTAAAAAGTACGAAGAAAAGGGCTGGGAACGGGCGAGGGGCGTCAAAAAGGGAGAAAGGGACGGAACGGAAAGCGAGCGAGAGAAAGCTCTCAAAGTGAAGGAGAGCTCAGCCGGCGGCGTCATGCTTCCGTAATTGAACTACTTCCGGCCAATTATAAAAACCGCTGACTGGCGCGCACTTGTTAGTTGTTAGACGAAGATGGAAACACTCAGGGCAATGGTATCCGTTGACCCCACCGCCCGTTTCTGCCCGGCGCGACCCTTCGTTTCCTTGGACCGGTTCTCTTCACCGTGTTCGATCACCCCTTCAGCCTTTCTTCCGCAAATTTCCGGTAATCGCGAGACGAAGAAGCCATTTGCCGGCTTATTATCACCGACGTGAATGGCTTATCTTCGATTCTTAGATTATGATCGGAGATAATGGAAAAAGAATATATCATAATTATTTTACTTTCAATTTTTTTGTCACGCTGTCAATAATTTTGTTCAAAATTTTGCGTTTGTTGCGAAATTAACGAGCCACGGACTCATTTTATTTTATTTTTTTAAATATAATTTAATCCCATTTAAACTGGTTTAATTAATATAAATTTAGGTTACACAATATTAAAAGAATTAAATTACAATTTTACAATAAAATATTTTATTTTATAAAACATATAATGCATATATACATATATATATTATTTTTCTTTTTTACTGCAGACATTTATAATAACGGGTTAAATTTATATAAAAAAAAAAAAGAATTTTATGCAATGAAAAGAATCGGAAGATCAGTGTTGAATAATTGTTCTTATTTTTCTTGCTGTATCAATATGGTCTCGGGCACGTTTCCCGGCGTTATTTGCGCGCGTGCTAAATTAACCTAAGAAGGCAATATTTCCCAGAGTCACGGAACGTCTGGCCAGAGAGGGATTTATCTTCTGCGCGAACGACCGGCCGGACGAAATAAAGGGCTGGGGAAAAGAATACGGCGGGGGCGAGTTTAGGGCCGGGGGCGCGAAGGGAGCCGGAGAACACGTAGTATCCCTTTGGTCCTTTCGGCTCCTTTACAGAATCCAGTTTGCATATGCATGGCGGGGATGAGTAATGCGCAGCGTGCATACCATAAATTTAATATGCCGAGCGGAGAGGCTATCTGAATCGAACTACGGCGTGATGCAACAGAAGGACGGTGGGGGGTAGAATGGGGTAGGATAAATTCTATTCGTTGCCGGCATACGTGCCTTATGTACATACACATAATACACGGATGCGACGCCACGTTCCTCTGCGGTTTTACTACCCCTCTTCCCCTCTCTCCCCCTCCGCGGTGTCGCGCGACGTCCTTTTACTAATATACCAGTCGGTGTACGAACTGCCGACCCGCCCTAATAGCGCGCGAGCCTGGACGCGTGTCGGGTTTCCGGGATGCGCATGTACATAGAAATGAATACACTGGTCCCCGGTGCGTCCTAACAGAATCTAGTTTGTCCGCGCCACGTGGAGATAGGTGTTTTGTCAATTTTTAAAGCCACTTACGTAAATTCGAGCGCGTTTGCACGGCAACATTTAACTAGAGTCGCGATTATTCGGCTTCTCAGGCAGTCTCGTGAAAAATATACGGCGTATATTAAAATTGATAAAAAAGAGATAAAAGAAAAAAAAATTACTTTTGCCACGGATAAATAAATGTTGATCAGTTAGAATTACTTTAACGATAAAAAATTTAGGACAGGAGAGGAAAGTGTTATTTCAATTTCGTGATAATGTAATTGTATTTTGAGATAATGTTGTTAATATTAGTATTTAATATTTTAATTACACGGTGCACTATTTATCGCGGCGCTCTGCAAAACAGGTGGTCTATAACGCGTGGATGTCTAGTTTAGCAGGCACAATGCTTAACACAATTTAGCATAGGAGCAATTTACACGGCATTATGCCGTAGAAGGAGCGCATAGTCAGCCGATAACCCGCGCTCTCGTCGGGTTATCGCGCGGTAAAGGTTCATAATCAACGAGCGATCGCATCATAGCGTCCTAATCGGCTCCTGCATAGGCTGCGCGGGCTGTTTGACGATTAATACCTTAAGGTCGCCACACAGCGCCATATTTATCCAGCCGTGCGCGGCCAAGGTTTGCGTAAGCATCGAAGCGCCCTGTTCCGTGTTTGCTTCGAATTCAATTAAACCCAGATTAATCCCAAACGGATCGAAAGCGTAGAGAGAGATGTATATCCTGAGTCCTTTCCTACTCCGCGCGTCCCCGCCGGATGTCCGAGGGTTTGCCTTCCCGTTCTATGAGGGATTCAACCAAAACACCGATCGGGCTTAGTCGCGCTTTTTCTCGGCGTTGTAAATTTTAATTGAAGCTCCGGCGAAAAAAGATGCGGGTGTTTCGAGCAAATGGAGAGAATTACATTGCTAAATATTTTAATTATGGCAACATATACGATTTTATGTATAACAGCAAATGCACGCGAAGGGGTTTTAGCCTTCAAAAATCATCTCTGAATTATTTTTCCGAGCAAGTTGCGGGCGCGGTGTTGGCACGGAAAATCAGATTTGCAACCGACGTTTAAAAAATCGGAACGGCGACGTCCGGCGGCATTTTTTTCTTTTTTTTTTTCTTTTTTTTTTACGGTAGAGAAAGCGTCAAAATAAATTCACAAAGGAGGCCGCGCCGGAAGTTTCACTGCCTCATAATAAAACTCGGCCTGCCACTCAGGAAATACGACTACGCTTAGATCCGTGTGAGCGCGTGTATGCGAGAGAAGCAAAATAAAACGGGAGAAGTCGAAAATTTCCGCTAGCATTTAAATTATGTCGGTAACCGGTCGTTTTGTCATTTATACCGCTTTCGCCTTTTTTTTTTGTTTTTACCACGACAGCAATAAAAAATTGGCGGTAGGCAGCGGCATTTTTTTTTTCCATTTTCATCATGATTAATAGCGTGCTATATGGGGGTCCTTTTTCGGCTCGTTTCCTCGCGTAATCTAGCTGCGTAATTTTTCCGGGAGCGGACGCAGCATCCGGTTTATGTTTCCCGCGAGATATTTGCTGAAGCGCCGTTGTCGATATATTTTTATTTTTTTTTATAGTCACCAATATTGATTTACCTCGTCCCAATGCACTTTCATGGGAATCAAATTCAATTCTGTGAAATAACGCGCGATAGTATTAATAAATGAAACGCTAGTCTTTCAATTTGAAGCGACAAACTACGGTAATGCCGGCTGATATCTCGCACCTCTCAACACGCAATCAAATAAATCAAAAGAATCACGCACGCCTGAAATAAACACAGTCATTAAGATATTCTTGGCAGCAAAAATAATTATATTAAACTAAAAATACTGTTATTAAAAGAAGAAATAAATACTTCGGGCGTTAAGTACAAACGAAGACGAATGAGTTGTAAACGGTATTTAGTGACCGTGCAATGCGCGATTGTAACAAATGTATACGTAACAAAAAAATATGACGTAATATTATTTAGGCGCCTGGCGTTTCCGTCGGAGTTTCGGGGTGACGTTCGGTACGAGCCGGTCGTAAATTTCGATTTAAGTTGGGAACCCGCGAGGCGTTAATCGTTGACGTTGGCGCCGCGAGGAATAAATGCGCGAATATACCTGGAGGACAAACGAACGGACGGTCGTACCCCCCCGCACAACCGCAAGGGCAATTTGTCAGTTGACTTCGCGGCACATCCGTTGCGATTTAGCGCGGCCGCGCGTAAACATCGAGCGCAGAAATTTGCGCCTGTCCGCCGTGTCGAAGTTTCGCAATTACGACTCGACCAACGCTCGATATTGCCGCCCGCCTTACGGTTTTCAAGGCTCCTTATCAATCATTCCGCCGGGCAACAAAAAGCGAATTGAATTGCACCGCTAACGAAATGAATTAATTAATTTAAATCTGCCGAAATATCTCTCAATTTTCGGCGATATTATTATCAATAAATAAAATTAATAATCACATGATTATTAATCGTTGAGTTAGTACTTATAAATAATTATTATTTGACCAAGTTTTCAATATATTTCGTCGTATGTTTATTAGCATGCACGCCTCGCTGAGGAATTAGCAATTTCACGAAGCCGCGAAACAAATGCAAAATATTCATGGAGGCTTGAATAGCCGTCGATTGACTTTAACAAACTCGGTTACTCTTTTCGAAATATAGAATCGCACTCACGGAATGCGATTCGGTGCGCATTGATGGGTTAGAGCCGATCGGGACGACCTAGTTGTGAGTTATCGGGTTCCAAAGTGCAAGAGTAAATCAACCAACCGACTGGAGATTCGTTCGCTATATATTGAGTTTGCTATCCACCACTTTAGAATATGATGCCTCGATAATCGCAATAGCTGCTTCGAGAATTACGTGCATTCTTATTGCGAGAGAATCTCAATAAAACCGGTCCGACAATCAACGCGGAAGTTGCGAGCGAACTATCACGTATGTGTGACGCACGTGTGCTTCACATTGTGTTTATTGTCTTTTAAAAAGACGCTGAACCTCTTGCGAAGACTTTTAGAATAAATTTTTGCAATTTTATGATTCTCCGTAACGTTCAGAAATTTTTTAAAAATAAAAAAAGGCGCCGTGTTTTTAGGACATACACCTTGTCTTTGCCTATTAAAAGTTCGTCTTTACTTTAGAGTTCCGTGACGAGATTCGCCCGCGGGTTGAATTTCGGACCGTAAAACTTATACATCTGCGAATTGCGACCGTGAGCGCGAATGGATCTTTGAATTGTAGAATGTAAAAATCCACAACGCGGGGGAAAGTTGAATTTTGATGTCCCCTCGACTTTTTGTGTTCCGCGTAAGTGCGGGGACTTGAATTTCGATGAAGTGACGAAGGTAGGCAACTACGGTCGCTGAATATTGCATGAAATTAAAATCGATAAGAACACCGCGACGAAATGACGTTTTTCTCTATCGCGCAACTCACTGCGCGAACAACGATACATCCCGCTTGCGATTTTGCAATCTTATTAAATCATCTGTGAAATACCGCGCACTTAATCGCAGGCATAAGTCGCCGCCGGAAATTAAGAACTAATTACGGAATATATAACATATTATCCGCACCGCACTTGTTAACTTCATGTTTTTTTTTTTTTTTTTTTTTTAATGCGCGATTGATTCAATGAAAGGAGACGATCGGCGTATGCTATCTCTACTTCGCACTGATACTATTTCCGTCACGTTTAAACTGCGAAAATACATCCGTCTCGAATTGATTGTATTTACTCCGGTCCTCGTTTTCTCCGCGCGAGCGAGTTTAGTCTGGATCCGGCTATTTTTCTGCACGCGATCAAGGGATGTGCAGGTGCATTTTTACGAGAGATAAAGTGCCCTGCATCCCCCGGGATCATCCGCGCGAGGAGGGATCCTGAAAACTAGAGGCGGACATCACGGGAATGGCTATCATGATCGAACGAGCTAAGGCGACAGCAGGTGGTGCAGGCAGGCGCGTTTTCAGTCACCCTTTATATTGGAATTCCTTGAATTTTTCTTACCGAGATTCCGAAGTCACTGCGTTACTGCCGGATCTTTTTCTCTTTCTTTACAAGCACTCTTTCGCAGAATTACACCGATATGACTGCGTTTCCCGGCATTCGTGATACCGTGCACCTGCCGGCGCGACTGTGACGCAGTACCGGGAGCCTCAACGTCGGGGAGACGTGAGAAAGTATGAATTTTAAGAAAACTCGAAGTATAACCTGGCATCAAACGCAAAATAAGCACGCAGATTTCGAAATTTTACATGAGAAACGTAAAAGCTCTCGATAGGTACTTCAAACCCGCGAAGAGACACGATTGAGTAAAGGAGGAAAATACAGACACTTTTTGCGTATCGTAAGACTTCTTTCGGTCGGATATTTCGGGACAGTGACGGTAGATAAGAAACGCAGCGGGGAGATCCGTTCCGGAGATCCTTCCGGGTATTTTCGTCTCTTAGCGATATTTCGAAAAGTCCTCTCCGCATGTTCTTTCTCGCCGATATGATCAGTGGCTCGGAAGACACAAGTCCTAGCCGGTTCCTCGCTTTCGGCACCCGGGGATAAAACAAACTCGGCCCTCGCAAAAACCGCGCGAGAATTCCTGTTTATTCGCCGCCTCGCTAAAGTGTCTTGATCGAAGGAGGCATCGCCTAGAAAACTCAATCTTTTCCCATTTTTTTTTTTTTTTTTTACCTCCGTCGAAAGCGAATAAAAACGAATAGCAGGGCGGAGAAATATTGGCTTAACTCTGCGATCGGTAAATTAAATCTCATCCCCTCTTCTCTCGGACGCGATGCGAATGAGTGTGATATTCGGGTCGAAAATTTCACGTACGAAAATCCGAGGCAACGAGATAATTATAGCTCGTCAAATAAAATTTGCTTTATTCACACACGCGCAAGTTACTTTTCTGATAATAGGACACGAGTATAAATTTATATAAAATGTCCGTTTTAACTTTTTATCGGTCACGATCACGTATTGGATCGAATGAACGTGCAATGACATCAATTTCCTTAACAAACTGTCGGGATAATTAAATAAGAATTTGCCTGCAGCCCGCTTAATTGTTGTTTACGTGCGCGGCACGCGCACGTGAACGGAAAGGGACAACGTGTGCAACAAAATAAAGCGCTATCATTCGGCTGCTATCTGTTACGTATAGCTGCGGTTTGCGCTCGGCCTCGGCTGGCCGGTGGCCAAGAGATCTTTGATATTTTTTTGGCGGCGCTCCAGGCTGCATAACCGGGTAAAATGTTTCGTTACCTCTTCTCAACCCTTCTTCTCCGTTTTCTTTCTTCCGCGACGTCGACCTTATCAAGCTGCAATAATCTACTTCTGTAATTTAATGAGTCTCCTTTCGCTCTGATGCACTTGTGTATCTTGTTTTAACTAGTTTCGCAGTGAAACTAAACAAAATAATATTTCACGGAGCATCGCGACAATTAAAATTGCGATTTAAAAGATATTTTTTATATATTATTTTATCGCCTGATAATATAGTAAATAATGGATTAATGAAAGATAATGTATAACGTAATAAAAAAAATCGTAATATATCTAATACATGTATTATATGTAATATTTTTATCGAATTTCACGGTCGATTAATAACCAATCTTCTCGTATTAGACGATTTGGTAAGAAGTCGGCTGAACTCTAGAGGTAAAATAAGATTGGGGGAAAATTGATCACGAGAGGTAGAGACGTATCGCGCGCTAAACGGCTCAGAAGTTTCGTTTAATAAATTTTCTAGCGCAAATCCTCCGCGCGAACGATATTTCCGAGAAACTTTGCCCCTTTCCGGGGAAATCACTTAACGTTCGTATCGGCGATACCGGAGTGCCGGAATCGAGAAAGTGCGCAGGGCATGGCGAGAATCGAAGGAAGGATGACGGCGCGCCGCCGGCGAAAACCTCGCGGAATCGTAGACGGAACTAGGAGCTCCTTAAAGCCCCTGAAAAATTTTCTCCAAAGCGAAAAAGAGGGTGTATCGCGAGAAATAAATACGGTGACTTTAGAGAAGTTTAGGAGACGTAACGAGAATTCTCCCTCGACAAACCGGCGCGATCCTTACAATTTCGCGAGGTAATAAAAAAAAAAAAGAAAAGAGTAACATCCTCCGTACTATTAAAGAAGATGTTCCGTGCAAAACTTTCTGTAATTAATAAGAAAATTACGGAATAATGGCTTGTGAAATGAAGTAATGCAATAACAATAAATCCAGCAATCCGCAGCAGCCCGTAGTAATAAACTTTAATGAAAGCGGAACAAACAGCAGCAAAGCTGCTTATTTCAGCATCAATAAATGTAAAAGCGGAAAAAAATATTTTTACTCAATTGTAATCTGACAAATGCGCGGATTACGATTCCCCCTTCTTTTGCATTATTATCCGAATCATTATAATTTGTTAATGGGTAGGCAAATAGATAGTATTTGATCAACATACAAGGGAAAATAATCCGTTCCCGCATGGAGGATCACGATTGCATAACACGCACAAGAATTAATTTAATATTTAATACCTAATGGAGCTTCGTTACGAGTATTATATTTTCATTCCATTTCGTTTTTAAGCCTTTGCGATCGTATCGATGTTTCTCAATTTCCTAAAAAAGTTTTTTTCACCGATATCGATGTGAAAAAAAAGCCGGTGACGAATATAAAAAAAAAAAAAAGGAAAATAAAAAATCGAAATAAATGAAACATATCAGAAATATCTATATGAAAGACACCGAAAGTAAAATAAATATTTAACGGATACATATACAAGGAAAAATAATAAAAATTGAATTATTGAAACCATTTTAACAAATTGAAATTTTATAACAGAAAAAACAAAATCAGTACTGCAAAGCTTTTCAACTTCTTCTAATTCAAATATTAAAACGTGTCGACAATGCGTAACCAATACGGATTCATCCGCGTTTACATCGTTTCCTTAATTAAGCGTCTCTGAACTTAAGAGTTAGTTCCGGCGCGAGAGTTAGATTCGCAATATTTGCGGAAGGATACCGCGCTTCTTGGGCGTAGTGCAATTGCGGGGATCCGCGGGATGACGGGAATAATGAGGCAGAAATCATTTAAACAAATGCCGGTTATTATCGGCGAAAGTTCCGACTTCCTTCCTTCTGCGGCGGCATTTCTGTCTTCGAGCCTTCGCCACGGGCGACGACGACTGCCTCCCCGCCGAACTTCACCAACTTTCCGAACATTGCGCAGCCCTCCGACCAGAGGCGGGGGCGGGCCGCCGCTTTAACCGCAACTTCGTTCGCCTTCGTGTATCCGCGACGCGAAATCCATTATAATGCGCGGTAACTTCGTAGTGCGAACGAGTTCGGGAACGTCGTCGCTCCATTTTGCCTGTTTCCGTTGCCGCGACTGAGTTCTTCCGAACGCCGGGACAAGAGCTGCCGAGGAGTTGCCCCAGGGTTGCAGAAGAGTTGTCCTAGAGTTACGGAGAATTTGCTTCGAGATTTTCGAAGGATTGCCCGGGAATCGGTCCGGGATTGCCAAAGAGTTTCGTTATAAGGTCTTGCGGAAGTTACGTGCAAAGAGAACCATCCCTAGAAGGTCACGAAAAGTTGTGTCAAATTTTCCCCGGACTCGCGAGAGTACTAATTATGCCGAGTCAATTACATTCTTCTTAGACTTTATCTTTCAGCATTCTTAAATATTATAACTAAAATGTTATTTATAATTTTTAAAGGTGTAAATTGTAAGAGTTAGATTTGAAGATAAATTGCAAGTTATTTTTTTTTTTGTTTTTAAGAGAGGTCGGATGTCGTCGAGATTTTTTTTTAATGCATAATTCGTGGGTTCGTGCGCCGAAATATCTTCCGCGCATCTACATACAATGTACATTGCTGATAAGCAAGAATTTAAGGGAAGAAGATGCCGCGCTCGCAACTTACTTCCGTAAACAGATTCGATCATTCTGCCGTTCGGGATTTCAGACGCGAGCCATTTCGGGTTTCGTGATCATAAATTCGATATTCCCCGTTTTAGTGCGTTCCAATACGAACGTCACACGGGGATAGTCCGGGATCAACGCGGTGATGGCCGCTGTCTTTATATCGGGGTCATCGAATTTTTCTGCCGTCTCCCGCGTAAAAAGCGGTATTATTCGAGCGGCATCTGCGATGTAGCCTGAATACGCGCCTCGCGAATGTAAGATGGTGGTCAATCCGGCGATTTATCGGCGTGTAGCGCCGAGTACGAACGGCTGCTCGTAAAATTCCGCAGGATTCGCCGTCGTAAACGTGAGTGTCTCCCGTCCACTTGGGAACGGACAATTCCGAATGTTGATCCGTTCTATTCCAATACAGTAAATATTATTGCCATGCACTTCTCGTAATATCCGATCTTTTTCTTAAGCTTCCGAGCTCAATTAAGCCGTTGCCAGCCTTAAAGAGTGACAAGAGCGAAGTATATCTTGACGAATTTTAAATCATAATTCTCCTTGGTTTAATCTTATGCGCCCCGGAAAGTTGGCGGATTGATTTTTTATTTACTACCGACGATTTGATTTAAATAACAGACCTTCTCGCGAATAATCTTAACGGGTTTAAGTTTCAAAAATCCCGGATGATCCTGGATTTCGGATCCGCCTTCCGGCGGCGCGGCCACCCCGGGTGCCTTAGGAGTCCTTAATTAAAGAACGTAATTCGCGGGTTGAGACGCGAAGGCGTCTAATTGTTTAATACTCGGCCGGCCATTAAACTTTTTCCCCGGCGGAATGGCGGAACGTGATATCGGAGAATCGAGAGACGGATCGACCGCGGCGGTGCGTTGTAAGTGGAAAGCCCGGGAATTAGTGGGGCAATTAGTCGCCAGCTCGGTAATTAAAACGACCGCTGTCGCCAATTAACACTTACGAGCCGGCTTTCTAATAACCTGTTAAGTTGTCCCTTTCACGATCGTCATTCGCCATTGTTACTGAGATCGCTCTGTCACTTCGCAACGGCGCGATATAGCGGCTCTGCTAGGATAGTTGAAGTTCAGTCGGGCTGGCACGCGTGATTGACATGTATGGTAAAGATCAAAGGCATGAAAGGGCTTCGCCGGAGCAATTACATTTTTGTGGCTTCTCAATTTTATACCCTCCGAGCTTTATCCATCCCCCTTCAATAAAATTCCTCGAGATTAATTAGCGTTAATAGCACTTTCAAATTTTGTTAATACTATTTTTTAATGGAAGTTAAAAATTGGATCTACTCTAGAAACTCAAAATTAATTCTGTGGACGTATACATTTAACAAAAAAGTTGTAAATAAATTATTGTCTACTTCATTGGTAACTTTAAACATTCACCCGCCGATATTTCGCGTCCAGACGAGTTTAAGAAAATAGTTCCAAGTACGTTGTAAATTTATAAAATTGTTAGAGATAGAAATTTATTAAGAATCCACGATATAATTTAAATTTGCAAGATGAGTTATCCAATTAAAACAATGGCTGTAAAATCTTTAGTTTTGAACGAAATAGCGACTGGCAAAATAACGTGTCATCATATCGTACCTCCGCGGCGGGCAAAAATAGCGACGGGGGCGCCGGTGCCTTTATGTCGTTTTTCAAACGTAAAATCACAGTCACGTAACGTCGTGGCTCGGTGCTCGAGTTTTACGAGTGAGGCAAATGATGTAGATTCCTAGGCGAGAAACGCAGGAAGTCCTCGAAGTTGCTGCGCGCCCGTGGCTTTCGTTAGCTAGCAAAATCGTAAAAGACCTGCCCACCACCTTCGACGAAGACGTCCTTGTCTTCGTCCTCGTCTTCGTCCTCGTCCTAGAGTTCATCTTTTCAAGGTAGCCGGCGAAGCGACCGTAATTCGAGTTAATGGCCGTCGAAGAAGAAAAGGGCCGGCGGTCTGATCTCTGCTTGAAATATTGCTTTCAACTCCCTTCTCCCTCTTCCCGACGACGTCTTCTCTCGTTCCCCGCCGTCGTCCCGGCAGTGCGTCTTTCGCCTCTTCGCCCTTTCTTCCCCGGTCTCGCGACAGCAGAAACGAACCCGAGCCGCCTGATTAATAGTCCTTTCCGCCGAACTTGGAAGGAATCAATGACCGACGATGACAAGGCCGTTTACCGTCTTACATTAGAATCGGGGATTCGGCCGGGAAGAAGACGGGCTGAAGGGACCTGAGAAAAGGGAGGCCAAGGACAATTGGGTGCTGGATGTGACTTAATCCAGTCCTAATTTAACTAATTTAAACTCACGAGAACTCGCTTTATCACATTTGTTACGTCACGAGTGCGTCTTATTGAAATAGATCTTCTTGGACTTTTTTTTTCCCCGTTCTTTTTACATTTTCTCTGTCGTACTTGAAATTAATTGTAACATTTTTTTAACAAGCAATCTACCTTTTTCTTATTGCTCGTTATATTTTAATGTAACGAAATTTAATTGCGCGTTTATTCGCCGACAGCATTTTTTATGAAACAAATGTTATAAAATTTGAACAATTTTATGAAAAATATTAAATGAAAACGATACTATTGTAATGGCTTGAATTGAATTATTTGTTTGTTAATGTAGATGATTTGCCAGTCGTATTTTTGTCAAATATTTGAAACGCCGATATCGGAAAGGTATCTCCTTGCGTTGAATCGTTAGCTTTAGATCGATTGTAATCAAGGAAAAAAATATAGGACGCGAGATTTCGAAAGGGAATGGACTTTGCGTTAATCGTCGCTTTATTGTCATCCCGGGACGATTCTTTCCGTAATTCCATTATCGACGCCTTTCTAATCACATTGTGCCACCAATAAAAGATCCACGAGGATTGAAAAGTGCTCCGTGATGGAAACGTCTCGTCCCTCCTTCCGTTTTAATCCCTTTTCTACTCTTTCAGCTTTAATATAACAAAAATTACTCCGGCGCTAATGCGCGGAGGATAATTTTATCGTGTTACAAATCCGTCTCCGTCTCGTGGATCGTCATATTTTGATTTACCGGATGGAAATCGAATTATGATACGGAAAATTCATAACTCAAATGAGAGAACGATCGAATGCCGCAAAGTTTGAATACCTCGCTTCTCGATGTTACAAGTTTAATTTAAATACAATTAAAAGGTTTGATAATTTAACTTTCTTTTTAAATTTGATAGAGGCAATTTTAAATTTTATTGTCTTAATTTCGCGATTAATTCCGTCGATTTATTTAACCCAATTAACAAACAGAATAAAATGAATACGCTTATGTATTAGTTCGCTGCTACAAACAAACAGCGAAATTTATACTAAAAAAATATTCAATTTACATAACAAAAAAACGGGAAGGTAAAGCACACGCGCGCGCATAATGGATAAAAAATTAAAATAATAATTTATTTGACCCAGATGCAAATAAAGGACCGCAGATAAATTCATGTAAAATTACAATGGGCGAAACTGAATTTTTTTTTCTCGCCGCGATATCAAGGCGGAAGTTCCCCGAGGAGAGCCAATAAGCTCAAAGCGAGCGGAAATAAATTCGTCGGCGCGGACAGAAAGCGGAGAAACGTACACGGCCGTAGCAGCCATAAACTGTTAACAAGCGTTCTACCAGCAACGCTGAAAATTTTACGTAACAGGCGCGACTGTCGTCCTTATTTCCCCCGCGTCCTGCCGCCAGAGACCGGAATGTTTCATTTATAAAATCCACATTCTTTTATGCCCGCCATAAATGCGTAAAGCGCCACTCGTCTCTCTCTTCTCGCGCTCGTCGCGAAATTTATGCGGTCGTGCTTGTCCGCGCTGGACTCCATATACCTACTTAACAGTCGCCCGTTATACTTTCACGAGGCAACACGACCATCTCGTATTTCACGTCCCGGATTATGTCGAACCCTTCAGCGCGTGGCGAGAAACCCACCCCCGGGGCTTCCGCCGGGAAAATTCCATTCCCCTCGAAAAATAATTACCGCGCGTTTCTCGTCGCGAAGACGACTCGAGGAAATTCAAAGAGCGCCACGATTGCAAAGAAACTTGTCTTTCACAAAGGTGTGCGAATATGTAATTCGACAGAGTGATCAATTTGTAATTTGCAGTTAATATCAGAAAAAAAATTATTCTTTTTCAAATATATTTATTTAATAATATTTTATAATAAATATTAAAAATTATTTAGTATATCGTTGGAAATATTCACATACGTGCATGTAACATAAATCTAATTAATGTCTTTAAAATGCCAGCTCGGTAAAATGGATACATCTATTTTTGTCATGTTATTTAACACTAGGATGCTTAACTGATGAATAATGACCTACTATCACATCTAGAAATACTTGAACTTACAAAATTCTTGAAAGCAATAATCCAACGCTGCGCTTAATAACGGTGGATATTTCTTATCGCGGATCTAAATTGGGTCGTCGAAAGTATGAAATATGTTTTCCGGTAAATGCGCCAGACGATAAGAGAACGGTGGAAAGTGGGTCGTCGGAGAGGAAAGATACACAGACGTGGAAAACTGATGGGTTATGGCGCGATTAGGTACAATTAGCTGTATAATCGTAGTCGCGACTCAAAACTCTTCTTCCTTCACGCTCATACCGTAGTCATCGTGTTTTATCTCGCCCCGGCTAACGAGATAAGAAAGTTTTTCCAAAGATTACTGAACTTATTCTCGCCATTAAATTGCATGCACGAAGCCAGACTGAATCACGGTGAATTTTCGCTCGCTCCTCCTCGCGAAATCCAATCTAAATTTATACATTAGAAATCTTCTCATTACTGATTTTATCCCGTTCCTCTGAAAAAACAGAGGCAGAAGAAAATAACGCTTTCCCTCCCTCCCTCCCTCCCCTCGGGAAGTAAAAAGAAATCCTGAAACTCGTATTGCAGGAACTTATCTTGCGATATATCCTCCTCCGGTATCAAAGATACTTTCCAAAATGTGAAGAGAAATCATTTTTCGTGAAACAGCATGCCCCATTTCTAAATCGAAATTTTAGCCGGTAGTCTCTTTCAGATGATGTATTCGGGGATTACACTGAGAGTTGGAGGAGATACCCTGGTTTATGGTAGGAGGGTATACAGAAATAGCATCCCCCGCGAGGTTCTAACATTTTCTTATCACTTTTTATCGCTCGCAAAATAGTCGCCCATTTAAAAATTAAAAATAAACCTTTTAATCTTAATTCTCATCTGAAATTACTTTTAAAATTTCTTTCAATCTCTGTATTTTTAAACCACGCTTCCCGCTCGTACAATTTTTGTTTGATTTTACACTTGTTTATCTTCGACTAATGAATTTTGATAAATTTTATGGTGTACATCTTTCGGAACGCATTTTGATATCCCCGGCCAGTATTGAAAATCTATAGTTTAGTCACGTGCACTATAGATTTTCAGTATTGGCAATGCGAATATGTACTTTGCATCACGTATGCCGTAGATTTTCAGTGGCGGCAGTGTGAATATCGAAGCGCACGGCGTTAGTGAAGTACACACGCGAGATATATATCTCCTTTTACGCGCGGCTTATTATAATGTTAACAGTAATTCCCTCGAACCTACGTTTCTCGAATATATTATTACTCTGAATCGTTTTTCTCTTCGAGTTATTATTTAATCCAGAAAAAAAAAAAAAAGTGCGGATTTCAACTCCGGTCGAGATGGACTCCTCGAGGAACTTATCTCGGTGTCGCGAGTTTATACCCGTGCCCCGGAAAAAGCGAGGGACGGTGTACAAAACGGTTTACGGCCCGGCGAGGGTGTTTTCCCCACCCCATTTTCAACTTCATCCGAGACCGGATTATCGTCCGGGCCGCGACATTACGCCGCAGAGCAGTATTTTTGCGGGCGTGTAACCCGGGCCTCCGAAAATCCCGGGCTCGTTGTCGGGGTAATTCTATTATTATAGTCGGCTGGAGGATGTTAATCCTTCCATTTTGTGTCCCTTGAAAAGGAACGGCGGCCACCTCGTAATTTTGCCGGCGTCCCGCCGAGTGGTTGCGCCATTATCTAGGTCGTTCTAGCGGTGCCGCTGTTGCAAAACTATCGCGTTGCCCCGGCAATGCCGCGATAAATCAGGTATTTTATGCATTCGGAATAAACGCGGAATAGGAAGACGGTAATGAGACGTGTAAATATCACGCGATTCGACGCGAGCAGCGGTCCGTTTCCTCTTCAACCCCGCGGCCGGTCGCGTCGAATAAAATATTCAAAAAATTATGCAAATGTCCGCCAGGCTCGCTCGGTGTTATATCAGATGCGAGATAGATTGACGTTACGTAATATCTAATTTAAATGTTCGAAATTCGCACTTTATCCGGGAATCGGTGTGGAATACTACGTGAAATTGACGCCCGCGAAATCGCACAAATTCCGCGGCAGATGTAACAATAATTTATCGCGCAAAAAGTAGGCTCGCCCGAATCACTCCTGCGAATGTTATTTGCGCGCAAGAGGAAGCGATTACGCCTGGGGGAAATGGCGGGGTACGACGTGACTCGCGCACGGCGTGCCGCGTTGAAACAGGCATCGGACAATAAAGTCGGAAGCGCAGTTTGCTTGAAACCAATCGCGTGTGGCGGACGTCGTAACGACACCGACGTGCGCGCGTTCGAATAACAACAATGCAACAAAACCGGCATGATCTACCGCGCCGTAATTCGGGGATTTACGCCGACGCTTATACGAGCCCGCCGTTTCGTACCGGCCATCGTTAAAAACCGCAATGGCCGCCGGTGCGTGCGCCCGCATCTGCATGAACGAACGTATCGTACGCGCGAATTCTACCGTGCTAATCAGAATAACGATCGATAGCGCCGGTGCCCGCAGCCCTCCGAAGTTGGTATCTCTCGGCAATATGCCGGGGCAAATCAAGCGTGACACAATGCGATTTTTATTGAACGCTGAAGTGAGATATTCTGTTAGTTTCTTGATTACAAAAGATCGCGTAAATTGCTCTGGCAAATTAAATCTGATTGTCTCTCATTTTATTGACGAGCACGGTGTTAAATGGCGCGTCGCCGCAGGTCTTCCGATAAAATATTAAAAGGCAATAAATATCAAAGACGCGCCGGAAGTTAAGAAAAATTGAGAATTAAGTCGTAAAATATGACTTCGTTCTCCGGATGAAGATTATACTTCGCGCTGCGAGCAGCCGGCTTTTCTCCCCCGCGGTAATAATTTAATCCTTAATCCATTTATGCTAATTTATGTTTATGCGAGATTGCAATGCGATGCAGAATTAATGGCGATGCATAACGCATTAAGCTATCCGCCGATATTTTTCTAGCTTCTCAGATAAATTACATTTCGCTTTAAAGGCGAGCATTTACTCGCCGGTAATTTTATGTAATTCAATTACTCAACTTTCTCTCTCTCTCTTCTTACTCGCGGCTGTAGTCGGTAATTTGTTAATAATCTATGATAATATTGATAAAGGACGTAACCAGCGAGTAATAAGCTCTAACTAAGCTCGACGTGAAAAGACCTATTGTGCGCCGGATATCTCGGTTATTAACAGGCATTTCGCGAATGTCCGGCGACTCTCAAAGTCAATATCCCCGACCAAGGCATCGTTAAGCAACTCCATAAATTCGGGACTTAAGCTCGTCGCCGATCGCGCGCGTATCGTCGCCGCCGCCGCCGCATCGTGTTTAAACTATTACGCGGTTATCTCGAGAACTACGTTCATATCCGGTGTTTGCCGCCGAGGTTACGTTCGATTACTTCGGGGAGCTATAGACCCGCGGATCATCTATACTCAACCGGAAACTGCTGAAGATGAATCCGAGGTCCCGAGGAGATCGGCTTAAAGTTGCAGGGCCCCGCGCTTCGAGCAGGAACTCGAGAACCGATCAGTCGAGGGATACAAAGTTTCCATCTGTTTTTCGGAGACAAAGGGCTCGGAGATGTTAGAATCCGTGGGCTCCAAGAGTCGTTAGAGTCAACGATCGCGGTGACTGAATGGCATTTCTAAATGCCGAGGTTCGATACTGCAAATTGAATCGCGATTGAGAGTGGAAACAGGCTAAAAGGCATGGCGGCTCTAGTCCCCGTTTTATCCTTTTGGGAACTACGGCAGGTGCGGTTGTCTGGCGCAACAGCGAAACTGCGAGCCGACATTTGAAGTCGTGATTTCTGTTATTTCGCTGACGCGGCCCACCTATTCGTTTCGACCGGACGCGAACAATGAATTATCAATTTTCTGTCAGCGTCATCAATTATCGTAGGACGACGGTTGGAGCGCGGTTTTTCTCCCGAAATGATCGGCGCCCCGCTCATCGTATCGCGATCGTTCATTAATTAAACCGCCGGCCAATCAATCGGATACCGGACACGTCGACGGAAGTCTGACACGTGAAACGTAAAACGTGTGCAATAATTTTGCTACGAATTTCGCGCGTGTGTACGCTCTCACGATAAATCCGCCGCCCGAAGAATTCTTTCGCACGCCAATAAATATTCTCAAAATTCTTAATTATAATTAATTGATTCCTCCCGACTAATGAACAATGATTAATGGGACGGCTCGATTGAAATCCCGTTCGTAACGACTCAATTATCGTTACTCATTAAACTCGCCTTTGCGTCTCGGGAATTTTAATCCTGAAAGAGTGGCTTTGGTAATCTGTAAGGCGTCGAAAAATCCGGCTATAAATCGCCGAAAATCGCCGATCGATCTTTGCGCTCGTAATCAATTGCGGACTGTTTATAACGTTGTTTATCGGGGGAGTCTGTCGAGCGTGTTCCAGCTTTATTCCCATAAATCCGCCCCATCTAGCCCGCGTCCGTACCACCTGACAAGCAACTAATGTAAACGCGAAATTCGTGACTGCCGGCAACATTTTCGTCACCGTTAACGCGAGCGCATTTGTTTTAATAATCCGCCAACGATTGTTCGTGCATGCCCTTGAAGGCGAACGTGCGAGCGCAAACGAGCGAACGCGATTTTTACCCGCAAAGACGCACGGCTCCTCGCTCTTAGACATTTAACCCCTTCAGCTTCTCCTTTCCGCCGCTTTTACGGATGTTTAATTTTTTAAATTCTTCCTCCCTTTTGCCGTCGAATTTGCAGGCTCGTCTAAAAATTTCAACGTCTCCGCGCCGCGTAACTTTTTCAGCACTTCGGGCTTTTAACGTCATTGAGTTTTTGGGCATTGCGATTTCATTTCTCAGCTTTCTGGCCTTTTCCGTATCCACCGAGTGTGCCCATCGAATTTTTTTCGTCCGAAACGAAACTCAGGGTACACAACGTTGTCCTATTTTAATGTATATTCGCTTCTCTTTTTTTTTTTTTTTTTTTCTCTACGAACGGTACGAGCGATTCATGGATAAAAACGTAGACGTGAACGAGGGAATCTTGCGCGCGAATGGATTCGTTTGATGTCGAGTACGCCTCGTTCTCATTGGGCAATAGTCAATATTGAATCGCCCTCGAAATCCTCTTCTTTCTCTCCCTCGCTATGTCCATCTCTTCGTGTATCTATAGACGCGATATCGACTAATACCGCATTTACTCACGAGTGAATTTAAGAGAAGCCTAAAAAAAATGGACGCAATAAACTGTCTGACTGACTGTTCTTTTTCGCGAAGCCACCTCAATATGGCTATGGTAAACGTTCGTCGTTAAGCATCGACGGATAATTTTCTTACAAGAAAAAATCTCTGTTATTTAAAATATTTATTGATCCCGTTTTTTATTTTTTTTTTTTTTAATTTAACTTTTAAAACTTACACACAGAGAAATAGTTGGAATAGGAACTATAAAAAAAATTTAAAAAGGTCCCAACCTTTTTAAATAGTTATTTTGACTATGCAAACATTGCAACAACTATGTGCATGCGGTTAGTATTATTAAAAAAATAGTAATAATGACCATAAATATTCTTAGCTACAATTTTTTGATTATACATTTATCAAAATCTCAAAAATGCTTAACATTTTTCTCTCGGTGTACATCTGTCTTATACAATGTAATAAATATATATCATGTTCTATTTAATTTAGTTAATTTTCCGAAGGTTAATTGTAGTCTATAATTAATCAAAAGCAGCGCGGGGTAAGAAAGAAAGGGAGAGAAGAGAGAGAATCTCATTATGAGAACGTATGACTCTGGCTCACTTGTGTAAAACGTATAGCAGCTCGGGCGATAGAATCGGCTCTTCGTTCGGGGGACGTGCGCTCTGAAGAAATCGTCCAAGTGCCATAATCCGCGGCGGCATTGTGCAGCGGGACGAAGTAATCGATACGTCGCGTCCGATCTGTGGACGGCCTCGATAGAGCCGCGCGGGCTGAACGAGAAGCCGTTTATAGATGATCGATCCGACGCCGACAAAAGCCGGACAAAAGCCACTTCGCCTGCGAGCGGGAGCTGAACTTGAGTCGTTAGATCGCCCGACAGAGGTTGTGACTCACAAACGATGTAGTTCTCATATTTCGCGGCCGGGCCGGACCGCGCGAAGACGTTTTACGCACTCGATAAATCGAGCGGTAAATCCCTTTTAGAAGTGAGGATGCACCCGCGTGAACGATCGCTTAACAACTCGCGATTATTGGTCAAAGCATTCACAGCTATTGAACAGTCCGCCGACGCTTCATTTGAATTGGAATTTTTCTTTGTTCCGTCCATTATAGACATTAGCGGAGGAGTTGTAATAGACAACTTGGATAAAAAAAAAAAAAAAAAAAAAAAGAAAAATAAAGAAAAAAATAGTTTAGAAATAATTTAAAATAATGTAATAATATGTAAAATAAAATAATATACATTTTTTAAATTTGATAATAAAATATTTGTAGATAAGTTTGAGAATTAAGATACTTTAATTAATCTAATGGTTAAAAAACTTAAAGTAGACAAATTAATCATTTAATAGTATAAAAGGTCTTTTTGAAGCTTTATATTTTACGAATGTGAAATTTTTTATGAGAATCGGAACACTAAGGAGTCCGGTAATTAAAGCGTATAATATATTAAAACTCAGAGACAGTGAGATAAGAGTTCAGCAAAAAGTCAATAGTAATTTCATGACTTGGAAAATCCGTTAGACTAGGACAAAAGAACGAAATCACAAATCCGACTTTTCAAACATGAGAAAAACATGAAAAGGGCTTCTTTAAAAGGGCGAGTTCTCCGTAATGTCGAATAGAATAGCCTCAAGAATTACTAGAAAGCATTTTGTAGCTTCCATTCGATCGTCATTCTCATCTATCAACATTCAATTTCTCTTCCCGATAGTCGGTCTACGGCGGGAGATTCCTTTTGGTAGTCTGACAAATGGAAGCTCGGCCGCGGTGGACCGGGAAGAAAGTCGCCGAGAGGGTGAACATTTCTCTCGCGATGAAGAATGCCCGGAATAATTTCCCCGGGTTCTCTGAAATAATTTTACCCGGTCCACTTTGTGTCGTTGCGCGGCCGCGGCTCTGCCGTTGTCATCGCTGTTTTACACGCTCGCTGAGAACGTTTTAAATCCTGCCTCTGGATTTACCTTCCTCTTCCTTCCCGGCGTCCTTCCCGCCGGGAAGAAGGATGGCCCGAGCGCCGCCGGCAAAAAGTCCCGACGCTAAGTGTGTCTGACGTTACCCTCTTGTTTCTCTTTTATTGTGCATAATGCGCCACTTCCCTTCCCTTTGCCGAGTCCTCCTTGCAAGGTCGCGCAGGTCCTTGGACGTGTCCAAGGAAATCACTCAGGTGAGCGAAAACCTTCAAGAAGGAAATTAATCCTTTAACTTTATTCTTGGTTTCGTGAAATAGTATGAGCGAAGCAACGCGACCGGAACAGTCGTGGGTTAGAGATATTTCAAGAATACTGCTGCCGTATGAACGAATAAAGAAATAAAAACAGGAAAAAGGTAATAAGGAGACACTTGATTATCTCTTATCAAGCTTATTACATTTCGTTAGATCAATTACGCGTATTTTTACGATATAAATGTACCGAATTAGCTTAACGTCAATTTTAATAATCCGAGGGGAGAGAATTTAGCAATAATTCAGAGAAATTTGAGATCTTACAAATTCCGCCTTCTTGTCTGAAAATAAAAAAATGAAAAAAAAATTTGTGCGAGAAGCAGGTTCGTTAGCGCGACGCGATAGAAAGATTTAAGTGAGCGCGATCCGCGATTTGTTTCCAAGAAAAGTTGAGAGATTTGATGCACTCTGTCAGGATCCGACGGAACGAGAAGCGATCCGCGTAAAAAATTCATTTAATCCCGCCGCAGGGTGCACCAAATGCGCCGCCGGTTAATCTTGCAGAAGGTGAGAAAACAAGGAGAGAGATCCTGGCAGGACTCGGTCACGGCCGCACTCGACTTCGGCTTAACCCCTGGTCCTCCGGGGGCTCGCTTCCCAGCAACTGCATCTCCGTAACCCGGATTTGTCCTTTGTCCTACGGGATCCAGCGAGGAAACGTTGCTACCGCGAATACGAAATTCCTGACCCGATTGTGTTTTTCGCGTAATCTCGAATAAGTAAGTACAATCGAAATACAATACGTCAGCTAGGATAGCCGATTGATTTTATTTGGAACGAGCATATACGATTATTTGCAAAAGAATAAAATTCCGTAATTCTTTGTCGCGGTGATTATCTCCGTAAATAATGCGTAAGTTGCCTAGAAAATTTGCGACTCGGTTGGTTTCGATGTCTTTAGAAAGCGCGAATTTGCGTATTGGAAGATATTGTCGAGAATCTGCGTATTGTTCCCCCGATAACTTGGAGAAAGGCTATTTTGCGCGCGGCATAATGGAAATCCTGGAATATAGTTCCTCTCTTAAGTACCTGCTGGAGCTTTCGCAGAGGTGCAACAACCTTCCGTTACGTCAACTAATTTAATCCCTCCCTCCGTTCTCTCGCGCCTCACATTACTCTTCGTTTCTCTCTATTCCATCGAGATCTCGCTACGAAAGCTAAATAGGTTCGTATCTATTATTCATTGTCGTCTCGGAAACACGTCATCTCAGATCACGAACTTCTCGAATTCGTGTACTCCTCAAAATCCTTGTAACTCGAATTTACAGCTCATAGAAATCCTGCAGCCCTCGCATTCATACATTGCACATGTTGCAGAATATCGAAAAATATTGAAGGCTTGGAAGTTTTATTGGCGTAAAGAACTCGACATTCTGTTCTTATAAAAATTATATTTAAAACGATATAAATTGTCAAAAGTTGGTCAAATTTTTATTTAAAGAAATAATTTTTCTTTATAGATACATTACTGTTTATTACTTGTAAAATATATTAGGTTTAAAAATTATGTGCTTCGTGGACTTTCTTAGCTCAACGAATATTTGTAAATTTTTTTTAAATACATTACTTTTTTTTTTTTTCTCACTATGGGAGGCAGAGTACAGGAGGCAATACTAACAACGCTTGTTGTCTATGATTCGTCGGCATTTCGACATCTTTCCGAATGAACGATTTCGCATTGTATCCGTTGGTACCTAAGCCCCGGCCGGCGAACCCGTGCTCGTATTCGGCGACGACTGTTTCACGTGAAATAGGAAAATCCGGGAATAAAGCAATCTCTGCCCCGTCAGCGCTCCGTGACTGAGTCCATGATTGCCGTTTTCAGGAGGACCCGGTAACTTGCCGGAATATCGTTCTCCGACTTTCTCACTCTCCCTTCTCCCGCTTTTCCGCCGCCGCTCAGGTTTACGCCTCCGATTTTCCCCGCGCCCAGCATCCTTTTCATTCCCCTCACCCTTTGCTGCTCCCGAGAATCTCTCTTAATCCGCGGCTCGGCACTTCATTCTCTGGAACTTCCAAAGACGATTAGGGAACATGTCGATCGCTCCACACTCCATTGGCGGGAATCTCGACCTCTCGCTATTGTTGCAGCTCTTTAACCCAAAAGTCAATCCATTCGGAATCGCGCTGTTCTTTAATAAAACCCGCCAAACGTGACCCGTGTCTTTTTCATTAATTCTTTTGACATTTTCTTTCTCTTCCTTTAATGTGCCGACTTTTTTTTTTACTTTTAATTAATTTAAATTAGTAACACATCTCATTAGAAATGATAAAGTCGTTGTTATCTCATTAAAGGTTAAGATGTGGGTAAGAGCGAAAGGTTAATGGCTTTTGCTACAACCCTTTTAAGCCGGGTCGTCTTTCTTTTGCGAGATTAAAACAAGAAAAGCTTTCCGTCGGAGTAACGAAGACATCTTTGAATTGTAACCCTTGCCAAGAGTATACGTTGTCCTCATGCATGTCAGCAATTGCGTTCTTTACATACTTTTTTTCTAGTATAATAGCGATCGCGAGACAGCTATTTTCTCCGACGTTATGTCGCCATAAACATTAAGACCGCGCTAAAATATCTTACAGGATTTATTTCTTTATTTCGAAGATCTTTGAATTAATTCTTTTTTAATTTAATGTTGAATTTTTTTTCCTTTTCTTATTTTTTACTTTAATTCTGATATCTTGACATTTACTGACATCTTCACATTATTAAGTTTATTAATTTTTATGGCACTTGAGACTTGCCTGGCGCAAAAAAAAAAAATAAATTTAAAAGTGGCGACTTGGCGACTGGATCACAGTACACCGCGCGATGATGTATGAAGACAGAAATCGCCACCCGTGACGGTTCGGCGGACATTTTTAATCCGACAAAAGTTTGTGAATTACACTTAGCTAGCGCGGGGTGTCCAGATAGAAAGAGAAGGAAGAGAAGTAAAAAGGATTATGTTCCTTCTAATGGTTCTTATTCCCTCAGACTTGCGTTTCACTCGTTCGTTCCTTTTTTTTCGTCTTCGCCCCCTTTAAGCCGCGAACATTCATTAAAAAAGTCTCCTCCCTGAGAAGCCCGGGAGTGAGGACCGAATACAGAAATGAAAATGGGACAAGAGGTTCGAGGGGGGCGCAAGACGGACAGGAATTGGAAAAAGAAATTTTTTTACCGCCCGCGGCACGAGACCTCCTTCGAGGATCTCCGTCCTCCTTTCCCCACTCCGGGCTTCCCGCCGTTTTCACCCTCTCGCCTCCACACCCCCCACTCGTTCGCGGTACTAAGCTGCGACCCCTTCGCGCATGCTGAGCCTGACATTTTATACGACTGCGAGGTTGGTTGCACTGGAAATAATTATGCCAGCGTTAAGCGCGACACCACCCCCGCGATGGAAGGACTTGAAAGGGTGAGATCCTTATAACGCGGCAGATAAAGTCACGACGGATATTTCTGCGCTTCGTAATTTAGTGCGACTTTCTGCATTTTTCATCTCGCGCATATTCAAAGATTTTTGCATCGGAAGAAACATGTGGTCGAATCATGCGGTTTTCTGTTTGAATTAAGGTGAGTTTTCGCCAGTGTAACGTGAGCCGTTTATCGTATTACCGATATCTATTAGCGTGATTAGCAAATTAATTAATATTTACATGTTTCTATTAATATATTTGCGTTTATATAATTATAGTATTACAATTGCAATGTCGCATAATATTATAATATGATAATACTTTCAGTAATGGTATAATATTTGCTGGTTAGCATAATATTTTATTATAATATTTTTTTTAATTAATATTTATGTCGGGCATTATTTTTGTACGGCTCGAGAAACGAGGGGGGGAGGCAGGGAGGAAGGAAGGGATGCAAAGAGATTCTTGAATAATTTTATTCAGTTCGACGCGATCGCTTTGCGAGTCAAGCGAGTCGTTGCGGCGCGATCGATAGGGGTAGCCGCCTTCTTCCTCGCGATCGTTCGTAAAAATCGGCGACTCGTTTTCCGCACGCCAAGCGGGGTTCGAGCCGCGGAATGTTGCCGCGTATTAGCATAACAAGATTCTCTCGTGCACGTAATGTGAGGGCGGCTCGGGGATGCAGGACGTAGGGGCGCGCCGATCTGCCCCTTTCCTCCGGCCCCTCGCAGATTTGCATGGCCCATTTAAATGCAATTTCTTTTCCCTCGATCGAGGAATTACGTGAATACGCAATCCGTCCAGCCGCAAAGTTCGCGTGTACTTCCCGCCGTAGGATTAAAGGGACTCGTGCTCGAGGGCCTCCGCCGACCGGGAGGAAATGCGATTTTATAACCTCTCGGCGGAGACCCGGTTACTTTTTCCACCGACGTATCGATCCGCTCTCATTCTTCTAACTAAAGATCAAAAGATCCGAACAACTGAATGAACCGCGGTCCACTATAATCCTTTCTCCGTCTCTTTGAAACAATTCTCCCGTGAATAAACCCTCTATCTTCACGCTAAAGATAAACTCTGAGGGAAAGAAGCTTATAACGATATTCGTTTACTTCGTACTTCTTTCAGAAATATCAGGTAAATTTTTTTTTTCCGCTTCCGACGCGTTGAAAAATTACTTATCCGTAACACCGAGATAAATTAGTCCGGAACAATATCTTAAGGAGCACCTTGCTGTTTCTAAGTTTGTGACACGGAGAATTACATCCCTAGAATAACACGATGTATGCAAATACTGCTTAGAACACAATATTTACAATTAATTAAGAGCCCCCAAGCCCTCCAAGTTTCGATAAGACTGAGAGTTTGATATCTCTCAGGAATCGCATTACCGCTGGAGATTCATTAATGTAGAACGTAATCGACGACCGCGCGTCCTTTATTAGCTCTCGTGTGAGTCGATGCGGCTAGTCGGTTTCGTAACAATAAATCGGTTTACCGTCGGTGGAGATTGTCGAAGTTCAGGGCCAGGACCGCCGGGGATTAGCCCCGGCCTGTCCGATATATGTATTCGACAGTAGGGAAGCGGAACGTCGCGGGGACACCATATGCAGGAACGCGCGGTACGAGGAAAGTTTCGGAAGTTGTTATTACTTTTAGCATCCGAGCGGTGCGCCGGCTGTATAATGCGGCCACTACCGTCGCGCACGCACGCTTATACACGTAATAAGCAGTCCGCCAACTTTCTACCGGCCGTCAAAACTTTTTGCGAAGGTGGACCGCGTTTCTATTAGGTCCTCGCGGCGAATCGGGTCACTCGTCGTCGCGCCAAATCTCTATATCTTCGTACGGGCGAACGTATCCGGTTCGCTCTCTGTTTTTGCGAAAAATTACCTCGCCGCGTTCAGAGTCGCCGTGATAAAAGTTTCACCGGGAGCTTTCCAGAATTTCAAATTACACGATTTTATTTTTAACCTCTTGAAAATATTTAATCCCCAGCTTTAAGATATTAAAGACCCTTTCACGGCAAATACGTTTTTCACTCGGGGACTTTATTGTAAATATTTTATTTTTACACCGTGGCTCGGATTTCTGAAAAAAGCTGCATTACCACTTCATGGTTATTAATGTATCGAGCGATAAAAATTAAAAGTAAAGAAGAAACGTGTGGGAGATGAAAAAAACACGGCATCTTCGCATAACGTTATTAAAAAGCGATAACAAAGTATCAAATTGTTGATTACGCTGAGATTTGTATCGGTATTTTTTATGTATGTACAAGGCACTGTTTGCGAATCTCATAACGAACGCCGTGAAATGTAAAATAAACATCGGAAATACGATATTTAATATAATTTTTATTTTTTAAAAATAATATATGAAATAAAAGTTATTTTTAAAGTACGGGAAATTTTTTTACATTAAAAAAAATATATTTTTTAATTTAAAGCAGTATTCAAAATTTCTGAAAAACTCGCGAGTGCCTTGTCATAAAATTATTTTACTCAGGCAAATGCCATTCATTTTCGATGCATTCCTAAAGGTCGAAGAGTCCGATTGACAGTCCGCGGGAGACAAACGAGGTAAATGAGACACGTAATTGATTTCGCCGGCCATTCGCAACGTAATTAAAAAGCTTCCGATAACACGGGGTCGGTCATTGTTACGCAATGGAGCACGGACTCGCGTTCGTCAAGTATTGAAGTTATGTGGCGTTACAGTTCGCAACGAAATTACGTCCGCTGAACGTAAGTTGCGAAATTTGCATTTAACCTCGGCCTCTTGCGCAGCAAACTGCACCGCGTCGTGGATAATCGAATTGCGAATGCCTTTTCATTCCGCCGAACTATCATCGCTCATTTGCGCGAGCCGTCTAAATTATTTCGCCGCGGCATTTAGCGCCCTTACATTGTTAAATGCGCGAGCGTTAAACGGCATTCGGTGGGCTATCGATATTTTGCGGAGCGGCGAGAGCAAAGTTTAAATTATATTCATTAATTATTCTGAGTCAGGTTCAGTCGCTGGATAACATTTTTCAATTAAACACAAATTAGTTATTTAATCCTCGACCTCTTTTTCGCGGCTATACATCGCTTCCATGGTGGAAGAAATTAAAATGAGCTCTCTCCGAGCTTATCCGGACGGTCCCTTTTGCCGATATAAAAAAATACCGGGCAAATAATCGATCCCCCGATTACGCGGAGCCGGACTGAGCGCGCAACCTGATAGACGGTACGATCGAAAAGAAAAAGAGAGCTTTAAGGCAAGATTGAAAGCCGTAAAGAATAGTTCGCTAGTCGCAGCCAGTGACCAGGCTTCTCTCTTGCCCTGTCGGGAAGATTCTCTACGGTCCAATCATCCAGCAGCATCCTCCTGATGGAGCTGTCAATTGCAGAATTGTAGGCGAATGGCCCGTAATGGCTTTCCTGTAAATGCGAGCTTGGGGGCTAAAAGCTTACAAGCCTGTATCGAGAGGATAAATATTCAAATTGACGTAGAGTGCAGGTTTTAGTAAATTTTGTAACTGGAAAGAAGGCGCATTACCTTTTATGACTTTTTTACTTTTTAATCGGCGCTTTTATGCATGCTTAATTTTTTTTTTTTTTTTATTACATCTCAGTACTCGTTGTGTGGATTAATGGTGCGAATAACGTTAGATGGAAATATTTAGTGATAAATAACAGCAGCTGCTATTGTCGCGGTTGAAACTGTTGAGTTTCGCTAACAAAACCGCGACTGTGATTTTCTGGACCGTTTACAAAGTAAAAAAATAATCTTGAAGTATCCCCGAATTCGGGTATACTTCATTGAAAGCGTCTTTTGGATGAGAAAGAGAAGACCCTGGCGTACAATTGCATTTAATGGTTCACGGAGGAGAAGCTGTAGACTTGCGAAGGCCGAGTTAAATGGAGTCGCGAGATTCGAGGCGGAAGTCACCTCCCAAAGCACTTTGAGTGATGGAGTCTAGGGAGTAACAATGCGAGACGATACCTTAATCTCTCGATAATTCCTCGTTGACGTCCTTCCTTCAACTTTACCGTACGCGCGAGAATTCCTTGATATTGCAGAATTGCATCGGCGACGTGAATCCGCCGTCATATTAAGGGGCATTTCGCTTTTTGACGGCAGACTGTGCGCTGGGTTTCAAAAAAGCGCGTTTCTTTTAAAACAAATAAAAGGGGATAAATGAAAATTAAAAATTAAAACGTAATCCACGAGAAAAAAATTCGGCTGTAAAGCAAAGCACGAGTAAACAGATTAAAAATACAACGATCTGGAAAAACTAAAAATAGTTGATAAATTTCCTTTTTTTTTTTCTCTCTTTCTCTCTCTTTCACTTTTTTATTCCCGGCGTAACATCGCGAAAGTCGAGAAAGTCGAAAAGCGAGAAGATGCACTTTGAGAGAAACCGGGGAGTTAATGACACCCTGAAAACCGACGGAATGCGGACGCCCAGCCTTCACAAACAACAACGTTTTTTTCCCCAGACATTTTCGCGGGTGAATTTTTACTAACGCGCGTGCAAACATGCGGAATCGTTCGCCGTGCGCGGAAAGAGCTGTTTCGTGGTTGCGCGAAATTCCACCCGCCGTCTCTCGCCGTTCGTTTTCGTTTCTCACAGTCACGCCCGCTGCAAATTCGATTTACTCGCTTCTCTCCCTCCTCAGCGTAGAGGATCCCTTTGAAATTTCATTTCCCGTGTCCTTATCCAGTGACTTTTTATCACATTCAATTTTCTTCTTGATTTCGACGAGGACAAAAAAAAAAATTCAATAACGTCACGAGCTCGTCGTTGAAATTAATAAAATATGCAATTCTCGGCGATTATCGGTAAGAAAATTAAATTTTTTCTTTCAGTCTTTTTAAATTTTAGATACTTTTTCCTGTGCAATTTTTAATTTTTATAGTCTCACTTAATGCTGCAAAATTATTCTCCATCGTTAAATGGCTTCTACCGGAATCGGTTTTGTTATTGGAAAGTACAGACTCAGATGGGCTGTATACCACGGAGGCTTAACGTCTTAAATTCTGAGAATCTTTTACGAAGGCGTTGCAATATGTGGCAACGATTTATAACCACGCGATATATATATTTTTGCCGAGAAAACGGAACTTCGTTTCGCAAAGTTAACGCGAAAGAAGTGCCGGAATTAGTTTCAGACGAGGTACCACCTCGATTTCCATTACTAATCCCCGTTAATTTCCATTACTAACCCGGCATAATTAAGCAGTCGACAAGACTTTCCCTTTCCGCCGCTTCCGCCGGATGGTTACGTCGCTTTATAACAACTTTTTAACTTCGGCTTGAAAACATTCCGCTGATTAATGTATTTTCAGAAATAGCTTTCAGATCCTTGAAACCGCCTTATCTTTCAACGTCTCCGAACGTACTAAATTTTTTTCCCTTTAACTGAGACTTGTCTTTTTATTATATATTATTTATTTATTCGTTTTGTGTTTTTTTTTTACTATTGGATTACGAAAATTTTTTTCGTTCTTATCCAAAAGTTACGGTTAATTACAACCCATTCGTGCAACGTGGAAATTATTTAAACGGGCTAAACAATTCGAAATCGATGAAAAGAGCTCGATTTCGGAATTCAATTTTGTAACATTGGTATATTAAAAATTGATCCTCGAGCACGCTCTTTAATATTCAGAAACGAATTTCTGATAGCGTAATCGCTGGTCTATAGTAATTCTTGAATGGGATGTAATTAAAGTTAATTGCGGTGCCGAAAGTTCGTGCTCGCTCACCGGAAAACCTTTCGAAGCCGGAAATTGTGATTTCAATGAAATTCCGCGGCTCGGCATTTAGAAGTAGAGACTCGGCGATTTTGTAATGATTATTTCGTAATAACCGCGAGGTTTCGACACGAAGTCGCGGTCCGCGAGGAACGCTCGCGTCTGATGGATCAAGTTTTCGACCGTATTAGCGCACACGTGGCACGGAATTACATGTGGGAATTGATTCGTTAAATCTATACTCCGTGTAATGATCAGCGCGGCGTGAAATTAGCGCGGGATCATAATTAAATTAATAACCGGATTATGCCGCGTTGATCCTATAATTATCGTTTACACGCGATAAGGTTTAAAAGCCCGCTCCAGGAAATCGATGTAATGTGTTACGATCCCCGCTGGAGAGGCGATCTGTAATTAATATTCAATTACCTTTAACATATTGCGAGATTAGACGTCCCTTCTCTCGTCTAATTCTGTATTCTTTCCATGCGATAAGTATAAAAGAAGATTATTCAGATTGTAGATTAAAAAGAAAAAAAAAAATTTTCGAATATATCCGTTATTATAATTTTAAAGTATTACAATGTCTGTAATTATTCATTATTAATACATTTAAATGACACGTAACACTAATATCGTTAAATTATTATGTCGTTTTTATAATTAATTGTTACACGCATCTTGATATTATTTTTATTCTTTCTATAATGCATTTGTTTATTAAACAATATGAAAACTGTTAATTTTTAAAAGCTTATCATATTTTATATTTTTTAAACATGTGTTTCGAAAATTTATATTAATATACGTTTTAAATATTCATATGTTATTAAATAACATTAAAAAGAAATTAATTTGTTAGTAGATTTCTATATTTATAATATATTCATTTACATATATAATAAATATTAAAAGAAAATTTGTACGAAAAGATACTAGAAGAGTTTTAATATTTTGAAATCAATATAAATGAATATTTACTCGCGTATTTTACATAGGAAAAATTTTAAAGTCGAATATGCGCATAATATTACAGGTATAAATTTGTGCTTTGCCTGAACTGCGGACGTAGCAAACTATTTTTTTTTTTTGCCCCCTTCTGTTTTTTTACCTGCCTCGAAAATTTAACGTCGCTGAATTGTGCAAGTGCAACAGCGATAACGTTGCGCGATGCAAAGATCGCTCGGTCGGGAAAACATAGGCTTTTGCCATTCAATATCGAAATAGAATTTTATGTGTAACGGAGAAAGACGGATAAAGGGAATAGAAGGAGGCGATAACACGCGGGGATCGCTCTTCAACCTCCGATAAATCATCTCCGGCCATGTTTAATGCAGTTTTTTTCAATTGTTCTCGGGGTCACGTGTATTCACATCGTAATTCCCGCGGCTGCCGATTTATGGTTTAAAGATGCAACTAATATCCATTTCAATGCAACGTGGAATTTTTTTGCATCGTAATACGACGGTCGTAATTAAAATGAAATAACGTAAAGCATTTTATTCTTGCGACGAATTAATTATGTTTCATATTAAAAGCAACAACGTCGCGTGATTACAATTTACGTCAGGGAGTTTCGAATCGCGTTTCGAGGTCCCTGGATCTAAATCAACTTGCCGGCGCGAATCGAAAACCCCGGGGGATCACAACAAAATCTTTTTCGGCATCCGCGTGTCGAAAATAACGTCGAAAGGGCGCGATGGCGGGCCAACGAGCGAGATGGAGAGGATTGCGCGAATTCCGCGGCTGCAAAGCGATTTATGGGAAACGAACGTGGGCTATAAAATAACACTTCCCATTCAAATCGGCAAATTAATGGTCGCTTTCGTGGATTCTTTGTTTGGCCCGCGCGACAATGGCAAGCGCGCCTGCGCTGAGTTATTATCCCGAAATGTTACAGAATTTTCGGGGAGCGCCGATCTACCTCAGATTTTCGGCGGATAATTTTCCGTAAACCGGGTGCGAGATCCCGGCAGTCCGGCGACAGGTTATACGTGTCCGAAATTGAATTGGCGCTATACTTTTGGAACGTCCGGGCCCCAGGAGCAGCAGCAAAGATTGATCGGCTTGCCTAGGCTTCGAAACTATTATCTAGTTTAGATACTTAAGTCCGCGCGGAAAGTTACTCCCCGCGAGCTTTAATCTCTCTAAGCACGAGGTGATTATAAAGTTTCTTATTAAGTTCCCGTGTAGCACCACCACACGCGCGCGCTCGGGGCCGCCATTGCGATACACGGGTGAAAAACTTCGCCCGGCACTTCGACTATATGTAACTCTCAACAAGGGGAAGAAAATGCGAAAGTGCCCGCCGCTATGGTATTAGAACGTGTTTCCCACTCTACATGAAGCGTTATATAAGAAAGAAAGAGGCGCATTTACATTTAAACGCTGAGAACAGGTTCGGACAGTTTAAATACCGCTTCTCGCGGCGGCAAAGCCCCCATTATTACATTTTCTTTATTATACTTTATTTTAATCTATTTTGCAATTACTTTCATTTTTATCGCGCTTGCAATTTTTTTTTCTTTTCCTTTTTTTTTTTTTTTTTTTTTTTTTTTTTTTTTTTGTCTTTTATTTACGACATTTCGCGGCGAGTTCGCTGTAAAACCTCGTGAGCCGCGTAGGCTCGTTGCGTCTCTAGGTTGAAATTATATCCTTCATCTGTTTTCAGTTATTTCTTTTTAATCGGTTTGTCAAGATTTACGAATGCTTAAACGCGTATTTTACAAAAGAAGCCTTGACGCTAACGTGCAACGCAATTTCGTCTCGCGTTTACTCGACATTAAAGAGCTTCGCGTAAACCCGATATCTCATACCAGAATTAATGCATTCGCGTGGAGAGCACGGCAGGAGCTTTCGTCGTCAAAAAATGTCGATGAAAAGCGAACGGAGAATTGACGCGGATTTCTTCGACTGCGTCCGTTATGCAAAAGAAACGAGAAAAGACTGCGTACAAAGAGGCTCGCTATCTTTGAGTCTCTTTCTCAGGGATCGCGAGATAATTGGCTGATTTAACGAGATCACATTCACGATGCAGGGATTCGTGCCGCGGTAAAAGAAGCGTGTATTCCCGCAGAAGTGACTTCCGTTGAGAGACGCGCGCGGCTTTATCTCAAAATATCACGAGTTATTGAACGCTGTGATCTCGCTGCAAATAGGATAAATCTGATACAAATTCCTGAAAATAATTGAAATTTACTTTAATAAAGAATCTCTAATCGCGCCTCAGTCGCATCTTTTTTTTTTTTTTTTTCTTTCTTTTTCTTTTTTAATTTGTAAGAAAGAAAAGATTTTAAGCTCGCGTTACAGTATTTTTGCTCCCGCGAGTCTCGTCGGTACGCGACATAAATGAGCGTTCATTGTGCGTTGAAAAACGCAATTGCGTCTTAAATTCTTAAATTGCGCCGACCCGTGGGAAAGGGGAATCGTTAGCTTCCGCCGGAAGCGGTGATATCATCGCTTTCACGGCCACAAAGCCGCGAACGCGTTGCTCGAGCGCGATACTTGGCGTAAAATGGATGTCCATCGCGTAATGCCGCGTATTGTAATTGGACGGAAGTAGCGTTTTACCAATGCGTTTGCTGAAGGCGAATGAGATGCAAAACGGGGTCGGCGCCCTGCAACTTGACTCAATAACAAACGTCCCCTCCCGCGCGGCCACTATTGTGTTGATTACAGGTTTACTGGGCGAAATAAAAAGAGATCGTTATATCGCGCGTTACGATTTGCACAGGTAAATTGGATATCTGGAAAATAAACTGCGCCCAATGCGGGATTATCTGTCCATGGACGGACGCGTTTATCGAATCTCTTTCTGCGGAAAATTGTATACTGATAATAGAACTTTATCCTTCAAATCCTTTTGCGTTTGATTTCCGTCCGAACTGAAATGTAATCTACAAGTTGATTACTAGTTAGATACGTATCAAAGAGCGCCGCTTCAAAGCAAATGAATTCTGGCGTGTATTCTACGCTCTCTTGTTTAATTTTTCATAAGTGTGCAATTGACTAATGAAAAAAAAAAATTGTGTGTTTCCGTCAAAATGTGACAAAGGGCGGAATAAATTTTGAATTAATATTCCGCCGCGCTCCGCTTATGTGTGCTCTCTCAAAAATTAATTAATTAGACTTTTTCTGTTATCTGAATTTTATTTGGATTTAAATTGTTTCTGCTGGGCGTATTTACTCGACGTGCCTTTCGGCGGTTCTATCGCTTTAATGTAAAAACAGAAGGGCAAAATTTACCTTGAACCGGAGTATAAATATTGAGGTACAGGCAGTCTTCGCTCTGGTTTTTGAGGTATGGCAGCAGCCGCTTGAGGTAATCTGCCCTGCCCTTGGGCATCTTATCGCTGAGCTCGGGCAGCTTCTGGGGGCAGACGGGTCCGAATTTGTCCGCGACTTTAACGCCTTGCCAAAGGGCGCCGCTGACGGGTGGCATGAAGCGTAACGAGCCGATCGGCGGCGAGGCGTAGGGCACGCCGCGGAACACCTCGACGCCCTCGAGGTATCGATCGAGGGTGACGATCACGCCCGACAGCTCGCCGTACTTAGTCCTGACGATCCTCGAGCTCAGCTCGGCACCGGCGGTCGCTAGGATTAAGCCGAGCAGCGCCAGGATCGACGACGTCATCTTGACGCGATCACCTCCTGCTTCGGCGTCCACCTCCGCCGATCACTTTTTCGGCGTGCCGACGTCTCTCATACCGTCCTCTCGCGTCGCGACCACTTCCGTCCTAGCCGCCGCCGGAGGTGAGGACGCGCGCGAATTGATCCATTCCGCGGCTCTTAGGAACCTGCCCGTCTCCCGAATGCATCAGTTCCCTTCAAAATGAAGGACGGCTCGCCGATGTTGGACTTCACGTCGCTCAATCAATGTAAGATGGTCTTCAAAGAGGCACGAGCTGGCAAAGTCAGTTTGTCCCGACAGCCCTTTTGACGGTTTACCCTCCGAGATCACGATCTTGGTTCCGTTTAATATAATAATTTCGTATACACTGTTCTCTTTCGTTAGATACTCTTAAATTTGAACGATGCGAGAAGTTGACGGGAAACAAAGTGGGTTTAAAATTTTTTTCCAGGCGTTAATCCCGCGAGATTACGATAGCTTCGGACGACGTTCCTTTCGTCTGAATAGTTCGTGAAAAAAAAAAAAAAACTGGTCTCGAATCGTTCTCAACTATCGATTTCGATGCAGTTGACCTGCAGAAAACTGCGGATTAACAGATTGACAGGCATCCTGAGTTAAATCTTCCTGGGAGAGTTGCACAAATTATTATCTGTTTAATTAAAATTTTTTTTAGTTATACATTTAACTCGCGTATTTAGAAACGTTGAAAAGGTTCGAATATTCCATCGGTGGCGAACCAGCACATTCACTTCATAAACGTCATTATTATCCTTTACTTGACTTAATTAATATCGGCTTGACGCTATCGGGCTGCAAGTTTTAATGATCTTTGAACTCACTCTCTCGTCTTCTTGCTTCGCCGAACAATAGAGATTTTGCACACGTAAGCAAGTTCATCGTAAATTTATCATTAGATAAATGCTTGCTGATCCAGCAAGAGTGACGAGTAAATTGTTTATTTATACATTATTAAAGGAGGTAACTCGACACTTTTTCGCGACCGACTGGCGTTCAGCTCGAAACTTCCGGTTTAAAGGATCTCTTCGCGACGAACATCCGCGGCAAGCTTTTCAAGGATTCTCCACTCGTTAATATAAAAATGATTCTCACGCGTCTTACCGCTCACACAAAGGCGATCTCGTTTCCGATGGAGTGCTTAATGTATCGAAAGAGATAGAATGCACCGGCCCTAATCACGTTCAAGAACAGGCCGCCCTCCGAATATTTACCCGCCCGTTTGATCTCGGCGAAAATAAAGAAAAGAACAGAGGAAATAATATCTCAGCCTCGCGTTTAAGATTTCTTTTGGACGGATTAAGGATAACGAACGTCGCACCCCGCTCCCATTTTGTAATTCATCGAGCTAATCTCCCGATCAAATCGAACAATTACTGACGTAATTTTTCAGCAAACGAGCCTTCCGTCGGAGTTAACTCGCTGAAAAGCATCACGACTAAAGGAACTGACGTCGATTCAGTTTTCATTCTTGAAACGGAAAAAAAAAGCGAAATGCAGCGTGAAATTATTATTTACCCTGAAGAATTAAAAAAATTCCTCCTCGAACGATCCGTAAGCGTGGAAATGAAAATCCATGAGCCGCCTCGCTTGCTCGGCGTTTAAAGCGATACGCAACAAAGTTACGCGCTTCCAAGGCTGGGAAATAAAAGAAGCAGCCGGGTAGCTCGCGCCGCGCTCAAGAAGTGCGTCACTGTTATATTTAATCCTTTCACGTCTCCCTGGCGTGAAATGCAAATCTTCTCGGGAATGTGACGCCGCTCTTGTCGAGCCGACTCGTGTTTCAATTTTCAATTAACCTAGATAGATTAAAATCGCACCACCGATCAGAAGCTAATTTTCCTCCGGGACTCGTAGACAGACACTTCGCGGGTGGAAATGATTTCGGTGCTTCGATTACTCCAACAGATTCGCACTTTTCCGACTGATCACTGAGCGATAATGATCTCGATCGTCGGCACAGCACCACGACAGCGTCGTTCCTCCGCCGCGAAAGGTCAAGCACTACCGCACAGGATTTCTTCTGCACACAGCCTCGCGACGAGCATCCACCGACTCCTCACCGTCCCCTCCCACCCCTCCCGGCGTCCCGCGCCGGCACCCCGTCCGAAGTATTTCTTCAAACTTTGCCGAGTCGGCAAAATCGCTTTCCCGATAGGGCCGATTTAACGGATGCGCCCAAGTAATTTCAAGTTTCGTCGAATCGCGTCGGGCGTTTGTCGGAGGCAGCCTCCTCGGCACAGCTACCCGCAGGGCTAACGAAAGGGGCGCACCGAAAAATCCGAGAGGAAGGTGGTAGTGGAACGGGGCGACCGAAAGCGGCCACCCCCGCGTTTCTTCACCTCGTCAGGCCACCCCGGTCGCAGCGGATTACCACCCTCCTTGACACTGCACCGTTGACGTCAACCCTGGTCGATGCACCGCGACGGATCTCGCGTGACGTGATCAGGGGTGGGCACGGTGTTACCGCGAAAGGGGTGAGAGCGCCGCCGGGACGCTGTGGTATGCGACGAAAACCAGCCGAACCGATGTAGCCGACACTTCGACCCCCGACAGACTGGCGTCAGGCGACGACGTTCACCATCGGCTGCGCATGCCCGCGCAAACGCCTCTGGACTCCGTACAGGACATGGGCGGAAGTGCACCCCCGGTGTGGTCGATACGGCAGGAGGAATCGATCCTTGAACCGACCGGCGAGAGTTGTTGGTTTGAATCCGGGATTGCGAAAATTCTATCCACCCGTACTTTTGGTTTCGCCGATCCCCTTTGTTTGAATTAACCCTTATCCTTTAAAAAAAATTTTTTTTAACCATTTATCAGTATTGATTTCTTTCACAGTTGTCTTTGGAGAGGGGGAAGGTGTTCCAGTTTGAAAGAACAGCTTGCAGTTATTAATTTTTTGTTCATTATTAAATTTTTTTTATCACTGCCGAAAATACAGCGCGCGGTAACTACTTAAGTTCGATTGAGAAACGTTCACATATATTTTTAATAGTTTAGATAGATATTTGTTTTAACGTAATGCAGTATATGGTATATGAGACTTAAACAATACATTTGCAATCATCTTTTAATTTTATCTGAACATAATATTTAATCAACGAAACGTTCCCGTCCGTCTATTGGTATCATTTTAACAAAATTATGTGGCTTGTTTATTCAATTAATTGATAATTTCTATTACTTTATTAATTACATAACGGGCATTATTATATTAAATTGATTACCGCGGAATATTTGATTCAACGATCACTCGCAGAAATTTTTATAACAATTTAAAAAACGCAGGCGCATACAGACGACTTTGTTAATTTTAAAGTACGCTTTGTCTGAGAAATTAATTAACCATAAAAAATACACGGACGAGTGAGTTTGTTAGTTTTGTAAATTTCGACAAATTAGTGATTACTAAATCAATGCAGAATGTAAATGTCAGTCGATAAATAACGACGCAATTAATTAGCAGGATTTATTTGACAATCTCGGCCTGCACGCATAAATCGCGCAATTTTGCAGCCCGCGGCAAGGAATTCGCGATGGACATCGGGAAAATCCGGGAACGGCGAAATAAAGGAACTTTTTAACGAGAATTTCCGGAAACTAGGCGCAGCTGCGCAAAGAGTTTCTCCTCGCGAAATTCCACTTCGTTTCTGTATTCAACATCACCTTCGTGCTTTACCGTGCAGTTATGCTCGTTAACAAACTCTCGTCTAACGCGAAAGCCGAATTATCTCGCTGAATTATTTTTTGCCCTTAAACTCCGCGATTGAACGTACCTTTTACATTTACGCAACGTCTCTCTGTGACGTGCAGCCTTCTATCTTTCCGTTTTTATCGAGTTTTCCTGCAGTCTAATATAAGACATTACATTTGTATTCTTTAACTGGACGATTGATTTAATAAAAAATATTGTCGAAATATAAAATAATATTGTCGCAGCTATAACGATTCTGTATTGCGGGAAAACGGCGATAGTTAGAGCGCCATGCGCCTCCCTTTTTTTTTTTTTAAGGAATCGTAACTTTTTAGTTCCCGACTGAAAAAGGTGCAATTTTCTGAAAACTCTTCCGCGGTAAAAAAAATCAGAAACAACTTTCCCGCTAAGGCTGATACGAAGAATAATTGGACGAAGAAGTGGCTAAGGATAAGCTTGGAGAGTGGGGGTGGTTAAATATTTGCAAAGTCAACGCGAGGGGCGCCGTGCCACCTCTCGAAGGGGTGGAAATTGGCCGCCTCCGGCCACAAAGACGCCAAGCGGAAATCCGCGCCGGGAACGTCTTCTCGTTTGCGACACGAGGATGCAGCCTTCCCGGAACTCCGTCCGTACAAGAAGAGAGTTCGAGGACGCTGTTGAAATTGCAAACACGCACTAATTTGAAATCCCAAGGATGCAGAGACCCTGAGAACTAATCCGGCGACATAAAATTGTTTATTATAGCGTGGCAAGCTTCACAAATTAAGATTCTTCTTATCGCGACGTAAAGAATTCAAGAATTTTAGTACGTCTAAAAAATTTTTTTGCAATTTCAAGAGGCATATTAATTATGAAACTCTTTACGGAAGTCCGATGAGACAGTGAAACCGCTTGATTGATGGTCGATGTGATCGAGGTTGTTCTGCGGTAAAAAAAAAAGAAAAAATAAAAGGGGCATATAAAGGGAAAATGACGTCTCTTAGCGCGGCGCGGCATGAGAGTTTTTCGAAAAGGGCTCGAGACAAGGGTCGTGGAGTCGACAGGGTGTGACGCGAGAAATTCGTGCCCGGACTGTCGAGTATTCAAATCCAAGAAATCGATGCCGCTTTTCGTGTGGCAGAATTCTGGGAGCGTCAGTGACTATGAAAGTCGGTACCCGCAAAGACGAGTGTTCCGACCGTGCAATTCCGCTCCCAGGACGTTATACATAAATTCGGGAATCGGTGGGAGTTTGGTGGCACAAGCGAACCAGAGTAACGCACGGAATACAAGATACATTGTAGATTACGATGGTTTTTCTCGACAGTTGAACCGAGGGAACTTACCAAAATTAAAATAATTCTTCGTCCATTTAAATCAAAACAAGGAGATAAGTAACGTACTCGAATGCAAGATAATTTTTATTTGCAGCGCCCGCTACGCTTGGAATCTGAAAATTGATGGGAATCGTTGACATTCGCCCGTAGAAAGAGAAATTTCATTTTGTCGCGTAGCGTAATCCGAGGTTAGAGGAATTTTAGAATGCAAGGATACGATGCCGCGCTACAATTCTAGCTGGCACGACATTTCTGGACAAAGGGCATTTATGCGACCGTTTCAACGAATGTCGTTACTTTCACAGAATTTTATTTGTTTGTCGCGCGGCGTTTAAATAAAACAAGACGCGTAAATAAGTGAAAAGCGCCACGTCGCGTATTATTATTCACGGAATTGCTATACGTATTACAAATGCAATCCGAAGCCCGGCATTGTGCTTCGTGCCGCATGCGTTATGGAAACCGGGGGAAGGGACAATGCGCGTTTTATTATTTCGCTCTTTCGGCCTTTTACGTGCGAAATTCTTCTCTTGGTAAATTAAACAAATTGCACTTTTATGAAATTCTTTCTTTGAAATATCGATATAAATTCTAGAAAAATACCATTCACTTCTCTTCGAAACACGGTTAAAAAATCTGTTACTTTACACGCGGCTTTCATAATTTGTACAGATCAATTTCGGTTAATTTTAGTAACTTCGTAACGTTTTCGAATTTTGCACGTGATTTTTTTTCCGAGGTGGAGAAAAAAAAACTGGCGAGTTTATATTTTCATGCACAATGGCTGTGTAATAATAAGTATACGCTTATCACTTCTAACAGGGGTGTTTAATGCTCCGCGCGAAAAATCGTTAATTTTGCAGCTGCAACTGCCGCGGAACATTTAATTACTCCGCACGCGTCCCACATAAGTTCAACGCTGAAGCGAGGTTGATGACATTAAATTCTATTAAGAGAGCTCCCATTCGTATTTTCCGCGAGCTTAATGCGCATATTCATGACGGTTCATCGCATCGGCGGGTATTAAGAGCATTAAAACCGCGCGCACAAACGGAAAAAGACTCCCCGGGCTTTTTAACAATTTGACAATCGCATTTTTCTTTCAAGATATTTTAAAAATATCGGCGCTTCAGGTTTTGATTTAAACACCAAATTGACATTTGCGTAATTCACCCACACAATATTTATCCGAGCTGATAAAAAAGAACTTTTACACGCGTTGTAGTTTGTGAATATTTTTAAATAAGTAAGAAACATGGACAATTTAAAAGCTCCGTAAAAGTTCACGAGTTTACAATCGACGTGACCGAGAGTAGAAGCTTAAATAATGCAGGCTCTCGATATATTGTTTGAAATGTTGAAGATATTCAGAAGTGCGTTAAAGTAAAAATTCTAATCGTAAGAAATATTTTAAAAATGTATAACGACCAGAGTTTTTCTTTTTCGTTTGATTCCTTTTACTCAGCCGCGAGATGCTATTTACATATTAAAGCTTATTAATATTTTAAACAATTTCGCTTAAAACCGAGCCGTCGTGCACTCCGCGTACTAAAAATTTTAATAACTAACGAATCGACTGATGTGAAACTGCGATTATAAATTCCAACTTCCGGTGAGTTTATATTTTTCCGCGATTTAATTGTTGCGATATTATTTAAAACAATGTTCATTGTAAGCTCGTGGCAGATCTCGCTTTTTTCATCTTCGCATCTCCACAATGCTTTTAAACGCATTAACGTTGCTGCTAATGGCGCTTACACAATTTTACTTTATTTATATAATTAAACGTATAAATTTTATCCTCGTTACCGTGCAAACGATTTTTCCCGCCCGGTCGCGCGTAAGGAAACCTTTGCGAATGCACATGCGCCGCGTTTAGGAACGAGATTAAATTCGCAATGTTAATATTTGCTGATAGTTTTTGCGCGAGAGCAACATCGGACTTTTCGATATTGAATCACGAACGATACGCGCCGATTGGCAGCAAACCGAGCAAGCGGACAACCCAATCGATGCCAAATGGTCGAATTTCGGCCGGCAGGCCGGTAAATGCAATCGATCGGTTTAACGTCACTTCGAAGAAGACGCGTGCGCGCATTTTACACGTGTCTGCACGCGCCGACACGTGCGTGCCACTCGCACCGACCCGACTCCATTTAATTACCGAGCCGAGCGGGCTTTCACGGCCGTTAAAGGAAATTAATTGCCCCACCAACGTCCGCGCTTCCGGTTTCGACAGCGTACATGATGGATCAAGCAGAATTCCGGGCGGGGGAAGAATAAAAAAAAAAATTTCGCCCGGGAAAAAGGAATGTTCTTTCGCTCACAGTGGCTTTTGGGTATTACGATTCTTCATCGTTGTTTATGCCGCTTTGATATTTTCGCGGGCTTAGAACAAAATTGTAATGACGCGCGCGAAGTATCAAATGTAATGGAAGAGCGTCGCTTCAAAGAACGCTCGTCCAACGCCCGTTTTGGATTTTTGTCTGGACAGTGACCAGACGATCGATACTAGACAGATTTTTTTTTTTTTTTTAAATACCTTCTTATAATTTATGGCTAGTACCAAGCTTGTCACTAGTTAAGAAATATATTTAATCTGCGCGATCTAACCACCAGCTGCAAAATCAGATCAGCTGGATAAATTTTTACTCGGGCGGGCGTTATTACGAGACGACACATGATATCAAGCATTATCATCCGATGTCGTTCAATTTACTTTTATTATTGCGAGTCTGATTTTACGGGCCACCATTCTCTATCTTTGATCTATCCTCGCCTCAGTATTTATCGGACTTTCTCCCGGGAGCGGTTGCGAGATTTCCTTCCTCCCGACTCTCGCGCGGCAAGTTGCCCGCCGCTACGCTACTCTGCGAGTTACCGTAAATTGTTCTACTTAGCCAAGACGAGTAGTGACCCCGCCTGGCGAAGTTTAATTAGCTTTTAAATCCCTGCCGCTCATTATGCCCTCCTTTTTCTCCGCCAAATTGAAGGGACGGGGCTTCCTCTCCTATCGGCCAACTTCTCGCGCAAGTAATCGCGCGGAAAAGGAAAAAGGGAGCGCGCCTTTTCAGCAAGAAATACAACCGGCCGGGAGAATTTCACCGGGGACGACACCCCGAGAACCGATCGGGCCGACGGTTCGATTTAATTGGCCGGCGATACTTTTACCCGCTCGATACCGGAATACAAGCGGCGACTGTGCTCGATAAGTATTACCGCCGTGATAATTAAACGCGAGAGCGGCAAAGAAGCCCGAGATTGATATCGACAATTAATTCCTATATCCTCGTACTTTCAGACGGCCGCGCGCGAATCTCGCCCTTTCGATCTTGTCGCTCACCAGGTTACCCGAACTTCCTTCCAAGGCTCTCTCTTTCTCTTTCAATCCTCTTCGAGCATCCAGATTAGATCTCCGTTCGAATTGTTTCTTGAACAAGGTGCGCGAAGGTTATTATGGGGGAGAGACGTTCCCGCTGTTAGTCTTTTTATTCGGCGTTATCTCGGAAAGTAAATCATTCCGAAAGAAATCGGTATTGAGTTCGCCGAAGGCGGCGGCCAGGGGCATTTAATACGAGAGAGACATTCTTACCAGGCCATCACCAGTCATTTCCGGCGACACGTTGCGCGCCCTTAGCGTCCACCTTTTGATTTATCACAACGCGGGGGCCACCCGCGAGGTAGGCAGCCGTGTCGGAAGGCTCCTCTATACGCGGCGATGATAAATCTCGGGCACTCTCGGCTACAGGCGCCGCCGCTAAATCTGCGCGAATCACGCAGTGTGCGGCCGGTATCGCCGTAATAAATCGCGCTTCGATCGCAAAACCGTCTTGTAATACACGTACTACGCGCGCCCTCGCCCGCGAGAGAGAGAGAGGGAGAGAAAAAGGATCCAGGAATAGTGGAATTTATCCTCTGTAATCCTCGGAGGGAATTAAATCTCCGCGGATTGAAGCACCGGGAATAGAGGATGGTGTACAAGATCAACACGCTGTGAATTGAACGCTCAACAATTTCGAAAACGACAATCGAAAAGAGAATCTGTGTACTTTGAGATTCATAAAAATGATTGAAAATTGTAGATACGCCGTATTAGAAAGCGAAATAGAAACGACGGCAATAGCGAGCGGTAGTAATAGGTGTAATGTAATAAAAAATTGCGTTGTACCTAAAATCTCCCCGACACGAGGAGATCGGTGTCGTTAGAACGCAGCCGACGTAGCAACGTATCGTCATAGATTTCAGCCAATAACCGTTTCGTTGGGGAATTTCGTTATATTCACGGGAGCACGCAGTTTTACGTTCGAACGACTTCCCGTTCTGGACGAGAAAGATAGGGTATAATGAACCACTACTTTTATAAATGCCACCGTCGTTACGTATATAGAACGTGCATTTTAAGAAGTAAAGATATATTCATCAATCCTACCTTATTGCATTTTTTTTCGTGAAAAAAATATGTAATGTATTTAAATATAAAAAAAAAATAATTTTAATTTTAAAAATATAAAATTGAAATTAAAAGCGATAAATCTAGTATAAGGCGCAAATAATTTCTGAGAAAAAACAAGAAAAAAAAAAAAAGAAAAAGGGCTGAGACGTTTCACCGTTTTGGCATAATATCGCGGCAAAAACATAGCCTCGTTGTGCATTATAGAACGGCGAATATGGCGAAGATCCTTATGATCCTTCTTGCTATCAACTTGGTCCGCAAAATAAGTACGCCCGAGATTCGGCTTATTCTGAATAATATATCAAACTTATGAAGCGGCTTTGAGGTCGACGTCGTGGCAAATCCTCATATTATAAAGTAGAAAGACGAACAGACGAAATTGCATTTTCTGGCGACCCATGTGTCTAAACGATTACACATATTTCGATAAAATCCGATAATCCGCAAACGAGGATATCATGCGACACACGTGTAGATAAGGGAACGGTGAGGCGAAAGTGGAGGAGGAACAATTTATGCCGCGACGAGGGGATGGGAAAAAGATTTTAAATAATCTGCATTAAGGATCCAAACGGTTACAGAACTGTAATAAAAATTCAAGACCCGCATCTCTATCTCACTCCCTCCCCTCTACTCTCAAAGTTCCTAAACTCTAAAGAGTTAAACTTCTAGTTATAAAATTCACCTAGGCGAGGTTCCTAGACAGCATCTACCCTTTCCTCATCCTCTTTGTGTCTGGGAGATGAGCTAAGTTCATTAACGTAAATGAGATGATTCTGAAGAGGAGCTACTCATCGCGGAAACCAGCCACCCGCGCCCCCGAGGGATCGCCTCAAAGCCTTCTTATCGTAGATTTAACACGTCGTTACGTTCCGTGAATACGCTATGAATACATGTGCGTAGACGCGGAGCAGATAATTCGAATACAAAACTAATTTTGCGAGCCCCTTACGCGCGTTAAGCTCGCCGGTGACTTCCTCCTCGCATTTATCCGCGGAGTCTCAAATTTATGCATTAAAGTAGATTTTATTTGGCTTAGAAGCGAGTTACCATTTTAAAAAGTTCGTGAAACAGAGTCGAACGGGAATGAAGCCATAAAGTGTGAGCCGAATTGAAACTTATTCGCAAAAATGTTATATTTTAATCGATGAATTGATTTGTAAACTCCACATTTAACTGATATATTTGTATTTAAATAGAATTAATTAACCGCATCGAATGAATAGATCTGTATTTATATCATTACTCTTCAGTTTTATAAAAAATACCGGGAGATAATATATAACTGTCACTTCGGCAATATAAAATCAATTAAAAATTAATATTTGTAAAAAAAGTTTTTACGAAATAAAGTTTTTATTTTTATATTTAAATCTTGTTGAAACCTCGTTAAGTTAATTAAAATATCTAGCTGTCAAATAAATGTCGTGCGCAATTTTTGTTTTTATAACACTTAAAAAAAAAAAAAAAAAAGATAGAAAAATTTTTTTTTGTATGAAAATCGACGTGTGCAATATCAGCATTATTTGTCAGTTTCATCTCGAGGGCATACCTTCCGAACTTTGAAGACGAAAATTCGAGCCTTTCGCGATCCGCGCTGTCGCGGATCAACGAGCAAACAAGCATCCGGAGTGCAAGGAGTATCCTCCTCTCATCTCGATGCGTTTCCACTTCTAGACAGCCATCGGCATGCATACGCGGACAAGTTTCAAACAACAGAGACGATTTGACAAAAGTGAAAAGTTCCTCCTTTGAGATTCGCCTCGCCTTGGCGGCGCTCCATTCGGAGACTCATCCGCGATTTAATTTTAGAACATCTTTTCGCATAAGCGCCAGCTCAGTCAGTCCACTCGTAAGATTCGTCGGGACGAAACGAATTTTCGGTGTGCGCTTTCGTCGCGCTGGAACGGGTACAAGTACGCCCGATTATCCAACAGTTGTCGATATCGGACTTTAATTTCCGTGACGTTTTTCGACCGCTCGGTTGTCAGCGATCACGATGATGACCGGGACGTGAAGTGTAATCATCGAAATTAAATTCATCGCTGCCATCAAAAGAGTTACGTGAATCGAGAATCGCTACGGGAAGTGAAATCGTGTGACGTCGTGCTAAAAAACAATCTTTTGTCGGATACACGAAGAGGGGTAAAGAATTGTTCTCCGGCCGTTTTGGAACGCGAGAACCTCTAAAAATGGGAATTGTTACAGCGCAACGATTTGCCACAGTTTTCGATAAATTTTTGCCCAGGGAAAACTTTTTACAAAATTTCTCCCAAATAGAATTTTTTTATTTTATTTTATTCTTTTTTTTTTTAAGAGGTACAATAGCTGTGTGATAACGGAGCGCGATAACGTAGCTGGATTTTCTCACCTCTCGAAAATCTATCATAAACATCGGCGAAAGTAAAAAGAAGTATTAATGATGGATGCGGTGAATTCCTATAAGCTTATTCGCTACAAGCGGTCGGCAAAATAGGATTTGCCGCAATAATCGCTTACGCTCGCTCATTCAACCCTTAATCCTGTAACGACGCCAAAAAATATAAAAATTTGTCAAAAACATTTTACTTTATGCGCCGTTTTTTAAAAATAAATAAAGTCAATTTTATCGAAAGAAAAATGTACGAGATAAGAATGTAAAATAAATGCGGCATAAAGTTATTTACGTAAATGACGCGTTTAATACGTTATTATAAATGTGTTTTAATTTTGTATTAGCTCTTAATACGTTTTATTTAATGAGGAAAATATTATAGAGTAAAAACGTGCTGTAATAAATGTTTTCCTATTTGACGGGAAAGTAAATAGGAAAATAAAACGTAACATTCACGTGTGCAGCGGCAACATATCGAGCGCATCAACCGTTATTGTGAGTTCTCACCCTGAGAAGTGCTCGTCGATGCGAAAATGTACAATTCAGCTTTACCCGTCGAGGAGGCTCTAGTTGTCAATGTTAAAAATAACGTCGAGGGCTTTTTATACAAGTGTGAAACTTATCGTAAAAATTTCAAGGAGTTTCTAATAATATCGTCTTTGTCATAATTCTTCCAAAATTATATTCACGGTTTTTATTTTACGTTATTTTATTTTATTTTATTTAACAGATTTTTTTTTTTAGATAAAAGTCGTATAAAAGTAATGCATTTTTTAATTATTATTAAAATAATAGTTAATATTCCGTTAAGAAGTCACTTAAATTTCAGGATTATCTATAATCACGTCGAAATAGATCATAAAAATGTGTACTCGCTAAGTTCTTGCAAAATATTTTACCAGAGCGCAGCGTTATTTATTAGAAAAGTTGTTAAAACGGCGAGGTGGAATAGTTTTTTGAATCTCCAGAAATTTATGGCGAAAACATTAGGTTAAAAGGGATTGAAAAAACTTGGGAACCGGTGTTGCGGACTACACCAGGCCTGACAGGTGGAGCTGATACGGTCTGAAAATCGTGTGGCGTGTTCAAGTCTTCAAAAGTTTGCCCACCGTACACGTCACAAATATCGGATTTAGTTGGTTATTTTCTCTCGTTCCCTTTCCCTCTCGCTCTTACGCTCTCCCAAGTTAGTTTCGAACTCGACGTCATTTATCCGACGTAAATTACGAGACGCTCGCGTATATCGCAAAACTGTGCGCGAACTATTATCGCGATACTGGGAAATGAGCACTTCACCTGTCACGCGATCGAATTTGCGCGAGTTGTCGCTCGACGTTAACGTGTGACTCGCCGCTTGATAAAATTTTACGTCGCTGTTTCGTGCCCGTGTAAAGATATTCACGAGGCCTTTGCGTGAAAAATTTCCCTTCCGCGAAATATTCTCGAATAGAAACGTTTCTCTCGAGATGTCGGGAGGAACAAGAGCGACGGGGAAGTTGAAGAAAAATTTTGAAGGATTGGGTGAATAAAAATTTTGGGGGGGAGGAGGAACAAAAAATTCGAGGAGGAAAAAAATTCGAGGGAGGGCTGTTTTATGAATACGTAGTAAGTTGATCTCTGTCGGATTAGCTTGGTAATTTCGACGCATCGCGGTTGCGGCTTCTCGGCCGAGCAACGCCACGAGTTGAAAGGTTCTAAACGCGGCGATGTCCTCCACAGGCGATATTCTTGGCGGGACAAACAAGGGTGAACGCACGTACGGAGAGAGCGACGGCTCGCGCGACTGCACGTACTCTTCGCCCCAAATAGAACGCGCCGCCTGTTGGTAAACTCCGCTCGTGCCTCTCGATCGCCAGCTCGCTCTCCCTCGGCGCGATTCCTTCGCTTAAATACGGCCAGGGAATGCGTATCCACTAAAACAGTCACGAGACATTTGAAATAAGATAATTGAAAATACCATCGCTCGCGAGCACGTGAGCGCGTGGACGCGTTCAACTTCGGAATCCCCCCGAGCACAATAGCTGAATCACTTAGAAGCCTAAATTCGTTGATAAAGAACTTTTTTTTTTATTTGAAAATTTATGACGAATTTTAGAGCGCGCTTGTGCAATTTTAAATCCAATTTTCAAGAGAAATAATGTTAGTAAAGAATTTTAATTAAACTCAATAGGGAGCAATTATACCCTCAGCCATACTGAATATAAAATAAACATTTCGCGCGAAATATCGATTGACGAGAGCGATAACGAAATTTCGACACAGGTGTCATGAGCTGTGCGCCAAATTGCAATTCCGACGGAATTAAGCGGTGTCTTGGAAACTGATCAACATCTTCGAAAATGTGAGCTTCGTATAGAAAAGTAACTTCTCAATCCGCGCGGGCGGAAGCTGCGAAGTGAAAAGTTCCAACGGCGGCCGGGAGAGCAGTCGTTCCCCTCGAATCCGGTTCTGACGGCGGCCGGAAAAATTATTTTTACTTCAATCGCGAGTGTGTGTGCCTCGCCGCAGTTGTCGCGGCGTTTCTCCGAACTTGTGCCATTGTGAGTTTCTCAAAGAGCGCGTTCTGCAATTTTTCCCGCGACCCCCGTGATGATTTTTTTCTGCGCGCGTCGGGAGACCACGAGGAACAGTGCAACTTATCGAGACCGCTGAACGTTGATAAATTCGGCGGATTTCTTCAACGGCGAACTTGATGCTGCGGGGCTGACGCGCGGCTGGCAAATGTCCAAGATGTTGCGAATAGAATTAGTGGGCCTCCTATTGTTGGCCTGCACGCAAATTCTCACGGAGCACCGTGACTTTCGCGAGTCGCGAAATCAATACGGTTACCATCAAGGATTTCACGAGGAGGAGAGAATAACGAGGGAGATTCGCGTCAAAGAAGGCCGTCTGCGCGGCATGGTGGTTCAGCCTAGAACCAATCATAATTTACAACTGGTCGACGTTTTTCTCGGTAAGCCCGAAAATACTATTGCGCTAGGAAAAAATTTACCTCCGGGACGAAAAGTAAAATTTATAAATATGAAAGAAAATGCTCGTTGGCTTCTTAAAAATCTCACAAAGAGAACCGCGGCATTCGAAGCCCTTTTACGGGTCGCATTTCGCGTTGCATGGACGTTTTCGAAGAAAAGACGCACGGAGATCGACTGGGAGCATTTGCGTCGACATATTTAATTCGACGGGGGTAAGCTGGTTGACGTGAGGTCGTCGTTTTGCGCTCAACCGCTCGGCACAACGGTATCCCGATAACGTTCGATACTTGGAGGGAACTCGGCTCCGGTCAGTGAGCAAAAGTTTCCCGGCAGCTGCATATCCGCGCTTTGAGAATCCCGATACGTCAAAGGACCCGAAGCGAGGACCGCGCGTGCTCGAGTATTTCGGGAACAGATATTACTGCCGTTTCTCGCCGCACATCTCGTCCCCTCGGGCTCTCGCCGTCTTTGCCGCAACGACTCGCGCGTCCGTCAACTTGCACGCGTTGAATTGCATCCGCGTCAGCCAGCAGCGTAGTTCCCGCTTTCTCCCAACTCCCCCATCCGCGGCCGCTTCTCCGTAACCGAAGATATGCGGATTAAAAAGCGCCCGCCACGGCGGCAATTATGAAATTCGATTAAATGTAAAACTCGAAATCGAGGTCAAACAGAATTTTAATTGAAATTGATGCTTAATTGTGTTAAATAAAATTAAATCGGAATTTAATTATAATTTCATTTCGACCGATGTGCAGAGGTACGGCTTAATTAGAAACGAAGCTGGCAATGTTGAATTGACGTGAATGAGAGAGCCTTTTTGAAGTTCGCCGTCGGCGGAGTGATTTATTTCCTCGTCCTCGTATAGAAATGACAGTTATCGCGTCGGTTCGGTATTACATTCTGGTTTTGAGAAGCTAGTGCAAGGCAACACTCCCCTGTTCCAGGAGTTCCTTACGCAGAGCCTCCCCTGGGATCCTTCAGATTTTCTCCACCCCGCTCGCCGCAACCATGGAGAGGGGTGCGACAGTCGCAGGAATTTGCTCCAGTTTGCCCGCAAGTCTTGCCGAATCTTCGGGAAGAAGTGAAACCAGGCAGGTACGAGTACTTGGAGAGGCACTTGCCGTACCTGAGAAATCAGAGCGAGGACTGCCTGTATCTCAACGTCTACGCTCCTCACCAGGCTGAAGGTGAGTGCAAGTCATCAGTACCGAAAACTAAATTTAATTCACAAAGTCCGGACATTGAGCAGTAACTCGATTCGTCATTAATTCCTCGCGAATGTAATAAGTAGATCACTGCAATCAGATCTCCTTAATTTTAGTTCGAATCACTATTTCGGACCGCAGGAAACTCTCCGTTTTAATTCGATAAGCCCGGTACAGCTTTCTAATATAGCTCCGCCTGATTCGAGAATGAATTATTCCCGTGTTCCGCGGGAAATAGGAAATTTTTTACCCGCACGGCTCACCCTTCGCGGTACAAGGTAGAAGAACAAACAAGGATTTTCCACATATGTGGAAACTAACTCATGAACGCGATAATTTTCATATTTGAAGCCTAGATAACCCGCAGGCGGAATAATCTTCCGCGCGATGGAAATATCTCCCGTGGAATTGAAACTTTCCCTTGGGTTTTCCGCGGCGAGCGAAACATGAAATATCCAGCTCGAGAAAAAAAGAAAAAAGAAAGAAAAAAAAAAACCCCGGGAGAGGGAAAATCGGTTCGACCACCCATCCTCACGTGGGTTCGCGATTATGCGGGCGCATTCGGTTCTGCAACGAGCTTTTCCGCGCGGTCAACTGCGTAAAACAGCTGCCATCGATTTACGGGGACCGGCGTCACGGTGGAAAGGAACGGTCACGTCGGCTCTCGTGTTATAAATTCATTCGCCGCGTTCGTATATTCATACGTGTATTCATTCCGTCAGGCCGGCCACCCCCGCCGACGCGCGTGTTCACTATTTTACAATACTGCCGGCCCGAGTGGGTCAAAAACCCGCGTCGCCGGGGCCATTTACGAGCGTATGGAAATTTCTGCAAGAATTCCAAATCGAATTCACCGGCGGGGGAGAGGGCTGGTATCACTCGCAAAACCGCACCGTCGCGCTACGTCAGCCCGTTTGTTTCACGCCGCGATACATCCGCCATGAGCCGAAAAAGCGCTTCTCCCCCTCTTTTTTTTTCTATCGTATTTTCGACGATAGAAATATGATTTTAAATCAAACCTCTATTTTTCGCATACACTCCGAAATCTCCCTACGTTTCGCACGGAACAAAACCGCAAAGATACTAAAAAAAAATTATTCTCATAATCAGAACGTTAATCCGAAATCGGGAAAAAAATACTTACATAATATATTTAAAATTTTAAACCGGAGAAAAAATGTTTTGTTTTACCTTAATACTTAATGTGCTTTTACGAGCAGCTCAACTTATGCGTACGTACAACTCGCTCGTAAATTAATTTGCATGAGAATGTGACGTATCTCTTTATTCATGTCCTCTTACCGATGTGGAAATAGGTTAATCTTTTTATCGTTGTTTGAAGAGCACTTCTTATCTTCTCAGATAAACACGATAAGCACCACTAGATTTCATCAGCGTTTTCTCGGTAGGCATTAACCCGTTAAAGCTAGCTTGGCTCGAGGATGCCGCAATTACCGTAATTGCGGTAGTCCTGCTATCTCGCGAGATCAAGATTGCAGTCATTGCAGCAAAAAATTTTTTCTTAAGATTAAAAAATACATGTTTAATATATAGCGTTTCGAAATTCTTGAAGTCAAAACTGTGGACTTCGTATTACCGGTAAGGAAAAAAGGTATTAAATTTTATCTCCGTAGGCCTTTCTCGGTTTTTTCTTTTTTTTTTTAGTTTAAACTAAATATTCATTGTACGGCGAAATTGTAAAGTAATTCGAGTACCGCGATAAGTTAAAGTCACCTCTCGTAGCGCGCGCCGGAAAATTCGGAGAGATATTTTAATTTTGTTTCTATTTCAACGAGCTTAACTCATTAACGGGGGCATTAAGGAAGGGAGACGGCCGCAAACACGGGATTACTGTTACGCGTTACGAAATTACCATTTCCGCGAAAGACATGTCGGATTTAGGATAAAACGCGTGCTGATGACTACCTTCCTCCGCGGAACTTTGCTTTGGGGCTGAGTGAAGCTGGAGAGGAAAACGTGTGCACGAGTGGTACTCGAGAAAGTCGCCAGAGCCAACACGGGCCTTTGTACCGCCTTGTCGTTCTACGGTTCCAACGAGACCAATTTCTCTTCCATCGTGCTTTATCCAAGAAAGGAAAGAGCATGGAGGGCAAAAGGGGAATGGGGGCGAAGAGCGGGAGGTACCAGAACGAGCATGTACTTGCAGTACTTTGTGCTTAGCGCCCCTACCAAAATACGTATAATTATATCGGCGATGCATTCATATACACGTACTTCACTTCCGAATGTGAAGTGATTCTCGCTTGTTAATTTTGCCTAAGCCCTTCTCTCCGCATGCTATTTGCAAACGTACTTCATGCATAATCACGATATTAGGTTGGAATTAAGCTATTTTATTATAGTTAAGATGTAAAAAAAAAAAAGAAAAAAAAATACATAGTATAATACGCGATTAAATTGTAAAAGGTTACGCGCAGTAAAGTTTTACTTTATTTTAATAAACGATATATTTTGATGGACAAATCGTCGGGATTGATCTAGGCCGAGGACTAAAACAACTAGATAAATAATGTTGAGTGAGTTGTTGCTCCGCAATATCTGTGCAATTACGTATCTCTTAGAGCATAAATATCGCCGCGAGACGAGACGCGTCGGGAAACGCAAAATTTATTTATTCTGCGAGCGCTGCATGAATTTGCTTTTCGGCAGAGCGAATCGGAAGGAATTCTTATAACGCTTTCCTCGGGACTAAATTAAAGGAGAGCAAACAAACGAATACAGCGAATAGTATTTAGTTCTTGCGTACCTGCCCGCCGTCTATAAATTCCCGGCATGAATCAAATATCAGTCGAGAGATCCCGATAGCGAATCTGCCATTCTCTGTTTCGTCATGTAAAGATAATCCCCGATCCTTCAAACTTCTACGATCCTCTTTGGATTGTCTGCTCGCGGATTCAAATCTGAATATCGAGGTGAGAAAGCCGGCAATCGAGATTCTCTCTACGGCCGACGCGTATTCGGTACGTCGCCATATTGCTTCCCTCCGCCTCTGTAAATCTCGCCCGGGGGGCGAGATTTATTCGGCTGTGCACCGTAGATCGAGCATTAATGAATTTTCCGATATTTTACAGCGCCGCAGGGGTTACGATCGCTGAAAGCCGGCCCCCTTTTCCCTCTCTGCTTCGTATTTTTCGCCTTCATTCTCATCCTCTCGCACTCAACGTATACATGCCCTCTCGATTTCTCTCACGTATTCATGAATAGCGAAATCCTAAGAAATGAGACAGAAAACGTGACTCGCGTTTTAAAATCGTGGCGCACAAAACTGCGATCATTATGAGACCGCGAAATTATTACGTAAGAAAATATTTTAAAAGTCCCACGTCGAAGATAAACGTCTGGCTGCCCGCAGCTAGAAACTTTCGCTTTTCGCCCCCGGACCCTTTATTTTTTTTAACAATTATCTCGAGCAACGCGGTGTTTACGTTTCAAAATTAAAACGTAACTCGAGAAGGAAAACGATCTGTATTGAATCGTATAACAATTGTCGGTGGTATCTACAGTCTGCTCCGCCGGGTATCGTCTTGCTTCTGGAAAAACGAAGGCTGTGACGTTTGCGTACTTGCGAAGTTCCAATATTTAATAAGAGAGCGAAATACCGGCGCGCGAGGCGGCCGGCTTTCACCCGCCTCCAGACGATTTCGATTTATTCGCAGTCCGGGCACATCTTTCATCGTCTGACCGCTTTTCGCGTGCTCGCCGGCCGAAATGCGAGGCTGGGAATAAGTTTTGTTTACCACCCGCGCCGCGAGCGGTTTCAAATTAAAACGCCGAGGCGGCCGATTTTTCTGCCTCTCGCGGCGAAGGTACCATAAATCCAAGATAACGACGTCTATTCGATGAGGCTCGGGCGTTTATGAAGTTTGGGGGAGAAAATAAATGAACGATAATTAACACCGCGTAAAATCATAAACGTTGAAAAACATCGAGCGTACGTATATTATAATTTAATCGCGGGTGGTATCGAAAACTTTTACTTGCATTCGTACTCCGCTTCTCGCATCGATTCCATCGACAATATTCGCTACTTTATTTATGGCTAAAAAGAATTAAATATCCGGCCAATAACTCGAGCTTTCTGCTATTTATTAAAGTTAAACATTTCGAGCTCGGAGAAAACCATGTGTATCAAAAAGTAACTCGGAAAAAGAACTTAAGATTTAATTTTGTTGATCGAGAATTCGCGTAGCCGAGGTTCGGAATATAAGAAGCCTGCAGAATCTCGAGCTCTCCGAAAACATTTAACAAAAGATGGCGGGGAGCTCTTAATCGGTTCAAAGGAGTCGGTGACCGCTTACCGAGTATGGCTTCCTTTAAAACTTGCTCGTTGAACTCTTCTTTTTTTTATTTTTTTTTTTTCCGGAAAACTTCGGCGATGCTATCGGCGAAATGAAACAGGTTAAGATTATTTTATCATCTTGTTTAGCTCCGGAGAACGACGACGGGCGTCCCTCCGATGTCCTCATCATTTTTATCGATATTACGGTCGGAGTTTTGAAGTATGATTAATAAAAAATTTGCCAATACGTCGTTGCCTCATTAGGGAACTTCGATAAATAATGTTCCGCCGTGCGAGGCGGGAGAGGGAGGGAAAAGTCCGCCGGTGACAATCGACGTTTTCGAAAAAAGCTCAGATCGCCGGGAAGTTCGACCCGTTAGCGGAGTTACGAGCTGCGCTCCAAAGAAATTGGCTTTGTTACGTCAGAAAGCGAAACCGTGCGTTTCCGTCATGTTCTCGAGTTTCGTGAAATACATGCTCGTCCGCTCCTCAAAGGCCGCGTCTAATGGCTCGTGTCGCAAAAGTTGCCCCAAGTCGGTCCCTTCGACTCTTTATTGCTACTTCCGTTTAACCGGAATCGCATTACATACATCATTTATTTATTCAGTGCGGAGAAACGGTCCGAGCTTAAGATGCGTTGAAATTTCGAGGCGCATCAGTTCTCGAAAGATGAAATAAGTGCCTTAAAATTACAAGGAAGATTAATTACGAAAGTCGAACGATCTCGAATTAGTTTTAACGATAATTGTGCTTTTTTTTTTAATTTTTTAATTTTGATCGTCTCGAAAATCCCTTCTCGCGAAAGTCCTTCAACTCGAATTCAGAAAGTCTTAGAGGATTAGTTATTCGGATTTCTAAGGCTTTAAGAGACTGCACTTCTTGGACGTCAACCGCGTTGAATACTAGATGCCTCGAGTCTAAAGTGTTTCGGATTCTGGATGCGTGCAGCTCTCGTCTAAGAAAATATAATTCAGAGGAACGAGCGTTGTTCCGAATTCGCTGAACTGTTGTGGCGCAAGTCGTTAATATCCATTATCCGCTTTCGTCATTCTGAGACCTAATAAAACCGCGTAAGCGGACCGGCGGCTGCTGCAGTACGCGGGAAACAAAGATCCGACTTACCGGCAACAACAATGACGGGGAACAGCGAAAAGTATCGTCTGGAAGCGAAAGTTGCAGCCGTCGCAACGAGCGCGCCGTTTATTTTAAGTTCTTTCAAACTCTGCGCCGAAAGGAAACGGCGACCGCGCGAGTTAAAAGAGCACCGGGCGATGGAAGGGGGATGCTAAGAAAGAAAAAGGAAAAGGCAAGATCGACAAGAGAGAAAGAGAGGGTAAGGAGCTTTCGTACTGAAAATAGAAGAAAACGGAGAAATGATGGTCGCTCCAAACCATTAGACAAATTTTATATATAGCATCGGGAAACTCGTTTGTTTTTGCTGCACGTTGGTTATTGCTTTTCACCCCCGAGCAATAATCGACATTTCGACACGTTTCGAAACGAAAACATTATCCTTTTTCTTTCCTTTCATACGCGATAATTGAACAACTATCGTCGAAGAAAAAGTTTTCTCGTGGAAACAAATAATTCTCTCCGGTCATCGAATTGTTCTAGCAGTAGGGAAACTTTTTGCATCCCTAGGCAATGAAGAAGATCTCATAACTATACCCGCGACGATCATCGCGTCTGTACGGTTGGCGATTTCCGAATCTCAACTCCAGCAATCAGTCGTGATTTTAATTATTTAATTTTTTTCTTTTTTTTTTTTTTTTTTTTTTTTCTAAATCTGCAAGTTTTAAATTTATTTCCGGAGCGAAAAATCAATTCACAACAAGTAATTCACAAATCTTGACTTAACGCCTCGACCCGTGTGCCCCGGAATATAATAACGTCCCGGACCGTGTAGTTGATTAACACATGGATCACGTTCGATTCCCGACGTGGTATCTGGGCAATCTAGAACCGCGGCTAAACATAATCGGCTGAATAGACGGATATTCATGCGGGTCGCCGGAAGGTTCTTGAACGAGGGTCGCGCGAGGGTTGGGCGGCGCAAGTCGAGACTTACATAATGATGAACCGAAATCCGTGGCATGCACGGCCGATATGTTACTGTCCGCTCCGATGGCGTATGGCCGCAAGTAGATAGGGGATGAGCGAGCGGGCGCATGGCGCACCGCTTTCCTTCCATATTAAGTGGCTAACCCGCGGCCTGCGGGATGCAGTAAGGCGTTCGCGAGAGACTTCGCCGGATGCTCGCGAGAGGACACGATCGCGGTGGAAAGTCCTGACTCGATTACTGTCGACTGCTAATATCGGAAGTCCACTTCGCGCGACCCCCGCTTCGAGACAAATTCACGAGATGCGGAAAATAGGAAAACAGTTTATTACACTTTGAAGCGCGTTAACAAAGATTTTCTTTGTAAACCGACGACGTTCCGGTGGCTTTAAAAATAACGTTAGCGTTTAATTTATTATATATGGAATTTAATTGATGTAGGAAGAAAAGGCATGACAAAGCGGGAGAATTTTTATCTGTAAAAGGCCAACCTGTTTCTTGAACCAGAAATAACGCAAAAACATTCAGTAAATAAAAGGCGTTTTATGACGAAACAAAGGATGGCGAACAATTCGATTTATAGTCGCAGTAAGAACGATAACAATGTAATCTGTTCCGCTGTGATTGTTGCACCGGCTAAATTTATATTTGTTTCAATTTTTATCCGGAACGATAGTTTGTTAGATATCAAGGGACTTAATTGGAACGGTTGCAATGATTTCGCTTGTTAGAGGTATTAGAGCATTAATTGGACGAGTTTCTAGAAACGCCCAGCATCGTTCATGACGCTAATAAACGACAGCGATTTGTCGGCGATAATCACGGATTACAGAAAAACTTCGCGCACCACCGCGTCATTTGTCGAGATCCACTTCCGCGTATATTTATTCACCAGTGTTCGCCGTTTACCATTAATCAAAAATTAATGTTTCGTTATAATTGGAAAATTTCACTTTCCCATATATTTAAATTGGATCTTGATTCGTGGCGCATCCCCGAAAAGAGGCAAGTTTTCAATATTTTTCCCTTTAACGCTGATTTAGTATTCCGTACGTTTCTTCCTCGCATCGTTCCCACCCTGCGCTCTCCCTTCTTGCTCTATTTTCACTTGCATTCCGATCTTCTACAATCATTTTATGCGTGTTTATTAAAACGGATGACTATCGCGAAGAAACGCAGAGCCTCATCGATCTTTCCGCGGCGGTGCCCTGGTTGCAGAGGGTGAAAACGTCTTCGACCATTTCCGTACGTTTGCACGGGCACGAAAACACGAAGCTATCACCGCGAAACCGCCCGCCATCGCATCGGTGAGACAAATCGATGCTTCATGAATTTACAGCGGACAAGTCGCTCGGTCGTTTCATGAAATAGCGCGTTACAAACCGATCCCCGTCGATTCACCGCGATTTGTAAACCATCGGCCAGCTTCGCTTTCCTGACCTCTTTTCCTCACTCCCCCTTTCTTCTCTCCCCCGCGAGAAAACGCAGCTGCCGCTTTTCGTTCGACGAGATAAGCGCGGCAATTGTAACGCGAGATGTCCCGGGCGGAAAGTCGCCTCTTCCCCAAAATGGATCTCCGTAGATCGCTAATATGCTGAGAAAGATTTAATGGAATTCCCCGACTTCGGAAGGGAGTTCGCAAAATATCGCTCTGTCCCGCGAGATGTATTACACTGGCAAGAAGTAACGCCGGCGTTTTGTAGTCGCCTCTCCTTACGGGACACTTATTCTAAACTTGAATATCTCCGCATTTTTCAAGACGCGATTAGGCTTTATGTCCGGCTCCTCGCGCGAGTTTAAAACTTTTCAGGGTAAAATATCGAACGCTTAAATCTCAGATCCTTTCTATCTTCGAATTCCGACATTCTTATCTTTCTTTTCGAAGTGATTGCAATTTTTCTAAATCTTGAGGAGTTTAATATTTTTCGCTCTCGCCATTAAAAAAAAAAAAAAAAAGAAAAAGAAGGGATTTGTGCGTAAAAACTTATCTTTACTTATTAAGGTTGTTATTGGTTTCGGTCGCGGGCGAATTTCCACTTTCATAGTCCCGAATAGTTGGAAGGTTTATCTTGATGCGCGCAACTGATGCTCTTTCGCGGGATTAACGTAATCAATAGGGTTACGCAAGTTTTGGCAAACTCGCAAGTTTACCTGCGCGTTATTTCACCGGTGGCTTTCGCCCTCGGCTGACAATATAGCCAGCAGCTCAGCCCGGCATCCCGAAGTCACTCTTAACGCATCAACATAATGGAAAAGTTATCGGAACGCTTTAGAGCTCGGATCTTGAAAGTTACGACAACAAATTCGCGGACGTTAACTTATCGGCTTCCCCTTTAGATCTCGAAACTAATAATGTATGACGATATTATCAGTTTTCATGTCGCGGGAGGAAAACCGATAAGGGAAAAATGCTCGCCGGGACGCTGAAACTGCACGAGCAACGACTGCGCCCGATATCGCGGCCACAACTTCTGTCAGACTGTTCCCGCATCTGATCTCGCGCCGTTTCGCGTGAGTTAAATCGCGTAAACCAATTTCAAACGATTTTCTAATTGCCAATTGCGAATTATTGAACGGCGTGATTTTGACGCGCTAAATAAAAAACGTAGATCGTTAGACATGCAAGAGCGCGGACGGATATTATTACAAATTATCTTAGGCGGATTATCGCCGCTTATTTTCTACGGGTCACTTTATCCGATTAACTTTATATGATTTAGCTTGCGCAAATCAATTTATGCGAATATTATTGGAGAGCATTTCGGAGCGATGAATATGGAATATTGATGTTGGAATTAGCGAGCTCTTTTGCAACCTAATTAATGTGGTGTCTGTTTACCATACTAATCATATTTAACGAACATAACATCGGCATATTACAATATGAATGTAAGGAAAGAGCGACTGCTTCCTTTTCGTTTTTTAGGGGCCTGCGAGGATTCGATTATTCGCCATACTTTATTTCTCGCGATTTCATTAGGGAAAAACGAAGGAGCGTTTTTAGCATTTCCACGGGCGAGAACGGCCGATTCCTAATGAGGTCGGGGTAGTTTATCGCGGAAGCACATCAGGAATTATGAATGGCGGCCGTAAACGGGGGGACCCCGAAGACTCTTCTAGTTGCAAGATGGCCGCAATGGGTATCGCGAAGCGGGCGCAGCTCCCATTAAGCATTTCCAAGCTGCAAGTAGACCGGACTAACTGCGCTCCGCCCGACTTCTTACATTCTAATGAATATAAATATCGCCCTCTCGCTTCGTCCGAGGCCGTTTCCATCCGGCGCCCCCGCTTCCCCGTATAATTGTTTCCGCGGGATCTCCTAGACTCCCAGATAAAGTTCCTATTATTTTACTAACAGCGCATCCCCCGCTGCTTCCCCATACCTCCCCGGCAACCCTCTCACCCTCGCTTTGCCGTTAGTTTCCCACCCTCCCCTTTCCCTCGACGGCGGCGGAGAGCCCGAAGTGAACTCGCTCCGCTCGATAAAATCTTCCGCGGCTCTACAAATTTTATTTATCGCATTCTGGAAGTGCTTGTTTAACACGTACGTTCGAAACGTATCGCCCGCCGTAAATCGATACGCGCCCCGTGCTTGCCACGCCCCCGCGCTTATTTTGACGAAATTTCAGCGGAATATATCGCGCCCGAAAGCGGCCGCGCTGCCAAAAAATTGGTAGAAAGTCGGCGAAGAGGCCGACGAATGTCGAACGAGTTCAAAAGGCGTTGGAATTTCTTTCGCCGCTAACGTTTCAGGCATGTCTTGTGAATTTTTTCTGCGTGACTTTGGCATCGATTTTTGGAACTGTTACGCCTCGGAGCTGACACGTGGACCGCTCCATTCGAACTTGGCACTTTTGCAGCCTTGTTCTTCGAACTAGTAACACGCGCGTCTATTTTTAGATCTTCAACGACGATTCTACGTTGCGTTTCCTTAAATATTCGCCAGCTTCTCGGATTAAATTCTACATTTTATTTTAATTATTGAGTTTTGCAATTTTCTCTTGCGCAAACACCTTTCCATCCGTCTGTCGCGGATATGTGTAAGCGAGTAAGAATGCCGAGCTGTCGCGAGTATAATTGCACCGGAGTGCTTTTATTATAAAACCATCGCGTTGCAATGTTGCAATATAATATCTGCAATTGCCGCGATATTGAATGTCAAATGTGAAAAGCTGCTTTTAAGTGACAGCGAGCCCGGTGGCGGCGTCATTTAATCCGATTCCACTCTTTTGTGCCCCTGATAGCACAACGGACGTTTCATATTTCATTTCTTGCAGGAGCCAGCGGCATGCCGGAATGTCATTAAAATATTTATTTCCCCGCCGGAAATAACTGTTCGGTGGAAATACGGTGCGCGTCGCGTCCGCGAAAAGCAAGCCCGCTCCTTATCTCAAGCGCGTGTTATCTTCAATTAGCTGATGAAAACGACACCGTGCCCTTTCGGGGTTAGCCAAAGCCGCGCTCAACGCGTATTAAATTACGCAATTCCATGTGGGTCATAAGCGAGGGTCCGTCTTAATCTTCCGAGCGAGTTTCTGGGATTACACGCTGGGATAGCAGGGATTGTCAGAGAACGGGATTCAATAGGCGAAAATTACATGCAACAAGGTGAATGAAAATACGAGAGCGACGTACCTCGTGGATCGCTCCTAAGCGGTATTATAGAAGCGCTGTCGTTCAAGTAATTATTGTCTCGGAGCGCAGCTCTTAGGAAGATATTGAAATTGCCTACTCGCTGTTGCAGAGCTTCCGATAACGCGCAGTCAGCACGAAATATGCACGTCACTTTGATGAAAAATTTCCGAGCGGTAATTTTTAACAATTAAATCAATTAAATTTTAAGGCGGTGTATAATGAATGTTGTAATCGTTTTTAATTTAATATCGCTGGGTAGCTTTATGTGTTTGGATATTTAATTTACTTTTGACGAACTGACAAAGTGACTCTCGCGAGTTTAATCGATCGAGACGGCAGATAATTGTGGCGCGCTCGCGGTGCAGCCTCCGGCATGTAACAGGACATCGTAAGTCCTCTTAACATGACTCGCACAATAGCGGGTGGTAAGGCCGATGTGTTTCCATGACCGGGTCAGTTCCATAATACCATGCGGACGGCGCAGCGAGAGTCGACTGTGGGATGAATGTTACATGTGCATGCCACTCAGCAGATTGCAGCCGACTGAAGTGCAGTCAGATATGCCGCACAACGGTAGTAGCATCATTCTCGAATGCGCGGACACTAGCGACGGCTCTCGTCGAAAATCTAAGCTGTCCATTGGCGTAGCTCTGGCAACCAGTCGTTCTAACAAACTCTTTTGATATCTCCTCGTTTGTGACTTACACAATTAACGTGCGGACGGTTCAGGTTTCGCGACAAAAAATTTTTAATTACTTGATTACATGCTCTTTGAAATTTATCAGACGATTAATTAAGAATTAATTTGAGCAACGTAAAATATACATTTTTAAAGAAATAAATCTTTTTCGAAATAATTTTTACATTTATTTTTTATTTTTTAATTTTTTTTATGTATATTAAGAACATTCGAAGTTGAATAAACGACAGATGGAAGGACATCGGGATCGCTTGAAGTAAGATTTAAGATACACATCACAAATATCCAAAGGCCCAACAAATTCTGGCAAAGGTTAACAATTTCAACTATCTGAAGTACTGAAGTTTCACAGATTGAAATTTCCAAAGATTCAAAGTTTCGGAGTTTGAAAGTTCTAATGGCCTGAAGTTTCAAAGGTCCAGTGTTCTAAATATCTGAACTTTCGAGGGGTGGATGGGGAGGGGGCAGATACCAAGACGGCGCCAATGTAAAGGGGTAGTTTGCCGTCGTAAAAACGCCGGGCGGTCATCTATACCCCCGACGTTGCGACGTGGTCGTAGAAATAGTTAAATAGAGATAATGGACCGGAATGGGATTGGCTCGATGATGCCGCCCGCTCGGATTATGAAGATGGATGAAAGCAATCACATTCGCCGCAGGCTGTCCGTAACTTCACATTTTCCCAGAACAAATCATGATCTAAACGTCCATTCTCTTCCCGCGTCTGCTTTTTTTTTTTTTTCTTTTTTTTGGTTATTTTACATATTGTTTCAGCTGCTCCGTTCGTTGCAGTAATATGAACAAATCCATACTTGAGGTACTATATTATCGATGCTAATAATAATTTTTTATTACTTAATTAACTATTATTTGTTATGTTTAAATAAAACCTAACTCTCAAATCTGTTAAATTTTGCGTGCGTTTTGTAATTTACATTACAGTGTAAATAATAATAATATTGCTATTAATATAATTATAAGAGAAAAGAAATTATAAATATCACAAGTAAACGCAAGTAATATAACAATTAAATAATTCGTGGTTACATTACTCCAATTATAAATTTCATTATACTCTCAAGTTACACAGTACTATTTATTTATTGACCGCCGACGAATGCAATTGATATTCGCGCTATTCGCGATCGCGCATTGTTTTTTTAAAGAGGCAAACATTGGACATTGTATCGGACCACAATGGGTCTAATCTCGCCTTGGCAACGGAGATAAAGGTAGACAACGGCAGCCGGCGCCGCGCGCAATGATTGAAACGTGGAGCGAGGTATCCATTACTTAGAGAGTATTTTAGGTCGGCCCGAGTAGCTGTTCTTCATTTAATTATTTTCTCCCGATATCTCGCGGCCCTCGGAATCCATCTGTAAATTAAGTTGCCCGTCGCCGTTCTCCTTGAAGAGGCGGCGCAAAGATTGCGGAAGCAGCGAGGCTAGGCTAGACATCTGCAACCCTCGCTTTTGCCCACGGCACAAAGGAGCGGGTTCCCCATTCTTTTACAACACGCGTCTCTCACCTCGGCGTTCAATTATCCAGCAATGGAGTCACCGGCTTCTCAACCGGGTGCCTGCCTCTTAACGCGTTTCCGCGCTGCCCTCCACGCGGAACAATTTACGAGTGTTTTCTTCAAGAATGCATTTAACCACTGGAATACCTGGGCGTATTGTACCGCAAAATTCGACATCTACAATTTTCCTCGGCGTAGGCCGCTCTCGCAGCTCGTTCAGGGAAGATTGTATTTTTAATGCGGCATTCGCCCACAATAATTGATTCAATTGTCTGAAAAACGTGACAAGTTGACGGCCGCAAATTTAATAAAAAAGAAAAAAAAAAAAAAAAAGGTTTGTCCATCCGTTTCGCTTGAATTTCAGGGTTGAATTATTTACAGCGCGGCTCGATACTTTTACACTTTAATTTTCCACGCGCTCTGTTAAATTGTTTTAGGCTTCGGCATTCGCAAATTTTCATTTGTTTTGGGTTAACAAAGTGTTGTCCGCATTAATGCGGTTTGCGTGCAATCAATAGCACGATTTCAAAGGCACAATATCGCAAAGCAAAATTCTAGAATCGCGGGTATGCCGAGCCACGATGTGGTAAATGATAATAGTTGCTCTGAATTTACGTTTCGGAATTTTTCATTGCGGTCGGCCTCTGATGAATGGAGCACGGGCACAATACGCGGTGTACGACGGTTTAACATATTTTACGTGATATATCGCGACGCCTTTTGCCACTAGACCATTGATCGCCACGGTATCCGTGCGATATTTCATACGTTTCGATGAGGTATTTTGAGATATAATCGTCGGAATCTGGAACCAGCAGCGCGACGCGATAAAAAGTCATAATGCCCTCATTTATAATGGCTTGAGGCCAAGCGCGCAATCTGCCGGCGACAAATCGATATGCATTTTTGACCGTGTTAATTGGAAAACCAGTGACCCCGGAAACACGCAGATTCATACCTCGCTTCACTTCATCTCACATACAGTTAGCTCCGGTTAGTTGGTTCACGCTGGTTCATATTATGTTACGCGGCCAGATCGAGTTTCAATTCCAAACGATCTCAGGGCGGGGATTTAAAGACTCAACATTCAAAGGAGTCTATTTCAAAAATATCGATGTATCTTAAAATAATTATTGTATAATAAATTTTAATATCGCGTAGAATAATTATAAGAATATTTGGGGCTGCTGTTAAAGGAAATATTTTTTCAAGCTACCGAGAGTTTCAGCCTGTAGAAATTTTTCAGTCAAAGAAACAATAATTTCGGGGTGAGGGCTTTCAAAATTCAAGAACCTCAAAATTCAGACGCACCAATATCAGCGCTGGGTGCACGTATAGTGGAGTCGGCACGCTCCAGCGAACAAGTCGACTATGAGTAAACGTAAATGGCCGGAGGGAAACGGGTGTACAAGGGGAAAAAGGGAAATACGCGGGGCTGAATGCGAGGGCGTAACGATGTAACGACTTTTGTGCGAGGAATGCGCGCGATACCCGTGACGAGCCTCGAGTGCGAGGAATCTCTACGGAATGCTCCGAGATACAGCAATATGCATATACGAGATGCAACTCGGGGAGTTATGCATAGCGTTAAATGTGAAGTGTAATACGCGAAAATGAGAGCCTTTTTAGTAGCGAGTTCTGATCATAATAATGGAATGCCAGTAATTTGCTATAAATCGTACTAACAAAGAAGATCTGGTAATCCTACTAAAAAAAGAAGGGATCTGAAATCTGCAGAAATAAACTTCGCGATTCCGGAATAATCTCGTCGAGCTCGGTCGTTGTTATTTCGCCGATAAAACCAAAAAACAATTTTTATGATAAAAACATTTTCTCAAAATGAGTCCCTTTATAGTTTCAGGATATTAGCGAAAATGTGAAAATGGATTCTCTTGACAGAACATTTTTTCTCCGCGGTATCATTTTTCTGCTAAAACAAAGCCACACAATTACGTTTGATTATACTACATTTTTGCGAAATTTCGACTTTATTACATTTCACATTTTCACATTTTTCCTTTTGTTTTAATCAAAAGACAAAAAACAATTATTATAAATTAGAAATTAATAAACAACTGGGTTGATGAAAAAGAAAAAAAGAAAAAAGAAAAAAAATGTTTTATGTTGTCGATTTTAATTAATTTATATTTGCAAAATTTGTGTTTTAAATATGATAGCGAGTAGGGAGCATACCAAACGCGGAGAGCTCTGAAAAGCGCAATACCGAGCGTCGAGGGCACAAATTTTCACGCAAACAACCGCCACCAAAAACCACAGCGGATCCACGGCGGTCGCTTCCGCGGAGTCTAGACGGGTGATGTATTTCACCGGAAGTGAGGTCGATCGATTATAGTGGAGAATGTATAACGATTGACGTGCCGCGGTACATCGCTCAAGCGGATGTAACGGTATCGTGTCGTAATTTCGGAAAACGACGCTCTAGGCAATGCTACATTCGCCACAGTAGAAATACAAACAACGGAGACGCGGGGGGGAGAGATGGGAAGAGGGTAATACAACCTCTCTTCCATTTCGAATTGCCGACTCTCCGGTTGTGACCCCGCGCCGTCATCCCCTTGCGTCGGTTTCTCCGCGATAAATTATGTGCGTAGCCCGTGGGGTGAACTGCGACCTGTGGCAGGTATGCAGTAACGATCGGAGGAGTTAGATTTGGACGGCCACATTTCCAACTAAACTTGCTTGATTTTGAGAGAAGCTTCATGATCATTGCAAATCGAAATTGTAACGTTACTTGGGAACTTTGCGATCATATCGCGAGGCTGAATTATAATACGTGAGACCCTCGACCGCTACGAATTAACATCGTAATGTTCCGCAACATTTCGACGGGCTCCTAAGTTTCAACAAATATTTCCAACTGTGAATGTAAAATTAAAAAAAAAAAAAATACATAACGTTCGAAAATAATTACGTGAATGTTAATTTATAAATGTCGTTTTCGAAAATGAACGTATTTGCCACCGGGCTCGGCATTAAAATGAAAAATTGACCGGGAAGTGGAATTGATTATCTCGTTTTTGCAAAAATCTGATTACACTTAATTGTACATTCTATTTAACCGTGTAAATTTGCAAGTCGAAATTTTTGTCCACGGGAATATTTTAAAGCTTTTACGGTGAAAATTCCGAGGCTGTTTAAAACTGATAAAATCCTGCGGATGTCGTACTAAACATTTGAGAGTTCGCGTTTTTATATTTTTCTTCCCTAATTTTTTTTATTGTATCCTTTTTAGCTGCGAAGCGGAATATGAGAATGTTTTGCAGCAGACGGGCATTAAATTAAGATGTAAGCCAAAATTAATCTCCGTTCGGGGTCAATACCGCATTACACTCGGGTGAGTGTAAATAAATTCCTGAATAATAGAAGACCATTGCTGATAATATAGAAATCTGAGGTAATCGTGTTTCCGGCGGAAGGCGAGGCGTTACGGTATCGCGTTATTAAATGCAATAAAGCTTTTAGAGAACGCGTTTAAATGCATGAGGCGTAGGACTCGCAGGACTTATCCCGCGGAACCCTGGCCAGGAGTCGCGCGGCTTATCCCGCGCGGCGGACAGGAAACGGGCAGGTTCCACCTCGCGTCTAGACATATTTACGCGCACCACGATAACCGGACTGTCCTTTTTAAAGCGGGGCTTAAAAGCTTTCTGGCCTCGGGGAGGAAAAAGTCACGCTACGGTGTGACCGCGACTTAAAACGAATACTAATGCGGCCTGGAAATGCCTCTAAATTTCACCCTTTCCTCGTCTCACATCGCGCGCGTAATTTGTTTATGTCGTAAATACGGCGTTTATAAGCTGCGAAAGCTGTGGCGGTTTTATTTTGTTGTTCCTTAATACACCGATCAGATACAAGTGATTTAAGACCGCTTGAGCGGTAATCGTTTTAATCGCGAGAAATTAAAATAATTCCCATTCACGCGATGCCGTGAAAAAAATATCTGGCAAACAAATTAATATATATATATATATTTCTATCGCTTGTCATAACGCCATGAATCCTCGAGGTAGTACAATCGTTGTGCTACCTTGAGAAAAGGGAGACGCGGACATCTTTATAGATGTTTTCTCGTTATTTCAACCCTGGACCACGGCGTCCTTCCAGACCCCGAGGATCTTTCGCATCCTGCGAAAACGACTGCCGTCATTACTCTTTCGACATTGATAAAAAGAACTAGTCGGCGGCTCGTGATAAAACAACCAACACAATTCCCGCGCGATTCTTCTATAATGAAACCGGCTAAAGAATTAACGAGATCAAACGTAAACAATGCATTTATTACACTTTAATTTAAACTTTCTTAATTTCAGTGTCATAATCAAGAGCCGTCAATCTTATTTTAATTTCTTTTTTTTTTTTTTTTTTTTTTAATATCCCAGCGGCCACTGAATTCCATTAATTGAACTGCCGGAGTATCGACATATAATTAAACGAATCAATATTTAATTACTTGTGCCAGTTTCGGTTGATTATTTTCTGGGAACGCGGTCCGAGCTGTCTCTCAATTCGAGAACGCGATGGTCAGCTCGCGAAGTAATCGTATACTCGGTAAAAACCGGCGGAAGATCGTGTCCGGAAATATTTATTCCTTATACGCGGCTCTTGAAATTGCATCTGGCTGGCAGCTGGAAAATGCTCGTCCCTGAAAATAACCGGTTATATTGTTCTCGGCGTGCAATCGCGGAACGAAGACATGATAAAATGGAGACCGCGGGAATCGAAAATGGAATAAACAAGGGGAACTCGTGAAAGGCATGCGGCAAATCGCACTATTCTTTCCTTTTACCAGTCTCACCCGCGCCTTCAGCCGGACGCCGCGGGTAACCGTAAATATTTCTCTTCCTTATTTTCCCATCAGTGTATTATTATTCGCGAAAAATCCGGCGACTGTATCGTCCAAGAGGACGGGCAAATTTTGTCTCGTGACCGTCGAAAGCGAAATAGAAGCGTAAAAAATAACAAGATCACTTTCCAAGTTCTTTTTCTACTTGTTTATTCTAAAAAAACAACCGGACGTGTCGCTGGAAAGCTAGAAACGGTCTATAGGAATAATTGTTTTGTAAAAAAAAAAAAAAAAGAAATTATAAGCAAGAGCTTAACGTGAATTATATATCGTTCAAAGTGCGCTTTAGATATAATTTATTAGATGTCACCGTCCCGACAGGCGTATGGGAAGAAAAAGACGGTGTGATTTCGAATTTTCCAGCCGAATGCATTACGTGCGGTCGATAAACGTGCGCACGTTTATGGAGAGCGCGCACGTGAGAGGGTCATCGTTCCGTCATCCTATCTGCTCCAGACGCTCCGCGTGTACACTGGAATACGTGTACCACGGATTGAATAACGTCGTCCACGATAATGGAAGGCTTTGCCGAGCCATGTATCTACAACACCGCTATCGGTATCGAGCATTCGAATCTCCCACGGCGCCGCGGTCTCTTCGAAAAGCCAGAAAGAGCGGGAAATCCCACTAATCACAGGATTTAACAACTCGATCGCACCCTGGATTAGGCCGTGACGGTATAAACTCGAATATCGCGGCATCTAACGCCGGACCCCTGTTCACGCGGACGTGTACGTGAATCCGAAAGGGAACAAATGGAAAAGAGAACACGTCAGATAAGAAAAAATACACTTTAAACTGAAAATGTCGAGATACTATCTTGTTTGGAAAAGCAACATTGCGGAGCATTTTGCAGCAAATAAATCTACTTTAAATATAAATAAAAATGTAAAAAAAATAAGAAAAAAAGAAAATGAGAACCGTATTGTTAATTTTAATTCTAACGTGGATGTTTTCAATCGATGGTTAAAAATATTTAACTGATTCTAATCGCACAAGAGCCAAGGTGTCTCGAAATCAAGCGTGGTAGCCAAGAAGCGTTCCGGACTCGCATTCGAGGTAAAGAGACCTTTCTCTTTCTTAAGCGGAGAGACTCGCGGTCGGTATGTTCCGTCCTTCCTCCAATTTCCGGCGTTCAACCGGCAGCTCGCGCGATTTTGCGAAACGGCCGCCTCGCAAAAAATTCCCGACACGACTCCGCACTTTGCTCCCGAGCGGGACCGAGTATATCGCTTCACGAGGCTGCGGGAATCCTCGTCACTTGTGACCGAAAATGGCTGACGATACCAGCCGGGGATTTCGTTGAGCAGCTGAAGTACAGAGCGATGGAAAAATAACTCGCCGAATATAGACACGATTTTCTCTTTAAATTGCACACGCACGTTGAAATATAAAATTCTTCAAACAATCCTTTTTTTTTTAATAATATTGTATCTTTAATCAAACTTCGTAAAATTGTTTATTACTTAATCTTATTATAAACTTATAAAATTATATTAAAATTTGTAAAATTTATATTTTACTCAGTATTAATAAAATTAATATAAAATTTTTATCTATTACACGCTAAGACTTTAAGTTGCTTTAATAACTGCGATGCAAGGAACACCAGGTACTTGCAGGGTTGATTATCAGCCCTGCTGGAAAATAAGGGATCGACGTGCAGCTTGGAATTGAAAAAATTAAAAGGGAGGAAGATCATTCGGCCGAAGATGATTAAGGACAGTGAACTCTCGCGGGCATCAGCGTATTGATTTACGAAGCTTTGAAAGTCTCGCGAATAATGACGCTTCCACCCCCGAGCAAAATAATAATTGTGTCGACATCTGTGCGAGGGTGCGGCAAGCATCGGCGTCGAAAAGTTTCCCGCGAGCATTGCGAGATGGCGAAGGCTGACGCGTTTTTCACCCTTGCATTCAGGGGTGGTTCATCGGCCTCCGTGTTTCTCGCGGCATGCAAAAGAAGCCGTTTCCATGTCACAGGTAAAAAAAGAAAGAGGGTGAGAGCGAGGAGGGACGGGGCAGGGTATCGGTCGATCTTTAGGGAGATTTTCGTTGATTTACAGCGCCATTATCGATGCGACACTCCCTTCGCGTCAACCGGCTTCCCCGGGCATATGGAGACGCCGTAAAAGGGCTGTAAATCCATTATTTACACGGGTATGCGGACCGACTGGAAGAAGGTCGTTCTCCTCGAGGCGCCCGTGAATTACGGTGCCGGCGTTCCTGCACACCCCCGCTACGACTCATAAATATTTATCCCGACCCGGCCAGAAGCGGCGCGCCAATAAAACTGATTACGTCGCGCAATAAAAACCATTCGTATATCGGGAATTGATTTGTGCGCGGTTTCCCGTCGGCGTTAATCCGAGATTTCGGCGAGATACCTCGAGACGCACTGTCTCGATTAATTTGTCGACGCGTATCATGGAGCTCTAATTTATTTCAACCCTCCGTGGATTCGATCCATGTTTAATTTTTTACAAATTGTATCCGGGTGCGAATGCAATTAAGCAATCAATGTGTTACTTGTTCTGTTACACGCTCATGTTACGTTTGCCTTTACCATTTTTTTTTTTTTTTTTTTTTTTTACCCCAGAACTTTCATATTGGATTTCAACAAAGTATCTCAATGTTTCCTTACATGAGCGGAAATGCATTTCGCATAGGCGACCTTCATGAATGTTTCGAGCGAGTTACGAGCGCACGCTTCTCTCTTTTTTATAGCGAGAAATACACCATCGTTCGAAAGGAGGAATGGTTTTCCTTCTTTTATTAGAATATAGCTTCACGCAAGGTGATTTATGGCGGCTCCGCCGCACGCGGCGCACGCCCGTTCACGTGACGCAAGATGAAAATATCTCCGCGCGTGATTCGCGATACATCAATTTTATGCAGAGCGCATCGATCGGCCCGCCTTTCAATTTTCATGTAAATTTCGCGGCGATCGCGTGTCCCTGTCGCTTTCCCTTGTTCTCCGGGCGCCTGTTCCGGCTCGAGATCGCTATGATGTATAGGACCCAGCGGAGGGATGCGAACGTGGACGCGATTGTGCGGCAACCATTGCAGCGCACCTCGTAAAGGAGAAATGAGATAGGATATTTGCCCGTTACATAGTCGCTTTTCCTCCACAAATATCATGAACCTCGGATACACGAGGCTTTCGCGCGAGGAAAGCGCGAGTTTATGCTGCCTAGTCGGAGAAAAGCACTGCGCGAGCTTACGTTGTATAAATTCGTTTAGAGTGAAAAACAGGGATTAATTTACGCGAGTTACTGTAACTGCTGTTTTAAGTACACAGCGGCCGTTCTCCGGTTCACTCCTGAGGCCTCCGAGTATCGGTAAATCGATATTCACATCGAGATATATGGGACGAGTTGTCGTTGTCAGAAGGGAGGCAAGAAGATTCGGTAGGGAGGACGTCGCGATCGAGTGTCTTGATTTATCGGGATGTATCGAGTGCGCAACAACGCTATTCCATCGGGCGTTTCGGGGGGAAATAGGAGATACGTTAGTTCGACGAACGGTCGCCGGTGATAATTGAAACCGTTAATTAAATCTCGGGATAAGCGTCGCGGCTAAATGAGTTTTTAGATAGCCGGCTCCCGAAGTCGTCTAGGGATAAAATCTCTGCCATTTCATTCCCGATGTGGCCCGTCATATAAATGATATTTGTTTCTCTTTCCTTTATCGCTTTATCTCGGCAAAAAAAGAAATCTGCAAAATGTATTTGTTTAAAAATTAAAATTAAATTCAAGCGTTTGAGATTTTCGGCAATAATGTATTTAATTTTTTAGTGGTTTGTTTAATATTTTTTTTATGGGAAAACCAGGTGTCTTGGATGATTTTAAAAATAGCGGCGACTTTTATTAAATAATTGAAATGTCGTCTACAAGACTGACTGACAATTCGAGCGAGCGCGTTTGATATATTGATGCTTTATTGCCGTATTCCCGGGGACGGAATGATTTACTTACAATCAGCGACAAATTCGATATTCAAATGTCAGCAGGAAGTGCGAGGGAACGGATTTTCCGATAAATCTCACGGAAGACTGTCGTCCCGGTCTAATTTGCGGATCGCACGCTAAAAGGAAACTACGTCGTTCGAAGGGCGAGGGCAGGGAAGAATTTATCGTTACCTTAATATCGAAAACTCACCGTATGAATAGTTTGCAAGGAGGGCGATATAAATTTCGGGACTAATCCAGCGCTTCCACTTTCGCGAACAAACGGTGATAATTTTTCCCTTGATGTAAATCAGAGATCTTCGAGGAGCGTTCCGGAAGATCCGAAGGCTTCTTAAACACAATTAAAAATTTTTCATCCCTGCGGGGAATGAAGTACTGCCTATCGCTGGAGAATAATGTCTCGACGAAGGACTTTACCTCTTCCTGTTGATTAACGCGAAAAGCTCGAAGATCAAGAAATTATAAAATCAATTGCGCGAGAGGCACAAATCGTCTTTGCGTAAAATTATCGCATTTATAAATAATCGCGTGGTTGTAAAGTAATGTAATTCGCTTTCTGTTTCAGGCCAGAAGAATCTAAGGAAGTATCCGGTGATGGTGTTCATTCACGGGGAGAGTTTCGAATGGAACAGCGGTAACCCTTACGACGGCACCATTTTGGCGGCTTACGGCAATATTGTGTTCGTCACCATCAATTTCCGACTTGGTATCCTCGGTAAAGAGCATTTTTTATTTTTTTTTTTAATAAAATACATTTTTTAAAAACTTACAACAGCCAGAAAAGTCGTTAAGGCCAAAATCGACTTGCCTCTCTCGTTATTCTTATCTGTTTCTTATCTGTGGAACGGCATCGAAAGTCTGCCGATCGATCCGCTAAGCAGAAAAGTACTAACGCCTAATATACTTTTACTATATACCGCGCCGTGTAAATAACTTCGTTACGGTTTGTCGTTCGCCAAGGCTGCCTCGCGAACTTCCCATCTAAATTTTTATCGCTCCGAGCTTTTCAATATTGGACCTCGCCCTCAAAGAAAGTTTCCCGGAGGGTCACGTAGTGCGGGGCGGTAGATTTATCACGTCACCGGAAGTATAAGCGACACCCCGCAGCATCACCTCGGTCGCAAATAATTACTTTCAAATGAAAAAGAAGGCGAGCGATACTCGCGGAACTCGGAAATACAGCGCAGCCGTAATGCGAGGCTTTATCACACGCGTCGGTCGAAATCGGTTATAAAAATATTCGTATTCATACGGGCGATTTAACAACAATGAGGTCGCGCCGCTGGATCGCGGGTGCTTTTCCGGCATGAAAAAACGTTAAATTATTCCGTGTATTATCCGCGGTGCGCACTTTTCTCATTGTTACGTATAAAAATATACATATAACTGATGCGGCTGTAGTATATATTTCTCGCTGCACGAGAACGGTCATGCGAGGGCGTCATTATTCAAAAAGTTCGTTAAAAACTGCCGACCGGAGGCGTGCGGCGCGGGTACCTGCAATCCGAAATCCCCGTGTACCGCGGTCGTCCTGAAGGGGTTAACAGCGAAATTCCGGCAATCCCTTCTCGCGAGATGACAGCGCGATGCAAATAGACGTGTTCGTGGACGCGCGCGGGTGTGGGCACATTCGGTATATCCGGTAAGTGGAGTGGTCGGCGGGCGGGGAAAAAAGCGGCGGACGCGAAACCATAATCATAAATTAGGTTAAAGTGCTAGGGAAGCGCTTAGTAACCCCGACCCGCTCTAGGCGGCCGGAGTTGGCCCGTGAGAAGCCTGCGGATAGCCTTCAACCCGCCGCCGTGTCCGCCCTGCGCGAAACAGGGGAAAAATATGGTCCCCGGGCAAAAAGTGCCTGCGATCGCGTTACCGCGCGAAAGTGCCGCCGGTTCAAGCGCCGAGAAGGGGAATTTTGCATCACCGTCGAGCTAATTAATTCGGACACTGAATACACGAGTCCCCGGGGGATCTGGAATCCCAGTTATTCGAGATCCCCAATAAGAAACAAGAAAGAAACCGATGCGTCTCGAAGGCCTTCAAGTTGTCGAGCGCCCAGCTATTTATGGGACTTATTTTAATGAGCTTTACGTAGCGTTCGTTTTCTTCCGCGGACTCTTGGATTTTTAGTTTAAGTCTTACGAGCGAAAAAAGACACTCCTCCGGATCATTAGGCGTTTCTTAATGCGCGAATTTGTAGTGTCTTTTAGATTCTTAACTGGGTACGGAAAGCTTTCGTTTCGTTGTTTGTTTAAAGCTCCGTCCGACTCCGTAAATCTCTCAACGTCGACGTCTCGAGATTTTTGTGTTCGTATTTTCGCCGGTCCTTTTTTTCGAATCGTTTTCCTCTTTTGATTTATAAAAATAGTTAATTATTTAAATATGCTAGATATTAAAGAGCGCGCGTTTCGCGCGCGTTATTTGCTCTTTTTTCTTTTACATTTAAAAAAAAAAAAAAAAACTGTTTTACATTCAATAATTTTTGGTAAAAAAACCACGGATATATGCATCTTATAAATGTGTCGAGCGACTTCGTGCAACTTTAACGTCACAACTTACAAAATAATAAAAATTAAACTGAAGTATACTCTCGCGGCATGAACTGAGACAAACGAGAAAATTAATCGGCATCGTAGAAAAACGGTAACAATCGGACAACAATAAAATCTTTACATTTTTATTTTTTTTTAAATAGAGAGAAAATATTTTTTTTTTTTTTTTACGATTGTAAAACTTTTGTCGCAGGTTTTCTGAGGCCTGGAATTAGAGACGACACGGCAAGTAATTTCGGACTTCTGGATCAAATAGCAGCATTGCTTTGGCTAAAGGAAAACATTGCGGAGTTTGGCGGCGACCCTAATAGCGTTACTTTGGTCGGCCATGGAACTGGAGCTATTTTTGCTAATCTACTTCTAATCAGCCCGGTCGCCAACAAAAAAGGTACGAAAAGAAAGTAAATTTTAATTGATTATATTAGATTTTGCATTTCTTTCGTGTGTATGATATTTCTTTCTCCGATGGTTTAATGTTCATTTTTTATTCTATCATCATTTGATTCTTGCTAATTTCCACCGATTATTTTGAACCAAAACAAAAAAAAAAGACTTGTATGTTACGATACTTGCTCGCAAGAACCGAAGGGCTGTATGCGATCCGAGTTAATCCCTTTCCTCTCTGTAATTGGAAACATTATCCATAGTCATAGAAGCGTAGTGATCGCATATAGGGATCACGATTTCCGAGTCGGCTGGAGATAATCGTGGGATTAATTGGAGGAATCAGAGCGAGAGAGATAGGCATATTCGTGCACTTGCATTAAATGCAATACACCCGCCGCATGTGTGATCGAAATAACGTTCGATCGGGATGCTTTTTGCATCAATAATTCGTCGGCGAAAAAGAGTTTACGGAATTCGCAATTAAAACAGGCATGATATATTTATCGCAACAAAATTACGAAAAAGAAATGGCTGTTTAAAATTTAATTGCATTTAAATAATCGTGAATGCCGATGATAAATATAACCATAACAATTCGATCGGCGTATTGTCAGCGCAATATTCGTTTATTCAGATCCCGGCGACTTCAATTACCTCTTTCGAGTTCTCCCCTTTTTCGAAGTAAGAACCTGCATTGTGATATTTCCGAGTTTGACAAGGGACTAAGAATCGCCGGTCTACACGTGTTCAATGGCGAGCACACATCGACCACGAGCACTCAAGCACTCTCGAGTTCTCGGCAGGGTCAGCGGGAACGAGGAAAAGCAAGAAAGAAGATGTCGACCATTTTTCACCCGACCGGCTCGCAATAGCGGCCGGGGAAAAGGAACTTTTCTCTTCCGGCTGGGCGCACAATGCCACCACGTCCGGCCAATAATTATATTGTGCAATGAAAAATAACCGGACTTAATATTTTACACGTTGGGACAGAAATGCCCCGTTGCCACGCCGAGAGTTCTCAAATATTGGTGCCATTTTATATTTATAGCTCTTCCTCGTCCACATGTGACGTAAATGACGCTCGTTTGTTAGGCCACAGTCGGGTCGTAGTTGAAAAATTATAAATACATCGCCGCTATTGTCAGGGAGGAAGTTAACGCGCGACGAATAATTAATGTAAAGCTTAAAAATTATGATAAAAATCCCAAAAGCGTGTATTATTAAATGTAGCAATCGTTTGTTAATTAAACGCGGTGAATGTGAAATTTCAGAAATGTTTTATTTTACTGTATAAATTCGTAAAAAAGTAATTTTGTAATTTGTTTAATTTAATTTTTCTAAGTTGATAAGTTCGTGAATAATAATTTAAAAGCTACAAATTTGTTTCAGAATAAAACGTTACTAAAGCTTAATAATTTACGTTTACGATTTATCTGAATTAAAAGTTAACAAAAAGAATTTTTAAATGTGCGAGATGTAAAATATTAATTATATTGTCATTTCGTTCGCGCAGGATTGTTCAAGCGGGCTATTCTGATGTCTGGATCGGCAATGAGCGCGGATGCCATCGGCAAGGCGCCACTGCAAATTACCAAGCAGGTAAAGAAAGACTCCACTGCATAATAGTCGCGAATAAAAACGCGAAATGAGGATTGATGGGCTCGGATTTCAGTTTTGCGAAATGACAAATCGCTACACACGGCATCTATTATCATTTATTCCGTGATTGACTTAATTTTAGAATTTGCAAGATTTCTTTATCCTTATTTTTTCCTTTCCCTTCGAGTATGATAAAATTTTAAGTTAGTTACTTGGATTCCTCGATACAATTGACTGATTTTACACGAAACACTTTCAAATCCTTTTATTTCTATAATTCTTAATATTTTTCTTGCAGAATTCTAGATACGAACGATTAAATTATGAAATAAAGTGGTACAGTTTATTTCTCCGTATAAATAATGTTTTATATTTAATTATCTTCAATATTGAAGAGTTTAAAAATTGGATACTTTTTTTTTAACGCTTATATATTCCTTAGTTTCTTTTTTTTATTTTTACTAATTATCGACATTTTAATTTACTCATTTAAAAAATAAATTTTTTAAATGTAACTTTAATTGCTATTGTTGAAGTTTCGAACGTTACCTAACTTCCCAGTTTCATTTGCCCGCAAATTCGAAAAAATCCCAAAACGGAGGAGCCGCCGTCCATCATAGTTTTTTACCGCGGTAACGTATGTTTCACAAACGACGGCGCCGTGTTTCTGCTCCGCCCGCGATTTGAGTTCGACGGAAAGACATATCGTTGCTCGTCACGGCGAAGAATCGTTACACAGTTACATCGATGCCGGGGGTGCAGGGTCGTTGGCCGCGTTCATTGCGCTCGTGAGCAATGGCGGGGATCGTTTTTCAGGTGGCGCACGCTCTCAACTGTCCCACCAGCAGCGACAGCGAACTGGCGCTCTGCTTGCGCAACCAGGACGTAGACAGGCTGCTACACGTGAAAATCCACAAGCCGAAATACGTGCCGGCCTACGCGCCGTTGATCGACCGCGCCGTCATCCCCGACAAGCCGCTTAATTTAATGGAGAACGTCAAGCTCTTTGGCAGGTACGGTTGCGGGAGGGTTTTTTTTTCTATTAAATAATACGGGAAACGAAGTTTGGCTAATAATTCTTGCGCGCGGGCGTTAACTTTAGTTGCGGCGATTCGTTTAAAACAATAAATCCCGGACAAATAATTTTGCGAGATGTACGGAACCATCAATAACGTTTACCGGTGACTGCTGTTGATATTTATTATGATTAATGGATCTCGGGGGGTTGCATTTGTTCCCTTAAGTATACAAAAGAGATGAAATTCTAAACAGATTTTATATTAATATTTAGCAAATTTAAAATAACGAGTCGCGCGCTGTTTCCAGGTTCGATCTGATGTATGGCGTTACGGAATCCGAAAAATTTCACATCCTGCCACCAGTTGCTTTGTTACACGGCATGCTTGATGGGCAACGAGATGAAATTCTGCGAGACCATGCCAAAGTAAATTTACCCGTGTGCCGAGTTCGTTTATCCCAATATGAAGCAATCCCTGTTCTATTTATTTCTTTCTCCTCCCCCCCCTCTCTTCCTTATTGGATTTATCTCGAGACATTTTCTTCCTTCGAGTCTGCAGATTCTTCGGCTTTATCTTCTCCATCCCTCGGGTCTAGAGACTCTCCGCTTTAGATTAAAAATTTTGTTGCTACAAATCCCTCAATTTCTAAACTAGTAAACAGACGTTGCGGTGATTACGCTTTTTTCCATTACCGGATTTCATGCCCGTCCCTTTGAGGCCCGTAATTTCCTGTATCAAAACGCATCTTCAGGCGACGCACGAGCTGGAGCCGGAGCTGATCCTGTCAAAAGTACTGGAGCGATACGGTGACTTCGCGGACGGCTTCACGAAAGAGTACGCGACGAAGAATCGGGACATGGTGCTGGAGGCGCTCTCGGATAGCGGCACTGTGGCGCCGTTAATAATGACTGCCAATTTGCATTCAAGGGCGAACCCGAAGAGCTACATGTACGTCTTCTCGCATCCGAAAGCTATGCAAGACTACTCTGGCGTAAGTAGGTCTCGACGATACAACGAAGATCGATTATCGCGGCTCAGACGCCCCTCGACAAAGCGAGACCCGACATGGAGCGGGAAAAATGTTGCACGTTGCGTCAATGGGCGAGGAAAGAGCGCGAGGGGGTAAAAAGGGGGGCGATCTGGCGGGGATGATGAGTTAAAGTGCACTTCCTTCAACGCTCCAATTCGTGCAGTTTCATGCAACGTTGTTATTCCCTGATGCAGAGCGTTGCTCCTGAAAACGGAGGGCATTTTTCATCGCCGTACTTTATCGGCGAATTCGAAATGGGAAACTTACTTTTTCTGATTCTCTAGCCGCAAAAGAGATGAGAAGAAGAAAAAAAAAAAGAAAAAAACGGGGATACGCGTGGTATGGGTTTCCGCGAGAACCGCAGGCGTGTTAATTATTTGAAGAGCAACGAGTAGAATGTGGGAAAAATTTGAAAACCTGGCCTCCCTTCGCCGAGATATTGCGAGCGCGCTCACGATCAGTACACAAGACTCCGGTCTTTAAAACATTATTAAATCTTTTTCAAGTTTACAAACTCTGTTTCAAACTTTGCGTTATTATCGTACAATCAAAAAGTATGTAAGAGTATTTAAATTGTAAAAAGTATCCTCGTCAGTAATTGAAATTCACAATGATAAAAATAATACCAGCTTGTGATCGAGATTCTCGAAGCGAAATAAACTCCAAATTTGCCGATTAACTGACGAAGGGGGAGGATTTTTGGTACATCCGACGTGGCGCATTGTGCTCATTGTCCCAGGTTTTCTTAGTTTGGAAGGGACGAGTTGTGACCTAGTGGCGGCCATTGTGTTCGCACAGTTGCCGAGAGAAAAATCCGAGCTGCGAACCCATTTGGATTTCGGCCAACTATTTTTATCGCCGTTGCGTGCGCCGGCGATGCGACCTCCCCATGCGGTTACCGAGAATATCGCTAAATTGAATGTACCTCTGGGTGCAACGCCGTCCTCACGTCAACAAGGATATTAGATTTTAAATCTGCAAATAGCGATTCGCTGTGTGCATCATTTCCACGTCAAGTAACGTCAATATCTCCTTCTCGCTCTCTCTCCGCGTCTCTACCTCTGATCGTCTCTCTGTATTTCTCTCTTTCTCTCCCGCAGCAAGCGAGGTCGATAAATTTTAATTTCCACTCGTTCCCGTAAATTCCGCCCTTTATTGAACTTTACAAATTGACGCGTTTGTAAATACGCTCGGTTTATCGCGCTAAAAATAATTACGATTGCGATAAATCTGAGAAACTCCCCCAGCCGGGAAATTTCATTCGAAAATTGTTGGCGCGATTGATGACGAGGAGGTTTGAACTCGGGTTAAATTTCAGTTTAGCGGGTAAATTAATTGAAAATGTTGAGTAACTCTAAAAGTCAAGTAATATATATATATATATATATATATATATATTTTTTATATTTATATGTAAAAAGTGTTAACAGCTCGGTGTATAAAAATAAAAATTTCAGAAGATACGTATGAGAAGAAGGTAAAAGAGGACAGGTGAGACGCGGGAGATACGTCGAAAAAGAGATAACAACTCGAGCTTTGATATTCCCGAGTTATGCGAATAGCACAGAAGTGTCGATAAAATCCGCGCCCCGGTATAAAAGCGCATCTAGTGATCTCGTTATATTGCAGCAACAGCGTCAACATACAGTGCACGGGGAGGAGTTACCCTACGTATTGGGTGTTCCATTAGACGGTAGCAGGTACAACTTACGAGGCCGATACGACATCAGGGAGACACTGTTTTCAGAAGCCATTATGAATTGGTGGTGCAGCTTTGCTTATATCGGGTAAGTTGCTAAGAGAAAACACTCAGCCACGAACCTCAAGTAATAACTCGTATATTTTAATATTTTGAAATATTAAATTAATCTATTAAAAAACAAAAAATTGTTTCAGAAAAGCATGTAGAAAGATTTTTTAATATTACAGAAAAATAGTTCAGTTATCTGGTTAACTTAAATTTCTTTTTACTTAATGCAGGCAAAATTAAACTAAAAATTTACAAATAATAATTGCACGAATTAAAAGAAATTAATTCAATCCATTTTAAAATTTGACAAATTGAAAATTTATTCCATTGTGCGGCTCTTATTTTCAGAGATATTTCGCCAAGTTTTATTCAGCGCGGCAAATTATTAATTAAAAAGGGTAAATAAAATGTGCGGCACTAGATGGTGGTGATTGTGCAAGTTTGAGGGAGAGAAACAAAAAAAAAAGTAAAAAATAAAAAAAAAAGTAATAAATACTTTGTGTTGTAATCTGAAAAATGATTACAATGCGCATTAAAGTTAAATTAAAGTTGATATTTAAAGTTTTACGTGTGAGCAGCGCCGAAGCCCGGCAGAAACAATCGTATTTAATAACAAGTGGTGAACAATTGTTGTTGGGCGTTGACGCGAAAATCCGTAGTTGGTAAAGTTGGACCTGCATGGTAGCACGCGTGTATCCGGAAACGTGATTTTCAATTAACTAAACATTCAGGCGTTTAATTAAACCAGGCGGTAATATATTTTTCTGCTGCACATTTGGAAACAACTGAACTTTATAAGCACATCTCAATTCAAAAATAAACCATTTAAACGATTTGCAGAATGTTATAAATTAAAATGCAAATAAATTTACTTGGGTGGAATTTTTTTTTTTAATGTACGAAACGTTCAATTATAAAAATTATTTTAAATAAAAGTTAAATTAAATTATGAAATGTATTATTGTTAACGATACAGACTATTTAGAGTATATACGTAATTAAGAATTAAATTAATTCTATAGTAAGCCCGAAATTAAATTATATATTTAGTACGTAACAGTTAATTTTATAAATTTTGCTAGATTAATTTTTTTTTATTTCTTTTTTTCTTTTTTCTCTTTTTTTTTCTAAATTAAGAAAAATAGCGTGTATTTTATTTTTTGATTTGTTGTACACGAATCTACACGCGGTATACGAATATTTCGATTTCGATCCTGTATTGGCGCAATTTGACGCTTGTTATGCTGATGCTCGATATTGCCGAATTAACGATCTGATGAATCGGCCGTTTTAATTTGCGCGATGAAAGCAGATTATCCACAGTTCCGAATTATTTCGATATTTCGTTTTATTAAACAAAACATTCCGCTTTATTTGGTTGAACAAGTCCAATATTCCTGGTGTATAAAACTACGTTTTGTTTAAATGAAAAAATAATGAATTTCTAATTATATTAAAAATTTACTCGCAGTCGTTTAAACTGCAAAATGTTGAATTTTTAATCACATTAAAAGTTCGTAGTTTATATTAATACAAATATCGAACTGCTACAATTAACGTGCGCTATCAAGTTACTTGAGTCCCGTCGCTAACGTTTGAAAGAGAAAGGTTTGGCTATTCAGAGTGCAAAACTGAGAAGCTCAAACGACGGACGCTGTTACGAATACTGCAATCAATATTTACGTTACAAAGGATATATTAAAATCGTAAATTACGCATTGAAATTAATTAAAAACTCGTTTTAATTACACTGCTTTAGTATTCGTACACGATATTTCGTTTCTTTCCCCCGTGGCAATTTGTTTCTTGCGGTATCCGCGGAACTATATTTTGCATCGCCGTAACTCCCCTGCCATTTTTTGTTGGACACTTTGAACATATGGCTTGACTAGAACACACCTATGCATTACTATGGTGACAGAATTTCGCGCGAAACTGGGTCAGCGCAATTAAGCAAAACAAAGGTATTTAGATTTAGCGGCGAACGCTATGCGTTTGCAAACAGTTGCACAGCTGATCGATATTTCATGCGTTACCGTACCTACCGCGTAAGGGCGCGTCTCTCCTCGTCGTAATAAACGGCGCGCAGCATCTGTCCCGGAACGTCGTCGGTGATAACAAATGGCGGAAAAAACAAGGGGTTTTTTTTTTTTTTTTTTTCCTAGATCGACGTTGTATGAACGCACGCGTGATCGATCGAATACATCACGTTTAGCCAGCCCGTCATTAAAGAATCATTCTCTCGCGTGCAGGAAACCAGCGGCGCGCACAGCGAGCTGCGTCTTTAAAATTAATAGAGATCTTTAAAAGTCAATGACCGCTGGGGCAGCGCGATATTACGACTCGGCGTTTCAAATGTTACGAGATTCTATTTGAATTTTGCAAATTTAACAAAGGGATTTAGATTTGTGGCGCTTTTGAAACATTAAATCGCACCGCGGATCTAAGCGCCGCAATGCCTTCGCAATAACAGGAAGAAAACAGTATCGAGCATCCCTGCGGAGCACTCGGGATTATCCGATGCCTTCTTCTCCTGTATCACTCCAATTTCCTGACGGTATTAATCCCAGGCCGCGCCGCACGGCCTAAACAAAAGTTACCGGTAGCACTTCCGCCGCCTGCATTAATCATTCACGATTATTTATCAAGGAAATTATTCAAATCCCTCAGGAATCCCAACGTCGCGAAGCGGTATCCCTATCTGACTAACGTGTTCAAGGAATGGGGTCAGTATGAGATCGACTGGCCAGAATACGATCCTGCCAATCAAACGTATTTCAATCTGAGTAAGTCGGCAAAAATCCCGGTTTTGACCCTACCTCGTGTGATCGTTGAAAAAAAAATTCTTTACGCAATATTAGTAATTTCGATCAGTGCTTCCCGTTTACGTCGAAACAATCGTGATAAATAACAATAGCTGAATTTTATTGTTGTGCGAGCTTCGAGATTTAATTAATTCATTCCTAAATGAAAATTCCGTTTTATGGCTCGTTTCGCATATTATGCAATGTCCTATCTTCCGTGCAGCCATACCGCCTAACATAGGTGCGCACTATCGTTCGGCGGAGATGCAATTCTGGAATGAGGACCTGCCCAATCTGCTCCGGCACCCGAATAAAGACATCTCGAGCCCGACACGACCGAGAGGACCGCGACCGCAGATTCTCGACTTTGCCGACGGGATTGGCAAATATGCCAACAAGACTGCCAGTCAGAAGTACGAAAGCTGCAATGCACGCGATAATTAATCTTTCGCCTTATGCGCTTAAAATTCCTCATCGGTTTGTCAATTACATTGCAACGTTCCATTTAAATAATCTTTTCCGAGATAACTCCACGAACTTTGTTTCTTAATTCGCAGAGAGTTTTCTACGTCCGTTTAAAATAAAACTAATGTTAATTTAAATAATTCGTTAAATTTCGTATCTTTAGCTTAGAATTATTATTACGCTTTTGCGTATCTCTATCAAACGTTATATAAAAACTTTTTTCAGCAGGTACACGACTCCGACCAGCATCACGAATTTTAACACGGAAAAAACACCGTTTTCCACGGTCGTTGCAACGAGCGGGGGGACCAAGGGGGAGGACTCCACGATAGAACCGAGCACGTTAAGAACCTCGTCAGCGTTGACGATGGTGATTGTCTTCTTCGTGGTGTTTATACTGATAAACTTCACAGCTTTCCTATACATCTATTATAGGAAGCAGAATGTGAAGGGAAAAGAGAAATCTTTAAAGCGGAGAGGCAGCGAGAAGAAAAACGACTCCGTCAAGAGGTCAAAGACTGATAAACACGAGAACCATTACGGCCAGCTAGGCTACAAAAGCGACAGCAAGCCAGATTTAAACGACGTGATAAAGAACGACAAGGCGTACGACAATAACTCCAACTTTGGACGCAGATCGAAGTTGTCGAGACAGAACTCAAGCTCCACCATTGACACCCACATTAAGGTCAGAGAATGGATTCAGCAAGAGATTGTTCATAGGTCAGTAAAATTTCGAATATTCCGCGCGCTGATAATTAATTTTTGACGTTTCTTTGCCCCGAAGCGCTTCAACATTAAAATTTTTAGCCCAATTATAAATAATTATTTGCATTTTGTTTTAATATAAATACTTTTGTGTTTTTATTAAAACTTATTTAACTATAGCTAATGAAATTCAAACAATTAAATTGTTAATGATAAATGATGGCGATTAAAATTCGATTTACGAGACGGAATCATTAAACTTTCTAGCTTTCATAATTTTTCCTCCTGTCGAAAAAAATCTGTTACTGGATTTTTGTAATTAGAAATGTTATTGCGCTTTTAAAGGAATAGAGTTTAATGTAATTTACGTATTTTAGGGGTAAGCAATTGAATTAATTTATAGCTTCGGCGATAAGCCATTTGTCACTTTATTGTCGTTCTGCCGCACGATGTTCCCTTAGCAGTCAACGTTTCGAGTTCGATTTGTACGTCTTTCCTAATTGCTAAGAGCTAAAGACACTCGCGGAACGCTTACTCTCGCAAATTTGTCGATCGCGGTAAGGGGAGCGCGACCCAGTAATCCAATTAAAGGTTTCACTTAAAAAGTGGCCGCTTTGAGACGCGATCTGTATTACTCAAATCAGTGAGAGCAGTTCCCTCTTTCTCTTTTTCGCTCTCAAACATTTCGTCAGACGTATTGACTCGCGGAAAACGTTGGCAAGTACCGGCCTACAAACTTAATTGAACTCGTCTTACCTCTTGACTTCGTCCCTCATTTATTTAACAAGCATTTGGTTTGTTAATTTGCAATATTATTTCTATTTTTTTCTCGATATATAAAATTTAAAAAGAATATACATATAACTTAAAAAATATGCCACGCACGCAGTAATAATAAAAAAAAAGAATCTGCTATGAAATTTGCAACATACGTAAATTGCATAATAAATATTTTATAAATGATTTTATGATATTTTGAATTCCTGAAAAAGAGAAAAATCTCTTTCTATGGATTATTAAATAAACTTTTTGCTTTCGGGTTGCGGTCTATTTGCGAAATTGTATTAATGTATAAATGTAAGTAAGCGCGTGTAAAATATGCGATGCGATATAAATATACGAAATGTGTTCAATTATAACTGTATTATAGAACATTTATCGCGCGTGAAATAGCCAAATATGAAACATCATTAAGTGAATGTATATGCAATATACTTTTTTGCTTCGTACAAGATTAAAAGTGATTAATTTGGTCTGGGATGTGAAAGTACAACCGCTATTATTACTCCTGGCTGTTATACCAAAATCGCCAAATTAACGCATACCTTTCATTTACGAAATTCGTAAAATGGTACTCTACGATCAATAATTTCCAATAATTGGACCCAATTACTGGCCAGTTATAACAAATAGTAACATTAATAACTAATATTGAGTTTTGCGTAAAGTTTGGCAGAAATGTGTGTTGTTACACTAATTTGCATGGAAGAGCTTTATTTAAACAAAAATATTGAATTTTATCGTTTAAATATTTCACGCAACAGTGTCAAACGATATTACTTCTCTCGTAAGCAACTGATTGTAATTATTAAAAGAAAATAACTACATGTTTAAAAAATTAAAGCAATATAAATTACAGTTTCTTTTTTTAACTAAATTTTATAACTAATAATTATAATGTAAAAACGATTAACCCGTTAAACTGTTTATTTTCAAAATGCTTATAAAGTTAGTAAAACTTTTATCTTTTGAAATTTAATTTAATTTTGTTTTTTGTAGATGCTCGCCAAGATTTTTACGTAAAACGCGAGAAACCTTGCAGAAAGAACATCAAGAGAAACTGAGCAAGCAGCAGGAGGAAGAGAAGCAACGCATAGAGGAAGAAGCGCTGAAAGAGAGGAAGGACGAGCCGATTTACGCTGAAAGCCCGGCGCTGGTGGTGCGTCCAGGGAAAAAGTCAAAACTGCCGAAAATTTCAGTGGCCATTGACGCAACTCCCGCGACCAGAACCGAATCTATTCTAAATCAAGTACCGATCGAATTGACAAAGAGTATCGAAATAGCAAACGAGCCGAGCCCGCGGCAATTGATGGCCCCTGAAGTAGTTGTTATAGAGCACCATCATTCTAGAAGCGATCCCTTGCCGATGGAGAACATTCTGAAAGCGATGAAGCCCAACTTTTCCACTCCGAGAATTTACGAGTCGGATTCGGGTAGCGCGAGCAGCCTGTACGCCAAAATTAATCCTAAACTTAAGTCTCGCCTGCCTCGCCTTGGCGCGGGAGCAAACGCGGAAGCGCCGCTGCCCGAGCAATCGAACGAGAGTCCTCGAGACGAAGAAATTTACGTCAAGGCTGGACCGATTTTAAAAACCTTCGGTACGAACGACGTGAACGTCACATGCCGGGAGCCGGCTATGGAAAGAGAGTGCATCAGCCCCGAGGAAGCCTTGAGAACGATCAAACGTCGAAACTACCCGAAGGTTCTGCCGGACATCGAGAAGAGGCGGTCACTTCCGGCACCGAGTAGCCTCTTCGTTCCGAAGCAGTACGCGAACTCGTTGCAAGATTACAAGAGCGGTGCTCGTGCAAACTTGTTCTCTAATCAACCACCATTACCGCCTCCGAGAATATTCGGTACCTCTAAAAGCTTGGAGAAGGGCGGGTTCTTCGCGGAGGAGAACGAGAGCCTGGCCGAGAGCGAACCGATCACGACAAACCTGCACGTGGGACCGTTACTAAAACGGCCGGACTCCGCGAAAAATAACTCCGACCCTAACATAATCGACTCTCTGGAAGGAAATAGAAGTGTCCAGGCTGGCGGAAGTATGGACGCTATTTACGCCAATCCGAGGTGTCCGCTTCACGGGGCCCAGTATCCCTTCTCGCCAAGCTCCCAGAGTGTCGATGACGGTATTGGCAAGTCTTCCGGCCTTTTGGACGTGGGCAACCCAAATTGGTACAAACCGACAGCCAGCGAATCACCGGGCGTAATGACGTCGACCGCATCGGAACCGCAGATCGTGATCAGCAGAGATGAGAGGGATGCCGTTGGCGTCGCAACGCCGATGGCGGAACCGAAGATCGTGATCACACCAAGACTGGTTAATCCATGTCAGGTCAATCGACAGCCGAGTCCACCGGCGCGTCCCGAGGATAAGATCGAGCACGAATCACGGACGATCGATCGTGCGCGAAACCAAGAATTACCGGAGGTCTTCAATACTTCCGGCGGCACGGCGGTTTCGAGAGAGGCGGAGAGGAGAGAGCCGCGGATAATTATTACGGCGCGCGAGCCGAAGAATTGCGCCCCGGCGGGCGGTCTAAAGCAGCCGAAGATCATCATAAAGCCGACGGCGACTCTGCCGAGGAGCAGGGATCAAAGAAATATACCGAAGGTGTCAGCCATACCGTCGCCGGAACAGCAGAATTGTCAGAACAGCGAGCGGGACCGTGCGCTCGAGCAAAGGGAAAAGCCGTCCCTGAGGGAGAAGCCGAGGGTCACGAGGATCCCGTCGTTTTCACGCAGGCGGGAGGAACCCGGTATTGAAAGGCCGTCGTACGTAGAGAAGACAGAAATCGCGCCGAGAGCGGAGGCGCCGGCCAGTAAAATCACAAACGCGCCATCGACATCCGATGCCAGATCGGGCATACCTACGCCGGCGACAACGCCGACGTCGAAGAGCGAGAAGACCCCGAGTACGGACTCGTCGTCCGCCAGCAACGGGAATTCCAGCAACTCGAATACCGGTACGATCAAACGGAAGCCGGCGAACAAGAAATAATTGGCGGCGGCCAATTCGAGAGCCACGCGTTATATCCCGTTCTATTTCGCGTAGGTGGAATGCAGATGGGTCTCTACCATTCCGGCTAAGTGTCGATACAATTCTCTCATGGCGTCCAATCTTCTCCGCGAGATTCACAAGCGCGCCACGATACCCGCAAAATTAACAAGCCGCTATTTTCTATACAGGCCTATTTTAAATTGTATTTTTTTTTAAACCTATTTTGTCTTATTTATATGTACGACGCCGAATTCGTTGTATTATAAAATTATTTTCTAAGATTAGCGCTATTTATTATTATTCTAAACATAGACGTTGCAGTAACGTGTGTTAAATTGTATTTAGCAACGCTAGTGCATTTCATCTGCATGTATCGTTCGTATTATCATCATTATATTAATTGCATTGTGCTATTTTTTTATTACTTAGAATAACGGCGGACGCACGTAATCAAAAACTGTATATCGTGTAAATAATAACGCTGTGAACGTTTAAAATTCATGTTAGTTCGAGTAGCGTGACGGTATTTTTAAGATACAAACCATATTAAATAAATGAAATCGAGCCACATTACGTCTGTAAGATATTACAATTGTTCGAGCGATTTTAAATCGATCTCGAATATAGACTAGATGATAAAGATTTATGAAACATTCGCTCTTTTGTACGCCGACAACTTTATACGATAATAAACGTTTTTCGTACTTTTTCAAGAGAACACCCGAGTATATCTCGCATCACCGTCTCGTCATTTCCTCCCGTTTTACGCAAACACCATATCGTGTAGCCCGTGACGTAACACGCGTCCTGCAAACTTTGTTATTAAGTGAGACGGGTCTATAAGTCGCGCAGATGCAGCGGCGAACGGCGAGGTAAAGTGGTCGGCGAGTTCTCACTTATATTACCGGTGGATCGAATTGATTTTCAAAGTTCGCCCGATAATGGGATTCTCCTCTTCTCTAACGTCGTCGCGTGGAAAGGAAAAGGCCATTTTCACGTGAGCCCGGCCGCCCACCCTCCCGCAATCACTCTGTCTCTATCTCCTGTCGCTCCGCTCCTTCGTTCTCCTTTTCTCGTGTTTTCGTTTCATCTTGTTCTATGTCATTCGACCCGGTCGAAAGCGCCACCCCGATCAGAGTTCAAGGGGCGAAAAAAGACGGGGCGGCTGTTTTGACGGGACGTCGCGAGAGCTTTGATGAAATTGGGTTTCCAAAACCGCGGTGACGTCTAATGGCACGGTAAAGAATAATTTTTTCTTTCAAAGCGACGTTTAGAAATATAAATTAATAATAAAGCAGCTTCGCATAATTTTTACTTGCCGCGAAAGAGGAGAAAAAATAAGTTTGATTTTAAGCTAATCAGAAATTTTCCATGTAAATTATTTCGAAATATGTATTCAGATTCGGTTTGCACGAGAGAGGTTCATCAATTTATCGCACCGAGCTGCAAGACACGAGTAATCTGACAGCGATAACTCGGTCAGGTCCTCGGAGCTGGAATATGCATCTCTAAGTTGGACGTTTAGACGCCGGTGTTGTCCTCTGTCTTATGCGACAGAGCGTAACCAGTAATCATCCACCGCGCACGACGTATGGGGAAGGTGCCGTGACAGATGCGTGGCACTGCGTGACCCATTGTCAGAATGATATACTATCAGAAGTAACGGAGGGAACAAAAGCCGGTGAGACGTCTTCTAGAGATGCCCCCCGGGGCTCGACTCCGATTTCTGCAGAGCCGCAATAATCGCGCCGTTGAAATAGAATGACAATCTTCATTTTTCACTCTCGGGTTTTTACCGTTCGGATAATAACAACTATTTTTTTTTCTTTTTTTTTTCTTGTGTGTAAAACATTTTTTTTCCGCAATACAATAATGATTTTCGCAGGTGTTAGTTATTTGAAATCTTTATCGACCTCGTAAATGAATGATAAAAATAATTAAATTCTCGAAAAGTATCGCGTAGTGTATGAACAAATAGAAATTATTTATGCGGTGAGTTAAATTAGTGCAAATTACGTTGTTAAATTTATATGTATACAAAATTAATGATTTAAGCCGATTTTAATAAGCACAGTTATGCTACATAAGTCTGCAATCAACGTGCCGACGAGTGAGGTAATTTCCGTACAGTGATTATCTGCGGCACGCGCGTCTAATTATCACACGATAATCAACGATTAAGCACGAACCTGCGCGGCAGCCTCATTATTATGCCTCGGACGGCGTTAGAGGGCTGCAAATGCATAGATACATAATTTCGTCTTCTCCGTCTGAACCAATTAATAAATTTGTACGGGTTACCGGCTCCTCTCATCTCTTTCACCCTCTCTGGACAAGGTCGGTCCGCCTATTTCCACCAGTGGCCATTGTTTCCAAGACAATGCCGACTACTTGGCAGTTAGAATACATTGTTTGAATACACTGCTCGAGAGGTGGTCACTGAACGTGATGTCAGATTAATTAGATTTCGAAGTGAAACACGGGGCCTCCAAATAACTCTCCGTTAATTAGAACGCATGTGCAGCTACGATAACCGCGTAAAAAATTGTTTTAATAATTCTTTAACGAAGAAAGATTTTTTTCTTTTACGAATGATTGATGGCTATTCACCTCTTTCGCGTGTCCATCTCGATTAATTTATGTTAATAGCTTCCTTATTTAGAAATCGTTCAAGTCATGACTCTTTCGAGTGTAGCGTTAGTTATTCGTGCACGCAATGCTAATTATTATTATATATATGTATAAAAAAAAGAAATGCGCGTTGATACGATTGAGAGCCAACATTGCGTATAATTTTGTAAACAATCTTTTTCCTGGTTTCAAGCTGAGCGTAGGAGATAAACGACAGCGGAGCGTTCAGTGGAAATGACAGTAATCGGGAAGACCGCGGCCGTCTCCAGTAGTAAAAGTTTCCATTGGCGAGATTTGTAATCTCTATCGGGTCCGAAGATTTCAATTCCACGGATTTCAGAAGTAACGTCCAAGAACAATATCTGTACAATTTAAAAGGATTAAAGTATCTTGAGATCCGGGAAATCGTTCCTCTCCTCCTACTCCCAAAATAAATAAAAATTCTATATGTAAAAAAAAAAACCTCTGAGAGTTCAAAGATCTACGATTGCAAGGGCGGAAAAGGTACACTCGAACGTCCGAAGACGGTCGGGAAAATTCTTGAGCAAGATACAAACGGAAGCAGATCTAAAGAAAATATCCTTAAAGGTAGCTTATCTTGCCTCGAAACAGCTCTGATCCACGAAGAAACAATTCCGGCGCTTGTGATACCCCACGTCTGATAGTTATCGGACGTTCATTAAGCTTCTTTTTTTTTTTATCAATCAACTTCACATTTTTCACCGCTTTTTTTTTTATAAAAAAAAAAGAAATGTTGTTCCAAAAAAGTTTAATGTACCGAAATTGAAAAGAAAATTAATATCGAAATCAGGAACAGCTATTAGATCGATTGTTTAGAAGTTTCTGAAATTGTTATTAAATTACGTATCGCGACTGAAAAGACGATGCTTTCCAGCTAACTAATCAGGTACCAATACAGGCACAGCAATTCTTTATGAAGCAAGTTCCGTAGGATAACTTCATTAATGTTTGTACCTGTTCGACAGACGCCGGGGGCGATCGAAGTTGAAAATTGTCCGTCGTTGCGGCGACACTCGATAGCAACTTGCAGCAACCCAAATCCAATAAAAAAGTACATGTGCCTCGCAATGTCGTTACCAGAGATCAATTTTCATGATTTGACAGACAAAGTTTTTTTTATCGCGCGCGAAATAAAATTGTTAAGATACGCTGCCAATAAAGTTCGTAAATAAATAACGAAATCTTTGATATTGAAATTACCGAAAGCGTTGTCATAAAATTTTTGTAATTAAAAAAAAAAATAAAAAAAATACTTTATCGCTGTGCGAATTCGTTGTTTAAAGCACTCATTTTTATAACAAAAAGTCAGTCAGCGTAATTGACTGACAATTTTTATACAGCGGAGTAATATTTATGGTTATGGGAAAGCAGAGCGAAATAAACTTATCAAACGAGCTTTTCCTTGAATGTTCGCTGTTTCGCATTGGGCAGTCTTTGTGAATCCTCATTTCCATCTACGAGGTAAATCGAATCTTCCCGTCTGCGTTCTTTTCATCCTATTTTCACTTTGGCGGAAGTGGGAAAGGCAGCGTGAGAAGTGCAATTCGGCGTCGCTGCTTGTTGCGAGACGCGAATGTGATTTTGCCTCTGCGTTCGCGACTCGTTAGAGCGAAAATCTTTCGACATCGGTCGCTCCGAATTACCCAACGATCCTTTATGGCATGCTTGATGGCGACGTGTGATGATAAAGTTGATTGCTCGACTACTCAACATGTAAATTGTGCATTAGCATCCCCGGTCTTCATGTATTGTATTTCGTTACAAAAGAGGTACGCGCATGCCATCAATAACTTATTACCCCTTTCATTTCCCAATCAAAATTACGAGATAACGAATATTACGTACTAAATATTAAAACGTAAATGTAAATCCCGCGCGGGCTCGTTACCTTCCCCATTACACGTTTTCTATTTTAAAGCAGAAGAATTAAATTTCTCGCGTCCGCGCTTTAAATCTAAATATGACTAATAGGATTAAGGGTTACATGATCCGCAAAGACTTGGAGGGACTTCGGATTCGAATATCTTTGAAGTTCGACTCAGCTCTTTCGCAAGAACATCGTTCTGGTTTAAACTATTGAAGGATCACTCACTGTAGGCCTCGCAAGCTCCCATTATTCACTGCGATCCGATTACGCGGGCTTTAGAATTACTCCGCGGCGCATTCTGGATGTTCTCGTTAAGAACATCGACCGAGCTACGGTTTCCGGTTAACCACCCTCTTCAGGCACGTCTTCAACGTCGTCGTGTCGCGTCTTGTCTCGCCGAGCAAATTGAATTTCGTTCTCAGTCATTTCCGCCGCTGAAACCGGCCGGGCGAGAAAGGCTGTCCGCCCTTCGGTTGACAAAGAGCACGGCCCGGTCTAACAGAAGAGACACGGCGAGTCGCCTCTACTTTTTTTTTTTTTTTTTTTTTTTTTTCCCTCTCATGGACTTAGACATCAGCTACGTCTGCATCCTGTCTTCAGGATGCCCAACAGAGCGATTCATCTTCCGAAGGATTAGAGCGGGTTGAACGCGTCTGAAATGGATTGGATCCTTAGAATCTAGATCTCAAGGTTTTTTGAGATCCGCAGGTTCTTATATAGAAATCCCTTTGGAGTCTTTCGAGTATTTTCTCGATTTCCCCGATAATCGAATTTTTGGGTCAAAACTTTGAGAACCGTTAAATAATTTCCTTGGGACACGTCCCTTTTTGTATCTCCCTCGCCGGGGACTCCACATTCCGTTTAACTTAAAAAAGTTTTTAAAAGAACCCTGAGGTTTCGCAAAAAGAATAATAATTTTGTGTCCTACTTAGAGAAATAATTAATTTATTACAAATAAATCTTTCAAAAGGCGATGCGGCCACGAAGTCGTATCTGAGAGTCTTTATCCTTTCAAGGATTTTGTGGTGGAATAAATTTCATTCACGCGCAAAGAACCCGAGGACTCGCCCGTTAACGAAATTAGTAGTCCCTCGGGGAAACTTTTTCCGCCGATCCCTCTGCACGTTGAAAAAGTTTCAAACTCCCGCATGCTGCTAGCAGGACGGAATCCTCTGATATATCTCGTCGAATTTCGACTACGCGGGATCACAATAGAGCCTTGGAAAAAGGAGGAACTGAACGCGAGTATATCATTCAGCTTGCTCCGTTTACTTCGTTTCGGCCCGCTGAATTACTTTAAACGCGTAACACTCTGAGCGTGACGAATATAAGTGTTAAATTTGGCAAAAAAGAGAATACTCTATCTCGGCTATCACTTGAAAGAATTAGAAAGTTTGATGCTCGAACGCTTTTGCGCAACACAACGCGCGTAATAATATGAAAAGAAGAACTTTTATTTAAAATCCTAGTATTTCTACAATATTTTTTATTGTTTTAAATGTGTTGAGTTTCATTCGCACGATTATGCCTCGCGGGTTTCACTCGAATTCGGTAAATTTGCGTAAAATCAGAATTTATTGAGAAAAGTTGTCGTGTAAAAAGTTCGCCTGCACGTGAAAAATATTATATTAATGTGGAAATTGAAAGCGATGAGTTTTACTGTCTCTGAAATATTAAATTCTTTATCAATTAACATAGATCGCGATACTTTACTAGTTTTTGTATCGTTGGATTTAAAGAGAAAAAAAAAATTTAAAGATAATTAATTGTTTGTGTATTACACGCGATTACTAAAATCGCAGATTAAACTACTTCTGTATGATTAAAATCGTCGGATTTTAAATTAAAGAAAATAATCAGAAGAAGATTTTCCATTTTTGCAAATATATTTTTCATATTCGGGAATAATTAAAAAAATTATGAATTATTATTTTAATCTTTAACTCTTGTGTTGCAAATCACTTGCATTTTATTTTTGTTTTAATACTCAATTTAAAGATTATAAATCTTCCGTTATTTAATAATTTTCTGAATTTTTTTTTACTCTGATCTTTCGGATTATCTTATTGTTTCATCGATTTAAATTTCCATCGCCCCCAAAGTGTCAGGTTACAAATATCGAGTCGTACGCAGAGCGTCAACACATCAAACCACAATATTGTAGACAACTGAAATTACAACGTCAACGTTTGTAAACTACATTGTCCACTGCAGATGCACCTGAGCCTCTATACGTCAAAAAAGTTTTTTGTCACTTGAACGCTCAGCCTGTCGTTTAATTCGATTGTTTTTCTTTTTTTTTTTTTTTAACAATATGCCTTTTATGGCGTAATTAGATCTATCGTTATTAAAGTGCACATTTTTAATATAATAAAATAAATTAATAAAAGTTAAAAAAAATTAAGAAGACAAAGATATATATATTTTTTAAGAGTACTAGAAGAAACTATACGCGCGCTATTTTTTAAAGAACCCCAATTTCAAACTACGAAAGAAAAATCATGCGACTTACCAATCTGCATGAGCTTCAGCGGAGTCGTAGAGGTCTGTCGATGACTGTAACATAAAATGAAACATATTAATGTAGACATATTAGTTTTTTAATTAACGTAAAGGGAAAATTTTTTTTTAAAGATTTAAAAGAAAAAAAATGTATATTCACCTAAAAGTTGCTCCGCCGATGCATGAAGCCCTTCCCGAGCCTGCTCCTCCTCTCAGGATGTCTGCGGAATGTCGGGTTGGTCCTTCTTCAATGGTAGAGTATTATCTGAAACAGAAAAATTACAATTAATATTCTGTTCTGTTTGATGATGTCTTATTGAGAGCGTATTGTACTGCGCGCGAGTTTTGGTGCCGCGTGATCTCGTTGCACATTCTAACGATAGCACAGGTAATGCGTACCGTCCCACCTTTTTTCCGTGCTCTACGTGCCTACAGTTGTTTCTACAATTAAAATTAAGAAGCACGACAAACTCGTATAAATTTGGCGTAAAGCAAACCAAGCGAGAGAGAATTAATCAGCGTCGGTTTTAAGCGGTAACAATTAAAAAGCTAATCTATGCGTCATCCACCAATTTTTTAAGATAGAATAGAATTAAAATTTGTAATTAAAGTAGTTTCTTTTTTAATAAAAGATAGTTACATATAGTGTGCAGTGTATTAGTATTTTTATCTGCAGGGTGATTCAAAACTTTTTCGCAATGCCGTGCCCTCGTTGGAGCAACTGTTATACGAGCTTCTTTTCGGTTGAATGGGCCGGCCTCGCTATTCACGCATAAGATTAATTAGCTTCAAGATCTCAACCGGAAGACGGCGCGGAATACTCGACAGTGTAATCGAGCAATCCAATTAGCGGTCTCGGTGCAAAGCTCGAAAGCTCTCGAGCTCTTGTGGTCGATGCGAGTTTATTCGGCGCGTCTGGTCTCGCTCGTCCTTCGAGGGGGACATCGATCTACCAGGTTTTCGCCTTGCAAGGAACGATACGTCCTTCGACAAGTCCCTAGGCGGCCCTAAAGTTACTGCAAAAGGGTTGAATCCGTTGGCAGAACTGAATCGATAACCGACTGCCCTTTTCTTCGCGCTTCCCCACGAGTCTGCGCGGCGCGTTTCGACGACGCTCGAGCTTTCCAGACATTCCAGCCTGCAAGTCCGAGTTACGCTTCACGACACTCGAATTTTCCCATCCGCGAGGGTATATAATAAACTTCGCGCCGCGATAACTCGACGTAGGAGAAATAAATTTTAATTCAGTGATTATAATCGATTTTAAGCTTCCACTCAAATAAATCTGTAGACACAAGACAGATTAATTCATTTATTATTTTTTAAAACCTTTACACAAGTGGTAACGTCTGTTCAACAATGATTTAATTAACGTTGAAACTCGGCTGCGATATTTAAAACGTCTTAAAAGGGAAAAATGAGACCCCGAAAGGGCTTCCTTACGTATCGTCTTTAGGTCAGATTTATTCAAGACAGATTTATTAAAAAAATATAAATAACACTTTTACTTTTCCATACTTTTTTCCGGAAAATAAAATTCTTGAAAACGCGCTTTTTAGATGGATTAATTAATTTCGTAGGTGACAAAAAAGAAAGAAAAAAAAAAAAAAAACTATGTGAACGTAAAAATTTGGCGTCGCTTGGGGTCACGTCAGCGAAGTTTAAACGAGCCTGGTGGATGTAGTCATGCTTCGGGTTTCACAAAAGGAACCCTCTGTCTGGCTGGAGGGTTACACAGCACCAACCCCGAAGTGTAATCCGTGGAATCGACCGTGGCGCGCTCGGCAGACGAGAATGGAGGCTCTGGCGTCGCGTTGCGCGAGAGCTTGCGGAGCTTTCCATTCCGGTGCCGTAGTCCGTCTCGCGAGCTTCGCGGTGACGTTACACACGTCGCGTCGTGCCGGTCACCGTGCCACCCCCGCGTCGCCTGAGGGTGGCCCCCGCGTCGTCGCAGCGTCCTTTAGGGTGTCAACGGAGCTCGCGATAATCCGGGCGTAGCGCTGCGTGGCGTCGCGGCGCCGCGTTCACCCTGCGATCGCGAGCGGAATGCGCGCGGATGCACCGTCGCTGGTCCTGAGAGGATTGAAACATCCCCTCGGACTCACATCCGGCAAGCGCGAGCCGGAAGACACGGGCTCGCACTATTCGAATTTCCGGCGTTTGAGTGCGATATAGTGTTAAAAGTGCCGGTAAAACGAGAGTCAACTGATCTAAAGAAATTAAAAAAAAAAAAGAAGAAAAAGAAAAAAAAAATGACAATGGAGATGAGAATGCACCTTGCGCGAGAACAACAGGCTGAAATGTGTAGCAGCTAACTACTAGAATTATCAAACGTCGAAATCGATTCGAGGGACGAAGCAGCGGCGTCGTGAAATTTAAACATTGAATGTTTTCGCCGGCAAGGATTGTTCGCGTAATTAATTAAAACGCGCGTCGCGGTATCAGTGATATCGCATCGCCGTAACGCTGTTTGCCCTGCCCATGAATGAGGCACAGATTAACTGGCGCGTGGAAGATGAACCGTTAGGATAAAGAAGATTCATCGTGTCGCAAACTTGTGCAGTGTGCAGTTCGAGGATTAATCAAAAGTTCGCGTGTTAATTCGGTTTAACGTAGCACAACTCTCGGCCGTCGTCATTCGCAAAGCGATGTGAGTTTGCCTTTGATGTGTATGTGCGTTTGTGGTGGTTACTTAAAAGAAGAATGTGAATTTAGTGCGTGGAGGCCTTCCACTTTTCATTCCGATGGAAGTATTCTTATTTCCGGTGAGTTTCAGTAACATTATTAACGTTATCAGATCTGATTTATCAGTTGTATTAATAATATCCTTTGCAGCAGATTTTTTTCCATAAAATTGTAGACTCTCGGAGCGCGCGTTTAATTATCTTTTTATTTATTTATTTAGAGCGTTATTAATATTTATTTAAATTAATCAGAATGCAATCTGATAATAATATGAAAAATATAATAAGGAAAGTGTAATGTAATTAATATGTATATCGAATAGGAGCAAGATTGCTATGTTTATTAAAGCATTAATTAAAACGTCAAATTTAAAAGAGACTACGATTAAAAGTTCAGAATTTTCGGGATTGAAGAACTCTACAATTTGAAATTATTTCACAATTACGTATTATAATACAATTTGCAGATATTTATTAATAATAAATTTCTTCGCGAAATTAAAATAGGTATATTTTCCAACAATCGCTATTATTTAAACGAATTCATTTAAACAAACATTTCTCATTAAGGAATTCAAAGATTTGCTAATTATCATTAATATTTCGACCAAACAAGCAACAATAATAAATATCTAAATATCTTTAATTGAAGGCATTAGCAGCTTCTGTTACGCATAAAATATTAACGCGTGTGGGCACAGTTTCGGGAAGAGAAATTAGTGCCGCGATAAATTACTGCAAGTCCGTTGAAATTGTTAAATCGCGAAAAGGGTTTTTCACGTTTATTTTTCATGAGCTCAATCGTAATAATAAAAGCGTCCCGTCCAATTTGTCGAACGGCCGGGGTGTCCGATAAGTTAGAATTAACGAGGGAAGATTTTCGCGGTCGCGTTGAATTCGCGGCGCGGCGCGGCGCGCCGGGGGTTAAACGGGACCTCATCGTTCCGATCTTCCGCATCACGCGGAAACATGGCGGGCGTTCTCGCTCAACAGTGAAATTCCTGTTTTTCCAACGGTAACCCGCCGCGGGGTTTCCGCGTTTAAATATTCCCGAAGTATGCAAATGCTGTAAATTCGCTGGAAAATATACCCGGCGAGCCCGAGCGCGGCCGAGCCATCGAATCGTTATAGATATCGCGAAAACGGGGAACACGCGCGCGCACAGCGAAAATGTATTAACCCGGTGTGGCCCGCCGATAATTTGCATAAACGGCCGGCGGAATTTACGCGCGGCCGCCATGTCGCGATCCTCCGCCCCGTCGGCTTCGAAGCGGATTACAAGTTTCCGACGATTTACGTGCTCATTATGCCTTTGTGAGCTGCGGCGGTCGGCGCCGAGGCGCACGGCAAGAAGTTTCAGACACTTCCGGAATAAACTCCAGCGCGATATATCTCCGGCTTCGGCGGTTACACGAGGCACGTAACGTTGTTCACCCTCTAAGCGCGCGGCTTAGCATATACACGTGCAATCTTTCGAGCGCAAACATAATTACGCATCCGCAGATACGACTGTGCTCGGCGAGGGGTTTAGTTTCGCCGGCGTCAATCGCGACAATGACAGACAAGGTTTGTACTCGAGAGAGGCTCGGCGTTTCCGTCGCAATTTTCTTCTCGGCGTTCCGCGCGGGTCAAAATCATAAAAATATCGCGCGGGGAAAAAATTCGCACTGATTCTATGAGCGAGGCGGTGATATTGTTCTCGCGTCTTCGCCGACGGGACACGCGTCCAATCTCATATTCTGTATTTCCTTCGAAAATACGCCTCTTGTGTTTGCAGCGTATCGGAAAAATAATCCCGCCGACGACCCGGCATCGGCGCGCGAAGAGCCCCGGAATGCAAATGCGTTCTATTGATAAATGCGGGGGCGGCTAACAAACACACGGCGCGCACACTCGCGCGGATGCCGATTGAATGAAATTTGTTCTGCTTACGTACATAAGACGCCTGATTTATCTTTCCCAACGCAACGGCGAAACGCGGATTACGTGCCCCGCATGTGTACACCAGGGCGCGTTTTCCCCGAGAAATATGCGGCGAGATTCGACACGGGCGTGGTAATGCGCGATCGCTTGCGCTATCATCGCGCGAAATCGTTTATCAGCGCCTTAATATTCACGACGAGAACGGACCGCGAGATGCGAAACGGATGTCTATATACAAAAGCGAGATTAATACTGACATCAACGTGAACACGCGTGCGAGAGGCAGCTGCTCGGTAAAAGCTCGCACACTTTTGCTACGTATATACGCGGCGTAATCGCCATATTTACTATTCAAGTTGAAGAACACCGTTCACGATATAGTTGAGGGGAGAATCTCGCGGGAACCAACTCTCTTACTTTCTTACACGCAGATTAACCGTCGTCGCTAAAACTCAGGGAGATCCCTCGACTTTCGCCCCACGTAGCCCCGCTCGCAAGATTACTTCAGGCAGTTGGGAACTTATTTCATGCTGTAAATGGCCTCGCTCGCGGAGTACGTCCGTACAGTAAGTCTTCGGCTATGCGATATCCAAGATTGAGAGGCGGTGAATAGGACCTTCGCTCGGTGACGCCGGGAAAGCCGCAAGTTTTGATGAAATGCATTCCCCGAGTCGCGGCGGCTGCTGTGTAAGAAGGCTCCTCGGTAGGCGCGCGCGTAGGTTTCAACGCGTTCTGGTTAGACGTCGGCGCACACGAGACACGAAACGGCGAGATCGAGACAGCGCGCGAACAAGAGAATTCATCTCTTCGTCGCCGAGCGAACTCTTCTTCCCGGGGTCTACTTCGACTTCATCTCGAGTTGTCCCCGTTTCGCGCCATAATCAGAGTTCAGCCAACTTCGCTCTTTCTTCGCTTCCGCCGCGGCCTCCCCCTTCAACTCCAGACGTATTACTCTTTCTTTCCCGCCGTTCCTGAAGTTTCTTTCCGGCGTGAATGGAATCGTGCCGGTTCAAAAATCAAAGATCCAAGATTCTCAAATTGAAATATAAAGAGGTTTCGCAGAGAACCTAACGATCCGGGAACTTAAAACTGCATAAGATTACAATGGCTCGACAAAGAAGTAATCGTGGTGGTTCTGAGTCTTCCAAATTTAAAGAATATTGAAACGTAAATTTTACGTAATATAAAATTATGTTTCTACAATAAATTGCTTAAGTTTATGGCTGATTTCTTATCTTTATAATTATTTTGCTCTCAAACTTTAATTATTTAATAAAATTATTTAATAAAAAAAAAGAAAAAAAATATTTGTACTATCTCGACACATTTTTTAATAGCACATTTCAATTTATCTTTTAAAATTAACAATTTCAAAAGAGGCTTATTAAATCTCAGACGTTCCGAGGGCTTGCTGGATCTTAAATATATAGAATCTTTTACATCTTAAGCCTTTTAAATCCTAGATCTTCAGATAAAGATTAAGATTATATCTCTTGGTATTAATAAGTTTTGGAATTAAAAAATTTTCTTATTAAATCTTCATGTCTCATCTTTAAGATTCTTATGCCCGAAAACTTTGCGCTCTTGATATTCCTTTAATTATTAAATCACGAGATTATTAATTTTCCATTATACCACTCTTATTGTCCCATCTTCTTACCTTCCTTCAACACTCTCTAATTTTTATCCTTACAACTTTTTACGTAGCTTCGAGGTTTAATCATTTCAATTGGGTTATTTATTATCTTATTGTTTCATCAAAATAGTTATTTTGCAAGCGCCTTGTTATATAATTACAAATAAAAAATAAATATACAGCAAATTGTTTTTTTTCTTTTCTTTTTTTTATGATTTAACAATTGAATAACTATACATTGTCTTGCAGTAACGAGGTGGCCGTTTATTAACTCAGTTACTAGTCGCGATATTAATTGGATGACAAAAGTTTATTAGCGTCTGTGTGTTCGCAACGCAATCGCGCGCAGCGCCATGTCGGCGCGTTATATCCCGTCGAAAATTGCGAGCGGGGAATCCTGTGGACGCGTGGAACTCGGCCAAATGCGATGTGCACACTATGACGCGCTGTATCTCGTGCGCGAGAGAAAAATGTCTCACTTTACACCGTAGTTTTAGTATCGCCATTTAAGTAACATATCGCGGTAACTTCGCCTACCATCGAGCTTCGGCGCAGCGGATCGATAATCCGTCGTGGCGCATTTCATTACGATATCGCATCTTTGGCGCGTTTCGAAAATTATTAGAAGCCGAATCTCTCTCTCTCTCTCTTTCATATATTTTAAGAATTAAATTATTTGATACTTCTAGATAGAAGAATTCTAAATATTCCTTAATACTCCTTCAAAAGTTCAACAATATTTCGAAATTATTTAATATTTTTAAAGACCGAAATTCTAAAATCGCAAAAAAAAAATATGTGTATTATTCCCTAATCTGGAAATTAAACGTGAAAATAGTTTTCGTATCGTGCTTTGCGCAGTTAGAGATTTTTTAATTACTAAAGACCCCAATTACAAACTACGAAACAAAAATCATGCGACTTACCAATCTGCATAAGCTTCAACGGAGTTGTAAAGTTCTGCCGGTGGCTGTAACATAAAATAAAACATTTTAATGTAGACATGTTAGTATTTAAATTAATGTAAAGATAAAGCGTTATTTTTAAAAAGATTTTTTAAAAGAAAAAATATATATTTATAATTTAATAAACTGTAACAATAGAATCGATTAATTTAGGCAACACACCAATTTTTTACAAATAGGAAACGTGATATTAGATTAGCTCGACATTACTTTTTTCCGCATCTTTGTTTGTTTCTTTACTAAGAATAAAGAGCCGCCTGTGCCTGAATCGTTTGTTCTACAAAAGCGAGCAAAGACGATCTCCTGTGATTGAACGACGGGGACGATTATTGTCCGAGATGTAATTTGATTCCCGCCGCGTTTAGAGCGACAGTTCGATCTTGGTTTACGGGAGCGCCGTAATACCTCGGGATGTCGGGATCTTAGAACAGAATCAACCGAATGGTAATCGTCTTGCAGCGCATCCGGATTTCGCAGCGAAAATAGTTAATCCGATCGATTCTCCCACTGGCGTAAGGGAAAGAAAATGTTTTATAAATAGCTGCTGGATAAAAATCAGCTGTGTAAATTTAAAAGACGTTATTTACGGTCAATACAGTTATTTGTCTCGCGATACGAATCGAAGTTACCGCGAACGGAAACGCTTCGCGGCTCCTCGATTGAGTGACTCTTCTCACTTCTCGGGGCTTTTCTGGAGAACGGCGACGTTGATTTATAGAAAAAGTTTGCGCCGCGTGTGCCCCGCGCGCGCATAGAATCTTGTTTCGGTAGCGTTACGTCGTTGTAAGTTCTCGGGAATCGCGGGAGTTCGAGCCGCTCGATCTTGCCGGGAATGATGATCTGCTGGGAAAAGTTTACCGGTGAATCAAGATTCGCTAAGTTTTTATTTACTGGTAAGACTTATTTACCAGCGTAAACGTGCCCATAATTTTCTCATTCTTCGCGTCCATATTGCACTTTCCGAGAGTGCAATAAGTTACAACATTGTCGCGATATTGCTCGGCGTCTCGCCGGGTCCTGTAATGCGGCGTCTTTACATTGTCATGTGATTACCGTCAGGCTTAAACTGTCCTAATAACTTTGAGCGCCGAGTAGACGGAAATGTAGTTTGCAACCAAGACTCGCAGCGGAATCTAAGGGTGGAAGTACACGCTGTACGGTAAAGTTCTCATCTCTCCATCTTTTTGAAATATCATCGAGCCGATACCTTATTCCTCGTTCCACCCTATTCTTTTTCAGGCCTTGACAGCCGTTGTACCCGTATATAGGTATAGGAATGCGCGTACGTGGTAACGGGGACCACTAATGCCTCCATGAAGATTTATCGTCTCGTGCCAGACGAGGGCTGTTACGTAAGGCTAAGCTCTCAGGGTCGTGGCGTCAAAATCGAGCCCGAGCGGTCCTCGTCCTCGCAATCGTGTAAATCCCAATGAAGTGGAAGCTACTCGCGATTCCGCGCGGATATCCCCCCAAGATCCACTGCATATGCGAAACGGAAACTGTATGCGTTACCTTTTAAATCCGCCGCCGCCGCCGGTTTATGACTTCGTCATCGCGCCGTCCCGTTTACGACTGCAAAGCCGGACTTTATATCCGCGTCGCATTCATATCGCGCTCAAATCGCGGTTAATGCTCGCACCACCGATTTGTGATTTACGAGATCGGGGGCAAACGCGCGATACCGTTTTTAATGAATAGCCCGTGGAATTACGATCGAATCAATTTCTATGGAGCGCATTCGTTACAATCGTAATATCGGACGATTTTTTTTTTTTTCCTTTTTTTTTCTTTTTTTGGCCGCGCTTCAATTTTCCCCCAGAGATCGCGCGATGCGAATTTTGACGCTTCATATCCAGATTTTCCAGATTATCCGAAAGAATTCAAAAATATGACGTGTATACGTTATATATTGACAAAGATTCTCATGTCGAACTTATATTTCGAAAAATGTAACATAATAAAATCCCGCATTAAAGCTGCATTCAAACAGAATATAAAATTATTAAAATTTGGTAAAAGCATTGAATACATAATAGACTCTAACAACACAATCTGAAAGTATTAAACTCTCGGTATTATAGATTAAAAATTATCAAATTTTCGATTAATTTAATGAAAAATAACAAACAATAGCATAGTATTTTAAAGATAAATTCAAAAATAATAAAGACTTCGTAATGCTACGTTTTATTTGCTAATAAAAAATTATTATTAATAAATACAAACAATTATTAATACGTAAAAGCAAAGATTAAAATTAATCCAAAAAAAAAATTAAAAGTTTAAAGAAAATGGTGGCGAAAAAAACGTTAACGATAACAAAAATTAATAATCAAATTAAAAGTTTTAGCTATCCCTGCAATCACACAATATCATGTATAAGTATGTATTCACATTTGATTTGAAATTCACGCAATAATACGATACAGTTGGGAATGGCCCGCAATATCTGAAGTTCAATTTTATGAAACTGATTCGTGGCTCACTCGACCCTACCCTCGGCGCTTTCAGTTTCAAGAGCGATCCATCGTGGTCCATATCTACGGTCGATTTCATATCTGGGAATCCCATACGGCGGTAGACCCACCCTTGCTTCTCGCGAGTCGCGGGAGATAGATAGGAGGAGACCGAGAGAGAGAAAAAGGGAGAGAGGAAGCGAGGCGGATAGAAAGAGGGCGGGAAAGGGCTCCGAGCAGCAAAGCGAGAAAATCGAGTGGATACATACGTTAAGCTAGATTACGTGTCCGGCGGCTAGATTGCGGCGGGGTTGTATCTGCTGGATTTATTAAGCAGCGCCATATGTATCCAGTAACGTGACACCGGCGTTCTGAAGGCTGAAGAATTACAATTTCCAATGGCAGATCATTGGCACGGAGACGGGTCAAGCCGTCGGCCGCGAAACCGTTACTCGTGTCCGGCGTCACGAGATGTTTACGTACGATTTAATATGCCGGTCCGCGCACGCAAAACGCCGCTTTTTGCCGAAGTAACTCAAACAGGGTTGATTGCGAATGCAAATATTTTACGAGTTTTCGAAAACAGACGTTGCTTTAATTATGAATTTGAATTTCTGGCTGCTGCCGGAATTTCATTTAATATTCTTGGCTGAATGTATGTATTTAGAGCGACGTTGTACCGTCAAATTTTCTCAAATCTCTATACTCTATTTTATTTAAGCCGATTCCGCTGCATTGCTTTATTTTTCGGATAATTTACATTAAATCTTTGGCCGCGAATATTTAATTTCAAGTAATAAAAAAAAAAAGAAAAAAGAAAACAAATAAATAAATAAGTAAAAATTAAAGCAACCTTATGCGCAATGAAAATTCACTGATGAAGTGTGCAAATTCCTTAACGAATAGAAATCAGGCGCAGTACGGGATTTTGAACAGTATGTACTGCGGAATAAACGATTCATGCAAATCTAAGCTGTACGTGGTGGCGAGTGCGCGAGTTTCCGTGCTAATTGGAAAGTATTTAAAACACGGGGAAACCGCAAAGAGCCGGAGGTAGCCGTATCGTTGCAGGCATGGCTGAACGGAAAGAATTTCTGCAGTGTAAATTTCCAAACTATTTGCGCAATTTACTTTTATTAAACCATTTTGCGAGCGGTCCTCCGGTGGCCCACTGGCACGTGTTGATCGAATTTTTCCCGATAATCATAATGTAAAAAAAATATTTTTCTTTTATTTTTTTTTTAAGTGAAATTGCCACGGTATCTATTATTAATCTTTATTATTTTAGAATATTTTATAAAATTAATATTTATAAATAATAAATTGATATTGTTAATTAACATTTATTAAATCGGTTGGAAGAGAAAAAAACTTCTACAAACTGTATTATTATTTGTGCTCAATTTTTTTTTTTTATAAATAATAAAGTAAGAATGTTTTTCTACTGTGTATTTTTTAATTTTAACTTGTAAATTATGTGGTCTACTGTTCGTAGAGAGAATTTACGCTTATCTCTGCTTTATTTTGTATTTCAGAATTATCTCGTAATTTATTTTACGCTTCTTTATTTGTTGAACATGCGCTCTGCGATTTGTTAACTTTGCTATTAGCGATCCTTCTTTTTTATCTGTTCACCCGTCGTATTTCGAAGTCTGGCTGCCGATACGTTCCGATTTTTCGCCATCGGTGACAGCTGCCAGAGCGTTATCGAACCCTCGAAACACAGCCGGAGTCGATAATGCACGAGTCGGTTGCAATGAAAACCGCAATAGCCAAGAGCGGGCGCGAACCTGTTTCACATTTTATCGCCCACCGAAACTGATGTCGGGTCGTGTAAGCAGATAAATGCCTCAGCTACAAAGCTGCAAGTTATCGCGAAATTAGATTTTCTTTTTTTCACGAAATAAAGAACGTTTGAAAATTTTATGCAATTCGAGATACTTTCAAGATACGAATAATTTTTTTTTTCTGAGATACATCTAATTTTTTTATTCGCTAGCTTGGCGGATGCAATTCTAATTAATTAAAACTGTCTGGGAGCGCCGTCGAGGCCCTTTATCCATACGACGGATTTTTCTTAGCTTCACGCAAGCTTTGCACGTGTTTCAACGCACGTCTACTCGTTAATTGGCCGCTGGCGTTGTTCGGATTTCAATTCGATACGCATGAAATCGCCGACTCTGTATCTCCATCGACGCGTCTTATTGAGAGAGAAGCGCACAAAGCAAACAGTATAGCGATACGCGAATTTCGCACGGCTATGTTCTATTAGCCGGCACGTTATTCGCGGCAATCGCTCGAAACGGTACAATTTAACATCACGTTACACACCATGGGCAATCCACCGTCGGGGCTTTACATAGGGGGTTTTGTGTTACAATTATCTGCCCGGAAGCACGAAGCACACAACTGGCGGTTAGCCGGCTACCGCCGCTTCTTGTATCGCCGTAGCCAAAGCGTGCTCAATGTGCGGATAAACGCATTCGCTGAATTCTTTCCTAATTATTCCCACCCGAAATCTCCGATCGCTTCATTCCTCGGGGAGGAATCTCGGGACGGCGACACGTTTCAGTCGCAGAAACTCTAGTGGTTCCAAACGAATAATTAGCGGACTTCGATACTGTCACTTTCATACTATTTCCTGAAGGGTGAATCTTGTAACTCGGGAAAATATAACACTTCCTAATTTGGAAACTTTATGCCTGCACGTATACTTGGAAGTTTCGCAATTTAAAAATCTCGCAACTATTTAAAACTTAAACTCGAGCTTTGGAGTTCGGAATTTCTTTCAATATCGAATCCAATCAGCGGTTTCGGTATTGCGGGCGCATGACGGGCGGGATTCTCGGCCGCTCGGATTCCCGATCACTTCGATTTGCGGCCACGATTTTGCGAGTCGTGATCTTCGAAACGAGCTACAACGCCCAACGCTGGCACCTGAAATGTGCTCCGTGTATCATCGACTTATCCTCGTTTCTCCTAGCGCACGGATCGCGAAATGTGTCTGTCACGTACGTGTACTGTAATACCCGAGAGAGACTGAATGTACCTACATCGTGGCGTACCGAGGGCGCAGATGTCATATCAGAACATTAGCATCGGCCTGCGGGTGCCTGATGGTTTTCGACATCACGGAAACATTCGTCGCGTTATCTTGCGTCGCGGGATCTTAGCACGCGATAAGAGCCGAGTAAATTTGGAGGAACTACATTGTGATATTGCATAAAATTTGCTCGTTCCTAATCTTTCGTTTTCATTTTATTCAATGAGCGTACCAAATAACTTGGGAAAACGACGTGAATTAAGAAATAAAATTAAAAGCTGTCACATTTTATATAAATTTTACGTAATCAATATTTTCAAGATTTAAATCAGTCACGTATTATAAAAAATTGTTCAGCATTGATTTTTTTATTTAAAAAAAAACTCTTTTTTTATTTTACTTTGTTGCTTCCAGTAGTCCAGCTTGTGCTTTTTATAGAGAACAGTTTGAACATGCAGATGTGTATTTGCGACACCGAGGCCGCCAAATTTTTAACAGGATATATAGTTATGCGGCTGTAGTTCAGCCTCGCGATTATTTTGCATGCATGCTGGAGAGTAAATTTCACGAAAGGGTTCCAAGGAAGTAGGTTGGGATTTGAATTTAAACGAGGACCCTATCCACTCGGCGTCGGTGTCGAGCTTTCCGGTCTCGCATGCGCGGGCGACAAGTACCGCCGAAAATTATTTTTGGACACGCTGGAGAAAGCAACTTCCGCCGCGTCCCATGCAAAATAGAGTGTACATGTGCGAAATACGGAATACATTACAAAATTTCGGAATCGATAAGACGATCGTCCGAGCCCGGGCGTCTTTGCGCCGCGGAAATTTTATCTGCAATTATATTTCAAGTTTAAATTCGATCCGCGGAGTTATATTATTGCCCGGCGATGAAACCAACTTAATTTGCAGGCTCAATTAACTAAAAGTACGATCTTGTTATTCGTTTACAGTCCCGTAGCTTAATCTGAAAACTCCTTACTTTGCAATGTTAACTCCGTAACAAGGTCTTCACTTAAATTTTCGTTAAGGAAAAGTTGCTCCTAATTTTATTCAACGAAGCGTCTTCGCTGAAAACGCTCGCAACACGCGAGAAATCTAGTGTTAGTGGGGTCCTTCGCCTCCCATTTCCGTGTAGTTCTCAAGTTGCCACGTTGTTGTTTTAGAGGTTCTAGATTTTAGTTCAGTCGAGTTTCAGGATGTTGCTCTAAACTTCACGGATTCTTGACGTATCCTTTTACGGATCTCTTTTTCGCGAAAGTTTTATCGCGGCAGAGACAACGCACGCGCGATTCGCGGTCAACACCGTTTGGTTAAAACTCAGTTTCCCGGTGATGTTTTCGCAGCTTCTCCAGCAGAATTTACGGACACTGTCGCAGCGCAACAAATTCCGATAAAAAAAAAAGAAGAAAAAAAACGAAAAAAGAACTCCTATTAGGACAATAGCAATAACGTGAAATTACCCGAGTGCATGTCGCGCTGACTTTTCATTCTCGACCTCCGGCTGACCAACGATTTACCATCACCCTTGCGTCTTCTTTTCTTCTCGGCGTTTGGCGCGAAACAAACGAGGCGGAAATTTGCAGGACCACTGGAAACACGGCGCAAAAACGTCACGATGACAGCAGCGTTGTTCCATGATACCGCGTTACCTTCTCGCGACCGCCTGTCCGCCAAGAAATATTCATCGACAAGTGAAAATTAACGCCGGTCGTTTATCTCGCTTCGGAACCGAGTGCCGTTCGCTTTAATTCAATAGAAATAGTTTTGCTAGCGCCCGAGTCACATATGTTTTTATTATATTTTTACCGAATTGATTTAAATATATCAGCGCGCCGTGATGGCAGACAAATATTGAATCTGACTCTATATTCTATTTCCCAGGAGAGCAAAATTTATATATAAAATTTCCAAATATTATATAAGACGCGTGAAGCGCGAAGCAAAATGAATAAACAAAAAGTGGCTGAAATAAATGAAGAAAACGCGAAGGAATCAAATATCTCCGTATGTCATCAAAGATATTCCCTATGTGAATATCGATTTACCGAATCGGGATTCTATAAAAATTTATAAAACCACGTATCTTTTACTTTTGTAACAATGGGGTGTCGCAATATGATTCCGCGAAATAAAATACTTATGGACTGTGGAATCTTCACCAGATTCGAGGTTCATGCGGTCGAAGGAAATTAGATGTTGGCTTTGTAGAAAAAGAAAAAAAAAATCTAACGTAATAATAATTTTCAAAGTAATTACAAGTTTTATATTGAGAACGAAACATGTTTCTCTCGATTACTCACTAAAGATACGCGATGGGAAAAATTTCCGATGCCGCAAACATTCAGCGTGTTTCAATCGAAGCAATCACGCGACGGTATTAGCAGCATTAGAAGGTAACAATTGATTATTGAATTTGACACAGCACCGTGCTTAAATCGCTTTTCAACGGGAATTTCTGGTTACATCTCAGTACGGAAGCACGAAACACGTATTCGGGTAATTGACAAGCGTGCGGAGAGTTCTCGATAATTCGACGGGCTGCAAATTCGCACATGCACGTGCCGGGTAAAGGTAAACGATGTACACAGTGTCCCCCGATCTGCATTCAATTACCGCTAATCTCATTGTTGAATAAATAATGAAACGTCAGCGTTCAGGGATAACTAGAGCAGTATATTTTATATGCCAGGTAAAACGTATCGCGATCGCGAGATGGTCGTGTAATGCGATTCTTGCAATTTCGTTTCCTACTTTATAATTTTTTCTTTTCTATTTTTACGCCCTCGATAAATCAATATTAATTCTCGTTATTCGTGTCTCGGGGCGAGACCTCGGCGAATTTCACACAATGATTTGCATCGGCAAAAGGAGAACCGGCGACTTACTGCCACGGGAGCATAATTCGTCTGCCTCGCCGGCGAAATTTGTTCGTAGGGACGTTACTATCCCGAACTTTAGAGCAAGTTTCACAAAAGACTCATGGTAGGTACAAGGGAGGTCTTAAGGGGGACTGAGGGTACATCCCGGTCTCCGTGGGCGGAGAAGATGGACGTATTGTCCTAAAATGCATCCTTTCCAAAGTATGCTTAAGAAGCTATATGCGCGCGCGCAGATAATGCGCCTACATTTTTTTCTTTCTCCTTTTCTTTTCTTTTTTTTTTCTTTTTGCAGCGCACACTGAAAAGCAGGTATATTAGCAACAAGTTTATTCCTTAAGGAATCTGGAATTTTTTCATAGGAAAAGTTTAATAGAGTTCACTTATCGCGAGCAGTCATCTCGAACTTTCCTATAAAACGGAAGCCGGCGAATTAAAAATAGGAAGTATTAAAAACAACGTTTGTTATGTTGCAATTATACTATCAAGACTTGCAGATAAAAAGTATTAACGCTTTTAAGTAAAAAATATTTCATTCCTTATAGTGTAATTCATAGAAACATATTGATGTCAGAGTTTTATTATACGTGCCGAGTTAATTAGTGGTTAAAGAATCGAGCCATTAATTTAATTCGCTCATTTATTCGTTCTCCGTCCCATAAATTTCTGCTGAATGCAATAATCTCCATTGATTTTCTTCGAAAATATCATTACCACCGATGCAAGCGGAGAGAAGGGCGTTCGTGCGTATCGGAGGCGACATTGCTGCAGTTGCAAGTGAGGGATGAGGGCAGAGGATGTCGCGGTGGAGGCACTCTACTGACGGATCCGCCAAGAGTACGAGTTCAATTTTCCAATTTCCCGGACTGTCACTCTTCCCCTCGCGGCCGTTCGCCCGGAATATTTCCCCGATTTGCCGGTCGCAACGCCATGATTTCTCCCCGCGCCTCCCCCTCAACACCTAGCCCAGTTATTTAAGATTCCCGCGGGCGCTCCGTCTTCTGTTTTAAAAATCACTCCCGTCCGCTTAGTATGCCAGGACGGCTCGTGCTAGTCGACTGTGATATTGCCTTTGCGCCCTCACCCTCCGCCCTTCCGGCGCCCTCCGCCGACGCGACCGTCCCCCATCCCTCATTCAGCCCCCATCGGCCTTGTCTCTTACCGTTTCTTTGTCTCAGCTTTTACTCATTCGATCCCGCATACTAGAGAACAGATCTCGGACTATCCGCAAGTGATATAACTATATATATATACTCAGCCGCTCGCGCGTTTTAAGCCCTCTCCAATTCCGAGATTTAAGGATTTTCGAGACACTTAATTCCTAGACAGCAAAATTCCCGGAGGTCCAGGAAGATGTACCGTGCAAATTATATATTAGGGTAATGCACGTTACAATGAAATGTCGTGGAGGATATTCGCAAGACGTAAAACTTCTTAACGGCGCCCGGCTGTTTTAAATACCGGAGGACCGATATTAAGTCGACGAAAAGTATTCTCGTCATTTCGGTAAAGTGTCTGCAAGTTCGGGAAGAAAGCGTCGATGGGAATATTTCTCGAGACCGACCTCGAAAGAAAGTATCTGATAGCTTTAATTATGTCACTTATCCGCAGTTACGACATTTTCCGATAATTACTGGGGAATCCATAGAGCGTGTCTTACAAAATAAAAGAAGCCGGGGGTATCGGTGAAACAAGCTAGATAAAGTTTCCCAGGGAGTTTGCTCGGGTTAAAACTCGGCGATTCGGTAACGATTTGATTGAAACCGTCAGGGCATTTACTTTTTCAATGCGTGGAACGTAATCGGAGCTTGTTACCGGCTTACCCTGTCTCGCAAAAGTAACATCCAATTGTGCCGCCACGATGGACCGTTTCCTCATTCTCGCAAGACGCTATTGGCATGCGATATTCACCGAGGAAACAGTATGAGAAATTACACTTGTAAATATTTTACGGCTACAAATAAAAATGCTTCCCTCCGTTTATATTTTTATTCCCCTCCTAGTATCGTACAGTTATGAAGGGACCACATTGGGAACTAACAGTTCAAGATTATGGAATTGGATATTTTTGAAAGTAAGATTCCTCTAAATTTCCAAAGCTGTAAAAACGCGATATGGAGATGATTACATGCACCGAATATTATTACATTTTATTATTCTCAGTTGAAAATTTAAATATAAGAATAAAAAAAAATGATAATAATAAAAACAAGAATTAAATTTAGAAAAAAAAAGTTATAAAATTTAAATTTTAATTCTGAGAATACTGATAGTCATAGAAATGTCAAAGATTTAAGATTAAAGTGGAAGCGTTCTCGATAAAAATTGAAAATTGAGTTACTTAATTTCTTGTGTAGCCATATCCATATTAAAGACGGGGATTTGAACAAATTTCATCGGGGTTAATAACTTGAAGTTAAATCTGGAGAAACGGCATCGGCCATCCCGGATAATTCTCGCGATGAGAGCTGTACGGTAGCGGAAAGTTACTTTCATTTAATTGGGTATAGGGCCATCGAGAAGTTCTCATCGAGATGCCGATAGATTCTCCGTGATAGCGGAGTTCCAACCGGTATCTCTGCAACTCCGTGCTGACAGCAGTCTGACGAAACGTGACGGGCTAAAATCCAATTAGCGATAATTAAGGTTTCCACGCGACTTCGCGCTAAGATGCCGAATTTTCTCGCTCTTTCGGCTCGATTAACCCCTGTAACGAATACCAAAGACGTAATTATGATACATGCACTCTTGAATCTTAACGCGCCCTTCGTGTACTAATTACGTCTTTTTCATTTTATTATTCGATCCTTTTTTGTTTTATACTTTAATTTGAATGTAACGTTTGAATATGAAGAGTTTTCCATTTATAATTTTAAATGCTTGTAATATTTTATCGTCAAACTTAATTTTTGCGACTTTTAATACCGTTAAATTTCCAAAACTTGCAATTATATTTTATTGGATATAGTTATTTTTCTTTTTTTCTATTCTCATTGATTGCGATGACAATTTCGCGTTCCCAAGTAAATTCATTCTATTACGGCGGGGAGTCTCCTTTTATTGCCACGATAGAGAAAAGTTACGCATTGAGCAAGTAATAAGAAGGAGTTTTATTAGCTTCTCCGAAAGCCCTTTCCTAGGATGCATAAAGACGGCTGTTCAATGAAGTCATTAATACCCCCGGTGAGCTGACCGACTTTCTCGGGTTTAAGGATATTCATTCGTCTATGACTTTACAAGAAGTCTAAAATAACGAAAGATATTTCGAGGCACTTTACTAGAAGGTATTTCAAATTAAATATCAATATTAAAAGTTTGCAAGAACAACCCGAGTGGAATTTGATTCCCACCGTTACCTAATAATTAGTTAACTAATTCGTGGTTTATCTCGTTCCTGTCTAGCAAAACTGTCCAGCACCGAGCTAGAAACGTAACGTTTAAAGCGTCTCGATATTAAACAATTATTACTCTCTAATAACGAGTCGAAAAAGCCAAATATCTAAACGTTTTTCCGCGCGTACTAGTCTACTACGAATAGTAATCTGTCTCTACGCGCGCGCTCTCTATTGCGGCGGTCGCTGAACTCCGGGCCCGCCTGGCGTCACCGTGTCTGCGTGAACAATGATGGCTGCCGGCTGACGTAACGCCCACGTGCTCGTAGTTGATCGCGGCGGCCGGCGGGCCCGGAGGTCAGCGGCCGCGGCAGTCGAGCGCGCGTTGCGCGCGAGTCAATACGCGTAATAGGTTAGTCGCGACGAAAAACGTTTAAATATCTACTTACAATTAGACACATGGTCCGCGCCGGACAGTGATTAGACGATCAATACCAGACAGATTTTGTTTGTATATTTAGTCTGCGCGATCTAACTACTAGCTGCAAAATTAGATTATTTAAATAAATTTTTACTCGGGGAGATCGACAATTTAAATTATTAAAAAATTATTAAGACTTTTGTTTCTCAGCGATAAAAATTTCTAATCAGTGCGTAAAAGAATTTAATCGATGATAACAATAATAATGCGCGAATGTGCCGCTGTAAAAATGATGAAATATAAGTAAATCGTATACGCGGGGGTGTCGCAGACGATGAATGACACGAATTCAGAACGCGAACCCCGTGGGTCTCTGCAATTTGTTTGTTTTATGACCGGCCTTATGGCGGATTCGTGTTGCGTATTATACAATGCGTTTGTCGCTGGAAATTCCACGTCGCGGCAAGACGAACTGAAGCGTCAACCATGAAGCGCATTAATAACAACTCGCGCTTGGTAAAAACCGCACATTTTTTCGATCATGTTGCAGCTTAATACTCCCGGCCAATTCAATGCAACCGCGCACGTTCCGGTTTCGTGACACGTACAATAAGCGCGTGGAATATGCGTGCAATAAACACATTCAGATTACGCAATTGAACAACAATAATTGAATTTAATTTTTAATTTCTTTGTTACGATAAACAATAAAGAATCGCTTCTTTGTAATATAATTCAATCCGGTGTTGCGGCTCGATGTTCTAATATTCATAAGAGAAACGTTCGCGCTCGTATACCAGAAGAAATTTTGAAAGGATTTCTCTTCTGGACGCGGGCGGCTCAATTGATAAATCCCCGATTCATTCCCGGAATTCGTAGAATTCTGCTATCCGGTTTAAGAAGTCCCGGTATGATGTCTACGTGAGTCTGAATGCTGTTTAATATTGAAAAGAGCGAGGACCGGTCGGCGTCGCTACACCGTCGAACTCCGACGCAGCTACATTAAAGATGCTCGTGGGATATGGCGAAGTTTCGATACTCATCCAAACGATCGGCCTCCTCAGCGTTTCCAGTAAGTGTCACGTCCCCGAAGCAATGCCAGAATTATTGATAACCAATTCCTAGTCAGATCTAGCGTCCCCGTGAGGGAGCGCGGGGCGAAGTGGTAGCTTTTCAAATTGCGCTTTGAATCGTGAGATATACTCGGGATCCGTGGTAATTGGATTCCTGGGTCATCAGATACCCGAGTTCTTGCACACTTGGGAACGGGTCCCCGGGTACCCGCTCAAGTACGCGGGGAGTCGTCAATTTCCTCACATTCTTTAATTTCCATGCCGAAAGACACCGCGATACGTGTTCCGTGCGTCCCTCGATTTCTATTACGCGACGATTTAATTTGTTCTCGGCATTTCTTTTCTTTTATTTTTCTATTTTTTTTTTCTTTTTAATATAAAAAAAAAAGAAACGAGTGCACGGAATAATTTACATGCTCGCCGTAATAACACGAAGAGCCGAAATCACGTCGGCTGGATTAGGTGGACGTTACATTGAAGAATTGCGGAAATGTGGGTGCGGAATGTATCTCGTGAAAGTATCGCGGATGAATCGATGGGGAAAAAAAGTGTGGCAGAACGCGAGCGAGAAGGGACTCGTTACGATAATTGGACTGGTGTTAATTTATTTTAGTGAATCCACGAGGCGGCGCGACACCGACTCGGCAGCACGTCAAATAAGTTTCAATTTGTATAACGAATTTTCCCTCTCTTAGAGAGCGGCATCAATGAGATACAAGAGTATACCGGGAACGGTCCAACAATACCAGCAATTATCGCCAAAAAGTTTAAATGCTGCGTTAAATATTCAGCTCTAATTGAGGTGACGAAGATCTATTCGCCTTGCGATTTATTTATCGCCTAGCTCGATTGCAATCAGAAAAAAAGAGAAATTAAAAAAAAAAGAAACAACGAAATCCCAGCTTTCTCCAATTATGAATATTAAAATGTAAAACAAACAGCGACGAAAGTGCGGGTTGTAGTAATTTAATTAAACGAAATACTTGCGCGATGAATAAAGTTGGCCGAAAAGGTTTTCTCGTTCCGCGCAATTGTACACGCAATTATTATTATATCATTATTATCATTGTGTACAATTTATAGAACAATTTATCTTAATTTATTTCACATCCTCGTGCTTGAGATAAACAGTTTCCAAGACTTTTATTAGTCCGGATTCCGTCATTTTTAATTTCCTTAATGATCCTTCAAGCTTCACGTTCCGCGTTAAGCCCTTACATCCTCACAAAGGAGCAATAATTTTTGCACTCGCTCGAGCGGAATTACATCAAACACGTTACATTACGTCCAACTACCCTCTTCGTTTTATCCCTCGTTCATTCTTATGTACGCGCCTCTTAATTCTGAAGTGACGTACCGCGATTCTCCAGAGGCGCTCCGAAAGAAGGGCGACCATCTTATCGGCTCCCTTAAGAGTTTCCTTGCAATTTCAGCCGAAATAGTACCGCGCGTGACACAGGCGGGCATTATCGCGTTAAAAACGCGAGGAGGCGAGAGCGCGACGTCCCTCCGGGAGGATTCACGTTCCGGAATGACGGCGATATCGCCCGTGGAGAAGCTAATCGTTGGAAAGCGGGATGTCAGGCATGTGCGAACGCGGGCGACATCGCCGTCGTCCCGGGGATGAATTATGCGACTTGGCGAGATCCTGGACCGGCTCTCCTTGCAAGTGCAACATGCGGAGCCATAAACCATTCATCGGTCGCCGCACGCTGCAACCGCAGATAATGCGTCGGACGCGATCCGCCGCGTGCGGGAATCGGCGCGATTGAACGCGCCGTCGCGCCGGGTCGATCGATCAATCAACGTTAAATGGCCATCAAATGGCCTCGCGACGCAACGAGGCTGTACGCGAATTTGTAAGCGCGGACAGCTGCGCGCAGCGACTCCGTTTTACTTGCCTGATCAATTTGCAGAAAATTTCACCCGCGAATGATTTTCCAACGTCGTTAATCCGAGCCGGCAAGAGTTTAATTAGTACAATCGAAATAAATCTGGCACCGTTAAGTACGTATACTTAATCTAAATGAGTATATCTTGATTACGCTTTCAGTTGATCTTAAATAAAATTTAAATTCGAATCGCTTTAAAAGTGAAGCTACGTGTCCGGAGTTTTGAAGCTGACGCAAACGTTATCTTTCAATATTTAACTATAGTATAATTTAGCCGCAGCTTAAGAGTTCCGGGTTCAAATTAAATTCGAATTGCGTTAAAAACATTTCAGGTTTCTTCGGAATTATTAATTAATTAGCGTGCTCGACCCCGAAAGTGTTTTACGCTGAAGCTCGCGAATAATTGCGAATTGCAATCAAATTCTCGTTAGAAAAACATTCGCCGCAGACTCATTAGGGGAGAAAAAGAACCGGTTTCCCAAATCCTCGAATCAAGAACGAACAATTAATTTCTAAGGCTCTCGTGCGACCGTGGTGGAAACGTCTGACGGCGCCGCCATCAGTTCTGGGAGCAAAAACTGGATAATAAGGTAGACGTTGCTTTGAGGATGCGGTTGACAGAGCTGGTCGCTGCTCGTCCTTAGTTTCCTTCGGCGCTGCAACGGCAGTTGCGATAGTAATCGAGGCGAAGTTTGCCCGGCCCGCTCCCTTTTGAGGGGGTGCATGTGAACGGCGCCTCGGATCGATCTAAGAAGGAAGAGCGACAGCGGGAACGCTGAGGTCGATGGTCCATTAAATGTGGATCGGACCACAAGCCAAATCGCGCCGAAGACGCCGGCGGAGTGCTGAAATTGCGTCGTCGTTGTCGCGAACTTTATTAACCCCACCATAGCCGGCTTTAAAAAGCACGATCGCCCGGCTATTGACGCGACATTTGTTCACCGTGAAATTCTCGCCTCCGCAACACGTGCAAATACAATTTCTCAATGTTGAAACACGATTTCCTTCGCGCCGTCGTAATATACGCGCGGTGTTTTTCCTTCTAAAGGCCGCTATTTGTTAACTAATATCTGCTCGCTGTATGTATTCTAGCAGGAGGAAATGTGAATGGCGACCGAAACAACACTGTTACCGCGCCGGCGGTCGACGGCAGCGCGTATTAATTGGCGAATCAACGCGTGTTACATGTATCATATATACATATTATATATACATATATATTTATATATATATATACTATATATATATATATGTATATACATACATATATATACACCCGCAGAATTTAATTACGGCTCACTAACGTCCCGGTGCTTTTTGAAGCTGCAACGCGGACGCGGCGTAGCCCTCGAATTTGCACTGTCGCGCGGATCGTGTTGCAACGATGTTACGTCCGACAGGGAATTGTATTTTAGAGCGCGGGCCGCGTCGCAATTTTTTTTCAAACTGTCCGGACACTCGACATCCCCGCGACCGCGTGCGTGTGCGTGTGCCGTGGCGCGGCGCGCGTCCGAAAAAATTTAAAAGTACGCGCACCGACAAAGTCGAACGTGCGACTCGACGCCCCTAGCAAAATGGCGTTGCCCGGCCGACAGGGTGATTTTTCACGGAGAATTTTTATTCGCGCGGAAACTCTGTCGGGCGCACTTAAAACGCGCGAAACAAATTGAAACGCCTCGAAACGCAGATTTACGATCGCCGGTCTCCTCCGGAGACCCAAAGACCCGCCATTACGTCGAAAACGTGAAGTAAGAATAGACCGAGCTTTGGATCATCCTGTATAGAGCTTGAATTACCCAAGAAATTAGTCGTGCGGAAAATGTGACCTGTATTCACTTGACTATTGCAGCCATCTTTAGATCGATGATTCCCTTTAGGAACGCAGTTGCCCGTTAAATGATGCATACGCGCATTCATCAAGGTTCCATAAACGCTCCGTTTTTTAGACCCTATTGCATTCCGCAAATTACTGCCGTCGTCTCTAATTAATAAAAGCTCTTTTATAACAATCGTTTGAGCTTGAAAAAAATAATCTGATCGCTGACTGCGTTGTCTAGCTGAATAAACATGTATTTCCGTTATTATTTTCTTCCTCAAGTAATTCTCGTTCATTAATTTTGTTGCGTTGCTTTATTTTATTATAAAATCTACAGCTTATTACACTTTTCATCGGATTAACCGATTAAATGACGTATCTGGTCGTTAATTGTTTATCGGCTGTAATTTTCATTGGTTAAAAAGCGCAGCTTCATCAGATAACGAAATCAGCCATCGGACATTATTTTCAAACTCTGCTTTAGGTCGCGTATCGTTTTCAATGCCGAGTCTCATTCCCGTAATTATTATTCCTGTCATTTCAATGCTCTCCCTCCGCTGTCATCCCTCATCTGTCGCAGCTGCGGGAATAAACTAACCAAATAGAATGTTGGCAGGAAAGCGACGAATGACAGAAAATCGACGAAGACACCGTTTATGTTAGCGTGGGTCTCTTTTAGGACTTGCATGTAGTCTAAAATGAAATCGGTCCCTCGATGCGCTGTCGATCGTTCGTATTCGCGTGCGCTACGTACACTTCGCATTTCCGTATTCGCTATAATAGCCGGCGCATCGAGAAAGCCCGAACGTAGGCATACAAAAGAGAACGTAACACGCGACGTTTCGTGAATTTCATTACCGTCGCCTAGCAGCAAAACCTGTGTTTTCCATCCTCGATCTCCCGTCAATGCATTACCGGCGGCATGCAGCTGTACGTATCGCCGCGAATCGATAATGCTCGGCATCGAATGCCACCGAACAACGCTCGTATCCCGCGAAAACGTCTGTCGCGAAACAGCGCACCGTGCGCTAAATTGTACGATAATATCGGTGGTGTAACAACGAAATAACTTTGTTCCGTTTCCTCTTCCACCAAGAGCAAAAGAAAGATAGAGAGAGAGAGAGAAAGAGAGAGAAAGAGAGAGAACAGACGTTACTGAATTGTTGTTGCTCAATGTTAATTTACATAAGAAAACAGAATCTTATACTTTCTTGTTCACCTCATCGTATTCTATCAAGTATACATTTTTCTTTCTCATGAATAAAGTGCGTATAATTCACGCAGTTTACATTACCGGAATCGATACTTGCAAATGAATTTATCCCGCGGCAGGTCAAAGGACACCAAAGTTATGCCGGCACTCGTAAAAGTCGTAAGACTGCAATCGTAAAAGTATAAAATAAAGAAATATGAAGCTGCCCCGGTTCCCAAGAGAGGCTCGCGAGAAAAGTGTATAAAAAAGAAGCATCGACCATCAACTCGCGTTCGGACTTCCGTCATCCGCGACTTCCGGTCGCCGCTGCGACTCCCAGTCCTTGCAGAACTCGGCGCGCGACGTTACCCAAACGGACGTTCGCGATTAATGAACTCGGCGCGATGTTACCCTGTGTACGGAGGCTGGCACATGAGCGGTGTGCACGTATGCGTCGTGTTGCACTCGACAGGGTCGCCGGAGAGTACCAGCGCGTTATCGATTAGATAGCCGATAAAACGAGCGCGCGCATATACACGCGCGCGTGCATGTGCGGAGACCGTGTTCGTACAACAGCCTTCTTTAACACTTTGCACGCCGGAAGCCGCTCTCGAGCGCCTGATCGAACGGCTATGCCCGTTGTCGCTGATGTACGTAACCTTGCCAGGAGATTGATTAAATTGCGAGCCCGCGTTTTTTTCCCCTCACGAGCCCGCCGGGCTGATTGCAAACTCCCTTTTTAGCCGCGACCAACTTCCAAGGATTTTAAATCACCGCCGCTCGGCGAAGTTAAGCGCCCCCTTCTCGTGATTAAACGGCCGTTTAGCAGAAACCAGATAGGACATTGTTTAGAGAAATAAAAAAAAAATATATAAAAATAAAAGGAACATGTAGAGTTTTTAGATTATTTTAATCGTCCCCTTGAAGATCGGAAATCGAATTCGATTCTCTATGTTTCAATCATTCAAATAAGCGCGCACAAATTTTTGTTTCGAAAAGTGCCCGGGCTGTCTTGTGTCACGTAATGTCGAGAAGATGAAACGAGACGTAAACGTTGGTACATTGAATTCGGCACATATTTTCCTGGCAAGGGAAAAAAAGAGGGTGAAAATGAGTAAAGCAAATATCTTTGGTACAGCCGGGAGATGTCGGGGAGATGTCAGACGCTGCGACTATTATTTTTGACGAACTCCGGGACTCGATTCCGCCACCGCGTTATTTTAGATTCAGTTTCTTCGCGGGCGATTTATTCGCAAGATAAATTCGTAGGACTATGATCTATACGTTATCCTGGCTGCGTAAAGCGGTAACCTTAAAAGAAGGTTACCGAAGTAGGTAATCTCTATTCAGATCGCTACATTCCCTAGGCGCACATTCCATTTACACATCGTAAATTTCAGGAGAAGCTCCCGCGATATCCGCGGAGAAGCTCACTTTCGGCCGAAAGCCGTCCGAAGTTTTCTTCCGTCCGCGCCCGGGGATGCTGAAATACATTTCGACGGTCCTCCAACGCAGAAAACTGATTATCCGGCTCAATATACCGCACTTACTAAAATTTCGCGCCATTGTTACGAGCCGGATGATTCACGGATTATCGTTCGGCCGACAAGTTTTCATCAGCTCCCGCCGGCAATAATTTCGTCATTTTTATTCGGAGTTTCAGGCGCGATCTCGCCGGACGGTATCTCGGGCGTAGGATTTCAAGACGCGGAAGAAAACGCCTTATCACGGTCAGATAAAAAACGTGCAGTTTTATCCTCTTCGCGCGTTTAAATTATACGTTTCTTGATACGATCTCCGTGTGCCCATGTGTGTGAGAGTATGTAAACACGGTTGAAAGACGCATCGCTAGCCGTGCGGAGAGACGTCTCTTTTTCGAGCAGATAAAACGCGAGTTAATTCAAACATTCGGATGATAATAAGTCCGCGACTGGTCGCCGCGAGATTAAAGCCTGCGTGTTGTCGTCGTCCTCCGCGATGGGATCTTTAATTTCGCTCGCTCGCCTCCGTCCGGGTTACCTAGCCGGCCCGAAATCGTGGATACTGAGATTAAAGTTACGGCCACGTTTCTCCTGAGAGCTGACGTTTACGACGGCGGAACGCGCGGCAAACCGCTCGGATTGTAAAAAATGCAGAGCGATGAAACATTTCGAATGAAGTCAAATGCGCTTCCACGGTCGCCGCCGCTATTGTCGGGGCTGCATCTTTTAATGATAAATACTACCGCAGAAATCTTGATCTCTTACTGAAAACCCCGGTTCCCCGCCGGCTATGAATATAACTCATAACTTGTAACGAGAAATCTCTTTTGCAAAAAAAAATTCCTTCAATTTAATGGCTTTGAAATAAACGGAATTGCATTGACTTTTGTGATAGTTACGTCTAATTCCGCGATATTAAACGGTGGACAGGTAAAATATTGCAAAATCAAAGTTTAATTTAATTATATCAAAAGGAAGCGAAAGAAATCATTACATAAAGATTCGCGATTGAAATTAAATAACAAAATAAAATGACGATAACTCTTGAGATCTACAATGAGGTTAACAATGCACGCGGAGAAAGTAGAGATAGAAATTGAAACGTATTGTTGAACGTTGCATCAATCAAGGAACGGTAAAAAGATATTCGTCTGTAAAAATTAATGCAATGTTTAACTCGAGTTATTTACGAAAGCTGAATAATAACAACTGAATAACAGCCCATAATATTGCAATTGAAATTATGGAGATATTATTACTAAACATTTATGAAGTATTCGGAATTTTCTGAACGCTCGCTTCGTTCCTTAATTTAATTTTTCCGCGAACGAGAGTCGGTACGGATATTCTTCAAGCCCCGCTTTGTGCATTTCTTTTTGAAGCGGGAATAGCTGAGGCTTTCTCGTAAATTAGGAACGTAGCTCGAGAGGCAAAAGCCGCGGTGGAACAAATTACTGCTAACATTACCGAAAGCGATCCGGGATGCATAAACGGACATGTTCCCGAAACCTCAATGGCACGGACCACCACAATGCGTATACCCCTTCGTCGCTCGTACAGCCCCGCCGACCCGCGAACCGCAGGTTCCGCCTTGCTTGGAGCCCGTGGAGAACGTGTGCGAACGGAGATAAACCCTAATTTTTCACGTGATCAATTAGATCGTGTCGATCGGGAACGGACAAATCGCGATACGATAGCGAGGGTGAGCAATGAGGCGCATGGTGGATGCCGGGGCTGGCGGGAAAACAAATCGACATTGAGGGCGTCGGAAGCTGAGAGATAAATACGCGAGATCTATCATGCTCAAGACCTCGATCTTCCACGACGGTGGGAGATGTACAGCCCGACTTCCGCGAGGTTACCGCAAATGCGGTAATATCTTTAACTCGGTTTTTCGAGAATCCAGGTGCGCCGGTGAGATCGAGTTTCGGCCACGTGAGGTAAAGAAAGAATAAAAAATAATTGGACGTCGCGGAAAATGTTCGCGGAAATCGTGTACCAGCCAGCACAATTTTGCGAAATAATAATCCGTTAATAATAATTTAACAAAATAATGTGTAATACGTTGTTGAATAATTTTTGTCGAATAATATCAAATTATTATTATGTATTATTTATTTTTTTTTTTCTTTTTTTTTGCTCGACTGCTTGGAATAAAATATTTTGAAATATTCGCAATCGGGATTTTTCCGAAATTGTAATTCGCATCGCGTTACTTGTTACGTTAATTACAAAAACAAAACGTTTATCGGTGGCGGTTACAAAGCCACTAAGCCCCGGCAATAAAAATGTCTCCTAGGCGGCTTCATGCTTTGGTCAAAGTGCAGCTGCGGCACTAAACCGTACGTGCACTTAAAAGCGACGCTTAAAGAGAGCAAAGGGATGCCGACTAAAAAGGCCAGGAAGCTCTCCGTGCAAAAAAGTGGGATAAATTGGGGCAACTGCTCGTAACGTTCCCTACATCGTATCGACAACGTGCTACGAATACGCGCACGATCGGCCGTGTCTATGTGAATGACGTATAACACACGGAGGATAAACCACGTCAAAGGATCCCAACTTTTTAGAGAATACTACCAGGCAATCGCGTAGGTCATTACTCTTTGACCATACACCGCGATCTAACTTTTTCTATAGGTGGGCGGAACGACATAGGCATTCTTCGTACCCCACATTCTTCCCCTTTATAGCTACTCCTCAATAATAACTGTCGATTTTCAGAGTAAAACTCATTTTTCCGCTAATATATCTCCCTCTTCGTCTTTTAATTCTTGATTTATTCCGAATATTAATGTCTGTGGACGACGGTTTTATTTAATAAAATTCCTCGAATCGTCGTCGCAACGTCGTTACAAGTTACTTAATTTTTTATTACGAAATTTTATTACGAAATAATTCTCTCTGCAGTAAATACATCGCGTGAGTTTTGATTTAAAGTATTTTGAATTTTAGAATAATTCGTCAGTTTTTTTTACCCGAACCATAAAACCATTCGAGCTTTATACGATTGGATGCTTGGTTAAAAAAAAAAAAAAAAAAAAAATTAGGTTATTCTAGGGAAATCTATTCCGCCGAAAGTGTCCGCTTCAATTTAAACGTCACGGCGCGGGAAATATCGTAGAAATTTTTGCGTCCGCTAAAACGAGAGGGAATTGGGGAAAGGTTCTCCCCATTCAGTTTCGGCCATTCTCTCTCCGTCCGATATTCGGTATGCATAATCTAAGGATATCCACCTATAATCCGCCAACGGAAAGTACTTCGTTGGCCGCGGCCACCAAAGGGAGAAATGAGAGTAATTTATATTCAAGTAGATACGCATCCCGCCCCTCGGGCCGTTGTCCTAGGATTAGATTTGTGTTTTCTCCCGGTCAACTATTAATGTTGTCACCGCAAAATCGTCCCGGTCATTTACGTACCTAAATCACCTGCGCTAATTTTCATCTTCGTTCTTCATTAAGGTCGTTTGAAGATTCCCATTAACGATCCCTCTCGACCGTTCCCTCTGGAGAACGATGCGCGCACCGTCTGCACCCAGCAAGAAGTGAACATGCACTTGGAATATTGTGTATTAAAATTTCCACTCTGATAACGTCATTTTTGCCCCGAGTATAACGATAAACATTTGCGCGAGCCTCGCCTCGCCCGCGGAAGAAAATGGATTTCCAGCTCGAACGCGAAATACATTTAGCTTAATGTACTTATACTTCCGATCGGCGTAGAACTATAAATCAGCATTCTCAGACATTTCGCGGTGTACTCGTGTCTCGCGAGCGGAATAATCAATACTGACTCGTGCCGATTCGAGGAAGGATTCGCTGACGAAAGAATTGACGATAGCCCTAGGGGACGGTCCACAGGCGCCATTAAAAGTATCGCGAAAACATGTGCGACCATCGCGTTCTCTCGTTGCTTTTAATGGCGTCATATCTTTATAAAACGCGGCATCCGTTAATCCAACATCAGCTCGTTCCGCATGGACGCGCTAATAGGAAACGCGTTGCCGAATCGATCGCGCGGCGCATAACGAAATCTACAAGCGCAATGCTTTTAATATGTCAAAGCGTGGCGGAACGGTAACGACGGGCATCGCCTTTCAAAGGGTTCAGTCCGCCGTAACAAATGCATTATTGCCGTTGTAGTTGCACTGAATAATACAGATAAATTATATCGCGATCGAGCACCTATATCATTAGCGCTCTTCCCCGCCTCCTTTTCTCGCTCCTCCATTCTTTCATCCGGCGATTTATCGATGACGATCGCGTCGCTTTGCCCCTGCCTCGGCGATTTGTTACATTAAAAGTACATTATTATAACAAACACATAAATTAGACGGAAAATGCACTATTGTTTGTTTTATTATGCTCGTTACTTGCATCACCGCGCACGTTGTGCAATAACAACTAACTCCACTGTAAGCTATTCCATTCGAAACAATTCCTTTTCGGAGGCAAAAAAAATTGACCTCACAGAATTTTAATACGTCCCGGTAATCCCCTGTAGAGCGCGATGCCGCTCGGAATTTCGTAACGTTTGCAATTGAAACTGCGCTGTTTGATAATAAATTTGCGAAATAGAGAAGTGGATTTTTAAAAGTCAGCCGGACGATTTGATGCCGAGGAGGCATGAGGAAGACGCGAAACGCTTGGAAATTCCATATATGCGTCAGGGGCAATTCCTGAGACAGCAGCGTGCTTGGGAACGGTAGAATCTTGTTTCTGCTCTTATTCGAGTGGCTAATTAAATCTGAGATATTGTGCCGAGCGTAAAATTACTACTTGCAACGATGTCTGAGAATGAATAAGGAGCGCTCTGAATGGCGGAGAAATTCGTCTCTGAAAACCTCCGCGCCGCGAACGCGCCCGAATTTCACGAGCGGAAACGAACGCACTCGTCCATTGATTATAGTAACACAATTACGTGCTTATAGAAACTAAGAAAGAAGCCGAGAACACAGAATTCGAAGATCGCGAAGTTTTAAGTAGCCCTATTATAACGCACGTAATTAACCTTTTAGTCGAACACGGCAATTAGGCCATTAACGTTGAAATATTAAATATAATTAAGATCCCAGAACCATCGATACGAGAATCGGAAAATGAAATGTTTTAGAGATAAAAAAAAAAACAGAAGTCGAAGGATTTAAAGAAACAAGAAGACACCGAAACGTTCGAAAACTTTAACGCCGATAGAATTCGGAAAATTATATTATTTAAAATAATTGGGATTTAAAAAAGGTATATTTTCCAAGCTTAAAATTATAAATAATTTATCATTTCTATCAATGTATTCGCGCAGTACGATTTATTCGAAAATCTAGGATGCGGTCTACTCGAAGACAGTTTTCTGCCCCTGATAATTTTAATATAAAGTGGCCGTTAACGTAATAACGGCCGTTTGAATTATTAATTTTCATTAACTCGAAATTCTATTATGTCAATCCCTTCCGTCGCTGTTGTCACATCGAGATGCGGGCTCGCGACGAAGCGGGACCGGAAACGGTCCTCATTTGATGTCTGCGCGCGACAGTGCCTATTTAGTTCCCGCTGGATGGCGGGGGCGAAAACAAGAAGACGCCGCGGCAAGAAGGGGCGAGGGGCAGAAGGCAAGGGATTCGTTTCGCGAATCTCTGGCCTAAAACCGGGACGCAAATACAACACGAAGGGGAGATATGCAAAGTGGCAAGCGCTTTATGCAAAAGGTCTTCTGCCACCAATTCACTTTCCGCCCGGTTTATCATTCCCTGTGCGCCCCCATGACGTCTCGCGATAGCCCCTTTATTTATTCCCACGACGCTTCCATATAATAATGCGCTATCGCGAGCAATGAATGGATTTCGGCGGCGTTTACGCGAAGTTGATTGGAGAACCTGTCGGCGGTGGGGTAAAGAAAGTAAGACAAGTACTGTTTAAAGCACTTAGGCATATAAAGCAGCTTGAAAATGCATGTTACTCTATTCTACTTGGCTGGGTCTTCAACGGACATTATTATAATATGTACATCCGTTAGTCTTCCGACTGACTCGGCGGATTCCTATTAATCTTTACGTACGCATTTGCAAACTGAAGCTTTAATAAACGCGAATGCGGACGCTCGACATTTTTTATGCCGCGGGGGTTTAAAAAATTTAGACTCGCTGACAAATCCCCTGTTGATTATCGCCGGTGTTATTGATTCGTATGAAAGTTTGAAAAGCGCCGAGTATAAAATGTAGCGGGGCTGACGTTGCTCGAGACGAAAAGCCGGAAATCGATTCTAGCGCGTCGGAAAAATCCTCGATAAAAGTCGCCGAAAAATAATGAGCGGCGTATCATCGCCGGGAGAGGATTAGAGAAAGAAAAAAGAAAAAAAAAAGGGAAAAAACAGGTCACCGCGAAGTACAGACCTTTCGCGAAATAATGGCCAGGCTCGCCACGCTCGCAAGGACTACACAGGAGAGGCGTGTTGATTAGCGATATTGTTCAGGAGACGGACCTGGGTCGTGTATTGTGAATGCCATTGCTGCTATACCCAATCTGGTTTAACCAGACTATCAAAGCTGCGGATTACGTTTACACACACTTGTATCTTGCAATGCGAGGATTCTGCGCGTGGCAATATGACATTTATACTCTCTCGTGTCTCCGCGCGGTATGACGCCCGAGCAATAAAATTACCCTTAAAATTGCGATTGCACGTGAACAAATGATAGCTACATTTTAACAATTTTTTTATGAGGAAAGATAATAAAATAACAAAAGTTTCAGCACTGCAAACGAATGCCGAGTAAAGAAATATTTATTTATCAATTATATTAACTATTTAATGTTAATCTGATTATTTTAAATTCTCAATATATAAATTTATATTCATACCTTTTTAAATCTTTTTAGAGATACAAATACTTGTTTAAATAAAAACAGCTCAGATTTCTTTCCTCTTAAATATAACTTTGAAGTCGTACAGACAATTTCCATTAACTGATTCCAATAATTGAGTAAAAAGTTTGAGACTCACAATTAGCTCTTTAGGGTGTAATTATCAATCAAAATACGTTACTAAAACCTTCCTGACAGTTGCGACGAGACTTCGATATAACGCGCGGCGGCTCGACAATTTTCGTAAAACTTTTCCAATTAAATTTTCGCTGTTCCGGGGAAAAGTAAATGCTGCTCGGAACTGCGAACTCGTTCGGATGCGGACGAGACTTACGACGACGCTTGGTGATTGATGGCTATACCTGTTTACTCCGGTAAGCCGCTTTTTCTCGCTAAATTCCCGCATAAGTACACCAAGCTCTCTGGTCGTAATGTTTTCCACTTCCGGTCGCATCCCTTGTCAACGACATATTAGACGAACAGGTTTTAGAAACGGGATTGCAGATCCGTGGAATAATAAAAATTAGACGGATTGCTGCCGGCAGCAAAGAGAAATTGCTGATAATAATTGCATAAAAAAAAGTTTCTTACATATTCCTAGAAAATACCTGTCTCGCTATCTCGAATTTAACTTCAAGTATTATGTTCATTGCGGAGAATAATATATAATTCTTAACAATAAGAAATTAAAATACAATTACGGTAATAAATTTTTTAACATTATTTGCACTTTCATAAATTTTTCCGAGGATCAATTGTCGCTTCCAAAGAAATTTTTTGCACGGGAAGAGATTAATCGCGAGTTTATACCACGCGATGGAGTGCCGCCGATCCCGAATTATTGATACAAAGGGCATTACGCGTAATTTGAATGTAAATTCAAAATGCTGGCGCGGGTTTATCGGCCACCAACGACGAGAGTCGGTCCGAGTTGGGCAAGAAAAATTGCGGCTGTCCTGCAGGTAGCATGTAATTAACTCGAACAAGTCCTTTCATGTTTTTTCTCCCTTCGGGTTCTCCTTTTTTCTTTACGCGTAGCAAGAATTGTCAGAGCAGCAGCGGGGCTGGCAGTCGGCTGACACGGACAAAGACCGCAACGCCGCGGCGCCGCTTTGTTTCGCACAAAAGCCCGCGACGCGTCCGGGAGCGAGGAAAAATAATGGGAAAATGTAATAAATCGCGTGATTAATTAACCCACATTTGCCTTCGCTAAACAAACCCGCCAAAGGGATACCTGTTCCCGTCCGGATGCCGTGCCGCTGTCCAAACGCCGTTGCTTTATTTACGATAAAGTCAAAAACGCCGGCATTCTGTTTTATTAATAATTATCAACGGGCACGTTAACAGAATCATTGGTCGTGACGCGTTATGTTTTAACGTAGCACGCGTATTTTTAAATATTTACAGGCCAAGCTCGTCAGTAATTTACACATTGACATTATTAACTTTTGTCTGAGGGACGTTTATTTTTTTCTAGTCGCGTTCGTTGTTCATTATTTACGCGCAACGGAGAGATTTCTTTCCCGGTTTTCGGGGTAGTTGAAAGGGAAATAATACCCGAAACGGGAAGAAAAAAAAAAAAAAAGAGTAAAATCTGTCGTTTCAATAGACAAATAGCGGGGCGAAGCGGGATTTGGAAAAAGCGAAAGAATCGGCCAGATAAATCGGCGAGTACAATAAACTTCCGCGATCCGGCGCATCTTAAATCCCGCGCGGCTGTTTCCGCTTCGCGCGCCGATAAATAAACGACCGCCGATGAAACGCGATCGCGCCGCTATTTTGCCGTGACGAAGTATTACGACAATCTCGTAATTACATCGGCCGCCCGAACAGATGATATAATATAGCGGAGCGTTATTACGGAAAACGCGCCCGCCCTGCTCCGTGCGGATTGATTAATAATACACGGGGACGCCGGGCGTTGTAATTAAATTTGTCAGGCGTGAAATCTATATCGCGCGTTATTCCGATTTTACGCGCGTCGCATAGATCACGCGGAACAACGATCCTTGCACAAACCGAGCGCCGGTACCAATAACACGCATAATTCTCAGGTACACTGAACGCATGAAACTCGCGTATTTCCGGCCCTCTAATAATATTTGCGAGAAAGAGTCCGTGTTGGAAGATCTTTCCGCGCGCTGGCGAGCTGCATTATTCTCCATTTGAATTAAAGTGACAGATAATATCGCGTTACTTGCGCATTATATAGAATTATGGATTGATCTGAATGAGATAAAGTAGCGCTTTTATTTCGACGTGGACGGAAATCGAAAAATACGAACGTTTTACTTTTTCCCGTTTCTTCTCGATTAATGTTAGAAATGGACATCGACAAGATAAATAAAAAGTGGATGTTCTTTAGACGCATTTTTTCGTTTTCTTTTTTTTTTTTTTTATTTTGTTCGGTAAAATGTTTGGTGAAACGTTCGGTAACGGGCAAGACAACTTTGACCCTCTATCGAAACACGGATCAATAGCGAGTTGCAACTTCGATTGAAGGGCCCTGCGGTTCTTTGATAACCCCCCCTGTCTTATTTCCATTCGACTTCAAAAGTTCAACCTTTCGTCGCTCACACGCTCTATCAAGTTTTCTCTCTCCTTTCTTCATCTCGACGGGGAAAACCTCCGACTCCGCCCCGCCGACAAAATAATAAAAGAAAATTCGTTTAAAATTCACGAGGCACGCTTTTCGATCAAAGGTTCCATTTGATCCGAACGTTTAAGCGCTGGGGGAACCTAGCGGGTCTAGGATCTCAAAGTCCGGTTCTAAGAATTCAAGATTTAGAAATCCCGAGATCCGAAGGAAGCTGACAAATTCGAATGCGGAGATCTAATTTAATGCTTGAATCGACACCGACTTTTAGAAGGGTTTTTTTTTCTTTTTTTTTTTTGTTAAGAAATAATTTAAAAATTAAAATTTTTTTACCCCCTCACCCTATGCCAGAAATAATTGCTTAATTATGAGTGACTATCATGTCTCGCATTGTAACAAGAATGCTTTCGGTAACGCTGAGCCGAGACATCGAGACGCGATAAGCGTGGAGTTAATTTGGCCAGGTGCTATCATAGCCAAAATCCGAACTCAAACTGCCCCGGATGCAACGGTCCGTGAATGTTTGACCGCACAATATTTGATACTACGTCCGTAGATATTCCACTTCCAGGATCTAATCGTGGCTCGACCCAGATAATGGCTGACAGCGGCAGAGATGCAGAACTATTCGAGATTCGAACGTCCGCGGATTTTGAACGAAGCCGATGTGCAAAGTGCACGTATCCACCCGAATATGAATATATACAGATTGATTCTTCGGCATTTAATTGTCTCTCGCGATTACGCGATATTAAAATCACACTTGCGTAAAATTGCTTTTGCACGAGCACCGTCAAATCGCATGTTAAATTAATTTTATAATAAATTTAATTTCATGTCATTAATTATGGGATAAAATAATTTTTCTTTTCAGTTTTGTCGATTAACTCGTCGCTGTGTAAAAGATAAAAAAAAAATCTAAAAAGAGTTTTTAGCGCGCTTTAGTAAATTCTATCGAGCACCGATTGCAATTCGTCATTACTTCAAAGTCATGAAATAATTTGTTTCTAAAGCATGATATATTCTCTGTCGCTGGCGTGACAAATTGGAAAAAATAGTCAGGGATTGCTCGTCAATCCCATTTGAAATTGTATTCACTGACATAGGTGCAAACAAGTGGTAGATTAATATCACGTGACAGTTTAATTGGGGCGGCGTGGATTAAACTGGAAGCGTGGAAGGGTCAGCTGGACATTTTTCATGGCCAAGCCAAATAAATAGGACCATCCGGGCCGGCGGTCCTGACGAGCAGATAAATTCCTGTCACGTCGGCATCCTGTTTCCATCTCCGAGGGCCTTCTGTCCCGTCGATTTATACCAAAAATTGCAATAAAGTCAGCTCTGATAGCGAAGTGATTTTGCGTCGTCAAAAAATAAAAAAAAATAAAAAAAAAAATAAAAGAGAAGAAAAAAAGAAGAGAGGCGCGAAAATTGGCGACTCGCTTTCAATCGCGTCACGTTTGAGCCCCGATTTGTACCATCGATTCGATCAGCTGGCGCAAGAAGGTGAACAATTGACCGGGGAGTCGAGGATCATTCGATATCGCATCGAGAGCAGCCCTGCGGCGCGGATCCTCGTCCTTCACCGCGAAGTAATCTCGTCTCTGACGAGGAACGGGGGCGCGAAAAGAAGCGAGAGGGACCGAAGGGAAAATTGAGGAAGGATAATATCCTCCACATCCATTCCGGGTCGCAGTGCCGCGAGGAGGTACGAGGTATCCGTGGAAACCGGTTAAGTTCGTCCTTATTGTTTCGCGAATTGGATTCGGTGGGCTTAGACAGGAGGCACCCTGGAAAATGTTGCGGCCGTATCGCTATTGGTTGGTTAAAGATATCTTCGATCGTCGCTTAGGGACTCCCGCACAGGAAGGTATTTACCTCAGCTCTTCCGCGAACTTTCGCCGTGGCTGTGCGCTAACAAACTTACGCGAATCCTTTGGTATTTACGTTAAATCGCCCACCCGGCGCGCATTCGAAGGAAATTTGCGTCTTCAAGTCCTTAAATGGGATTTTCAAGCTCTTCAACTTCGCTAAATCTTTGAATGTTTAGACCATGCGTTTCTATCGCCTCGCTCTTGTTACTTAAATTCAACGAGGAGCTCCCAAGTTCTCTAAATCCTCGAGTTAAATCCTTATTATGTATTGTACGTATTGTGTACCGTCGCACATTATTCAGCTGTCAAATATCAACCGATTAAATTCTCTTTACAATCGAAACTCTTCGGGAGTTAAAATCGCGTGGCCAAAGAACTATTTCCCTCGAAAATCGGTCCCGACTTTAATTTTATATTTCAAGCAAAATTGAATATTTCAAATAAACCTTCCCCTCTTGCGGCTTTCAACCGAGACTAATTTTACCACGTTGATTGACTTTTTCCATCTTCTTTAAACGATCCAATTTCCCGTAATCTTTCCTCTTTACTCGATATTTTTTACCTACGGCTTTTAATCCCTAGTACGATCCATTATTATTTCTTGTAGAAATATCGATTTATAACTCTATAACGTTAGTCTATCCAGTTCTCGAAGGGTCACTCGGATCCCCTGGTGGTCTTCCGACGTTCCTTCCGTTTCCGGGAGAAACGACCATGGCGCAACAAACAACCCACAGGTTATTTGTCTTCGTTCAGTGTACCGGGAAAAGAGGGCCAGAAGAAGGGTAAGAAGGGATGAAACATGGTAGGGATGAGAGGGTTATGAAGAGAATTCGCGAACGCAGCCGCAGCTGCGTCGCACTTTCGAAAAAGCTCCTACCGGGGATTTCGTTTAGTCTCGCGAAGAGACGTGGAATTTCACCCCCCGTCCCAAGAGAATTTTTCATTTAGCCCGCATTATTTATACGCACGCTTTGGCTACCGCCCAGAATTCTCCACGAATGTTTCATGCGGAAATTAACGTGCCGCGTCTGCATCTTTCTGAAAATGAAACTGCTTGTCCTGAGAATTTTGCTGAATGTTGCATTATGAGACCATTCCAGGTCCAAAAATAGGACGTTATTTATTTCCACGAGATACATTTCTGACCTAGAAATATCTAAACGTAATAATTTTCGCCCGAGATTTAGAATTATACAAATTAAAGGATTCCGAAATGTGAGACGAGAACAATTTCTGAACTAGTCACTATAGTTCTATTAATAAAATTAATTATATCTGTAGTTGCGTTTTAATCATTTTCTAATTAAATAAATTTGTCTTGTAAAAAAAAAAAAATATTTCTTAACTTGTTTGGGTCTTTCATTTTTTTTATCGTCGCACTTATTTCGCGCAAATATTTCTCTTGCTCGTTAACTTCTAATTTATAATAAATATAAAATAAATATTTAAAAAAATGTACATTCAACGTATACCAACAAAATGAATTTCGGACGCATCAATTAATAAAATCACGCGCGTCAACGGAGTAGCATTCGAAAGACATATTCGGAATTTCGATAGATTGTCAGGAGACTACTAGAATGCATTTGTATGTACATTCGTCGGACGCGCAGTGGTGATTTTGTGATCGATCGACTCGGGGTGGAAACGATACTCGCCGGCCTGCCTCTCGGATTCTCTTCGTCGGCATCAGTCACGAAACGCCGTTTTCTGGCTAGTCAATTTCGCGGCATTGTACGAGAAATATGGCGGAAATAGAGTTCTTCCGTTGCGTGTAGCATCGCAAAGTACACACACAGACTTTCCTTTCTTACCGTCAATCTTGTAAGAAAGCGCCGCCTCGTGAATAGCTTTCCGATGCTCGCATACGCCGCCGTGTCTTCCTGCGCCTGTCATCTTGTCGCGTTCTCCTTCGAATGTTCCACGACGCATCTGCGCCATTCTAGCGATTGTAATTACCGAACTATTCCCCGGGACAGATAGACCGTTATTAAAATAAAATTGCGCGACAAACGTAAGTTAATAAATTATAAAAGTAAAAAAGAAAAAAAATTATAAGAAAACCTAATGCATGAAGATAATAAATAAAGATTTAATTACTTTTTAATAAACCATCAAGTTTTACGTTTTTCCTCCTCGCGTCTGTTCTCGGCTGCTCGGGAAACGAAAGATCCCCGCGATCTCATTAACCTAATCCGCAAAAATGTAACGAGACGAGAATCTCGAAGAAATTAATTCGAACAAAAAGTCGTTACACCCGATAATCCGCTTTGAAAAATAAAAAAAAAAAACTCTCGCTTACAAATTCTTGAGATATTTTATCGTCAGTTTTTTGTTTGGTATCTTTCTTCTTACTTTTTAATTTTTTTATTTAGGTGCATGATAGTTAAGCCGTTATGAAACGAAGCTCCGGGTCAAATTAATATAGTTCGCGCTATTTTCGAAAATAGTAATATTAAATCCGATTAAGCGCCGGAGAATCTTATCGCTGGGAATCTTACTCGCGCTAGGATCGTTTTGTTCTCGCTTGAATTAGCTGGCAAAACGTGTCGTTAATTGCGACTGCTACGTAGTGTATCCGTTATTCCTTGCTTTGAATATAGTTGCTCGGGATGCTAAACGATTCCGCAGGACAGCGCATGGTCCAAGACCTCGACTTATGCCGGTAGTCGCGTTTATGTTTGTCGTTGAAGTTGGCAACTGGTATCCGCCGACCATAGACTATTTGAGTTTGCCAAGTAGTAATAATTGTTCGCCAGAACTGTTCAGACGATAACGGCATCCCGCTATCGCTAAAGCAGTACGCAGCCCTACGGGAAGGGCCGGCCCTTTTTCAAAGATAGTCTCTTGACGTAATCAAATCGCGGGCTTGCCTTTTCTTTTTCCAACGTGACTCTTGCCGGAGAATCTACGTCAGGGATCTAATAACGAATTTGCATTATATCTAAGGAGCAACGGTACAATAAGATTAAAGTTGAACCTTACGTACTGGCTCTCGCAATTAATCGTAGGCGCAATGCATTTTTAAATAAAAAAAATATTGTAAAAATTAATAGACCGTACGTTTCGAAAGTATTTTAACTCGTGCAAGTTTATTTAGATTTATAATTCAAATAGAATATCGTAGACACTTTTTTTGTAATAAATTAATTGTATCGCAAATATAATTCCACGTGCTGGGAGATAATTATTACAAATTTTATCAACGTACTTTAAATGTTTAAACAACGTAATCGAGTGTTTGCATGCAATTAAAATATGAAACAAAATTACCGGATGCGAATTACAAGATTTTGTTTTTATTTACTTCATTTGCAGCGTTATCACATCAATTTCAATTAACTCGAAAATTTTGAGAAAGATTTCTTGGACGTTTTTTTTCTCCCTATTTTCTTTCTTCCCTTTTTCCCGTCTAATTAAATGTTGGGTTTAGCCCATTTAATCCCAGTACGTTACACTATACGTAGACGAAAAAAAGAAGGGAGCAAGTAAGGCAAGAGAAAAAGCAAGAGCATAAGAATGAATTATAAAGACGAGGAGGAGGAAAAAAAGCGTAAAGAAGATAAATGAAAAAATAGAAGATAAATTTAAATAAGTTAGCTAGACTTAATAGTGGTAACTGATAATATAAAGCTATTTCAAGAAGAATAAATTAATTATGGCGAATTAAAATCCAATTTACAAGTAAGTCGGATAATTTGCAAATAAGGTAAATACAGTAAAACAAAATTGGATTTAAAGTTGCAGAGTAACTGCGCGAGAAGATTGGGAGGGGAAAAAAAAAATCGCGGAGGTGTGTTGTCCGTAAAACAAAAATGCACATAAACTCGGTAAATTAAGTGAACTTTTAGTTATGGTGTCGTAAAAATATAAAATTTCTCGTGACCTTTCGGTAGATACACGTACACGCAGTTGTGCTTTGATTTTGATAGCAAACCAATTTATCGATTCTATTAATTAGGTAATTATTAACAAAGAGCGATAATGAGTCATTCAATTTTACACAATATCCTCAGCTGATTTGACAATTTATTAATGACCTGATTTCGTAATCTAGTTGATTGCTATACGATTATTATAATCTGATGTTAATAATATATTATGTAACATGCGTTATGTAAATATCTCTCGCTCTTTGTAAATAATAATATAGCCGGCTAGAGTAATATGTGATTACTATGTATTATATTATATATCTCCATACGTTTTTTTTAATAAATATTTTATTGTTTTGCGAAAAAACGTATTCATGTATGCAAATACGGCTGAATAAATAATATTAAAGCTTTTTGTATAATTGCAAAGATGTGTTAGCAAAAATTAATTTTTCCATATCTTTTTCTGTTTCAGAACATCGCAACATTGGAACTTAATGATACTTGCTATTCAAAATTTAATTAATTATTAGAAAGAAAAGTAATTATTGTTAATTGCATAAAATAAATATATATAAAAATACAAAAAGATATAAAATGTTCGATTGAGAACCATAAAACAAACGTTTAAAAAATACAATGAAATTTACAATAAAAATTAATTTGCTTGATAATTAATTTATAGAAAAAAGTAATAAATCAATTATTCTTGTTATTCTTTAGTGTAATAAAAAAAATGTTAAAAAACGTTCCAAGTTAAATCGATGCTGACGTTGTTCAACAATTAAAGAAGTCCTAGGAAAGCGAAAGAACTAATCAAAGCCATGATTCGTGGGCATGGTAAGATTTCTAATTACTACAAATTATGTTAAAAATTATTAAAACAGATGAAAGCTGTCAATTTAATTAATGGATGACGTTACTACTGTTTTAAAAGCTTACACATTTGACGCCAAAGTTAAAAAAAATTATATATTTTCTCAAATAAAATATATAAAGGCAAATTATGCTAAAGAATTCTTAATAAAAATTCGACGAAAGCTCTCGCATTATCATTGATTCGTAAATCTACGGGGATAGATTCGCGGCAAGAAGGCTACAGCGTTGATAAGGAAGAGAAATTATCAGAGCGAGTGACGGGGCCGAAACAGCTTATCTCCTTTTTCTCCACCACGTGGATCACGAGGAAAACGTGGCATCGTTACACAACGTTGAATTTCCTTCTCCTCTTCGGGCCGATAAGTACTGATTTCCATAATGGCTCCACGTACGAGTGCACTCACTTATCCCCTACCCTTTCCAGCACTTCTCTCAACCCTCGGCTCTACCTCTACGCTTCTCTGCAACTGTTCGTGTAGATATGTAACGTGTGTAAGTGAGAGTGTTCCTTTTCTACCTATATACGTTCCGTCTCTATCCGTTCATGGAAACTTCGGGTCTCTGTAATCTTATCGCGTAATGCGAATTCAAGACTCGATAATCGCACGAAAACGTGATTAATTTTTTAATTCCTACCCTTTTCTGAGGGTCAAAGCGCTGCGACGCTTTTTTTTACGACACCGGAAACTCCATAAAATTGAAAGAATATATATACATATATTTTCAGTCTCTACGTTCTTAAAGTATAAAAAGAAACAGATTTGTGGTTATCTTGTAAATTGTTCGCTCTTTGATTATCACACATCAATGTACATATAAAACAAGATTATGTGCATTTTTTTCAATTTCGCTAATTTTTGTTAACGTTTTTCATTTTATATTAATCATGTTAAATATTTAATTCCAAACATTATGCAACGGTGGATATTAAACTCCCCGAATTGAACGAAATACGCCAAAGTGAATATTTATTAAAGACACAGAAATATTAAATGGAGATTAATTAATTCGCTCGGTGATGTTTGATTCTGTTAAAATATGACGAATATACGGTATCTATGGAAAACGCTTCCCGGAGCTTATCGTGTCTTCCCTGTGTCGAGGCTTTCTCCTTTCCCGTGCTTATCCAGTGCCTTCAATTCTTGTCGGCGTTCCCTTCGGCCATTTTACTTTATCTTTTATCAAAGAGAACGCGGATGAAACTTTCTGTCGCGAGATTAGAATTTGCTAATAATCGAAGAACGAAAAAGGTGTCCGCCGCTATCGTGCATTCTCGGAGAAACCACCCCCGGAATATCGATCGCCCCGTCGCATTGAATTGTGTACCCAGTTGTCCGCTCTTTTGTTCTCTTCTTTTCTTGAATATCATTGTCATTTTCCACCGGAATCGATGTAACCGCGGTACGTATTAATTAAATATTGATATAGTTAATTGAACGGACACGTTAAATAAATACACCACTGAACCGGCGGCGAGAGCCGCCGCGTCCTGAAAATTAAAACTAACAAAAATATGAAATTAATTGATGCGATCGAACGGGCAATCGCGCGCGAAATAATTCGCGATCGCAATAAAGCACAACTCTATTTATTTCAACGCCGCCCGTTTCAACAATTTCAACTTGTTATTAATTAATAATTCACGAAATAATATCACGACCGCGTCATTTTGTCATCTTACGTCGTCACACTTATAGTCTACTACTGTGTAACAGAATTCAATATTTTTGCGTCAGTGTTTAATTCAGAATATCGTTTATGCGTCAGATTTAACGCAATAGGCGTGTATCTCGTTCAAATCTTAATACAGAAACTTGATAATATTTCTACAAGACCTAAATTATTCAGCTTTCATCTGTAAAAATTGGTTCTATGTTGCTCGTAAAAATTAAAGCTCAACGTTATAACGACATGACAGTTTTACCAGATAAACGTGAAACGAGAGCAAAACGGTGCGAGTTTCGTTGCAACGATAATGATTAATTTCAGAAATCAAAGTAACGAAGGGCTAAAGCATCCGATACGCGCACAATTAATAATCCGCGGGGGCCATGATGTTACGTAATATTTCCAGAAAAGTTCACCGGGATGGGGGCGATTCGACGACGTCGTAATTAATCGTGCCGGGCGTAAATGAGAGACGATCGCCGCGGGACGCGGAGGTGATCCATAGATCGTGTCGGGCGCGATCAGTTGCGGTAGCGCGGGCGAGGTGAGGGGAGGGTGGCAAGATGGAACTCTTCCTGATCCTCGTTTGCCTGATCGCGCCGCCCGCCCTCTCGCTCTCCATCAAGAGCAAACTCAACCCACGGATCGTCCAGACGCGTTACGGCGAGGTGCAGGGTGTCACGAGATCCTTCGAGTATGCCAAGTTCCTCAAGCCGATCGACGTGTACCTCGGAATACCCTACGCTACACCACCGGTTGGCACAAACCGCTTCTCGCCAACGAGAGCGCCCAGCCCTTGGGAGGGAGTCAGGTAACGCGTCTTTTAATGCGAGCGATTGATTTTCCTCTCGTGAGCTTAATTCTTTATAATATCTACCATAATTATAATTTTTTATAATAATTTTTATAATTATTTTTATAATAATATATAGGGAAATTATATTATTACGAAAATTGATACGAAAAGCTTTTAATACTGGATGTTATTTAACGAAACCTTTTTTCTCCTTCCCCTCGCGATCAAATTTACAGCGAGCCGTGCGGAAAGTTACGTCAAGGCTGATCAATTTTTATTTTCGTACGCGAGAAGTCGATCACCTTTTACGATCTCCTTTTAGTTAAAGCGGATACTTTTCAATTTTATAACAAGCACAGTCTTCTCGAAATTCTTCGAATGCCGCACGGTCTCCCTAACTCGAAGTGTTTGAGAATATCGCAGAATATACAACATTCTAAAATTATGCCAAGATATTCCTCGGCGAATCTTTTGAATGCCAATATTGTTATTGCACACCGAGTACTTTAGAATTACATAATTATTAAAACATTTTTAATTTATTGACAAAAGTAATTTCAAAGATAAATTTATTGCTGAACTATGAAAAATCATTAAAATGAACGAATTAATTCAAGAAATTAATGCAAAAGTCCATATATAATATCTTATTTCAGAAATATCAATATAAATGTAATATTGTAACGATAACAATGCTAATAAGACACTCGGTAGTTTATCATGTGCCTCGAAATACATCCCCGTCGGCGACGTTCGTCCTTATTGAGCACGGTGACGCGTATTCTACGAAACTTTGACCGGTCGGTGAGTTGTAACGCACGAACGATTTCCGATTTCCTCTGCAGATTATCGGACTCGATGGGTCCAGTCTGCCCCCAAAAGCTGCCGGACATCGCAAACGAGCAGGAAGCGCTCGAGCGGATGCCTAAGGGAAGACTAGAGTATCTAAAGAGGCTACTGCCTCATCTACGTAACCAAAGTGAAGACTGTCTCTACCTGAACATCTACGCACCTGCCATGGGTAAGTGAACGTGCAAACCTTCCAGCGATACGGTCGCACGAGCACTTTTGCAATTGTCACGTGCGACCGTGTTAATACCTCCCGCCGTAAATAAATTCCTCGAGTATTACGCGGTGTAATTAAAACTCCGGATTATTTGTCTTTAACATTATAACACATTTAATATTATTATTATAAACTTTTTTAAAATATCTGTTGATTATATAATTAATTTTTTTATTATATATTATATAAAATTAGATATTAATATATATTAATTTATTAAAATTTCGCTTGAACGTCACGGTTTTTCTTTTTAAGACAGATTGATAAATTAGTTCTAAAAGCTAATTTTGCGATAATTAAACCTTTCCTTCGAACTCAATAGTAGAACGTCATATCAGAGACAGATTAGGCTTTGGAAGTAGATAAGCTTTTTTTTCGCGCACCGAGACGTTATCGAGCTGCACTGAAAGGCAGTGTAGTCAAATCGATCGATCAAGTATCGAAAGTTCTTTATACATTTTCTGCTTTTCGAAGTCACAGCCAAAGACTCTCTCGATAGTATCTCAAGGGAAGAACTTTGTAACGCCATTCTAAAGAATTGCGTTTATTCGTCAATTTTTCATCTCCGCTACGTACCTATAACTCCTAAGTTCTTCCGTACTTTTGAATAATGACAAAAAAGAAACGTCGGGAATTCTCATCTCGAACTTAATTTACAACACTCGGGCAGAAAAATTTATAAACCTTTTTAAGACTGTAGGATTTAAATTTACTTATATGGAAATAAAAAAAAAACTCCTCGGGAAGCAAAACAATTTTCTTTCGTTTGCTTTTAACATTAAAAAAATTTAACAATTATCATTTTTCGCAGCAAGCGGCATTGTTAAAAGCAGATTTTTTAGCGAATAAATTATTTTTGTACGTGGATATACATAATGAGCCCAATCCGTCAACCCTCTCGAAAAAAAAACGGAATTTTAGATGGGCATTAGCAGATGAAGTAATCCTCGCTGGTCGCCGAGCTAGCAACGCTGAACGAATGGCGCGGAAATCTATGAGTGGTCGGGGGTAAACGGAAGGGCGGGAAACGCCGAAGGGGGGTAGGGAGGAAAATACCCGAGGCAGGAAAAGCCGCTCGGCAAGGCAGGAACGTTTTGTTCGTTACAGAGTGTCCCGATTAAAAAACGATTTTTAAGATGATTCACTGGCGGCCCAAATTGAATCGCTAATCTAAGTTTGAGGGAACTTTTCGCGGAGTTGGGGACGGCCTTGTGAATTATGGCGGCCGGGAATAGGTGTCATTGACCTCCGTGCGATCCCAATATAGCGGCGGCTCGCGCGCGGACGGTCTGAAACTGAACTTCCCCGGGATTGCGCAAGTTATTGAGCTTCAAGCCGGACCGGCGTCTCGCCGCGGAAGAACACGCGGAACATTTTCGAATAGATCGGAGATTAGAGCCTACGCGACGCGTAATTGCTAAAGTCCGGCATTCGATCGAAATAATTGGAAAATTTCATCTCGAGAGAGAGCATACATTTCGAGGCTCCTACGGGCTTTTCTTTAATGTTTCATGCGAGATTTCCCATCGCTTTCACGCGTCTCATTAATTTCTCCCTGTAATAATTCCCGTTCCCCGTTCCCCGCGCGTACGCGCGCAATATGCGGAGAGTTATCTCCGCGTATATTCTTAAAAATATTTTCTTGGGGCGTACGCGACGCGGGCCGGTCACATTTACCGTTCAATTTCCGAGTCTGAGGTGTGCCGGGACGCGTGAAACAGCTTGCGGGGAAAAAGCGAAAATTTCTATTTTGCCGGGAAAATTCAATGATATACGATTATTGAAACACCATTCACTTTGGCCGACATACGCGGAGGCATAAAAAGCTTTCCCTTCGAGCGAAGGGAGAGGCCGAAAGAGAAAGTTCAGCGGGAGATATAAGGGCGAGAAAGAGCTTAGGTGACGGCAATAAAAAGGGTTGAAGATGAAGAGGCACAACAGCAAAGAAATATATTGCGTGTGCCTGCCACGGTGTTCGATGCTGCTTTCGCGGCTGAAAACTGAAGAGAATGACACGAAGAGATTTATCAAATATTTCTCATTTTTCTGAAGCTCGCGCCACTGACACGTGGCTCGAAATTGCTTGCTGAAATCTCAGAGCCATTACGAACTGCGTGAAAGTTTCGCGAGATTATAGTGTGAACTCTAATAAATCTGTAAATCCTTCGTAATGTTTGTCGTTTAAAATTGAAGAACTTCTTGAAAGTGTTTTTTTTTTTCTAGTACCTTGGCAGGTTAAAATTTGTATTTCTTTCGGAATATCAAAAAATGTTTCAACAATTCAAAATTTACGTTAAAAGTATGAATCAAACGTTTTCTCTTTGAATATTTAACAAGCACGGCAATTATTTACTTTGCTGCGTTTTAGATCTTCACAGCTGTTTGATTTTAATCTTTCTGAAACGCAATCAGAATAAAAAATTTAATTCCCTTTCGAAATCTACAGCTGCAACGAATCTTAAATAAATTGTAATTCATTTTACTGTAACTTTACACCAGTTCAATATAATTTCCGATTAAATTAAGCGAGTTTACTTCCCGCCCCGCTTTCCGTTTGCAAAACAGCAACTTGGAGTCTCGAATCGCGTTCTCACAATCGAGTCCCGGAAAGTACGATTTTCAGACAACCCCACGTCTGAAAAAGATACGTTCCCCTCGGCGCGGTATTGTCTCCCGGATTCTTACGTAATGGAAATTTCTATCGAAAGTTTGGATCCGGTTAATGCACGTTGTCGGCACTTCTTCTCCGCTGACCTGAGGGGGAAGGAAGGGAAGGGTGGAAATAAGGGCTGGGGCGAGGGAAGGAAAGTTTCCGTTTTCCTTGGAAGACTCGCAATTACACGGCCGCCTGCACTCACAATTCCGTCGACGATAGGTAAAGCTCAGTATCGAACGTATGGCGGAAGCGGAAGAAGGAGGCTGCAAGTTTTCGAGGCGCGAACTAATAATCGAATCCACCAAGTTCGCGGAATTTGTTTCAACTCCCAGAGAATACTTTGGAATAAAGATCTGTCCGGTCTTCTCGTGATTCACGAGTCGCCGGTGAAAGAATGCCTCCTCCATCCTTTTAAGCGAGAGAGCACGGGCTTGGGAAATGATTTGTTCGTCTCGGGCGGAAGATAAAGTGTCTCGCTTTCCGAGTTCGTTGGAGATTCACGGCCACGGAGGCGGTTTTTAAAAAATATTGATCTAATCGATGAGCCGCGCGGACCAACGCCGCGATGGCGATTCACAAAAGGAACGAAATTTCGAAGCGAGCCCGACGGAAAGCACTTGAGGGTTGAGTCGCGGCGGGTTTTAAAAATAATTTCCAGACATTTCACGGCGCATTTAAAATAACTTTGGGACATTATAACGGCGTTAGCCTGCGATGGCGCGACAGGAAATTTAATGTGGCAAGCCGAGGGAAATCGCACGATCCTCGCACATCCTTCCTCTTTTCATGAAAGAGAACGTCACGAGTGCAGAGTGCGCATTCGCTCAACTTCCGGCTCGAAAAGGCATTACTAATAGCTCTCGTCGCTGTGATTAATGGCGCTCGAGTGCTGCTCCGTTTAGTCGTTTTATTAATTACGCCGGATAACGAAGGTCACCGTCTCGGTGCGGGGCTGTCATTTATTATGCACGTCGCCGCGATTGGGAAACCAAGCTCGTATCGACAAGTGTACATACACGTGTGAGAGTAATTTGGTAATAATTACTAACATTATCAAGACTGATATAGCCGTCTGAACTGTCTAACGAATAACGATTAAAAAAATATCACATTAAATCTCCGCGAATAACCGGAAGTTAATAAAATAAAAAGTCACAACGTAGCTGTCTCCCTTACGAAAAATAAAAGTGAATTAAATTTTTCGCTAATATGAGACTACCGTGTTTAATTTTACATTGGAGAGATTAAAACGTCTGAGCAGCATTGAACGAGGTTTTCCTTTGCCATCTGCTCATCTCGAAGGGGCTAGTGTAATAAGAAAGAATACCCGGGACCATTCCTCTGAAACTCGGGGCGGTGTTTCGCGATACAATTTTAAAGTCGACGTTCTCGTCTCGCTTCGCTGCATAATTCAGGAAGTTCCGCGAACAGGAGACGGCAAGATAAAGCGGGGGATCGATTCGCTGCTGATTTAATTATCTTTTAATGAAAGCCGAGATTCCCCGGGACCGTTGTAATTTTACATCGTCCGCGGGCTGCGCAAATGCGGAATATAAATGGTAATTAAGGCTTGCCAGATGGACCGTGCCGCTGCGTTATTCCGGCCGATATAACCAAAATACACCGCGGCTAAGTGAGGTCTGACAGACTTGTTAACTTCGCCGGATTTATTGCCGCTTTCCATCTCCAAACTGCTTGTCGTATATCCCTGTTATTCGCCGCTATCCAATTAATGTCGATTCTCTCTAAATCTCGCGAGGGTCCCTAGGTGCACTTTTGCGCGGCCTCCATTCAATTCCGCCGCGCGTTTTCTCGATTAGAATATCATTATTTGCATTACCAGAGAATCAATAACGGCCTGAAGTCGCGAACGTCTCGAAAACCAAGATTCGCGGGATTCGTAATTCCTCTCTCGATAATTTGGATGACGGAAGATTTGCGGTATTTAAAGATGAAGAACGAAATAAGCGATATATCCGGACGAGTGACGCGCCGAGGCGAAACTATTTTAATTGAACGAAGTGAAACTACTTTAATTAAGGGGAACAATTCTCTGTTGGAGAGGACAAATTTTCCCTCAACGCCGAAACAGAAAGACAACTACATTTCTCGCAGACATTGTTGCTATTGCCAGGCACTCGGGGCACAACGCGAGTATCGCCGGATGAACTCTCCTCACTCGCGAGGAGGAGAACAGCCTCCGAATGATTTTGCGCAAATTAGCGGCGGTTAATGGGCGTAATGGCATCCTTTCAAGCGCAAAGGATCACATCCTCGCGTCGCTAAAGTAATTAATTATCCGCGGAGTTACTGATAGCGCGCGCACGAAAACTTGCAGTACAGATCAAGCTCGTTTCGTTATTCTCCCAACTCGTCATTCTCCATCGTATCTGTTGTAAAATGCGAGAGCGTCATGTGTGTTATTTTACCTCACGCCGCACAAAGCTGTCTACAAAGTTCCGCGAGCTGACGCGTCTCGTCGTTGAAGTTCTCGGATTTCGTTTTGTTGCTTCAAAGATTTGCAAAGCGCAATTACGCGAGCGCGTTTTATGCGATTTGATTAATAAGTGATTAAGTAGTGCTTTTTTTTTTCTTTTTAATTTTATCGAGCATTATTATAATCGACGTTAATGTTACGAATTTTATTTTCAAATGTTCTCAAAAATTTGCAAAATTTCGTTATCGTTTCAGCATTGCGCTGAATCGTCGTTATTGCTCTCTTATAATGATTCTATTAACGGAGATTGCGATCAACTGGGAGCGTGCAAACATATTTCCGGCGCAGCCGTGATAGCGTAATCGGACTTGTCACTACTGGCAACATCGATTCTGTCCTTCGTTGCTAAGCAATAATTCTCTGCTATCGCTCGCGACCTCTCGAGCAGAACACTAATTCGTCTCTTCCACCCTCCGATCCCTCATCCCTTCTGCACTTCCGGATTTCAATTTCCATCGTATCTGCCATCATGCATGTGATTCGATCAAACTAGTCGTCAACATAATGCAAACTAACGACGGAAATAATTGAGAAAACGAGCAAGAGTGAAAAGAAGCTATTTATATATTTTAATTATTAAAAGAATTTTTCAGAAAAAAATATTTTAATTAGCAAAAAAATATTTAAAATAAAAATTTACAAAGTTGCTAGAAATGATCTCTATGGTTTTATTTCTTGAAACAAATGCCTGTTAAATTGACAAACGAATTAATTACATTACGTTATATTAAATTAAATACTTTTTCCTCTAGACATTTCTTTTTGTGCCTTTAAACTTCCCCTCTATGCATATTCGTACAAGTTTCGCGAAACTAGTAGCATGTTTCTTATCGCCAGTAATTACTTCCGAATTTGGGGCGGATCGACTTCTTGTCCAGCGTGTTCTAATCGCTTTCTTAATGAATCCTTCTTAATAATTCCGCCTGAAACTGAAAGGCGCGCAGGTGCAATCATTTATCCCGTAATAGCAACATAATTCACGCGAAACGTCACGTGGCGGCACGGCGACTCGCAAGGTCCTTCAACCTTCTCCTCTACACCGGAATAATCCGAGTAACGTGCATGGGCCTCGTGGAATTAATTAAGAATAATTAAATTTCGCCCGGTACGCCACGGCGCAAAAATTAATTTAGAGTTTTTTCAAACTTCTCGGAGGAGCGCTCTTTCGATCGCGATTTTTTTCGCTCGGAGAAAAGTAGCGCCGGGTCAGGATCCCTTGCCGTCTTACCGCGGGATAAAGCCGCGGAGTTATTGTTTCCAGCGACTGATAATTAAATTTCTTTCGGCCGGCAAATCACGAGGCTTCTTAAACCTAACTCGTTTAACCGATCGCAACGCAATTTCTCTTCGCCCGAGTTATTATTATGAAGGAAGTTATCGCAGTTTTTGCTTACCGGCCTCGATTAACGTTAATATTAGGGAAACAATTAGAAACCGCTTTCTTTTCGGGGCACAGACGTAACATTGCGAAGAAATTTAATTTAATCCCGCTTCTGACAAAATTTAATTCAAAGGAATACATTCAAACGTTATGAATTTTACATCCACTTTGTGGCAATTTTGCAAAACTTCCGTGAATATTAGAACATATTTTCCTGTGGAATTAATAAATATGTAAATTTTTTTAATTTTTTTTATTTGATTCTTCTTTAATAGCGATTTTCTGTACCGCAAATTCGACGAGTATTTACGACGGATTTCTACGGCACGCCGCATTCGTTGACGATTTCATCATATTAATTATGACACAAATTTTCCATTGTTATTTATTAATAATACATATTGGCTGTGGCGCGTAAGCGCACGTTTTCGGACGAACTGTTGCTTCGCATATAGTTATTAATTACACGCGCAATTATTAATTACACTGATGTCGAATATTAAAATTCTGATTAAAGTGCCGATTACTTGCCACACATGTGTCGCCAAATAAAAGCCCCCAGATAATAATAACGCCGCTAAATCGCGCACTATAAATGAACATCGAGCAACTGTAACGAAAATGAATTATGTTACGCGCGTACAACGTAAACGTTTGGATTTTGTCACGCAACGAGCTTTTGTTTGAAAAACTACAACGCTCATGATAAATTAATTCTATAATGTTCCTGATTTAAGGTTTAATAATAACAAAAATGCTGTGTGTAAAGATAATCAAGTAATAAAAAATAAATTCTGTACAACTGGAGTATTTCTGTTCTCGCTGTAGGGCTTTTTTTTGGCAAAGTGTTTAAAATAAATTTAAATGGGGACTGTATTCTCAGTGATCTAACATGCTCTTGGACGGAATTGACGATATCTTTATGTTGAGTTCCGCCATTGTTCGGCGCACAAAGCTACCCGACGATTTCACTTAAAGTGGCTGGGCATGAGGATTTTCTTTTTATGGTGGACGCTGTGAATTATCAAATAAATATTTTCACGACTTTCTCTCCTTCTTCAACGGGGAAAATCCGAGCACGTACGTGCCAGTGAAAAGCACGTCACGCCGACTCCTTCGCATTAGCTTTCGCACACATCCGACGGAAAGTGCAATGCCAGTCTCTGCTTCCGGATTTAACCGTTTGAATGCCTATCAAAAACCTCATAATACTTTACTACGAGCCGTGGAATAAACTTCGTTCGCGGCTTAAAGATCCTCAAAAGTAAAGAAATAAAAAAAATAAAAAAAAAAATTTGAGCGAAAGAAAAGTTTCGGATGTTTTCGGAATCGAACGGAAATTCAAACTGTCAGCCGAAAATGAAATAGAACACTTTCGAGCCACTTTAAGTTAAATCTAATTAACAAAGTTGTAATTAAATTAAAGCGGAGCAATTTTTATTCGAAATTTTTACGAGAAAAACTAATTTCTGCTCTTCGACGGCTCGTGATGAATCGATAAACTAGATATTAGTTTTGGAAGATTAAGTGACTTCTAAAAAATGCATAGACTTCTTGAAAAACAGGGAAGCCCGCTCACGTGGCGCGGAGGATATCGTAATTCCGCGGGAGCATTATATCGTCGTCTCAAGCGCTTCCGTTTGATTGATCGACGAGCAAACCACAGTCGGCGTCGGTGCCGGAGTGATCGATCGCCCTCGTCTTCGACACAATCGCGAATCCCCGCGGGTCGTTTTCCCCCCTTGCCCGATAAATCGCCCCGCCGAGTAATTCGCGTATAAAACTACCGCGCAATTACGATTAGACGGTTGAATTTCCTGCCCTCACAGATTTCCTAGTCCCCGGCACTTTCCGGGATTGCGGATCTCCTAGACGACATCGAACCAGTCCCAAATTAAGTTCAAAAATTTCGTGGGTTTGCGACAGAAAAAGAAAAGGGAAAAAAAAGAAGTTACTTTTACAACGGATTGAATTATTTGAGTTTGCTCTCTCTCTCTCTCCCTCCCTCTCTCTCTCTCTCTCTCTTTCTCTCATTCTCTCTTTCTCTTTGAAACTGGACCCGGTCATTTTGGACGCGAGCTCTAAGAACTCGCGTACTCTCGTCTGGTGAGCGCTGCTCCTGCGTTTGACTGTGAAATATGGTGCAGCGCCACACCTTCTTGCTACCAGGACAAGTATTGTCTCCGTCGGGGGTGTCTCGCGATTTTTCGCTCGCCCGTTCGTCCGCGGGAGTATGATCTGTCGCCAGAATCTCGGGGGAGGACGATCGACGACGATATTTACACGAGTGCGCGATTTGTATGATCTACACTTGCCAGGTCCCCGCAAATACGGGCACGAAAGCGGATCCCGCAACACAGGGGCCAAAACTTTCTCGCCGATTCGGTTAAGTGCTCAAAACAGTTGCCAACACCCACCCGCCGCCCCTCGAGAGGCGAATTGGAAGGACGTAAAAAGGCGGGGCGCAGGGGAAGAGAGATGTGGAGGATGCGGGAAACCCGAAACTCTCGAATTCCTGCTCGAGCGAATAGACGAAAGCTTTCGCGATCTTTCACGGTAATCATCGTGACCATTGATACACAAGTCTATATTGTGTGTAAGTAACAAGATGCGCTGTTTTCTTGAACAAAACGCAAGTTCTCTCGATTGGGTCTCTTTTATTGTACGAAGGAATTGTCCACGGTATGCGCGAGGGAATAACTTCGATTTCACGTCAGATGCAGGATTTCTCTCCCTTTGTTGTGTGCGCGTATAAAAGGACGACACTTCCATTTTGAAGCAATTCCGCGAGAAAATGCTCGCCCTTGAATTCTCGAAAGTTGATAAAACTCAGCTGCCGGGCGCGCCGAGAGGAGCCATTCGTTTCGACGGGGAATCGTCGAAAAATGAAACGCGTAATGGCATTATTTCGTTAGAAATGTAAATATCTCCCTACGTGGGCAGCTCCCGCAAGGAAGTGACTTACTTCGTTATTAAAAAGAAAAGGTCCTGATGAAAGACGATGTTTAATAAAGATTATTAAACGCCAGATTTAATAAGAACTGATGTGCAATGGGGATTTTCTACTCTGTTTTATTCAACCGGGGTTTCATTATCGTGTTGGCGCGAATTCGCACAGATATGACTGAAAAGCGTTGGCACTGCCGAAAGCAGGATAAGATCGAGATGTAAATAAAGTGATAACTTTCACAGTTCTTCCCGGCAGTCGGAATGCGTTTCTTTTTGGCGACCGGCCAAAATGTATAAAGCTCGAAATCGCGCGCGAGGGACCATCGATCGAAATCCGATATATCGTCATACCTGCAGGCGCTTGTGTCAATATCACACGCGTGGGGATTTGTTTCTCGGTGACGAAATCGAAAACCGATCAAATATTAAAATTACTTTCGCGCCGCTTTACTTGAAAGTGGTGCTTAAGATTTGCACATTACGCCGATCGTTCTCCCATTACGCGCTTATCAATCAGTTGAGATAAGAAAAATGCTAAGTATCAAAATGCTAAGCATTATAATACTGATCGAGTGAGACTGATAATCGCGAAAAATTGTGAAAACTTATGTTCGCAAAACGTTTCAGAATTGTTTATTAATTGTACGTTATTACAATATTTTTATTATTTAACAAAAAATTTTAAAAAATATTTAAAAAATAAAGAAAAACATCTAGCTAAAATATTAAGACTTTCTTATAAAAATACCTTAATTTTCCGTTTTATTTATCGAAAAAACATTGCCTTGCTGTTAGATTGGTTTACATCGCGCTATGAACAGGTGTAAATAGAGCCTTCCAACAATTTAATAAATATGACATATGGATTTTAAAGTTAGAAAAATGTAACGAAATATTTGCAAGTTTATCGATATTTGCTCGATTCCTGCGCGATTCGATATCACAACATTTAGTTTTTAGAATTTTTTTTCTTTTTTTTAAATTTTACCTACATGTTTTTTCAAACAGGGGAGATAAAAATATAATAATACGGGAAATAAAAACTGGGAGAGGCAAAGCCGAGAAGGCAGGGAACGCGCAAAGTTACGAAGACGGCGCGAAAGGCGCGATTTTATTTCACGAAGACGGCCGCAGCATTGCGAACTTTGTGTCTCGTTCACGCCTGCTCGACAAAATTCTTCGCGCACGTAGCTATGCATGTACGGCACGCGGTGGGCGGAAGGGGGCACCTTATTGTAACGCTATGTATCTTGCTCCGTCGACAGTTTACAAACCCTTACGCAGAGAGAGGAGAAATTCCAGGCTTACCGTCACACTGATACGCCCGCCGTTCTTTCGCCGAGAAACGAAGGAAAAGGTGGAGGAAAAAAAAGAGGCTAGAAGTACGAAAGTGAGCAAACATGGTTCGGAGAACGTGAAGGGTGAAGCCGCCGGTAAACCTTCCACCTCGTCCCAACCAATCGACACACTTAATATTTTCCATCGTCTTCAATTACGCGCGCAAACATTTTGGGGCGGAGCGGCAAAACCGCAGAGTAAAAATATTTTTTATCTTTACGAAAATGGGGGGGAGGGAATTCGCAAAGTCAAACAGACATTAAGGTAATTGCTTATCGACTCGCCGCGGGAGGAAAAATAATTTATAGACGCGGAGACAGATAGAAAATATGAGTACGTTATTTACGCAATTTTATAAATTTATATGTCTCCAAAAAATGAGGTTTATTGAATTAATATTTTAAATTTATACGTTTCTTGCGTTTTAGTTTGGTACTTTAACTCTTATAATATTGAACTTTTAAACATTAAAAAATATTATATTATACCAACTTACGTTGGAAAAGAAAAAGTTTATCACTCTTTAAAGAAACTGCGGCTTAATATAATTCTACGTCCGCGGGATGTTATTTATCCCGTGGAATCGTCGGGGAAATGCCATGAAAGTTACAGAGAGAAGGGGGAAAGTGTACACAATCCTCATTTCGTATTAATAAATTTTTGTTTCGAGAGTTTACAGCGAGAGAATGGTCGCGGACGTTGTTGCGAGTCGAGATGGGATGTCAGAATCGGATGACAGAAATGTATAGGGCAACGAATGTACGACAATGTAATCGACTCCCTCGAGGATAACCTCGTTATCCGACGCAAGAAGTCGCATCTAGGAAACAGTCTTCTTCTAGACTCCAATTCTCCGCCGCCGGATTTCTCTGCACGCTTTTCAGAACGCGCAAATGGACTTTTAAATTGTCTGCCAACGATAAAAAACGCGCGCGATACAAAAATGGCAGATCGTCACACTACATAATTGGTTTAAATAATCGTCAAGGTGCGTCGCGTAATAGAAATAATTAAAACAGAAATTAAAATGTTATATTCGAGACTCAAATTTTTTTTTCAGTCTTACTATAAAATTAATCGATAAGGAGAAGAATTAAAATTGTTACTTCTAATGACATTTTTTAAATTAATTAAAAGAAACCATGTGCGCGTTATTTTTTAAAAGACCTCAATTTTGAACTACAAAAAAAAACATGCGACTCACCAATCTGCATGAGCTTCAGCGGAGGTGTAGAGTTCTGCCGGTGACTGTAACATAAAATAAAAAATATTAATGTAGACATGACGATATATCAGTTAATTAATTTAAAAAAAAAAGATAAAGGTTTTTCATTAAAGATTTTATTTAATAAATTGATGCTTACCTAAAAGTTGCTCCGCCGATGCATGAAGCCCTTCCCGGGCCTGCTCCTCCTCTCAGATGGGACGTGACGAGCCATCCTTCCGCGCACAAGTCACTCGCGAACACCCCGACCGTGACTTTATAATCGCGAGAATTATTCAATGATCACTTTCGCGCGTTCTATGTTCGGCACTCGCGTTTAGAAGAAAATCGTATGTAAAAAAATTCCGCCGAATACTTTACGGAACTCCCGGAACGCCCGACGAACCGGCTGCGGTTCGTATAATTATTAATACCGGCGGAAACGGCACTTTCGATGACGGCGATGAATGCAGCTACGTTGATCTGTAACAAAAAGAAATATATAATTTAATTGTAGAGATGTTACACATACTTAATTAAAAATAAAATTTTCCATTGCGACAAGCTACTAGTTTTGTGTATCAAAAGAATTATTCTTACCTTTGGGGCTGCTCCGTTGATGCCCGATGCCTTTCCGAGGCCTCCTCCTCCTCTCAGAATATCAGACGTCCTTATTAAAGTGTCTAGCTTTCTTTCGGAGACTCTGATCTTCGTTCTCGCGCTGCGTCACCTGCAACAAAAGCCCGGAAAATTAATGAAAATTATCTGTACAACACTTCGCCTCAGAGAATCATGATCGTATATGTAAGGATATAACTTACTTAAACGGACAGGGCGGCTGCTGCGTATGTGCGTAGCGTGGTTGCTGCGTATGTACGTAACGCGACTCTTATGCACGTGCGTCTCGTTCGACCGCCGGTGAAGGACAAAGAGAGAAGGAGAAGCTCGCGCGCGGCACGTACACCGCTCACCCTTCCCCTTCCCCCAGCTACCTGCCCGTCTCTCTCTTCTTCTTTTTCTCACGTCTATACAATTTATACTGTACGAATACTGCACGGTATCCATTCTGTAACAAAAAGAAATATATATAATTTAATAAACGGCAACAATAGAATCAATTATCAGATAATTCAGGTGTCACATCAATTTTTTACAGATAGAAATAGGATTATTATTTTAAAGAAATATCCAATTTTATGCAAATACAGCTTTAAAGGAACGAGTAAATGAATCAATGACCGCCCCATTTACCGTATCGTTTATCCGGCATTAAGCTGATCGAAATGATTAGACGGATTTAACGAAGAATGGTGGATTACCGTCAGATTGCAAATCGCGTGTGTTCTCGAGCGGATAAAGTCATAATCATCCCGTGCGCAACGCGGCAGCGATATGTCGCGGAATACTCCTCGAGGTGGATTCATTTGCAACGAGAGCTTGCTGGCGAGTCCGAGATTTAGTAAGGCAATTTAATAGATCGGATCGAGTGACGGCGAGCGATAGATTTTAATTGAATTATCGATGAGGTCTTGACGCGCGTTAACGGAATAACTGAGAGCTACGAGTCGGAGAACATCCCTCCTGAAATATCGATGCCGGCGCGACTTTCCGAATGCAAAGTAAGAGAATTGTGTCGCGAGTATTGAACCTTCCAATTGAAGCAAAATATTTGCCGGCATCTGAATAATGCAAACCTGCAAAGATGCGCCTGTCTTGTTTTTATGTTCCCTTACTCTTCCTCTCTTGCTCGAGTTTATACCCTCTTTTTTTATTTTCACCGGCAAAAGAAATTATGCCTCACGCGTTCGTACAAACTTGAAATATAATGAAAATTTAGAAATATTGAAACGAAAGGAAATAATATTATATATACCCGAGTGGAAATTAATAATGAATATTTAATTTGCGCGATCTAATCACTAGCTGCGAAATCAGATTAGCCAGATAAATTTCCACCGAGATGGTTTTGAGATTTTATATATAAATTCATATCATTTATGCAGTTTCGACTCTGTATAAATCTTTCTTATAGATTTGCAAAATTGTCAAATATTTAAATGTTTTCTTAGCTTTCGTAAAATGCTGTACAATTGATTCCATACGGATTTGGGAAGTAAATTCCCTTCGCTAGAGGGGATCCGCGCAGTGTCCTAGAAAGAAAGCTCCCAGGAGGACGCCGACTCAAGGATACGTTAGTGTCCTATAAATTGTCAGAAAATTTATAGTACTTGGTGATGTCATGCTCGGTGCTTCTGTTAGGACCACTTGCTATCCTCGACTAGTATATAAGCGTCTAACTTCAAATTTATTGTTACGTACAGCGCTGTCTACAGCAAATAAAATTTTATTATTCTCGAACAATGTACTGATTTTATTTTGCTATTGGTTCCTGTAAAATTCATTCTTTGGCTCCAAGATCAGAAACATAAGGGACAGAGACGTTGATACGTTTAGTTGTCACGGCGAAAGAAAATGTGAGGATATTTAATAAATTTCAACTTTGTAATAACGAACTGACACTCGGACGCTCCAGCAGATTTTCAACGTTAATCCGACGTCACCTGACTTATGGAATAACCAGGAATGTTTGCATGCCCGGTGTCTTAGTTTCTGCATTCGAGGATCAGCCGGTGGCAGTTTTACGACGGGCGATAACTCGCCGGGCATGTGCCGAGGATAGGGAAAAAAGGCAAATACGTCGGCGATTCGCTCAAAGCAATTTAAATTCCGCACGGATTCTCTCTCTCTTCTCCTCTTTTCTCTTAGGAAGCCGATCTATTCCCTTCGTCCTTTTCAACTCGTGTGTGTGTGTGTGTGTTTTTTTTTCTTTTCTGCCTTCTTGTACCGATGCAACGAACCACCGAAGTCGTCAAACGCGAGACTACGCTATGGTTCCTGAGCCTTGAAAGTGGAGGCGAGCGAGTTTTTCGTGAAATCGAATGCCAATACTATTCGCGGCGCCGAGAATTTTAAGCAACTGCTGGAAAGTTCTCACGTACTACTGCATGGAAGGAAGGAAGGAAGACGACGGGAGTTGCCTTAATTTCTTTTAATTCGAAACATTTAGTATTCCCAGAATACTCGAGCTCTTTTCTTTTCTCTCAAATAGACGTGTTTTATTTTTGGGACTCATTTTACATAAAAGATTCTACGAGCGTAGTTAAATTATTTAAATGTATTATTGCTCCTTCAATCTATTATTTTTCAGCTAACCTGTGCTCTGAAATTGCATTGGTCATCTCGCTTATGAAACAATTCCGAACATTCGATGGTATTTTACATGCATAAATTTTTATTCTGTCAAAATCAAAACTATTTTATTCATATTTTATTTCCGTGCAAGTAGATATATATTATACTATTTTATTTCGAAAAAAAAGGGGACAGATATTTTACTCCGCGTAAAAATATTGTTACAAAAAGTTACAATATTATTATATTTTTCAAATTTATTTCTCGTTTATTTGTTCCTTACTTCTACATGTGAATCCAGAAATATAAAACCAATTAATTTTATTTCAGTTTAAACTTCTATTCATTGCATTCCACTTTAGTTAAATTTTGTGCTACAGGAAATAAAAAAAAAAATTCTTTTCCTCTTAATATAAATCAAAATTATAAAAAGTATATCATATTTTGAGGATGTAAGTTAAAATAAAATTGGAAATATTTCTTTTTAGCTGTATATCTGGGATAAATATACAAACATTTTTCACATTTTATTTAGCATCGGGAAGAAAATTATGAAAAAGAAAAATAACGAGCGTCAATGTACTTGGCAGAAAAGAAAATCGTACAATGAGATGGTAAAATTATAATATCCACCCCCTAAGAAATGAATCGTTGACACTTTTGGAACGGTACGCGCGATAAAGCTGTCGTCTGCGCTTTAAAGTTTCGCCACCGTATCCTTCTTAATTACGAAGTACGAGACCGCGTTGTAAAGCACACAAAGTGGAACGTTGGTAAAATTCACGGTTCATCTGCTATGTAAAGACGGTCCGACCATATATGTGATATGTCGCCCTGTCGTGGCTTTATCTTTCAGGACAGTTGCTGCGCGTTTTAACTCCCATGTCCGTAATAAAGATTTTCCCCCGGTAATTCGAAACCGCCGTGACACGGCGGGCGATATTGGCGCATCAGGAAACTTGCCAGAACCTAAAGACCGTTCGGTTGACCCGTCCGAGTTATATCTTTGCCTTCACCGACCGACTCATCCGTTTTTCCTACGAACGCAATCCGAAAGTCGAATACGCAATTTTTAATTAAGGGAGAAGTATGAAAATTGCCACTTTTCATTACGGAGGTCGCGTGATACCAAATCGAATCTTCGCTCAACCACAGACACAGCAACCGCGCGCATTCGATTGTATCATAAATATGTCCGCGGATGTAACGATCGCTCGCAATCTCACAAATGAATGCAAAGCGCAAAAAACACAATTTCAAAAGGGAGGCGTGAGCGGGGAAGAGCGAATATTTATTTGTTATTTAACACGCAGTGGAAATACGTTGATTAATATCGCGCTATTAAATTATTACTTCGACGATAGTCGATACGCAATATCGTGGGTCAATGAATATAAAATCGGTTTGAAAGAATAATCAGCAAGATTACGTCACCGACGGCGCTTTTTGCGACTGCATTGTTTCGCGACGAAATGCGACGGCGGGCTTTCCGCTTATCAAAAAATAATCCATTAATTTCAGCCTCTACACGGCGTTCATTAGGTCATAGCGTTTTCTCAGTCGCGGCGGGGCTTGTCAACCCTTAAATGGATGATACCGCATCTAGGTCCCCTTTTATAAAAGAAATCGGGTTCCCCGCGTCTAAGGTAGATTCTCAGACTTCTCTTCGACAAACAACGTGACAGCGCTTCACGTCGCGGGAGAATAATTTAAACCGCCGTAATATTTTACGTTTGAAAACATCGACTCCCGGTAAATGGAGATGTTAATGGACCATTCAGATTTTATATTCCACATTCTGGGGTCATTTATCGCGGATTTTATGTGGAGTTTGCGATTTCTCACCGGAGAAACGCTTTTCCCTTTTTTTTTTCTTTTTTTTTTTCTTTTTTTTTTTTTGGACGTAGATATACCGAAGTTCAATTTCATCCGCGATCCATTCTTCGCGATCAAATGCTTCGTTGACTTAGGGAGTTTTCGAGTACGTGTCCGCGCCTCCCTTACGAATGTAATTGGATAGATCCATCGGCGAAGTTCGTGTAACAACGTGTCGGGGAACACTCGAGTCGCCGCTCTCGAGTGTCGGCCGTGCTGCGATCCGTGCGGAAAGTATCGGATTTCAATTATGATAAGTGTGCGGTTAGGATGTTCGCCAGTATCATATGGAGCCACGACTAAGGGAGCTTTCAGTTTGAGTTTAAGCAGCGAATCCTTATTGATAACAATTAAATGCAATTTAAAACCTTTTAATTTATTTGCCAGTGATTTAATCGTAAAACGTTTTCAAAGAACTTTTTACGATAGCTTGCTCTTTTTTTTTGTTTTGAAATTTTTACCATCGGAATAGTTAAAGAAGCGCGTTTGTTGAATTATTTTTTTTACGCGTGACGATACTTTAAAATACTCAGTATATCTCCGCCTTAGGAAACAAACGCAATAAAGATTTTGCACGTTAACAGTTTATATACCCAGAGTGTCAAGTCCACAAAACATGATTAAACTTGTACGTGTCGCGGGCTTTTCGCCGCGCCATATTTCTTCATGAACCTAATAATCCTAACAAGCGGGAGTCAAGTTGACACAATAGCAGTTTCCGCGTAACCTTATTTTTTTTCCTTTTTTTTTTTTTTTTTTTTTTTAAATTTGGGGATCGGAAGACTGTCCGGCTGCCAGGATCCTTGAGATACAAGGGACCAGGCCGAGGGGCGAATTCCGCGGTCGGCCAGATGCATTATTCTTCTTGCTCGAAATGGCGCTCGCGCTCTGTTTGGGATTCCATTCCGTGCAATTTGGACGGGCGCGGTAGCGTAGAAACTTAATAACGCCCGACAACGACGCCAAAGTGCTGGGAGAGAGACGACAACGCGGGGATGGTAAATGCGGCGAGGAGAACGACGAGGGTCGACCCCGGCCGCCGGAGCTTAGTATGAAAAATGTCTGGATGATCCTCGCGAACGGAGAAAAATTATATCTCGAGTTGTTCGTCGCCGTCGGCGTCGGCGGCATCGCCATCGCCGTCTCGCTTCGTAGATGAGAACGAAAAATAGATTGTATTACGGGGACGACGAGCCCTTTCTCGCGAGCGCCGGGGCCTCGGATGGTGGAAAAACTGCCGAGGTTCCGCTTGAGAAAAATACTCTCGTTTGAGAATCTCCAGTTGAAGATATCTCTCTTTTTTTTTCATTTTCTATTTCTTTTTTTATTTTTTTTTATTTTTAGTTTAGACGTCGCTACGGGTTTTTTTTTTTTTTCTTAACACTTCGGTATTTTTATCCGAGGCGTTGCAATATTCCTTACCCGGCGTACCTTTTTTTATCCGCAGTTCGTAGCATTAAATTTTCCTTCCGCGTACTCCGTCTTTAAATTAAGTTCGCGATATGTTCCTCGAGCTGTCTGGAAGATTGTAAATTCGAGAGTTTCGGTTTTAAGATTTCAAATGTGTAAGATATTACACTTGTGCTTTTCTCGCTCGTACTTCGCGCTTTTGAAAATTTATTTCGTTCGGAGGCGAACGGGTTACCCCGAACAGAACTTGTTGCCTCCGTTGAACGACTTTCGCGTCTACCGTGACGCTAATTACGTCGGACGTCAACTTTGAGATACCGGCAACGCGACGGCCGGCAAAATGGTGCGAGGTGTATCAAATTGCAGCGCGAGTTTCCCCGACGCGTCGATGTGGGAGCTGCCCTATTTTATTTCCATAAGGACGCCCCGACGATCCTGCGCAAAGGATCACTGCAGTCGCATTCCGCAGGCCACTGACGTAAAACTTTTTGCGGATTCCTTCCAGCTTCTAAGTTTTAAACGTCAGTGGGTAACACCGCGGAGCCGATTATTCGCCCCGGCGACGAATCGGGAAATAATTTTCCCCCAATTACCGACTTTTCGTTAAACCGGTCGACATCGAGATCGACGCGTAATTAAATTAGTAAGGTTTCATCGGCGATTTTAAACGAAAATCAACGGGGATCTAATTACACGGCCGAATGCAAGCATAATATTCGCATTAACGATAACGGAGCCGCGAAATGAGAGATATGAGGGAACGTATGCAAATCGAGGCGGGACAGTTCGTTATGGAAAGGCGTTAAAAAATATGCATGAAAATCCGGATAAAAATTCGCGCTCCGATATTATACGCCGCTTTTGGCGGCGATTCGGATCCGCGATGACCGTCTGTCCAGGTGCGCTTATTGCAAAATTATACTGCGATCTCGATGTTGATGGCACAACTATAATTTTACTATTGTACTACCCGTGCAATCACAGTAATATTGCTCGGAAATATACCGTGTCTCTAAGCGCGAAACTCGTATGTAGATTAAGTTAGAGAGAACAGAAAAATGGTGTTCTCTTCGAAAAAGTCTCTTATCAAATATGTATTCGCTCAATATATTGTATTTAATTACATTTCTAATTTTAATTTTAAGCTGTGATTTTATTATAAATTGATGCACAGTTAAACGTTAAAAATACCGTGCTTACAAAACTTCAATCTAGTGTATTCGCGAAAGCCTTTGTGGTGTGTTTCTGTTTCGAGCCGCCTCGATTTTTCAAAGTTAAAAACTCTATTTCTTGAATTTTCGCTAAAAGACTTCCTGCATTTTTATATATATATTTTTATTTTTATTTTTTTTTTTTTTATTAATGTGACAGAGATTACTTCGATTTGAAGAAAAATCCCGTTGAAAGTTCTAGTTGTTTCTGGAACGAGCGGAAAGTTTCGGTACGAACAAAAGATACTAAGAATGGGCTGGCCCTGACAATGCCGGCTGCTGAAACGAAAAGCCGAACCTGCGAAAGAGATATCAAATACGCTCGATTGGCTGTCACGCCCGATAAGACCATGCCACATTGAATTTGGATGGTTGTCGTCAACCTTTCGACCCGGCCGTTTCACCGAACGTTTTCGGGCTTTTTGAATTTCGTTATCCTGTTATTCTGTAGGTCCCTTTATCCCTTATCCAGTACGAGCGTCGCTGCGAATGTTCGATTTGTCGAAATTTTATTATAAAAAAGATCGACGTGCTCAAAACGAAATATCTCTTCTGATACACCGGAAAAAAAGTGTCCCGGGGTTTCTGAAGAACATGCTGAAGAACTCGCGAGAACAGACAGACCCGTATAAAAAAAAAAAGAAAAAAAAGAAAAAAAAGCAAAAGAAAGAAAAAAAAAAAAATCAAGCGTCCAGCCGTGAATATAAAGAGCGTATTTGTCGCTCGAAAATATTTCAAATGAAACGCGCGCGGGAGTTTCCGAATAAATCTTTCAATTATCTTTTCACGCATGACGATGCTCGCGGCGCAGCGGCGCGTTATTGATGATGGATTGAAAATTCCCGATTAACGGCGTTTCATTAAAAGCGCGGGGCAAAATCGCGGCGATCTAATAATGTCCGTTCCAATTTTGTCGCGGCATTTTCGCCGACGTCGTTTCCGCGAGTCGCGACGAGGAGACGGCTCTTTCTGCGATCGATCGACGCCGTTCGTCCCGACGACGAAACGCGGCGACGCCGGCCGCGCATTCAAGCGCGCGTCACCGTAGCGTCGATAACGAACGGTCCACCTGCGTGTGTGACCGTGAGCGTTAACAGGGTCCCTATTCAAGCGCGAAAGATAATGTTTCATCGGCGACTAATGATAACGCTTTGTGCGGTAACTATTTCGCAGAGGAAGTTTCACGCGCTGACGGACGCGCGAAAACCGCTCGCCCAGTTTTTCCGGTTAAATCGCCGAGACAAGGATCGCGCCCCGATTAAACCCTGTAATTCGATTCACGCAAAATTTACCCGAAATTTCTGTCGGCGATCGAAACCTGCCCGAGCTAAACGAGTCCTGAATAACATCGAACCAGTCGACCAGAGCACGTTATCATATTTTATACACTCGATTATTTAATTCTGTCGCTACGGAACTCTTTATATTTAGTATCTTACATCTTACATGGGTATTTTTTTTTTATAACGCGAGAGTAACGACTTGGCGAGGGCGACTTCCTTGTAATAAAGTTATTTTTGCTCCGGAATAATAACACGCGCCGTCTTATTTTTTTTTTTATTTTTATATATTTTTTTTTATATAATCTAAGAGCAAATTAGAGAGTATTATCCAAAGGGCGTGATCAGCTGAAAAATTTGCGTGCAGCATCCGAGCGGACAAACAGGCAATCATTAACGTAACGAACGCATTGAGTATAACGAAAGATGTATTAAGGCGGGCGTTTATAAGAAAATACGCTCGTGCGAAAATGCAGCTGAAATACACAGGCGCTCTTCGTGGAAACGTAAGCGCACGTTTATTTTACGCTGTTGCTACAGCCATAGTAAACAATTTCCTTGACGCCGGTAATTGGCGTCAATTTTTCGCAAAAATACACTCGCCGCTACTTGTTCGTGTTCCGCGTTATTAACCACGGTTCATGTACATTACGTTTACGTTCACATCCCAATGTTTTTTATCTATATCCCCCACGCTCACACGTTATTTCATCTACAATTAAATATTAGCTCGCACGATATGCAACACTTGATTGAATTCCGAATAATTTTCTAACTGCAAATCCCGAACGCATTTCGCATTCCGAATTACGAATCTTTCAAGGCATCTCGCTACGTTAAGAAAATTAATGCGCGAAGAAACAATTTCGTATACAACCTCACGATGGTTATTTTTATTTTCGCCCGAGAGTTCCGAGTTCGTCGACGCGAGAACTAATAATCTCGCGGCGCATCCGATTGCTCAGGGGTGTCGTTTATCTGTGTAAACATCAAGTAATCGCCACGAATTTCGAACTAATGGCCACCAAAGTTCGTCTTTGATTTGACTTGGCGACTGTCACGGCGCAATTAAATGCTTGAGGTTCCGTTTCAGAGACGATAAATCGATACTTAACGGCTTGTCTATCCGCTTCCACTTCACCGCCGAATTAGCCGACGTGTTCTCCCAAAGGGGAAAGACATGTGTACGTTCTGTACACGGTTTTCAATTACGGTTTTCGCAAGGCTGTCTTCTGCTCAACTCATGCGAGCATCTTCTCAGTTATTTCTCGCCCGAGGGTCTTTATAAAGAAAGAACGAGCTTAAAATCGAAGGAAACTTAAAATCGAGCGAAAACTAAAAAAAAAATTATGCGACTCGCGAAATAGTAATTCCCGAGGACGTAAAAGGCGGCACGCTCAACGCAAACAGATAAGCCATTTAATTTAAAACGTTTAAACGTTTTGAAAATCAAACTCGGTTCGTTATCATTAAATTAATGCTGTAATAATTTCTAATTAGCAGTAAGATACATTTTATTAAATTGTTAATTAAATATTCATTGTCTAAATAACGTTGAGTTTATTAATGTTTGTTTATAATATTTATGAAATAGCGTTTATTAATTCGTGTATTAATAATTATAATTTTAAAAGCGCGCAAATTGTTTAAACACCATAATATTGGCCGAGCGACGCCAAAGTTGCTAGATAAAATATCGTTATCATTTAGCAAGTTGTTCTATTTGTAAATCGCCGATAATCCGTATATTAAAATTTGTCATGGCCGCTAACTGACAAATGGCGCAACCTGACAATCGCGAATAATCATTGTTCTGTTGAACTGGGTCTTATCAGCGAATACAGGTGCCACGTTCAGACACGTGACTGGTAGCGAGCGAGCGATTACTCACAAATGATCGCCGTCTGTGATCACGGTCGGTAATTAACTGCATAATGGCACGAAGTGACGGTGGTCCGTTGTCAATTAGTGTCTATTGTTCGCAGTCCAACGATGGCAGCTAATTGGATGTCTCAAATTTTAACGTGTGTTCTATGTGACACTATCAGTATTTTCAGTTCAACTACCGCGTTATTCCCTGCGAAACCTTACGGTCGGTCTTTCCGAAACGTTAATCATTTTATCTACCATTCTCCGACCGAAGATAACGTTTTTATTTTTCCTATTCAGGTTTCATGAAATGATATCGGAATATTTATATCACGGGATCTCCGGAGATCCGACTCAAGTCAGCGCCGCGGTCTCTCCTACATCTGATTGTATATTTCATCGTCTCTAAGTAGCCAGCTCTTTTGAATGTCTCCCGCACGGCTCGCGTTATTAGTTGAATACAAATTTCCACAATGCGCGGGGCACCTGCACTGTATTCATTTTCATGCAGCTAATAATATATCTCGATTGAATAAATGCATGAGAGGTTTCGCGAAGCTCATTTCTACAAAGTGACTGTTTTGTGGAGAGGACAGAGCGAGAACGGAGGGAGGAAAGAAAAGACGCGCGCTGTTTAGCCAAACTACGGCGATCTCTTTCCTTCCCGAGAAGGCAGCTCCATTCTGGAAATTGGTCAAAAATCAAACCGAATCGCCGACCGTTGAACGGTGGAATGTTGGCGGTGTAGATCCCGGTCGACATGGAATCCAACAAATCTGCAGTTTAACGTCGGGATTGGCACGGTCGAGCGGGTTCCTAAGACGGGGGAGAAAACCCCGACGACACGGTTGAACAAAAGAATTCGCCCGACGTGTACCACGGTCGTGTCGTAGAATAGACTTGCCGGAGTTTCGGAAACTCACTTAACAGTTTAACTAAAGAATCTAAATGATATTAACAATAGTTAGAGCAAGTTCCGTGGACATTAGTACAAGTTAACTCGGCGAGAAATGCAATTAATTTTACGTTCCCTCCCGAAACGGAATTATGTGGAAAGTAAAGGTTTCGAAACAGGTGAATAAATAAACGTCGCTCTCGCCCGTTCTCCTTAATTTATTTCCACATTAGACGTCGCTTAGACCGCTTAAAAAGTTATTGCAATTTTTTCCCCTCCCCTCCTTCCGTCTTTTATCGATATTCTTCGCGCATCGACGATTCAAGATGCATCCCGCCGTCGCTTTTCTATCCGACGGATGGAATTTGACGAAAAGTTTTATATCACGAGCTCTAAGCGCGGTAAGGATAGAATAAGGACGGGAGAAAAAGTTTCCTGTTCCTCTCGCGCTTCATGTTTTCATCGCGAAAGTTGGGTAATTGAGAAGTTCGGACTTTGTAACTGTCCGTCATAATCTCGCGACGCCGTTATAATATCCTTGATGCAACTGCACGCGGGACTTGCCAGTCGGCGAAATATTTTCACTTCTGGAAATTGCAAACGCGGTTCTTCAGAAGCGTTTTAAATCTTTGAATTGTTGAGTAAGCATTTATTCCATCCGGAGATATCACAATCTGTGTAAACAACTGGGGTAAAGAATGTTCTCAAAATTTATAGAACCCGTGTAATTAAAAAAAACCAACTTTCCAGAGAGAAGAAGCTCGACGGACGAATTAGTAAAAATATTAAGAAATATTTTAATATATTAAAGTTTTGCGATAACGAAATTTAAAACAAAGACCTAGCCATTCAGTGCGTTAAATTGACGCGATTTTATTATTACGATTCAGTCGTTGTTCACTCTAGACGCGCGCAAGGTACTGAAGTTTAGACACAAATTAAGTCGTTAGTTAAATATATTTGCAGTTCCGGGGAGTATTTACGGAAAATGAGGCATGAGGCTAATGCGTTTTTTAGAGGGTTTTGAATATCCTAAGGTTCTCCTGGAATATTTCCATTACGTGGAGAGGCAGATGAACGTCAGGAGGCAGAGAATGGCAGCTAACAGACGCGGGCTGGGAGATCGGAGTTAGCGGGGGGATGCAACTACCTCGCGAGCTTTCTTCAGTATTCTCCCCATACCTACACTGGATAAGCTGCTCCGCTCTCTCCCCTCTCCCTCGGTTCTTAATTCCGCTGGTTTGTTGAAGCCGGCTATCCGGATTATACGAATTTTCCTGTGTCTCGGCACGGTTCTCTCCAGATCTCTTTACTTTCATTTGGCGTATCTCGATTAAACTGGACTTTTACTTGAGCCACGGAATGACGCGCCTCGATCATTAACCGACGCTATGCGTCGTTTATCAGATAACAAAAAATTTATCAGCCGCGTAATTTTATTTATATTAAAAGCGTATCGAAAGTATTAAAAAGGCAAAACCGCGGATTTCTTATTAATAAACGTCCATTGGAATTAAATATGATGACCCTACAGGTAAAAAAGAAACATCTTCCAATTCCATTTTTAATCTGAAGTTCCGAGATAAAAGTAACCTGAACTTTTACACACTTTAAACAAAAAAGTTACAATCGGATTTCTCAAGGTAGTTCCTCCCTTAATGACTAGGAAGGAAAGCAGGCATCCTTAAAGAGAATTGAATGGTCCATTTGAACATGAGTTTTCGCGATACTATTTTTGTGTTTAAGTTAAAGTTGAGATTGATCGCGGTATATAACAGCGAATTTAAAAGAGTTATAAAGAAAGGGCCGCATTAAGTATTCGAATTGCGAGCAGCTCGTGCTTTTAAAATCGTTTTTGGACTTCTAAAAATTTTTTATTGCAAAAAATATCGTAAAGTGCGAGTACAGAGAATTACGAATAAAAACGGACACTAAAGTGTCCTCTATGTCAATAGTAAAGACCGATAATAAAAAAAATACTGGAAAGAAATCGCAAATGGACCGAATTGGCGACTGGACATTCGAGCTGATACGCATTATCATAGAACGGCTCTTTCATTTCTCTCGCCGAATTTGTCAGCAAGTTAAAAACGGTTTTACAGTGTCACGTGAGTGTCGTAAAAGTGAAACGGCATATTTTCTTTTTGCTGACTCCCTGCCCCCTACCTCCGCGCCCTTCCGTTTTAACGAACGCGTTTCCCCGCGGGAAAACGAGCTACTTCTTATCGATCGCGGATTCATCCCTCTTCCTTTATGAAACTCGCGATGACGATCGCTCTTTAAATGAACGCCTGACGCGTTTATGAATTATTAACGTATTCAATTCAGCTGTTTTCCCGACGAGGCCGGAAATCAGAATGAATCAACGGCGGCCGCGGAAGTCCGCCGGCGCCGTTAACGGGACACGATTTTCACCTATGATTTTCCACCCACGACCGAGAACACGGTTCTTGAACGATAAAAACCTTTACGGCAAACGCGTCGACGCTTCGCTATATTTGGTGAGGCATTGTACCTCGTGGAACACTATACTTTACATACGTACGGCCGTGTCGTATACCGCGAGCGTATATTTTCCGGAAACCTTCTTCGATATTCCGCGAAGAGCTTCTTCGACTCTTATTTTCTTCCTTTCTTCTTTTTTTTTCTCCTTTTTTTCCTTTCCACCATTTCATTGTTCCTTATTTGAATTTGGAAATGTACTTTCCGTCTGAGAGTATTACGTACCACGGAAAATGTTTCGCTACGCCAACATTGTGAAAACATTACAATCGTATTTTTAACAACGTCAATTTTTCAATGTTTAGCGGTTATCCATAAACTCGCTTGCATATTCATACTTTTGAAAAATCTCATTTACCACGCGCTTCTAAAGTGCTCGATTTACATCGGATTATCTCGTTTTCCTTATCGATTTCAGATCTTAAACGCGCGATATAACACATTCACCCCGCGGAGCTCGCGATTAATATTAATTTGCAAATCTGCCTCGTGCATTTTGAATTGCAATCATACCTGTCCATTAGTGCGTGACAAACTCTTGTCAGTTTAATTCAATTTAATCGGAAAACTCAAAGAGTAAACATATTGTATTTGCCAACGCGAAAATGATGAAATTCTGTCGGATCGCTCCATATTTAACAGACTGTGGCAGTTCTAAGCCAGAGCGCATTTACCAGTGGAGACAGTCGGATTCGATTATTTATCGTGGAATAATATTGAGGGCAGTCTGCAACGTCACACCGAATTTGACCACCGCCCATGAAACGGACCGACGACCCCATTGGGAATGTACGCGGATCGCGGCGAACATCAATGAACTCAAAACGACGTGCAAAAATTTACTTTGCCAGTACGCGAATCGTTCTGTAGCGGTGAGCTTCGTTCAGGGAAACTCAATTCGTCTGGTAAAAATAAAAACCCGGACAACACGGGGAGAACAAATGGTTAAGCTGGTTTAGATCTCGCTTAATATATTGTTCGCAGCTGCCTCTTTCTCTTTTCTTTGTACTTGTCCTTTATATGCGAGTATATGCTGTATGCGCCGTACTCATTGTATATTGTGCAGGTATACGACCGCATTTTTATTTCGCAAGCTTAACGCAAAGGACAAAGCCGTGTTTTCTTTTCTTTTTACCTTATGGGGGAACGTGATGTGAAAATTACTGCACGCGGGGGTATCTATTATGCAGAGTTTTGATTCGGGCACAAAAGCATCGTGTTAAATTCGGAAAGTTTACTTTGAATACTTGCGCGCTGTTAATTTTGTTAACCTTTCTCTTTTTATTCGCTAACAAAAAAAAAATAATAAAAAATACCGTAAATCTTCAAAATATCGCGCCAATTGACGCGTCATTGTTCACGTTTTTTGTTGAAAATTGAAAAATGTATAATGAACCAAAAAAAGAGACGGCGTATAAATCTCGCGAATAGTTTTCGTTCATTCTTCCATATCTGAATGTGAATTTTTAAGGAGATCGTGCGGTATTTGCAGAATACGAGGGGTCGAATTTACATTTGACGTACGTCTACGAAAAATTGCGGCGCACGATCGTATCAGCTCTCTAAGTTATATCGCGATATTTATCATAATATCTAATTGAACAATATTTAATCAGAACTTTGACACAAAACGCCGCACCGCGCGGTAATTTTATACTAATAAAAATAGCAGAGTTGCTCCTCCAAAGATACAGTCTCACATTTTCTTTTGTCCTTCTCTCACCTTTATATAAATTCTACATTTCTGTAATGATCGTTTAATTGCGTACTAGATTACGAAAAACATTTACAAGAACCGTTCATCCATTTTATATTCCATTTATCGTATTCTGATACGGCGCGCGATATCGGAAAAGCAATAATCTGAAATTTAATTCAGATTCCTGTTATATCATGCAATGTCGATGTTTATGAATGCATTAGTAATCCTAGTCCGGTGCAGAATTTTAGTATTATTATTTTTTTTTTTTTCGAAAACTACAATTATTGATCGTGGAAACGTTAAAACAGTCGTACCACACAAGGCGACTATATAGCTACGTGATCAACTTGGCCGGAAATCAATTTTCTTCAATAGACATGGAGACGGAAATGCTGCTAGGAATAACCCAGATATTCTTATTTACTTGATACACAATGAAAGAACCGAGCGAAATAAAGTAAAAAGAAGCCAAAGAAAAAAGAGGGAGAGGAAGAGGAAACAGAAATCCGCTCGGAAGTGCACGTTTCTCAGTCTTCCTCGCAGGACTATTATACACCATTATCTCGATCCAGTCCTTCCCCTCATTGTGTGCGCTGACGCACACAGATACACAGGCGGGAAAGTACGCAACACAAGTAAGTGGAATTCAGTGGCACGAAACAGCACTCCGCTACAGCACATTCACCTTGGTCAGAGGGAAGAGATGGGCGAGAACGGGAAGAAGGCGGAAAAGAAAGAGCCACGGAAGGAAGAAGGCACTCTGGGAACTGGTGTAGCGACAGATCTGTCAAATCCTGGGATACGTAGCTTCTTTTCATTCGGGATATCTTCTAATTTCGAGATTCCCCGTTATACGCATTTCTTTTCGATTTTTATCTGTTGAAATCTACATCTTTTTACTCAGACTCTCGTATTCTCGAGCGCTTTGTATACGATCCTCTCTTAGTGATCTCCTTATCTTATTTTATCTTATCTACCGCGCGTTCGTTGGTTACCGTGGTTTCTTTCTTCGTGCGTTCGCGATTTTTCGATCTGCGCGTCTCGCGATACTTTTGCGCAGTAAAACCTCACTTCCTCATACCATTTCAAGGATTTAACGCTCGTCTTCGTTCTTTGTCGATAGACGGAATCTTGAAGAGGAAGAAAGGTATGGCTTGCGCTACTGTAGAAAATTACCTCCGTCCGACTAGCATTGGAGATTCTGCGTGTCAGTCTCTCCACCGTTCTCCTTGCACGTTCTGCTGTCGTTTCTTTGTATCCTCTAGCCTGGCAGGAAGCAAGGGGATTCAGGATTTCCGCCAAACCAAACGTAGGTTTTCCCTTCGACGGCTCCGGAACGTCCGATTCTGCGTTCGCTTTTTCTTAGCCCCGACTTTTTGCCCTCCCGCAAGCGAGCAGAAAACAATGGCAAGGATTCAGAACGTCTTTTGCCGCGAAGCCGGATGAAACCTTCCGCATATCGATTTCACCAAGTGATACCTACTTACCTAACGTCGCAAATGATTAAACGCTGCGATTCTTGTCAAGCGTTATTTCACGTTTCTTTAAATCGTTTTTACGAGATTTTTTACAATTAAACTTTTATTTGCGTTTATTATAATCGTAATATTTTAACGGAAATAATTCTAAATAAGTAACTTTGTTATGTGATAATTTTTATGCATTAATTTATTTTTTATTATTAATTGAAGAAACTATGCGGACGCTTCGCATACGCTATTTTTCGAAAAGTCCTAATTCGTGCGCGTAATTATAATTGGGGACATTAATTAATTATAATAATGGTCGACAACGTGCTGCCGGTTCAAGAAACCTAATTACAAATTATAAAAAAAAATTATGCAACTTACCAATCTGCATGAACTTCAGCGGAGTTGTAAAGTTCGGCCGGTGACTGTAACATAAAAAAGAAAATATTAATGTAGACATATACATTAATATATTAATTAATAAGATTAATAAAAAAAATAGTAAAAGTTTTTTTTAAATAGAGATATTATTTAAAAAATTCATGCTTACCTAAGAGTTGCTCCGCTGATGCAGGATACCCGTCCTGGGCCTGCTCCTCCTCTCAGATAGAACGTGTTGAGTCGCCACGGTTCACTACGCAATTCTATCACCCGACCGTCGCCAAGCGCCGACGTGGGTCGAACATAATCGCTGGTGGTTGCAAGTGAGACGCGGGAAAATCGCGAGGACCGTCTTTACCTGGACATATTAATTAAATATTACGATTAAATAAAAAGAAAAATTAAAAATTAAAATAAACATAAATAAAAATGGAAACACCGATTTTTTTATTTAAGAATTTATCGAAAACTATTGAATTTTCGCATTGATTTTGTTCGGAGATATCTGTTTTTGTTACATTTTCTTTATGATAATATTTCTTTGTATTTATGTATGTTTCGCCGGAAAGAGTGAGCTTCTACGAGCTCCTTCGGGAGCGCTGTTTTTTTCCGACCCTTTTGTCACCCTGACAAATCCAAAGAGAACAATTTATCACGCGGAAGTGGCATCTGTTTGAGATTTGATCGAAGCGCGAATTTATGCGTAAGCTCTACGTGTTACTTCCGGATTTTTGCAGGCATGGCGCAAAAAAAAATCGCCTCGAATTGGTTGGTTTGTCGGGTGACGTTGTGTCTGAACAAGGGTCCTTCTGATCCTCCATCATAGTAAGTAGGGTGACGAAAGTACCATAAGGCTTTTCACTAATACCTGTCCGTTCCGACACGTCCTTACGAAGAAACGAACTACAGAACCTGGATGAAAGAAGAAAATCGTCTAGAGAGCTTTTTATCGACCCGCTATTGTTACAACTACGAATTCCTATTTCAGAAAAAGTAGAGTGCAAATTTTACGAATCTACCATAATAATAAAAAATTTCTTGATATCATTAATAACGCAAAATATGACTAAAGTTTAATACTTAATTATATAACCTTTTTAATATAAAATATATAAATATTTTTATTAATTTTTAAATAATAAAAAATTTTTAACGTATGCGCAAACACGTATTTTTTAGATTAAACTTTTGTTATTAAAAAAATTAAATAACATAGAATTAAAATTGAGAAAAATAATACGCGAGGAGCAGCTGTCTAAAATTTCTAAATGATCCGATTGGAAAATACGTGACAGTTAAACGATTTTTCGGGACTCATTCCGAGGAGTCGGCGAACAATATTGATGAGCTTCTTTCGCCGACTTAACATGTCTGATGTTTCCGGACGAAACGTGGCTCGACGGCGCGAAAAACCGCCCGCTCGATCTGTCCCCGTGCATTTTGTACTTCGACCGCGAGCGTTTGAATTTCGTGGCACGTAGTCGACGGAAATTAAGACCAATCAGCGGTGATATGTGATTTACGGCGATAGCCCGATATCGGCGAGCAGCAGGGATTACGTCGGACTCCATCGTGGCTCTTTTCCCGCCGCTGCTTTTTTCCGAATTCATTCCGCCGGCGTAGCCGCGCTACGTCTCCATTACGAATTGGATCCTGTAAATCTGTGCCATTTCAGGAACAACCTGGGATTCAGTGCATCAGTCTACATTGAAGGTGCACGCTAGTCATGTGACCGTCGGTGTAGATTTTTTGTTTCTACGTACATGCTCACACCGCGGTGTTGCTTGAAAAATGCACGGCGCACAGATAAACTTTTCTTTCACTCTTAAAAGGTTTTACTGTTATTTTCTTCAAAGCTCAATTTTCTCTCTTTTTCTCTCTGTCTCTCTCTTTCTCTCTTGACATACGTGACTTATTACATCGTAATCTTTAATAATAATAATTAAAACTAATTAAATGATTAAACGGTGCGATATTCTTATCGCGTAGGAGTTGACATAATTTTCAAACGCATGCAGCGGAACGACCCGGACTTAATATTTGCTCGCTTCGCAGGAACGTCACCTCCAAGATTCGCGAAAGAAAACGAGCGCAAATATCGATATTCCGAGATAATACGGGGGAAACGAAGTCTCGCCTTTTCGCTCTGTATTCCGCGCCGCGAGGTACGCGGAAATGGAATATTAAGGATTCCTTTTGGAATTTCAACTTATGATTTCCCGCCGGCGGCTAAAGTTCCACGAACGACGTAACGATTGTATAACGATATCGGGATATCGCAAGAGTTCCAGTGTTTCAAGAATCCGGAAGCACCGTAGCTGCGCGAGACCCTCCGCCGTTCACAAGAAAGAGCCTTCCCTTCCGCCACTTGTCGGGGATTTGAAAGTATTCCATTATTATTCTGCAAATTTTTTATAGCCTGTATATTAAAAATTATTAAGTGAAAAGCTGAACAGAAGCGCTCTTCACGCGCCGCTTTACTCCGCGGAAGCACGAGCTCAATCCGGGTTAACAATCACAGCGGAAATGTGCTGCGATTCTTAATCTGTCCCGAGAGAACCGGCGATGGCCGATGTATCGTGTGTGCGCAGCCGGAATTTGCTTTATGGTAACGTTACATTTGAGAATACGCAGATACGGGGTGGGAAAATGGCTCCCGCAGACTTAGAATAACAATTCATTTAATAATAGCAGGCTTGGCGAAAGAACAACGTAAGGCTCGCCGATTTTAATGACGTGTACGACAGGGACAATGTGATTTAACGACCCCCTTAAGGGCACGGGTGAGGTCTTGAAGCGTTATAGAAATATAACGGCCGTAAAAGCGGTCGTTAAGCGCGCGAAGAGGGCGGAAATTTTCGCCCGGTATCTGCGCGGAAGTTTCCAGCGCGAAATTTCGGCCCCGAGGACACTTGGAGATTCGATAACGTTGAGGGCGCGAGACGATCTTGAAATCGTGCGTCGAGTTTCTCGGCTAACGAGAGAAGTCCGCCAACTTCTGACCTCCCGAGAAATTTTGAGACTGACTGATCCGGCCTATATCGCGAAACAGACTTTGCATCCCGTTAACGAGCAACTTTCACGGACGCGGGAGGGTTAAAGGGGAAAGCGCCAGGTTTTTCGACGTGCCGAATTGTTGCGTCAGAGAAATGCATTCACACATTTTCGGTGTAGGTATACATGGATATTTCACAGTATATATATTTCACGCGCTGAGAATCTCGCGTTAAGAGATATTCCGGAATATCCGGCGTCAGGCAAATACTGCCGGGGGGTGGCACGAAATCAATGCGACCGACACGTAGCTACACGCGGCGTACACATGTACATCTCGCTTTCGGTGCTTGCACCTGACAGCCGAACGCCGGGAAGCAGCTGCATCGTCATTTCATGGAATTGACTTGGATCGACGTATCGACTCGCGGGACGACCGCACATATCCCGCGATGTATGACTTGTAACGCACCCTAACTACTGCCAGGGCGCGCGGCGTTGGCGTTCCAAGATGCCGTCCCAAAATCCCGGCCCGGAATCTAATAAAAACTATTTGCCGAGCGCAAGTATTTCTCCGTACTACAAGAAAATCGATCGATCTTTCATCCCCGTGCTACCTCGCCCTCCCACGCGATTATTCTTCGCCGAGGATCTTAAGTGATGGCTCGACGAGTCTCTTCTAAAAATAAAGTAAAATCGAGCGACACTTTCTCCCTTTTCCGTAGCGACTAAGCGACCGGTCAGCGACTATCGAAGGGCGGTAGAAATGGTTTCTACCCTCGTCTTAACGCCCGACAGCATAAAATACAACCCTGGCTCCACCTAATCCGACCCGAGACGTTCGGTTGAAACATATCACTTGAGTCGACAACCCGCGGTGCACTTTTCAACAGTTTAAAATTATTTTTGATAAAATAAATTGTAATATTTTATTTGCGTGTTCTTCTCCAACTCGTTATCGGTGAAGTGAGTTTTCCGGCGAGCTCGGTGGCTTTTTGCATGGAAACGGCATTCAAAGCGATCTCGGCGATACGGAATCGTGTTAATAAGTAATGCGACGTGTGCAGGGATAAGAGCTCTCTGCACTGGGAGTTACAAGGGGGGGGGGTGAGGAGGATACTCGATTGAACGAGGAAAAGCGAACCCCCGCAGACAGACATAGCGCGGCGGAAAGCACCTCTGACAGGGTAGTAAAGCCCTCGTTACGTAACTCTCTGTCGTTGCTTATTTGTGTTACCAGAAAGTTTGCGCATGTTAATTAGTAGATATGGTTAGCAGTTATGGTTAACTGAAGTTTGCAGCCCGCGGCCCACCCTACCGCGGCCGTTATAACGACAACAACGACTTATTTGCATCTGGGTGCAGCGGCGCGGCCGTTCTCGCGCCCTTTCCGCTGCCCTTCGATAACACTCTTTGACGCAGCTTCGCGTCGCGAAGGGTTTCGGCAGCGAAGCTCGTTCGAATAATTTAATTGAAAAAGATCCCAAACGAGTATTTCAACCAAATGACACCAACTTTTATTAAACTCGCCACTTCTGCGCTTTTATAAATATTTAAAGAAAGTAAATTAATAATAATATCAATTTTTTTAAATTATGGTCTCAAGTAAGGCATTGTTTTCGAGGGACATTTTAATTCTCGAGTTATCACAGTTCTTCGTAACGGCCGGACTAATTACATTGCCTCTGACAACTGACCCCTCGAAGCGTGTGGGTCAAGTTTATATTTTTTTAGGCGCGACCTTTGTAACGAAAACGGAATGAAGACAAAATATTGGCGGTCGTGAATTACGACGAGAAAATTTTACGCAAATATTTGTGCAACGTAGCTGCGTAGGTATACACGCAAACATTAGTTTCGCCGTGCATTTTGCTAGCTCGTGCCGATGTAAAAATAATAGTACGCGCGTACGTTTCTTTTTTTCCGTATTTTTTATTATTGCACGACATAATCAAGCTCCGTGCTTTGATGTATTTTTTTTTATTTCAAACGCAAATGTTTTCCTTTACAAAGTTACGAAGCGATACCGAAATTCGTCGAGAACGCGAGATTTAGCACGCAAATATTCCCTTGTAATCCGCGAAAAATATTCCGGTCATTTTCAGCATTTTCAAATTTAAACAACGTTCGAGACGTCGCCAGTCTATCGGACACTATTTCCGTGCGTATTTTATTTGAACATACAATGTGCATTCGCGGCGGTGTAAAACCGGACGAAATAGACGAGTATAATCGCGCACGCCGCAAATCGCGGTCTAACGCGTCTCGTAGGGCGACCGGCCGGCTATCCTGTTTCCAATTACGCCGACTGGCCGGAGATAAGTGGTGGTTACAGTTACGGTTACACGGTTACACCTTACGTCACGCTGTACACCCTCTCGCGTTACTCCCAATGCGCGCGCGCTAATATCCCTCTCCGCCGGCTATAATTACCAAAGATATATTACGCTTAACTGCCTCCCGTTAACCGGGAGGCAGCATGTGGATCTCAACTACGCGCTGGATAACCGTCGTCGGATAGCTTGTTAAACGCCAACTTACTGGCACATCGCTCACACACGTCTTGCGGACGCGACTCGATGTTGGATAAGACTCGAAGTCGGAAGTTTCCCGAGTTTCGTTCGAGGAGATACCGAAAACGGGAAGACGCGATACAAAGCGATAAGTAAAAAAAAAAAAAAAAGCTTTCGACACGCGCACTCTGATACGTTTAGACGGATCGAGCCCGCGAAACGCAGCGATCGAGGGGGTGGGAGAGCCTTTCACATTGTTCGCGACCTAGTTCTTCTGATAATAGTGGCTTAAACGTTCTATCAACCCTTTCTTTTCGCGTTATTCATGTAATCACTCAACGCCATCGTCACGGGACTTCAAATTGTTTTACGCCGACAATTACGTTTTGCATTACGTTGACGTTTATGAGATCCCGTTGTCAGTTACAATCCCGCGCTGCCCGGGCCGGACGATTTACGCACCGTACGTCACAATGACGGCGGGAATTACAGCGCGGAATGAAACCCGACGAAATCACACCGAATGAAATCGCGGAGCCGTTCATGATTCGCCGAGTGACAATCTCAAGTCATTAAATTGCCATCAGTACAGCTGGATAATTCCCAACTGACAAGCGAGATTAATAGAGCGCATCCTGCCAATTTCTGGGACTCATTGCGATTTATTTTTTTTTTTTTTTTTTTTTTTTTTGCAACACAAAAGCAGGAGTTGTACCGAAACTGTCGTTAGTGAACTATTCAAATATCGATCACCTGCACAATTTACGAGCGTCGGTTACGCCCGCATTAGAAATCCTAGTTACAACGAGCTTAGCTGTAATTCTTTATCGCGGGTAAAAAATAAATTTAAATTAATTCGAGATTAATCGTACGTTCTTGAACAGAGAAATAATTTGCTTCTTTCATCTGCGATCTTCGATAGCATTCGGCGAAACTATTTCGTGGTATTCCCGTGAACGTAGTCGCGGCTCCGAACTTCCCGCGAGATACTCTCGGTAATAATTGACTAATTTAATTTCGCGAAATTCCAACGTTTCGCCGGTATCAAGAATTGTCGCAAATTGAGCTCGATAGAGCTATCGCTTGCCTTTGAACACTCTCCGCGGAAGTTACGAGCGTCTATCGGTCGTCCTGTCAATTTTGAAAGGAAAACACGCGACTCCGTTAGGCGTTCTAACGAGGAAACTCCGAGACGAACTGGACTTCGATATAGAGGCGATCGATCGACGCTTCATCTTTGAAGTAGCTCTCTCGGAGTGCATTTACCAACTTGCGTCTGATCGATGACCTTCCGTCAATCATAACTCAGTCCACGCTAGGGCTCCTGACATGTCACTATCTGGACAATTGGCTCTCTTTGTCTTTCGCGACGTGTCTTGGAGTTAGCATGATAGATTTTGCAAAGTACACGTATTATCATCTCGCGGGAAAATTGTCATAAAGAATATTTCGATGAACGATACAATTATAATAAAATTTTTTTTGTAATAAAAACATTTCTCTGTTAATTATAAAGCCGAAGAATTGATAATAAATAATAATTGTTGCAAATTATTTGACAATTAGAAATTTTTAATATTTGTAAAAAAAAATGCAATTGGTTAGCAGAACATACTAAAAATTGATGAAAAAAATATTCACCTCCGCAGGTGGCGCGCGGCGAGATCTGTCTGCATCAAATACGAGTAGTACAATCAAAATTTAACTATGCCGGAACTTAATTCCAAATTCCCAACGGCGATGTATTGCGCGCGATAATTGGACGGAACAAAATTTCGGTGCAACAAACTTAATTTCAAGATCCAAATGGAGTACCGCGCGTGCATCGAGACTCGGCAGTGTATACATATTTCTCTGACACTTTTATTGATGGATGGAATATCAACAATCGCAGCTATCCGCCCATCGACTCTTTTTCCAAATGGCGAATTTCATAACGGAAACAAATAGAAGCATATTTTCCCCGAGAAGAACGCGCTCCAACGAGGAGAAACGAGAAGCATCTCTCTTTGCACGTGTGTATGTGCGTGTAAGTATGCGCGCGTGCATTCTCACTTCGATCGCACTGCGTGTAAAGACAGCGCAGCTTCGTGGATGCACGTCCGCAAGCTCGGGCGCGCCGCATGCATGCATGATGAATAGTTTGCGCAGCCTGCCACTGTCGGAAGTGACAGGACACGAAGTTATGACCGTCGCCGTCCTCCGAATTTCGCAGTTCCATCCCGCGCTTTTTGCACGGCTCTCTTGCGCGAGCTCTCTTCGGTCCCATTTTCGCCCCGCGCTTCCCCGTCATCATCTTCAATTGCACTTTAAAGCCGCCGCTTATTGTCGTATACAGGAAATTTCTCGGGTGTCTTATGGTTTCTTTTTTTTCTCTGCCCGCATTTCGCCAGTAGAGTTTCTTTCGCGATCGCGCCTAACTTATGCCGCCGTTTCGTACGCTAACGTTTGAAATTAATGGCCGATTATTACGACGAGATGTAAAAAGTGTAATGGCTGATCTTCGTTGGCTATGTAACTGTAAACTATGAGCTATACTTGCTTATATATTCCGACAGTCGCGTTACCCACTTTTTCGTCTAACGACGGGAAAAATCGATCGGCGGTACGTGCTTCCGGCGGGAAGCTGCAGATTTAAAAGTGTACCTAGCGGATCTTCCGCGGCGTATCGCCCAAATCCACCCATAAAGATACCCATAAAGATCTAGAGGACCGTATCGATAAGGTGACCTACGTGTAACGCTGATTTATTGGCCAATATCGAATTCGAGATAGGTAAAATGTATCTCGCCCGTCGGCTGTGCATATTCCAGCGAACATATAGGTGTGCGACTGTTCTTACTCGCGATATCATCAGCCGGGGGTAATGTTTGTTCTTCAGAAGCTTCTTGGATCGTGTTTTACCGTCACGGCGCAAGTCGACGTTGCGGAGATGGTGCTTCTCCGAGAGATATCCACGACATTCGAGACGTCGTTCTCCTACGTCAGTAGCCTCGAATTGCAGCGGGATACCGGCCGGCCGGTTACGACTTCAAGATATCCCCGTGTCATATTTTATGCAACGTCTAGCAGCTAACACACTTTTCCGAATCAATCCTCTTACAGTGTAAAAATATATTATTATGAGGATATTATTTTAAAAATATGTTGCAAAACTTATCCCGAGAATAAGACCGTTTCGTAAAAAATTTATATATTTCTTGTCAAACTTTCTAAAATTATAAATAACATTTCAAGCATTATTTTTTCAAGTATATATTGAAAAAGAGTATGTTTTATTATTATTCTTGTAACGAGGGAAAGAATTTTATACAAAGAATTAATTTTTTTTTTGAATAATTCGTGTATTAAGTGAAAATATTAAACCGTTGCATAAAATATTAAACCATGAATTTTTTGCGACATGAAATTCTTTTATTTCAAGTTTCTAAGAGTTATAAGTCGGAGTATTCTCTTTCTTTCTTTTTTTTATCTCTAGAGTTTTAAAAATTCAAGACGCATTTTACAACTCTTTATCTAGAAATTTTGGAATCCTGGAAACATCTGCCCTGGGCCACTTTCCGGAGACACTATTTCATATAAGAAGCGCCGCGTGAAAGTTTCCAATCGACACGGCCGCCATAAACTCGCAGAACCCCGAAAATCATCTCGAGATTTAAGCAAGTTTCCGGCGGTCGGAAATCACTTTCGGCGTTCTCCGAATTTCACTGAACTTCCTAAGCGGTTGTCGAGTTCGCGAACTACTTACGATCGGCCGACTCTTAAACCACCGCTTAAACTTCGGGAACGGCCAATTCTCAGGGGGAGGGACTTTTTGCCCCCTGATGACAAAAAATGTCTGAGAAACATTCAAAAGCGCGTGGTATCGCCTAGTTAACAGCTGTCAATAACGAAGCAAACACGACGATTTATTTAAATAATAATTATACATTATTTAATAAGATATGTTAATGAGCAAGCCTAATATTCGTACGGCTTTAATTTAAAATTCAATAAATTTTAAGAGTATCACAATAATTATTATGTAAAAATACCGATAAAGTATTTAAAATACAAAGCTTGATTATCATACAATATACGTTTAAAAATTTATTATTTCTCCTGTATTATTTATCGTATTATACAAATTACGGTGATAACGTAAAACATATCGGACTCAATATTTGTGTGCTACATTTAGCGAACCTCTTTTCGCTTTTCGCAAGAGTTATGTTTCGTGAGTTATCATTCTCTTAGCTGCAATCCCTCAGTCAGTTTGTTTTATGAACTGCGGCTATATTCCTCGAAGAACACTTGTTGCTAGGTTTCGAGCGGAAAGAAAGATTTTCTCATTTTCTCCGTTTCATTTTTTTTTCTTTTTTTCTTTTTTTTTCTTACATATATTGTAAAGTCACAATTTCATGAACAAATGTTAGACAGTAAGTGAATTACCTCCGGAGGAAAATACCAACGAAAAAGACGGTTCGATCGTGCGATCGTAGACAGAAATTATTGATAAAGTCGGCCGTTAGAAATTCATGAAAAAGAAAAAGAAAAATTGTAATGACGGAATGAAACAATAATTCTTTCCTTCTTTTTTTTTTTTGTTCAAATAAATAAATGTCGTGCTACGGCAGCACTTCAGGGAGCAATTTGTCTCGATGTCCTAGGAAATTTATCCGACCGGCTCGCAATTGTCCCTCAAGAAAGTCCTTTTCCATTTAGATCGCAGTTGTTACAAGTAATAACAAACGAAATCTATAATTTGTGACCGTTATTAAACGCGAATTACTAAAAGACACTACAAAAGATACGCGGTAAGCCTCACCGCACGTACTACATTCGACGCGAGACACTACCGCGTCTCTCGATTGTAAAACTCTATGGTCTTTCGCTTTTTATGCGAAACTGCTAACAGAATCTTTTTGTAAATCTTGCCAGACTGAACTCCCAATCACCTTAATCCGATTTAAATCGCGAATCTTATAACGCGAAAATTTTAGCGACATGGAGATGCATTTCTCACTTCTTTCATTGTTAAAAAAAAAGCCCGGGGATTTTTGGGATACCAGAAAAGCTAATCCTCAGTCTCGCGCGAGTACTCGAAAAGGTTTTGCCATTGGTGCGTCGAAGCTAGCCTCCGACCCCCTGAACTAACATAAAGCTTGCGGTGGATTTACTTCTGAGGCGACTGCTTGGCGAACTATACATCGCACGGCTGGTTACTGCTTTACATACTTTACTAAGCAGCAGCAGCAGCATCGGTAAATCCTATCCCGCGGCGGATATAGCTTTAAATATGAATGGTTCTTAAGTGGAAATAAAAAGCGCCGGCGGGAAACAGGATAGCAAAGGTGTGCTAGTAAACGGAGATAACAAGCGTCTAGTTAAATGATTGACATGTGTGCACCTATAAGTGTACGCGACTTGATCTAGTTTTGCAACCGTGTGGGAGTCTTAGTTTTAAAGCGTTTCCCCCTTTTTTTTTTCTTTTCTTTTTCTTACAAAATAAATTATCATGATCGCGGAATCCTTGTTTAAATAACTGGCGGACGATGCGTCATCCTTTATCACATTATGTATTATGCATAGCGCGGCAGTGGGTCTTAGCAGTATTGAACAGTGAAATAAAAATACAGTCGTCGACACTGCGGCGGCTGCATTATTCAGTCGCACTTTTGTTAAGTTTGAAATTTGCATGTGAAAGAGACGAGTCCCGGCGTCACCCCGTTCATGACCTTTTTTCCGCGCCACCCGCACTTTTTCCGCGATTCCGACATTCAGGCGGACGTGTCACTCAAGACTTTAACCCCGTCTTCAGCATCCGTTGCGAGAGATGAGGTTCCAGAAATAAAGATAAGATCGCGCTATCTTAATATTTATATTGTATGTTTTAGTATTGCTGCGTGAATTACGTATCATTTCATTTCTTTCTTAATACGAATAAAAAATTAATCCTTTTAAATATTCTCAATTTAAAAAAATTTTCTTTTTATTTCTAAAACAGTAAAGTCTCGCGTTATTTTATTTTATTATTTTTCTTCTAAGTTTCAAGACTATCAATTTTAGGTACACTGATATTTAGTACGAGAATTTAAGAGAACGAAAAGAGGGCAAGAGTGTGTCCGCTTTTTTTTTTTTTTTTAAAGAAAATATGCACAATCGGACACTACAAGATTAATAATGCAAGGAAGCTGAAAGCAGCTGCCAATCGCCGGTGCGATTATACGAAGTTCGCGCACGGCAGTTCATCAATATCAGCGGCCAAAATCATTAATCATCGGGTGCGCAGGAGTTCGAAAATTACTTTTGCTGGTCGCGTAGCTCTCACGCTTATTATTTATCGAAGAAAGCGCGGTCAGAGCGCGTGATGGAAATTCTTTGATTAATATTTCGCCCGGCGGCGCGGAAATCCGGGAGTGAACATTGATTCCACGAGAGAACACAGAACAACTTCTATTTGTGTCTACCTAATTAACGGTTTTATTACAATAGAGCTTCGTGTATAAGAACTTATTGAGATAGAAATTTTATCAGTAAATATTGAATGCAAACGAGTAAATTACTATAAGTTAATACTATTCAAGTTAAATTAATAATGCAAATAACGAAATTTTAAATAATATAATATTTTGAGCTAAGGAAAAAATATTAAAAATCGCTAATTTTAAAGGTACATTTATAAAAATAAATAAAAATTAAAACAATACCCTCCCAATTTGTATTTCAAGCTAGAGGTTAATGTACGAAAATTAATTACACGGATTTATGGCAGCGACGTGTTTTTATATCAAAATCTTACGCACAAACGTCTCGAGATAACGCAACATTATATTAAAATGCCGTGTTTTATATTAAAATCTCATACATGAAAGATAAAAGGCAGACAGCAACGTTGACGTAAATATTTCGCGGCAACTTTGCCGGTGAAAAATTTTCTTGTTGGTAAAAACCGGGATTAATATCAGCTCAATATAAATATTTTTATCGGAGTTGAACATAATTTTTGCCGACTCGGATATCAAATTTTTTTGCACACATTTTTGATGGTTATACGCACTTTTATTTTAATCATTGTGCGTAAGATTTTTAAAGCTCTTATTCCTTTTACGTATATATACGATCTATATATTATTTATTAATATATTCTTTGATAATATTGATATTAATATCAATATTGATTTATACCGTTGTTATATTCAAATCGCGCAGCATACTTTTGTGACGCTTTTATGTTAAAAAAAAATATATATGGTTTAAAATTTATTGCATAACCAATACCTACTGTTCACGCAACTGTAAATTTTAAAAAGAACCTTTTACAAAAAAAAAGAAAAAAAAAACAGACTTCCAAAACCTGTTGCCACCTAATAAATTCCGTATATGCCTTTATTTTAAAATATCAATAAATTCAATAGCGCAGATACTGTAAAAAATGAGAATTTGGAACTCGATTATGGAGCTGTAATCCTCGCAAATGATGCTGAGCGATATTACGATCAGTAATGCATTATCTTCCGAGAATGGCGGCTTTCACGCAACGGATAAGTTTGCACTTAATAAGAATTTTTAAGGCTCCATAAATGGCGCATTTAAATTTTTACATCGATTCCGATCTCCATTCTTTACGATAATAAGATGAAGAAGAACATCTTATCTCGATAAAATATAATTGATTTAAAAAACTACTACCGATTTTCTGAATAAGATACTCTCGAATTAAAAAAAAATTTTAGATATTAATTAAAAAGAATTTTAATGTCAACATATTAAAACAATTAATGCAATTATAACTTCTACGAGAAATTTAAAATAAACGTTTGATACCAATGTTTTACAAAGAAAAAGTTTCAAATAATATAATTAAATAACGTATATAACTATTATAATTTAATAATTACATAAAAGCATAATTTTTTCATAAAAAAACAATTTATAGTTTTTATTGAGACACTGATTAAATATCCGATCTAATCCAACGCAGTTTTGAAGAAAAGCGTTACTCATGGTCTTAAAATTTTTATGGCCTTATGAGAAAAAGACGTAAAAAAAGAAGATTGGAGAAGAATATAAAGAAGAAGTAAAATAGAGATGCATCTATTTGCTCGCGTGGCGAACCGTCAGAAATTTATAGGGACTCCCATCTATTGCGTTTATTGTAAAGCTAATACAAGAGGCTATCGGTCTAGACTAATTGCTCTTATGGCCTTCCTTGCGTCGTCAGTGTGCACTAGGGTATCTAGGGAACAAGATGATTACCGTTATCGAATGTATCAGACTCCGGCTCAAATGCTTCAATTTCCGAGAGGCAGCCTTCAGAAACGTTCACTTTAATTTAGATCATTAACTCGCAATTACTAATTGAAAATATATTTAGATTTTTTTTAACTCTTCTAACATCTATATTTTATTTTTTGTACATTAAAATTAATGTAGCTTTTATTAAAAATAATAAGTATTTTAATGAAATGATATTGAATTCGTCGAACATTAGCAACCAATTTTGTGTAATTACAGTCCTTTTTATTTAATCACTCATTTTCCTCATCATTAGGCAAATCAATAGTTCCACATCGGAGTGTTCTGCGACGAGTATCACTTTAGTTATCGGGTTTTCTATCTCTGCCAAGTCAAAGGCGATTCGTGCTTAATTCATTTTCTACGATATCGATTTCCCGATTAACAATGGATCAAATTATTCCTATTATATTAATTTTTGTTACGTGCAATATCGATTATAACTATATGCAGAATTGTTAATTTCCAAAGCCCTACAATTAATTTAATAATAAGAAATAAAGAAAATATAATTACAGCTCAATTTGCTAAATATAAAGTTACTTTTTTAATGGACGTAACGCAATAAATAAGCACATATTTATCACAATAGAAAAACATAATAACGTAATACATTCGGTAATTGTATCAATTGTTCCAAAGAAGCGCATAAGAATTAAATTCGCGTTAATTAATTTATACCTATCAATGCTTGTCGCGTTGCTGTCTCATCTCTTAAAACAAAAAAAAACCATATGTTTTAAAAGTTTGCTAGCCGACTCGCCTCACGACTCCCCGTTCTTTACGATCTTACATGTGCATCTACATGTACACGTATCCATATTCCGATATAAAATACAACACGTCTCGTAAAATATTTACTTATCGAAAAAAATTTTATTCGCAACAAAGATCCTTTCCAAGCTATCGCGAGCGGAATAGCAAAATTATGGGGAACGTCGCAGTAAATATTTTATATGTACGTACGCAATATCGAGCCGGTCAGAGGGGGCGCATAATTCATCGGGGCACGGCCGCAAGCTTTTACGGATATCACCACTTCAATTACCAAAAACAATCGTTCGTCGTGCGTGTCGCGTGTAATCGCTTTCAATGCCCCGATAATATATATTTTCCGCGCGTTATTCGTACCGGCAATTCCCAGAGTAAAACGTACCTCCTTTTTCACCCCTGAAATCAGGAGAAACCCATCTTGCGGCGTAATGCTATTTACTCTCTCACAGCACCCCTTATCCCGAACTTCTCGATTATCGGGGCTCATTCTGTCGATGCAGCCGCGTGCGCATTTACTCGGAAAAATACAACGAGCTCGCGAGCTTGCTTATAATATTCCTTCATTCAGCCATTTGTAGGACACGCTCTCGTTGCCGAGAATCGTAAGCGGGATTCCCGAGATACGTAAATAGGAAAATTCAAGAATACTCCCGCCTGTATGCGAGATCCTTGTCATTCAAGGTCTGAAAGGGATTCAAAGGACTCCGAAAATTTTAATAGCTCTACTTTCTCAAACTTGTAGTCTATTATTCAAAAGTTCTTTTCCATTAATAATCGTAATATTAAAATTCTTTCATCTACGAGTTTAAATTTTAATATTTATGCGTGCACCTTTGTGGAAACTGCGGTATATTTGGTCCCGAGAGCAAAGAGTCAATCCCGTTAATCGCGATTCTGTTCGAGAAAGAAGCGTTTCGTAAATGTCACGAATGTCCGGATATTGCGCGAGAAGTTCAAAAGGATCGGAGAGGTTTGGTATCTGATATAAAGAATAGTAAAGCGGAAACCGCGGCTTCGAGGATAGCTGATTTAAAAGCACTAAACACTGATTTCGACTTAAGGTTGAGATACAACCCCCAGCTTTTCGCGGTCGAAAGCACATCCGGTGATTTAGGGAGGTCCGAGGGCGGAAATCCGACGTTTTTCACGGCGAGAAACTTTTGTAATGGCCGCGATGGCGGGATCCTTCGTTTGTCAGGTCGGCGTCGCGTCCACCCACGCGTATATCTCTTCGTTACGGGACGACTATTATTGTAAGGTACAGTCTCGTCTTCTCGTAGCCTTGCGCGAATGAATCCTGTTCACAGAACGTGTCTACCTCGCCTCCCGAAGAAATTGGATTTGTTTCGCCCCGAAATTGCCGCAACGCGCTAAGAGAGATTAGTTATTTCGCCGGCCGCGAAACTTCAAATGAGTTGGATTACGAGATGACGCGGAGGCGAGGTTTAAAAGAATCGCGGACGCTGTTATCGAAAAGTTTCCACGGCGTTATGAGGCAGCCGCGCCGCACAAATGTCAAGATGTTTAAACTGAACTTGACGTTTCGATCGTTTAAGAGCGGCCAATAAGATCTTTTAATCCGAATTTACATTTCGCTAATACGTCCTTAAATATTCTTCCACGTTTAAAAGAGAAGAAGAAACGATGAAGAGGGAAAGGAGAGAGACACGGAAACTTACAAGTAAAGTGATTAAAAATGTAGATCTCCTGATAAATCCGATCATTCCGAGAGTCTTTCCTATCGCGGATATAAATATTCAAGTAAGTGAATATTCACGAACTTAATAGTTCGGGTATCACGGAATCGGGATTTGATGCTCCAACAATTTCCAATCGTCCGCAAAAGGTGTTTTTGTGGCGCGGCAAATCAACAGATCCTCCTTTAATCGTATAATCAACCAGACAAGACATTCAAAAGGGATCTAATTAAACAATCAAATTACGAAAATTAGCAAAAAGGCTCGCGGATTTCACGCAGATCGCCATTCTATCGATAATTATTCTGAATTTATTAACCGTCGAGGACGTGACGCTGTTTCTAGGACACTCGGCAGTTGGATAGGAAAACTGGGTTGTCCGCAAGTGCAGGCCAGGAGATTTGTCACGTCGTAAATCGGATCACCGTAGAACTAACGATTTCGCCGATACCCAAAGAGCGTTTCCACGTTCGCGGTCGGGCGTAACTGACTCGGTATCGAGATTTAGGTTTATACTACGTTAGGCCGACGTCTATCGACTCAATGATCCACTTCACTTGCCGTAAGATAACACCTCCCAAACTCGACGAAAATCGACTCTGCCGAGCAATCGCATTGGCAAAATTCTTGCAAAAATAAAATATGGCGATCCGAGAACCTGAGGAAGATTACGAGAAGAATTGCGGCAGAGAAGATATTTGTTTACGTACCGGAAAATGACGTTTCGAACTTCTGATTATCTTAACGTATCGAATTTCTTTACTTCAATTTTTTTTTTTACGCTCAGATCTTCGAGAGATTAATTCTTTTATAATTTCTAATTTCATCGTGTTAATGCTCCTCTTTGATATTAAATTCCTGCTTAATTTAATAGATGCGATAGCTGCAAAACGGTCGACACGAAAAAGAATGGAGGAACTTTGCAGAGGAGAAGAAAAGAATGAGGAGAGTGTCATTAAGCCAACTCCTTAAGAGACTCCCCGTTTACCTTTTTATCCGTGAATTAAGTTAATTTTTTAATATGCCCAGTGAAACTTACTTCGGTATCCTTCTGGCGTTTCCCGTGTTAGTCCTCCACCTTTTGTTTTCCGCCTCATTTTCTTGTCGCCACCGGTGGAATCCTTTGAAGGACCAACTCGGTAACCGTCATGAGGATTCCAAAGGACACCTTTTACGACGTCGCCGGATCAGCTTTTAATTAATGTCGGGCGCCTACGATCTCCGGAAGATTCTACAGCTCTCCGAGTTATTAAACCTTTTCCTATCTTAAAGCCCTTAACCGTATGCCCGTACCGCATTAATGGTACATTCCGGTGTAAAAAAGAAATTTTATTTTAATTTTAAAAAGATTGCAAATTCTCGTAAAATAACAAAATATCTCTTTTCCTCCATAATAGTTACATAAAATTGTAAAATATAGCAACGCAACTGTGAAATATATCGGTATATATTATTCTAATATTGTCTTCTACAAATATAATCTATAGACGTAATATATAACGTAAATATATTGCATCACATAATATATACTTGCAATGTAATATATAACGTAAATATATTGCATCGTATAATATATACTTGTGTTTCATAAATTTTAATATTTATTAAATATTAATAATTGCAACAATTACCATGATTACCGAATAATTATTGCACTGTAGCTCTCTTTTATACTCCTCGAAAACGGTTTCAATAAAATATTTCCATTAAATATTACGACATCTTGTTTTTTGCTAATTTTAAAGATTATAACATTGGTAAACAGATATTAAGATAAAATGCAGCGCAGCGGCAGTGCGGTGTGGACAAGAAATAGTTTTATGGAAATTAAAAGTTGTTCCGGAACTCTGCGTTTTTTCTTTCCTCTATTTTTATGTCTACCTTTCTCTCTTTCTTTTCCTTTTCCTTTTTCTTTTTTTCTAAATTATATGTCAAGAAAAAGTACGATATAACGTTTCTGAAGCTTTATAAATATGCGAGTTACGTGTAAGAACCTCACAACAGAAAATGCAGCAAGCATTTTCTAAAGAAAATTACCAAGTAACTTAATTATGTATAAATATAGCGTATTTAAAATTAATAAATATTAATTCATACGTGCATCGTCGAAACAAACTATACATATTTTATTCGTACCAGTTTCCAATTGATTGTGAAATGACGTAAAAAAAAAATAAATAAAAAAGAAAATTAACGTACGACAGAAAACGTATTTACCGTGAGTTTACTAATTCTTTTAAAAATCTAAATTAACTTTGCAAACGTATAACCGAGAGTTATACAGCTACTATTATATTTGCTAGAAAAAAAAAGTGACCTTTTTATTTTAGCCCGGAAATCGTTTGCAGCGCAAACGTTCGCATATCGAAACGGTGAATATAAGTATAGGCAGAAATTGCGGTTGTGACAACCACGATTCAAGAAGGTGGGGCGCGCGGCCTGATAAATAATTCAGCAATCAATTTACACAACTTCCCGCCGCAACGACCGAACAGTTTGCATTAGCATTCGACAAGTCACTCTACAAGACTTTGATTTTGTTTCTGGCGCGCACGTGGGCTGCCTCGATTACCTCTAGGATGCGCCACTCAATTTTTGCCTTATCTAAAAGTTAGTATTGCCGTATAATGCGGTACGTTGACTTTGCGCTAGTTTGGTGAAATAAAAAAAAAAAGAAAGAAAAAAAAAGGCGCAAACTCGAAACGCATAACGCAAATTAAAATACTCGGTAATTTATTTGCGAGATATGACATCGTATGTATATCGAAAGGATTAAGTGAATCTTCTTGGGAAGTAAATAACATTTTAGTTGTCTTTTAGTCGAGGAGTCTGTCGTCGGCGTCACTTAGTAAATTAAGAATCTTATTCGAATTATTTGAAACACCGTAGAGCGGAAAGTTTCGCAAAAATTAGGCGAGATTCTGAGAAAAGGCCAACTTGAAAGTATTACTTCTTTCTTTCAGAAGCGGGGAAATTTTCTGCGGACTCATTATCTCCGGTAATGAGTCCGGTGCTGTTTCAAGGATTATTTCCAGAACGCTCCGTTGAACTTAATATCCTCTTAATGTAACGTGCATCGGTTATTACGAAACTTTCCGCCGGCGAAAAAGCATAAATCTTCGCGTTTAATAACTATCGTATGTGGAACCACCGAATTAGTCGGTCGGCTAATGCCATGAAATTTACGATATGTTAATGTAAAATGTAATGGAACTGCTCATTAGTGTATTACCAAATACCTCAAGCAAATTAATAATTAATCGTGCCGAATGGAGACGTTAATGTTTTGTGTGTGTTTGAGCGAGGATTAATCGGGGGACTAAAATTAATACATTTATTAATTCCGCACGAGTTATTGAAAAACTAGTGGCAAAATTAAATAAACGAATGCGTCTGTTTGAAACTTGCATGAATTTGTTGTTTTTATCGAGCAGGCTTTATCCGAGCGAGTTTTATTGTATTTAAATTAATATTTTTTGTTTACCGAACAATTTACCGAACAATTGCCCGAGCCGGAACAATCTCCGGAGTGCTCCGCGTTGCCAATCGATATAAGGATTGTACTCGAACGTGTATCAACATGCATGATCAAACTTTTAATCACCCATCGTAGATGTAGGTCAAAAAGTTGCCCCACGATACGCCATATGGCACTCGTGATGAAAACTGATTTAGCATTATATGTTGCAACTGCAAATTCAATAACGTTTTTAAAACCGGACAGAAAAAGGAAAAGAGTATCTACACAAACTACAAATCAAGCCAGAAAAATACTTCAAATCCGTTAACGCGACAAATTTTTGATGCAGCTTCTTCTACATTGCTCGCTTTAATATTTTCGTTTGCATGCCAACTAATTCGCAAAAAAAAAAAAAAAAAATAAAATCGACGATATCGAAGAGACGCCAATGAAATTGCGCGCACGGGTATCGCTGAAATATGCGGGAGGAAATCCTAAGAGAGGAGATAGGAAGGAGCTAATGGATTTAACAGAATTCGAAGGACTTTAGGTAGAACGACATCCGCTCCGTGAACGGCTGAACTTTACGCTCGGACGCCGCAAATTGCGTTAGTTTCGTTGCCTTTGTTGTAACGCCGGCGCGCTGGAATTAACCGAGTTAACGTTTATTATCCGCTAGTGACGACACAATATTCGGTGTTTATCGACTTTTCCCCCGACGACCAGGTGAATCGCGGTGTAACGCAGGGCGAAATATCGACGCTGGATCCCGCTCCCCCGAAAGGATCGCCGCAACCGTAATAGAATTTTCCGGGAATGGCATCGTAAAAGACCGGGCCAGATCCTTCGGGATCGTCGGGCGGAAGATACAAGACCCGCCGAAAAAGTATAGCATCCATTGGGATAATTTGATATTCGAGATTCGGAGCGAGAGGCTCTAATGACTTCTCCGGGATTCTAATCTTATTACGTGCACTTCGGAAAAAGATTTATAGGTGCACGCTTCTTTAAAAAACTATGTCTTAAGTGAACAATAAATATCTCAAAATAATTCATTATTTTAATAATTAAACAGCGTCGATAGTAAATATAAACGAGCTTGTTGCACGAGAACAATTTATAAAAAGAAAAAGAATATTTTTGAATTACGTGTCAATCGTATCGATTTCAAATGTGATTATTCAGGGCACGATGTTGAATCAGCGACTAAAGCATTAGAAGCGTCGCGGTGCAAATTATAATTCTTTTCTTATTCCGAAGCAATATCGTTGCGGAGCAAAGAAACGAATGGAGCAAGATCATTGTCTACACGTCGCGCAGCACGGATTTGAAATTCTGCCCTCGCTGTTTTCCCAAGAGATTACGCGGGAATCATAAAAATTTTGATGTCTATCCGCGAGACAAGAAGCCAATCCTCCCCGGCACGAAGAAGTAAACCCGACCTCGCCATCTTCTCGACCTCTCGGTATGTGCGTGCGCACTCTAGCAAGGAACAACTCGGTCCTTGGACGTTATTCCCAGGATTTCCAGTTACTCGAAGGGGAAGGGAAGAGAACAATCGGGGCACCCAGAGGAAGTCCAAAGGATCGCGGACGGGTCAGCTTATGCAAGTTTATCGTCAGAGACTCGCGCGAAGTTGCAAACATCATGCCGTTCGCGTCGAGACGAGACGTCGTAAAGCTTTCGGAGATAAAACGCCACCGAGTCGCGGAAAACACGCGAGGAGAAGATGCATGCGATTCTATCGGCCGTAAACGCGACTCCGCCGCGCGCGTTACGATACATTAGAGACCGTTAGGCATTTTATTTCTCGGATAATATTACAGGGTGCCGTTAGATTTGCGCGATCAAACGACGAGCCTTTTCACGGACGGACTGTCGCACCAATCCGAATCTTCGCGCCGCGAGACAAATAGCGGGGCGGGACTCTCGGTTTCTTTCTCGCGACGGAAAAAGAGCCCTTTTCTTCCTGAATCACTCGGGGCCGTAAAGTAAATCTTTCCATCTACAGGATTGCGCGCGAGTCCGACAATACTGCTGTCCTATATTTCCGTTCCATCGCCTCGGTAAGACAAAACGGCGGCTCTAGTCCTCGTGTCCACGGTGGAATAGACAAGTAAATCTTTCGCGCTTCAAGGTCGCACGGAAGCAAGAAACGATCGCTTATATCGACAGTAAAGATATACTCCGAACCTCTTCGGATTTTTATCTAAGCAAAATTTTTAATCATAATTCTCATCGAATTTCGTGTCTCTGTATCCCTCGCCGAAATCGCCTGCGAATTATAATCACCGTATGTTCTCCCCAATCGAACGTTATCGTCTTTCTTCGCGCGAACAGCTTTGTACAACTCTCGCAAATTTATACTATAAACATTTTCACCCGTATATAATTAGAATAACCCAGCATATACATTTAATAGAGACGCGAAACTATATTACTTCCGCGTCTATTCCTCTCGACTAAGTACACTTTTGTTTGGGGTAGCTCGCTTATCCTTCACTTGAAATAAAGATTGCTCAATCCCTGGCTGGCAGACGCAAGGATGCACCGTAAGACCGAATAATATCACAGGATTTTCGTAAGTCCTCAGGTATGGAAGGGCGCGCTCAGCTCGGGCTATACTACTGGAGATATATTATCGTCTACTGTCTTCCCTGCTATCAGCGAAAGCGACGTAAGACCGGGAAACGTCGGATTCCCACGTATCATCGCGGACGGATAAATTTACTCAACGTTCTGTCAGCATAGAAAGAAGGACGACTCTCTTCCGACGACGGACTAGAGAGATGCGATAAGACTAGAGATCAGCGAATCACATCACGTATTGCCTCCGCACTTTCGGCAAAGCCAAGATTTCTCTTAATACCGTTATCGCCGATAAGCATTAATTTTCATCCATCGCTTGGTAATATTTCTCTCGCGTTGTCTTGAATTTTTTTAATAATAATTTAATAAATAAAAAAACAACGTGTCTTTATTTATTTGAAAGAATTTTTTTAACAATTGGCGTTGTAAATTTCTGACCGCTTTTTATTAAAAGTTTTCACTTTTCTTTAGTCAACGCTTCTTAAAAAAAAAAAAAGAATTCTTTTTTAATTAAAACATTTTTAATAAGTTCTATAATTTCTTAAACTCATAATGTTCCGAATTCTAATCGTAAGATCTTTGAGCCGAACATTCTTAAAATCAGCGACTCGTTTGAACGGTGCCCGAAACGTTTGATCCCCAGACGGAAACCTTTCGTTTATGAAAAAGAAATATAGAGAACGGCTCGCTAAAGTGCGTCATCCCTTTCTTGCTAAACGATATTCTGAGATTGGCTCGAGGGTAGCCTTACCCTTTTCAAGGTCTTAACCAAGGGTCACCGCCGGCAGGCACAAAAGAAAAAAAAATAATGCGTTCATCTTCTTTGTTGGCTTTTTTCCGAAAAATAAATGTAAAAAAAAAAAAACTTCTCGGTCATATTTCGTGGAATTTAAAAACTTTTATTATCGTAGAATTTAAAATGCCTTTATCAAAACTATCTGATCAAGATTTGTCGAAGAAATCGCTTAACGAAACGTTCCGCTTTTTCCAAGACCATAATGAGAGGAGCTATATCTATTTTCCATTGTTCTAAGTTGCTGTTTAAGTTAAAACATAAACGGAATAGTGGCCAACGTTTCCAGAGCCATTACCCGACGTTGATCCGACTGCGATAAGAGTTTCGTTAAGTCTACGCTGCCGGCTGGCAAGTTTTATCCGAAAAGAAAGATAGCCGCAATGCGATATTGCGCCAGGCGGGAAAGGCCGTCTCGTTCCGCCGTTATATTCCGGCGTTTTGTTATAAGTTACGAGCCAAAGTCGACCGACAACGCGGAGTCGGATAATTCGGAAAACTGTATCTCTCGCGGTAATTTATTTTCCAATTCCGCGGCATTCTAATAAATTAGCCCGAGTGCCTCGGTTGATGCCGAGATGCCACGGCAAACGCGGCGGCTGTCAGCAGCATTAAAAAGATAACTTGTTTTAAACAGTATCAGTATCAGTATTTGCATATTATTCAGAATTACTATTGCCGGTTCAGCTGAATATCAGCATACGTTTAACTCTAGAAACAGAAACCGCGCGTATAAATAAATTAACCACGGAGCGAAGATGAAGCTGTACGCGAATATGGTGCAATTACGGGGCTACATTCGCACTTTGTCTCTCTACCGAAAGATCAATAAGTGCTGAAACGGCAAATGGACGTTTGAATGCATGATCGACCTTTGTATCATAAGGCTGATTGGCGGTGTATTTGGTAATCAATGGTACGTGAACACGATCCCGTCGAAAACCGTACCGAGACGCGAACGCGGACCTTCGTAAATGCAACGGCCGAACTCTTCTGTATTACGGAGATAATCCGAGATACCGTATGGAAGTTTATAACCGCGCGTTATGCCCCACGGGCGAATTCAAAATGCGCGTCGCGGCTAATCCCGGATTACACGGAGTGCGAAAAGATGTTCGCACAGCATCCACATTCACATTCGCGCCGTTGTTTAAACACAATTTATCGCTCCACTTGAAATACTTTCAAGCTCGTTCTCGCGTATCGCGCTTAATTACCAATTCCGGTAAGTGAATTCTTTTTTTTTTTTTTTTGTTATATAATTTATCGACGCTTCCTGCGCCAAGCTCTGTTATATAACGGATATCATGGCAAAAGTTCTATCTTTTAGAAAAGGAACGCGCTGATGTGATTAGCTAATTTTTTATTTACTAACAAATGTTTCTTTTTACTCACCAATCTGCATGAGCGTCAGCGGAGTTGTAGAGTTCGTGACTGTAACATAAAATGGAAAATATTAATGTAGACATTTCGGTATATTTGTTAATAAGATGAATAAAAGATAAAGGTAAAAGTTTTTTTATAATAGAGATTTTATTTAAAAAATTCATGCTTACCTAAAAGTTGCTCCGCTGATGCAGGATGCCCGTCCCGGGCCTGCTCCTCCTCTCAGAATAGCACACGTCGAGTCACCACGATTCACTACGCAAATTAAAATTCTATAAAGATTTCGATCGCGAACACAGCTTCGATACTCGCGTGTTGTCGCCCGATTATATATACGCGAAGTTAACACAGCGGAATAAAGCACGAGATGATTCACCTTTACTTGACTGGTCCAATGGATAAACAAAGGCGGTGTCTTGCGTAGGACACTGAGATTCACAAGGGTCCCCAGGGCAAGGCGAGACTCAAATACACGACAATCAACCGCGAGAGAGTCCACGCAGATGCCTCGATATCCGTCTCGAAAACCGATGGTCTCCACGTGGCCGGCGTATCTCTTTTACTGCGCGACGTGTAGTGTAGACCGTATGCGATCAGGCGACCCATGCTGCGCTGTGATTGGTCGGCGCGCTAGGGTCTTTTATCACCCCCTCACCTTCGCTGAGCGCCGACAATGTGGCCCAAACACGATCGCTGATGATTGCGGGCGAAGCGCGGGGAAATCGTAAAGACCGTCTTTACCTAGACATATTAAATATTAAAATTAAGTTTTACAAGCGACCACAATAAACGGCAATAATAAAATTAATCGACACCTATTTCAGGCGTCATACCGATTTTTTAATTTAAGATTTTCCACTCAGAATTATTACCATTTATAAAATATAATAAAAATTTACACAAGCAAAGAAAAGAAGACGAAATTAAGATACTTTATATTAATAATAACTGCATAACGTCGTATTCTAACAAGTGGAAACTAGAATAGTTTCTGTTTCCTGCATTACACATGGTGATATATTTTAACTAACTTCTCCCTTCCCTCTTCTCTCTCTCTCTCTCTCTTTCTCTCTCGGTCTCGCTTTCGGTCTTGCTTTTACACGCACACATCGTCATTTAGTGAATATTATAGAAGTTTGCGAGTTGGCAGAGTCTGCTAATCTCTATTTAACTAGTCCCTAAATACAACCGGATCTTTTACATCATTCTACAGTGCGCGCAATACGTGTAACAAACGTGTAGAATAATTAATAACATTTGTAATGCTGAAATTGTTTGCGCAACATATCGAAGAATTAAATATAACTTACAATAATGCGCGCACACGTTCGACGTTGATAAATGCGTTAATAACGATTATTGCACGTCAATACTAGTTTCAATGATTTTCATATATGTTTAAGTGCGCAATATTTTACGGTTGTTAGTGTGATTGTCCGATACCGTGACCAATCATAAGCAATTATCGATCGACAGACGACGAATTCGATTTCCCGTTCGCGTTTGCACGCGAATTTTCATTTTAGCTTCATTTGCGCGCGGATATATCGCACGCCCATATTGTTTCATATCATATTGCTGAAAATATCATGGCAACTAATTGTCACAGCGATTCAAGAGCCGGCCGACGTGAGCGCGATAATTATATTGAAGCGCGTTTCACCGTTACCGGCTAATAAAAATTGCTTTTAATTAATTAAATCCGCGGATTTTTTTTTATTACGCATTTATCCGCTCGAATTATTGGATTTAATAATATTTGAGCAATGTTTCTTGGTGGCGGCGCAGATTTCTATAATCTTAAACCGCGGGGATTCGTATAATGAATGTTCCGGATTGGCCTTGAAATCTTTAGCCCTTAAGTCCTTTTATCTGTCATAATAGCTAAATTCCTAAGCTTAATTATGTCGGGCAGATAGAGCTATAGGGACCGCCATCGCGGCGGAATTGCTAGCAGATATCGCGCGGGACCTCCCGAGCGCGAAATTAAGCTGTCGGTTTTTACGGGACGGTTTTAATCGCCAAGTTTCGTTAATGCCGTCACGTCGCCAGCATTAAACCCACTTTCCCCCGTGATAATGAGTAATATTTAATTAAAAGACGTTCGTCGAGAGAACATATATTCTTTGATAAATCTAAGTCTTAAGAGTCCCACAAAAATGATCGAAGTCGTATCAACTCTTAATTATATTTATACCGAAACATTACGTTTTACAGATTAATATTTAAATAACTATTTCTTATTTATTGCAATACTCGTATTTTTTTAGTTATAATAGTTATGCACTGTTATACATATTTTTTTATTAAATCGCATGTCTGGAAATCTGATACTGTGATTTAATGTTTAATTTTCACCATGATAAAGTGCTTTTTTTTAATTCCGCAGAAATTACGCGTGCAATTTTCTATAAACAAAAAATGATAATAAATCTCGATCGGGCGTTGATCCCGCGCGCGGACGAAAATTCAGTAGAAAAGTTTTAACTGAATCGGCAAATATTGGAACGGGTCTGCGCATTTCTGTGTAACATCGGATTAACGAAAGCACACGCGGAATTGAAATTCAGGTAGGGACGACTCGGTGAAACTTCCAACTTGCTCTGTGGATTATCAGTACAGTGCGAAACAGTCTCATAACGCCGAAGCGTCTGCAAAAAGCTCCCGTAAATCCGCGACCAAATTCTCTGAAAACTCGCGGGAAGAACGTAGGACGCGCGTTGGAAGCGGACTGATTGGAAGCCTTGGAGTTGAAATTCATTCAAGAAAATAAATAAAAAAAATAAAATAAAAAAAATGGGGAGACTCTCCGTACAAGCGCCGGAATCTCGCGGAATTGTCTTGGGACTGCGCGGCTTTGTCAATAACCGGGAATACGTGCATACGTTTTGCGCGTACGTTTCTTGACAGAGTGCAATTGCGAGGCTAGCAGAGCTCCAGACAAACTACGAGCGCGGATTCGAGCTCTGCGAAGCCCAAGTCGTTATATATGCTGCGCTCGGAGTGACAACAGAATTCCGTTCGACCCTGACCACCCCGGCCCAACTCTCGGTGCCGACCGCCCGCTCGATTGTTAAGAGTTGAATAGAGAAAAATTGGATGCTATTCGTCGTCGCGTTGGGTGGCAATGGTACAAGTTGAAAAAATCTATTGTCAGGTGGCACGTGTAATTCATAGTGCGGCTTCCTGGATTCGAACCGGGTCTCCCTATCCACCACGTCGTTCATTTTTTATTGCCGGGACGCATTTCGCTGTCGCGTATACTGCAGCTAGTTTATTCGTAAAGTTCCTCACGGTTATCATTGTTACGTTTCTGCCGCTTCTGCTCGGCTTTTGCAAAACGCCTCTCGAGCTGATGAACTTATGCTCGTGGCCGGAACGTTTGAAAATTCAGAAGCAAATAAAAACTTATCCGTACGCCGTAAAGCCCTTTGTTCTTAAGAAGTTATTAAATAATCAATTTCTAGGTGGGTCCGAAAACGGAATATAACTTCGAATAAAAAGAAAAATAGTCTAGATTGATCAGTAGATTATTTTCTCAGCGGGCGCGCAATGCCTTCTACTTATTAGGTACCGCTAATCCTTCAGTAATGGATATTGGACTGTGCAAGGCGTAAACTTTCCAGTCTCGGTTATCGCGCCCGAAATCCTCGCCGATGTATGTGATCGACGGCAGTTTTAGGAAGACGAAGGGTGGCGCGTCGCTCCGCGCTTAAGTGCGTTGAGTGAGTAAACGTCTAAGCTTGCTCGTGCCTCCTTGTAACAGGCCGTATATAGTAATATAGCGCCGCGGGGCCGTGCATAACGTAAATCCATGTTTACTATGCTAATACCTGGAAACTTGCCGGTTGAAAGGATGCCGAGAAACGTCCCATCAAATATGCAGGGCCACTTGCACGGCCTGGGTGCACGCGGGGAGGTCGCGAAAGGTGGAGGAAGACGGCCCATGCAGCGGGAAGAAGAAGCTCGTTTTCATGGAGTCTGCTAAACTCCAACCGGCGCCATATTGAAACAGCGGTCGAGACTTCCCTTGTCTACTCTTGTCAGCTCTCGTCTACGCCACGAGATTGTACCGACGTGAGCACGGGAGAGACGAAGCTGTTGCGTTTACGGCCACGTTGACGGATCCTTAAAGCCGTAGCTTCTTGAATTATTGTTGGAGCGAATCTCTATAATTCGTAACTGCGCGGACTTACGTCGGCTTATATCATGGACTTGGTAATGTAATTTTTGCATCCGCTGTTAAATTAATTATTGTACCTCGGAAAACTTTAATGCCTTGCGTTTTCAGGGCAATCCGAAGAAATCTGTACGCAGATATTAAATTATTATTGCAAAACTCTGCGAAATTATGAAATTTAATTCGCAATATATCTATAAGCGATAAAATAGACTTTGCGCTTAATTTTTTAAATTTATTCTTTTATCTTTAAAGGGCTGGAAGATGAACGAGCTTTATAATAACGGGTTTTCTGAATACTTTTAGTACGTTTCTGTTCATGCGGCCTTGAAATTCCCGTATATTACGTTTCTCGGGGGACTCGGGTTTTCCGGACCTTTAATCTTGTAATATAAAACGAGATTAATCTGCGATTCAAAAAACTTGAGCTGGCTTTGAACTCCGAGAATCGGATGCGTTGTTTGGAGGAAGCAAATTTTTTAACTGCATCAGCGATGCCATAGCCACTCCTAATCCACGTTTGACGATACACTGGAACGGTAAGCTCTTAATCGCGTTATCCGCATCTCCATATAATGCCCAGGTACTTGTTATCTACCTGTTGTGTTACCCATACCATCGTGGCTTTTAATCGCCGCTGCGTTTACACCGACACGATCTAATAATCATGTTTAAAACTGCGAAAAAATTTTTCTTCTCGATGCCGCACGCGGATTGAATAAATTTCAAATTGCTTTATAGCAATACAATTTTTAATAACAAATAAATTGTTTTTTTTTTTTTTAATTTTAAAAACTTCAATTTTTATTTTACGTCTCATAAAAAATCATGTTTTTGTAAATCAGTTCTTAGATATATTCACCTTTTACTTTGAACGAACGCTACGGAAGCTAACTAGACGCGCGTGCAAAAATTTAATTTCGGAAGCCGCGGTTTGTCCAGAAAGGCAACGTTAGGAACATGCGAAACTATTCGACAGTCTCTCCTGAAAGCGATTTTCGATTAGACGCTCACACTCACATACGGACGAAGTATTGCCCCGCGCATCCGCATGTGTGTGCATGTAACGGATGCGCGCAATTACGATTCAAATTTTACGACTTGCTTAACTTAAATTACACGACCCCAATTAAGTGAGATCGTGCCCGGAGCCCGCGCGACTGCCAAGTTCTGCATAGCGTTTTCCAGCCCTTCTCTCCCTTCTCGCTCACCCCGATCCCTCTTCGTACCTCTTCCTCGCTGCACTCCGACGGCCCTCTGTTTGCGTCTCCGCTCAAAAACTGCTCGCTCGCCCTTTAATCTTGTTTGCCGGCAAAAATCCGCCACGAGGACGCTGATATTTGCACGCCGGAAACGATTATTTAATTAATTTCTTTTAAATGTTTCAAAACTATTACGTTACACGCCGCGCTTAGAACTTTTTGCTAATTACCGTGTTTATTGTCTCCCGGCAATTTCGCGCGTAAAAAAACTTCAGTATTTTTTTATTGCGCGTAAACCTTTTGAAACCTTATTTTTAATTGTAATTATTATAACAAGAAATTAATAATTTGATCACTACTTCTTACAAAAAAAAAAAAATTAAATTAAAATCTAGAAACTTTTTTTTATTTACCGCATAAAATCTGAATAAATAAAACATTCGAAAGAATTAACTTTAATTTCCTGCAAAAACGATCTATGGAGCCGAGAGGATTACCTCGCTGCTGGGACTTAGCGAGACGTTACTCTCGCCTTCTTTCCCGGGGTCGTAAAAGCTCGGCACGCAGCGGCGATTGCTGTAAAGCTGCTGCTGTAGTGTTTATCAATTTAATTTAACACATCCCCCCGGCGGCGCCGCATGATAACACAGTGATCGTGGTTTATTTTATCGCGCACTAAAGGAAGATATCGCGAGTTTATGACGCGGAATACAACGAGGAGAGTTGCTGGAAACGCTTAGGTGATTTCGGATTCGACCGGCTGTGCTGTCCCACGCATACGAGCCCGCACACGCATGCTAGAAGATTTCTGAAGTTATTCCCCATTTTTTAAATAAAAAATAAGAAGAAACTGAAGCTCTAGTTATCCCCGCAAGAGTTCTGTATAGAGTTGTTAATCGTTTTTACAAAGTTTTTTTTATTCTTTAAATAGGTTTTGGTAAGTTTTAAAGTTTCCTATAAATTAAAAAAAAAAATTTAATTAAATAACCCCCCAATAAATTATGTTAAACACCAGAATTCTAGTTAATTTTTTTTTTAATCAAAAAATGGAAGCCAAACTTCACAGACAGATGCGTTCGTGCTTCCGCACGCGAGCTCCTTCTTATATAGATCACGACCGTCGCCCAACTTCGATTTGCTGTACGCACAGCTTGACGAGTACTTGCAGAACACACTACGGAAAATTTTATTAACGTGATGGCATTAAAGCACGCTTAGAATAATGAAAATGATTTACGGCGACGGAGCAAAATTCATTGATGAAGCAATAACGGTGTAACATTAGTCTCTCGAGATGCATTCGCAATAATTCACATCGAAAATGTTTTGTTGATCCGTTGCTTGCTTAATTTACACGCGCCGCGATATTAAAATAATAATTATTATTATTATTACGCTAACAAAGATTAAATTATTGCTTTGACATTTTAATAATGAAACGCAGTAAAATGCATATTTATTAAAATATTCTTGCGTTTTACGATTTATTCCTAGTAGCTTGTTTATTACCGCGGCTTGAATAATAAATAGTTATTTTTAGATTTTAAAAATAAAAACATTTTCATATTGCAAACTGAATTAATTGAGAGAAAATTGCGGGTTGTGCAAATAACACAACTTATTTTTCTTAATCTTGCTTCTTGTTTACATTGATTGAGTTTCGTTTAATTGAATTAACGTGAATATTATATGAAAATCGATGTAAGGATTAATTACAATATATTTAATAAAATCCATAATATAGCCGACTTTTGAAACGTACGTCACGTAGTGTAAAATAAAACTTTCCCGAGTGGAAATTTATCTAGCTAATCTGATTTTGCAGCTAGTGATTAGATCGCGCAGATTAAATATATTTCTTAACTGGCGACTAGCTTGATACTAGCCATAAATTATAAGAAAGTATTTATTATTTAATTACTATCATAAAAAAAATAAATCTGTTATATGTATCTAAGTAAATATTTAAATGTTTTTTGACGCGACTAGCCTACTGCGACTAGCTAATGCTTTATAAATTTCTGTTTAAAAATGGGCCAATAAATTCCTCGAAATAACGAAGACGCGGTGGAAAGTGATATAAAATTAATTATTGCTAAAACGTAACAAAATCTCGTGCAGTCAAGCTTTGTCCACGCGTTTACAAACTTGCCGGCGATATTGCGACGAACGAAGTAATTAATTTGCTTTCACGTACTGCGCACATTATGTGCGGATTATGCCCGTCGCAGTTTGCACTGCAAAGTTCGCGATGTAATTACGTACTTTTGATTCTGTTTGTGCATAATGAGTCGCGAGCGATAAAGTTACTGAAGCCGCCTGCAAGTTTCACTGTGTGTTACACCTACGCAATCTCTCGTAATATCGCCAGCAATAATTGATCCACGTTACACCGAATTTACACCTATACATGCCATGCAATAATCTCATTTATCCTCATATATTTTAGACATTGTAATTGCTCGAAATACCGAGTTCGCGAGAATTTCTGAAATCTGAAGAAAAAATGCACTCGTCAGTAACGTTAATTAATGCAAAATTATTCGATATTAATAAAATCCGTAAGTTGTAAATACCTACATTACTCAAACTGAAATAATAAAATGAGAATATGCAATTTTATATGTTTAAGTAAAAAGAGAGAAAGAGAGAAAGAAAAAAAAAAAGAATGTTTCTTCATTTTTTGCAATTCTGTTCGTCGATCGATTAATTTCATAGATGATGCATACGATGATCAAAAATGGACAGAATAAACTGGGCTTTACATGCTCGGATTGTCACAATAACGAGCTAAAAATGATACTTCGAAAGCGCAGGGCAGAGCGGAGCTGAGTAATCGGATTTCCGATGATGGACGAATAACATCATTGCAAAAATGGTCGGCCCCGCGGCGACGTATTGTTACGCTAACAAATTTGCCCTTTGACTTTTAAACTCGGATTACTACTATTTTGCAGAGGGAAAGGGCCGCGCCACGTGCGTCCCCGTAAATTGTTGCGCGTATCGCATACGTCGCTGCATAGGATTACATTTCAGATTCAGACAGATGGCATTAATTATTCAATTATTTTCGCATTAAAACGTATGTCTTGCGTAACGCAATTTTCTGATAACGTGTCACGCTGCGAAATAATGGAAGACTATTGAAAGTCAACGTCAGAGCGATACGATTATCGGCGTTCGTTCATATTAACTCAACTGGCAGCGTTAATTAACGAGTACCGTGTCGATGCGTATTATGCAAAGCCTGCGGAGACGAAGCTGCAACTATTTCAGGCGCGTTTGACATACGTCGTTCTGATCTGATGGGAAAGGGACGACTGCGGGGGATGAATAAATTTGATATCAATGCGCGCGCGTCGTGAGAAGTCTGATGACCTATCTCGCTAATCTACTTTCCAAACAAGATTTGTTTCCGGCGAAATGCAGAAAGCCCGCCGTAATATCGGGCTTTGGTGTTAACGTTAAACACCCTCGGGTCGCGGCCATTTCGAAATGTTCCCGGGCGCAACAACCCGTTCGTCCAATCGCCGAATTTATATCCAGTTTGGTTCGATTAGCGTCTGCCCCGCCTACCATTAATTCACTGTCAAAGCTTCAAAAGGCTCGGTATTTTTTTTTTAGGGGGGAAAATTTTTGCTTGTGTTAATATCAATACCGTGGGCGTGTATTTGCGCCCGAGTACCTGAGGAGACGGTTGAAATTTATTTAACACCCGTGTTTACAGCGCATGTACGACAATATATAAATCTCTTCCTACAATCCGGCGCGCCTGTGATGTATAAACCGCACGAAATAAAGCGCTCGCAATGTCCGCATCTGGAAGGTAAATCTGCGCTTTGTTTGCACTTCAATTTAGTTCTACGCCTGCAAATTGTTGCACGTATTTTTTCAATCTGGATAATGATTTAGATCAATCCGCGCTCCCGTTTTGCATCGCACTCGCCGCAACTGGTAGCGCGAAATATTTAATACACCACCTTCGAACGGTTTAGAAGGAGCTGACGCAAATTTTCGAGTATATTCGCGTGAATTTTTCAACCATCTTTTATGCAGTTTGTCCTCGTTATAGTATCGCGGGCGACACTCTGTGTGCGCACAGCGAGAGAAAACGGATTTAAAATGGATCTGCATTAATCCGAATAAAGAGTCTCGGCAAATACGCTGCTAACTTACGAAGTACTTTGAGACGGAAGACTTACCTGATTAAGATTCTGAGATAATTTCGGACGGGGTTGGAGAAAGCGGACTCGGCGGTGGGGAAGAAAAAATTTTTCCTGACAGATCAGAAGGGAATCTTGACCCGCTCCAATACCGAGACACCAGGTATCCGACGTCGTGATCTACCTACGAAAAAAAGATAGAGAGATAAGTCCACCGTTTTGCGAAAAGAAGGGATTGCTGAATAAATTAAAAGAGTGAAAATCAGCGAATCTCTAACGGAAGCACAGATAACGTTGTTTTCAAGCGTCCCTTTTATGGAAAATGGTGTTTGCGAGCCAATGCAAAGTATTAATCAGGCTAATTAAATATGATAAAGTGTTGACAATCTTTAGTCAATCTCGCAGAAGAAAAATATTCTAATGTCTTTCTAGCGATCGCATTAAAATTAATGGCAAATAAATCTCGGCACATTTTTCGAGGGTGCTATGCTTCGAAATCGATCTTTTTGAAAAGTAAAACTCGCGACTAAGATAAACTTATTCTTTACATTTTCTGAATTCCGCATGTATGTGGACCATCGGGAAGTGCATACAGCAAGAAGATCGGAATTGTAGATTTCTTTCATCGAAGGGCTCTCCGGAGACGTTTCTTATCGCGAAATATGGACTTACCACTTGCCACATCACTTCGCCGTCGTTACGGTTGCGAAAGTAAAACGGAAGTGGCTGTTATCGAAACAAAGAGCGATGTCGACCGTGCGTCTACTCGTCGAAAGTTGCATCTGTGGAATGAGGAGAAAAAGAGAAAGAAAGATGAAATAGTCACGAAACTTTTCCAAGAATGTCAATTCATAAAAGAATTCAGAAATAAAACTGAAAGCCGTTATAAATCGAGGATGCGCTCCAGAAAAACTTACCTATATTCTTTATTCCTTTTTATTTTTGTTAGAGTTCTGAAGTATTGATTCCGAATTTGTCGAGAAATCTGTACGCAAAGATAATTATAAATTTAGAAAGAGCACAATACGCATCAAGTAGCATTTTCTTTATATTATTAAGGTTCTTACTTATACGTGGCGAATAATTCTTTTAATCCGAGCACAGATTGTGGTTTCTTTTATTTCTTTCAAAATGAACATATTAGTAAAGCCGCAATCGTGAAGCTTCGTAGGATGGTACGAATGTGGTTCCCTGTAATTTTACGGCTCGATAATTTCACGTCTCGTTTCTATAAATTTTTAGTTTGGTTATGTCTCGATATGCGAAATAAAACTTGAAATATTACATGCATAAATATGACGTTATCTGAAACATCATATTCATCACATCTGTATCGTAACATGTATATTCCAATTTAAAGAAAATAAAAATAATCTTAATTAAAAATAGTATAACGTATTTTTATTCGTTCAAATTCAATCGAGAAAGAACCGAGTCTTACCGACGGAATGATATCTTTTTCGCCGTTCCTCTATCGCGTTTGCCTGCAGTGATATCTGAACGAGCTTTGATAATCTCGTGACGCTCGATGCGGTCCGCATTTTATCAGGAACACGGTACAATACCGGGTCGCGTCCGGATGCGAGGCTCCCTTCGGCAGGTGGACGTCTCGTACTCCCTTCGCGTTCGTGACAAAGAAGACACTGCCGCCGACAGCGTCGGCGCTGGTCGGTAACGTCATCTTTGTCGCTACGTTCCCACCGGTGGCCGCCGGTAAAAGAGGAACTAAAACGGAACGTCGCGTCACGGCGCGATCTCTTTGTGCTCGCAGGCATGGCGGAGAGCGGCAGGAAACATCCGGTGTTGCTGTACATTCACGGCGAGAGCTACGACTGGGGCAGCGGAAACCCGTACGACGGTAGCGTCCTAGCGAGCTACACCGACCAAGTGATCGTCACCATGAACTACCGGTTGGGCGTGCTCGGCTTCCTGAACGCCAACGTGGCGCCGCAGACCAAAGCGCGGGTTGCGAATTACGGCCTCATGGACCAGATCGCCGCGTTGCACTGGGTTAAGGAGCACATCGCGCGTTTCGGCGGCGATCCCGAGAATGTCACCCTCATGGGCCAGGGCACCGGTGCCGCGTGCGTGCATTTTCTCGCCATTAGCCCGACCGTTATTCGAGGTAAGTGATTAAAGTTACTTGGTAAATACGAATTCCGGCATAGTTCGGTCGGGTGTATCGATTATTAATCGGGAGACGTATGTTTGTGGAAGAAGGCTTGGCGACCGACGTCGCACCGAGCCGGAAAAAGCCCGCTTGTTTGTCCGTAGGAAGCGATCACTGGTCGCGGATTGTGAAATCCAGGCCGGGTGTATTTAATGAATTTTCTCGAGAATGAAGCCGGTCGAAATTTCTGAACCGTTCGTTGCCCTCGCAATTATTCAGAGAACACGCGCGCGTCTCATAAATGATTAAAAGCGCTTTCGCATTGTGCATAATTGAAGGAGCAGCAAGTTTTACGTGGGCTTCGTTACAGTGCGTTATTTCGCGTGAGTTAATTACGCATTAAGCCAATTACAAATTCGCAAATAAGACAAGAGAGAAAGAGAGAGAGAAAGAGAAAGAGAGCTGCTCTCTTTTCATCCTTAAAACGAATCTTTTTCAATCGATTTACGAGCTTGCGGGAATTTATATTGGTCTGTCGAATTGCAACTGAACCCGCTAACGAGATCTTCGACAAGGAGGCGAAACCAGCTTATGTGTGTCGAGCTCTTTTCTGTAAAAATTCCGTTACCTTTTCAGATAAAAGAAGACAAATTGGAACAAGCACAAGCTCTCAATTTTATTCATAAGTAATCGCATAATGCAGGGCTTGTTAAATCTTAAATAATTAAATATTTTCGAAGCTTTAATTCGCATAAATATAGTGTCCATAAATTTAACGTTAACGCATTTTTCTTTTTTTTTTACGCGACTAAAAAATTCTACCTGTTACCTTGTCATAAAATCACGTAATATCATTGCGAGATAACGTGAAAATTTTCTCTGGAATTTGAAGAACGGATTGCTGAAAACCTCAAGGTCTAGCGATCGAGGTACTCGGTGGATGAGATCGTTACTCGTATGCCAGCTGTCGCGGGAAAGTCGCCACCTTCGTAACGCATACCTCTCGCTTATAGGGGATAAAAAAAAATAGACGAGAGAGGAGAGTTCAGAAATGAGAAGTAGCTTAAACCAGCAGGAATACCAGCTCGAAATTTCTTTCTCCGATATCCGCCGTCTCTCCCCATCCCCGTTCTTTCTTTTGCCGGATTCGCGATATTTTCGAGGACGAACACGCGCGGATCGGCGCGGTAACACATTGCCGAGGATATTGGCTGTCTCCCTTTATATCTTCATCCAGTAACAGCGGCGGACCATCTTCGTGGCCGTGCTCACGGTTAACGTTCGACGGTTAACAACCCCTGCAAGCGAGCACTCTCCCCCTCCGGGGATGGACACGGCTGAGAGGATAAGGGAAAGCTTCCCCGCAGCCCTCATCTTTCTTTACCTCTTTCCGTCTCCCCTTTTCACCCTCGCACCGTCTCACTCTCGCGCTCGTGATATTATGTGCGTGAAATATCGTCCCTTTCTGCCGGCCGCCACCTTCGTGGGCGCTATTGGAAAATACTTTCCTCCCTTATGAGGAGGCCGCAGCCATCCACGCGTGTCCGAGATGGGAATTTTCTTTTTTTCCGCTTTTTTACACGTCGCGGTTGTTTTACGTTTTCTTGCCTAGTTTCCCTTTTTTTTTTTTTATTTTATTAATTAAAGAAGTACGATGTTCGCTCCGACGAGAGGAATTAGTCGAACAACCTGCATGATCGGGTTGCTGAAAAAAAGCTCGAGTTACGCCATTTGCGGAGGAACGAGCGATCAAATTAACGACGGTTTTACCGGGACAATGAATTAGAAATGTTGAAATTTTGTTGCCGTGGCGAGATTTATGAGTAATGAAATAGAGCTCGATTTAGCGGTCTTCTTTTTCGCGATTATGCGCCTAGATTTTTGTCGTCATTTCTCACGATATTCTGACATTGATGTCGTAAAATTCTCTCACCTAATAAAACTCGCATTGTTTGCAAATTCTATTACTTAAAATGCTTGTTACTCGTTTGCTTCGCGAGTGGAAAGACATCATTTCCTTTTATCTGTTTGCCCGCGGAAGGATATCCGATCGGAAAAGATCTCGGCATGCCGACTTTTCTCTCGCTATCCTAGCTCCACGAATACTTCATTCTTTCTCGTATCGCCGAGGATAGAAATGAAAATTCCATTTTTCCAACGCGGCTGTCTTGAGACGCGACGATGCCCTGTTATTTCCTGCTTTTGCCCTCTAAAACCTCTTTCTCTCTTTTCATTATTCCTCCCTCTTCTCCCCCTTCTTTCTCTCTCCTTCTCTCTCGCTTTTTGTAACTCTCTCACGTTAATTTCCTTGATAAGTTGCTCTTACTTGATAAGCTAATGAAACAATCGAAGCATAACTTCTCAAAATAGAGAACACTTTGTTATCTAGACATTCTTTTTTGCTTTGAAATTGAGAATTGTATTTTCATATTTCACAGTCGCAAAAAAATTTTACGAATAATAAAGAAAAAATTAAAAAATTTTTTTAATGTAAAAAAAAAAAAAAATTAATATTTAAAGTAATGAGTTCGAATATTTATAACTTTTTAAATTACAATTAAAAGCCTCAAGCCTATGTAACGTATTTTGTTGAGCAAACACAAATAAATGAAAGATGCGGAAAATGTTTCTCGCAACAGGGGAAAGGAAGAGAAGGAAATAACTTGATATGCAGAAGAAAATTAATTCTTATCTTAGCACAATGCTTGTGACGCAACCACTGGCGAGTTAATGGCGTCAACAACGGGAGAAGCGGAGATTGAAAATTCCTTCTTAAAATACAAAACGGCGCGTCCCGTTTTTCCTTAGGCAAATAACGTCTATGTGAGCCCGCGCGAGAATGATTTTCTTCGCGAATAATTATGGGTCGTCGGCCACCTCTTTCTTTAGATTCGAGCGCGACTTTGGTTTGTCTTTCTTTTCTCACTAACAGTAACGACGCGACATGACTTCCATCCACTCGCCACGCCATTTTCGTCGGCATAATTTCCTCCTCAAACAATCCACTCGTATAATATTCAGCGTCGCTATCGTTGCGCTTCTTCTAATATCAGACATAACGATTCAAAATGCTGCGCCTTGAGAATTTGATTGTCGAAAGAAAAAGAAATTAAACAAAGAGCTCGAAGTAAAATGTAAAATAAAATAAATGATAATTTAGTACACAGAATAAAGACTTGATGCAAAAATATTTTTACGTCGTGCGTTGCACTTTAAGAATTTAATTGTTTATCAGACTGTTACGAAATTAAAATGTTAGAAAATAGTGAAACTTTAAGATTGAGAGCTACGCAAATGTAATTAATTTTACGACCTTATAATGTGCGTTTGAAACAGCGAGGTAATTGTGAAATGTTTTTTTTTTTTTTAACAGGATTATTCAAACGAGCTATACTGCTGTCAGGCAGCGCTCTTTCGTCCTGGGCTGTGGTGGAAGATCCCGTATCTTACGCCATGAAATTAGCCAAGGCTGTCAACTGCACCATCCCCGAAGACCTTCTTAAAGATCACGAAAACATCGTTGATTGTTTAAGAGCCATTAGTTTGGAAGAACTAATGCAAATCGACATTCAACCACCGACGTTTCTCAGCGCCTTTGGCCCGAGCGTCGATGGCGTCGTCATCAAACCAGACTTTCAAAAAGACCTTCTATCTTATCTCGGTCCTGAATTTCAAGGATTCGGGTGAGTACTTTAAAAAGTTTGCTGATTCCTGATTTTGAATTTTGTTTTTTAAATCGCGTAAATCTTGAAAACGGTTTTTTTTTTTAATAACAGAAAGTTCCACTAATTTCTATTTTCAGAAATAATTTAAATTCGAATCTAGATCGAGAAATATATAAGTTTACATTATCTGTAAAGATACTTTATTAATGCAGAACGAAAAATATAATAAAAAGCGTTCGACATTGCGAACTTTTAGTGCCATTTTGGATATGGTCATAGTGCAAATGGGAAAAAGAATAAAATCTGGAGACACAGCGGGGAAAAAGAGGGAAAACGGGAAAATCCTCGGATTCCGGTAGAACGGGCTTAATAGAGTTTTATGGTAATGCGGCGTATATTTCTACATTTTCTTTCGCGGCGGCAAAGGAAATCCGTGAAGCGGCGGAAAAGTTATTTTGATGTGTGCACTTCCGGGCTCGGCTTTGCTTTCTTGCCCGAAGAGGGGTCTCGTACTTAACGTCGGCTTCCACAATAATTCCGCCTTCCGTCTTCCGTCTGACGGATCCCGGAGTTTTCTCGTTAAGTGGAAAAAGGGAACTAAACGAGCCGGTTCCACCGCGAACATTAGCGTGGTTCATTAACGCGATTGTAAACGACCTGCCCCGACTCTACAACGTCATTAGCATACTTACAATCGAAGATCGCACCAAGCTCTCGTGCCGGAAACTAGGGAACGAGTTCATGTTATTATCTTTACTTCCAAGTTATACTCTCCATCTGTAATCGCGCAAACCGAAAATTCCAGATTTTGCAGATGCTAACGATTTCCGCTTTATTATTCAATTTAATTAAATTATCTAACATTTGGACAGTAAAATCGTTATCTTTATTGTGGCTTTCCTTAAACTCCATCTTCTTATTCTGATTTTAATCAAATTTCCACACAACTCAGCTTTCTATAATTTTCTAATAAATATTAAATTAAAAAAAATATACATATATAAATTGAAAATTGTTTACTACATGATAAAATTATAAATGTAAAACAAATTGCAATGTTTGATTACAGTCCTCTCCCAAAGAAAGCTGAGCACAGTGCGCCAATCACGAGCAACAACAAATATGATTTATTGTTCGGCGTGACAACGAGTGAGGCTTTGTGGAAGTTTGCGGAGAAGGACATCCTGCAAGGATTCGAGGGTGAGAGAAGGGACAGAATCATCCGCACGTATGTGAGGAACGCTTACGTCTATCACCTCACTGAGATATTTTATACGGTGAGTCATCGGGACACCTCTAATTTTTCAAGATTTTTCCCATTCAAGTCTTTATTCGTTATTGCACAAACATGCTCCCTACTTTTGTACGCGTAAAATCTCAACTTATAATTATCTTTCTTTGGAAAAGTCCTCGGAAATTAAATAATTATAGTTTTTAAAAAATATAAATTTACATTTAACGCTGATAATATGTTGCGTGTCGTGCATATTTGCGGCATATGTATCGTAGCGTCGGCGCGGAATTTATCACAGGACGTAATTGTTACGTTCCGCGCGGCGATTGAATTGGGAACATAGCGTTTTGTCGAAATTCACCGGCGATGTGCAATTCCATTTGGCCGGCGCGTTATCGCTTCATGCAGAAGCGCGGACCCGGCATTACTTAATGATTAGAGCCAATTAAATAATTATGACCGCGGCGATATATTTTTACGAGCGTAAACAGGGATAAACGCGCGGTTAAATGCGTTGCTGGTTATTGTACGCGTCGATAAGAAAAAACAGGTTGCGATGCTGCTCGCGAAGTTTGCGAAAAATTTTATTTAAAGAATTTCGCTAGTTAATTCTCGTTTGACGAATGTAATCGGTTGAATAAGAAGATAAACTAATTACTTCTCCTTTAACTCCTTCGCTAAATTAATCCAAATAACGGTTTGAGAATATCTTTTGTTCATAGGTGGTAAACGAGTATACTGACTGGGAGAGAACAGTTCAACATCCTGTCAACACGAAGGAAGCGTGTGTGCAGGCTTTGAGCGACGCGCAATTCGTGGCGCCGCTCGTACAAACTGGAGATCTCTTCACCTTGAGACACGCTAAGAAACCGAGCAGCCCGCACATTGCGCCGATTCTCGACAGTGAGGAGGAGCCCATGCCCAAGACTTACTTCTACGTGTTCGATTATCAGATGAAGGACGGCGATTACCCTCAGGTACGTGGAATTGTAAAATTTAGAAAACTTATTACACACAGCTAAAATTTAATTCTTAAATAATTTTGCATTTTTGCCAAAAAAAAAAAAAAAAATTATTTTCGAAGCGCAGTACGATTTAATAAATTAATTCTGGAGTCTTAATTTTTTTAAATTAATAAAAAAAATTATGTAATTGATCAGTCAAGAATTAATAGACATTTCGTCAAATAATTTTAATCGATACGCAGCTAATTTAAATACCATGTAATTTTACGATTATATTGCTTTCTCGAATTGCCACCTGTATATTTGATGACTCAACTAATTTTTGGGTGACCATCCAATTACTTCTCTTTTGTTCTACATCCTTCAATCGCGGCCCTATTAAAATGATAATGCCCTTTGCGCCTGTGGGTGCTTAGCTTCATTAACTGGAGCCTGTAGCGAGAACACCGGTGCAGCAAAGGCAATTATTCGTTTGTTGGTGTCGCGGAATATTCTCATGTAACCGCGCGATGACTGTTTTCCTTCTGTCTCTCCAGCCCATCGTCCGTTCGTCGGTCCAAATTATCAGCGTGTTTATGTTCAATTATGCACAGATTACACCGCATGCGTGGTGTTACATTATTGTTCTCCTCTGCCGTATGCCGCGACGCTTCCTATTATCAGTACGGATTCAGGCAAAATTCGCGCATAGATACGCGTCGAATTGTTCTCATAAAATAATTCGCTCTTACAGTTTATCCTCGAAATATATAATCGATTTTCCCAGACTTTGAAAATATGAGATTAAAAATTGACAAGTATTAATATAAGATTACAAAACGTGAAATATTAAAAATTGCCTTTTTAACAGATTTAATTATTAGTCGAATAAAACTCCGAAGTAACGAAACCTAAATTTGTCTCTAAAGACACTTTTCGTAGGAATTTCGCATGGCGAAAGCTCCGGCAAATCAATAATCGATCAACGAGTGGTTGATTAGCAGTGGATGACGGTATGCGAGAAACTCCGCAGTTGCCAGAGAAATTCCGTTGAGTAAATATGTACGGAGATCGCGCCGGTAGAATAATCAGTCGAATCGCGAGACTATCGCGCTGCCTTCCGTTGTTTGTGATGCTGTCCCAACCCTCGTAGCATCTAACATTCCGCCTTTATCTCGCGGGACGCGTCTCCTCTGTTGTTTGCCGTCGTAAAACAGATAGAAACCTTCTCCACTCGGTTGCATCCATAATTACGCTAAATAAACAGTTACAGGTTGTCGGCGTTTCGACTTGCGATTATGCCAACGCATTAATTATCGATTCGACCGTCGTTCCTTTTCGGGAGGGGTGAGTTTGTCGAGGCGCGTCGTGGGAAGCTCACGTCTGCTAGGCTCCATCGAAATAACAATTTAATTATTTTTAAAATACACAATTTTATCTCGCGCAGGCAATATTTTTACGCAATGAAATGGCAGCCTCTTTTTCAAATTGAATGTATTTTATTTATTTTGCGTTTGATATGCACTGTTCCATTAACATCGTTTTGCGTTTTTAAGATATCACGTATAAAGATAAATTAAATTTGTTAATTTACACGTTAAGTAAATGTGTCACAGAGACGTTTATTTAAGATAATTATGTAGATGAATTAGAAAATAATATTTTTTTACGGCTCGAAAAAATAATCGAGAACGTCGATTACGACGCGAGCAGTCGAGAAACACGAATAGTCGCTTTGTCATATACAGTTTTATTCTAAAAGGGAAATGTGGAGATTTTGACCAACCCTTTTCCGCAATGCCTCTTGTTATCTTGTATTTTATATTTTTTACTCACAGTGTTCGAAACGTGCCTTAAGTGAAGCAAAATGTTGACCTCGCCATAGAAAAATAATAGAATCATTCGATTTACGATGAAACCGGAACACGTACGTCGAATATAATAAGGCTACCATTGCGTCGTTTGCAGTCGATGTGCTTTTTATGACAGCCGTTACTAGCCCGATCTTGTTAAACGTTACACGAAAATTATTTGCACGACTAATCAGTTAGTTTATACTAACTTCCTCTCACCACTTTTATCCTAGTTTTTCAAACGTTTATTGAAGCGCTTCTCTTACCGTTTGATAAATGGAACTTGTGAGAAAAGAAATAATTACAGCAAGTTAAATAGCGAGGATTTACGTACGGTTTTCGGAAAAAGTGGCCTGCGAGAGTACATTATGTATTTTTAAAATATTTAACGAACTAACTTGTCTTTTCTGTTGTCAATTAGCCAATCGAATTAAAATATTTTAACTTCGCGAACCGCCGGAATTCCTACCGGTTCTTTTTTTTTTCCCCTGGAAATTTCTACGTAAGCAACAAATTGTTTGTAGCATGTAGTGGAAATAATTTTGAAAATTATGCTCGTTGGGAGTTATATTGCAATTACATCTATCATACAAAATTAACGAACGTGGGAAATAAAATTAAGAAAAAATATTTTTTACGTACTAACGCTCCAGCGAAAAGAACGTCGCGTACAAATAGAGCTTCTATTTTTAATATATAAATGACGACGAGTCATATTTGCCATTTTATCAAGCTTACATTTGATATTTTATACCTATTACAGATTCTCGTTATGAAAGGGTTATTAATCTACTTGCATAATTGGAAGTGATAGTATTAATTGAAGCACACTCTGATTTTTGTACAATAAAAATAAAACAAAAAAAAGTCAATTAAATGGTTGCGTAATGTTTTCGCGGGGTTTGTTCGTATTCATAGTCCGTTTATAATTGTATGGCGGTCGCGTACATAGGCCAAAGGACGAGAAGGTTTCGTCGATGTATGAGCGGCACGAAATATTCCAGTCATGTCACGTGCACCATATGCACGACAACGCGCCATCGCGTTTGTTCACAATACAATTTTCCTACTTTTTCACGTTCGCCACCAATACACCCTATCCTGCGGGCAGGCGTCTTCCCGTTCTCTTTACACACTTGCCTTTACTGGCTGCAAACCGATTTTTCAACGATTCAAAACCAAATCGTATTACGTTCTTAAATTCTTCTAAAAGTTATTGCAAAAAATCAAGAATCTTAAAATAATTTTATTTACTATTTAAATAAATTTCAAAATTTTTTATTTAAATAATTAATTAAAAAAAAAATTCTATTGCCTTATTGATAATCAAACTAATCGCCTACCTTTTCAAAAACATAATTAACATTTATTAGAAAAAAAAGGGGATATTTCGGATAATCAAAACATGCGGATCTTGCGTGATTCTCAAAAGGTGAAAAATAAATGACGTTCAATTCGCGTGTGTAATGAAAATTAGCAGAAGGCAGGAAAATAGCACGTGACGAAGCCATTTTTGTACTTTCTTGTTGCGCAAGGGAAAGAAAAAAGAGGAAGAAAAACAAAATTAAAAGAGAAAAAGACCGAGGGAGAACTGCAGTTTCTCACGAATTTGTAAATACTCTTGAGGTAGCAACTTGTAATCTAGCAGTAAAGTGAAAACAGACATTGTGGGTCGTAATCGATCCTACCGGGACGAACGAAATTCATCCCGAGGATCGCCGAGGGATTTACAAGGACCCATCGATACGCAGAGGATTTGCGAAGCCGACGTTCAAAATCTATCAGCCCGCGCGCCACCTCGTCCATTCCGGGATACTGAGTTTCTCGCGGATCCCTTTAAAAGGTTCGCCCATGTTGTAATTTGATCGAAGACGATTTCCTTCAAGCAGGATTCGTTTACGGGGAAGAAAGAGGAAAAAAAAAAGGAAGTTCGTAAACCTTCGGCAATGCTCGTCGCTAAGGCGATCTGTAATCGCTTCGATAGAAGAGAATCATTTTCTGCGACAACACAAACCTTGCACTTTATATCGAAGAAGAGACATAACGGCGATTTCTCCGAATAATTACTTTCTTTACGAAATGCTGAGCAACAACGTTACTTGCTGCGTCTTTTGCATGGAAATCACTTGGCTTTGCTACCACATCGAGCGGCGTAATTAATATCAATGTTTTAATAAGCTTGCCGATCGATACGTTGACGAAGGAGAGAAGGAACTAAATAAAAATGAAACTAGGAAAATTTTTCCATGTCGAATCAGGGGTTTCTATTGCGCCACTCGTCGTGATTGCTATTTCTCCATCTCGCACGAGGAAAATGAGAATACGACCTCGCTTTGCAGTTCTCTCCGCCGCCCGCTCGTCCAAAGAGAGGTTGATAGGAGTGAAGGAAGAAAACGAAGCCGGGCGGAGAGAGAGGGAGCGCAAGTTGGAAAAAGGCATTACGGGAAAATTTGCCCTCAAAGCTCCGCATTCTTGCAAAACACATCCGCTCCCTTTAGAAAATCCTTTAAATAATCCACTTGGAATTGTAAAATGTCTAATGACTGATTTGAACAGTTATTTAACCGAACAAAAAGCATAATTAACAATATTAGCTCCTAAATAATATCTGATTGTGGTTACAATAGAATTTAAGTGCCAGAAGATAGAATTGAAAATTAACAACTAAAGGGCTTAATAAAGATACTTGCAGAATGCAACTACGTAAATCAATATTTCTAACATCTGTCTCGAAAATGTATATTTCGCATTATCGAGATTTTATGGAAGATATTGAAACTTTTATACCTCTTGCCGAGCGAAGGAAGTATATCGTTTGTATCCAAAATTGTTTCTTAAACAAATGTATCGGAATAAAAAAAAAAATAAAAATAAAAAAACAGAGTAATTCAACAGTGCGTTAGAGATCGCGCAGCTCTAAGGTTAAATTGCATCATGATAGACGCGGGGAAACTGAAAGATGATGAAAGGAAGAATCGAGAAGACGATGAAACGAATTATTTAATTAAAGCTATCCAGCGCGCGATTTCGAAACCAGGCTTCTTCTACCATCGTGACAATCCTTTACCGGCTAATTGGGAAGTACCCCGTCTAATGAGCGAAGAAAGGAGGGCAAAACGATGTGAAACAAAACGCCGAGGGCCGGCAAAAAATCTAGAACGAAGGCTCCGCGAGTCCCGCGCGGAGATTATCCGTTTTGTCTAATTTCTTTCTCTTTGTAGCGCTTTGTTCTGAGAATTTTTCGCTAACGGTAAACGTGACCCGGCCGAAAATCCGCGGCGTTTATCCCGCGCGCGCCTGTATAATTACGACGCTGCGAAAAATAAGAGAATAACAATAAACGGAAAATTAAAATAAATTCAAATCGTAAACACGCTGCGCATTTAGTTGCATATATCGTAATCAATTTTAATTGTTCGGGTGATCGACTTTAATAATTATCGTAGAAATTATCTGGCCATAGCTCATTTTGTTATTGTAAAGTATAATAAAAGATTGAATAAGTTTTAATTGTTTGGTTTACTGTGCAAATTTTATCTATCCGGTGTAAAACTATTAAAAGAAAATTAATAATAATTACAAAAAATGTGATGCAATAAAAGTTTTATAGAACGCGTTATAAAATTAAAATTAAAACAAAAACATGTAATTTGTACAATTGCAGAATAATTTAAATATAGATTTAAATATAGAAAAAAGTTTTTAATACGTTAACAATTTAGAGAATAAGTTTTTTTTTTAATAAGATTTACAAACAGATTAGAAATTAATTTTAATCTAATTGCAATATAGAGTTTTGCATATGTTCATTAAATTGACGTTACTTTATTAATAATTATTTTAAAATTTGCAGATAAAATAAGCATTGCAAAACAAATTTTGATAAACATGTACATTTTAAATGTAAAATACAATGTAATGAGCTCGAATAAGTGTAGGTATCTACTTTTTTTTTTTTTTTTACGTTTTTGCTGAAACAGCTGTGCTAGATTAGTTTATGCCTCTCAGATTCTTTTTTTTTCATTGCACCCGTGTAGAGACACGCGCTGCTAGTGAATAGAACGCACTGTTACAATAAAATATTCATCGCAAAGTTTACGGCTGTCAGCTGTCGTAGTCGTAGAGCACGGTTAACACGAGGCGGCTTAATATTCGCGCCCGCTAAAGCGCAATTAAATTATTTGTTCCTCTAAAATATGCACCGCCGCGCTGGTTATGCATGCGCTTTTCGGGCGAATACTCATACGCAACAGGTATTTATGAATGCAATTTAGAAAAATGTCCACCGATAGGCATCCCGGGGTGCCGGGTGATTTATGCTTTGGCATTCGTCGGCTGCCGTCGACGGTGCGAGGATAAAATTGCACGAGCTTTACGCGTAAAATGAGCCAAATGATGCTTCTCACTTCGTTAATAATTGAAATAGCGAAAAAAAAAGTTATTAAGCGTAAGTTATTATTATTATTTTTTTTCAATTTGTGCTATTTTATTAGAAAATTTTACTACGATTTTATTGTAAAATTTCATTCTCGGACGGCAATTCTTCTAAAACGTTGAAGCAAGATCCAATTTCTACTTAAGAATTAATTAGCGGTTTATAGTGCTATCGCTTCGGGTCGGGAGACTGCTTTGAGTGTAAGCCTTTTAAAGTTTTATTAAAACGCTCAAGGATTATATAAACGACTGATTCTTACGAATCCCCGCGCAATGATAAAGCAAAAGAAGGATGTTCACCGGTCGTCGGAAAACAGCCGCCAAATAGACGCGCTTTCAAACGGATGGCGCCATTTGGTGGAAAAAGCTTCGCCGTTTTATGGCGGGTGCCCGACAATTTGCATGCTCGTTCTTCCCAGTTTTGACGGGCAAACGAGCGCCGAAACGCGCTCGTAAGCTTAGTCACAAAACGTAGACAAGTTCGCGATCGTGAACTACACTACGGTCGCTGCAATCCAAATGGTCGGGAAGAGTGCAAAACGGCTATCAGGATTAGTGACAGCCATCGTTGTGAATAATGATCAGTTCTATCGACGGAAGGCGTACATAAAAATTTATGCGTCAAATCTCATCGTCTCTCTCGTACAACGAATACCGTGAGAACGCGCAGTCGTTTAAAGCCTTCAGATCATATTTTAATAGTTACATGCATCTGTTTCGCTAAACTTTTAATTGTTTAATGTCGAAGAAGTGAAACGTTTTAACGTAACAATTTTTTCTACAAAGTTCTATAAGCTTTCTTTTTATTTTTTTTTATTTTTGCTTTAGAATGAAAATGGCCTTCTTTTTCGTAATGGCGCCAGAAATAAATAAAAGCTTTTGCAAGTGCTTCGAAACGCATTTATCTTGTTCGTTTATTTCATCTGATTTCTCATTGGCGCACGCGCGATTTCGTACAACGCGGAAATAATAGCCAATAGAAACAATACCCTCCATTCCGACCAGACTGTGCTTGATCCACGTCTGAGTCGCCATTGTACCTCGGGGAACACAAGGATGGAAGTCGATCGCATTTCCGCCTGTTCGCTGGAAATTGCCGCGATCGTTCCGCGACGAAAAATTCGCACTGTTCAACTTTTTCCATTTAAATTTAAATCCACACGCGTACGTTTGAGAAGAAATAATCATGCATACACCTGGAAAAATCGATACCAATCTCGCGATAATTCTTCGAAATTTCGCCGATGAATTTTTGTCGTTTTGGTCCCTGCCTCGTATGCAAATATTATAATATAAAAATAATTTCTAGTGTGAAATAATTTACTTCGAAATTAACGATTCCTCAAGATGATCAAATTTCACATCTTTTTAAATACACAAAATGCACGTTATTGTATATACAGCTTTGAATTTGGAACTAACTTTAAATTATAATTTGTAGCTGGGATGCAAGAAGTTCATTTTAAATTAATGACGAAAAAGTCTTGCAATGCATTTTTCAAGAAAACGTCTCGTTATTCTAAGAATCGTGGCCTGTATTTTTTTTTGTCCCTTTTTTTAACAACGGTTATTAGGGTAAACGAAGGGGTCGGTATTTTTGAGGAAAACGGGTTACGCAGTTAATAATTGACGCTACAAATGGAGCACGTAGTTATGCGCACGGTTGTCCGCATACCAAAGGACGACGTGATGTATTACGTCAGAACGCTATTGTCACGTTATTACTCGTGCAGCTACTGTCACAACGTTACAGCGTTATCTCGTCAGCCGGTGAGATTACGATATGATAAATTAATCAAAATTAGAGCGAATGCTAATTAGCGACCGGAATGCTCGTACACAATGCTTATGTGTTCTTCAATATCCAATTGTAATCCGTGCTCCTTCAATCTCTCAATGTGAATTATGGAATTCACCGCATCGGCTCTTTGAATAACATTAATCTGCACTACAGGCTTCCAGTTTATGTTAAATTTAAACTCTGACCCGGGCATTATATTTTAAGCGCTTTTTTAAAAATAGAAGCGCACTTTAAAACGTTATTATAACCATAATAATTAGAAACAAGAACAGTTATCGGATTACGTAACGTTCATTGTAACTGTGTGACGAGATTATATAAAAGTTTTTTTTTATTTATTTTGTTTAATACTTGCCGTATCTTTTATTTCTAATTACGGTGATAAAGTGTATCACCGTGTTAAGACCAGGCTGTTTCCGTAGTTTCAAGAAAAATCTGATTACTCTGCGCTTCAAACATTTCATATTTCACTGACGGTGTTATTCGAGTCAGTTATGTCTTACAAATAACGCAATCTCGTAAAGAAATATTTTTCTGCATAATACGAAGGTATTTCTCAGTGCGAGGAAACAATGTTAAATTTTTTGAAGGAGAAAGATTAAAGTTTAAGAAACTGTGTCAAAATACAACAAGTAAATCAATTCTATGAAGTAACGTTTGGCGTTGAATATACATTTAAAAAAAATAGAAAAAATTGTATATTAATATTTAAAGTGTAATTAAACAAAATTGATCTTTGTTTAATGTCGCGCGATGGTGTAAGTATTTGAGGCATTTGAAGCCGGATGTAATCGAGAGATAAGAGTAACAAAATCCTTACCAGACTACGGATGCAATTACACCGCAAGTTACATTAACGGCGATAAGAATTTCTAACGATCGACAAATCTCGTTATTATCGGCAGAAATGTTAACGTTACGTTCAACGGCGTTTCGTACTGTCGCTTTTTACGACACGGTTTAACCTGGGCGCGAATTGAAATTTGCCAGCATCTGCGGAACGTCAGGAATGCCGTCGTGATCCTGTCGGTATCCAAGAACCACGGGGGTTGAGGCGAAGGTAAAAGCGAAAAGGCGGAGGTCCAATCGCATCAACGAGATTACATCGTAGAATTTCATGCTCTCTCGTATTACCAAAATCAAAACCTCCTCCCGCGTTTTCGCTTACGGTCGGTTTACACGATCCTGGGTATTGTCTCAAGTAGAGACTGTGTAAATATCGTTTGCATAATTACGGAGATCCCGCGGTAGATGATCCGGAAGATAAATCGTGATAAATAGATACGATTGCATAAACGAATTTTACGAGGGGGGAAAAAAAATTCTTCTACAAACAAATTTTTTTTTTTTACGCTTTTTTTACGCTTGCGATCTATGACATCTTTCGCTCTCGTTTATCATTTAAAATTTCTTCGTAATAAACGCTCGCGTCTCTTTCTCCCAAATGTTCTTATTTTGCTGGACCGTTTTACATACCGTGTAATGAAGAAACCGTCGGCGGAATTGAGGAGCGAATCCCGTAATACATTCAAATGTAATTCAAAGCGTCTTTAACACGGGACATTTGCGGAATTGGGGACTTCTGAGAAGCGTGTTAAAAAAAAAAGTCATGAATACATTAGTCGTTATAACCGAGTCGTCAAACGACACGTTTGCTGAGAGGCGCAAGAAGGCCCGCGAAGTCACTCGACACGACACAGGCGTCCCGTAATCCTTGTCGACGTCGCTTCGTAGCTGTTAAGACCGACGATGTTACAAAGGCGGCGTAATATGGCTCGGGAGTCGCTCTTCAACCAAGATGCGGCATTAACGGCGCATTTCTTGCGCGTCTGCGAACTCCTCCCGGATTATAGCGGTTGACTTTTACGCGATGATTTCGTACGCACGGGGCGAATATACGGAAGAACACTTCGCAGCTAGACAAATATTCAAGTAACACATAGCGGTGATAAGGGGAGGCTTTAATATTTTAATCCTAACGCGGAACGGGCGAAAAAGATACCGCGGTAGTTGCCAACAAAATGTGAATTAGTAAAAGAGGCAAACAGAAAACAATGGAAATAAGGAGGATGTAAGTGGCGATAAAAAAAAAAAAGAATCAGCTGCCGAAGTGCATCGAAAAGAAATTCCTCGTAACTTAATCGTAGCATCTTACATGCGGAGTTCGCATTATACAGCTCGAAATTTTCATCCACTCGATTATCGGAGAAACAAAGAGGGAGAGATCGCGCTTTCGAAAAATCATTAACGTTACGTGCGAACGAAAAGGTGGAGTTCTAATAACGACGAGCATTGCCAGCGTTTTCTCTCGTTCGACATTTAACCGATCTCCCTTTTCGCCCTTTGTCGCGCTGGCCCTTTCCGCGGAATTGTTTTTCCTCGTTTCACAGTTACATCTCCTCTAGAGTTGCAGCAGCGCGGATCAGCAAAACTCAAAGCGTTCCCCTATACCGACAACGCCGTCTTTCTTTTCCTTTCTCTCCCTTGTCGAGTATTAAAGACACAGAACAATATATATTAAAAGTCAGGGTGTTGCAATTTTTTTTTTCCGACAACACTTTTCTTTTCATTTACGAGCGTTAAATGCTATGAATTATAAAGATGTGCATTTAAAAAGGCTTAAAAGATTATGTTTTTTTATTTAATAAAATTATTACTTTTTTTATTAACTTCACATCTGGGTCGCATCGCTCTCGATTTTGCAAAAGTAAGAAATTATTCTACGATAAGTGCAATTTTTTTACGTCTCTTTATATCGTTTTATATTTTAATTGCAAGAGAAATACCATACGAATGTCGCAGTGGCTCTTCATAATTTAAAGACCTCGAAAAATCAACATTCCGTGTTTAAACTGCGACGTCGGCGTTATCCCACTTTAAGAACTACTTTGACACCGAATTAAAATCTTTTGATATTCTTTCGGAAGAAAATAGCGAAAAAAAAAGGGGGGAGATTTCTGATCACTCCTTCGGGTTTATTAAGCTAATTCTTTTACACGTATTTCTTGACGTTTGAAAATTATTCAGCGAGGTCGGAAATTTTCTCGCGAAGAACAATGGTCAAGTCAAAAATGATAGTGCACGGTGAGTTTGCTTATTTCCCGCAAGCTGAAACTAGATGAAGCTGCATATGGCAGTAAAAATAATATTCACCGTGCTTGAGATATGCATAGAAAAAAAAAAGTGGAAAAAAAAATTATGATAATATCGTTACTCTGCTGATGCTTTTTATATATTCACGTTATTTAATAAGAACCTCTTTTTATTATATTTCTTGAAATCGAACGGAGAGATCGGATAGAAAGTTCAAGTGCTCTCGATATTAATCCTTACAAAATTAACGAATTGTTAAGAAGCACTTTAACAGCGTATTATCAGAAAAATAGTTTGACTTTAGTTATTAATATAAATTTGACGTAGTAATTCACAAATAATGGAAACAAATATCGTTAACAACCTCGTTTCTCGTCGCTTGTGCATAAAATTTGTCATCCATTTGTGGCGTTAAATTGAAATTGCTCGGCCATTGCACTCGCGGACTGCGATTGTCGATGCCAGACACGCCGGAAGTCGACTTTATGGCAGCTGAGCGTGCGCGCATACGGCGGACGAACCTCAGGTCGAAAAGAGGAGCGAAATTGGAGCGAAAAAAGAACTGCAGAATAAAAACTAAAAGTTACGGGGACGGCCGCGAGACCTGTGCCAAAAAGGGTTGAAAGCGCGACGTGAACGCGCTCTATTCTCTTTCTATCCGCTCCTTCCTTTTTTCGTTTTAATTTCACGCCCGCGCCAATTTTCGGGCTTTTCGCAAGCGCGCGAGGTCATCGGCGTCGATTTATTATGTCACGCGAAAAGGCCGGACAAATCGCTGAAAATCCATTCTCAAAGAAGATCGGAGCGCGGACCGCCATTTATACCGGCAAGCTCAACAAATGCGCGAGTAATCAGAAACGAGATGTGGCCATTACGCTTGATCGCTGTCGGACGGAATATTGAATATTCTAGTAATCCAATCTCAGACGCTTTTATAACCAATTCCGCCGTGCCGGGCTCACTCGCCACAATTAAGACGGGGGATTCTGACTTATTTGAAAAATTAAATTAATCGCGGGGGATACCGAGATGGACTTCCGATCGCGGTGCATCGATCACCCGCCAATAGATCGCTCCGAGTCTCGAGCATACTGGATGCACCTTAATGAAATTAATGGTATCAGTAGCAGCCGTACATTGCCGGTTAGCCAACGTTCCCGACAATGACGGAACCTAGTTGGCGAAACAACTTCGATAAAGCTCGGGGATTCGTTCCGACAGTGACGAATACGCAACACGGACGGTTTTGGATTTGAGTTTCTGCATTCCATATTTTACCTCCTTTCTCCCGTGCCTCTTTTTTTTCCCCTTTTCATTTTCACCCTTTATCCTACCTCGGGTTCCCTATGCTTTTTTATTTCGTAATCACATTCGCCATTTTATGTCGTCTCATTAGTTTTACACATTACGTCCCATTTCTACCGCCGCATTAATCTCTTCGTGTATTTTATTCTCTATTATTTTACAGTTACAATTTTTCGAAATTTGTTCTTTATTCTCCTCGTCGTAAGAACGGAGTAAACAGATATTGTTCCGCCGTTTTCCGTCTTTCTCCGATTGTCGTTTCCGCTCGCGCTCTCTTTTCCCTTCACTACTGGAGCAGCATCTTAACTCGGTGCAGTACCGATTCGGAACTAAGCTCGTCTACTTGGTAAATGCCCTTTCGTGCGCCATTCGGCACGGACGTGTACGTACGTAATCGCCTTAGAATCGCCGATTCCATTTCAGTGCTTGCTGGAACAGATAGCTTCCTCGGCACGGCGGACTAGCGCTCCGAGATCGATTCTCGGAGTCTGGTATCTCCGAATTCGTAGGTTCTGAAATCCACGGGTCTATGATATCTCGAAGATGTCGCGCAACTCTCAGATTTTTGATATAATAATTTACACCGCGGTACATTCGGTTTTTTCGTACCGAGCGATTCCCTAAATCGAGGTGTTTTATCGTGCATTAAAATATTTCAACGATTGACTGGTCGCTGCCTGTATCTTTGAATACTTCATTTAATTTAAGTCGTCTTTAATGCCGGCTAGACGGTTCAGCTGAAACGTAATTCTCCGCTGAAGACGTCGGCGAAATTGAATTACATCTGACGTGTCCGCGATGATCGAGCTTGCGGATAAGCTCGCGCCGCGACGACAATTTCTAAATCTCAACCGTATATATTTCTGACTTACTGTCGACACTGCGGGCAATTATAGCAGACTGGCGGAAGACGTCTTTATTTTTATCTACCGATCAAATTTATCACAATTAACTTCGCCAGATATTTTTATCTGAATTATTATAACTTTCCTCATTTATTTAATTTATTCATTCTGAGAAAATTGTAAAATTACGCGTAACGCTTGTATTATAAATTAAAAAGTATTTTAATATTACTATTTCTCGATCGCGCACATGTATATGGGACGCGATAAAGTACGCGGAAGTCGCTTAACTTTATTCTTGTTTGTTTACAGAAGATGGGCTCGGTGCACGGCGAAGAGCTTCCATTCGTCTTCGGGGCACCATTGTGGGTGGAGGGATTTGGCCATTTTCCGAAAAACTACACGAGACTGGAAATGGCACTCTCGGAGAGTATCATGCAGTATTTTGCGAACTTTGTGAAAACTGGGTAAGTGGATTATATAAAATTCCATCGCGCAATCTAATCGACAGAACTTAGTTTAAAACTTAAGAAAAGGCGGTTACAAGAAAAAAAAAAATAATGAAAATAAAAAAACACCGATTGAAGATTTTAATGACTCAATGACGCGGTAATTTTATCAACGTTCTAAGTGACAATTTTCTTGCCGTCGTAATAGCGTCGCGTACTTTTTCTTATTTCTATAACTCGTACGTTTATACTTACTCTAAAAACGAATTTTAATTTCCGCATGCGAGTATTATTGAAATTCGTCTTTTTTCCTTCGAATGAATCGCAGTACTCTGCACGCACCACTTGTGGAATCAATTTGTGACGTAAAAAAACCGTCAAAAAATCTAATTTTCCATATTCATGAATGAACCAGAAAGTTTGCATAGCAGTGTGGAGGCGAAGGGGAAAATATATCATGAACGTCACAGGAGAAAAGTAGTCACGTTTGGCAAACAATTAGGATAAGAGTATTTTTATAATTAAATGTTGTAATATTAATTTTTTTTTAATATTATAAACGTTATAGACGAAAAGAAAATTGCCACATCTAAGAAACTAAAGTAAAATTACTTTTATAATTAAATATTATGTTATTGATTATAAAGAAGAATAACGTAGCTTTTAATTTAATACGAAACACGAGAAAGGGGGATAAAAGTATCAAAATTTATAGAGAAATTGGAGGAGAAATTTTCGTATATAAAATGTTGTTCTCGTCTCTTATAACGTAACGATTTCAATATTATGTACATTTTTGTGCAATATCGGAATCTACAAATATTTCACCTCAGCAAATACACGCACATGCATGTTGTGCGTATTAGTAATGCCCTGAAAAACCTATGCCGGTAAATATTCAAAAAATATGTATGAAATATTCATAAGCGCAAACATAAATTCGTTCAAGTTTTGCGATCAATAACGTGTTTGTTTGCCGAGACTTTAATTTTATTGACAATCCGTTATTGCAATACAAATGTACTTTGTATTCTTAAATTCTTGACTAAAAAGAATAATTAGTTTACGAGTTATACAATAATTAAAATGCCTCGGGATAAATTATTTATAATGAATAAAAAAATTTGAATATTTAATAACAACGATAATCAAAATCAACGGCCTGGAATTTGCTCCGCTTTAAAAATTGTTCAGGATTACGGAGAAAAAACTGAACAGGGGGAACTTACAGAATCGCCTCCAGATATAGCTGTTATACCATACCGAGTTAGCTCTTACGTGTTTACGTGTGTAAACGTGTGTGCGTGTACGTGACTCTCGAGGCCGCAAATGGAATATCGATGAAGGTGTGAGAAATATTTTACGCAGTGAAAATTCTCAAGGCCTTGTCCTTATTTGAGAGCCATTGCGTCTCTTCGGAGACCAAGAAAATGGAACCTGTCTACCACGCGAACATTCTTTCGCGAGAAGAGAGGCGGCCGCATTTTTCCTAGAGTAGAGGCAATACTTAAAGGATACTTAATGTCTTTGACACCTCCGGTAACGGTAGCCCGAGTTTCAGACTACGAAGTTTATCACATTATTTTTTTACGCGGCACACAAGAGCGCGAATGCACACAAATCAGAAGAATCTGTGAGCTTATGCGCTTTCAAGTAAATTTAGCATTTTTGAAACGATACTTTATTACTGTTTCGAAAATCTGAGAGGATAGTGTACGTCAGTTTTGAATTATTCGCCGTAAACTCATCGATATTAAAACCTAATTCTATTGAAATTAACCTCGGTATATTGCAAAGGCTGAATAATTGGCGCTTAGCAAATTAAAAATCGAACAACGTGAATCACGCAAACATCGGGAACGTACGAGTATTAGACACGCGACAAAGCATAATTCGTCTCCGAGTGGTTTGTGTTCCTAACTAGCGATTCGATTTGTACTCAAAGGACTCAAAACATCGATCCACCTAGCTCGAATCGGCGGATGCGTCGAAGCAAATTTCGCTCGGAGCGACGACGAGCGTTGGAATATCGTCGGCTCGTTTCGACGTCGCTTTTGCATATTCATCGAAAGGACGAAGGGGTTAAACGAACTTTCGCATATGTCGCCAATAACTTCGTAGTTTCGCGGTGGATCCCTCCCTCACACGTGGCTTAACTCCGGCAAGAGTGCAAGCGTTACGAGACCGTGTGTATCGACACGCACGTGGCGTGTATTCGAAAACAGGCGGACGCAGTAGTATATGCACGTATTGTGCGCGCCGGACGCGTTCCGGTAAAGCGGTTTTTACCTCAAATTTCTTCGCGCACCTCGTGCACACAAAACGTACAAAGGACATATGCGGTACTCGCGTAAAATTAAAAACATAAACGACAAGAGGACAAGTAGCCTGGAACTCCTGGCGACAAAATTAACGAACAATGCAAGGATTTAACAAGTTAACGAAATGCGTAACTAAAATATAAAAATTTATGATTATTCCGCTGGAGGTTTAGCAGCGAAACTATTATTTAAAATTTAAGCGTGGTGTATCGTATAAATTTCTTTTAAATCGCACAGGTACTTTGTCTCCTCATTTTCGCGCGACACTTAGAGGTATGGATGCGAGTCGAAGTGTGAGAGCATATCGATCCGGAAGTCTTCGCCGTCGTGTTTCTGGTACAACGCCTCGCGGGGAGGAGAACGCGGCGCATAAACGCGGGCACATCCTGTGCGCGATCACGCACGGAGCAACGTAGTTTGTCTCACGTAATTCCTGTGTGTACGTGACCGAGTCTGAACTCGAGGCACAAAATTACTCGCATTGTATTATACATGACAGCGAGGAAGCGTTGACACCGCCAACCGATCCGATTGGCTAATACGTGACGTCTCGGAGTTAGTAGTTCGGTTCGTAGTTATTCGCCAAGTCGGCGGATGTTGGCAAATTCGTAGATGCGGAATATGTGACTCAGCCTGCCGCGGTGCAGCGCGCGCGATCTTCGTTTTCGAGTTGTCACGTCTCTACATTAACGGAGATGAAAGAAGAAACAATCAAACTGAACGAGGCATGATTTGCGCGTGACGGATAATCTCGGAAATCCGCTCGGCGATTAAACCCGCGCGACCGAATCTCGAAACGGCCTCCGCGCTTTCCGCCGTTTCACATTTTGCCATTAAAGCGCTAAAATTAAAATTAATGACGGGTGGGGGCGTGAAGGACAGCGATTCCCAACAGTTAAAAAAAAAAAAAAATGTACGAGCAATGAAAACGAGCCAGCGATTTCGTTCCTTCACCCCGATTATAAATCATCACTCAAATGCTCATTTTGGCCAACGAATGCGACAAATGTGATTCAAAATAAACATTAAAAACGCGTTTCCGCCTCGCGACCGCGTTCCATCACGCATTTTATCGGCCGCTGAAGCGACGGCGCCGGCTGTACGTGCATGTACGCGTGAGTAAAAAGCAAATTTGCAAGCATCAGGGAAAACGCTTGCAAAATGATTTGGAATTTTACACGTTATCGCCGTTCTCTTGTTCACCGCCGAATCCTCAAAAGACAAACGATTATCGTTTATTGTTGCACACGCAGACATTTTCAATCGCGCGCAAAATCCCTGAAACGCTAATTAGCATGCCAGCGCTAATTATTAAATTTATCCGGCAAACGGTTATTTACGTCGATAAAACATATCTTTTTATACGCATTTTTTTTCCCTGTTACTAATCCATTATTAGCGTTAAATTGGAATTTATTAAAAATATTTTAAATACTATTTTACGAATTTTGTATCTATTATAATTTTCTTATTTTTATTTTGTTATAACTGAATTGTGACACTCCGTTCGCGTAGCGTCAGGTTTTTGATATATCGATAATATCACTATTCCTTAACAAAGAGAAAAAGTTTCTGAAATTCGTGTAAAGTTTGACATTTCCGGACATAACACGTTTTGCGGAACAAAATGTCTCCCAGCGGGTTTTTATAGGAAAAGACTTTCAAACAAACTAATAGAGAAACGTCCAACGAGAAAGAACCGATTGCAACGTTGTTAGTTTACCGAACGTCACCACGAACAGTGGTATTTCCCCGAAATTGCATTTCCCGAAACGATAAAGTTACTTCTGTTACGTGCGACCAATTTTTATCGCCAGCTCTCAACGCGTACTAAGAATTTATGATCAAAAGAAGTGAAAAAAAAAATAGACTGTAATTTTATATACTTAAAATAATAAAATACTTTTGACATTAATCGGCCGACAATCACCAAACAAACGTCCACAAATCAACGGAACGATAATACGCGGTGATACAAAGAAACACGAAGATTTCGAGAGCCGATGGCGCAAAAATCGATGTTACACGCCGTTGGAAAAGTTTCGCGAGGAGAGGAGTCAGCAAAACCGCGGATGGAGCGTACGTCCTCTTTGAAAGATCAAGATGCTGCGTCCTGAAAAGACGGGATGGAGGAAAAAAAGCGGATCACAATCTGTATAGAGGCATCGCGTTGTCTCTTTACGGAGCTTTGTACGATACCGGGACCAATCTACCATCAGGCGCAATCTCAACTCGAATGCCCTCTCCATTTCCATTATTGGTGAGGAGTTGCCCCGCGCGCACAATGGCGAAACGATTGCTCTATCCGCCACGTCCTCGGATCTGCAGGGAGTCCTTAGGAACGTGTGCCGCTCCGCAAATGCCGATTCTATCAGGAATTTAATCATACACGTGTAACGCAACGAAATTGCAAAACCTCGTACGTGCAATGTGCACGTGCGAACAACTTCCGGCGCGAGTATTGATTCGCGGATGGGCGCTCGGCCGAACGAAATTCACGCGATAATTATCGCAAAAATATATTATTATCGCTAATTATCGGCGATAAATGAGCGAAATCGAACGCGCAATTCGCGCGGTTAACTGGCCAACGCGGGTTCCGCATGGCCACAGGAAAAATGTAATTATCCGCAATATAACCTGAGAGATAAATATTAATTATTGTGTGTTGACCGTGTACTTTAGTTTCGTCATGTCGGCATTGATTGAAACGGTATGTGAGCGCTTGAGCGCTATAGTTACGATTTTAAGCACGAAAATTGACTTTTGTATTTCATTAATCTCATTTATCGAATTATTCTCCTCTTTCTTTTTTTTCTTTTTTTTTGGGAGGTATTGAAATTACGTCGCACCGACAGATTTGCCGGCCCGTTACAAACGTAGTTTAAATTACCGCAGGCCATCGCGTAGCGAACAGTTTAAATTAGAGTGGTCGTTTAATTTTCTATCTTTCCTATCGGCGCGTTTGCTTTAACACCGGTTAAACACCACGCGACATGTTGGATCGGTACTAAAAACACTCACGACACACGGATATAATTCTGTGCGTAATGCCGTGCGGTAATCACGATTAAACTCGAGTGATTAAATGCCGTAAATCTACTTCGAGATGATCTGATAGGTATCGTTGCCAGTACTGCCTGTCCATAACAGCCGCGTAAACTGCAATCGATATTTCGCACTTCGCAATTAGTGTCGGGTGTGTAATGTCTGGAGCTATTAGATAGTAGAATCGACTGCATTGATTACACGTTTTTGCACGATAAATGTATTTACATTCGGACTGCTTCAGCTGAAGAGGGATTAACAGAGTTGAGAAATATCCTCGAAAATTTCGAACATTTTTTTTTCCCGAGACTCAAAATACTAATATTTTTCGTGTACTACCGGTTTTTAAAATATTAATTTTTGCTTTACTTTAGGCTTTTATTTTTGATTCTTAAATTTGGCTTTCGCTAAAATTTAAAGAAAAAAATACATGTAATTAAAATGCGCAGCGCAAAAGCGACGCTGATTTCTCGCGCGATAGACGAACACAATTTTAGTAACAATACGCGTGTTTATTGCTATAAAATTTTCACCGCTATTCCGTCATGTAATGGCGCGATTTGGAAATAACAACGGCCATCGATCACGTATTTATTATCGGCCGGCGTGGCGCAGTTTATCATAATTTTACAGCAAATAGAGCCGTCCATACCATCACACGTCGTAATTCAGGCTTGACTGACACTAACTCCGCGGGATTATCCCTTCTGCTCACCTAAACTCGCATCCTACACCGGTATCTATCTTTTGGAATGACTTTGAGGTTTAATCGGTATTGCCGGAAGCCAATGATTAACGCCGTCGATATACGTTACAGTCAGCTTTGATATTCAAAAATAAGTTTAATATACCTCGCCCAGGAACTTAATTTTGTCAACAGCCACACATATCTGGCTGGTAATATTTTACTAAAAATTTATTATTTACAATTTAAATAATTCAACTGTACATCGTCAGTAAAGAGCCGAGTGCTGCGAAAATCCGAATACGCCAATATTTGGGATTAATTAATGGCGCATATGGGACACGCAAATTAATTAATATATTCCAGTTCTTCTGAGTAATTAAAATAGGTGTAATACTCGTTGACTATCGGCTTATATAGCCGACGGCAAACACATGAATACGATGCGGAATGGTGTAAACAATAATTTAGCATAATCATCGAGAACTAAACAGTGCGACCGTCCAATAACCGCGAATGTGGCAATCGCAAACATTGGCCGGTGCCACCCTTCTCTCGCCTGCATTGCCACCCCCTAAACTGCCCCATCGCCGTACTTTACTGTCGTAATCCACGAGTAAACTCCACATAATGCAGACATACGCGGTAACGCGCCGTCGAAGCTGCCCTTAATGTCCGCCGGTCTAAAGCTGCCATTGCAACGTTCATGTATTCTAATCTCCCTTGAGCACCCAAGAAAGAGAAAAGCCAAGATTCATGCAAAATTAACCGGCTGGCTCATTGCCGTCTTTAACCGTCCACGACCTAGTCACGGCAAGAAGTGAAATATACGAAAGTCTAAATGTCGTGCAAAAAAGAAGTCCTCTTTTCGTTGCTTTTTTGACAAATCTAAAAACTTTTTTTTTTTGCCTAACACGTAATTTTTATTTATACTAAAAGAAATCATGGACGCGCTAATTTTTCACAGACCTATATTATAAATTACGAAAATAAAATTATTCGACTTACCAATCTGCATGAGCGTCAGCGGAGTTGTTGAGTTCTGCCGGTGACTGTAACATAAAATAAAACATATTAATGTAGATATGACAGTATTTAAATTAATGTAAAGATAAATCTTTATTTTTATAAAGATTTTTCTAAAAAATAAAATTTATATTTACCTAAAAGTTGCTCCGCCGATGCAAGATGCCCTTCCTGGGCCTGCTCCTCCTCTCAGATGGGACGTGTCGAGTCATCCTTCCGCGCACAAGTCACTCGCGAACACCCCGACCGTGATTTTATAATCGCGAGAATTACTCAATGATCACTTTCGCGCGTTCTCTGTTCGGCACTCGCGTTTAGAAGAAAGTCGTATGTAAAAAAATTCCGCCGAATACTTAACGGAACTCCCGGAACGACCGACGAACCGGCTGCGGTTCGTATAATTATTAAAACCGGCGGAGACGGCACTTTCGATGACGACGGTGAATGCAGCTGCGTCGATCTGTAACAAAAAGAAATATAAAATTTAATTGTAGAGATGCTACAAGTATTTAATCTTTAGAAAAAAATGCACGCGCTTCTAAACGATATATCAAATTAATAATTAAAAATAAAATTTTTCTTACCTCTGGGGTTGCTCCGTTGATACACGATGCCTTTCCGAGGCCTCCTCCTCCTCTCAGAATATATTAGACTTCCCGTCAGAATGACTAGCTTCCTCTCGGAACGTCCTCGCACTGGTTACCTGCGAACAAAAAGCCCGGTTAGTTAAAACTGCGCGAGTCTACGCAACACTTCTGAAATAAAAAGATTACTTCGATAAGATGAACGCGTAAGGATATCACTTACTTTAAGAAAAGGAGACGTAATCACACATGCTCTCCTTACACGGAGAATCACACGTGCTCTTTTCACACGGAGAATGGAGAGGAGAAGATACTTCTCGTATCGCGAGGCTTTCGTTGCACGCTATACGCAAATGAGTACCTATTACTTCCGGCACGGACACACGTGGCCGCTGTGCAAAGCGTAGTGAGTACGTGTGCTTCGCGCGACCGCTGGAGAAGGACAAAGCGAGAGTGGGAGTAGTGGGGGAACATACCTAGGAAATATACCGCGCTCGCTCTCACCCCGTCCCCCTTCCGCCTCTCCCCGTCTCCTTGCACCTATCTATTCGTTACTCTCATTCGATTTAATTGTAATATTTAATTAGTATGTCCAGACAAAGACAGTACTTCCACCAGGTCGTCCTCGATCTTAAAAATCGCGAAGACCGTCTTTGCCTGGACATATTAATTAAATATTAAAATTAAATCGAACCTCAAAATTGCCGACTTTGACAGCCGACGTTGACTCTCGCTTGGCCTGAAGCAAGCGAGAGAGAACTAATCAGCGTCGGTTTTAACAATTAACAGCTAATTTACGCGTCACACAAATTTTTTAAGATAGGATTTTATTTCATTTAAAAAAAAAAATTCTCGCATCTTATTAAATTATTTATAGACCGCGTTATCAAAAAGTAGTTAGTATTTAAAAAATGTTAAAATTTATCGACTCGCTAGGCTCGCGTGACAGAAAATAAGTCAAAAATTAAATTGCATTTAATTAATTAGCGAATTATAAGTAATAAAGAATTCCTATTCTATTTTTTATTAATTCAATGTTATGTGCACTCGCGTTTTATGCCTGAAATACGCGAAAGAGATTTAAAAGGCTTCGAGAAATGATTGAGGATCTGTTACGTTTAACCTGTTATGATAATTCGATACTCTTCGCCGCATGCGTTCTTTTGTATTTCAATGTCGAAATCCCTTGTCGCCTTGTTCTTTGAGAACTGAAAGCTCGCGTTGCAACAGGTAAGATCGGTGTGATTTAACTTTCCTTTCTTTTTCAACATGTTTAATGGATAGGAGAACGAGAAGAACAGTAAAATGATGAAGGAAAAATGATGAAAGCGGGGAAAAAAAGTGAATCGATAAATGATGTGAAATTGACAGAATGCAACGCAAATAAAGTGCGACGTAGGACGGCAAAAAAACGGCAGAATCTAGATACAAAAAAATTCAAAACATTGAATATCATCTATTCTACGCTTTACAAAAAGTGATAGTCATTTTTTTTTTTAAGATAAATAACGGATCGCGAGGCTGCGAATATTTTTCAATGTTTTTTAAATTAACGTTTTCGCTTGTACCTTGTAAGTAGTAAGCGAATAAAGTTTTTTAATTGGATTATTAATTAGAAATTAATTTCGCTTTTTATCGAGAAAAAAAGAAGAGCTTGCACGAATAGCAATGTATCTTAAGCTATCGGTCTATCAGCATCATGAATGTTTTATAAACGTTAAAACTAACATCTACGGCAAGTCGGCTTCGCGCCGACATAGAAGCTGAAGATTTTGCGGCCGCTCGCACGCGACGAATTAACAATGACGCTGCGCAACTTATAATGCGCTTCGCGTTCCGTTGTTTAGATTGCAAATAATTGGCCGGGACAAACTTTTGGCCCTATCAACAAGTTCTCAGGATCTCTAAACGTCGTTAATTACGCCACAGTCGGCCAAAACTTTTAACCCTGATTCAACGCGCGCTTCATCGGATTGGTGGATCCTTAAAAGTTCTCCGTTATTTCGTGGCACGTTTCTCGTTTTCAAACTCAGTTTAGACGAATGAACAAAGTGGTAATTACGCCGTATACTCGTTAACAGAGCTTAGTAGCAAGAATGGTAACAATCGGCTTCGCGCAAGTTGGAAAAGTAAACGTATAGATACAAATTCTCAAAATACAGTCGACTTATTTATGTAAAATTCAGCTACAAATTTAGATGAGATAAATATTTCACTTTATAACAATGGTAATAAAAATGCAATTTTTTTTTTTTTTTTTTTTTGGCGTTTAATAAATTGTAACCAAAATTCAGGAAGCTTAATTTAAAATTTACATTCCTAAATACCAAATATCATTAAAAATTATTAGAATATATTTTTAAATGTTTAATAGTACTTACTTTACATTTTTATTACGCAGTACTGAAATATTTTTAATTTTTAAATAAAATTTTTTTATATTTAACGTTTCATAAAAAATGCCATTGCACGTTGCGAGCGAACGAGCAATTTTACACGAGACAACGGGACTCCTTGTCACCTAAATTGAGCCGTTACGCTCGCACATTGCATGGCAATATACAAAATACGCGCACGCAATATTGCACCTTGTTTGTACCTACGGCATTCGTCTCTTTCGTTGTAACGTCGATGAGCCTTCGACGATGACTCGCTGTAAATTCCACCATGAAACGTACCTCGAGGCTGTAATCCAGATGGATTTGGAAATTCGCAGGAAGCATTGTGGTTCCTCTGAGGAAGGAAGAGCGTTATAACGACTTGCTACGGCATCCCGGGGAGAGAGCATGGTCCATGATGCCGCTAATGCTCTCTCCCTCCCCTCGTCGTGTCGCGCGCGCGCTTCGTAACCGCAAAACCTGCTCGTGTCTCGCACAGGGGATGCGAGGGGTGGCTCCAAGGGGCGTGGGAAGAGGCAGAGCTTAATTACGTACTACCTGGATATGCACGTTGGGTAAATTGCTATTAGTGGTTTCGGAGACACGTTAAAATGGTTACCACAGCAACGGCTTTCATTTCTGTCTCAATGACAAAGGGAACGATGAAGAGTGATGAGCGCTGGCTTTGAGCTGCGGTATCGGGGCGCCGTAGGGTATGCGGGATGCTCATTTACATTTCAAGGTTTGGAACGTACACATGATTAAGGAAAATGTAATCAGCGACCAAAAAACCTAGGAACTATTGTGTCATTTCCGTTAGCATTAGCCTGCCCGACTGAAAGTGGAATTATGCACGGCCGCGCGTGCGTTCGCCAAACGGGAATTTTTGTTACGCGAATATTTCATATAAAAACAAATTTTTCAAGACGGATTATTTATATAAGGGTGATCTAGTTTCACGAACGCTCGACTTAGCGCAAAATATGTAGAGCGAAGTATATGAAATTGAGTTATTCCGTTAATGCAGATAGTTAAGAAACAAAAGCATTGTATCAGTGTAGCTCGCACTTCTATTCATAATAAATCTCCTTCGCTCAGGATCGCGATCTTCTAAACCAATGTTCTCGCGGGGGCGCGTTTCGAAGCTGAGATGATGATTAATAACGGGGGCGGGTGTACCGAACGGTACATTTTTTATCCGCGTTAATACGAGACTACTTTCGTATCGTCGTAACGAGAACGCAGAAGAAGACGGGACGGAAAGAAGGGCGGCGGAGCGGGAAGGAGAGCTGGGAAAGGGTGAGCCGACAGGGCAATGCATCAGCGGTTAATGAGCAAACTTTAATATTCTCCCGGACTAAAACCCACCCCTCACCGCCACCTATCTTCCGCCGACCACGAGCCAGCAGCCCCTATGTTCCGGAACTCGAAAGGGGAGAAGCGCGGCGAGAAGGCGGGATGACACGGCGAGCGCGATGCACACGACTGCCATAATTATTGCGCGTCGGCGGAAGAAGGACGAAACGACGGCGAGTATAAGCGGGGACGGTGCTCGGATTGTTTGACGCGAAGGGTAGCGAGATAGTTGGTCCGCGACACGCAACCCCGGGCCGTTCTTTCGGCGGAATTCGGCGTCAAAGTCGTCCGCATTCATTAATTTCGCGAGCGGTCCAATTAGAGCGGTCGCGCCGCGCCGGTTCAACTCTGATACGGTAAAAAGGAAGGGTTTACCATCACGGCGGCTAGCTGACTCATTTTTCTTCAGCACAAATTAAAATCTCGATAAATAAAGCCCTGTCCGGCTTCATTTTTCACTTCATTATCGCGGGAAACGTATTTGTACGTTTAAAGCTTATCCTTCTCTTCTTAAACAGATTTTTACACTGTTTGTTTTATTCTTTTTTTTTTTTGCGCGAATATTAAAACGCACTTCTTTAATTATTAAAAAAGTCCAAGAAACATTTTAGTAAAATTTAAAACAATGACTCTATTTATTTGTAATGTAAAAGTACCAAGCTACCACGCGCTGCATAGAGGCATACGAGAAAAGACTGATGTACTTTTTCTCTCTCTTTTTTTTTTTTTTTTTTATTATTTTTTTACCTTTGTGTCGTACAATTCGGAAGGGAAGTTAAGCTCGCATATGAGGCTTTTTCGCGGGTATCAGCGGGAAATTTTGCTGCGCCGGGAAACCAAGGATGTGTCAACGACTTATAGGCGAATGTACGGGGGTGAAGTCGGGAGAGGAGAAGCACCTGCCTGTTTCGCGCGGTGACGCACTTGTCTTTTGCAATTACTGATACCACCCGACTTTGCTACAGCGATAGTACAGATAGTTCCAATTTACCGTTGTACCGAAAAGTCCGCGCATACAATACCGGAGATATGATTTCGTAATAAAATTTCATTATGCCGAATACCGACTGGACGAAATTTTCATTATTTGATTATGAATCCCCGGCGAACAGCCGCATTAACTCCGGAACATTAACAAGAAGTAATCACCAAATAACATTAATAATATGATTTTATACGAAATGCCAAGAGACCCCGTTCCAATCGCCAGAGTAGCTAGAATGCAAAAATAATTATCGCTAGATGTTTCTGCACTTTTATTAATATTAAATTACCGCGAATAATAAAACGTTTGTAGGATCTATTAAAATATTATAAACATTCGCTAAGAAACCTTATTCTTTACGTGTAACGTGGCGTCGTTAAAAGCGTCAAAATTAAGAATATGTATTTCAAAACCCTATGCGCGCAATGATTATTAAAAAAGATACACTATATTTTTTTACAACTCCGCGTACTATTTTATATATCTGCCCTCCGTGATTTTTGTTCAATATTATTTTTTTTTACATCGCGTACGTGTTGTATTTCAACTTTATTCCACGAACACGTTGCCGTACACAGACAGGTCAATGTCTGTCGTGAATGTCGGCTCGGCCAGGTGTGACATCAAGGTCCACTGAGCTAGCATAGATCCCGCGTTAGTCGGCATTTTTCCAAGCGACTTTACGTAAGGGGATTAAAGCGAAATCGAGCTTTAAATTGACAGACGGAGAGAGAGAAAGGGAAGGGCGGGAGGGTGCCATTGATCGGAGTCGGTTTCACTTAAATCGCCGATGATGCATGCTAACTGGCAGTCGCGCCCATTAGCGATCGATCTCCCGAGCGGAGATTGTCTATAGGTCCATACATGACCACGATGCTCGTAATTGGCTTCATCGGCATAACCAGCTGTTGTGTCTGGCGTCTTTCATCATTCGAACGGAACGGCTTGCTCCTTCATAGCCACGGCAAACGTATGAAGGTAGCGAGCTAATTATAGACTTAAATAAAATAAAATACGAGGGGAAAGTTGTCCCGTTGCAAAAGAAAAGATTAAAAGCTACGATAAGCTTTGCTTACTTGAGCGCCATTTACTCGTTTACGTTCACATTTTATAAGAGGTAATAATTTTTGCAATTTTCCGGATATCTGCCACATTAATTAATTTTTTTTTTTTTACAGGAGAAAAAATAAGTTTACGTACTGCCCGTGTACCGATCAACCCGGGATGCGTGAGACTCGTCGACGAGCTAATATTAATACTCACTAAGAAATTCTTTTGTTCCCCGCATTAAATTATTTAAATACAAAATTCTAAACTGCCTTTAAGGCGTTTTTCTTGTTCGAAGAAAATAAATTAAAAATATTAATCTTTTTCTTATCTTGCGTTTGAATTATCTAGGTTAATCGTTAATTTACGCACGTGGTGGCGTATACTTCAAAGATAATTTAATTAATATTATAATGATATATTAACTGATAGAGATCCGTTTACAGTAATGTATCAGTGATATCACGCATATTTTATTATACCGTACAATGGTCGCATCTAATAATTTATGTATCGCCGACGATGCGTTTTCAGAGAAACGGGTAACCGACATTACATAATTCATTGAATTTATACGAGCAGGGTAGCAAACTGTATGGACTATAACGTCATAAATCATGACGGGTGAAACAAGAAAAATCGAAGGACGACGACGGCGTAATATTTTTCGTCAAGAATGGCTGCAGCATAATGTAATACTTCTCAATAATGTAAAAGCGACGCAAATTTATTTTAATATTCACAGTAAATAATTTAAATATTCACGCCAACTAGCGTTAGAAAATTTTTTTTTACACAGAAATGTACGCATATATTTTTTATTAAATCGTTGTCAGCAAAAAAATTTATTTGATGAATTATTCAAAATTAGTTCGCTTATTAAACGAGCAGAAGCACCTAATAACGTTCCGACAAGATAGTTGTATAAAACAATTTATAATTTAATACCTAATTAGCGTTGGGATTTTTCATTTAAATCTCACGTATTCGAAGATGACGTTAAAGATATATTGAAAATATAAAATGTAATGCACGTCCCATGTGAGGAAATCGCTCCGAGGATTCATTATCAGAGCGGTTTCATCGAGCTGCGTGGCACCATAGAGACTCTGCATGCTCTGCAGAGTGCTGTGCATTATAGATTATTGTTGCCCCCATTGCTGCACAATCTACATAGATATACGTTATCCAACCGTCTCGACTGCACTTCCATCACGGACGCATTCAGGGCGGACGTATGCGAGCGTGTAGAACGTTATTGCGTGGTAACTTTGAACGATACGCGATCAAAGAAACAAATGTTCCATCTTCTAACACGTTGCTTTTACAGCAGCGACAATTAACCGGTGTTATTTAATGTTGTTACTTTTAATTTAACATTCTGCTGCGCATTAAGTAATTTTTTTTCTTTGCCTTAAAAGAAAAAAAAAACGATCTATCCGACAGGCCCTTTAGATCTCGTTTGAAACGGTAGCAGACGAAAACGAAAACTTATAATAAATAATTGGTCTTAATCGTACCGGGAACAGAAGTATCCCATCTCGACGAGAAAACTTGTAGTACATCGCTTTGCGAATACTTGAGAGAGCATTTCTACCTTCACTTCTTTCAACTGATTCGCAGTTGCTATCATTAATTGGCTAGATAGCAATTTCTACTACCGTGTTGCAGTTCTCTTTTCTTTCTTTAATTTTTTTTTCTTCTTAAGGATTCTCTTTATAATTTCCGAAAGATAACGCATATCTTATGTTTTCAATTATTACTCATATTCCATAAAATATACAATTAATATTATATCGTATAGAAAATAAAAATTGAATAATACTTAAGAATAACTGATAAAAAAGAAGTGTATATAAAATAAACTCTAATAAAAATATCATGCAACTTAAATCACTGTGCATCCAATTTGAAGTGTATACCAGGTCATTCAAAGGTAGTTATATTAACCAATAAAAATTCAAATGTCCGCAAAAATTTGGATCGCTGAGAGAATGGCCGGTATCCATGAAATTTTTAGTTGCTTTTAATATACGGCGCGAATTCGGTGTGTTTTTTGTAAAAATAAAATTTATTTTTTTTTTCTTTTTTTTTAGCGAATCTACGCAACAGACAATATTACTATAACACCCTTATTGCACGCGCAGGTATCCGTATCGAAAACTCGGGCGTGCTCGCCCTCCCGTGTGATTTACATCTGGCTTGCGACCAACTTCGCTCGTAATTATCCGTGTAATTCGACCGTTCGAACGATGTGCTTTCGAATATCGCGATATCAAGGATCCGCGATTTTGGAATTTATCCCCGCGTGCTCGTAAATCGCGCCGCGAATTACGCAATGCCGATCCCCTCGATGCGCCACTATGACGCAACCATTACCGCTATGAATTTTGGAAACGATAAACTTTCCGCGGTCGTTCTGTAAATCATTACAATTCGCGGCTGTCAATTAAATCGTGCCAGCTGCGTTAATAAATAACGGCGCTCCAGATGCTGGATATGATTCGACGCGCGATACCGGACATGATACCAATTCGCGGGCTGTTTGAAGACACGCTGCTCGGCACGCGTGACTCTCTCGTAAAAGTTTTTTCACGAAACACCAAGTTTTACGAAAGTGTGCGACATTCAATGAAGAATATCGACTAACTATTTGGAACTAATGCTCCTCGAGCAGGCAAATTCGCGCTAATGGCGCGAACACTTTATTATCTCGTGAAATATTCTTCAGCGAGCGGAGCGACAGATCGAGCATCATTTCTTCTGTTAAGTTTTTATCCCCCTCCGTCGAATAGACTGCTACGCTTTATATAATCTTACTTAGTGATCTTACCGGACGTCATTATCGTGCGATTATTTGAAAACTTTTTCAGACAGCTATTTGAAATGTTTATTAATTTAAATGCACAGTCGAGAAATGTTTAAGCAATTGATTTCAAGACGGTATCTTCAAGAGTTGCTAGAAATTTTTTTTATTTATATTTTGTTTAATTTGCGTTCAATTTAAAAGATGGAAATTAATTTCTAACTCAAAATAATGAACGCGGGCAATACTCGCTTCCGCGTTTGCAGTATCCCATATTTCTTGTTGGTCAAAGAGCCCTAACTGTTTACCATTTACCATTTACTGTTAATGTAAACGTGAGACTGGCCACATGTTCCGTTTCCTGGCCAAAATAACCATGGTCACTCATGGGTTACAGTCCCGGCCGCAGCAAAGACCACGAGCAAGGGATGACCCCCCCAAGTTTCGCCCGTGGCTGGAATGCACAGCCCGAGGAAATATCAAACTTTGCGAGCTTCATATCCCGCATCAATACTGAATTATGTGACGTTCGTGATTCGAATCCCCCTTTCACTTCAACCGAGTTTCGTCATCTCGATTTTCAGCAAATACATTATTCCGTTTCCCGCGGAATATATTTTATCGGAACAAACAGAAGAGAAAAAGAAACAAAAAAATAAGGGGGGAAAAAAAAATCAGATAGAGATATTTCCTAATGCAATTGACGATATTAATAAAAAAAAATTATTTTTAATTCACAGAAATCCAAACATTATCGATCATCACGGGAGGAACGAGACTCTTTTGCCGGCTAGCAGAGAGAAGAGCCGATTTCGCACTCTGTCCTGGGAACAGTACGACCCGGTGCACCAAAAATATTTAGAAATCGGTAAGTGACACTGCGTTTGCAAGATAGCGTTTAATTCCGCGATGCGTATAAACTAAAACTAGATTTAACGAACAGCAGCCAAATATCCAAGATTTAATTTTTATTTCGTTGCTAAACTGCTAAACTAAAATACATGTAATCAAAAATTGAAACGTGTGTATAAAATAAATTTTAATTGGACTTTATGCTAAACTTGCAATTGCGCGCCACGTTGCGTTATTTATGTCGTAACGTAGCTGAAGTGAAAAGTTTAGTATCGAAGCAAACAATTCAATTATTAATCCCGGTGAAAAAGTTCTGATTGCCGCGCGCACTCTAGCGAATTAACTTTTTAGAATATCGAGAATTAGCAAGCCGTGTTAATTCTTTGTTTTCCTTTTTTCTTTTTCGTCACGCGAAAAGATCGAATATAAATGGCTGGACAAACAAAGATACTTTGAGCTTCTGAGCAAATATCGAGGCCGTACTCGAATGGCCGTTCATTCCGAGGGTACCCACTCGACGTTCGATTAGTCTTCACTTAACCGCGCATGAAGAAAGCACGCTCGCTGCAGAGTTAGCTCGAATTAGAACGGGTCAGATCCCGGGCGAGCTTTCATCGTTTCGTACGTGAAGAAAGAAAGGACGGGAGATGAAGTGTCGCGCCAGGAACATGGCTTGCCACTCGTGTGTAGCTATTCGAGCACGGGAAAGAGCGGCTAGAGACTTTCCGCGAAGTCATTTTTATTGTGAGGACTGCGCTCGAGCACGTCGTAGATGACGCGAAATGAGCCCTTTGACCTGAAAAAGCCTGTGGCTTATTCTGTACACTATCCATTTACGTGTCCACGAAAAATCGGACGCTCGTGCTAATTATTTTTGCAACGTCATCGTGCTAACGCGGGGCAAAAAGCGGAAGGTACAAGGGTGTCGTCGAATTTATTTTACAAAAGCTAAACTTTGTGATTTTCAAAACTAATTTTCCGGAAAAAAGAATAGAGCCTCGCGCAAAGGAACATTTCTTTCTTTTTTACACTTTCAATTAATCTCTCTTCTTTCACGTCGGAGATATATCACGTGTAAAATAAACTCGCGTGTCGTCGAATTAGATTTGATTCGAAAAAATTTTCATCAGGATCGCGCCGTGTCATGAGAGACACGGCGGAAAGTACTCGGCCATTTTTCACCGGAAAGTCTAGTGAAAAATCGCGTTGAACCAATAGCCTGCATTCCACGTTGCTCGAGTCGACTCGAGTTGACTCGAGTCGATTCTCCGAGACGCCCGCGCGTGATCTGAGAAAAATGTGCCGTGAAAATGGAGCAGAAGGGCGGATGCTTTCCGTCCCTTCGTGATTAATTTTTTTTTTCCTCTGCACCACCGTCTCTTATCTGGCCGAAGTAAAAGCCTCCAGCTGAAAGCTTACGGGGTAGACAGAATTCTCACTCGAGGTATCGATAAATCATGCCTAATGTATTCGCTGAAATCTGCGTTATGAATTCATTCTTATGTTTATAAACATTATTATGAAAGAACGTACATTTCTCGTCTTCTCTCTTCTGCTCATAAATCAATTTAACTTCATAATTTTTTTCCTTTTTTCTTTTAATTATTAAACTTTTACAACTTAAAAATAAACCCATTATCGCGATACGATTTAAACTAATACCGTTTCTCAATTATGTACTGTCCGAATGCAATTGTAAATAATCAGTCGTTTAATACAGAAACGCCTAAGAGCAATTTGAGAGACGTCGAGCATTATCGCGGAATCTGTTTCGAATTTTACGCAGTGGGAAATTCAATAATCTTTTGTTCCTCCGATTCAGTTTAATCATCGATTTCCGGCAACTTGGGGATGAGACGGGCGGGGCTTTCGACCGAAACGAAAACAGCAATCGTCGGCTCGAGTGGTCGTTGTTTTACGTCTCGGGCATTCCGCTTTTGTTCGCCTATCCACCCTCTCACCGCAACGTTCGCTATCTACTTCGCAATAGTTTTTACCTCTGCCTTCTCCCCCACTTTAGCCACCCCTTAGTTCTCATAAATGCACTTTGCCCAAACATCGATTAATCTTTATATATCGGATGAAATATTATTTCATTTTATCTGCGCTATAATTGTCTTAAATGTTATTCCTGGGAAATTCATATCTCGGTTAAGATAACCGAGATGGCACGGTTTACTTAATGACAAACTCGTCATTAAGTAAACCGTGCCATCAGCTTTGTCGTCTTATCTTTATATCTTTTTACCGAAACGCATAATTTGTAAATAAATAGAAGTACTAAAAAAACGTATTATTCCTGTCCCAAGCAGGTTTACATTTAAATTGAAACTTTGAAATCCGGAAATCCATTAATCCAAAATTTAAAGCCTTCTACTGAATTTAGTTTCATGTTATAATCTGAAACTTTGGGTACCTCTCTCAGTTTCTGAAAATTGAATTCCGGATTTCTGTGAAATTAATAAATTTTAGAATTTGAAAATCTAATGAAAGGAACACTCGTAATCTCCGTAAACTAGTTTCTACAGTTAGACCCGTAATAAACTTGTAATTAAAACAAAACCTTAAAAAGAAAAAAAAAAAAAAAGAATATTAACTAACGCGTAGAATAGAATGCACGGAATTTCAATGCAATTGCACGCATTATAACGGCAACGTTCGCTATTCAAGGCATTTCTAACCAATTTATCGTAAGCTTCGCTAATCCACAGCCATATGCGGTTGTTACGGATGCTATTGTTCGTAATTAAATCGGACCCCTCCACATTTCCTTCTTTTTTATTTTGTTAACACGCTAAGAGCCCGTAAAGCCGTGACGAGCGCGGTGCTGCGATGTATATCCCGTTCGTGATGAACGGTGACATTTGACACGGGTGGACGGTGTCGCGTTCTCATAACACCGGGCATATAAACACCTACAAGGTGTTCCGCAAGCATCGCAGTAAACTTACACAGTATAACTTTGCGATATGTTTCATCTTCGTCAAATATTTTATTAAGAATGATGTATGAGCGCACGCAACACCGTTATCAATGTTTATTTTTGAGAAACTCAATAGGTGTCACACGTGCGATCGTACCGGTATTGAATTTCCTTACGAGCGAATGAAAAAGAGTGCAATTTTTTCGTCTACAAATTCGATATACCATAAACGTTAAACGTTTTCGACAATTGAGAGTAGGACAATGGAAAATTGAAAGATTGAATGAACGGCGCTAGCACGTAATCAACAATATGTGAGAATTACTCGCAAATTTATCGAAAAAAAACAAAGAGTTTTAAAAGCTAAATGAGGGTCTTATGCAGAACTTGTGTAAACACCCTATATAGGAGCGAAGCGCGAGAAGCTTGCAACGGGTTGGCGAGGCGCGGCGACGTGAAATAACGAGCTTAAATAGATTACGCGAAGATTACAAGGCAAGGCTAGCCGGCTTTACGCGTATGCGAATTATAAGGCAACGTTCCGGCGTTCCGGCTAATCGATCACACCAGTGCCAATAATGATACTGCCTAAAGTTAGTACCGAATCAATTGATGGAAATTCGTGATATTTAAAAAAGTTTTTCCTAATCACGTAAAAAGTTCAAAATCCATACGTTTAGTTTGACATTTTTTATAATCCGTTTAATAATAAAAACTTTTCCTAATTTTATATTATATTATAATTAATTCTATATTATAATATAATTTATAATAATAGAATAAAACTGTGCGAATTAAATTTATTTAGTTAGCGCTTTATGCATTTTTAATTTTTTTTATTTAATTATTTATTTAATTTTGTAGCCTCTAACTTGCTATATCAATAAAGTTTACGGAACACGAGTTATGGCCTCTATGGCATCTGCTAAGAACAATCTAGTCGAGGAAAGTCCCTTTCCTTTAGGCGATTTCCCTTTCTCCATTTTAGAGAAAGGAGAGGCTTTTCTTTATCCCGGGATTAAAGGCGGGATGAAACCTGGAAAGGCTTGACGGCGTCCCGAGACTATCGCCAAAGTATAAAGCGCTAAACAGCAAGTTCATCCGTCGAACTTCCGAAGCCTCGCGACTTTGCTCTTACCGAGATTAGTCGGGCCGAGCCGGAAGTCCAACGGTAAAGTTAGCAATTTATTACAAAATATTGAAGGTGACATCGCCAAACTCGCGAGCCGCTTTCTCCTTCACCTTCGGCCGTCTCGCGCAATAAATATCTTGCATATTGGCTTCCATCGTAAATCAATTAATAACGTTCGATGTAAAGAGCGCAAAAATTAGTTCAAAGAAGCGTAAAATTTTTTTTTTATTCCGCTATCTAAATTAATTCCTTCAATAAAAGCTCGGTTATCGCGTTGAAGTATCGCGTAAACATTTTTATGCAAAATAAATTCTGCGCTTAGAGTTAACTACTTCTGTGAGAGGTATAATTACGTTAAAGTAAGCAACTGGCAATTTTATTCGTTCTATTTATTGCATATGTATATCTTTCAAGTCGATACCTGCGCGGGAACCATATGTGCGCGTGAAGTTAGAGGGAAAAGTTCGGTCAATCCAATCGCTACTGTAAACCATACTAGCGAACTTTACCAGGACGGCGGTCTTTCCGACTTTCTTATGCGTGCTCGCGGGCGACAATGTTCGCTCATGTAAAAGTTTCAGCGCCTTTTTGGCGCACCGCCATCGGCGTCCATGAGTATATATGTGTATATATATGTTTCTGCGTATCTGTATAAGATTTTCCCGGAAATTTACATAATGATCGCGGCTGCAAAGTGCGAAGAACGATCTCGATCGAGAAGTTCGTCGCTAAAGGCGCAAGCAGGAGAGAGAGATCGAGAAGCGAGGAAATTAACAAATTAATTTAAGACGAGTGATGTTAATGCGCGGAATTGCACACGCGACTGTCAACCACCCTTCACAATCTCCTTCCCGGCCCTTATTCCCTTCGTCTTAAGTGTCGGGACGCTGCCAAAACAGTTCGCGCGGACTTGGCAAACTCACCCTCCCCTCTCGCCCCGATACATACACATCCTCTTAACGGCGACGAGACTAATGCACGTGGGAATTCCGGCATATTACGACAGGTACTCGACAATCGAGGAACAGCTCGGAACAACTCGATGGAACTGCCAAATTATTATGCCGTGGAATTACCACAGACCGGCGGAGCACGATTTTTGACGGTCGCCTTGGAGTTTTTATTTTATTCCCACGAGCCACCCTCCCGTACTCCAAGCTGTTCCTCGTCGTTTGATAAAATAAAATTGACTGAAAAAGAAATTTGACCCACGCTCAGGTCAATATATCGATTTTGCGAACTTAAAATATTACCTCCGCGAAAAAGAGGTCTTACGCTATCCGCTCTTTTACGCATAATTTTTTGAAAGCTCTTGATCAAGAATGCGCTTTTAAATCTTTGTACAAATCTTACGGAAATGCAAAAGCGTGCCCGCGATTCAAATGTAATTCTCGGATGAAGTCGCACTTTTCAGCCGGCGAGATGCTTTATTTTATCGTTCCGATGAGCACGGGTGGTACAACATTGGCGGTGCTTACGACTGCAACAACTTTCGTACATAAAAATAAAGGTAAACCCGTATCTCCGGTAAAGGGAGAGACAGTAGATGGGAGGGCGTATCGAGTTGGAGTTTGAGGCGGCGTAACTTCGCCTTTAAGTTCGCGCGAGTCCCTGCTACAGTTTCCCAACGACCAGCAGCTGCTCCGGAACTGAATGCAAAGACGCAGCCATGTGTTTCTTGTTACCTCTATTCTTGTCGTCATTATATCCCGCTCCCAACCACATCGCGGTATCGATCACCCGGCATTTTGCAATTATGCCATTAAAAGGCCCGCCGGCCGGGAAGAATTAAAATTTTCCCGCAGCTCTTTGGAATATTATCTCGATTGACGCTAAATGGAAACTCGCGTTTAATCATAAAATACTAAACTACATAAAATATTAAACACGAAAACAGAATAATATTTTCTATTAAAAAAAAAAGAAAAGAAAAGTTTAATACAATTTTTGTTTTAGTTTGTAAAGATCTATTTTCTCAAAGAAGTTTGATAAGAAATGTCTCTCAAACTGACGCTTCTATTGAAATTATATCCTTGTTAAATTGAGGGATTACCGAAATTCAAGATACATTCAAATTTTTAATTTGACACGAAGGTGCACGGGGAATTCGAGGATTCGAACAGAACCATCGATCAATTAATGCACGGAAGAACATCGATCAAGTCGTAGCCTTTGTGACAGTTATGCAAATGAAGTGCCAATTAATTACTTAGTACCTAATGAAAACCGCATTTTCTCCTATGGAGCTTCGTTTCTGTGGCAGCTAAAAGAAATTCATTTTTTCGTTACTCGGTGATTAATCAACGGATGATTAAATTGCTCGATTTGCTATTTGCAGATGATCTTTTATGAACGATGTAGATTAACGTATTTAATGAATTATTACCTTACATACGTATCTTTTAACTCTTTTGCAAGAGAAAAAACAACAGTAATAGAATTTATAAAATTTTAAACGTCTCGAATTCTCGAAATAATTTATTTTACTCTCACCGATATTTTTTTTTTAAGTCCCAATTTTTTTTTTTAAGTACATTTATTTTTTTCGATTCTAAACTATTGTAAGGTGATATTGATTGCCGATTTATAAAGACTTCTCAGTGTTAAGGTACAGTTGATTGTGCTCAAATGCAGTATTGTCGATGTTAGAGTAACGATTTACAGCTTCACACCCGACGAGATCTGGGTCTCGTTGGCGTTCATTCGATTTTCGGATATCGCCGACCGGTCATGGCGATGCGCGAACGAAGATTGATTAAAAATCACGGGTCAACAACTTTATCGGGTGATTACTCCGCCATGCTCGAATTTATCTCGCCCGATTGCACTCTCGATACCAGTTAAAAGGTTTTCTTGTGCGCGATTCAGTATCAATCCTCTTAAAAACTCTTCACGCAAATCTAAAAATCGTTAAATTGAACCACCCATTTGATCGGTAGAATTAAAATAATATTCCTCGCACAATTATGCTCTTGAAAATGATATCCTAGAGCTATCAGTAATCAAAAATCGGTATCGTATAAACCCGTAATATAAACTCCAAAAAAAAGGAGACGTAGAGATTTAATTGTCGCCGCATTTCTGCGATACAGATTGGTTCCCTCGCTTCGCTTCACGTGAGTAAATGTCGGCTGTTAAAGAGTTTGACAGTCTAATAATTAAAAGTAAGGTCATTATTTTCTCGCATTATCTACATAATTTTTCCAATAACGTTACAAAAGAAAAAAAGAAATAAGGAACTCATTTTTAAAGCCATCAGGCTTTCTTAACTTTTTACCGGCGCTGTAATAATTATTTCAATGCGATGCATGCACTAATAGCGAGTCGAAAACGGAACGTTCGAATTAATATTAAAACGCAGAGTACGCGGTGGCGTCGGCCATCGTCGTGCAAGTTATAAAATTGAACATAATTCTACATTATGTACTACGCGTGTCTCCGTATATTTGACGAAACGTGCATTACTAAACGATGCATGGCTCCCCGTAGGATTCCTCGCAGCCGCAATACGCGGCGGGGAAACGTCAAGCAATTTGACACGAGTGTCGGCGAATAACTGTCGCCCCGGCACGGGTCACGGAGATTAAAATGGTTGGGACCTAAAGCATCGATGGCGATGCTGATGAGCAACGCTTCCATTTGCGACCGAGCACCCCCGGCCCCGGGTGGCGCGTTTCGTGTTTATGTAATGCACGCCCCGACACCGTATGCCGTCTGCGTGCGGAGTTGGACATGAAATGAGCATAAATTAACTTGTACGTAGGCAGAGGTGCACACCGGTAACTTTCACAACCCCGGCACTTTGCGCTCTCTTGACCAGCTCGTAAACGAAGACAATTGCAATTGAAGTCGAGCTCGCATTTGACCCCGAACTAACCGGATACAATCAACTGGTGAAATACCCGAAAAAGAGATAAAACGCTCTCAGAAACAACGTATCGGTTTCGTACGCCATTGTAATAACATGCAATTTAAAATACACTTGGAAAATAATAATAATTAATTGGATAATGCTACTAATAAAAAAAAAGATATTTTATTAATTTTCTTAAAATTCTATATTCAATTTTTCTCTCGTGAATTTCGAAAAAATTTTGTTTTAAGACGCATCGAGATGGTTAAAATTGATGAACTTTTAGGCGTTTGATTGGCGTCGGTTAATAACGTGTAGCGTTGAGTAAACGTGACGGTAAAAGATGAAACGAGATTACACAGATCACTTCATTACTTTTTGGCGATACGATGTGAATACAGTGCGCGCTACGTTTGTCCAGACGAACGATATGGCATAGGTGTGTAGCACTTAATCACGGTATTACCATGACAGAGTGCCGCTAATGCAATGCCAATTTGGCGTTAAGAATTAATGCGTTCGCAGTTGGGGATCGGCGGTTGCGGCGAGATGCGCTTGTGTCAGCATCGATGACGGTAGAAGGACTGCGGTGCTAACGCGCGGAAATGAAACGACAGCATTTTTGCGACCGTCCTTTTACGGCACGATCGATCACATTATGCTGTTAATCGTTAACAGTTAGAAACATCGCCAAAAAACGATTAATCAAACAAAAAAATTCATGTAAAATTAATTCGAAATAGAAGAAATAAAATATAATAAGAATGTAACTGTAAATTTTTTTATTCAAAGTTTTAAAAATAATTCTGAATTTAGTAAATTATATAGAATTAAAATTTGCTGTTTAAAAAAAAATGATATTATCGCTTATCTGCAATTTTAAAATCATTTTTGTTGCTCGCCGGTATTAAATCCGTCTTGTTTATAATGCATAAATGCAAATATAATTCTCTAAAGTGATAAACAGCGACAATGATTTTAATAGCGGTTGCAACGATATAGAAGATTGCCGTGACTGTTTATCGTCCTATAATATACCATCCTGATGGGATTTTAATCAGGACACGAGCTATGCCAACGCATGTTGATCATCTTGTACCAGATGGCCATGACGTAATTTTGAGCTGATGACTTTAATCGCTCCGCGACAGTATATACCCGAAACACGCCCATTTTTTTCCACAAAGGTTTAAAACTGACGCTAATGACGGGTCGATTCAGATTAAATTATAATAGGATTTAATAATTTATCTGACGATTTCAGAGAGTTAGTGCTACATACACATTATCTATTTATATTTAAAGTTAAAGTTATTGAATTTTTTATGTAATTTGTAATTTTAATTTAAAATTTTATTGGGGCTTCTCAAGCTTCCGCATTATTTTGTCATTTTAATCAATCCGTTTGAGAATCGGGAGTTAATGCGGGAAATTTCTGTTTAGCGCTCGCTTCCCACTTTTATCCGGCACCGAATTAGCCCTTGTTGACACAGCCATCCATGTCTTCAATAACGATTGATCGAAAGGACAACGCGCGCGCTGCCACTGACAGGTTAATGAATACCGTTTTCGCGAAATTAGCGGCGTCGTGAATTTTCGAGCGCGCCTGAGACAATGGCTGTCGCTAATCGCGTGCAAAACTTCGAATTGTCATGGCGATACGCGGGCGTTCTTCATAATTTAGTCCCGGCGAAATTTGCGTAGACGAGCACGGGAAATGTTTCAACGAAATTTCATTAGCGCCGCCGACCGCATCTCCAATAGACCGAATGACATTCGCATCTGCATGTGGCAACGCTAAACAATAACGAAATTGCGGAACTTCCTGTAATATCATTTGGCTCGGTAAAAAAAAAAAAAAAAAAAAGGCCGAAAAATTGCGGGAGCGATAAACCTATTTAATTGAGATAAACAAATTCGAGCTTGCATATTAAATATAACAAGTGCTTCATCCATCTCTAGATTGTTTTTCAGCGTTATTTAAAGCTTATTTGCAAATTTTTATATGACAGATTTAAAAAATATTATTTAACAATGTTGCATTAATTAATTTACTCGGTTATTAATTATAAACCTACAATCTTAATAATAATCTTTTTCACCGTTTCCTTTTTCTTTTTCTATTTTACACGGCAATATAAGTGTACAGTGAAATGAGATGCAAATCTAGTGAAATTAAAAACAAGGAGACGCGAGCGAGAGAGACAGCTGCGGCATCGATTCGGTTTGTTCTCTCTTTTTTTTTTTTTTTTTTCTAGGGCATTCCTGTATAATGTGATCTAAAACGCCGGAAGTCCGGTAATGACTGAGTATGCTCGAGGTCCTCTGAATGCACCCGGAGATTACATCCGGTATTAATATTGCCTTTTCCAACGGAGACGAAGTTGGCGGCCGGAGCGAATAGCCGTAAGTTACTCGCGCGACGTGTCCGTCGATATTGCGATAGTTAAGCACGGGGACGGCGCATAATGCAGAAGCTGCAGGCTTTGCGGACGGTACCCGCGGGAACTCCAACTCGCTCCAAGTTCCCGCGCCAGGCATTAAAGTATTACCGGGATAATTTGTTACCACCTGCCGCGAGATTTCGGGAAATCTCTTTAATAAGCTCCCGATCGCCGGCGGCCTGATTAACGCGAATAACGCTGCCGGAATATTGTCCGTCCGTTAACTCCGCGTACGCGACGGTTAATCGCTGTATCTTTTCGGGACCAAGTGCCACTAGGGCGCCGAGTAATTGACAGGATACGTGGATATCAGCTTCGAGCGTGATATGATATTTTAACGTTTAATATTGAACTGGAGGAAAAGTTTGCTGACGTTCGAATTAAAAATTAACATTTTGCAATATGCCAACAGCTTTCTAAATTAAACGTCACACGCATTCATAAGCACGGCCTTACTTAATTCAATTTTATTGATAGCTTAATCAATAATTTGCTGATGTGACGATATTAAAAATAACACAAATGAAGTATTTAAGCGGAGAATGTCTAGACTGAATTATAATATTAAAGATAAAATTCCAATATTAATATCTTATATTTGAAAGTGCGCTAAATTTAATTTATAGTTTAATTAAAAATAGTTTTTATTGCAAAGTAATACGGTTATTACGAAAGGTTGTATGAAATTACGCAAATTTTTACATTTAAGAAAGCAAACCTAATCAACTTCGATTTACATGTTAAATTAAAGTGCTAATAAATTTTTTTTTACAATTTTAAAATATAAGTTTCAAGATAATGAGTTTAAAACTTCTGTGACAATTGAAACGTTAATTAAAACAAGGGAAATTCAACGAGGGAATATGGAAGAACGAACAGGAATATAGAAAATGGCGAGAAATTAATAATTTCGGAAAGCTCGCGTCTGTGCAGCGCTCCGTGATCCATACGCGATAAATAATAAATGCATAAAAAAAAAAAAAAAACGTCACGTGAGGAACGTTGCAAAAAGTGTTGCGCTGAAATGTGACAAAAGTTTGCGGACGCTGCAAGGTGTTGACACATTATATTAACGAGCTATGTAACTTGGTCCAAAAAATACACACTGCCGGTTTATCATTACAATCTGCAGAATTTGCAATCTTAAAAAAAAAAAATGACACGCGAATACATTTTTAATTTACATAAAAATTAGAAAATAAAATATGTTTACTCTGTATTTAAAATTATTTTGATAAAAACCTGTACGTTTTATTCGACTTTTTAGGGTATTTCAGTAATTCGAATATTTGATTAATCGTTTTTTTTTTACATTCGACGCGCGCGCCAAACGGAAAGATTTCACCAAAGAGTAAATACGGGGAAGAAAACTTTGCACTTAAGATGTACATATAAAGAGATTCGGAGAGCAAGACGCGTTAAAGCAGTTAGATGGATCTTTCCATTTCTCGTGGCCGATGGAGTCTTTGCATCTCTAGTTCCCAGAGGGGCCTCGCTAATGCGAGGAATTTCATACACCCGCACGTGTAAATTCTTCCCACGCGCCGTAAATCATGCTAAAAGATTTCACGCTGAATATCGCCGGATTCTCCCGAACGCACTTGACCCTAGGCTGGTTTTCAAGCCGCAGAAAAATACGAGGGGCTCGACGGAGACGATGGAATCCCATCTCACGCGAGCTCCGACACGATCAATCGGGGCCGGCAACGTTCGACAATAGGGGATCAATTGAAGATGCAAGGTGTCGTTTCGCGATCGGTTCTCCCGAAAGGATCTCTCCTCCGGCGAGGACACACGGCGCCAGAAAATCGGGGCGGATTGTGAATTTGTCACAACATCGATCGAAGGCCGGCCTTTCACGTTCTGTTATATCGGCTTCGTTAACTTTGTATTTTTCGCGCTGGCGAGTTTAAGTCGCCGCAGGAAATGAGAATCGTTGGTAAAAATGCGTTCGGAGGCGCGTTTTTAGGCACACCCAAGGTGATCCCGAATCACCACCAAAATAGCGGCCGTTACGTAGAATATTAAATAGAATCCGTTTGCTATTTGTATGCGCGATCAAACTAGGCTCTAATTCCAATTCGATTATGTTTGAAGCCGCGCAAACATTGCATAAAATAGTGTCATTGCGACTAACTGAAATAGATGGAACGTTGTGTATGCAGGATACAAAGAGATTGTGGCAGCGGCGTTGATCGATTCGAGCCGGGCGACACGTTTTCGCGACGATGAAAGCATATCGGGAGATGCGCGGAGTACGTGCCTGTAAATTGCTCCATATTTTCAGCATCATTTTTCTTGAATTTCCCGTCCATCCTCGCGATCTCCTTTTTTATGCTCGCGTCAAACATCCCGCGGGTTTGTTCAGGGGAAATTTTCCCCCTCGTGATCGTCTAGATACTTTTCACTATTTTTTTTTTTCACGCCCCTCGCGCCGTTATATTGCTGCAGGTCACAATTCACGACGTCTTAGCTTCTATTCTGCGCTACTCGCGTTGGAAGAGGTTGCAGAAGGAAATTAAAAAAAACATGAAAGAACCAGGGATATAAAAATAAAAAGAGGGTAAGAAAAAATGGCGTAATATCATAAAAAATTAGAGGGAAATAGGGAAAGGGAGAGCAGCGGGCAATCAGCGAAATAACAGAGAATAAGGAACGGGACGAAATGACAAAGTATGACGACGATAAAATGGAAGAGAACGACGGGGTACGAGAGAGAGTACAGGGTGATTCTCAGGGGAAAGGGACAAAATAGGAGCGGATAAGGGATACGGGAGGCATGATATGTAAGGTACAAAAAGGGTGAGGGCGCGACGGGGAGAGAAAAAGAAGGGCGGTTAGATTATAGAACGTCTTGAAAGTCAATTTTTCATCGCATCGAACGATTTGCCCTCCCAGGAATATTTCTTAGCTCTCTAAAGGCGTTCCCTACTTGCGCATGATCCTGCAGGATCTCCCTGCAACCGAGATACCGGCATCGAGCCGCGACTACGCCGGCGGGGTAAAAAGAGAAGTTCGCAGCACCAGATAAGTTGCGGCGTAAACGCCGACACATGTCTCCCGCCATTTTCCTCCACATCCGCCGAGATATGTTTTTCCCGCTATGTCCTCCCATTTTTCTTCCCTCCCGTCGTCTATCTCGTCTTCAGCGTGTACTCTTGCGGATTTATAACGCTTCTTCTGTTATTTATTGCGTCATTTGTTAATTTAAAATTTTCCTCCTTTGTAAAGGGGAATCTGAGCCTCATTAGAAAATCAAACGTCCCGACCGGGCGGGATTCAACTTTTTGCAAAATCCATTATTTCCCACGTACGGTCGACTCGCGAGAATTTTTTTTTTTTTTTTTTTTTTTCGAGTCCGCGACTTTCCGCATTTTTCCATCATGAGTTCACGCTAAAAACTTCCGTGCGTTTTGCGTCCCGCTTTTAAGAACGTGCATGTCGGCGAAGTTCATAAGTTGCGAAGTTGGCAGCGAAAGGATGACACGGGAAGATATTAAAAAGACTTTATGCCAGCCGCCTGTCGGTCCCGACACGATTCGACAGTTTCCACTCTCACGCGGCCGTATTTTTCCTACCGTAAAATCGTATTTCAGATGTTGCGCAATATTCCCCGGTCTCTCACGGTCTCGCGCGTTCACGCGCGGCAGGCTTCTTCTTTAATTAACGAAGTAAGTTCGGACATTCCGTTTCCGTCTTTCGATTTTAATAAAGACGACCGAGGTTGAATGCTAGAATGCTCCCTTCGCCGGCTAATCGTTGAAAAATTCATGAGTGTTGTAAGGAATGGTCTGGGTTAAGCGGTTTTCGTTCATAACACCGTCGCGCTATTCGCGCCGCGATGCGTAAAGTTCCCTCGCGAAAATCACTTTAAATTTCCCGCAAAAATGTCGCCTTCGCGAGAATCTCTTACCAGCGGATATTTAAATTCCCGTCGCATTAAATCCGGGAATTTGTAGGCCCGCACGTCGCGAATGTTCCCAACGAAACGAATAACTCCGCGCGGGATTCATATGATATCGATAACTTTTCAAATTCAACCGATACCCGCAAGTTCGCGTACTTCTGTTTTCGATTACCACTTATCACGATCCCCGCTATTTGAATTGTTAACTATACGTCTTAGCAATGCGTCTGTTAGCAGCATCGGCGCAGTGATCAGATATCGTTGCATTAATCCAATACAATCTCTTTGTCATGCTATCCCATTCAGGGTCCTGTATTATATGTATGCGTACGGATGCAAGCGGGCGCGCGAGCGCGCACGCACACGCGAATATGCGTATGCACGCACAGCACCGCGCTTGCGTAAATTATGCGTGAACACGAGAAGGACGAGATCGAAACAATCTAATTTCATCCCTTTGACCTGCTGTTGTACATACCATTACTATCAAACACGAAATACAATCGCGATTAGAATCTGCACGCGCGTAAAATCGCATTTGCACGATTTATTGAAGGTCTTTAATCACCGGAAGTGAATATATGTAAAACATGTCCGCTTAACTTTATTCACGCGCTCTCAAAGGGTATTCTCATTCGCCAGGAGCGCATATCACTCGCGATTGAAACGCAATCGGACCATTCATAACTATTTTTTTTCTTTTTTTTTCTTTTTCACATCGACTATTCGTTTTAAAATCACGGTTGACTGCGACGCCGATCTGTCGACGTGATCATTTAAACGCACAACTTTAGCGCGAGGTATATTTATTTAATTTGCCAAGTACGTGCGCGAACGCATATCGAGCGCATAAATTCTCAGAATTCGAAATAACGATAGTATTTTCGAAGGTATTACGGAAAATGATCGTAAATTGCGCGTTTGGAGTTACTGCAGCTTTTCCCGGAATTATTGTTGGATTCACCATTAACCGAGTCGCAAAACTGCAAAGCCGTATATGGCGCCCGTCGAATCGACGTTGAAATCCACAAAAGTGGCCCTTTTAGTCTTCTACCGCATAGTAAATCGAATTCCCTTTGTACTTCTAAACCCGTTCGTTATCACTTCCTGTTGTTCCTTTTTTTCCTCCCCGCCTCTTCTTGCAACATTTTTGTGTAGCTTTTTACCGTTGCTCCTTTGGCAAACAAAACAACTAATCTATTTTTTTTCCTCGACATAAATTCTACGTTGACTGTAGCAAAAAGTCGCTTTTTTGATCCTCAAATTATGTAATATTTTACATTTTTTATCTTCCTAAGTACCTTGATTCTATTAAATTCTTATAAATTCTAAAATCTCTGTGCGCTAAGCGTTGACATATAAAGAATTACAAATAATAAATTAGTCAAAAGATTTTAATTCAATTAAAAAAAAAAAAAAAATTGTAATTATAAGGCAGCGGCACAAAATTAAATGTCAAAGCGATGCGATATGCAGTCGTGGTTCGTCAATTACGTTGCAGCGCAAACATTTTCGCAACCGTGCTCTCACATCAGACACGCGCTCGCCTTTAATTCGCAAAAATGTGGCTCCGGCGCGACCGTGCCTTGAGGGAGCACTAATTCCTAGTTCTTTAGATAAACTTGGCTCCGTACTTCCGTAATTGGAAACTTGCCTTTCTTAGCAGTTCTCGCGACCGCGTGCTCGTAGGTCTTTCCGTGACCTAATGCGTTAGTTTCCCTTCGCAGTAAACATTGTAACGACAAATTACAGCCGCGACTGGTGCCAGAGAAGACTTGTGTACTTTGATCTACTTGTTTACGAAATTGTTAACCCCAGGGGGAATGGAAAACAATGGATTCCAACGGTTCGCGTTATCGCAGCGACGAACGATCCCGGGGTATGATATTCGTTATTATCATTTCCCGCGCGAGATTGCAAGCCAGCGTTAAGCCTTAACCCGGAAAATGCATTTGAAACATGCGAGCGATGCGTATTGCGTTTAGACGTGCATAACGGATGAATGAAAGACGCTTTGCCTCTTTCGAGATCAGCTCATGTAAAATCCTCGTGACAAAAGGGAGGCATGTTGGAAATGAGAATATGAGGATACACGGACGAGATTGAAGCACGCCCTATGAAATGAAGCTATCTTTGTAACTTACCATTTCAAAACAATAGTATTCCGCTGGGAGAAATAAAAGTCAAGAAAGAAATGCATAACGAGCGAAACAATAGCGAAGGAGATTTATATTTTTAAAGGCCGATTAAAAACCAATATTGCGTAATAAATATTTGTTAAATTGTTCAGCTTAATTGCGCCGTGAATTACTTGTGTTTTGTTAATTAAATTTTAAGATACGTTATTGCCATTATGGAGAAGACATTGGATTACTTTTAACGAAGTTAATACGAAATGTTCAGTAAATGCAGCTGATTAATATAATTTTTTTTAAATCCCCAAAAAGTTGAAAAAAAAAATAAAACTCTATCTCGCTGCCAATTGCCGCGAACGAAGTCAGCCATGATCCAGTACCATATCGAAATTCTTTCGTTTGCTTCCTCGTGCAATCATCCGGCGGAAATTCCGCGGAATTCGCTATATCCGGTTGAACAAGCACGAACTAGAAACTCGAAATTCAAAAGCGTCACCAATGCTACGAATATTGCAAAATTCAACGAATTATATCACGCGATCGCGCTAAATGCGCTTGAGTGATTAACCAAAACAGAAGTTGCAAAATTGAATTGGATCTCCAATCCCTATCAAGCTCAATAACGTTTTAGCGTTCATTTTCTTTTCTTTTTTTTTAAATTTACAAGTATCTAAAAAATTAAAAGACTATTGGTTTCTTTGCCGGCTTTTCACCCTCGATCACAGCGTGCCCACAATTTTTCGCGTGGCCAGACACACGTATACAGGTTGGCGGGGCACTTTGCCCTTTTCGTCCACCCCCCGCCCACTCGAAAAAGAGGCGCAAACTAGTCGTTTCCATCGAGATTGGCTTTCGGCGGGACTTGTAAACAGATAAAGTAATTAACACCGATCCTCCCCCTACCCTGTTGCTGTCGTCGCGCCCTGCATTCGGGTAACGGGAGGCTGCATTTAGGATAATTGCTAGTGCATCTCGCGAAAGGCCGTTTCAAACGTAAAAACGGTCATTCCGCTCGGTCGTGCAAAAACGAGCGTGCGAATTCGCAAATCGATCACACACACAGGCTCACGCGCGTAGACACTTGCGCACGCGTACGTACCAGCATCTATATTCGGCACTACGTACCTCGCCCCGGAATTGGAATACCACACGAGGCGTGTATATCGCCAATAAAAAAATACAGACCGACCGTTTTAGTTACAGTCTGTTAATTAACGAATTTCTCCGAAGTAATAACGCAAGATTTTATTCCGCGCCAACTTGACGCGATTTAATTCAATCTAATTATTCGCGATATCGAAATTGCGCGCTTTATCGAGAGGGGGAGTTGAAATAAAATTTCGCGTCGTTAAGGTGCAAATATTGAAACCGATAACGCGAGTAAACAACAAAATATTTTTAAAGTGAAAAGAGTGATTGATAACGGGGAAAATTTTTTTCAATGACGTTAAATTTACTTTAATAATTTTTGTGCCAAGTACAGAAAAATCACCCCTACATTTTTAAATTTTAATGATCGCGTTTAATTAATTATAATTAATGCAGATCGCAAAATTGCAATATTTTAACAAAGCATTATTATAATAATTTCTATTTTTTATTTCTTTAGATTGTAATAATTAGATTAAATTAAAATTAATTTAATTATTTTGAAATTATAAACTATATACGAAAATGAGTCTTGTTAATTTTATTACTTTTATACCGCCTTAATTTGTTCCGATCACAATTAATAAAAGAAAAGACGCTGTGTGCAATGCGAAAAAGCAAAGCATGTGTTTTCGCGTACGCATAGATTGGCAGGTACATTAGGGTAAATGTAGAAGGATCTAAGGATTCGAGGTGTAATCCCGACTAATTGAATAGCAATTAGCAGCGACATCGTGCAGAATCCGCCGCGTCGACCCTTCAACGCCCTTCGTCATTCCAATTTACGTTCTCACAGCTTCTCGCTGTTCTCGCCGCTTGCTCTTCGACCCCGACGTCTCACGTAGTAACCCTTCGTCAAGGGCACTGACGTAGTCTGAAAACGGATATGAAGACGGAATTTGAATAACATGTTTACGCGACGCCCACCGTCGTCTTCGGGGCTAATGGCCTTCGTCGACTTCTGAAGTCGCCGGCAAATTTTGCATTTCGTGCTGCAGAAGCGGAAAATATACTCGCACGGTGGAAACTTAACGACGAGCCCGCTGCTTTGGTATTTACTAACGAGAAATGATGAAGACTGTAGCGCGCCGTTTACCTCTGAGCGTCAAACGTGGATAAATGTTACGTCATAATAGTGTAAGTGCCACGTGGAAACGTAATACCCCGAGTGCGGTAGGCTTTCCCGAATTTAAAAGGATTTTTGCCCTCGGAACTGCACCAGGGTGCCGTTCTCAGCGAAGCTAATAAACTTTTCCAAGACGCAGACGTCACGTTTCCGTAAATTCTCGATTTTGCATTACGTGGAAGAAAAAGCAGACGGAAAAATTACATCGAAATGAAGTTCGTGTAATTTACAATTTTCTTCGCCGGGGGTTAAGCCGTTACGGGCAACGAAAAATATTGCGGCCAAAATCTCCGGGGCGATATTTCCAACGAGAAATGTGTTAAATAACGAGGACATCTTCTCGCGGTGGGAAACGCCGGGCAGGATATAGGAAAGATTTTCTTGGAAGACGGGCTCGCATGTGCAGGAAATGGGATTCCTTGTCAACGACAGAAGCGTGATCGGTGTATCGAATTTGGTGGTGGCCTGCGATTACAAGGATGCGAACGTGCCCGTCGCAAAGTTTCGCCGGGCGCGGAGAGATAGAGTGAGCAGCGAGGATGAATGTGGTCGAGGAAAGTTGGAGAGAATCGTATAAAGGGATAAGGGATGAAGAGGGCGGAGGTAGGAAAATACGTCGTGACGCTAACGGACCGCTTAATGGATTAGGAGGAAGTAAACATCGTCAAAGAGAAGAAATTAACGAGAAGTTGGCGACCGATAATCCTCCTATTCTCCTTCCTTTTCCGATCGCCCGCGGATTTTCGTTAGATATTCGGATTTCCCGTGCCGAGTGTTTGTCCCCTCGTTGAAAATAATTTTCTGATTTGTCGATGACGTTTCTACAAGAGGACGTACGTTCTAACCGGTTAAACGCGAAAATAAAGTCTTTTAAAGATCCACTAAGTTTGAAATAAATAAGTGTTCCTTCACGATCGACCCGGATATATCATCGGGAGCGTCTCTCGCGGTGCGCTTTTACATTATTTCCGCTTCATTCGTAAATTACAAAGCACTTGGCAACAAGATACCTCAAAACGTCGGGCGAGCAAAGTTTCTCGAACTTGGCGCATTCAAGACAACAGGAAAATTCTTTTAATAAAATATTACGATCAGCGTGAGAATCCGGCAACTTCCGCTCTAAGATGAATTTTCCCGAGGTCGACTCGGAAAGCGACAACTTTATTCGTTCGTCTATCCATCTAGCATATAATAAAGTAGAAGGTGGGGGGTTGCCGATCGTAAAATAATCATCGCCCGCGGGCGGCGGTTATGTATCTGGCAAAGGCTCCGTCATTTTCTCAGAGAATTTTGTGGAACAAATGAGAATGGCGGTGTAAGAAGGAAGAGTATCACTACGTGAGCGAAGGTAACTGTAGCAGATAGCGGGAGATAAGTCGTGTAAAAGGTACGGGGAATCTGCGACGATACGACGAGAGCGTGAGACGGGGGGTTGGGGGAGGGAGGAGAAGAAGGAAAGAGAGAGGTGAGCGATAGGGAAGCTCCATGAGGGAAATATAGCGGAAGGGGTGACGCGCGCTGGGTACCATGAGAGATAGCGGAGACGTAGGTGGTTTGAAAAAGATCGAGAGACAAATCTACCCCGTGTACGGGGGGTCTACCGGAGACGGGGTTGAAAAATAGTCGCGAAAGAATTTCTTATTAGATTGAAAATTGAAATAAACTCGCAGTGACGTTGGTTGCATCGATTCCCGAAGCCCCGACTGTACCTCGATCGTGCGAATCGGGTCACCGGAGGACAGATATCCTGGCCAGGATAGCTCCTAGAAACGTGATGCGCATCGCAATAGGCGTTATTTTTACAAATATGCTTTCGACAATTTTCTTAGCTTTACCGGATAAATCCTGGTATTGCTGCATTTAAAGAGAGACCGGAAGACGCTGAATTTTGCACTTAAAAAATCTTAGTCGGAGCGGAATGTTATTTTCAAAGATTTAAATCGGAGAAAGAATTATCGTGGTCTCAAGATTTAAGAATTTAATAAAATACTTAGGTTTGAAACAGGAAAAATAATATAAAGCTTAGAATTAATAAAACTTCACATTAATAATAAAATAAGATATAACGAAATTATAGAAGGTGAGTTTAAATAAATTAATATTTATAAGAAAATAATATTAACTAAAATAAAATTATAAATAATAGAATAGCTTTATATTATAATTATATAATTCAAGCTGATGTTCGAATAAGTCCGTACGTAAATCAACGTTCGTGATTGAGCTAAATATAATATGACATATTCGCGTGATAAAAAGCCTTTATTGAAAAGTACTTTGCCAATATCGACAGATGCCGTCACAAAAAAAATTCACAAAAGTTTATCAGAGAGACCACAGAGAAACCTTAATGCTGTTTGCATTTTTTAAGAAAAAAAAAAAAAATTACAAGACCATTCATTTCCATCGTTTCACAAAATTGCTAACTATTATTAACATTATAAAATGGATAAAAAGAAAAAGATAACTATTCGTCAATATAATTTTTCAAATGTCTTCGTGGCATGTTAGGTACTGTTAATTTTATTAAAATTTTGTGTAATAAATTAAAGGAAATAAAAAGTTTTGTAAAATTCTAATAAAACGAAATTACGAACTTCAATAATTTTAATGCAATATAATTCTGAAATAAAATTTTCTTTTTTTTTTAATATTATTTTTTACGTAAATACTGCTCTTTAATCTTGTTCGAAGACTAATCAATTTTTGCCGCGTAAAAAACATTTTTTAACTATCTGTTTACATACTTTTAAGTTTGATGAATATAATCTTTTGTACCAATATCGCTCGTACGATTTTTAATAATCGCAAAAGCTTTAAGAGAAAAAAATATATAGAGGAAGTCAATATTTTAATATGAATAATATTTTACACGACTGGCACCTAATCAAACACTGCACGAACGATTATCTGAATGAATGTGAGCGATAACCGTTATAGCTGAACGTTAAATCATAATGTGCATGTATAATCAGTGTGATATTTCTCTCGCTGAAATCACGGATCCGTGTTTGCCAATTTCGGAAGGATAGATAAAGGTACACGAATTACTGAATAGCAATTAGTTTGACGTTACCGATTTGCGCGGATTCTTCGTCGCGAATAATCGCATGTCCCTCTTTTTTTATTCAAGATAACGCAAATTAAACAGTTAATTATATAAAAGCTTTATAGAAAAACTAAAACCACTTTTACACTAATGTGTGACTTTTTTTTAATTAGTAGATTTAAATCATTTTAAAGAGTAATATTACTTAAATTATTTGTAACGTTATTCAGTTTTCCATTGTTATGATAAGGATTATTTTCAGTTAACATTATAATGAGAATATGAATTTCGCAGTCAAGTCTTTTACCTATTCAAAGCTACATTTCTTCATATGTATTATGCGAGAGTATAAGCAAAGTTCCCTTTAACTTCTCAGCGAATTCCTATAACAACGCAAGCATAAAGCGTGTAATTTTAGCTCGTTAATAAGTTACTCTCTACAGTATCAAACGCTGCTTCTTCTCTGAGCGCGATCTCAAGGAAAAAAAAAAGCCAGAAATCGCGCTCGCTCGTTTGCGAAATTTAATGCGTTTAAAAATATTTGTTAACAAGTCGTTTCACGTTATATTTCGCGAACGGGTGATAACTATGCCCGCCCAGAATCTCGCTTGCGCGATGTATATATTCTCGTGCGAGCTAACTAACTATAATACTAATCGGATTCCCGGGAAATCTGTATGCAGGATTTCTGTCTCAGGACTGCAGTTCGGTGGAGGCGCGCTACACGCTATCACTAAACATCAGATACCGAAAACTGCGTGAATAATCCCTCCACCTAGATCAGTTCGCGAAGGTAAATGGCGCGGTAAAGTGATCGAGGCGTGTGTTGTTTTTCCCGGCCGTCGGCGAAACGCATATTTTTCTATAATCGAACAGGTCGCGCGGTACGGCGCGCGTAGCGGTATCGCATCCTTTTCAAAGCGGCCGCGAATATTAAACGAGCTGCCGCGAAGCGTAAATCAAAGCAGGACTCCTTTGAAGACTCCCACGATTTGGTCGCGCTCCGAAGAGTTTTGCGTCTCTTACCGCGGAGCCCAGCGATGGCAAAACAAGCGCCGGTTGGAATCAGCGAAATATACGCGTAAGCAAATAAACTGTATATGAGATCTCGACTCGGTAAGGCGAGGATATTCCTTTTGGCCATCCGCAAAAGCGAAATCCCTGTTGAAATCGAATCCTAAGAGTTTATTAAGTTTGCCAACCGCGGTTTAAAAAGCTGAATAACTTGTCCGCGGGAGGAAATAACGGAGATCTAACAGATATTTATTCCTCTCGGTTTGTAATCCCGACGATGCGATATATTGTTTATCGATAACGTATTGTAAAATGTAACGATTACCTTGTTTCCCGATTTGTATACAAATTTTAATTAATATAATTGTTTGCGCTCGCCATCATTGTGCTCGTTCCCCGGAGCAATTCTGTTATTTTTATCTTGGAAATTTAATTTTCTTAATTAGAGATCTAGCACGTGCCGGAGTTGGCTTTTTCGAGACCGGAAATCCGTTAGTTGCCGAACGGTCGAGAAGAAGCTATTTCGCTGAATATTTTAAGAGAGATCCTCTCTTCGATCTGCAGCTATAAAATAGAATTTGGCAACATGGAACTACTTGCATGCCCCGTCGCATTGTAACAAGATCAACCGTGAACCTCCGAGCTGCAGCTGCAGCCAAGCCATCGGAAATAGATTATCGCGCAAAACTGGAGACTGCGCGGGATTACTTGGAATGCGATATGCAGCTTATTACTAATATGCCGTTTCTCTCATTGCCATTACGTTTCTTCATACATATATTCCGCAACGCGTGCACATTTGTAATGATGAATATTGCAACAGAACTGCTCAAATTACGTATTTATACTGTTACAAAAAATACTTTCTACTTTGATGCGGCGTTCACGTTAAAATATATTCTGAGAACCGCAAAAACATTTATTACTATTTATTAAGCTTCGTTACATTTGCAACGCGTTTTAATTCACAATTTTAACGATACGTGAAATATTTTTAGCTGCATTTTTGATATATTAGGAGAAACCATGAGCGCGTTATTTTTTATGAGATTTCAATTACGAACTACGAAAAAAAAATCATGCGACTTACCAATCTGCTTCAGCGGAGTTGAAGAATTCTGCCGGTGACTGTAACATAAAGAGAAAAATATTAATGTAGACATGTAAATTTGTTAATAAAATTAATAAAAAAAAAGAATAAAATTTTTATTTCATAAAGATTTTATTTTAAAAAATGTATACTTACTTAAGAGTTGCTCCGCCGGTGCAGGATGCCCGTCCCGGGCCTGCTCCTCCTCTCAGTTTGTGTGTCGAGTCGTCCTTCCGCGCACTGGACACTCGCGTGAGCCGCGACCGTGAATCTACAATCGCGAGAATAAATGATTACACACTGCCGTTCGCGCGAAACTATACGACACTCCCGTTTTAATAAAATTGCATAATAAATTCGCTCGCCCGATTACTTTTCGATTTTCGCGAAAAAACGACCGACGAACCGGCTGCGGTTCGTTTAATCATTAATGTCGGCGATAACGGCACTATAATATCTGTAACAGAAAAGAGATACAAAATAAAAATTAGTGACATACTGTAAATCAAGTCAGTCTTAAAAAAAAATTCTTTACGCGTTTTTAAATCTTTTATCAATTAAATAATTAAAAAAAAAGTTTTCTATCATCGAAAGAGTAATATTCCGAGTGGAAATTGATTCCCACCGTTACCTAAAAATTAGTTAACTAATTCGTGGTTTATCTCGTGGCGGTCTAGCAAAACTGTCCAGCACCGAGCTAAAAACGTAATATTCAAAGCGTCTGAATACTAAACAATTATTACTCTCTAATAACGAGCCGAAACAGTCATATATCTAAACGTTTTTCCGCGCGTACTAGTCTACTACGAATACTAATCTGTCTCTACGCGCGCTTGACTGCCGCGGTCGCTGACCTCCGGGCTCGCCTGGCGCCAGCATGTCTGCGTGAACAATGATGGCTGCCGGCTGACGTCACACAAGCACGTGCTCGCCACTAACCGCGGCGGCCCCGGGCCGGCGGGCCCGGAGGTCAGCGGCCGCGGCACTCGAGCGCGCGTTGGCATAGATAGGTTAATACGCGCAGTAGGCTAGTCGCGACGAAAAACGTTTAAATATCTACTCAGATACATGGTCCGCTGGACAGTAACTAGACGACCGATACTAGACAAGATCCTGTAACACAAGAATAAATATTAAATTGCAGGAGCGTTCACATTAGAGAAATGAAAAAAATAATTCTTACTGTGGAGGTTCTCCGTCGATGTACGATGCCTTTCCGAGGCCTCCTCCTCCTCTCAGAATGTCTAGAATAGAATGCGGCACTTCAGCTTCTCCTCATCTGAAACAGAAACGAAAACGATTAAGTGACGATATTTGTCGGTGCGTTCTAACTGCGTGCTCGACCGTGCAGCGAGCGTACCAAGGCTATCACGTTAATACCGTGCGATGTTTTGAGTCACGACCGCTGCTCAATCTCGCCCGCTTCACCACGGTACGCGTTGCACGACAGAATTTACACCGAACTTATACCGAATCGAGTTGCTTGGAGCTTGACCGCAAGAGAATCTACAGTAATCGTTCGACGAGCTAACAATAAGATAACCACTCCGGATATCACGCATATGCGTATAATACATAAGCGGAGATCAAACTTACTTTAAAGGAACGGGAACTGTTTGCCCGTATTCTCCGTGTTGAGAGAAGGGTGGAAGATGCGATTCGTGCAGGGATAAGTCTTCCTACATCGAATGATCACCTCACTTCCGGTGCGACCGCGTGCTCTTTTAAGTACGTGATGCGTAGTCTACCTGTGCCGGACGAGTGTGGTGGGGAAACTCAGGTAGCTCGCGCTCACCGCTAGCCGCCTACCGCTCGTTCCCCCACCACCTATCTCCCCTCTACCTGTCTCCCCGCGCTCTCCTGTATGTACATCTCACCTTTATGCAGTTTAACGCGCTGTAAAAGAATTAATTGTATTTCAATTAATCGCCATTTTTACGTGGCGGATTCGAAAGCCATTTTAATCGTTTATTTAATTATTTGTAATTTTTTTTTCTAATTTAACTAAACTTTTCTTCTTTTTCTTTTTCTTTATTTGTAACAGAAAAAAATTAATAAAAGCTTTAGTTGCACGTGTAACTCCGGATGTGTATGCTTGCAGGAATGAAGCCGAAAATGAAGAATCATTACAGGGCGCATCAGCTGTCGGTCTGGCTGCGCCTCGTCCCGGAACTCCATCGTGCCGGAATGGAGGATGTCGATTCCAGGCACAACTTGTTCCGCGGCCACAGTGACCCCAGTCTATACGACGGATTCGTGAGGCCGGATCCTCTCAGCAGGATCAGCGAAGAATTCAAGAGGAAGAACCTTAGCACGGATCCACCGACCACGACGGATTACAGCATCACGACGTGCGTCAGTCTTATTCCGGGCACCAATCTTCAAAACGTCCATAACGCTAGTACAGACACCCTAGCCAGTCTGGACGCCGCCGGGTAACTATTTTTATTTGCAGCGTAAAATATAATTTTTTAAAATTTAATTAAGATTTTTTATTACCTTTCTTTCTCTCTCTTTCTCTCTGTCTCTCTCGCAATATCGCAGGCTCCAATTTTTATTTTATTTTTTTTTTTATTAAAATCTCACCGAAGACACGCGGCAGATTCGCGCGAGTGAAATACACGGGAATTGCGAAAATCAAATCTTTTCCGCCACCCTGGTGTACTTTCGTAAACATTCGCAACGCGAAAGCCACTCTATCCGAAGTGTACTTGAGCTGACAAAAATAGTAGACATATTTAACGACTGATTGCAAATCCAGAACGTACAATTTGACAGAATTCCCGTTTCTTATTTCGCTGTAGAGTGCTTAAAAAATTCAACAAAACTGAGTGCCGTTAACAGCGTAAGCTAAAGCGCACTTTGCTTTTTAACTTGCTTCGAATCTATCGGCAGCTCCCAACGCGTCGCTATATATATTCGTCCGGCGAAACTTTGCCCATGAGAAAATGACATGAGACGAAACGTTATTTTGCCACGGTTTCGCGGGGAATATTTCAGAATCATGAAATTTGCATCGTATGGATGGTTTCTCCCGTGCCAGCTGCGCTTCGAACGTTTGAGAATTCCCGCACTGTCATAATAGTTTTACAAATAAATGATTCAACGCAAACTTCGTTTTAACGGAATATTAACCGTTATTATTTGAGTAAATTGTTGTCCGCGTAAAAGAAAGATTTATTCTAAACGTTGGAGCCCTTCGGGTTTAATTTTCTTCGTGAAAAATAAAATCTATTGGAGTTTTTCGACGCTGAAGTGCATTGATTGGAAATTTTTTTTTTTTTTTTTTTCTTTATTGCAGCTACGCGGCGTATTCGACAGCTCTAAGCGTGACAATCGCGATCGGCTGCAGTCTGCTGATCTTGAACGTCCTGATATTTGCCGGCGTTTATTATCAAAGGGATAAAACGCGGCTCGAGGTGAAGAGCCTCCAGCAGCAACAGATGCTGAATCAACAATGCGGTCCCCGCGGTTTCACCGAACTGAAACAGCCGCCTCCACCCCATTCTCATTATGCCGGTGGGGGCCAAGTAATCGTCGACGTTGAGAACGAAATGTTAAGAAGGTATCGAGATATTGACTTTTTATTTCTTTGCCATTTAATTAATAAAAAATAAAAATTTTTCATGATGCTGCAAGAAAATTATGCTTGCTGTAATTATTAAAGTTTTTTAATTAATTTTTATTATTGCAGAAATGTAATGAAGGGCCCTCCCAACGACTCCAGCGTGACCTTCCAAGGCCAAGGAACTCATACGTTGCCTCATCAGCATCATTACCAGAAGCAGCATCAGCAACAGCACGCCACTCTTCCGCGCGCCTCAGTCATTCAAGACTTAAATACGCAAACTCAAGTGAGCAGCTTTTAATTTGCCACGAAACTTGTACAAAAAAATATATAAACATGTAAATTGAATTGATATAATTTTTATCTGAATATTCTGCTGTCGTAAAAACTGTAACAGGGCAAGGAATTTAATTTTTTTAAAATATTACTTAACGTCTTTTTATTTATTTTTTTTTTCTTATTGCATCAAACTTTGTAATACTTTCATAAGATATATACGGAAAACATAATAAAGTAACAAATGACTATGTGCATGTCATAAAATTAATAGTTCCTCGGCATACACGTATTTTCCTTAATAAAGCACATTGTAAAGTCCATCAAACTTTTTGAGCTTAAGGACTTAGTACCCGAGTAAGACGTAATAACGTATAATCGAAATTATGATCATAAAATAGTACAGCGGGGCTACTGCCCCGCATATATTATATCTGACTTCAGAAACTTCTTTAATAAGCTTACGAGTCCTGTTGCTTTCAAAGTACAAGAAAATTTGCTATCCACAAATAAATACTAATAATATGAAAATTTCTCAGTCAACGTAAAGCAGACGTATTAAATCTTCTATACAAAATTTAATTAAAAAAATAAAATAAATAAAAAATACTCACGTTGCACAATTTTAGGCGTGTTAAGAAATTATGAACGTCTTGCTTTTCAGGGTCCTCCAAACGGATCCATCCACTTGACAGTACCGCGAGCTCCCCCGCCACCCAGGGCAAAGAGTCCGCCGGAGAATCAGCCTCTTCTGCAAAGCGCGACGGTGTCCAGCCGCGTGTCGCAGGCGACGATGAGCGAGATGCGAGTGTGATGCTTGGACCCCCCTCCGAAGCCAGTCGTCCCAGATGTCCTCACGGCGTCGACTTTGCTCTAGGCAGTTCGTCGCGGACCTGTTAAAGCGGCCTTTAACGGCGGCTGACATTTCGACGGGTCGACGCAGGACGTCCTAGGGATCGTGAGCCCTGGACGAACGGAGGGGGGTGCTGGAGAAAGGTTTCTCACAGCTGAAGGAATGACCGAGCCGAGATCGCCGGATCTACCGAACGTAAAAAAAAAAAGAAAAAGCTCACTGCGACTTTGGAAGGGTAGAAATCAAACTCCATATTTCAACCTGAAATCCACCCTCCGCAGTCTCAGAGCTTTTCAGTCTTCTAACGCTGAAAAGTATACAGCCTAGGACACTTATGCGCAGAACTTGACAGTTTTTGAAAATAATTACACGAGATAATCGATAAATACTGATTAATAAAGACGTAGGTATAAGAATGTTTGCGGTTCGAAAAGGTTTTTTGAAGAATTACTCTCGTGCAATCTCAACGAAAGGAGTACAAATAAATGACGTTACGCCCGAAGACTCTTTGACGTTCGGTAGACTGTGGAGGCACGTGAGAAAGAGATCGGGTGAACGAAGCGATTATCCAGGATCAATCGAAACTTCAATCAAACTCGGCGCAACGGAATCAAAGCGATGCGTTCCGCTAATTAGTCGATAATGAAGAATCTCTAGTCGTTAAAAAAAAAGAAAAAAAAAAACGAGACGAGTGGTGGGCGGCTCAATATGAATTGACGACGATGAAGATGTATAAAAGAAATACACTAGCCACTACAGTGTTAGATGTTCCTTGTACATAACGTGAATTTATATATACCATAAGAAAACGCCAAAGTTTGCTACTTTCTAAGAGAACTGCGTTTGCAACACGCGTATCATTTATTATTTCGTTTTCCGGTTGGTGTGTATCCACGCGTGACGTCATGTTGTCGTAATATAGGGAGAAACGAACGTAGGGAAAATATTTCGAGGGCGTAACGAGTGTGTTCTGCTCATCGACGCGAATAAGCATTCCGAGCTCTTACAATTTTTATCTCTAAATCTATAAACCATAAATCTGTCTCTTGTTGAAAAAAAATAAAGGAGGAACGTATACATATTTTTATTTAAAGTTACGTACGGTGGATGGTTTTAGCTTCCGTTTATTTATAAAGTTACGTTCTTAACTGCGCTGCATGAATTGGGACGTGAAAGGGAACCGTTGATGCAAGAGATATCGCTCGTTATCGTTGCTCCAGTTAATACGATTGCCATGCAAGTGGCGTCATTGCGAACGTATGTATTGCACATATGAATTATGATACATGATACGCACATAGCATGATCTTCGTACCCTCTCCGTGTACGCGTATCTACACGCATATGTGTTCTATATATATGTATAACGAGAACCGGGCAGATCTAAGCCGTTGTCGCGGAAGTGTTTCTGATTTTCCTCATTTCTTCCGGCGCGGTTGTCTCGTCGTTCTAAATACGAACCACCGCGAAAAATCGTTCCTCGTACCCTTCGTATCTCTTGTGTTCACTTTGGATTTATAAAATTTTTACGTATCGCTCACAAAGTGAGTTGATTTCCTTCGAAAAAGTTACCGTCATCGCGAGAAAAGCTCCACAATCCATATTTAATCATGTGGTATAAATTCTTCGAGGTTCATCTTCCATCGGATACATAATGTGTGATTAATTTTTTTTTTCTTTTTTTTTGTATAAATATATACATATATATAGGTGTAAAATAAAGACTAAAAGACATTATTATGCGTAATACACTGCCACGAGACTACAGAAATCAATAAAAGGCTCACATACACGCGCAAATTGCGATTCTTTTCACGTGTGTCTCATGGGATTTGTAAAATCGACACGTTTATTAAAAAAAATGTTACACAACGTATACGTGCGTCAATGCAAAGTGTAATGGACACTTTAACTAAGTTAATTTATTAGTAAAATAAAATCCCTTTTTATCCCGAATCTTTTTACGAGAAATGAATTTACTCAAGTTTTTCAAGATTAAAATTCCATGTTGTTAAGGTTTTTAATCTTTCGAATTAAAGATTGAAAGATTCAACAGAATTTAAATGTTATTAAATCTTCTTTGCAATGAACCATATATCAACAAATCGACAAAGGAAAGTCAAAGTTTTATACACGGTGTGCACCTTTGTTGAACACGATATCGAAAGCTGCATCTTTCTTGTGCTTTCTGAGCAAAACGAGACGATCGCGGCCACGAAGTGGCTTAGTTAGCTCCTGAAATCCTTTAAATCCTTGGGTCCTCATAATCAAAGGATCTTACCGTCCTAGAAGGATCTTATACTTTTATAATTGAACTAACTCGAGTTCGCATAGTACGGAAAGATCCCAAATTGGCTGCAAAAAACGAAAAAGACCTACTCGTAAAAACGTGGATGAAGAAAGAGTGTAGAAATATCTCGGGGCCGTGATATATGACAAAAACAATGGCGAGACAGATTCAGACGCGTTCGTGAGATTGGAATTTTAAAGAAAAAAAAAATAAAAAAATAAAAAAAAAAGAAAAATAAAACAAAGGGAAAGAATGGAAACGACGCCATATCGCCGAACGTAAATTTTAGCAGCACTCGCAAATGTAAAATAATTATTGTGGGCGTTGTACAATATCATCATCAAGTACGGGACAATCCGAAATATATTAAAGATTAAGGAATAAAGCCGGTAAATAGTAATTAAAAGTGACCGCCGGAAAGACAATTCTGGAGAGAGAGAGAGAGAGAGAGAGAGAGAGAAGACGAAGAAAAAAATATGTCGAACAGTTAAGCAGATGTTTGAAAAAATTTAAATAACATATATATATATATATATTATACACCTATTACACATTGTAATAAATTATTATATGACGGATATTATTATATTTATGTGAGACCTTTAGCTCTCTCTGGCCTCGCGCTCTCCTAGAATGATACCTCGATTATACTTTCCGGCCGAGGGCGAGGCTACCTGTTACGTTTAACGTTTTGTTGTCAAATTGTAAATACATAACGATATACATGGAAACCTTGCACATTTGTTTCTTAGTTTTATGCACCCTTGTTCCTTCCCTTAGAAAAATTGTTTTAAGTAATTATACGCAAAATATATTATGGAAGAAATGGGAAAAGCTTTTACTTTAAAATTACATTAATTTTTATCTTTAAAAAATGTATATTGAGATTGTAAGCGCATTTTTTAATTATTAAACAAATTTTATTTTATTTGCATTAACGATATTAATAAATTTATTACGAAATGATAAAGAAAAGCCCTTCAACATTACTGAGAAAGCCCTATATCGACCGTTGATACTTCCCAACCGAAAGGATAAAGTACAAAGGGCTTTCTGAATATCCCTCAGGTAGTGATCGCACACACCTGTCTCATCTTTAGAAGGTACACGCGAAAAGAGCACGCAGATCGGAAGATGAAAATGTTAAATTCCAAATTATTATTGTACGATAACAGAAAATCAAAAGAAATATGCTATTTATTTTATGTATGCTAAGAATTTTTAGTATTTAATCTTAGTTTTACACAGCAATTTAAATATTCTTTAATAACAAAAAAAAAAGTCTTTATAATTCTTTTTAATTTTTAAAACATGATTTTGTACATATTAAAAAAAAAGATTTACTTTTTCAAAATTATGTAATTTTATTTAAATCTAAAATATGAAAAAAAGCAAAATATGAAACGCCTGCAAAATTTCTTAGCAATGAGAACTCGAATAATTAACTATATGATAATGTTGTAATTAGTTAATTAAGTCTAATTGTGATATACTGTTCTATCACTACGGTAACAACTGATATAATTATGTTATATTTTATATAATATGAAATTAATGATGCGTTTTTATGCAGCACATGCCTATGATGCAAAATACAAATTAATTTGTAATGATATTATCAAACAAAATAGGTAACTTGATATGATATCTGCTCGTTAATATGCAGAAACCTTTGTATTTTAATGAATACAGTCCACGCGCGGAGAAAATAATATCCAAAATATAAAATTGGTTGTTATCCTTTCCAGTTAAATGTGGTGGAAAAAATCTGACGTACACTTGCATTTTATGAATCTTCCTGAATTTATTTGAAAAAGCTGTTTTAATTAATAATTAAAAGCAGCTAAAGATTAAAAATATTAAAAATTAAAAATATTCTTTGCACCAACGTTGATATTGAGTCTCCTCATATTTTTTTCCCGCTCACTTTTTTATTATTCAATAAAAGTAATAAAGAATTATTTTCAGACTTTTCATTTTTTTTTTTTTTAATTCTATAAAAACAATCGCATCTCTTCTCGTTTACAAAATTATTTTGAAATAGTTTTAGTGCATTTTAATGGGAATAATTGCGGAAGAGAATCTTCTCACGCGGGAAAAATATTCATATTTGAAGAGGATTTGAGCGAGAAAACGGATAACGCGCGGATGTTCCCGGCTTATCTGCAAGACGCTGTTGTATCAATCTGGTTAGCAGATCGCCTCAAACGTCGCTCGGGGCGGACTTTTACAAGGTACGCATTCGTTATCCATTAGGGTAAATATAGCATGTGTGGTCCCGTCCCCGTTCTGCATGCGAAACCAATATTCATGCGCACGAACTATTCAACATGTGTACCCGACCGTAATTGAATTATCATCGTGTGTCCCCATAAGAGATAGTCAGCTCGTCATAACGAGCGCGCTGCGCGTCACAAGTTGTCACGCTGCACGGAATTAACATTGAGCGGATTAACGGCATTAAGCATTCCGACGTCTTATCAATTATGCTTCCCACGTCCCCGTATATCGATCTTATATTGTCTTTGCCCAGCTACTTCTCGCAAAATTTTTGCTTTATTTCCCACGTGATGTAAAAAATATTTTTCATCGTGTAAAAATACTTTTCGAATATTTTAAATTATTAAAATTTCACGCATTTTATTTATTACGTATTTATTTTTAAAAATATTCTCAAATTGTGATGATATTCAGTATTTTAAACGTTCTTGAATAGAAGATTAATTCAATTTTACGTACAATATATTAATAAATATAAATTAGTAATAAATATGATCAATGACGCTTATTTAGAATAAGATTTGAAGACTACGTGGGTAATTAAAAATAATAATAAAATAATTATAAATCAATTGCTATTATTGGAAGCTTAGGAGGATTAAACTTGAGGGATGCTTTCGTTCTCGTCCTTGTTAGAACGTGCTGGATCCCTTGGGTGTCACTTGAGTGTTAATTGGTGGTCGGGGAAAGGGCTTTCATTAGGGGTACCGCGACGGCTCGGCGGTAGAAAACGGACGAAGCCTCGAACAACGGCCGCGAAGAAGAGTGCAAGGAACAGGAAGAGGGAGGTAAGGAGAAAAAGCGCGAGAGAAAGAGAGAAAGAGAAGTAGAGTAGAAGCATTCCTGACTGGCAGCCTACCACCAATGTCTCGTTTACCATAATACAAGGCCTTCGGTGAGGCCAGTTCGTCGTTGTCCGCAAACAGTAGCGATACATCAAAAGAGTGTAAAAAGTTATGGCCTCCTCACACTTGTCATCTTAATTATTATTTCTTTAACCGGGATAGTTAATACAAACAATTTAATAGCTCTTAAAATAAAATATCTCTTCTCTTGATTAATCGTGAAATTATTTTTGTATCATCGTTAGTAAAACTTTTAATAATTTATTAAATTAATATTCTTGATAAATTATTTTGTTTTTGTAAAATAATATTTTCCCATATTTTATCGTTTACTTTTCATGCTGCCTATATGTAACAATTCTGTTCAATATTTTTTTATTGTATTTATTTGTTTATTTATTTATTTTTTCCGTATTTTAATTCTTCAGAAAATTCTTTTGACACTTCCCATTCTAATTAGCGGAAATCAAATTTTATTCGTCGAAATGATGACGGACAGTAATGCTTCCAGATTTAATACATGTCCACATTGCCTTGTCAACGATCGTTACCGGTTGATGTTCATATTATCGTAGTAAAAGGCTATCGCATTATGCTTTAGGACTCGAGGCGAGGGTGATGATGGTGCAAGAAAATTTTCAATCGGCCGTTTCGCTCGCGATCTTCACCGTAGACGCAGCAATTGTCGAGTGATCATTCACAGATGACCTATGATAACCTCAGGATCAACGTGTCACCTGAAAAGATTAGTCCTTCTGTAACGGCGTGAAATTAATTTTCTTGCCACATCATCAGAAGCTATTTGAACAACCCCTGTTTAATATTATTTTCAAAAACTTACGTAAAGAATGGAAATAAAAAAAAAAAGCCCGTTTGGAAAATCTAAATATTTAAAAGTAAAACGTAAGAATATATTAAATTTTTTTATCGTATCCAACGGAATTTAATTTTTTTAATTAATTATTAATTTTTCTACCTTTTTATATTAATGTTTTTTTTTTTTTTTTAATTATTTACACAAAACGTATTTGAGTGTTGTAAATTGAATAAGCGGGTGAGATAAGTGAACGTTGATAAACACTATAGTTCTGACTAGGGGGGGGCCACCAAAAAAGGAGCAGAGAGGACGAAGAAGTCCAGATGGCCATGTTTTCGGGTTGTGGGTCCCTTGACGGACCTCTGTCTCCCTCCCATCACGAAGGACGCGGTGCATTTCTCCCCTCTTTCTCCTCGTCCTTCTCCTACCTCTCTTTCGATCTCCGCTGTCCCTTACCATTTCAACTCTCCTGTCTTCGTTTCACTCGGCCGTGCGATCCGCACACAGCACTTCTTCTTCAGTGGCCGGTGGTACCACTCTCGGCTAGATCTCGCGCCAAGTACATCTTCCGTTCTTTCACCACCACCAAGGCAAGGACACCCGAGTAACCTTCTCGATGTAAAGTAAACTTCGCCGCGCCGGGGCCTTTGCGACCCCCCCGTTGGAGAACCACCCTGTGTCGCAACTGGTCCCGACTTTAGGCCCGCGCTAAGACTGGAAGCGCAACGTGATTGTGACTTGGTGAATTTATTTAAGTGCCTTTCAGTGTATTCTTCTGCGGGACGCGCGTGATATCAAAGCCGGTAAAATCGAGACTGGAAGAGTTTTGCCGCCAGCCTCGGTGGCAATTGTGACCAAGAGGTGCGTAAAGGCAACTGTTGAGAGTACCGGTCAACATTTTCTAATTGCTACGAAGTATAATGATCTCGCTCGTGCGCGTTAAAAAACGGAAGATGAGAAAGCGTAAAGATTACGCAGTTAAAGCGGGAATTATTCTTTGCGACCGCTAAAGACGAAACTGCTTAATGAGGTAAATCTTATCAGAGTTGTAATATCAATCGAAGGGACTAGCCGGAAGGCTTGAAAGAATTACATTTCATTATCGGCCGTTATTTCAGAAAGAAAGATTGCATTCGCATATTTAAATACAAATTATGCAAATTGTGACATAACAAACTTCAAAATAAAGCAAAAAAATTGCGAAAAAAAAAATTTAAAAAAATAATAAAAGAACCGGCGTGAAATTAAAAAAACCATAAGTCGCTGTAAAAACTGCAAACTGGGTCGTTGTAAAATTAATTACGGTAATTACTCGGCGTCTCACGGCGGAGTGTATAAACGGCTCTTTATAAATACAATGCAGCACACTTACATTAACGGACGCGCCGAAAGGGAAACGCAAAGCTAATTCGTTAGCATTTAATTAAGGTTAATTTCGATAAGAGAATTTGTCGGGTTAATAAATCTCTGTTAATTGGACGCGTTCGCTCATTCACTCGATCTCTCCTTCACGCGAATTTAGTCACGCGAATCTTCGTGGCGCGAAATCGTCCTCCCCTTAAGGATCATTCACACAGCAAGGTCGCCTCGCGACGTCCCGGCATCTCGTCAGGACATCGCTCGAGGCTTCGTGACTGTGTTTCTGTTTTGACACCCGTTTTGTATTTTCGTGATAAACGCGCTATTCATCAACGTCGCGCTGGAAAGACATCCAAGAATTTATACGCCCCCGGGGCGATCCTTAAGAAGGATTGATCGAAGGATCAGGTGTCAGCGATGCATCAGCATTATACTGTCATCGTACATTGCTTTATTTTATCCTTTAAACGGTAAATTAAGTTTCAATTTTTGGATCTAATATCCTTAGCGGGAAGTATACGGGAACGGACACCTTTAGTTCAACTAAGTAAACTATCTACAAGCGTGCGACACCTTTGCCAGCTGCTACATCAATTTAAGAACCTTTCAAACGCTCGTCGTGGAAACTAAAATATTAATTTGCGCCTAACAAATATTTGCGGAGTGTTATTGAAGATATAAGTTTAATATTTAATTATGTAAGTGATTTAGATACCTCTTTCTTTTCTTACTTTTATTTCATTAATATATTGAACCGTGCTGAGTATTATTTTTCACTTTCTCATAATTCCCTTTCGCGGGGAACACTGCGCACTCTTCGCAATATGATATTTCGCACACGTGCACTTTTGTGGTTGCTTTCAGAAACCACCGTAATTAAATGAACAAACGGCCAGACGGGATCTCACTTGGCGATAAGTTAATAAGATCGTGTGTATATGTATATATAAAAGAAAGCAATCTTACGAGCACGGAAATACAAAAGAATCTGTTAAACATGACGCGCTAAATTCGCGCACGTGACAACGGTTTGTTTAAAAATCTTTGACTAAAAAAAAAGGAAAAAAAAAAAGACTTTGAGCTTGCGCGCGTGCGGCATGTAAGACGCGCTCCGTTTTTCTTTCACTCAGCCGACACGCATTTGTCAACGTATGATCTTTGGCGTTGAATTAATGCGCGTTCTTTCAAGCCGCGCGCTATTTTCGATTCGCCACGCGCGGTTTTCTTCGCGCCGCTTCGCGCGAAGCGTGATGGATTAACCACCGGCGAATCAGGAACGAAAAAATCCTCTGACAGTTGGCGAACACGTCCGCGATAATCGATTCTGCAGGAAGCTTGCCGCCGAGCGAGTTCTGCCTCTCAGAGGCATCAAGAGTTGTGTCTAGCCGCGAAGAAAACGCGGCTGCCTCGTAACGAAGAAATGCGCGGCGCTGAATCGGTCCGGATGCGTACGTGGAAAAGGCGCGTTTCCGGTTTCCGTTTTAAAAGGGAAGTGGCCCGGGGTAATGCCAACTAGGAGAAGTGAGTGATGAATACTTTCCAAGTGATCGGCTCGATCCGAAAGGATCGTTCGCGTCTCCGATAAATCCGCGTGGACGAATTAAGACTCCCGGGATTATCCAAGGATTCGTTAAACAAAACACGGACCGGAAAACTTTTTGCTACCAATGCGAGTGAGTAAAGTTAACAATAAGACGATAAATTATTTTAAAACAGGATCTCTATTGTAATTAATCGTTTCAACTGATGATAGTTAATTCGTGAAATTTTTTTTCGACCGTGACGTCCTGATATCTCAGATTTTACTTGCGAGAGGTGAATTTTATCGCTTACGCGACGCGGCGTTTTCGCAATGGGATTAAATGTGACGAAAACATGAAAAGTAGGTCAACGATAGGAAGCTTGAAATATGCATTATTTCGTATTTGCATGATACAACTATTTAGCGCGATCGGAGCTTTAATTCGAAAATTATACGTTTAATCGGCGTCCGGCAAAGTATCAATATATAGCTATACTTTGCTGTCGCCAAACGGGACCAATAAATATTCATTAGGTACCTCCACGCCCCTCCTATGCCTTTCCACTGATCTTCCATTTGCATATCACAATCAACCTCATATCATTGTTGACTTTGAACGCCGAGATTGCGCTCGTCTGCAAACGACCGTGTGTCATTTCAGGGTCGCACTATCACACCAATCAGTTTCCACGTTTACCTGTACTCACGCGCTGTAAATTTTTTGCCAATTTTTTATCATACAAAAAGAATATTTTCGAAATAAATTTACAGCTGCGTAGGAAAAAAAAGAAATAACGAACAAATAATTATCTCGTCGCGTCGAAGATTTATTTCGAACGACATAAGCACGCCGTCGAATAATAATTATTGTTCCACTTTCATACGCGTGGAAATAAAGCATGTGAAACGGATATTTGATCTTCGCCCATACTTTTTCAAACTGTAAACGCTTTAATTCGCGCCGGATGAAATTCGAAGTGAGCATCTCAAAGTAATACGGAACTAGATACCTGCGGGCGTTAAACACCCGCAGGGCATGCGAAAGATCGAGACTTTAAAGGAGATAAGGACTTGAAACGCCGGAGAGGAGAGACAGGATAGCGTTCTTACTCGGAATCTGCGAGAATGTAATTCACTGATTTCGGTGGTACTGTTAAAACATATGGCACAACGATGCTCCGGGAATTTGATTAAAAATATTTTTAATAAAGGATTTTAAACAGCCACGATTATATTGCGACAGTAGAGTACGGCAATAAAAGTTAAAACGGTTTCTTCATATCTCGACCATATAACCAATTTGCGTCAATAATGGGCGCAAGAAGTGTTCTGCTTGGAAATCCTGCAATTCACGCTACTTCATGTAACAAGTCACACGTCGAGATAGACCACATTCGCAATATGAACGTGATTTTGCATGTAAAACGACAAATTGCACGTTTGTGACAGTTTCGATGGAATGAATTAATCATATAATTTTTTAAAGACAGCATGAAACATTTTAGACATTTTTTTCTTTTTTTTTCCCCAAGCTTATGTCAACGCATATATAAACAATTTTTAATCCGGACCTTTGAAACCATAAAACGCTCGTTCTAAGTAATAATCTTGAGTTTCATCTCAGCCAAATCCTCTTAAAATCCGGTCGCTCTCTCTTTTTCCCTTCTGAGATGGAAAAATTATGAGCCGATGAGACAAAGCGGCTCCGCTTTAATTTTTTCTCCTGTAATTAAAATAAAAAAAAAAGAATGCTGTACGCTTTAATTTTATTTAAGATTGTTACCATGTGAATATTAAAAAAAGTATAACCGTGCATTGCGACAATGTAACATTTAAACATTGCGGCACGGTGCTTTTATACGTATGTATATTTATGTCGCGCGACTGTTCGAGCAATGTGCAAACAAAATTACGAAGAACGATAACGTTAGGAAATTAACAATAGAGCGTGCTTGAAATTTTTGCAAGCATTTAATAGCTTTTAGCGAAAGACCACTATAGATATCACGTATACGTGGCTCCTTTATTACCGGCGAGGTGCTAAGACGCTTTTGTATACGTGCCCCAACTTTTTCCTGCTATTCTTTTATCGAACTGGCCAGAAAAAAAAAGTGTCCAGACCAAAGTAATCACGCGATGAAAACTTACGTCGTCGGAACGGATTTTTATAACGACGACGATCTGGGAGCTCGAAAATCACAGCTGGGTCTCGGAATCGCGAGGGAACGAGTACGGGCGTCGAACATAAGGACCATCTGTTTTGGAAGAAGAAGCCTCGAGCTCGACGAGCTCGTAAAAAAAACGTAAACATAATTCGGCGTCGAGCTCGGCGCTTCCGAGATTATCTGCGAACATTTGTTTTCTCTTTCCGCGACGAGAAGGACAGCGCGACAATTGACGATCGGCTCTATCGTCTGTCTCACTCCCTCACGCGGTCCTCTCCTTCTCTCCAACGCCCGAAATGGGTCAGTCTATTTGCGGAGTCACAAGCGCGAGGACGTGTCGCTAATCGCTCCGCGATTTCGCGAACTTTCGGCCGCGGATAGGATTACTTCGCACATAAATCAGTTTCGACGTTGTTAACTCGGTAACGAACGATCGTTTTCTGTGCTTCTCTTGTTCCAGTCGTCGTTCTTTGCGTCGTTTCGTGGCTCGGAAAAGTGCTTGTGAAGGTCAAGGTTATGGCGCGGGCGGGACGGCCTGAGCGTCTCACATGAAGCTCGTCGCGTGCGACGTTACCGACACGCTTCACTCGCCATCTCTTTCCGCGACGTTCAGCGGGTTCCGGTGACCGCCATTACCCGGACATGAGACCCGCACCTCGTCCGTCTTCTTCGTCGCGGCCGGGTATCTCGTCCCGTTCGGATCGAGTGTCTTTTGAGCAACTCTGGAAGGATAAAGTGCGCGGGGAACATTTCACGTCGCGGCCCGTGTCGTTCGTCGCTCGGCACACAATCACGACGTCGTTCACACCGCCAACGAGAACCGATCGGACAAAAGGTGACTCTCGGACCTTGATTTACATACGTCGCGGCCAGTTTCCTGTGCCGGGATCGTGGACGACTCGAGTGAGGACCCGGCGAAAGTGTCGAACGCTACGAATATCGAGACTACAAATTTATTCCATAGATGATCGTTCGTCGCGCTTCTTAGATTAAATCGGAAAAAAACGCCGCGATAATCCACCGTCATTCCTCCGGTCGTTCGTCTCCCGAGTGATAGTGTTAGTGACAGTGATTGTGATCATAAAAAAAAAGCAGAGCAGTGTAATATAGTGCCGAGTGATTTTAAGTGCCACAACGCGTCAGGATAATCCAGGATACTACCACGAAAGGAAGGAGGGAAGGAAGGAAGGAAGGAAGGAAGGAAGGATGTCGAACGCCGTCGACCGTAAATCACCCAATTGTAATTATCCTAAAGAAATTAATATAATTAATTAATGTCTGAATCTAATATCGCACGCGGAGCGACCTGAACATAACCTAAAAATAAATTGTGGTTAAATAATATTCTTAAGAAACCCATCGCGACAAGATTCTTCGTATGCGGATAAATATTTAATAATACGAAATAAAATTTTATTGCTGACGTACGGAAAAGAATGTGGAGATCGGATACGCGAGATCGAATACGCGACGATTAAAAGCTGCTGATTGATTATCACACGTGTTTCTATTCGAGATATTCGCCTCGAAAATGTTCCGCGCGCAAGAACAATGATTGAGAAACTAATTCGCGTTGAAATCGATAGTATTAATCATGGAATACAATTACGTGTTACTTGGGTACGGCGGGAGCTCTGATATCTACGCACTGCGTGGCACGAGTAATCCGACACGTGGGTAAGAAATGTGCGCCGGTCTCGCACAAGGCCACGTAAACATTACTCCCGCGCGCGGCCTTGTTTATATTTTACCTATACCCGGGCTACCGAAAAGAATATACACGCAGATTTTTACTTCGAATATTATGTCGAACATTATATTAGAATATATCGGTAACTGGCGGATACAGCAGTGATGATATTTCTCAATTATTTGCACTGCATATACAATAATTAATTTAATCGCGCCAAGCGAGAATAAACGTTAATTGTCGAGGTTTGGTTCAGTTTAAATTTTCGACGAAAAGATTTTCATAGGTGATTTAGTTTCGCAGTTGAAAAAAAAATTATGTCAATTGGGATCTTTCGAAAAACAACGAGGATTATTTATTCTAGATAATATTAAAAAAATAGACACCTGACGTAATTCAATGAAAAAAAAATTAGCCGAACGTTAGATATTGTTAAATTAATTCGCGCAATTTTTTTTTTTCTTTTTTCTTCGTTTTTTTATTTCGACCGTTTCACTTTTTTTTTTAACCTGTCGCCCCGCGATTGATCTTAACGTTCCGCACTGCGGCAAAATTCGTGATATCCACAATTCGCACAAGAGGTGATCCGCAAATCGTCTAGCATGATCACCGCGGACGATAAGAATGGCAATCGAGATGCAAATGCCAGGCTGCCGAAAACAGACAAATCACGGGCGATTCACCCTTCGGCCCCGGTGAAGAGCAGAGCGATAATTACTGCAATTGCACGAAGATAATTCCAGAGTCACGTAATCGTCGGCATTACATTGCATGTATCGTAAATGCAAATCCTGTTAAGGATCTCAGATGGGAGATTAGCCGGTAAAAACTGAGTACGCGCGGCACGCACGTGCTTGCACTTCCTGTAGAAGTTGACGGTATTGTTACTTTTAATTTAGTTACTGCAAAATCTTTATTTCGCAGAAGAAGACTACTTAGTCTGAAAGCTCATGTAACATTTTATCGCGTATAAATCGGCGCGTGGCATATATTTTATTTTAAAAAATTATTTACGTTACAAAAGAAATATTTTATTACACATTTTATTTAAATCTTTTCTTTTTATAAGATAAATATGAGAAATAAAAATGTTGCCCGGTGTTATCGTAAATGACGAACGCGCGCGTAACGCAAAGATATATATCAAGTATAAATATGACCCTAAACTGTTTCGAAGAGACGGAAATACTTCCAATAAAGAAGTCAAAATCTCCTAATGACAAGATACGACGATCGGGAAATAAATAAAGTTAGGAAATGGAAGGATTTAAGGGCATAATGGACCGAAAGCCTTCCGATTTATGTGCGTCGTGTAGGAAGTAGCGCGCTTATTTCCATCAATTACACAAACAACTTTCCTCAGCATCTCCGTTTCCCCATTTTTATGGCTTTGCCAACGGACCCTCTTCTACCTTTCCTTCCTGCAATCGCAAGGATCGTAAAACACGGCACGCAGCTACCGTTTCAAGTCCCGATCCAATGGTAGATTAGTCTCGAAGATGGAGACAACTTTAAATAATTTTAACAACGAAAAGAAAAAAAAAAAAAATCCCACCCACGGCTCTCGCACTTGGCGACGTATTTATATAAAACGACGAGGGTCTCAAAATCGAGAGTCGCACTTCCCCATCAGGGTTTTAATTAAAATACATTTAATTTAATGCAATTAAACCAAATCCGGTAAACTCTTACGAAACTTTTGCGTCTAAATGTAATTTTGTCAAAATTATACTAATTAAATCTGTACCGGCGGAGCCGCTAATTACAACGAAGTGCAACCGAGTTCTCGTAAGTCCATCTTTGAAGTTTAAGCCGTCAATGCACTTAACATGCTGTAAATAAGCGCGCACTTCCCTCCGTCCGGTTCTTATCTCGGGGCCAGAAAACGTACGGTTGGAGTACAGTTCAATCGGAGTTCAAACGAAACTTCGCCTATAATTGCAGAGCCGGCCAGAGGTTCGTATATAGGGAATGCGATCTAAGATGGTAGATTAGCCGGTAAAGAAAGCCCGGGATGTACGCGCGGGCTCGCACGCGTGTAAATATGGGGCTGGTAAATAGGCACCGGGGTCTTCTCCCCGTATCTCCCTTCGCTCGACTATCCTTGTACCAAGATGCGCGTATGTGAACCTGGCAAGTCGGGTGCCCACTACCTTGCGTTAAACTATACATATCGTTATCGTGCCCGCGCAGTTGCTCAAAGCCGCCACTGGTCCCCCCGTTTCGCGTTTGGTCTTACGTTGAAAGGCGAGCGGGAAGATCGTCTCGGTAAAACCGAGATACGGATTCTAATTTTTGTACGCCGGCGTGTCGAGGTGCGCGTTGCTCTCTTATCTGAATCCCGTCTGCGAACAATTAGATTGTTTGATTTATTATATTTAACTTCTATTAATCGAGCGGGATTTTAATTTATTAATTTTTTAACGAACGATCTTTTCTTTAAATCGTCGCGTTTTTTTTTTTTTTTATTTTATTTTTATTTTTTAATTCTTCCATCTTTATTCGCCGCGGACAAGTAGAATTTTTGTTGCAAGAAATATTTGTAACGAGCTAGTAGCCTGAGAGCATTGAAAGAGCCGACCGGAGGCAGGCGAGTAATTATTATCGGCTGCCAGGTAAATTTCGTGGCCACCTCGTGTACCTCGGCTGAATTTTTCGGTATATCCCGATGGCGTGTTTTGTTGCCTCTCGCAACCATGACCTTCCGACCCCGTTCGCTTGGTACACGATGTACTATATAATTAGAGAGTCAGAGTGGTGAGGTCCATCCCCTTCGTGCCCCTCCGCCCACCCTGCCTCTCGACTTTAAACCTGAAGTTTCCTCGTCGAGAGCGAAAGAGCGAGCGGGACGTAGAAAAAGAGAATTGGAGGCATCAGGCCTTTCTTGGCCTTCGAAATAACTAAGATTTAAGAGATCCTCAATAATATATCAATTAGAGAACGTTTTGTTTCAGTCGTGTTTGCCGGCATCTTAAATAATATTTATTTATAACTTTTTGACATTTACGGAATACTCAAACTAATTTTTAGCAAACTGCTTTTTTCTTTCTTTTTTTTTCTTTTTGTAGAATTAAAAACTAAATTATATTTATTATTAAATTTATTTTTAAATTTATTTTACGTAATAATTTGACTACTTTCAGCTTTTTAATTCCCGATTTCATTGCTTTTATAATTTACTGCTGTTCAGAATATTATCGTACGTGTATTTTCGATACGTTTAGAAGGACTTATTCGCTTAAACGCGTCGCGCTTAAATGAGTTAATGTGATTGGTAAGGGAATGATATTTAAGCGGATTCTGCGTACCGTGTTTCGACAAACTTGGCCAAAGATTTAGGGTTTTAAAGATACTGGCGATCGCAGTAGCACCTGTTGCGGCGCAGCCAATTGTCAGTTTAAAAGAAAGCGAGATCCTCTATCTTGCGTGTCATCTTACAAGCTGATATTTTCTTAACTAAATTCAATCCTTCAAGGTTCACACGACATTTGCAATAATAAAAAAAAAAAACAAGAAAAAAAGAAACTTAATAAAATTCTATGTAGTACGTTTACAATTTTATCACAGGAACATAAACGTGATTTATAAAAAAGAGAAATTAATTTTTTTTAAATGTTAATAATTCTCAACGACATATGTATTTTATTTAATCGAAACTGCAAAAAAAAGACACCAAGTGTCCGTGCCTCCGTTAACAGAAATATAAAACGCGGTGATTTTACAATAATCGGTTAAACGGCGCGCTTTAAACGAGCAAAAATGTAACATATATCTTTATTGTCGTGCAATAACAGTTTTCAACTCATTCAAATTCCAAGTACAACCGCCACGTTTATCTCCGAAATGAAGAGAGATTTATGCATGCATTAAACCGTTTGTAGTTAATGCAAATGCGACGCAAGTGGAAGCGACGTAGCATTGAGGAAAAACGCGGGAGCCGATAGTAAAAGGTGACGACTGTCGGGAACAGCGGAAACTTCGAGACACTCCGGGTACGATTTGGCTTATTTATCCCCGCGATTTTCCGAGATGTCACGTGGACAAGACGAGACCGGAGGGGGTGGGAGGAAGGGAGGGAGGGGGCGGGATAAGACACATCTCTTGCACTTTCCGCGGGCAGACCCGACGTAGCTGGAATTTTAATTAAGCTTTTCTCCCTCTGGCGAATCTCAGTTCCGGCAGAGTGTCGGATACCGCGGCTACGGAAGGAATCTACCGGGTGTCGTTGGCCCTACTCCCCATCGCGAGACCGCTCTCGAAAGTTATTCCGAATTTCCTCGATTTGGCCGAGGGCTTAATTAATGAATTAACATATTCATCCGAGAATTCTAAAAATATGTAACTCAGAGTCCGTGAAAAAGTACTTCGGTTAGTAGCTCGCCGAAAGAAACAGAGAGCGATAATTTTGACCAAGATTATAAATTTGTTTTTTTATTAATTATTTCTTTAAAGTTTTAACCGTGATAATTTTGTTTTTTTCTTTTTTTTTTTTTAATTATTTTCTGTGATTGAATTAATATGCGAATTGTCCGCGTTTAATTGCATTTGAAGAATAAGAATTGAAATTAATCAAGGGATGGACGTTTAGGCATCTTGTCATGTACACGTTGATCCGCAGAGCCGCGTAACCTGAGCAATCTCCTAATTCGCCGAGAGCGCTCCAGATGTCTACGGCCTATCATCAGAATCTCCGTGATAACGGCAAACGGCCCGCGGTGCCGGTGCCTGTGCATTATGAACACCCACAATGTGAGAGGTAACCGCAGAGCTAACGGGGTGCAATACGAGCATCACGCATGTATTATGACGGAGCAAAAAGAACATGCGCGCGAGGCGTGCTCGAAAGTGTCGGGGCGTACGTTGCGAAACATACGTACAACAACGATCGCGAATACACGTGCACACGTGCAGAATGGATAATGACGTGCCGATGTTACGTTGCTATTACTTAGCATCACCTCCCCGGTCCACGAAAATACCGATCGTTCGGCGCGCGGGATCATAGGTCACGGCGAGAGTGCCGAATGGCATTTCCGAGCTTGGCGAAAGCAGCCAAATATATTTCCGAGCGTGAGAATATTTTTTAAAAGACTGCTCTACTTCTCTAATCTTTTTTCTTTTTTTAAAAAAACGTTATAATAACTAAAAAAAAAATATTAAACGCAAAATGTGGTATTAAAATAAAAACGCGATTGCGAGGGTTTTTTTTTAAATTTTATAAAATAAATTGCTAACTTTTTTTTTTTTAAATAGCATATTAAAAAAAATAAAATAAAATTATAGTGTCTGCTATTTCTAACTGGTACGTTTAAAGTTTAAAGGAAGTAGTCCTTGCAACACACGTGAGCGAGGGGTAGACGTAATCCTTTCCTTTTTTTATCTTCTTTCGAGCAAAATGGCGTTTGGGAGAAAGAGCGGAATGATAGACGAGCCGATACGTTCCCACGCGTTCTCGCAGACGTGAGTGAGGGAGTTTGAGTCTTGCCCCCCTTTCCCCACCTCGACGCGTAGTGGGCGGTTGTGAGGGCCCTCGGGGGCCCAACTGGACCCCTAATCACAGGCTCACTCGCACTTGTACGTTGAACATACGCGTCCCTCTTAAACGCGCCGACTAAAAGCCGAGTTATATGAACGCTCTTAAATGCACGCTTGTTGAACTCTTTTACTCTCCCTTTCCTATCTATTTTATTTTTCCGAGCGCGTCCACATTCGTAGCAAAAATCTCGCACGTATTCGCAATTATCTCGCTAACTACCGATTGTTCCTTTTTTTTTCTTTCTGTTTTTTTTTCTTTTTTATCTAATTATAGTAAAAGCTTTCTGAGGTTGTTGATAAGGAGCTTATTACTTTATCTTCTCTGTTAGATTATCTCCTTTATTTGCATACGCTGCCGTTACATTATAATAATTAGTACTTAAAAATGTAATTTGAATTAAAGATGTAAACAGAGAATTTTAGAACGAGCGGAATATTCTCGGCATTATGTTGATAGCCCGTAGTCGATCAGACTATCGATGGTGCCGCGAAAATACACGATAATCGCGACGGCTGTGGTGGTTTGCGGTATCGTTATTGTGTCATTGTTGGCCGGCACTCTAAAATGGAAATGGTCGTGCTATTAAATGGTGCCATCGTCTCCTGTAATCCCCGGCAATCTACCGTAAACCCCATAAGCGACACCATTTTAGCCGATCCGCAAATACAAGACCTCTTCGTTCGACTTTCTGCGACTTCTGTTACTCAATTAATTTTTGATTTGCCGAAAATGTCAGAAACCTTTGTAACGTTATCTTTAAAAATATCTAAACATCCTACGATTTAAATCAACCTTTGACACTTTTCTCTTCTCGTCTTTTTATCTCGAAAAAATTATCTCAAAATTATCTGAAAAAAATTTCTCGAAAAATTAATCTCAAGTTTCTGTACTTTTTATCTTAATAATGACCTGTTATCAGCCAATGAAGTGTGACTGTCATCACGTCGGCGGAATAGATAATATAATACGTATGATATAATCTATGATTGGGTAACAGAACTCTAAGAACTTCCCTGTTCGATATCCCGTTCAGACAAGCGGATATCTAACACTACAAGGCACTTGAGCCGGGAAAACAACAACTTGCATCGAGTATCGGTACCTCCTTGACGAGAATATCGAAGCTATCACTATTCAAGATCGATCTTGAGGAGCGGCGAAGATCGTTTACAGAGGGATGTCTCGCGTGACCAAATGCGAACACGTCGAAGAAAGTCGCCAAGCTGTCAGAGGATGCAATCAACTGATTGATCTTCGAGCATGTTCGATAATTATAATACGATCATGATTGATGCTAGATAAACGTATAAATGCGCTTTAAACGAGCCAACATAAATCACTAAACAAATTTATTTAGAAAAAAGCGATCCAGAATAAACTTTAGTATTTACGTAATTTAATAAAAAAAAAAAACGAGACTTATGAAAATTAATTTATAAACATGCTTTTAAAATAAATCGTAAAAATTGCCGTAAATTAATTTAAAATACTTTATAAATAATGAAAAAAATTGAAATCGCACATGAAAAGTCACGATTTTATTAATTTAATTAATTGAAACAAAGAAAATGTATTCATTTAAGTGAGAGTGAATTTAATTATATTATCGTATGTCGAAAAAGAACTTTAAAATATCATTGAAAATTTCTCGTGCAAAAAATTTGCAGCTGGACGGGTCCGTCATGATTGGAGTGTAACGGAAGATGAAGCCTCGTGATAATCACGGGGACAGGAAAATCCCGAGGGACCGTTGAGGCTTCTTAGGAGGCTAATATGTGCCTGGGACGAGTCAAAAGTCAGAGCAGCGGGACTTACGGTGGCAAGTGGAGCAAGGGAGACCCCATCAGGACGAAAGGTCTTTTCCATCGACCTGAAAGTGATTTCCCCGCGGAAGTGGGTATGCTGCTGCCTGACGAGACCTACGAGGCGAGATCCTCCAGCACCCTCATCGCCGACGTGGACGAGATCGAGGCTGCCAAGGCGCTGGCGGCGCTCCGCAGGTGCGATGAGTTCCTGAAAAACTACGGCATCCGGCCCGAGTTCTTCTGCCGACATCGAGAGCGCCTGGCACTTCAGGCATGGCTGCTAGAGAGATCCAAACTCTATTCAAGTAAGTGTTTAAGAAGATCTCCATGTAGAAGTTAAGCTCTTTCACCTAAGAATTAAGTTGATTTTTCGAGATTTTCTTTCCGATCTCGGTACGTCTTGACGTCGGTAACGTATTAATTCATCGCGAAACTTTTGTTCGTAAAGTTTTACATTTTACGTGGATTTTTCTTTAATTTTTTTTGTTTTTTTTTTCTTTTGTCTATTTTTTTTTACGCTTTCTCACTGAGATTTTCGAGTTGCGTTGTATGAGGTTATTAAGACCGCCACGTTCTCTCACCGAGATCAACAACGACTGCATTATCTTAGGAAGTTGGGAAACGGAGCCACTCGTGCCGTGCTTTCGCAGATTATTCCGTCTATTTCGTTTGTTTACACGCGCGGGATAACTCTCGCCGTCGCCTCTCTTTCTCCCCGGGCGCAACTTTCCTCATGGAACTTGCTCCATTTCTCCCCTACAAATCGCATTGCGGAGCGTCTCGGGCATTATATACATACAAGGATGCGAACTGCACGCCCGCTGCCGTTCCTTGTACTCGCGTTCCGATAAAGGATGCAGCTCGTGAGCATCGCGATCTACCGAAGGATGAAGGATGACGTACAGTGTCCTCCAAAAGTACCAGTTACGCTCACATTGTAGCATATCGATATTATTCACTGACAGAAAATTTAATTCTACAAATAACAATAATAGAAATAAAACAAGTAATATTATTAATCAAATAATTAATTTCAAAGAAAAAAAAAAAAAATTAAAGAACTCGCGTACTCGCTTCTTTACACAGTTTCAATTGCAGACAATATTAATTTCACGTCGTTTATCATTTTCCGGTAGAATTATTAAATATTATTATTACACAAAATTATCGAAGGAAAGAAAAAGAGACGTTTGTTGCGTAACACTGTACACGCGGAAAGAGATGCGCCGGACGTTAATATCTATCTCGACTATCATCGAGAGTCGACAATCAGGAGGAGGAGGATCACGGTGATCCACAGGAACGAACGTTGAATAAGCCCCCTTTCAAACTATCGAAAAGTATTCTGAATACCGCGACATGTGCGCGAGCTGGCCGGTATGTATGCAGATGCAGATGCAACGAGGTATGCTCTCAGCCTTGCAGAACTGGTAGATACCCCCGCGATCGCAATAAATCAACGCGCAACCTAATTAACCGACGGACCCTATAATGGGGTTCATTATGATCGAATCACTATTAATTATATGAATGCCCTATTATGCCCGCTTTTATACTAATGGCGAATTTAATCCACAATTATTGATTAGATAAATCTCGTATAAATTGTCGCTTTTTTCCATCACTCTCTCTCTCTCTCTCCCCTTCGACTGTGTTGATAGAATGCCGTGTCGAGTTAGGTTTTGTGAATTTTGAATTTTAGGTAATCACGTAAATATGAGAAAAATTAATTAGCCCACTTAAGAATATCTAGAAATTCATAAATAAGGTCTCGTCGCGAGAGCTATAGAGCGTTATCGCTCAGTATATCTACGTAAGAACAGGAGCACGGCGGGAATTGGCGATTAATTGCTCAATACACGACCGGAGCATGTAAACCGTCGCACATATCGGTTTACAATACGCCATGACTCGATAATAGTGGTTTAATATTATAACCAGTATCATTTGATTGCGGTGACTCGCGATCTGTTTTAGTTTATAACGTTTTAGTTTATAAATTAATTTCGCGTTTCTTGATTACGTTATTAGAAAATTAACGTAATTAAATTGACACGGCCGCAAATTAAGATTTTTTTGTTTTTGTTTTTCTACCCTCGCTCTTCCCCCATCGATTTGATTCTTAAATTAACTAGCGATCGTTAACAGCGAAGTTCAGTCGTTATACTTATCCGAGGAAGGAATAAAAGGTTTTATGTTCCGCCTTAATTATAAGAAGAAACTCTTCGTTTCCGGTGGCTATTTACGATCGTCTTTCATCGCAAATGACATTGACGTACTGACAAAAATATTGTAATTAATTTTTGACTCGCGAGCGCGTTTCGTTCAATTCTCATTAAACCGTCAAAAAAAAAAAGTGCGATTCATTGATCTGTGTTACACAGACGAGTAATAATGCACATCGGAAAATCCGATTAGTGAGATATACATTGGGGAATAATCAAGGATTAAGGGATGCATTTAATGTTACGGAATTATAGAAAATTATTCGTCTATTTCGTAAAGTTGATTATATTTAATACATATATTCTGAAGCAAAACAAATAATTCAACGTTAAAAGATTTTCACGGGTAATAAGTTCCCTTGCAGAGCTTCGGGAACGAAATAAAAAATTAATAAAGAATTAATTTGCTCGTCCAATTTAAAAATAAAATTTGCAGACGAAGTTCAATATCGAGATTTTTCCTTCGTTTAAAAAAAAAAAAAAAAAAAAAAAAAGTTTGAAATTATTTTATCGGGAGGAGGTCGATACGATCTTAAATACAAAACGCACGCAGATGGTGGAAAATATTAGGAACAATTGTGACCTAATTACTCGGTTATCCATCCGCTCCGCGGGGAGACGGAGAGTGGAGGGGATGGAAATTTTATCGGGATTTATTAGCCGCGGGGAATCGACTGGGGGTTCGTAATGACCGAGGCATTACTAATGGGGCGAGGAGGAGGAAGGAGGCAAAAAAGGGCGGAACTGCCTGCCAACGTAACAACGCTGCTGATGCAAAAGCGAACAAAATGCCGTCAGGTGTTGCCCCCATAAATCACTGCGTACGTACGTACCACCTTCCTTTCGGTCCTCGTCGCGCCGCTCCGATGCATTCGATAAATAAAACATGCGGCGCGAAAAGGTCCGCAAGGTGTATCGATTGGTTCTACCAGATAAACGTTGTATAATAGCGCGCGTTATTTCTATTTTCGTGAGGATCACCTTTCTCCAACGTTTCCGCCGTTTTCGACAACGTCGCGGCGTGTTTTTCACACTTCTTAGAATTCTGCGAGACGCATCTCGCGAGATGCGTCTCGCATCTTTCAAAAATAACACGGTGCCGTGGCGTTGCTTCCTGCAAAGCGAGACTTTTACAGAATATATTTCAATTGCGTCGTTCCGCAAACGCTCACGTACTCCTGTATATTGTTCCGGAAAGAAAACATTCTTTTCCGTTTCAACCGACACTTCTCACCGAACTTATCGTTCTGGGCTGCCTCCCGGGCGCGAGGATGTCCTAATCAATCGCCGCATCGCGTGAGAAACAAGAATGCCTAGAAACTTTGGCACTACATTAATTGGCGTCGGCTAATAATGGCGCGAGAATTAGTAATTACATGCCTCGGTAATTATACGCGATCGGACTGAATTATCGTCACTTGTCCGTATGAATAAATGTGCGTGTTTCGCAACACCTGTCAGCATGCACCGTGAAGAACGACAAGCGTATCCCTCGAGAGCCGAGTTTCGAGAATCAACGAAGATTCTATCTCTCATACATCACAAACTCCGAAAGTAGGGACTCGAATTAAATAAAAAAAAATTGTGAAGGTAGAAAAAAAGCCGAGTTAGAAATTAAAAAAAAAAAAAATAAAGAACAAAAAAATAGAATAAGATTCTTCGAGCAACGTGTTCATTTTGGAATATCACATTGCGTCGCGTCTTTATTCCAATTTTGAAAGTACCAAAATGCATGAATCTATCGATCATAGGTGGCAGGTATTCAGCTCCCCTGAGAGTCTCGGTATCTTAAGTCTGCCAATTTAACTTCGTCTATGAAACCGGCGTGCCTTCTTTTTGCCGGTAACGCGGCGAGCCTTGCAAAAACTGCTCCGGGTCCTGATGCAAATTTATGTTAACAGCGCCGGCGAGTGTCTCTCTCATATATTTACAACCCCGTCGCGAATAGAAAACGGCTGCGGCGGCGGTGCCGCGCGGTGAGATCCAACGGCACACATATTTTACATATACCCGCAATTAAAATTATTATAATTGAATACGAAGCATAATTGCGAGGGTGGGGGGGGGCTTTCTAAAGAGAAACTTCCGCGGTTTATCTAATTCGACCTGCCATTATCTCGCGAGCAAACAAATTTACATGCATAAGGGACACTTACGCGCGCGCGACTGCGCGAGCGGAGACGAGAAAATCATTATCGAGGCGAGTTGAAAGAACAAGCTACGAAGCTTCTTGCGAGCGCGCGACGCGCACTGTATCGTCTTATCCTCGTCCCCTTCACTCGGTTTAATTAAATTCCCGGAGAAACGGTGGCTCTTCATCCCTTCATTACCTCCTCTCGCGGGCGCCCTTTTTTCTTTTCTTTTTTTTTTCCTTTTTTTTTTCTCGCGCCCTCGTGCCGACGCGAAGACACGCACGCACACGCACGCGCGCGTACGCATTCACTGTTCGCTTTACTAATTGACGGATGAATTAATTAGCGCGAATGATCGATCGCGCCCGCCCATCGGTGGATTTATTTCCTGTCAAGGCGTACAACGATACGGAGTGTCGATGAGAGACCGTCGGATACTTGGATACCCACGAGTAACTATAGATAATTTGCCGTGCCGACCGATAGAAAGAATAATTACGACAGTGGAACAATAACTTGAAACATTTCTGTTCATAAAAATGTGTTACACGCTCCGTAGACATGCTTAAGGGCGACATACATAAAATTAATTAATAATGCGCCTCCTCGTAAATCAGTTGCTCGCAAGCGCGCGTCGTTAAAAAACTTAATCTCCTCTGCCATCTTTCTTGCGTTGTAACTTCCTTTCTTTACCCTTTTCGCGCAAATAAATGCTCGCGAGCTACCATAAGTTTTCGCAGCGGCTGCCGTAGTTGCGAGAGAAGCACCGTGTTGCATTGCCCCGGTAAAAGTGTCTCTAAAACGGCCCGCGGCCATTGTTGCGTAGCGCAATAAAAGAGGAATCACATGTATACGGATACTTTTGCGTGGGAGAGTCGTGAAAAGTTGGCCGATCATCCTGGTTACGATAAGCCATCGCGCGTTCTGCTACCGCCGTTAACGCAATTCTTTTATTATCCACCTCTGATAGGCTTCGCGTTGTTTCTTCGAATCTTTTTATGATTCCTTCCAGACAATCTTCCAAATAAATGGCCACGTAAAGTCTCTTACTAAATTTGAAAAAAAAGTCTGCCTTTCTTTGTTCTTTTTTTTTTTTTTTTTTCCTCTTTACGTCAGTGTCCTAGTCGCCACGTGAATAATCTTCAAGTCCGCGTCACTAGGAATCATTCAGATGACTGCACCGGATCCCGCCACCCATTTATTCTACCCATAGAGCCGCATCGATGTGCGGTTATGCGAATCTCATTTTCTACTATAGCCGCCGTAGCTTCTTCTCCGGACGAGATAAGCCGTGTACCCGTGTTGGAACTTAAAGCATGCGGCCGCGTGTCGTTGGAGGAAGCGCGGGAGGCTGCAGATAAGCCTCGATGTATTCACAAGTACGTTCGTCGTAATATTAATAAACGCGGGCCATCGCCATGTCTCTCGACATAAATTCCAATCGTTTCTGTAATCGGGTGTTATGCCCGCGACAGGATAATGCGGGCGATTCTCTTTTCTTTTTTCTTCCCCAATTTATCTCACCACTATTTTTCCACTTTGTCTAACGCATAAACACTTTAATTCATTATTATCACATACCTTAAAATTTTGTCATTTTAAAAAATTTAATATATTCTGTAAAAAAAATTCTAATTTAATTTCAAATGATTATAGAATTAAATTAAGAGAATTTTGTAAATTTAAACTTTCGGAAATCTTGATATCGAAAAATTCAGGCTGGAGACCTTTAAATACCCAGAAATATGACACAGATATATTTTTAAGATAAAGAAATATAAGATTATAAATATGGCTGTGTGTGTACAATACATATATGTTATGGCGAACGATTCTTCGTATCGCGATCGGCGGTCGAGATGCGTCTCTTCGTCACCAGCGTAATCCTTAAAGATCAGCTAGACCAACAGATCAAGTTTCACAGCTTTTCAATATGTAATGGAGCGAACAAATTATATCGCGCAATGCCCGACGCGTACAAGATGGATCACTGAGATTTCCGACTTTAACCGTGCGAAGGAAACGCCGATCGCTGCATTATTTTTATTTTAATTAACTCAACATTAAGCTGAAAATTGCAACAAAATTAAAAACATATTTTTCAACTTTAATTTTTAAATATATAAGTTAAAGTTTATGTTAGGATAAAGCGTAAATTTCAAAGCCAGTTCAAAATTAACTTTTATCCTTTGTACGTACCAACTTTGTATGAAATAAAGTTGGAGAACGTAGAAAAACTTTTTGCAAAAAAATACAGAGCTGCTTTATATTAAAAAAAAAAAAAAAGTAATAAAAATTTAAATAAGAGATAATCGGGGAATTAATTTTGTTCATCAATAATGACGCGATTTTTGTGCGCATTACGTTATACCGTGGCACATTATGAATGCGCACTGCGGCACAAAAACCGGTAAATCCTTCTCGAAAAATTAGATTGATCGTTGCTACGTAAATGCTCATTTAGTAAATTAAGTTTCTATCCAATTCAATAACACGATTTTGTGCTCGCGACAAGAAAGGAAGATAAACGAAGGATGAAGGAGGACAAAAGGAGAAGTGGAGCGAGATCAGCATAATGTCTGTATCAGAAGATGATAAAAAAAAAGAGAGAAAAAAAAGAAAAAAGACAAGGATAAGACGGAAAACCTTGGGGAGAGAAAAAGACGAGAGCATTTGAAATCAAAATCTTTTGCAGAAGACGGAAACATGAGATACCTATAAGCTTCTGGAGAAGAAGAAAAGAGTAAAACGTAAGAAAGGAGATAATAAGATTTAAAAGAGTAAAAAAAAAAAAAGTTATTTGAAAGTTCGCGGATTGATTGTCTTCGTACATCTACAATCGCAAATAGTCAGATAGTTATATCTTTAATATATTTCTGAAAATTTGAGTTCCGTTTTCTTTCGACGAATTTAGTATTCGCTGGATGTTTTGACTTTCAGAAATATCCAGGTTTAAAATTCTCACGATCTTAAGTACAAAAGATTCTCCCGAATATTTTTCCTTTGCTGATTGTATGGGACACTGCGAACGGCGAATCAGAAATGAGGAGAAAGAAAGAAAAAAAAGAGAAAAAAAAGGAAAAAAGAAGATAAAAACGTATCTGGTCCAGTGTCAGTCTCTGACGGATGGGTCTACGAGCTTCCCCAAGGCCTCACGAATCTGCAACGAATCTGTAGTCCTTTCATCTCATCCATTTCAACGCAATGTGAACGTGAATTCTAACTGTTGAATTTTTACAATTTCGCTCAATTTTCCGCGACACATTTTATTCCATGCAAAGGCAGATAATCTGATTGATATTAACTTTAAATTACCGCAACAATTACATTTTATTATTTTGATATCAATGCATTGTTTAATACTGCATTAAAGCATCGAATTTTAAATACGTGCGCAAACTTTTTGGAGATTTAAACAACTGATATTATATTAAAAAATTTAATTATTTTAAAAGTCACAAGAGAAAATGTTTTATATAAATTCGTCTCTTATTCTTATGTTTTTAGATTTCACGGAAAATTAATTGCTTTTTATATAAATATTAAATTTTGCCTCGCACGTACGTTCGTCAGTGCATTTCGATTTTGAATCTCAGGATAACTCTTCGGATCGGTAATAAATCGCTCGGGCGGGAAGCATATTTTCCAAGACCGTAATTCAAAGATCGGTATAGTATCAAACGAAGCAGTCACGATCTTCGGATCGTTTCGCCAGATCGTGCTAGCAGTCCTACGAGTCTGTTGAAGACATATCGTCTTCTGCTTTATCGACACAAAGTTAGCACGAATCGAACCTGCGAAAGGCCCCGCGGGTCTTGTTTTTCATTCGAGTCCATCTCGTTCACATCGAAACCGGTTTTCTACAGATAGATTTGAATTTCGCTGCAAAGAACGAATCCTCTTTCTGCTCCGGCCGAGAGCTATGCCTTAAATCGATTCACTCAAGATATTCAACACATACATTTCTCTATCGCGGTCGAGATTTAACGTCTTCACATTTTTTTTATATCTCATAACAGTTACGTTTTAATAATTATAGAATTTCAAGTACATTCTCACAAAATTAATTTTTTTTTTTAATTATAAAATAGAATAATATTACATATTAATAACTCTTATCTATTTTTTAAACTCAATTCATGAAACCGTAATATAACATAAACGCTCAACATAATTCTATTATATTATACTAAAAGATTACAAGTTTTACATTTAAATCATAAAACATTACGTGGTGTTATATAACGTCCCCTATTAACTTCCAACAATAGATAACATTCCGAAGCATAAATTAAGGAGCAAATTATTACATTTTTTTTTTTTAATCTAAAAATTTCGACGTTTGTATTTAATCAGCGATCGCCGATTCTTTTACCGTTTTCGCAACAGTAATGAAGTAAACGAAGTTAACTTCTCGCATACTCGTCGATAGCGAGCGCATTCGGTGGTAGGGATCTACTCGTAGTGGTCGTCGGCCCCTGTCAGGGCCTTCCTCCCTCCGTGTTACAGCTCGCGGAGGCCTTTCCTCCGCTTGCATCACGGCCGAGTGGGGAGAAACAGGCTCACCTGTGCAAGAAATGGAGGGGCTAGAAGATAAGGTGCAGGCGAAGGTAGAGGAGAGGAGAGGAGATAGAGTGAGAAAGTTCTCTCACGACGACGACGATATTGCATTGTTTACGACGGGGTTAGCCCGCCGCGCCATGTTGGATTCCTTTCGCGGCAGTAGATCAAAATTATAAGGCGGAACCCGCTTCAGAACATCCGCCCGGGATCCCCCTTGAGTGTGCCACGAATCTTCCCTATTCGGTTTTCTCTCTTTACGCCGCGGCGACGAAAAAGGGAGCAAGGGCGCTTCGAGAATGCCGCGAAGATCGATCGCTCCGTTTGTCCTCTCTCTTTTTCGGCCGCCCAAGCAAACGAGCGCCTTCCTCGGGCTCGTGTCTCTTCTGAGCCACCCTGGCTGGTGCCTTGCGAGCAGCCATTCATTGGGTAGATAGGTCAGGTGACATGTATCGCGTGTCGTGCTCATCGAGCAGCTCAATGGCTGCTTGTCAGTGGATGAACGCTCGCCAGCAACAAGTGACTTGAATGTGGATATAGGAGAGATACCTGTTCTTTAAACAGATGTCTCAAGTTTATGCTGAGAGGAACCAATGATATACACGCGCTTGGAAGATTTAAACTGAATCGCGCGCACACAGACGTGCGCCCCGGAATCAAATCACGCACGCATATACACGTCCCCGCGATCGCCATATATATTACATATTAAAAGTCTTCTTCAATAATTTCCCGAAGCGATATCTTCTTGAGTCACAAATAAATCGTTACTGCCGTTTTATTACAGCCATTCGCTAACAGTAATTAGTCTAAAAATTAATAAATGGCATCAGATATTTGTCAAGCAATTAATTATTTACATTTTATTTACGAGATTAGATCGCAATCAAATTGTTTGTAATTTTTCTTTTTTTTTTCCATGATTTTCTGAAATTTTAGTTTTAAAATTTCTTTGTTAATTAGCGAACAATTATATGTAGATAACCCTCGTTGCTCTGAAATTTCACGTAAAATTTGCTTCACGGTGTCCAATTCCCGTTCGAAGTTTTCATCGGGTAGATCAACAAGGCGCATAATAAACCGCAGTGAGTCGTGGAGGTCGAGAGAGCTGCCTAAGGTGAGTCTAGGGCCGCAGTCATTTTTCCACCAGCCTCGCGGAGCGGCGGTCCAGTCGAAGACCAGTCCTCTCCTCTCTCTCTCTCCTCTTTACCTCCCACCTCGCTCCGACTCCATTCGGTAGATATCCTGGACCCCGGCATGTCCGTGGTGCCTTCCACCTAACTACCTGAGGACTAGCGAACTCCGCGCTCTTACCTGTCGGAGTTATGGCGAAGGTGCGTTAGGAGAAATAAGGCCCAGAAGGTGGGTCTCAGGCAACAATGACGCCCAGTTGAACGCGACGGCTCGGCACTCTCCGCATGTCGAAAAGTGCACGGGACCGTTCGACAAAGTTTACAATCCCAACAAATCGTGCCAATGCCATCTCGTCGGTCCAGATTGATCGATTGACTCGGCGGGGATCTGGTTATCGGTAACATGCACGGTTATCGCGATATTCTCCGGTGTGTTGAGAAATAACTCCGCGACGTTCGAAGCTTCTCAAGCATTTTTAATTTTCGAACTTTAGTGCACAACGATCGAATAATTGTAAAGTTTTACAGTGCGATGTGATTGAGTGCTTTCATCCTTTTTTTTTTATTTTTTTATTTTTCTTTTTTTTTTTTTTTTATTTGGATAAATTACACGGTGGAAGATGTGTGAGTGCGGTGACGAATGCTCCGAGGATACGAAGACGCGGGAATTCCGAGATGCTCTATCTCGTTAGACCCTCGCAAAAACGTTAGATTAGACAGAAAATCTAGGGGGACGTCTTAGCGAGGAAAATTCTGGGCGAGATTAAGACTCGAACACCTGAAATGGCTACCCTCGGTCTCTCCAAAGTCTTCATATTGGACAAGTATTTTACCGAGCTGCAGAAGTTCTGGGAGACCGAGAAGAAACTGCAAGGTATAAAATTGCGAATGCTGTGACAGCATCCTTAAGTTGATCTTTACAGTCCCAAATATTTTTCTCGACTGCTAAAGCTTTTAGCTGTGAAATTCCAAAATTAACGTCTCATATACTCAAAATTCTATTTCTATTTTTATATTTGTAATATTTGCATTAACATATTTAAGTTTTACATACTTCATAATTAAAAAAAATCCCTTTTAGGAAACGCGTAAAAAAAATTTTATCTATTCTTTTTTACAGTGATTAAAAATTTTAATTATTTTATTTCGTAAATTGCAACAATCACGATTAGTCGATATATATATTTTTTTATTTAGTAACGAAGACTTATAAAATAAACCGTTAGACTTCAACAACGCAGTAGGCTCCAAAACACTTAATACGGTTCTAGTGAAAATGAAGAACTGCGGTGATCATTCTAAAAGTTGTCTACGCTTTACAGTTAAAGTAATATAATTTCTTTACATCCTCGCTGTTCCCTTCTTGATTACCTTCCAGCATTCTTAACTGTATTTAGAGATTGAGATCTTTCGAAAAAAAAAAGAAAAAGAAATTTATGGAACGTCCGAAACTAAATATTTTTATCGTACACGATTCTTCGAACGTATCTTATTTCCGAAGTCTACCTTAAATCCGAACAGCATGTTTGTTTTAAATCGTTTCATGCGTAGTTAAACATCAGCGATGATCTACATTGCGAATTTACATTGCAAATGTATGTGTAACTTTTTAGACTCCGACACGATACTAAATATGTTAAAAAGAGTTTCGGGGGGGGCGGAGGGGGGGGAAGAAATGGAGAAGTCACGAGATCAAGATAACTTTTTTACTCGATTGTTTTCCAACTCAGAAGTGTCATTATTCTGCAGTCTGAAACATTCTTACAGCTATTGTTTCATTATAGCGCGTCCTTCACAATTACGGGCTTCTCGAGTAATTAGGTGGAAGGAGTGGGAAGATGAGATACAATTAAAATACCTTCTACCTCTTTGCCATTATTAACTTCTTCGAGCAAGAAAAATTGCGTAAAACTGATAAATAATTTAATTGTACACGCTGAACATAATACGATTATAATTATTAATTTAACTTATTAATCGTATTATAAAGTGTCATTCTAATTAAAAAAAAAAAAAATCTAATACGCATTAAAAAAATTCTTATTCATCCAAAACTTATTTAAAAGTCTTCATAATTTTAAAATGAAATTATAATATAGAGTACGAAAATTTTTACAATTTTTTTATTTGTGAATAATTACGTGAACGTTGTAAGAAGAAAGGCAAGGCCTTCTTATTAGACTGGCAATAACGAAGGATAGATCTTTCTACGTTGAGATTTATACAGGGCAATGGCCTAAACTGGTGCCTCCAGCTGCAGCTGCTTCTATGTGCTGCAAGCGCACGTGCATGAAAAGCATGAAAGTGACATGGATACTCGTATAAATCAAACCGTGTTGCACATTCGCATTTATGAGTGTTCTTTTTAAGGGATTTGTAAAGGAAGCAAAGCAATATAGGCGTACTTCGTAATTAATTAAAAAAAAAATCAACATATTACTTCTAAAAAATACGTTATACCTTGCGCGCATCAAAAATAAAAATAAAAGAAAAGGGGATAACGCTGACAAATTAATTAAATTCGATGAAACTTATTCGATAGAACTCGGCGGAGAGATTAAATGCAGGCTGGATATATCTTTCGCGTATACAATTTATGTATATCCTAGATAGGACTTCTTGTTTTGATAATGTTCAAGATCGTTACGTTTATTGCCACTTCGTGGAGTTACATTTGCAAAGTTTCGCGGCGAATTGGCATCGTGGGAAATTACCATTTTATCAAGACTCAACACGTGGATCTGACAGTCACTTATTTATTTCATATATTTCGTAACATCCCCGCGTTTCGCGAAAACGTCATTTAGAACAACTTTTGTGTATCGCACGATAATTTACGCTTATCCGCCACGGTAATTATGCGGGGTAATTAATTGTGGAGAAGTTAATACTGTTAAGACAAGGCAAATAAAATCCTTTTACGATTCAATCAAAAGGTTTATCGCGAAAATGACGAGGAGCTCCTCCGCGAGTTGCCTAAAACGGAAAGAGCTATCCGGCCGGAATTTATAAATGGATCGCGCGTTAAGATAAGCCCGCGCGTCTAATTACGAATTAAGTTTCGACATACGTGCGGGCGTCGCCATTAATTTCACCGCAATTCGGTAATCTGCACGTACAGGAGAGGAATGTGGAATACCTACGCGATTAATTCAGCCCTTTCGTTATCTCCTCGCCTATGTCTAAGTATAACGGCACGCTTAAAGTATAATACTCACTTTGTTTCCCCCCTCTCTCTTCTAATCTCATCGCTATTTTTTTAATTTACTCCAGCTTCTGCTTTCTATTTTTTTTTAATAATTTTCTTTTTTCAAAGCTTAAAATATAGGGATATAAATACTTGCACTCTCACTTGAATTTCATAAATCTTTATAGCCATTTAAAGCTTTTTTTTTTATCTAATTCATTCATAATCTTCTAATAATAATCATCTAGCCTTTGAAATACTGCGAATACACAAGTCAGATTGTGAGATACAAAGGCTCGTAGGTTAAAGGGAACCAAGGAAATAAAATCAAAAGAAATCGCGAATCCCCAAGGATAAGAGGAGAGATAAATTAATATTTGAGAGGCCGGCAACGATATAAGTCGGTGAGGCATTAGTTGAAAGAGTTAGGACGAACGAAGTGTAGGCGGTGCCGTGAAAAGGATAAGACTAAAAAGAACCTGTTTTCTTCTCGAAGGAGCGTTCAGCTTCCGAAGGTACCTGCGTAGTTTAATCCCCGCGGAGTAGGACCTGTTCGGTTACAAGGCTGGAAATTCAGGAAAATATTGTTTTTATTGTTCTGGCCATTCCCGTTATTGTTTATCGCTATTATTATTTATTGTGAAAATAAACATTTGCGTTAAAAAAAAAAAAAAAAAAAAAAGGAAGGAGAAAAACCAATAAAAAGATTTTATTCTTTAAAGTTATTTTAAAATATATTTTATCAAAACAGTAAAAACCTATGAATAACAGCTTCTATTTTTATATCTCCCATTACTGTGTTTTTAGTCTTTTTTCCCCCTCTTTGCTCCCCCCCTTTCCCCCCGTGAATTTCTGTTACTTTTCTGCAGAAACGATTTATCGTGCCATTGATTACTTTTATCATGTACAAAAAACAATATAAACACTGCAAAAATTTTTTTAGTTAGTACAATTTATCGTAGCATATATTCCCGGGGCGGCCATAATGGCCACCTTTGAATCGATGCGTCGGCTGTTCCACATGGTCTAACATCGATTAACATTATTGCAGACGGCACAAAAGCTCCAGAGACGAAAATGATTTCACATCGAATCGGCTCTCGCGCAAGAACGGAGCATAAATAAAGCGTCGCACGCGTTAAACAACTTACTTCGCGGTTCTGTAAGAGAGAACCGGTTATGTAACTAATCTCGTATCCGGAAGTCGGTATGGAACAACGAGGCCAGTTGCCCGGTACAAACCGAGTACCGGGTATCGAGTGTCATCTGAGAGAACTTGGTATCTATGAAAAAAAAAAAGAAAAAGAAAAGAAAGAAGTAGAGAAACGCGTCCTAACAGAATACTCCGATCAAAGAACCACTTTCGATCGCACTTAGAATTAACAATCAAGTAAATTCAAAGATTGTCAATTAAAAATATAATTTTATAGATGGTTCTTCGTTCATCTCAATGCTGCTTTCATTGGTCAGCTGAACCGATTTATCTACGTATTGAAAAATTTATTATATACGTAAAAAATACATTTATGCGTATTACGCGTATTATTATATTCACGTAACACTAAGTTTTCAGTCTCATTAACTACACCATTAACTCTGTGGAGATTGCTAAAACTAGTTCACGGCTTTATAAATAATTCCATTTCGCAGTTCATAGCTTTATGAATAATTCCACTTCGATGTTCATGACTTTGGGAATTATTCTATTCGCCTGCAGTGCAAGTGATTTAAAATAATATTAACAGAATTTTTGTACATATTTTACAATTAACAATTTAAAGGGATGAAAAATGTATACGCGCGTGATTTAATTATTTTGCCTATCTGGCTTTTTTTTTCTTTTTTTTTTTTTTTTTAATGGAACATTCTATCTTCCCAAGTCGTTGACTTCGAAGATATTTCTCATTGAGACAATACCTTGGCGAGGTCATATTCAACGACCACAACATTGGTCAGTCGCCTAGTACGTGACGACACAATCGACTGCAACAGAGCCTGGCCTCTCTTAGGTGACGGAGAGAAATCTCGGAGGCCATCGAGAGCGTAGCCCTCCTCCATTTCCACTTATCCGCTATTGTATCTTAGATTAACGGTACCCGGAAACCTGTGCACGACTTGAGCGAACGCGCATACGCGTGACGGATAAAAACGATAATAAGAAGTAAACTCGAGAAGGAGAACATCGCGGAGAGATTAGAAAAAAAAAAAAAAAATTTAAGTGAAAATTACATTTTACAACTTTTCTACACCATATCTTTAAATATGTAATTCTTCTAAAAATTTTGTCTTTGATTATTCCGATCTCTGCAGTCTTCTGAAGTTTAATTATTAATTAAAACATTAAGCCTTATTAAGTAAAGTCTAGTTTAACACAAATTATTAAAGAAAAAAAGAGATAAATAAATAAAAATCGACTAAGACAGTAAAGACTTCTAGATGTGAAAAGCATTTCTCTGTAATAATCTTCCGTATTTTTAGAATTTCACATTATGTTCCAATTATGAAGCGGAGGGAGGGGGGAGAAGGGTGGCGGTAATGTCTCAAAGTGCCGCATTAAATTACATTGGTATCATCGTATCTCAAAGAAGTTTTCTGTTTGCTTCTTGAAGATGCTTCCTCATCGAACGAAGCGGTGCACCTACAGCAGCGTTTGCGAAGCCTCAGCACGGAACTGGTGACCCTGAGGAACCGGCTGCATGTAAGCCAGCCGGCGAACGCATCAGGGCCGACGGGCGGCACAACTGGACCCTTATCGAAGAGCCCGGAAAAAGGTGGAGGGCCTGCGTCGCCAGCACCCGCCGTACCCCCGAGGACCACCCTACCGCCCGGCGGCACGGTGTCCCATGGAATCGGCCATCCCGCCGGTCACACGTTGACAGCATCCGTGATTGTTCACCCGCACGTCAATCATGCCGGCACGAACACGCTCAACCATAACTCGACCGCGACGAATAATTTAATATCTGGTGAGTGCACCGACATCTGTTACGCATTAGGATTTTACGGGAGGCAATCTGTTGCGCGAGACCCTCCCCCTCCCCTCCCGATACGTGAAAATTTTTAATTATCTAACGGAGTCCCCGACTGCATCGTTCGTTTAATGAACGCATGCTCTATCTGCCAATTAACTGTATTGCTGTGAGATATGCTTTTTATTTAATTATATTTTATGTGTTCAGATCTGGACTCTTCGAAGCGTCACAATGGAGTACCTGACGACGGGATAGTGTCCTGCGTGACGGCATTGGGGTGTCTTCGGTCACCGCCGATCTCCAGCATTATTGCTGACGTGAAAAACGCGAAAAGCAATCAAAGCCAGCATCGATGTCTCTCGAAAGCCAACGCGTCTTCGCCCGGCCCTGCGACTTCCACACCCTTCGACGACCTCATTCATCTACCTGGACCTCTTACAGAAGACGCGGTACTTAAATGTCTTCAGGCTCGCTTCTGCGCCAAGCAATATCACGTAAGATCAATGCTTCTATTAAAAATAGCCATGTAAGAGTAGACATATTCTGAAGCTACGAAAACCGTCGAATCCCTTCAAGAGAAAATTTAATTGCAAAATAAGATAAATAAGAGCAAAGAAATTTAATCACTTAACAGAATATTATCGTTAAATAAATTGCAGAAAAAAAAAAATTAATGAAATAGAAATTTCGTGATAAATGTAGCAAAAATGAGAACACTATATTAGGCCGTAAATCATAAGAAATGTTTCTATCCCGGTAACTTTAGAATCTAAATGTTCAAAGGGAGATCCCGATTCATTGAATCGTATATATACACACATGTACACACGTGTATGCGTGCACAAACACAACTTGACGTAATTGTGCCGGAATGGAATGCAAAGAGGCGGTCTCGAATCATATTTGTAAGTACCTGAAGAGCCGTGTCGGTGTGTTGGTGCTCGCAATAACGCAACACGCGGCCCGATACACCGCCATTAAGAATTCACCCTGTCTCTCGACTGGTTCGTGCATGCTACCCCGCCACAAGAAACCCACGCACAGGTGGCACGCACGCTCGCATTCCGATGATGTGATCGGTCAGACCGGCTTTAATTTTCATATTTTCTCTACTACGTTATATGATTGATCAGGCTGCTCGTCGGCCGCGATATTTTCAAATTACTCCTCCAAATAAATATCTTCAATTTTTCAATTTAAAGTAAAGAAAATATTTACGTTGCTATTTAAAATGTCATAATTACAAATATAAACGATGTTTAAGTTAAATTCGTTAATTAATATCATAGATATAAATTTGGAGTATTGTATAATATTTTTTTTTTTTTTTTTTTATTTTAGTAAATTTAAATATTCAATTTCTGCAGTAAATAAACTGCCACGCGCTCGAAAACCACAATATCTCGGTCTCATATGTCGTTCATCGTGATGAACGATGGCTTTGTACACCAGGCTATCGACTTTTTATGCGAAATGCTCGGTTTCTTTGATACTATTCCTCGTTTAGGCGATTTACTGAAAAACTCTTGATTTCTTCCTGATCTCGGCCCTAAGCGGGCAACCGAAGGACCTTTTTTCTCGTCCGTTGCGGTTGATTCGATACCTTATTCAATTGCAAAAAATCTCGCACACATATGCACGTATACACGTACAGGTTAATTATGTACCGTAAATTCTTCATGCAGCTAATCAAACGTGATCTTGAACGTTTAAATAGAACTCAAGAAACTCCTCGATCAACTGAATATTTTATCAGATTTTCCTTAACTTTATAATAGAAATTATTCAAGATTGAAATAAATTATTAATAAGATTATTGATAAAAAAAAAAATAATTTATTACTCGAGTATAACTCGGAGATGTAATATAAAATAATCTATCGAAAGAAATTGTTACGCGATAAATTTATTAAATAACCGGAAATATTATTTCAGACGAATGTGGGTCCTATATTGGTTTGCGTGAATCCTTATACAGACATCGGGAATCCGTTAACATTAACAAGCACCAGGTCGGTGCCATTGGCACCTCAGCTGAACAAGGTCGTCCAAGAAGCCGTAAGACAACAATCGGAGACCGGGTATCCCCAGGCGATTATTCTTTCCGGTAAGACTCTTAACAAACTCCATCCGCTTTCGTTTTTCGAGAGTGAAGATTTCTGGAACTTCCTCTGCAGGGACAAGCGGTTCCGGAAAAACGTACGCCTCGATGCTATTACTTAGGCAACTCTTCGACGTCGCCGGCGGCGGACCGGAAACGGACGCTTTCAAACATCTAGCGGCAGCCTTCACGGTCCTCAGATCCTTGGGCTCAGCGAAAACCGCCACAAACTCGGAGAGTTCAAGGATAGTAAGTAGTCCGCTTCGAAATGTATGAGATAGAAGAAGATAAAACGGAAAAGAAGAACGAAAGAGAAATAAGATTACGAAAAGAAAGTTTATAGACGCAATATCAATATTAAATTTAGAAGTATTGCGAACAATAACGTGTGGTGGAAAGTAGTAAGTGGAAAAAATAATAACAAAACATGATATTTAGTAAAAGTTAGTGATATGAATATCGTAATTATTTTATTTTATTTTTAGGGCCATTTTATCGAGGTACAAGTGACGGATGGTGCTCTATATAGAACAAAAATTCACTGTTACTTCCTGGACCAGACACGTGTAATCAGACCGTTACCGGACGAGAAAAACTATCATATATTTTATCAGATGTTAGCCGGATTGTCTCACGAAGAGCGAGGTAACGCAATTAATTATAATAATATTATTACAAGTAGAAACGGGGAAGAACAATTTGTTAAGAAATACATTACCTTAATAACTTTGCAGTTAAATTAAACCTGGAGGGATACAATCTCAAAAATCTGAGGTATCTCCAACACGGCGATACACGGCAAGACGAAGCGGAGGATGCAAATCGATTTCAAGCTTGGAAAGCTTGTTTAGGTACGCGATTAAATGCGGCGAAAATAATGTGAATAATTTATTCCTATAATATTTAATAAATCCGCAAGCAAAACTTTTTGTAATACTATTAGCTTCTTTTGCTTTTTTTAATTTTTTTTTCTTTTTTATTTCTAGCGTTGATTAAACCTTTTTGTAACGAAAATCATCAGATTTCGTTACATTTAATTCTCAATTTTCTGTTTTTCCCCAGGCGTTTTAGGCATTCCATTTTTGGACGTCGTAAGAGTGCTGGCAGCGGTGCTCATCCTCGGGAACGTCGGTTTCACAGATGGTCCTGGTGTGGAAGTGGGCGTAATTGGTGAGAACGAATTATCCTCCGTAGCTACACTCCTGGGAGTTCCTCCGCTAGCCTTGTTACGAGGACTCACCTCCAGGACTCACAATGCGCGCGGCCAGCTCGTTAAATCCGTCTGCGATGCCAACATGGTATTGTTATCAGACTTTCTTTATGAGATGAAACAGCGATGAGTAACGGTCCAGCTTGTTGCGAATTAACATTTACGGATCGAAATATTCTTTGTTGGAATGGCGCGCCACTTATTTTAACTTGCAATATTCTAGATTGTGTATAATCAATATGTTCAGTTATAAACTATTGTAATTTTATCAAGCAGATAAATTTTTAGCGTAAATTATTGACTGTTGAATCTAAATATTAATTTTCTCGTAATTATTTTGAATGATTTATTGTATTTTAACTTAGTATTTAAATATTTTGAATTTTAAATAAGAATATTAATTTTTTTTTATTTTGGTAATTTTATCGCTAACATTATCGAACATTATTTTGTATTAATAATACAACTTGATAAATAAAATCATGTTATTAAGTGTTCGTTTATTACGTTTGCAGTCTAACATGACCAGGGATTCGCTAGCAAAAGCGCTTTATTGTCGTACTGTGGCCACGATAGTTAGACGAGCCAACAGCTTGAAGAGACTTGGTTCTACTCTCGGCACTCTTTCATCAGATTCCAATGAATCAGTTCATAATCAAGCAGATGTCACTAGCCAGCACGCTTCCACTATTGGCAGCTCAGCAGGTCTTTATTATTACAGCTAGATCTTAATTATATCTTAATTATTTATTGTTAATGTAATATAATAATATTATAATCTCCTTTTAAAGGTTCAAATTTGGTTAAATATTCTGTACTCTTCTCAATACCGTATCAGAACCGCGATATAAGCGCATCTGCTTCTTCTTAATGCGATACAAAAAGTAAAGTGAGGGATTTTTCAGGAGGAACGGGATCCAGAAGCATGACCGCCTTGAATAACGCCGTGCGACACGCCACGGACGGCTTCATCGGTATCCTGGACATGTTCGGGTTTGAGGATCCTAAGCCGAGCCAGCTAGAGCACCTCTGCATCAATCTTTGCGCGGAGACGATGCAGCACTTCTACAACACTCACATATTCAAGAGCTCCATCGAGAGTTGCCGCGACGAAGGCATCCGGTGCGACGTCGAAGTTGACTATGTCGACAACGTGCCATGCATTGATCTCATTTCTTCCTTGGTAAGCTCTTTGTATCGAAGACAACAACCCAACAAAATCGCTGCTTAGTCAAATATGATATTTCTCAAATAAATTCGTTCGTTAATATATGAATAATTATATCCTTTTAAGTTTTTATTGTAATTTTTTAATATTTTATTCATGCAAATTGAAAATAGATTGACGTTACTAAATAAATAAGAAACGTCAAGTTTTATAAGTTCTCATATTTTAAATCTATTAATGTTACATTACAATAATATTACTTTTTTACTTTAATCGCTAAGAATCTTTGTTATTAAAGATGCAATTAATTTATGTGTTAATTATATTTTAATTAGACGTGTTTAATTTGTAGCGTACCGGATTACTAAGTATGTTAGACGTGGAAGGTTCTATACACGGAACTGCGGAAAGTTACGTTGCCAAAGTGAAGGTACAACACAAGCAGAATCCCCGGTTATTCGAGCCAAGGATCGTCGATTGTAGATCATTTGGTATTCAACATTTTGCGGGAAGAGTCACCTACGACACCTCAGATTTTTTGGGTAAATAAGAGCTCTCTGACTACGTTTCATGAAAATTCGAGAATATTGTAAAATATATGTGCATAATTATTTAATAATTATAATATAATAATAATTGAGCGAAGTTTGATCTTATTCTTTGTTACGATTTCAAAATTAGTAATTTTATCGCTTTATTTTTCAAGATACAAACAAGGACGTTGTTCCCGACGATTTGGTGGCGGTATTCTACAAACATACCTGCAGCTTCGGCTTTGCCACTCATTTATTTGGCAGCGAATTAAAAGCTTTATATGCGAGCGATACCGTGCCGAGAGGCGTCAGTTTCCGAATATCGCCAACTTCCCATACTGATCTGTAAGTATCCGATGCCACAAAATATTATAAAAATTATAATACATATGATAAACGTTATCAGCCTTTTGACAGATATATTATAAATTGATTAAATAATGTCGCAGCTTCTGTAACAAGCATCGAATTTGCTGTGTAATATTAAAAACGACAAATATGCAAATAGACCGCAAACATTTTTCTCCGCAGTTTGAACGGGGACGAGCCAATATCGACGTTGACACAGGACTTTCATACGAGGTTAGATAATCTCCTGAGGACTCTTGTCCACGCTAGACCGCACTTCGTCAGATGCATCCGTAGTAATAGCACCGAGACGCCGATGCACCTCGACAGGGGAGTTACAATGCGCCAGATACGCTCGTTGCAGGTTCTAGAAACAGTAAATCTCATGGCGGGAGGTAAGACAGTAGAACGTTACTTTAATTATTAAATTTTAATTACAAAATTCTAATTTTTGTTAAGAAAATCTCTATTTATATAGCAATAAATTTCTTATTGCCGTAAATAAATTAAAAATAAATAAAAATGTATTACGCACAATAACAAATATGTAAGTCGGATTGAAATTAATTACGACAGAATTTCTGATTTAATATTTATGATGGTTTATGTAGGATACCCGCACAGAATGCGATTTAAAGCCTTCAATGCGAGATATAGGCTGATCGCGCCTTTCAAACAACTGCGTCGCGCCGAGGAGCAGGCTGTCGAGGACACAAAATTGATTTTGCAAAATGCACAGCAGCTAAAGAGTAAGTTCGGCGCCAGCACTAGCTGGGCTGTCGGCAAGCGGCATATTTTCCTCAGCGAGGGTATCAGGCAGCAGCTTGAAAACTTGCGGGCGGAAACGCGAAGGAAAGCTGCCACAGCAATACAGGCAAGCATACATTTTTTTCTAATACTTTCACTATTTTTCTTTTGTATTTTTTATACACTTTTTTATACGTTCAATAAAAAAATTATTTTTCACACTTTACTCAGTAATATTTGCGGCCAAAGTGCGATGGAGTTATTTAGAAGGAAAAACGCGACTTCATATCACATCCGTTTTAATTTTATTTCCAGGCTACGTGGAGAGGATGGCACGTACGGAAAAGATGGCCTTTGAGAAGGACAACCCTAGGAGTAACATCTGGCATTGGTCAGAAGAAACCTCAACAACCACCTACTGGAACCAATACCGGAACCGTTCAGAGGAATGTCACTGCCGGTACAGGAACTGGAACTGGCACTCGTCCAAGACCGCAACCAATCGCTGGCACACCTCCGCCCGATCCTTCGGAGAAATGCGCCGATCAAAAGATGATCCAACAAACTTGTACACTTTTTGGATTGGATTTGGTAAGCATTTGCATAACACGTTTTTTTACAAAGCAAAATATATAAAGCTCAAAGAAATATAAAAAGGAAATAACAAATAATAAAAAAGTATAAGAAATTAATTTATAATAAAAGAACAAAATTTTAATTCTCCACTTTACATTTTTCGAGCTAGACATTATAGTAGTAGTAGTAGTGCTAAAACAATGAAGTGTTATAACGTTTAATACTTTAGTGTTTCAGCGAGGATCGCAAATTTTGCGCAAATTTATCGCAAAATGTTGCAAGAGAAAACTTTCTAACTTAATATAATCCTTCTTTTATCATACAGGAACGGCCGCCACCTGTCCCTCCTAGTAGATCCTATACCGTGACCGGAAACACAAAACTTGGTTACCCGCAAACCAGGATTATGAAAATGCCTTTTCCAGGTAGGAAACGTCATTTAAAATAGTTTTTACTAGACAAAGCATTAATATACGACAAAAATATGCGTAGATGTAATAATTTTTGGTAAAAAATTATATATTTAAATAATCGAAATGTTACTTCAGAAATATTTAATTAACAAATGTTAAACTGCTAAACTTTTCAACGTTTATTTTATATATAAAAATGTGTGATTGATAATCATTCAACGGATATTTTTTAAGTATAATTTAATCATTAATTTTCAGAAGAGGGCGAGGGTGAAGTAGTCCTGTTGAAAGGAGAAACAGTTTTAGTTGTAGGTACATCACCCCGACGAGGCCATCTTGTTGTAGAACATAATAACACTACTTTACATGTGCCGTATCAATTCATGGAATTGAAACCCTGCAATATTAATGTTTAACAGGTTTCACGACATTATTTATTTCACTCAATTTTTTAAAGACTCGAGAAAAGATTATTTATAATTTTCCAAATTTCGAGAAATCTATATTTAATTAAACTTCTTTATGAAAGTATTTGTAGGAAAATCGTCACAAAAGGAAAAAGAAGAAGTTATAACGTTATTATTTTATATTTTTAATATAAATAAAAAATTTATATTATTTAAGTTTATTAATCCTCTATGAAAGAATCTAATTTGCAAAACTTGCATGTAGTACTTGAGCATAAGAAATTTATTTTATTATATTTTACTATTAATTATTTTTTACAAATAAACTTATCGTTTTTTTTTCTTTAATTTTTTTTTTAATTTGACCGTAGAGGGTTGATAAAATAAAACTTTGTCAGAACTTTGTCAGAACTTTGTCAGAAGCTCGTCGGCTGTATTCTTTCTATATGAGCTTGCTTGATCTCGATCACCCCGGTCATCTCTCGTTGGCCAATTAATTGCCATAGGATCATCTTAGAGTACGGTGGCAAAAGTTAGGGTAGGTGATTAGTATTAAGAGAGAGCCGGCGGCATCACTCGCGGTGGAGTCAGCTCTAAAGGACAGTGAACTTCGTCCTCTAATTAATTACACCTCCTGTTAAACGAGCTTAACGCGGAAGTCACAGCGACCGTGCTTATCGCTCATTTCAGACACGGCATACTGACTTACCCTAAGCTGTTCGTCTTCCATGTAGATAAGATTCTCGCGAAGAAGTCCAGGGTGCATGATAAGAAAAGTGTACGCAAAAAAAAAAAAAAAAAAAAAAAAAATATATATATGCAGGTGTGATAAGTTGAAGAAATAATACACATTTTCGTGTCGATTTCTGTTAGGAAATTTGCGTGCAGGGTTGACAAAAATGATGATTGATAGATATATCTAAATTTTGTTTATATTTCGTTAGAAAAGGTTCGCAAATGGTATACAATTTTCTTATCAAGCACTGTGGAACTTTACCCGTAGAAGTATTTTCGAAGATAATGAATATAATATGTATACTTGCAGCAGGTTACGGATTTTTGATGCAACTTATATGATTATATAGAATCTATATATATTTCTCTCCTCTTTTTCTTCTCTCTTATCCTTTTCTTTCTCGGTCTCGTTTTCACACGCATATTACAGAAGAGAATATATATGACTTTATTATAATACTTTTTACCAACAGTATTTGTTTTAAATTTCTAGAAAACACTGCCACAATAATATATCTGTACTGTAAGATTTGTAGTAGTTTATAAGTAATTATAATACTAAACCTGGTACTGTCGCCACAGAAAGATTCATTTTGTATATACACAATTCTCTTTCGTTCGTTGATTCCGAAATAAGCCCGGGAATCAAAGAATAAATCGCAAATTTACATCGAACATGTTAATATAGTTTTTTTGGAAAATATACGATGTTTGTATATAAAGTTCTAACTGTGTCGCGAAGTGGTTTCAGATACCAGAGCAATATAATGCATATACACACATATGTATATATATATTTATATTTATATATATATACATATGAGCAATTGTATGTATCAAAAATATAAAATCAAGTACATGAGCCTTTTTTTTAAAAAAAAAGGGACAGTTATAATCATTGTTAATAATTTAATTTTCAGCTTCCTTTATTTCCATCTTCTCCCAATCGCAGTAAAATTAAAACATGTAAAATTTATTTATAAATAACAAAAATTTAGAAATAGTAGTAAAGTTTGTGAGAAGGAAAATTGTATTTCTCACGGTGTGAAAGAATTGCATACCCAGGAAACTAGAAAGGATTCGAGAAATTGGAAATTCTAGGATCCAGTGTGTATTTTGAGCTTACCTGTATGTCGGAATGCACTGGCTTTGATGCGCAACGCTAAACACGTACCGCGGAATTCATCTCACGAACGGAAGGAGCTTTATAGCGAGACGCGAGATAGAGAAGAACCGTCGCATTCCTCTTCTATGTTCTTACGCAAACAAATCTTTAAGCCGGCCGTGCAACACCGACAGTTGACATGCATTACGCATTTGCAGAAAACAGCAAAATGTGATCTCATACTCCGCGGACCATATAAATCTACAATAAATTTTGCCGTTTATTAGAACCTTGAAAAAAAAATACTACGGAAAACTGACACGCGATTAAAATGTTATAAAATTATTTCGACATACAGGACGCATTTTTTAACGTAATGTTAACTTTATCAATATTAATATTAAAGTTAGGAAAAGGGACACCTCGATCTTTTCAAAGCTTGACACAGTTGCTATAATAAAATAACATTTTGTGCTATAGAATCAAGTTTCTCTCAAATAAGTCATCAATGAGAGGCGTTGCACGTTTCGGAAATACACGGGCAAAAATCTGGGAAACGAGAGAAGCAAATTCAGAAGAATGAGAGACGAAATCGTGTATTCTACGTCAGGAGTTTCAAGTGCCGGAACAACGAAGATATGTGTTTCTCGCTCTCTGCGAAGGCACTACGGGGATAACGATATTGAATCGCAATGTCTCGGACATCGTCGTTCGACCGTCGCGATCCGTTCGAATGCACCCGACTGACCCGCTTCCGGCATCGCCAAGGGAATCCCGAGAAATCCTGGCAGACAGAGGGTTGCAGCGATCGGCTATGACACCTTAGGCGTACCGTAAGAACGACAAATCAATTGGAGTTATAGAGTAAACTTCGAGGAAATATCTTTCGCTTTTCAATTTATTATTTATTTCTGCGATTGAACGTTTAAGACGGGAATATTTAAAAAAAATCAGAACTTTGAGTATTTTAAATAAGTTACATAACTATTGCAACATTTTTATATAATTTTATTGCAGAATATTATTATTAATATTTAATTTTTTATTTTTTTTTTAGTAAGAAGTAAAAAAATAATTTCAATATTAATTCAGTAATTTTCGCGTAATTTGCATTTCATCTTATTTCGTCTGCCACACAACTATTACCCAACTGCAACGGACAGCTTAAGTTGTGCTGAACGTAGCAGCGGCAGGTGCATCGTCTTTCGCCTTTAATAACCAATTCGTGCAGCCGTCAAGCTTTCGAACTTGCCACAAAAGCTCGATTGTTCCGCGGAACGTCGGAAGACGTGGGAACGAATTCGCGAATCTCCCCAGCGAGACTCTCCGCCAATCAAAAACGGCATAATACCGTGAATATTAAACTATTCACCCCGTTTTTCTCACCCCTTTTCCTGTTTTCTGCTTTTAGGCTGCTTTCAAACGTTTCTTTACATTATTAAATTTTTCTTGCTTATTTTACGTGAAAAGAAAAATTATTTTACATTTAAGAATATTCAACAATGAACTACGAACATACGTGCACACCCGAGTGGAAATTTGTTAGATCGCGCAAATTAAATATATTTCTCAATTATGATTATCTTTAAAAAATTAAGTTGTCGTTAAAAAAAAATCTGATCACTGTCCGGCGCGGACCGTGTATCTAAATAGATGTCTAATGTTTTTCGCCGTATACTATTTTACTACGCAAACTGACCTATACCTACGCACGCTCGACTGCCGAATTTGCCGGGCAAACCAGTTCTCGCCGGCCGCCGCCCGCGCGTCCTCCGCCTTGCGAACTTGGAACGCGAAGTCTGCCGGCCAGATGTCAACACACTCACACTACCGCAGAGGTCGGTGGACCCGGCGACCAGCAGTCTGGGCAGTCGAGCACGTGTTAGGAAGGTCAGTACGCGCATAATACCGTACTTGGCTAGCTAATTATTAGGTAACGATGGAAATCAATTTCCACTCGGGTGTATTATCATTTAAAAACGTGTAACAAAATACAAAATTATTCTTTACAAAAATCGGCATATTTGAAATATGCATGGAACGTTTGCTTTTATTTTGCGGGAGGGAAAATAAAATAATTTTATTTAAATCGCATTTAAGCTGATCGATATGGCATTCGTATATAAAAGTTGTATGTAAAAAGATTAATTTCTCGCGCGGCAAACAGCTGCGGCGGGCGCAATAAATGTGTCGAAAGGCCGGGCATTCTGCAAGGCGATTGCGTCGGCGTGTTGGGGAACGATAGACGGCCGATTGAAATGCAAATGGTGGCGGTTGACGTTATTTCGGCCTCGGCCACGTGTACGTGTCGGCGAGTGCGCTTGTTTCAAATTCGATCGCGTCCTTTTCCCAGGATGTCGCGACACACAAACAAGCGACGTCAACGTTACAAAAATCCCCGCTATCAAGCCGCAACCAGCATCGGCGTCACTGTCCGGCTTCGCCATCGCGCCAGGAGATAAGCTGTAATTTCAATTACGTCAAAGCGCGTAATACATACCGCTATTTTACGTCCGGGCAACAATCTGTAGTAGAAAAAAAATTAATGATGAAAAAGATTAAAGGTTCCCACAGTTAGAGATTAAAGAAAAAAAAAAAATCCAGTAAAAATATTCTTCATATACACTATAATAACGGAAAACATGCCCGACTATTTTTCTCCTTTAGCGTCATTCATGTTTATTTTTAGAAAATAATTAAAAAAATTTTTTGGGATAGTTCTTTTTTCCTGCCTGTGAAAAGAAAAATAATTGAAATGAGAAAAAGAACAATATCATATGTGAAAATTTCCTCTCGGGCGTGCACGTAAAAAGGAATTTTTGGTATTGCGGGATGGATGACATGTGCAAATACCCAGATAAAATTTCGTAACACAAAGCGGAGGATCGATATCGTAACCCCCATAACGCGAGCAATTGATAAAACCATTGCACAAAAATTCGAACGGCATTGACAAGTGCGCGTCAAATCTTCGATCGTTTATATCGGCATCAATTTTTTTATTTCTTTTTTTTTTTGGACGCGCCCCACAATCGGCGAGGGACAATGATAATTCGTGCTATTTGACGGCGCGTGTAACAATGAAAAACCGATAAACAGCGTAAAACATGCTCGAAAATGTCTCTATTGTCCAATCGATAATCGCTTTTCCAAAATCCATTTTAATCCGCAGCCAATTTCAAAATCGCTTTTATTTCAAATTTTAAAACTCGATTTTAATTTTAATTTTACAACATAATGATGCATTATAGGTATATTTTTAGTAAAAAAAAAAAAAATTAATCTTTACCAGTTTTGACGTTAATTAGCGAGTAGTAATTAATTTCCTTTAGATTTACTTTCCGCTACATTATTTCAATTCAAATTAATTTATCAGGGAGCTTGCTAACTTGCCATTTAAAATAGATATAGAAAGTTAAAAAAAAATATCTATCAATACGATTTAAAATCCTATCTTTCCGCAATGATTTGTTATTTGAGAAATGTGTACTCGACGCTCTCGGTGTTCTAACACATGGAGTTGCACTAGTTTTCGATGTACTTGAGCCGGCGATATCGCAGCCGGCAGTAAATACAATCTAAAAGAAATCTTCTTTTCTTTGCGTTTCGATACATAATTTACGACTGCACGATTGGAGTTCTAAAGAAATTCAAAAGAATCGCGCAGCTTCGTGACTGGAAACGACAAAAGTAGGTTTTCACAGAGCTGAGGGACGGCGGAGCGGACAAAAAAGTTTCGAGACTTTGTCATTTTTATCGGCAGTCCCAATATCCACGTCTCGTGATTGCCTCGCGAAACTTTTCTGATCTGTCTTCCGGTCGAAGATCTCCTCCATTTCGCTCGCGGGGCTTACCGCACGTAAATCATACGCCGCGTTCCAGAATGTCCCGTGATACAGGATGTGTTAAAATTGATCGTCTGAGTTTTATATACACGCCGTAATGGTCGTCAAAGTAAATAAAACGGTGTGCGAACGCGGAAATCATTTGTTCTCGAGCAAAAAATATTTTATTTCGCTGTATAAATATTCAGCGATCTTTATCTCATTCGAAAATGTAAATTTATGTGCAACTATGAATTGCAGTTTGACCTCTGAAAAAAAAAAAGAGAAAAAAAGAATTTTTTTAAATAAAAACATCCAAATTTGCTATATAAAAAATTCCTAAAATTTATTTTGTTTTAAGAGTCAGAAAGAATATCAAGCCCATTCGTTGTTCTAACTTTTGTTTATTTGGTAACTCATCAATATACAAATTTGCTGTAAACTTAAGGAAAATAAAATGGAAGGGTTCCGTCTCATCCTCCAATTTACTCACAACAATTCATTCTAAATTATTAAAAAAATAGGCATTCCACGCGCGAACGAATACACTAATAAAATCCTCCACGTTCAACTTAGTTTATTAATAATAATTAATTTTTAATAACTCGTTAACAGTCGCTTACGCGCGTTTATGCGAGCTGCGCTCCATCGATCCAAACCGGACGCGATAATTCGCCGCTTATATCTTTGCCACTATTTTCCTCGACATTAAAGATTAACCGCAGATAATAAATTAATATAAACCATTTTATTTATAACCGCCAAACATCTTCCCCTTGTACCAGAGAAAAGAAATTAGCTCTCTCTACCTCACGCTACTATTTCCGAATACCTAAATATTTCTCTCGAGTATTAGATGTAACACTAGTCTTAAAATCTTTTACAGTTGTACACAGAAAAGCAGATATCACGTTCGTTGCGGGGGACGGCGGCTAGCGTACGTGAATCTTTCCTTTTTGATCCTTCCCCCATTCTCGGCCGCCGTGGATTAAGTAGGTGGTGTGGGGATGCGTTCTCCCTCAGTCCCCAACGACATGCGTTACGCGGCACATCTACGCGCGCGCTTGGTGTGAGTGAGTGAGTGCGTGAAATTCGACGCACAAGATCACATATGCTAGCCTCCGTTGCCGAAGCAAATGCCATATCTGCTTTTCAGTGTACACGAGGAGGATCGTGGGACGTTGATTGAATCGTCTGTACATTTAAACAATCTCGAAATCGGGGGCAAATGACGAAATGGCGAAACATCGCGTTCCGGTCTGGCCCGAGAGGCGCGAGAAATGCGGGAAGTGGTAAATAGATATACAATCAATAGTACATGACTTCGTTGATATGTCTACTTAACTCCGATCTTATTATTGTACGTCCACCCTATGCAACATTCAACAATCTCAATGGGAGACACTCGTAGGTATGTATTTATACAGAAAAAGAAAGTCACAGGCTTTTATAACACACGCCAGACACGATGGTGGAATTTGTAATACAAAAATCTATCGGTAGTTAAAATATCCTTATTATCATCACCATTATTGTTTGAAAGTTCGCCTTTGGTAGCCTCCGAAGCTACAAGGCATTACCGCGCGATGGGCAATCCGCACCGCGACGATTATTCCATTACAGGTCGCTGTCTCATTATTATTATCATTATTATTTATACGATTACCATTACATTATCATTATTATTATTATAAATAGAATAGCAAAGAATAAATGTATCAAAAGTACTTGAAAGGAGAAATTCAGAAATTTGGTCGTGCAACACTTCGAGAGATGTAGAAACGTTGCAGATACCTGCATAGAAAAAATTATTATATCGTTTAACGATATACGCAATTTATTTTAAACGAATAAATCAGAGCGGCGGCTAGTATTTGCTTATGCTGATCTCCAGTCTGGTAAAAGTATAAAATACTTTCGGTATGCTATAAAAGTCTGTGAAGAAGCCTTCGTTCTTACATTTTTCCCATAATTTTATGTCAAAGATAACTTCTTAAATGCCTGATTTCCTCGTTTCGATATAATTTAATAATTTCGGAAACCATTGATTGCCAGTAAATTTTCGATTGACTTGATGCGTTAGCTTTAATAATCTTCTAAGTTCTCGATACCATCGTTTTTTTCAGTCTCGCTTCTTAAAACTAAAGAGATTCTTTTCCAAATGCCAGGTACTGAAATCAATCGGAGATTCTACATCGTAGAAATTAAAAGCATAAATCGAGAATTAAACTTACTTTTAGATTCGATACCACGTGGAATTTTCGTGACAAATATATTTTTTGAGGAGTTAAATTTGTAAAATCTCGTGCTTTCTAAATTCATGTACGTTCCGATATTCGCATTTCACTTATAGAGCGCATTAAATTGACAGCTCTTTAGATTTCTTAATAATATACTGTCCAATATATCAAAGTCCGCAAGTTATTTTAAAATTTATTTAAAAAGTTAAAAATAGATTTATATTTAAACACATTGTATGAGATTTATAAATCAGCTCTCAAATTCTAAAAAATTATAATAAACCCTTTGATTATTACGTCCTTCGATAACTTTTACACTAATTTCCGTTCTTTAAATAAAAGTTCTGGACCTTTAAAAGTTCTTTCCTTCCGCAACTCGTCTTTATATCCTCTCTCAGCCATATTATATAAATTTTTAACATTGATATTCTGAGCAATGATATGAATGATCATTTCGATATGCTATTGTTTTCCGGAAACAAAAAAATCAGGCTGTACACATCGACGTTTTTCTGCTACCTTAAATTTACTTGCGTTAAAGAATACGAATCGTACAAAACAGCTAGAATAGCCGCTCATTGAATTATTGAGGGACCTTCTATTTCCGCTTCTTTCTAAAGATTTTGCTTAAATTATAAAACAACGCTGCAATAGCGTAGAATGCGATAATTTAGGTTCTATCTTTATCAAAAGATAGCTCTTAAGCAATATTAAAAATGAACTAACGCTTCGTGTTGAACCAAAAATCACGTATAAAAGCAACGTTAAAAAAAAAAAAATAAAAAAGAAATTTCGTAGAATACTTTTTAGATATGTAATATATGTATATTAAATCGTACCCTCAGTTTAACAACGATATATTCAATTTGCACCATTTTACAACGTACATCTTTTTTTTCACCTCGTAGAAGTAGCGGTCTGCTTTCAGCGGATTATGTATTTTTCACATATTACTTTCGTGCTCTCATTCCGATGTAAAATAAAATGCAATTTTTACTCCGCACAAAGACACGGCGCGCTGGCAAAAACTTTGCTGATTATGGTGTCGGTAGATCTTTCTCAAAAATTAAAAAGGCCTCCGTTTTAATATCGCCGCGCGATGTAAAGCCCGCGGGAATTCTAAATACAAATCAGCCCCGTCTCTTCGCGTCTCGAAACGACCGCCGGGAGGATATTTCCATTTTGTCTGGCTGAGATCGATGGCGATCGCCTTCCTCACCGTTCCCGGGTACAATTCCGTGAAAGTATTTTGGCCGAGAAACGGCGCGGGATATTCCAACTTCCGCGAACTCACTCGCCTCGACCGTGGAGGAGCGACATAAATATCGCCTTACCAAAACGAAACACGTTATCTCGCGAAAAGTTCCCGCCGGAAGATCAAAAGAGTAAACTCTTTAAGTCCTTTCCAGGTGTTTCCAACTACGTGGACTTCGGTATCGCGTCACGCACGTGAACTTTTTCCCCGGCGAGAAACGGATCCGGGGCTGACCGGAAGTACCGATGTAAAATTAGAGGGTGCAAAATGCGACGATCTCCCTCGTTACGCGGAACGTGACCGATGGAGAGAAGCGTGTTTTTTTTTTTTTTTTTTTTTTAATACTTTTTTTTATTTTACGAAGTTTGAATCATCGTGAAAATTTTCAAGTGAAATTTATATCGCAAAAGTATATTTTAAAAAATTTTAACAAATTGAATTTGCTAATCGCAATTCGCTGCAATTAAATTAGCTTCAATTTCGTTGTTCTTCCGCGCTGTAAAATATTTTCACAAAACTTCTGCGGGAATAACAAAGAAATGTATTATTTCTATTATTACGTACCTTTTTCCGTTTCACTTTAAACCTCGTTACTTAAATGACTTTTTACTAAAATTAATTTAAAGGAATGTATGTTTCGCGAGCGTTCGAGGGAAGTAGAAGGTCGAACAGTAATGAGCGGCTGGTTGTTTGTTAATAACGGCCACGTCTTCACCGTGCACAATGGCGAAGTCCCATTTTCATTATTACAGTGACTGAAACGTGGCGTTAAATGCTACGGGGAGATCATTAATTTTCAACATTACGTCCTACGATAAGTTCTATCATGAATATGGTGTTTAACATTGTGCCGTAACACCACGTGGTCTTAAATACAATTATATTATCGGTACCTAAGTTTACGTCAAATAAAAATTGAATTTTGCAATTGGCCACGTGCGACGCGAGATGCAAGGTGAAAACGCGGGCCTTAGTAATTAGCTTCTATTTTCGCAACGAATACGTTCACGCTTCGTCTAAGCGTCTCAATCATGCGTACAATCAGGATTATCACAATGTTTAAACGACGAGAAGAAACGCTTACATTCTAGCCGAAGCGTTTTGCAAAATGTTTTACTTGCGCGGAATAGCTGAAAAGTAACGCGGACAAAAAAATTAAACGTACAGAAATTAAAAAAAAAAACTGATTAAAAATTAATTACATCGAAATAACGGGCAAATTGTATAAATATTAAATAAAATGTCAATACCTAAAGTGTATTAAGTAGTAAAAAATGTTTTGTTCGCACGTTACATCACTTACAAGTAATATATTAATAAAAACAAATTAATACGCGTAAAGTATAAATTAATAAAAAGATATTAAAATATCGTTGTTTAATTAAAATTTATCGTGATTTAATTAACTTAATTGAATTAAAATTAAATCAAGATACGTTTATACAATAAAATTAGAGCATTAATCCACACGTTATATCCCCGGTTATAAAATATTAATATTATTATTATAAAATATTTATTTTGCATACGTTTATTGAATAAAAAAAGACTTTCAAATAAAACCCGCCGTTAAAAGGTTTAATTCAATAAGATTTAATTTAATTTGGCAAATTTCATTTTGCGAAACGTAGTTTCTTTTGCGCGCGGCAAACAGAAAATACTTTTGATAAAAATACAATTTTACGTCGCGTCCGGAGACTCAAATAATGCGAGCTGCGTCAAGAGGAATGTACTAACGAATCGTCATTTAAACAATCGTGCTTGTCTGACCTCCATGCTCATTGCAATCATCGCAATTCAACATCCGATCTCGGATTAATGGATATTTATCGATAACCTGTCGAATCAGTTCTTCGCGATTACTCTTACTTAGGGTTAGGTAGGTAGTTAATTAAATTAGTTACTTAGGCGCGTTGATCAGCGGGCTAGGTGTTTTTCTCCACCGCCCCGCTTCTCCGTCCCCGTCACGTATCGTACTTTCTTCAATATATCGTCTCGTGGATGGCTTCGTATCGATTATCGTCGAAAATAAAAAGGAGAAAAGGGACTGCCGCCCAGTTTTTAACGATCGTCTCGGGCCGATTTACCGCAATCGTATCTCCCGACAATGATCCTCAAACATGAGCTGTGTTAAAATTATAAATGTACAGTCTTCTTTTCACCTTGCTTATACCTCTTTGACGAAATACTGGAATCCTTGGATCGTGTCCGAGAATTCTACGTATGCAGTTCGAATCTTCGCGTTAGAAAAGAGCTAGGCCGTTTCTTTTTAATCTTCACGATTACGTATTAAACTTTAATTCCAATGTCGCGACTACTTAAGTTCTCGAGAACTCCCGGCGTATCCACGTTCTGGAATGGATACTAGAATTTTTAATCGTAAATCAAAGTGTCCCACTCTTGAGAATTTAAATGACGATCTTTGGAAACTTTTTCAAGCTGTCTTAAAAAATCTTCGATTTTAGATATGCAAATATCTAGAATATCTAAAATATTAAATTCCTAATATCTAACGTTTCAAAGTCGTCACAAAGTAAAGAATTAAATATTTATTGTATTGAAATTTTTCTCAATTTGCAATTTCTAGTACTCTTTTCTTTTAGTCAGTTAGAATTCTCGGATCGTTATCCTGCCCGAATTCATTATTCTACTCTCACTCATTCCTAAACTGTTACACTATTACTCTGTTTCACTTCGAAATCTTTCTTCTTTTTTTCCGCATTCCAAAAGTTTTAGAACTGGAATAGAATCGCTGCGCGCGCGACGCGAAATCTTTGACAAAGATAGTCCTTTCTTATCCATTAGGATGTTTCACGGCTCATCAGGTTTCAATACTATTATTTGTTATTTCGAATCTCTTCGAAGGAAAAAGGAGAAAATCTTTTTTTTTTCTTTTTTTTTCTTTCTTCATCTTCACTGTAACTCTTACATTCAGTGAAGAAATACGCTGGTTACGGACCTAGTGGTGTGAGGAGGCAAATCGGGGGCCTCTGTGAGGGCCCCCTCGTGCCCCTATGCACTCAGACCAAGCCGGTGAATCTTTGCCGAAAGGAAGTTGTGCAGAACGAACACGATTGGTTTCGGACAGCTCTCCAAATCAAGCTCCTACAATAGGATTAATTGATACGTCTTACTTACTGGCCGAAGTTGATAACATACTTAAGCTCCTTGACTTTCGATAAAATATACGTTTCACGAGCAATCAATTGCGAGATTAGATTCAGAGAAAGACTAGAGTCTTCCAAAAAGTTCAACCAATCGGTCACATTTAATGATCAATAGTCTCAAAATAAATTTTAATCCCGTAAGTTTAAATAAAGAGACGCGGAATTTTTTTCAGCCACCCTAATTTTTGTGTTTTAAAAATCCACGTGTCTGTCAAATACTCACAATTTCGCCGTCCTCGCCTCCAAAATCGAGCCACAGAAGACGAGCGCCGTCGTCCGCGGACATTTTCAATTTGTCGAAGGATCTTCTCCAGAGTGGCGTGGGTGGTGATCCGGGACTTACGCCGTTCCCGGCAGTGCCCCGCGTGCCTGCGGAGTAAAGCGCGAAACCTTCTTCGTGGTTGACAACCAACTGACAGGCCTTACCTTGCCATGTGCAACCTATAACACACGAGAAATAATAAAAATTAAAATAACGGTAGACGAGAAATTGTATTGCCGTTCTCCAAGCTTTATTAATAATAGCACGCGTCGTAATAATTTAATTATTTAGTTTACATGTGGTATGTCATACGTGGGCGACGTATGTTAGCCGGGCAAGTGTTCACGGCTGACGCCGTGCGTGAGACCTACCTCAATCTCCGCGGCGTACGAAACTCGCGCGCGCGGCGTCAGGTCATTGCCTTCCGCGTGATGGTCGACCACACAGCTGAAGCGAGCAATGTAACTCGTTAGGCGTTCACGCCGTCGCGTCGCAAATAATGGTCGTGAGAGTGATAACAGCGAATTCGATTCGATCTACCGGCTTTTTAAAAATAAGACCGAAAATTATATTTCCATCGAGCAAAAATTCGGTCGGATAGATAATTAGTCACAAAAGTTCAGTTGCGTTAAAAATCAATAAAGCCCGGACCTTTTATTTCACTTTTAATCAACGCGGTCGTAATTATATTTAATTTTCATGCAAATTTTCGCGCGATGTACTTGTTCATGAGGCAGCCTGTACATTTTTCCCCGCCGCGCGTTTCCGCCGCATCGGTATCCACGGTTCTTTATCATCGACGCGAGACGCGAACAAAAAGACGCGTACAAAACGAGGGAGGCATTCATCTCGATTTATTATTGCCATTCGTCGTCTCTGAAAAGAAATTAAAATTCATCGAACCGAACGCGGAAAATGACGAGAGTAGTAGATGTTGTCTATCGCCCGCTACCGTATAATTTACATAGAAAAAACTCGAACTTGTTATTTCCACAAGTATTTATGACGCCCACGCGTTTCGGTTTCTTTTTCTTCCACGTCCCCTAGTTAATTACTCTTCCGACTGCTCAGCTTTTCAAGGTAAATTATTATTTAAACTACCAAAAACCCGACGGCCAAATTTGCGAAATAACACGTAGGATCACTTACGAACGGTGTACTCCCGTAAAGAATGTGCGGCCGCGTGGCAGCCCTGAACAATCGCCCTTGCCCAGGACGCCAGGTCTCTTCGTGTTTCGGCTCGCAAATGATGCGTAATCACCCCGTCCATCGTGCCGACCCGTACCGCGAACGTCGCTCCGTGCTGAGTCGAGCTGCTGCTGCTGCTGGCCGCTTCGTTCTGCCGCGTCGGGGTAGAAACCAGCCTGAAATCATTCCAAGCCAAGCGTATTTTCAGTCAACGATGTCTCGCAGCAGCCGTTAAGCTCGCGTCAATTTTTAGAACTGAAAATCAACCTCTATCTAAACTCCCGCTCTCCTCCAAGTGTGTGCATTTATGTACGGTAAATCGATATACCCGGGTGCCCAGAATGAAGATTGAAGATTCCGCGGAGGCACGAAAATCACGTGACATCGCTCTCGGGAGAAGGTGTCGGGTAAAAAGCGTCGGCCTTTTATCGGGAACGATCGCGGGCGCCTTGTAGCGAGTCACGGTATGGATTCGCTCCCATCGTCCCTTCATCCCTCTCCCAGCGGGTAGGTAAATTACCTCGTCATCCGGCTCGCCTCGCTCGTAAAATCGTCGCGGCTTTATTGCATGTGGGACGAAGCTGCAGCGCTCACCTGACACGGGTTCGGCCACGTATGCACCCCGGACCCCCAACCCCTTCTCACCCTTTTCCTCCCCGCGAATCCATTCCCTCCCACCAATCTGCCCGCTGACGAATGGTCCTGACGTTCGCGAGCCCGTGCGCTAGATTTATAGATTTTTCCGAGGGACACCGGCGAGCTCGGGAAAAAAAAGGAAAAAAAGAAAAAAAAAAAGAAAAAGAAAAACAAGGAGTGATAGAAAGAACACCCCACACAACGGGGAGACAGAGCGGACGCGAAAAATAGCACACTTGGACCGGAAAAAATGCCCTCGGCATTATTCGACATGCCTAACAGTCGCCCTCGGCCCTTTTCCCTTTGATGCTAATAGTCTCCTACTGCACCGGAATGCAGTTGAGTTTCTGTGACAAAGCAGAGATCTAGATTACCAAAATTACCCCACTTGGGCAATTAAAGAGATATGAGAGATCGGAAGGCACGTTAATTCGTCATAGAGACTGCACGACCGAAGTATTTCCGAATTTTGGGGTGGGTGTTACTTGAATGTTATTTCGATACTTAATTCAAGTTAAATACATTTATATAAATATTCTTAAACTTTATATCTATCTCAAACATTCGTTTTATCAATATACAAGCGCGCAAGTGACATATTCGTACCGATTATCCGACTTGCACAGATCTTGTTGAATCCTAGATTATCATTCAGGTCCGAAATAATTTGAGCTCTCTCGGCACGATGGATATTCATTGGCCATTATCGCGAGCGCTTCGGCAGGGCGGTAGGGAAAAAAAAAAACTAAAAATAAAATAAAGCAACGGCAAAAAGCGCGACTGGAGAAAATTCCGATAAGCGGGAGGAAGTTGGAGAGACAGCCGCAAACGGTAAATAAAAGCGTTAAACGAGAATGGATGTTCGTCGGCGGTCGTAATCCGACGAAAAAGCCCGCAGGAAGAAAAGAAAGTTTCTCCCGGGGGATAGCCGAATCACTTCCGGTTTGTCTCGCAGTAAAACTTCCTTAAGTCGGCCATTTCGCGTTCTCGCGTCGGGCCCGATACAGGCCCCGTCGACTGGAAATAGAACTTTCCGACATGTTCCGCTCTTTTCACGTGTCTTTCAGCTTCTTCGTTTCTTTGCCCATCGAATGGAAACTTCAGGGAAACGATGTCTGAATGTTTGACGACGGAGAAAGAAAGTGATTAATAACGACAACGCAAAACTCGAAGAAAAATTTTCACCTCCGCGTTGATCGAATTTTCCATTTCACGAAAGTAATACTAGCAATCGTTAACGTTTTAAAACTGTTAAACAATTCTAGCCTCGAAATGACAAACGTATGCAATTAAAAATTTTAATAAATCTCATAATAACTGCGTTGTATAAATCAAAATAGACTAATTAATGAAATTACAGTTTTAAATAATTTCGTGAATTATTTTTTTTTTTTTCCTCGGCGGCATTAAATAAAATTATCTTTAAAATGTCTTAGTATTTTTTACATCTCAATATAAATGCTCATAATTTCTCGCTCCGGTAATGAGAAACGCAGGCGGCTTTCTTACCTCGTACCGCGCTTTTTGTTTGAGAAAAAGATGATACGCGAACTGTTCCATATATCCTGTATATAACGGACACGATAAAAACAGAGGCGCGGGCTCGTAAGCTGCCACGAACGATCGATGTCCGTTCCCCCTAGTCTTTTTCACTTAAAATTTAAACGAGGCTTAGCTGGATCACCGATCATTCAAACAGCGTGACTGCCTGACACCGCATTTAAGCCGCTCGAAAACACCCCGGGCTCATCGTTAAAAATGAAGCTGACGTTAATTCACAACAACAGCGATGCGTGGGAAAGTTTAACGCGATATAAAATAATACAGAGAGACACTTCCGGCGTTACGCAATACATAACTTTCGCCGCGGACGGTTTTATTTCTTCGCTGCCGTTCGCATGGGGACACGTCCACACATGCAGCGTACATTAAACGGTAATAGTTTTTGCATATACAATACGATTATGATAAATACCGCGCAGTTTCAAACGTACAACGGGCGATTGATGGCTACGTCGTTTCGCATGTTATTCCACAAATCTGGAGGTAAATTTTACGTAACGCGGCTCTTTGAAATTTTCAGCATTGTTCTGCTAACTGTTCACATAAAATAAAGCAACTAGGCGGAATATCTTTTACAATTATAAAAAAAAAAAACTTAAAAATGACTGATGCGTGAATTTAAATATTACGTAAATTAAAAAAATAAAAAAATAAAAAGTTATTTCCGTATTTATCGGTTATTGAAAGCAAATGATTTTGGCGATGGAAGGTTTACAGAGTGCCTATATAAAATTTTAAAACCAAAATACCGTTCGCGTTAAAAATAATAGCATACAGCGGTGGCAAATAGCGTGGTGTATTAAATTGCGGAAAATCTGGGATAAAATCCGATTAAGACACGAGATCTCGTCATGACGGGTATCGACTTTCGACACGATCCCATTAGTCGCGGCAACTATATTTGCCAATCAGCGGCGCCGAAATTCACTATGAATTATCAATAATTCGATTTATGACAGCGGCACACTGGCGTTTATGTAACGTCCTTTGTATTTGCGTGTATTATGGATTATATACGCAATTTATCCCGGCACGATTGTAAATCGAGATCAATCGACAAAACGATGCTGGCTACAGGGATATACGATGACAACGAGATAATGTTAATAACGGGACAATTTTCCCAATGGTTTACTTATTTTTTTTATTATTATTTTATTTTATTTTTTTTTTTTTAGTTAATACTATATTTTTCTACGCGAATGGTTACAAAAACTCCACTTCCTACATTTTCCTGGCGTCACATCCGTTCGAGGCGAGTTACGCAACTGAAATAGAGATCAATATAAGAAGCCGCGTCGGGAATCAGGCTGAAGGGGGCCAATCGGGAAATAAGGACGGGAGACGAAGGGACGATCGTTGTAGGATATGGGGAGGATGCGCCGCGGGCAAAATCCTGAACTCGTTCCGAATATCGTGCCTCGATTGCACGCGCGATCGGAAACTGTCGACGACACCTTCGATAATTAATGTCTACCCCGGAGGATTTAATTGATCCAGTTCACCGTTCGATTATCGGGACCCCATCTTTCATATCCTGTCCTACCTCTCCCTCGCCCCGTCGGCCGCCCCCTTACCCCTTTTTCAGTCGCTCTTATCTGGCCCTTATCCGCCTAGCCGACTCTATCTCTATGGCCTTTAATTTACTATGGCAGACAATTATGAATCTTATTAAGCCGACGCGAAAAGCACGGTAAAGACGTATTACGTTTAAGAATGTGAGCGTTCTATAGATGTAGGATAAAAAAAGCCCTTGATACGCGATAGTGAACGTAAAATGATAGTAACCAAATGGACGCGCTAGAAAATTAATTATGTAAAGTGTCAGAATAATTATTTTTATTTTTAAAAATAGTTAAACGCAGGCTGTTTCTCAGTGATTTACAATAAAAAAATTTTCGTAAATACTTCTTAAATAACTGAGTATTTAATGCGCAACGGAGCACACAACTTAATACACAATTTGCATTATCTTAAATAAAAAAAATAGGTGTGATTCCTGAATTAACTGTTAATCTATTTCATTATTGCAGTGTATTGTTACCGCTTAAAACCCGATTGGTTCTCTCGTAAGATTGTAATGATTGCAATAATGTGTCAGCAATTAAATCGACGTATTTGAGATTCGGTTTAATTTTAATATTTAATTAATATATCCAGGCAAAGACGGTACTTCCATCAAGTCGTCCTCGATCTCGAAAATCGCGAAGACCGTCTTTGTCTGGACATACAAATTAATTATTACAATTAAATCGAAAGAGACTAACGTATAGATAGGCGCGGGGGTTGCGGGGAGTGGTGGAAGGAACGGAGCGAGAGCGAGCGCGAGCCTACGTGCCGCGTGCTAGGTATATTCCCCCACTACTCCCACTCCCGCTTTGTCCTTCTCCAGCGGTCGCGCGAGCACACACACGTACTACGCGCTGCGGAGCAAGCACGTGTCTCCGTACCAAAAGTAATTCGCACTTCTTTTTAACGAAAACCCTTCCGGCACTATAACTAGGATTCAACTTGGTATTTCTTTTTGTTACAGATCGACGCAGTTGCATCCACGTTGACTGTCGTCAACGCAAGTGTCGTCACCGCCGATATTAAGAATCATACGAACCGCAGTCGGTTCGTCGGTCGTCCCGGGAATTCCGCTGAGTACTCGGGCGTAGTTTTTCGACATACGACTTTGTTCTAAACGCGAGTGCCGAGCATGGAACGCGCGAGAGTGATCACTGAGTAATTTTCGCGATTAAATCACGGTCGGGGTGTTCGCGAGTGACTTGTGCGCGGAAGGATGGCTCGACACGTCCCATCTGAGAGGAGGAGCAGGCTCGGGACGAGCATCCTGCATCGGCGGAGCAACTCTTAGGTAATTATAAATTTTTCTTATAAAATCTGTATTAAAAAAAAAAGTTATACCTTTTTATTAACTTTGTTAACTGATAAACCAGCTCGTCTACATTAATATTTTTCATTTTATGTTACAGTCACCGGCAGAACTCTACACCTCCGCTGAAGCTCATGCAGATCGGTAAGTTGCATGGTTTTTTTTTCGTAGTTTTGTATTGGATCTCTTAAACCGGCAACACGTCGTCCACCATCGATTACTCAATTGTAATTATCGTATAAAAACTATAATAAAAAATAAATTTACGTCCCTAATTATAATAACGTACACGAATTGGAATCCATCGAAAAATAGCGCACGCGAAGGTTTCTTCTAGTTATATAAAATCGCGCTTACAATTTTTACTTCGACATTTCATCGAAACGGTCTGAACCCTGTAAAATAAACGAAGCGCGAGCAAATAATAAATGATAAATGGTTAAATAAATTAAAAGTCAATTCGCTGCTAGTAGATTTTCTTCGCAGCGAGAGTTCCGTGACGCGGAAGATTCGATGAGTTACGAACGCTAGAAAATATTTCTCCCTGCGGAATGTCCGTCGCCTTTTTTTCAACGTTCGTTTTCCCTGCTCTTTGAACCGGCTTTTCTTCCGGCTGCCGTGGAAAGGCGACCGTTTGTCACCGGACATCGTGAAGAGGAGAAACTAGGTGGGAGGGAGGGAGGGAAATGCTGGGGAAAAACAGAATTTGTGTGCCACTGAAAGAAAGAACGAGAGAGAGAATTGAAAGGTAAAAGCAGGGCAAAAGATAGAAAATAAATATTGAAATGTGTATAAAAAGATTTTTTTTTAAATATATTACAGTATAGTATAAAAAAATAAAAATTGAAAGTATTGTTAATATAAATAACAAAATTGAACGGTAGTAACGAATAAAATACGCGAAGGATTGGAGGATTGCATAAAAATTAGTGGATCGTAGGATATAAAAATCGAAAAGATTCAGCGATTCGAATTTAAAAGATTTGAGAACAATCTGGGAATGGGAAAAGGATGGAAAAACGTACAATGTGAATCCGCAAATGGAACAAAGCGCTCTTCGCTTTTACTCCATGGTAAAATTCTTACTTTTATTGAAAGGGAAAAACAAGAAGTATCAAAGCCTGCCAGCCTTCTATCTCGGACGATATATGCTAAAGTCTCTTGCACAAATCTCAGAGTGCTCACCTTCTTCCAAAATCTTACATTTACCTATCAATAATGCAAGTTACTTTGAATCGAAAGACACCATTTTCTTAAGAAGCTGTCGCGTAAAAAATAGATTTTTTATTTTTCACAAATCGGTCGCGTGAGTCGCAAATATATTAAAATAAAATTTTGCAAATATATTTACTTTTCTTATCATTAACTGTCGCAAGATTTGGATCGGCAAGGTTATTAAAAATTTCTTTTTTTTACCTGCACATTAGATAATAAATAGATAATATTTCAAGCGATATACGACGGCTATTACATCAAAAGACAAATATATACCAGCGATTTAATAAGCAATGCAACATCGCGTCTCTAGTCTCGATCAAAAATTCTGTTTACTTGCAATCTCCATAATTATGGCGGGCCGGGGCGAAAAACACCACAGGGACGTTCTTCCGCGGCAGTTAATTGAAGAATTAAAAATGAGAATAGCGGGTGTCATTCTTTGTAGCAGCTAATTAGATCTGAATTACTCGGCGATGGGAAAAGGTGGACGGGCAGAAGGAAATTAAAAATTATCTAGGTAGTTTAAGAGTTGAATGCACAGCGCTCCTTGCATCGTCGGGTATTCCTTTAGTCGTCGCTCATCAAGCTCGCCGACGGAAAACTTTTAGAGCTAATTGATTTCCCGCCGAAGCGCTTGCATGTTGAATCACCTCGCAACAATCGAGCACTTAGCGGCAAATGGTGCCGCCGATCCGCCCCGCCGGTCTTCTTAACTATTCACGAAGAAGGTTAGAATAAGGATATTGGATTGGAATAAAATTGCTTAGCTCGTAACTATGAAAAACCGACTTGCTTAGAGCGAGTCTCGTTACGGTCAATGTGTCTCGATATATCTCGGGCGGTTTTCCGCAAAGCGCGAACGATTGAAGATAAAGAATTACAATAAATGCATTCCGCGCGCGTACGATAATGCGTTGGAAACAAAATTTAACTTCTCTACATAGTCTTAATTGATTTTTCGATTCAAACTTTGGTCAAGCGAACATGCAATATTTTTTGCGTAACTTTTTTTTTCGAGTATCGCTGACTTTCACCCAGCGTACGCGTATAATATCCAGTTCCAATAATACAACCGCATGCTCTCTGAGCACGATAGATACCATAAATCTGCAGCGGTGCGCAGAAAAAAAAATGACAGTGGTTTGAAAATTCCTGTTGAGCTGCGGGCTAATCCGAATTGATGGTCACGCGGCACATCGTACCGATAATAAATAAACGCATATGCCGTGAAGATAAAAAAAGATCCTTTCGCGTGTACATATATGCATAAACAGCGGGCGTTGAAACGAGCAACAAATTATTATAATAAATTACAAACGCACCGTGCAACGCGAACAAAATCGGAATAACAGAAAAATTCAAATACATTAATCTCTATAAAAATTATCCTTTAAATTACTATAGTAATTGAGACAAGACAAATTAAATTTGTGACTCCAATTTGCCATTAACTCTCTTCTCTGATTGACTGCAGATTTCATGAGCGTTAAAAATTTAAAATAAATCCAAGAAAAGAGAGCTTGGCTTCAATTAATAATAAGACTATACTTAAGATAACGAAAAATTAAGACAAAACTCTTTCTCGATATATACTATATACATATACAGTACATATGCACATACATCGATTACCGGATCACCTTTAGCAAAAATTTCAAATCAAATCTTGCCATCCTATATCGATCGTTCGTGTGTATTACCCTGTAGACATTTATTTCGCGGGGCTTTTCGGATTTGACGGATTAGAGCTGAGCTTCTTCTGGAAGATATTAATGCAGGCTGGGGAAAGGAGGAAAAGAAGAAAAAAGGGGCAGGGATGAGACGGTGGGTGGAGTAGAGGGGCTAAGCGTAAAAATTGCAGATAGATAAGGGTGCTAAGGGCGCCATTCGTCTACCTCGCGGCTGACAGGCACGATAAAGTTTCTTTTACACTGAACTAACACTGGCTTAACGCACTTCTCTCAGGGCGAAGCGGCTCGGGCGGGAATAACGCGAAAAAGCATTCTCAGCAAGTCCTAAAAGCGACTCGCTTTTCGTCACTGATAACTTATCAATCAAACATCGAACCGGGTTAATTAAAAGCTCACGATAGGGAAGCAACAGGCGAAAATGCGGAGCAAACGGAAATGCTCGGATTCCCAGGTGTCTTAAATAATATAACAATCGTACAGTTAGCGATATCGAACGTAAGAAGTTTGCACGAAAGTTCGCTAGTGCACGGCCAACCCGGAATATTGCGCAGTTAATTTATAGTTAATTAATATATGAGAGAAAACAATCTCACGGGTTCTTAAAGATGATAAGGATAACTCACGTCTCGCGCTCCTCATCCATTCTAACTCGTTGACTTCTATATTACTCTTATATTTGTTGCGTGATAAATTACTTTCTATATTAATCGTCCCGCGGTACGTTTAACATCGTTTATTAGGCCTTGTGCAATCTAGGATGTGATCGCGTTGAAAAGAAAGCATCCATTACACCGCCAGGTGGGTCTTCCCTCCCCCTCCCCTCCTCCCCATTCCCAATAAGTACATGATAGAAAAGTTAGAGGATGGAGCAGGAATACAGGGCAATTTCTGACTCTCGGTTAATTAATACGAAGTGATTAATCATCGAAGCCGGGCAACCTCGCCAAACAAACTCCGTCGAGCGGAGCACGTGTGCGATCTGCAAATACGAGAAAGAAAAATACGAGAGCAGAGGAGGTTGTCACACGAGTGAGACAAAAGGATGAGGAGAACGCCGGTGCTTTCATCATCTTCTTGATCTCACGAGACACACGCTTGAGAAAACATTTCAAAAAGAAAACGAGGTTTTTCTGTTTATTTCTATGTCGTAATAATCGTTAGTGCGTTTCTAAATCGATGATCATTCCGACAAATCGAGATTCTTTAATCCGAGAACAGTTGTACGCGGAAGAATGAATTTTACGATTTAAAGAACGTGAGATATCCGGTAATTAAAGCGATTTGGACCGATCGATCAATCTAGTAAGACACATTGAAATGTCCTGAAAGTGAATAAGCTCGGTTTCTCTCTCTCTGTTTCTCTCTCTCTCTCTCTCTCTCCTTCTTTCGATCTCGAAATAAGCCACGGCTTGCGGTGTGCTTCGTGATCCGAGAAGATTGCACGGTCACGGTCCTTAAGTTTCGTAGGCGTCGTGCCGGGCCGTTAATTACGATCACCCGCTCGGTTAATCACCGCGTTGGACGCGGCGACAGTTTAAATGGCGAGCGACGGCGCGCGCCGTGTAAGCAAGACCGCGAAGCGAAGTTCTGTGGATGTAAATAATGAAGCGCCGCGTTTCCTCGCGGATTAATGGACGCGGCTTTTGAGCGGCGCTCTTGAGAAAATGTCTCTATGAAAATTTTCATGTTTCTACCGCTATTATTCGCGTAACATCGTCTACTTTTTGTCACCGGCCCGGATTAAACAAGACTCGCTTCAGCGTTTCGTGCGTGGCGGAAAAACGAGATTTGTTCCCACGCATTTTTATAAATATTAAAATACCGTTCGCGACAACGCTCTTCTTTGAATGGTAGGACGATAAAATATTTAATTGCGAATAAATAGAATATCGGCGCAGCTTTGAAAGTTTCATACAAGCGCTGCTAAGGTAGAGCGAATCCTGAAAGACAGCTCGTCTCTTTACCTGCGAGAACCGTTTATCAAAATTAAGGTGTCGCATATTAATTTTTTATTAAATTATGCCGCGCTAATTAAACTGCTTTCGCTCAAAATATAATATTCCACCTTGCATTCTATTGCGCTCCCATTTTCATTTTAAGACAAAATGTACCCGCCGACAATTACAAGGGCTGTTTACCAGAGCCGACTATTATTTTCATAATTATCATTTAGAAGTATGTAAGTTCTCTGTGAAATAGAAACTCATTAGCCGGCCCATTAATTATTCCATACGATTAATTATTCTATCGTAACACGGCGACGGTTTAAAGAAGCAGGAGATTATTCCTGGACAGCGGCGCGGGAACGATTTTGCTCGAGGAATTTCAAGTTAGTCGAGATTTAAAGTGGACTTTAACGTGTAGTTCGCGACACAAATTATCTCGAAGTCAGCTTTAAAACTAAAGCTCCTTTAAATTTTTTGTAAGCCGCTTTCCGCGATGCTGAATCCCGTAAATGAGATTCACGATTGAGGCAGTAAATTGAAGCGGCGTTTCTGCAGAAAAGCAGCAACATTTCCAGAGAAATATCCGGCTCGCGAAACATCCCCGAGAAAAGTGGCAAATACTTGATGACACTATTTCCGGGAAATAAATCTTTTATTATATTGTTTGCGTGTGTCACGAGATAGCGGGGGAAGGGGGGGGCGACGCCGTTGACGACGGTCGAGAGAAACGTCGGATAATGCCGCGAGTATTAACGAAACTATTTGCCTTTAATTATTGTTTAAGCGAAAGCGCGGAAAAAAATTTACCCTCCAGAGTCTCGTCCGTTCTTTCCCGAGTTACGAGTCTCTCTCTCTCTTTCACTCTCTCCAATTACCAAATTACCAAGTTGTGTAGCATCAGTTTATTGCTCTTGGCAAATTAACGTTAATGCAAATAATATCTGGGTATATTTATATACCGGGACTATTTGGGAACATCGCGAAACAATTGTAGCTAAAATTGATCCCGGGGTAATTCGACACTGATCTTCAACCACTCACATCGGGCGCAGTACAAAGTTGGCCGAACAAACATTCGCTTGCAGTAAATAAACAACGTCTAAATAAATCGATCGCCTGAACCTATATTAATAGCAACGATGTGGCGGTGATCGCAATCCGTTCGAGTGTGCAAATAAATAAATAAAGCGGACAGATAGTAGGTAAACGTCCAGAGACGAGACGTTGAAATCGATTGTTGTACAACCGAACGTCGAGATAGAGAAAGGAACGGAAATGGGTCGCGGAACGTCGTCGTAATAAATACACTGGGAAAAAATATGGCGGAAGCGGCAGGATCCTAGAAGGATAATGTGATATTGCGCGGAGAGCAACCGACAGACTCGCGAATCGCTTCGTTCGTATAAACAAACAGGCTTTTAATTAATTTCATACGTATCGCCTTTGGGCTACCATATACGTGAACATTGATTTTAATTTGATATTACACGCAACATAATAAAAAAAAAAAAAAAAATAAGGAGTTTCATGTTTTAACTCGCAAGATAAATATTCCCATTTGTATATAATGTCCATTACTTTATTCTGATAATGTTTTAAAACTTTTATCGATTAAAGAACATTTTAATTTTCTGTTTTATTCTTAAAACATATACTTAACAGTTTAAAAAGCAAATATTGATGAGTCGATATCATAAACTAATATCGCGTATTATATCTCTAACATTGGATCTAATTTCTCTCTCTCTCTCTCTCTCTCTCTTTTTCTCTCTGTACTACCATCCTATTAATTTCAGTCAGTTATTGACAAATGCTGTGCCGAGATATTTGCCCACTCGGTTATTTACCAACCCGGCAATTCGTCATGAAAACCGAAACCAATCGTGATTAGTGCGTGCAGCACGGCCACAATGATTGCGAAAGGACGTTACGTGGAATTAATAAACGTTTCGATTGATGTATTTGTTTAAACACCGGTTTAAAACGATTCATTCATCTATGCGAAATCTCATTATCTGCATTCCGATAGAATTCTTATACACAATCAACGTTATCCGATATACATTACAATCATTCTTCCGCAAGAGCTCCGTGGCTGGACCGAAACGTTTCTAGATAAAACAGGATTGGATTACTTCCACGTCGCTTAAAAAAATCCGTCTCTAACATTTTTTTTATAATAAATAAAAAGAAAGTAAAAACAAAATAAAGTAAAATAAAAATTGTTTCTTAAATTGGCAATAAGTACACTTAATTCAATCGGTGCGATATAAAATAGCGTGAAACAGTAAAATTGAAGGGAGAGAGAAAAAAAAACCAAAAAATACAGAAATATTATCTCAAGTGCACTGCGGAAGTATCGTTCAATTTTTCGAATGTCGAACGCCCCGGCGATGTATTCGCACACCTTTTTACGTGCCATTTCGCAGAGATATCTCTAGCACCGCAGCAACCGCGGGTGCTCTCGATTTCATGCACATTACTTAGCATGTATACATATTATCAGCATATGCGAGCCGAGTGACAGTTTCGCTGGTCCATTCGACCCCCGGATCCTTTCGCGCAACTCAAGCTAACGCGGCGAATAATTACATGTACTCTGGAAAGCGTGGATCACGTTTACGCGCGCAGTTAAACGACACATTCGTGATTAGTATCGGTATAATGTATCGCGCATCGGTACGTTACAAAACGAATTCGTCACAGGGACGAAAATGATTTCGCGAGCCGCGCACGTAACGAGCATCACAATGGCATCACGCGAACAGTCGGCCGGACGTATAATAGTCTTAATTAAAATGGCGGTCTAACGAACATCGCTAACTGCTGTAATCCGACGTGCCTCATTGATAATCCTCTGGCTGCACCGCCGAATACGAATGCGGGGGACGCGGCTTGTGTTAGAGCCCCGCGTTCTCTATGTGCGCACCTATATCGATTCATATTTCTCGCGAATACTCGGATTACACAGGACACGTCACAATTAAATAAAACAATAAACAGGCAGAATAATCGATTACACTTTGTGTAAGTTTCCAATTAAGTTCGACGTGCATTTGCGATGAAACTCTCTGCGCTGATAAAAAGTGTGTATTATATTTTTCGGAGATTCGAATATTTCACGTCAAACGTTGTTACGAGTAAATAAAAATTTCACCATGAAAAAGATTTTGAAAGATATAAAATATATATAATTTTTAGAAAGAGCTGCAATTTTTTGCATTCACGCGAACGCGAAAAATATGTATTTTCGATTTACGTTCGTCAAGGGAATCATCACAGAAATGTTTGATTAAAGAGCCCGGAGATAAATTCTACATCTATAGAATATTAAAAGCCGGGGGAATGTAAGCACGGGGCAGCGAGAGCCAAAACACCGATGTAGGTACGCGGGCGATTCTTCCATTAAAATAAATTTCCGGAACGTATTGTCTATTAATTACGGTCATCTTCAGCCATACAATTTGTCTTTGTTCATTAACATAAAAGACAAATTGCGCATTAGCTGCTCGTTTAGCTTCGCTTGTACTCACGAGTTTAAATCGACGGGAATTAAAGTTAATCGTCCGCTAAACTCGCGACGTAAAAGTGCGATCGAAAGATAATCAATTGATTAAAAATTATCAAACAAAAAATTAACTATTCTGTACTTTTATATTAAATCTCAACGTGATTAATAATTATTAAAAAAATAAATAAAAAAAAAGGAAACTAGCGAGGCAACAAGACCGTTTTTCTCTCGTCAATTTCGAGCCTCGTTTCGCAGACAGCATTCTCGGTCTAGGTATGACAAGACGTTGGAAACCCCGTGTTTATAGCTGTAACATTGTGCCCCATCGGGAGATGCGCTCGTCATGCGGAGCCACTTTCTCGCACGCGATGCCGGTGAATTTTTTACACTTAATTTCCCGAGGAGCCTGCACGACGGCGGTCTCATGCCACGCCAACGTGAAATCGACGAGACGTACGTGCTACAACGTGACGCGGTCGTAGTACTCGTTGACGACGCGATACGTGGCTCGTTTCGCTCGTAAGCACGTTTCCGCTTTTTCGACCGTAGTCGATACGGGAACGGGGCGCGATACGTGAATCGTCGCGTTAATGACACCGTTGGCGGATTGTTCCGCGATTTTATTTCGCGAACGAGCAAATGGGCATATCGTAGAAACGTAGGACGTGCAAACAGAATTAATAAAATCGAGGCAAATATTAAAATATTATCGCGAGAGTAAGATTATATCAAATATTAAATACCGAGGACTTAATCCGTTCGGATTTGAGTACAAGAAATACCGAAAGTGTTTGCAAGCTTCTTTTTCCCTTTGATGAAAACGTCGAGAATTCGAAAAGTAAACGTTTATTTAAAACTGTAAGTACTGCGGAAGACTTACCGTGTCGCGATAAGAGGGCAGGTAATACTCGGCGAAGCCCAAGCTTCTGGGCTCCAAGGTGCGCACTCGTACAGTCTAAGTTCCCGGCCCGAAACTGCGCCAAAGACACTGCGCCAGCCGCCGGTGCATCCAGCGGTAAAACCGAATCCACTGCCGGCTCCTCGCGATGTACTCGCACTACTTCCGGCGCCGTCCTCGCTGCTTTCGCTACTGGCTCGCCCATTCTGCAAATACCAAGCGACATTTATCATTATTCTATTTGTTATTTACGCGCACGAACATTCAATCTGCGATAATTGTTGAGAAAAGCTTCATGTTTCAAAAAAGTAAACTCACTGTAGATCCTACGGCTAAAAATACATGTAAATAATCCGTCAGATTTGAAAGTTTAATAATTAAACTCTCCGAGATTTTCGAAGTTGCGCGAGACTTTAAATTAGCTGCAAGAAGACAAACAATTAAGAAGTAACGGAGAGAGGTATTACGTGCGTTGCCGTTAATTCTTAAATACAAGCTCTTCGCATATAATTATATTTAAAAAAAATATATATATTTTTGCCAATCCGCGTAAAAATTTATGAATTAGTTATAAAATTAATTTAGCAATCGAAAACAAAAAATATAGAAGCCCGAGAGGCATCAATATTGTACGTATAGGAAAGACGGATGTAGTCGAACCCTTCTGTGTCTGCAGGATGATGTCAATTGAAACGAGACGTTCGGCTACAATTACGTTATTGTACAATTGACGTTTATCTTGTTCGCGACGTGAAAAAAGAAAGTACAGTAAAAAGTTCCTCCGCTTCAGACGATGGCACTCGTAAGAAAAAAAGAAAAAAAAAGAGAAAACGGAAAGAGATCTATGACTGAAATTTTTACCGTTTATATATTATTACGCGAATAATAAGAAAAGAAAAAAAAATTAAATGAGGAAAAAACGAGACCTGGAGCGGTATTTCGTGCATAATAAAAAGGGCGGGTATTGTAATACTATAAATATCATCTCTCAACGCATCAAAATATCCTGGCGGAAATTTTTTTTTTCTACTAACGGACTACTCTACATATTTCCCAAGTTTCATTGAAACCCAAACTTGTCAGTTTGTCTCTTGTTAGGATCGCAATTGCATTGAAGTCGCGGAGAAGCGACCTAAGGAGAGCGCATTAATCTTAAACGACTTCCTGCCTCTTTCTCTCGGCGAAGGGAGGATCAAACTTCGTCCCCGGCCTTCTTAAAGCCCCGGAAAAGTTCGCGTAAGTAGCGGCATAAGGAGATACATCCCTCGTACAAGGGTGGGAGGGGGGACCGGAAGTTCTGACGAGGTCGCTCTCAGCCGACATACGACATCCTGATCGGAAAGTTTATCCGACGGATTAAAAAACTCCGCGGCGGTGCATTTTGTATGGAAAATATTATGCATGAGACAATTGTTTTCAACATCTTGATACTTGAACCGCCGAGTAAGGGGGGCAAAGATCGCGGGTTTAGATAACTGCATTTATAAATCTTGGCAGGCAAAACGAGCGCGATGAAGCTGCCCGATCTCGAGAGATCTGACGCTCGAAAGTTTAAAGACCGCGAATAATTCCGTGAATTTTAATGGGCCCAAAAAATGCGAAACGCTAAGAGGCTCAAAGAATCTAGTTGTCCCAGAATCGCGGAATCGGAGAATCGCGTCTTGCTTGCTCCTTTTTCCTTCGATCCGTTTCAGTGCTCCGCAGACATCACAATCGTCGTTGGCGTCTTATCGGTGCGCGCCGCGACGCCGATTTTCTTCCGTGTCGTGGCAACCGTGAAATCGAGCGAAAACGGGGGGAGGGAGAGCAGGGAGACGTCGCGCAATCTACGACTAGGGTACCAATGTGGAATCAGGCGAAAAGAGAGAAATATTAAACGGCCGAGAGCGAATACCGACGTGGGAGAAGGGAAAGGTCGATCGAACGGGTCGGAAAAGTTCGGGAGGCGCGAACGAGCCCGGGAAGAAGAGTTATCAAGCGGGAAGAAACGGGCGTCACTTCGTACCCCCTCGTTTCGCCACCGCGGTAGCGCTCCCCCGATTTGCATCGTCGACGATTCTGTTAGAGATAATAAGAAGACGCCCATGAGAAATTACCAGCATGCAAAAACGGACGCGTCTCGTTCGGAATAAAGACAGGCATTGAATCAAGTACAAAGATATTTCGCTCCTTCAATGCTCTTTGCGTTTCATCATTAGCTTCCCGGAGGTATTGAACCTGTTTCAATTTTTCGCTTTCCCGAAATCGAAAGCACGGACGTCCCGCTAAATGCGCGTAGCTACAAGTGCATGTGTAATACAGAATTCAAGCCGAATGCCATTTTTAGAGCAGCCGGATAAATTCATCAAAGTCCCTATTAAATTTTTCGTTAGCTGCAGCCTTGTGAGCTCCGCCCGTGTAAAGTAAAACAATTGCATAATCAAACTTTAAAGGTGGCCAGGGGAAAAAGTGTAGCCGAAGGGAACAAGCCTCCGTAACCCGAGCTGAATGCTCACTGTGGGGTATAAATCGAACGGCTTTGATTTGCGTCCGGTCGAGCTCCTAAAAGAAGCGATAACACGTGATGTACGAGTTTTTGCATCCTTCCTGTATCCCACGTGCGGATATCTCGCTCGGGGGAGGGAAAAAGAGGCGCGAACGAGAGAAAGAAAAATTTCCACCCGTATCTTCCCACATTCTTTCCTTCATATCGGTGAGCTAACCTACGCGCGACATCTGACCTGTATCGTATATTATCGTGGACTTCGAGCTCGTCTCGTTTCATTCGATTTCATTTTTTCCCCGTCAAATCCTGCTTTTTTTTATTATTTTTTTTTTTATTGCCACACTTTTCATCGAATAACTATTTCTCTCGCGTTTATCTCGCGAGCGGCAGAGCTAATCTCAGCCTTTTGCATTCAATATTCCGGAGCCATCGAACGCCATACTTCTGTTTACGAGCCACCGCAATATAAGTGTAATCGCGGCGATATTTTCACGAACATTAATCCCGACTGTACATTCATAGGAAAGCCAAGGATTAAAACAAGATTAAACACGGAATATCTCTATCCACTCGCAGCCATAGGCGAGAGCTCAGCGTGAGATGGAAGAGATCTCGCGATCGCGTCCCTAAATCATCCCGGCTAATTTCGCCTAATCTTTATGCCGGTAGTAAAATAATAATTCCCCGTAAGCGCAATCCGCGTGGGTGGCGAATTAATAACAGAGTGTAAACAATTTAGGCGCGAAAGGTTTTATCTAAAAAAAAAAAAAAAATTAATAATAAAAAAAAATAAAAAAAAATAAACAATGCACGCGTCCCGTATGATTTAATACATACAACAATGAAAAATAACGAGAACTTTTTAATTTCAATTTTGCCAGCGCTTTTAATGGAATTCTTTTGCAAATGCAAAAATTTTGCTTCACTAAAAATTTATGATAATTAAGGCCGCAATAATTATATATACGCATTGTTGTTGTTATCCCGAGAAATCTACAAAAATCCAGTAATAACACTAAAGTGGAATTACAGCCGAAAAGCCCCGAACGCAATTATTGCGGACATTATTTGAACATATGTAACATACTGCACACATAAATTAGTATACCCGGGATGAGACGCTCGTGCAATGCGATGCGGATTTGAGCTCCGCGTAATATATTGTTAGAATTTCAGGAGCATAACATTGCGGTTTTAACTTATAGGGCGAACGCAATTGCTCTTTCGTATACGTACGATTCTAATTCCGGCAATTCGGCAAACAAGTTAATCTCTCATTAGACTTGTGCAATTTCTTCTTTCGCAGTCTAATGGCTCTGGCTATAATTTAAATCTGAGTTTTGATGGTACTACGATTTTCGTTCTTGCGATTAACTTTTCCTACCTGGTAGAATTTAATCGTCAAGAGCCAATAACAGTAATTTGAACGGTCTATATAGACCACAACATTTTTATATAGAAAACTTTGAAAGTTTCTAAATTCTATAGAAAGACAAAGGCAAATATAAAACCCGAGAGTAGTTAGATCGTGCAGATTATACTATTAAACTAGTGTTTAGCCGTTACTATGTATAATTTAAAAGGTGAGGTTTCGTCATGTAAAAAAAGGGAATATGTTACGTTAAAAAAAAAAAAAAATAAGATAAATTTTTTGTTCAAAAATAATTAGATATAATTATTAATTAAAAATATTAAATATGTGTATTAAAAGAATGCATTTCTATTGCGTAGACGACATCAATAATATCAAATGCGATCGTTCCCACTTAACTTTATAATGCGAGGCGCCGCGCGAAAGAAAGGTGCTCGCAATGACACATTTCTCACCGTTCTCGCTCGACGGGGAAACGCGGAAAAAAAAGAAATGCAGCCTACTCCTCGGCGGGGAAAATAATGGAGTCGTAAACAGGCTTAAATGAGACAGACAACAAAACTCAGGCGTGTTCAAACTGAAATTGTGCGCGGAGGAAAGCGGCCGAGATGCCGAGAAACGGGCGGAAGTGTACAGTTGTCGCATTCGTAAATGTTGCGATCCCTTTAAATCGGATTAAAACGTGTTACTCCGAGGACGGTTGCGATTCTCTTCTCCCCCGAACTGCCGCGATGCGCGAATTCCAATCGCGCATAGTCCTCGTTAAAGTTTTTCAATCCCGAAATCGTCAATTTAAACGCGAATCCACATTTTTTATTTCGCGCAAGCCGAAAATTATTCTCCCGAAAATCCGACAAAAAAAATCGTGTTGCACTTAGCGCTGTTGTCTCTAATTTTTCCGGAGACACGACGTTTTATAACCACTCGCTCCTAAAACGCGTACGTGAGAAAAGTAACGCCGCGGGAATAAAATCAAAACGTAAGGAGAGGCGAAACGAATGCGTCCGCAGTTTCGCTCTGTGAGAACATTGGGGTTTTACCGTACGTATTGCTCGTAGTTATAACCATTATCCCACTATGATGCGATCATCCTGTATATCCGCCGTTACATCCTTGTGACGCCGACCCTAATGGAAAGCACATTAGGAGGTATATCTCTCACCTCGTACGAGCAGGGTGAACGCGAGGGCGGGGAGAAGCTGAGGTGTTAGCCCGGCTCGACGGCGCTTCCGCGCAAGCGAGTGGAAACGTTACGATATCGTTCTTAAAGTCGCCAGTCCGCGTATTTACGGCGCAGCCGGAATAGACCGAAGACAACTTTTAAAGGGGAACTTACGATTCGGAAAATAGAAAGGAGAGTGTGTCCGGCGCGAAAATTATCGCCGGCGGAGTCGTAATATTCGTTTATTATCCTCCCGCGACCAATTTACCTCGTCTTTAGCTGAAATCTCGGTGTAACGAAGAACGTAAATTAAAACGTATTTTAGGTGGAAATTGCGTTCGCGTATAATGCAACTTAAAAATGTATAATAATTTTTTTTCCTTTTTTTTCTTTTTTTTTCAAAGTTGAAATCGGGCGAGTATATTCAGAGGAATTAAATTAACAGAAAATAGCTGGAGCCGGAAGAACTAGAATGTTATATCAAGTAAAATAAATTATGTTAGAACGTATTAGATAGATTACGCCGAAACGTGGGTTAAAAGTTCGATAAAGATGGAAGAACTTGAAGTGGAATTTGTACACTCGCAGTAAAATCGTTTTAAAGAATCAATTACGGAAGTGAAGATAAATGTTGAGGCAATTTCATTGAAATGCAATGCCCGCCAAAACGGAAATCATTCTTAATTGATAACCCCTTAATAACGTGGCTACCGTTGTTTACGCAAATTTACGCATAATTGCTGAAAGTATTAGGGCCGGCGGACCCCGAAGACCGCCAGGACATAACCGACAAATTAATTTTCCTTGGCAATTCAATTACGGCTTAATTGGGTACGACGGAAATGAGACCACATTAAAATTGCAAGCATCCAGACGGAGCCGGAGATTTTCTCCGGATTTCACCTTATTCGCTTCTCCCAGCTCGAATGACCAACGAATTTGATTTTCGAATGCGTCGCGTATTTTCCACCGAACGCTTGGGAATAATTTGTTTCGCTTTACCCGCACTTTTGCGCAAACAACCTTGTCGCGGACTGTCGTTCAAGCGTTGCGTCGCATACGCGTATCAAGCGGTGATAAGGCGTATGCAAATTACTCAAATTATTTCACCGTCAATGCGCAAACGTTCTGTCTTGAAACTCAGCGGGCCTTACGATAGCACGTATCTATTGTACACAAACGCAAAAGTGCCAATACCACATCCCACCGACCTGTGCCACCGTGTAGATACACTCGCGCGGGTATTGACACACGTACGCACATGCACAGTGCCACTGGCAAACGAACACGTACACGATCGTCTCTTGATCCGTCGTTCTAGCCGCAGTTTGCTTAGCATTGCTGATGCACTATCCACTTCCGTTCGGGGAGCGAGATGGACACGGTAGAAGAGTGGAATACAGAGAGAGGAAGAGAGAGAGAGAGAGAGAGAGAGAGAGAGAGAGAGAGAGAGAGAGAGAGAGAGAGAGAGAGAGAGAGAGAGTGCGAGGAAGGTCAGAGGAAGGTCCGAGAGAAGATTATGGATGGAGAACGCCGGTGTCTGTGTTTGAGGACCGATAGTAGCTCGCGTTCTAATTAATAACGAACCCCTCGATGCAGTCCGCGGTTTTGCAGGGTGCACCGTATGTGAAAGAGCTTCCAGGGATCGAGTAATCGAAGAGCGAAGAGTCATTACTCTGTTAAAAGAGGAAGAAAACAGAAAGGGTTGCAAACAGTAAAATAAAAAAGTTCGCAAACCGAAAGTTCCGCCGCTTTGTAGAACAAAATTTGTTGAATTTAATTTATATTTGGACATATTACAAAAGCTAGAGCGTTTCGATTTAATGAAAAATAATGATATCGCTATTGTAAATCAGCCACGGAAATCATTTTTCAAACGGCCAATTTTTCTTTTAATAGTTATATTTAGAGTAAAATAATGCCGGAGGTTCAAGTCTGCGTTAAATAATACAAATTATTAATTAAAATTATACAAGATAAATAATAATTATGTTAAATATAATTATTGCCATTTTTTTTTTTCATGTTAGTATTTTTATTTAGAGTTAAAACAAATTGAGTTTGATTGATCGAATTATCTTAACTAAATCACTATCGAAACCAATCGTAGCGAGAATAGTTCCGGCCGTGTGGAACGCGCACACAGTTTCGTGGGTATTTGAGCACGTAGACTTGCCCGTACCTTTTTCGATCGTGAGAAACATGAGGATTCAGGGAAAGGAAGGGTTGGGCGTAGGGTTGAGAGGGTTAAAATAGCGGTTACTGGTCGGGCTTCCCCCTGAGAAAGGCACGCCGAATAAATACCAGCGGCCGGACGGAACACTACCGATTCGTGGACCCGAACGATCGGAAAACCCTAGCCCGCGCAGAGCACCCTCGCTCTATTCTCACCCCGACGATGCTGATTCTGCATTCCTCCCGCTAAGTCCTATTCTTCTTGACCTCTGAAACTATTTCCGGTTAGCCGGACCTTTCTCCTTCGCAAAAGGAGGAAAAGGAAGAAAGATGGCAGGGAACGACATCGACAGAGGCGAGTTTATTGTCCCCTTTAACAATAGTATTATCTCGAATTTAGATAAGGGAAATCGAAAAGTCTCTGGCGCACATTAAAAGAATTTTCAATGATCAATTGTAACGACACGTGGCGACATTATTATTCTAATTTCTTCTCAAAGAGCGATCATGAATTTATTATGCGGACCTGTCGTTGTAACAAAAGATACCGCGCGAAGCAGCTGCGGCTCGCGCTCCTCTAGGGATGTATCGAGAATTTTATCCGCTGACACTTAATTTTACATCTAACTACGAACATTGCAAAGCGACGCTTTATTATCTAAGAGGTTAATTGAGAGGTGCATTAAGGTTTACCCAATTACATTATCTCTGGGCTTGGAAAAAAAAAGAAAAAAGAGAGAGAGAGAGAGAGAGAGAGAGAGAGAAAGAAAAAGAAAGAATGTATGCAAAGCCGTGCGTGTAGTCTCTCTATGCTTGGATTAATTAAAATATACTTAAATGGCGTACCGTTAATTTTCAACGGCTAATTTAATGCCAGCTTGGCCTCAGATTTAATCCAACACACTCGCCGGGAATGCGCGAACAAATGGCTCTCAGACTCGCGGCCATATTCGCGCTCCACAAAGGGGTCCGGCAATAACAAAAGTTATGACGGGAGTGTGCGATAACAAAAGCATCGCAAACAATAATTAACGAATTGCGCGTGGAAAAGGGGGTGAAATTACTAAGAAAAGAATTCCAGCGGAAATTGTAAAATCATCTCTCGTTCGCGTGCGATTTTATAAATAACTATCGTCCGCGTAACAAAATTATCGTGTAAAACCTCCGCCAGCGTGCGTTATCAATGTTTATACGAAATTAATGTCGTTGTTATTATTGTTTGCGCCCGACGGCAACCGTTTGATTTCGATAAAAATGCGACGGTTAAATATGCTTCTGTCAATGCATCGGGCAGCGTAAGAACTGAGCAAACAGAAATTGCAGTATGATTGGGAACGAATTTATATCCGAACGGGGTTGCGTCGGAATAAAGCGATCGTCCCCGGCGTCTGTTCGATTTTCATGGAAATTATAATGGCTCGTCGCCTGTTCCTCCAAAAGTGCCGTACACCGAAATTCCGTGAAAATTCGTTTATCGCGAGCGGGCAGACGCGACATGACAAAATTAATCGACGCCATCGACGCACTTTGATGTGGAATTTTAACGCTTTTTGCGCTCGATGTATTCCCGCTATTTGTTACTCTCCGGTCGGCCCTTCTCCCCTTTTTTTTTTCTTTTTTTTACCGCGCACGCGAACAATTGTTTAATCGTAAAAAGCAAGTCGTTACAAATGACAAACTAATTACATCGCTCGGCAAGGGCTTCGTTCTTAAATTGGGGATTATCTCTAGCATATTTATGCGCGATTTCGAATGTTACAATATATTAACATTCCTTTATCACGCGCGTTAAATTAACGTCGTAAATATCGTATCAAGCAAAATATCTTTTTCAGTAATTACCGAAAAGTCCGAGAATTATTTACTTGTACAGGAGACCGAGGGGCCAGAATTGAATTAGGATTGGCTGGCCCAGAGTCGGGCCGGCTAAATTGGTCATCGGGATTGATCCGCGTTGAAAAATGTCGGGAGGGTCTCATATCTTCGCGTTGCAATTTCAATTTTGCCTTATCTCCGCCGAACCCGACATCAGTCTTCGCGCCTCGTGAATCACGAGAGACGCGGGTGTGGCTCACGTCACCGCTCGTCGTGTTGATCGAGAGATCGAGGCTGCGAATGCGCCCTCCCTTCCCTCCCCCCTCGCGAGATTGACACTTTATTGCGGTCGTATATACGAGATTAGGGGAGACGGCATTCCGGCGTTCGCTCGGACTTTCTCTGGGCGTTGCTTCGGCGACGCAGACCGATTCAATATGTGAACTTGTTGGATTTATCGGATCGCCCTTACCCTCCTCGTGGCTCGTATTTGCGTCACGCTTCTTCTACAAATCGCCGACCCGAGCAAAATGTCGCATTTTGTTTCCCCGCCGACAAAGAAGCCGCTTGTGCAACACGCTGCGCTGCGGACGAGCGTGCCGATCGCCAACAATCGAATCCAATGTTTCTCAAATCGCGAGACGTACAATGGGATAGGAATCTTCGCTTTGATATCAGGTTGTCTGAAGAAGCGATGCCCGGGCAGCACAATGCGCTCGCAAAAAGTGTTTGCGATATTTGTTAAAACCCAAAGAAATATAAATCCGACAAATATTGTCTTTTTTTAATTGAACCAACTATAACATCGTGGCCGCGGACAATTAATATTCTAAATATCTTTAAACCTACACCGCAGGAAAATAATTCCATTGAACGAGCGGGTGTTTAAAGCTTTTTTAAAAGGGACCAATTATGACGGGTAGAGAAAAAAAAAAAACAAAAAAAAACAAACAATAGAACCAGCAATTAATCACTCTATTTGTCGATTTGCGGAAATTTGCGACGCTGTCTCCGCATTCATGCAGACACGAATTATTAACTTGACGGTAAAATATTGTTTCCGAGGAAAAAAAGGAGAGAAAGGAAAAAAAAAAAAAAAAAGTGGTCGAAATGTTTCGGTGCTGTTTTATAGCAGCTATACAGTCCAACAGGTAGGGATAACTACTATAATCGGCTAACATGGCCGACCAGCACGGGAATCGAAACCGTCGGCGCCGGTGCCGGCCGGAAATCGATTACATCCAACGGTAAATAAAATAAATCGACGATTTAAGCGGACGTAACGGCACGCTGCGGACGACATTAAATAGGATGACAGAATGTAGTGTAGGAGTACAGGGCATACACACGTGCGTCCACGTGTAGCCGAAGCTGCCGTGTCGCGGTGTTTTTCACGGCGCGGTTTTGAGCATTTTTCGCGGGCGTTTTTGTTTCAGTTATGAAAACGCCGTGCGTGATCGGCGCATTTACCGCGTCTCGTTTCAGCCCCGGCACGGCGCTGTTCATAAAACGCAATATCCGGCTTTACGAGGTGCTCGGCCGCGCTTCTAAATAATGATACACACAACTCGCGCTCGCCAGTTGATCATGGCGCCACGTGCCCCGGGAAAAATCCATAAACGTCGCTTTCGCCGGATTACCGGCGGCGCCACTTAAATGTCCCGTCGAATCGTTAATTAAATGATACGCGTCGATCGCCGGGGACGAGATCATGGATCACCGATCGATGAATTCCAGTCGGACGCATCGTCGATCGCCGGCGCGCTAATAAACGCCGCGCCCGAGCGTTCGCGTTTTACGTCAAATTTCAAAGCGCGCAGTTTAATATAAATATACCGGGGAGCCGTGGCAAGCGGTAATTTATTTTGTGCGGCACAAAACGCGCGGAATAAATCGTCGATATGTAAGTAGGATATCCGCTGATAAAACATCGCTCAAACGCGATAACTATCGAGCGCACGCAAAAAATCTGTCGAAATCTTTATCTTTTTCTTTGCCCACATTTCTCGAGAAATCTTTTCTTCCCCCAAAAATCATCAAAGTTTAATTGTTTCAATATTTCCTTTTTACGATTCATCAAACGCGAATTTATTCCGCTTTAAAGCGAGGAAAAAAAATTATAACTCGCCATTTTTATCAGTACCTCGAAACGTTAAATGAGCGTTAAATTAGCTCGCAATAATAATTAGATAACTGTCGGTATCCTGTAAAAAAAAAAAATCCTTCACGTGTTATTAACGATGTAACGCCGTAGCGAACAAAAAATAAAAAAAAATAAAAAAAACCCTCGACTATACTCGGCGTTCTCGGTTGAATAATGAGAAACGTCCGAGATGATCCCGCGTACAAATTAAAAATAGCCAGATCACGTTTGACGTTGCTTGATCGCGAATTAACGAACTAATTAATGCGTCAAAACTTTTATTTCCGCTCACCGCCGACGGTCCGTTTATCGCCGAAATCGCGCGGCTCCGAGGAGAAATCCGTCCCGTCCGCAGTTTCCAATTAAATATCGCCACCAGGGATATCCGAGGTGGCGACAGTTGATCTTTCCATCTCCGCCCGGCCATCCAACTCCGCAGACGTGTCACTTGCAGAGATCGCGGCAGGTAAACGTGCAAGCGCGACGAGAACCGGCCGAAGCATCGACGTCGGCGCTATCGATCTAGCGATCGTGTAACCGGCGGGAATCGATAACTAATACGCGCAGTCCGCCACCGGATGTTGCCTTGTTGATAAAGGACCGTCGTGCGAGCACTGGCGGCATCAAGGACGCCGCGGGAGGGCCGCAGGGCACGTGGCTACCGGCACATAATTGATTGGCATTAGCGCGCCTGATTGCCAGTCGCCCGCCTCTGAAATCGTCCCACGGGCTGCTTAAATACCGGCCAGCGTCTCCCCGAGCCCCCGGACCGCCGCGTATTTGAGCCCAGTTGCGACAGTAATCAGGCAATATGCCGCGCGCGATGAAGGAGGGTCGATTGGCGGTTCGGCCTCGTTGACTGTTTTCGTGTAACGTTTGAATAATTCTCGCATATCGGCCCGGCATCGCGAACAAACGGGTCACCGCTCGTCCTATCTGTATGTGCACGCAGGTGAAATTAAATGAAATTCGACGGTAGCTATCGATTTCCTGCGCTGAAACGCGAAGCCGGAAGTGAGAGTATACAGAAGCGGCCGTCTCTCGCCGTAAAATAGTCGATATTTTCGGTCACGTTTCATGCGGGTGCTTCTTATCGGAGCACCGCGTCAACCCCTTTGTTACACCGTGAGAAGAAGACCACCCTATGCCGGTGAGAATTCAAAAGATGAAGATCAATTTCAAGGGTGGGATAAAAAATCCGCGGTAGCATTTTATCCTGTTTCCTCGAAAACCACATTTCAATCCACTGAAATTGTTAAATAAATTGAGGCAAAATTGCAAAAGATGAATGAAGCTTAAGCGACGGTTACTGAATTAAATCGAAAAATTAATTTTCGTATAAATAATCCGTTATTAAAGATCGCGAATTGAAGATCCGTTGTTCGAGCAAAATTCAGCGCTCGTCAAATTTTATTCGCGGCGCTAAGGGAAACGTTTTTAAAATCGGTCCATTGTTATCGAGATTAAGGCTGCGCCGCTAAACTTTAATAGCATCACCGTGTAGTACGTTCCCCGATAAATTGTTGCGAGACAGCGCGTTAAGAAGTTGCGTTGCGCTCAGCGCACTTCTTCCCCGAGCGAGTATTCGGAAACTTCCCTTACCTGAAGGCAGTGCCTCCTCGCCAGCCAGCCTATGTGCTGAAGCTGCTGCGGATCCGGAAGTGCCGAGGCCAGTCGTAATGCTTTCAAGGTGAGGGCTGCCAACGCAGAGTGCAAAGCATTGAACCAGACATTCGCCTCCGTGTTATCAGCGGCTCTCAACCAACATTCGTGGACCCCATCGGGCGAGTGTAGCTCCAGAATACGTCCCTCTGCGACAGAAAGCGAAAAAAAAACCTGAAGTGATATTCCACAAAATTGTTACACCTTAACGTTCTAAAGCCGCAAAGTAAACAGCCGTTGCATCTCCAATGCAGTTCTCCATTTCCGGAAAGCTGTTATCACACAGATAAAAATACAGACACACTTCCGATACGATTTTACGCTTCGCTACTTTATTTCTATTAGATAAGTGTATTTTTACAATTTCAAACGACGAGCTTAATTTCTAGAATTGACATATTTATCGATAGATTAAACGTCGACATTTATTTAGGAAAAACGTGGAAATTTGTGAAAGTAATTCAATTTGCGATTCCATTCCTGAAAATCTATTTAACAATTTCGTCGTGCCGAAATGCTTCCCCCCCCCCCTCCTTTTCCGTTTTTTCTTTTTTTCCACGAGAGTCGAGTTCTGCGGGAGTTATACGTGGCAAAGGCGAGACGAGCGACGCCACCAGAATTGAACTTGCCCGGCGTCGTTTCTAGTAGCGACCTTATAAACCTCCCTCTCTTTTCGTTAACACGAAAACTTTAATACTTCTGACATAAATCGCGCGAGATCGGTCACGAAGGCCCTCCCGGAATAAGTTTATAATCGGAATATCGCCGGCTCTGGAGATTGTCTCGCTTCTCGACGTCCCACATAATTCGTCTACATGCACCGCAGGCCTGAAGAACTTTGCAATTTCCTGTTTGGCTAGTTTCTAGATTTATTATGCTAATACTAGACTTGTTTTTCAACGCCAATAACCACACCACGGCAACTATATACGAGCCCTTTATCGATCCGCAAAACACGCTGCGAGCTTAAAACTTTTGGTATTTCGGATTTATCAATTAACCCGGAATTTTCAATTTCAAGAATATCCCGCAACTAAGTGAATAATTATTAATAATCCCTGAATTTTTTTTCACACTGATAATCTTCAAATTATTAACAGTTTTATGAAGAAAATTGTAAATACAAATTTAATAATCGCATATAGAACGTTATAACGATAATTTTTACGCTTCTTTTTCTTACGAGCACGTTCGATAAGCGTTCTCGCGAGTTGAAACTGCAATCACTTTTTTTTTTTCTTTATATATATAACACGACAGCTTTATATTCATGTCGAACTCATCGGCATTTTGCGCGAAAAGGTACCTCAACTTGCTCTTTTTTTTTTTTTTCTCTCGATTCTGTGTACGCATTCTAATCGGCCTCTATCGAGAAACGGCGCGGAAAGTTCCGAAAGCAGCAAACTCGCGCTACGTGTGCGGAAAGGCGCGGCGGCCGTAAGAAAATATTGAATTTCCGATCAAAAGGAAATTACGCTCGAGTTAAAAGCCCCTTTATGTCACTCCCCGTCTACCCCGGCGTTTCCCGCCTAAAAAGAGGCAAGCGAGACGAGCAGCAGCCCGAAAGGGGACAGAAACATCGGGAAACGTAGCGTGATGTCGAAATGATAGGATCACGTGATTAATGCCCTCTCTCATCTATTTTATTGTAAAACGGGAGTTTAATCGATCAAGTGCACTCCGTTTAATCCCGCGGCGGAAAGCAGGAAATTGGTGTATCATAAGTTACAGCGTTACAGCCAGATATTGAATCATGTGCCGCATGACGAGCCCGCGACTCGACATTCCGCAACTTTGCACTCGTAGCAGAAGTAGGAAACGATTAAACTGCTTCCGCGATAGTTTTCCCGCCGGCTCCGTCGGCGAAATTAAAAATCTCGATTAGCGTCGACGTAGAATCGCACGATCCTCGCATTACATCGCGGCGTTTAAAAAGATACCTGTTGCTACTAGACAAAAGAGCGTTATTTATAACAAACGAGGCCGCGGCGAAGCTTACCGCCCGTACTTGACGTCGGCTCGCGCTCAAGTGTAAATGAAACCCACGAAAAAAAAAAAAAAAAAAAAAAGCGGGGGCGACCATGAAAATAATTCCGGATACGCGATATCACCCTCGAGCGATAGATGGCCGCTTTTTCGGAAGCGCAACCGGCGCCGTGGAATTGTGCGAGCGAGCGCCTTGCCAAAAGCCGTTCCACCGTAATTTCATATCCCGCGTATAGAAATGCGAGGAGTGCCGCGTGTACATGCAATATAAAGTGGCATATCTTCAGGTTGTTTCGTAAAAGATATAGAAAAGTTGCCGGGTTTTTCTTCATCCTATCTGAAAGTTATACGTCACGTGATTTTGAGAGAGCAAAATAGGAGGGAACAAAATGTTTCTCCTAGGACGGGCATTTCCATATCTCTTAGATCCTTGTCGAGTCGTCGATGCAAATGTTCACATTCTGAAAGACACTCTTCTCTTTTATGAATAATTCAGCGCCAGCGAAATTAACGCGGCTATTTGTCAATCGTAAAACGTGCCTTAGCGCCGCGGTTTTTCGCATGTCGCCGCGAGAAAGAATTCCTTTTTCCTCCGCGAGTAGTGCGTGCCTTCTCGCCAGAATGCACACTCGTAAAATGTACGGAAAATTGCTTGATTTGCGTCAATGGCGATGCGAAAGGACCGTTACGCTCGTTAGACGCTCAAAGGAGAAAATGCCGTATGCAAGAGAAAAGAATGCAACGTTAGTCGTAATCAGATAAACACTTGGCGTTTTGAAAGCGAAGTGTAATTAAACTCAGAAACCAAAATTAAATTTTAAAATATTTTATTAAATTTATTTTACTAAAATTAAACGAAAGAAAAAAAAATTAATAATAAATAAATTCGAGCATTATTCGCGCATCGTTTGCATTTTATTTTAATTCTTATCAGTTTCTTTATTGTTAAAAAAAATATACTTTGTCTTCTTTATATAAAGTTCTAATATATACAACGGATTTTCACCGGCACGCTTGTACGGTTTCGTGCCGGAAGGGTCCTTTCCGCAAGACGAACGATGCTTCTCGTCGGCGAACAAGATTGCCAAGATCCGCGAAAAATCTGCGAGGGCCTGATTCGCTCTAAAGAGCGGAAGGACGAGGGTGGCGTTTGGGTAATAAAATGTCGAAGCGACAAAGGCGGCGAAAGGACGAAGCGCCAACGGCTGAGAAAGACGAGATGCTCACAGTTCCGCGCGCGACGGTGGCTCAAAGGAAATCGAAATGCGCTCGCGTCATTTCGTTACCTCGCTTTCTACCCCCTTCCCCCTTTCTCTCGCCCTCCGCCCTCACGTCTTTTCCCGTAGAAGTGCGATTTCCCTTGAACGTAATTTTCCGGACATTCGATCGACCGGATTTCGCTTTCGTTTCTTGTTTTGCGCTTCGTATGCTTCCGCGAGTTCTCCAATTTGCTTGTCAAGTCCTGAACATATGAGCGGGATGAAAAGAGGAACGAAGACGGGGGCAATTCTCCGGAAAAACTTTCGTTTTATCATCGCGCAGCAACCCATGTTTTCCCTTCAATTTTTCCTCCGTTTTCAAAACGCGTCGAGTGTGTTTCAATACATTTTTTTTATTATTTTTTTTTTATTTAATTCAAACTCCAAACGCCTTTTGGAGATTTTTTTTTTTTTCTTAAAGCTTCCCTTGAAGTAAATGGAGGTTTTGCAGTTCATTTAATATTACTCAGTTTTTCAATTAGCTAATTGCACTTTTACAAAGTTTGCCAGACGGTGGGCCGAGCGAGAAACTGACGCGAGCGATAATGCATGTTGACGCATGGTTTATTACCGTTCATTTGATTTCACGCGGCGTTAATAACCGTGCCGCTTATATAACATCATAATGTCATCACGTGATACAAAGTAATATACGCAACCGTGCCTAGTTACATTCTATAACGTTCAATCAACGGAATCCTACGTACTTATTAACGGCATTATCCCGGAGCAGCACGTACCTATTAATTATATTACCGGAGCAAATAATCATCAGCGCGATGCAAGTCTGCATCGTAACACCCATTAATGTTACAGACTTAACGTGCGACTAATCATTTCGCGTAATCGATTACGTATGAGTCACTTTCGCAAAAAAAATAAAAATAAAAAAAGGAAAGGAAAAAATATATTAAATTCCAAAAACCGCAAAAGTTAAATAAAACTTTTACATTTATTTCTGATAATCGTCATTACAATAAATAAATTTCGTTTAAAAAAATGTATAAATAATGAAAATAAATCAATAAATTTAATAAACTGAATAAAAAATTAATATACTTAATAAAAAATAAATAAAAATAAATTTAAATATTTCGTTGATTATATTTTCCCATTAAATAAAATCTCCCCTCGGTCTCATATTTAATGCGTAAAACCTTATTTTACACTTTCAAGCGTATCGTCAAAAATTTACTGATCCGAGTTCTGCAGAGATACAACTCTCTGCTCGCTTTAGTTAGAGCGTCGGGAGCTTCGGTTATTCTCAGAAGGGAAAAGGACGTCCATCGCTTTAAAGTTTGATGGGCCATCCGGCGACAGGACGCTCCCGACGTCGCTAACAACAACGACAAAAATGGCACACTCCGGCATACTGTTCCGGGTCTCTTTATGCGTGTTTAATGCATTTTTGAAGGTTGAAATATCATAAAGACGAGCCTGTAATAAACTGTATGACGACGGCACGAACTCGCCTCTCCCGATAACCACCCTCGTCCGTCGTTCGCTTTCTCAGCGTCTCTCGCGTCGCGTGCTTCAATGTCTACGTGCGAAGGAGGGTGGCTCGAAGACAAGGGGGGTGGCCGCGCGGGGTGGCTACGGGGAAACGCCTGGTAGCTGCATTATAAAGGAAAGTACCCCGAAAGGGGGTTTTCAAGAGGGTGAGCGAGATGTTAACAGCCAGACAGCATTGTCGTCAAACCGCGTCCGCGTTTTCTAATCAGAGCCACTCGTTCCCTCGTGGGCTTCTCTCTAGCTGATCCTCCATGAGATCCGGGAAAAAGCAATCAAAAATATTAAAATGTTTCGACAGTGCTCTTATTATATTTCTCAAAAAAAAAAGGAAAAAAAAAATTAATAAATGATATATGCACCTAAATTAATTTATCGCAACAACCGCAGCTCCTGACGATCCGTGATAAATAAATGCTACTTAATCGCATCAATTATTTAATTAATTACGTACACGAGGCGTACGAGTACAAGCCATTCGCTTTAAAGTAATTCACCCTCCGCTACGACAAAATGCTTTCAAAATTTCAGCGGAGGCCTTGTGTCTGCAGTGTAAACGGCGCGAGATCCTATAACGTGAATCAAGCCTAAGATCTTTACATCTTAACGCGTCCTCGCGTCGCAAACTATTTCCCCAGCGCGATTATTCATTAAGAGAGACAACGGCGGCGTATTACACCGCCATGTAATGCCGGAACGACACGACGGGAGCGAGTTACAGCGCGAATCCAGCCACGATGTCGGCACCGGCTGGCGTTTCCTTCCCTCACGGTTGAAGGGCCGCGCTGATGCAATGGCGGCTTCTTCGAGGGGAGGAAACTGCGTCAGACAAGCTACACACGATTCTTCATGCCGTTTGCATTTAGGACGACGCAAACGGTCCCGAAACGACGACGACGACGACGACGGCGACGACGATGATCCGCTTCCCGAAGTTCCTGCTGTGGGAACAATCGGCCTGAACGACGGAACTTAGATTGCGCGAGTAAGCTGATGTTACGGAAATTGAACTCCTGAAGAAGGATGCGTATCCTCGGCGAGCCGCGACCATGTAATCGACGTCGCGCGAATTTCGTGTTAATTAGAAGGGCACCGTTAATGCTTTACAACAAATAGGGAATTAATTATAAAAGAGACAATGCGACCCAGTATCACTGAGCTCAATTAATAAATTTCTTAGCGTAAAAAGAATTAAAATCTATTAATGCATCTTAACGTAATCGTCAATATTAAAATTGATCACATCATACATTAAAATTGATAAAATAAAATTAAATAAGCTGATCGAATAAAATTAATTAAAATGGATTTAATAAAATTGACCAGATATCTATTAATTTAGCTGTCTGCAAATTTTAATAATAGTTTTTAGTGGTTTCAAAGAAATTAGGATAACACTCGCGCGATAAACTAAGGTAAAATTTACCGTATCCTCGAGCGTCGGTCGTTTCCGGCGAATCTTCTCGCCTTCCCGGCAATGACGACGTCCTTTAATTAGAATAGTCTAGGACAATTACATGGATTATACCGGCATCCGACGAAAAAGATTCGGGGTACACCGCAGAGGGTAAACTCTTCCCAGTTTCGCGTGACTATTCCTCCAAAACGTTTTCAAAACTTTCCACACGAGTGTTTTAATCCGTCCGTTCTTTTGGAAATTTTAAAAAAATTATTCCAGCCTCCCACTTTGATTTGTTATTTGCGCAAAATACTCGTCAAAGTCACACGCGGGTGAGAAAAATGGTCGTCGCTTCTTTTCGGGAATATTTGCGAAGTGGCGCAATACAAACGAACGGACTGATAGAACGTCCCGCGTGATTTTAATAGAATTAAAAGGGGATTATTTAATCGCGTTCCGAGCAGGCTCAAAAACAACAAACGCGCGATACGCGCGGGCGTTTGTTACGTCGGCAAAAACGTTTTGCAAAATTTTGCTCCGGTTTTTGCCACGTCTACGTTATGTTTTCCATCAGGCGTGGACCAAAACTAGCGGACGGAATTCATTTCGCCGCGGCAGCACAATCCCAAACTTACTAAAACTTGTCTTTTTCCGGTGGATTAATTTTAGGCAATGCTGGCATTCGTAACTCGCGAGACGAAATGCGCATTAACATAACTCCGCGAGTCTCCGTTGCGCCGTAAAGTGCACTCGCAATCTAGTAAGCCAAGTAGGAGGATAGAACGGGCCCGCCTTTTCGCCCGTGATTTCCTTATTTTGCTCGCCGGGCGTTTCACGTCCGTCGAGTAAACTTCTAATTAATCTTAGTTGATAAAATAATGAAGCTGTATTGATGCGCGCGCGTTGACCGCCGGAAATACCTGTAGATGCGCCTTTGACGATGAGGCGGGCCGCGTCGTTAATTAATTTTACGCCGGCGAAGACTGCTTTTATGGACCACCGGGATTTACCGCAAGATGCCCGAGGAGACAACGCGATATGAGAAATAAAGATTAAATATCCTCAAATATTATTCTCTTCGGCAAAGATTGCGACGGGGGATCGGGAAGATTTATTCTGAAAATATTGAAAATTGAGAAAATATATTTCAAAAATAAAAACCGCGTAAAAATGTAACAATAAATAATTTTAAACCGAAGGCTTCTGCTCGGCAAAAATTTTATTTTCGAGCTAATTGTAATTTATATACCGAGTAATCTCGCATTAATTAATTTACTTCTGTATCTTTAAAATCCGTGCTTCGGCGATGTTATAAAGAAACTATACGCAAAAACGTTTTTGTATAGCGGCACAAATGCGCGAAATAAAATACAATGCGTCACAGGATGCGAGTAAGAATGAGCAACTGCAAAGGACAAAACGCGTGAGAAAACAGGAAAAGGGGGAAAGAGAATTCGAGGCGGGAGAGTTGGCCGGCGCGACGGGAAACAGTAAAAATTTGCATCACAATCGTGGATAGAAATAATTACGCGAGAAGCGCGAGCGCAAATGGAAGGGGTGGCGCAGATGCGAATGTGACTGCAAGAAAGGGGCTGGAAAGGCATGCGGGAGGAGAGATAGAGAGAAACGACTGGCCGGAAACACGACTAGAAATTCAGATACGAGGTACACCGAGAGGAGAGAAAAAAAGGCAAACGAGATTCTCAAAAGGGGCGAAGCCGAATCTCTCTGTTTATATAGAGCACGAAAAAATAAGAGAAAATGAAAGAGAGAGGAAAGTTCAGTATATCGCATATGGAAAGTAGAAACTGCGACGCCCTGCTAGTAATTCGAGGTAGATGAATAAAAAAGAAAAAAAAAAGAAAAGAAAAGAAAACTGAACGTAAATTCAAGTACAAGTCTAATCAAAATTGCGACGGAATCATAAATTATTAATTGCAAAAAGTCATTAGATAGCAGTTGTAATATTTGGTCTATTTTTCATCGCCTACGTCATAATTAATGATTCGTTAATTATGCTCTTCTCATTCCACGCTAAATAATAATTATACTTATCTTGCACGACTATATCCGATTAATATCTCGCAACAAGATGCATGTATATGTTGAATCTCAAATTATGTGTTATTATTCAAGAGTTATTATCCGCGAGATCCGCCGCGAGAATGTGCGGTGAGATAATGGTGACAGAATGGGACCATTTAAACCAACTAAATGCACCCTGTCGCGTAATTATGTCTAATATCATTACAGAACAATATAAAATTAATCTCGGATAATTTTTCTCCGAATACAAGGCGGGAATAATTTTTCTGCGCGATCGTCAAGAATATTTATAACCGCGAATCAAAAGATTCCAATTGGCGATGATTCTTTTAAAACAATTCGCAAAGATTTTAATTTTTTTTTTTTATTTATTTAGTGGAGAATATTCGTGCTTTTACCGTTTTATAAATCGAGTTGTTTTTTTTTCTTTTTCGATATAAGATATCTAAACTTGGAGCTGAAGCTCTGACGGTTTCTTCCGAGCAACATTCTACATGCTCATTCCAATATCCGGCCGTGCGAAAATTCAAACCACCCGCCAACAGTATGGCAGCGATAACGCGCGAAAGCCGATATCGCTCTGCGGCGAACCGTTCGCTCTGACCTGATATTATCATCGCCACATCGTGGTGCACGTGAAGTTTGTTTGATTTGTTTCGCGTTGGTGAAATTATCGGAATGCGTGCGACCGCGTATTGGTAGCGAAACGTGTCGATAAAGCGACACGTGCTACGTGATTAGTTCTGTCCCGCTATTGTGAGAACTAATGGAAAAAAAAAAAAAACAGCTCGGTCGACAGCCTGCAGTATTAATATTAACAAACTTACAAATTATTCATAGCAAACCGATAAATAAATTCCACTCTTTTTTTCTTATTTATTTTTTTTTATTTTATTTTAATAATGCAGTCGTAATAAATTTTCGATAGCTAAATTATTTTTTAACTCCTCTAGGCGATGTAATTTTAAAAGCAGAGTTTAAAGATTCGTAGGTTTGACGAGTGTAAGATGGAAAGTTGTAAGAGCTCCGGGAATTTGAAAATTCTTATAAATCCTGCGACCCTTCGCGCTCCGTCGCCCGGTCGAGTATAAAGTCCGGATAACATAGGAAGTTCGATAAAGACGTGTGACACGACGGATGACACGACAAAATACGCATCAAGCGTGCATCGATATGCGTCAAATAGGCCGGCCGTATCTGAGAAATTAATGCTAGGCGTAATTCACTTTTATTTGACAACGGGACCGTTTGAAACACTTTTTCCAATACTGTTTTTACAGAGATCCTCCCGCGCAATCCAATTTGCCCGGTTGACAGAATAGCAATTTGGCGTGATATATCTATTTCATAATATTCACGACACGGTTTTTCTGCGGCTGCGATAATTTAGTTTTGCACCGTTGGACTACAAAAAAGCCATCTCCGGCCGGCAAATAAAGCGCACGACCCGTGGAATACAACAATGGCCGCGTCGCACAATGAAAACTGCCGTTTCTCTCCCTCGCCTCCTCCCTAAAACGTTCGACTTGCAAGAAGGACTCTGGACCGCAATTGCTTTCTGTATTTTAAAAACGTTGCGCGGCCCCGTGAAATAAAACGGCGCCAGGTAACGGCGGAATCAGAAATGTTAATCGGAGAGGTACGGATTCGTTTCGCAATTTTTTATAATCCTCGCGACACGTCGCGACGTCGAAATTAATGCGAGATAAAAGGCGCGCGAGTCTATACGTTCTAAACTAGCGGGTCACTTTTATGATCGCGATATTGGGTGCACTTTGCCTGGCACTTACAGCGGCGCCCCATTCGAGGGCATCCCGTGGAATTAACTGCACGGAGAAATCTTATTAAAATCTATATAGGAAGCGTGCGCGCGAACTCGCACACCGGCACTTCCGGGCGACATCAGAAAATGGTGGGTGTGGATAACCATAGGTGTTTTAATAGAATTACGGTAAGTGGGACGGTACGGCATTACGCAGTCATGTGCGACTCGTCGCACTAATGGAGACCGCGAGCTCATAGTGACCCTAGAGAATAATGATCGGCAAGCGCTCTTGATGATTATTGATAAAATACAGGGTCCTGTCTCTAAAACGACTAGGGCAAAGAAAAAAAAAAAAATCATTAAACTCATCGTAAAACGAAAAAACTTGAACACGAAAATCATACAATTCTGCCTTTATCGCCGTTGAACTATCGAGAAATAAAATACTTGCCGTTAATTGGATGCAAAAAGAAATTAAAAAAAAAAAAAAAAAAAAATTTAAATTAAAAAATACATTCTAATTTTTCACAAATGTTAAGAAGGAAGTGATCCCACGCTCTTTTTCCACTCGCTAAGTTAATTTGCGAATATTTTTTCAGCCGCGGGATCAAAAGCACTCTCTTTAGATTACAAGTAAGTTGTCAAAGAGGACAGCGAAAACCTTTGAACTCTCCCCGCGAATAGACGCGATTTGATACGAGCGGACAGAAGCGAGTAACGAGCGCATTGACAAAATATTTACCCTTGCCCCGGCGACGGAGGTACGAGGGGGTGGGCCGAGCGAGAAAAAAGCATTCCGATGCTCTGCTCGTATTTCAACGTAAACCGCCAGCACGTTTGATACGCAAATTCGCGTACTTTCAAATGCTCGGCGTATCGATCGGCGTCCTATCGAACTCCTTTGAGGGCGAACGGGGGTAAACGTCGGAAACTTTACGGGAATACGTTACTCCTCTTTTCCTCGCGCAAGCTTCCGCCGATAAAACCGGCTTACGCTAAACATTTCCGTTGAGGAATCATTTCGTTCTGCCGCCCTTTTTACGATCGCAGGGGATAGATAGATAGAAAGAGAAAGATAGAGAGAGAGAAAAAAAAGGAAAGGGCGGAACGGAAAGATTAAAATCGCGGTCAATAATAGAAGCTGTGTCGATGGATCGTTGCGGAAAAAATAACTTGGCGCGAAGAAAGATCGGTACGGTAATAAAAATTGTTAACGCCGGAAAAATAAATTTTGTTCTAAATTAACAAATGTAACTATGCCTATTTAAAAATTCCAAGAGCATCGCGCGAGTAAAAAAATGTTTTAGTTAATTTTAAATTGTTTTGCTAATTTTGAAATGTTTCGAGTCGCCTTATTATTTTCTAAATAATATTTAATACTTTTCAAACGCGTCTGATAATTTTATAGGAAATTTTCAAAGAATTTCAATTATCTAGCAGGCTGAAGTATCAGCTTGCAATTTATACCAACTCGTGAGGCCGAAACTATTCGAGATCGACAAAATTCTATCAAAATATTGCGACGCAATAAATATACATATAATTAACTCGGCAGGTCGTCGTCGTTGTTACACTTGGATTAAATTAATTCTTTACATCTCCCGCGCGAGGAATGTCCAACTTTTCTTGTCTCACAATTGATGCGGCTATCCTCGTTCCTGATCAATCCCCTATTTTCCTTTTTCCGAGTTCTAGCGGCGGTATAGCGTCCGATAAAAACCCGATGAACAATCTCGACTGAAACTCATCCCGTGGGTCGCACAAGCCGCATGGTCGTCGCGACATCGATTACATTTCCTCGCAAACAGTTCTCGCCGCAATAACGTCGTCTTTCGAAAACTCGCGTTAGCATTTCCGATCGAGTTTCCGCGCCAGATGTCAAAGGAAGGGTGGCGTGCCATTCTATCCGCCCCCCGTTTCCTCTTCCGTCCTCCCTCGCTCCCAATCTCGGGGGGAAGTCAATTCGAATCGGTCCCGCGGGGGTGCACGTGGCATCGGGTTAGCATTTCGAAGATAATTAGGCACGCCAGCTAATAACGGGGCGCGAGCGAGCGTGGAAAACAATACCAGATGTCGTCGTGTTTATGGAAATTCATGTTAGGTCGGGTTGGCGCGTTAGGGTCGAGATAACGCTTGCAAATCGCATTACATCGAGCCCTACACCAGTCACCCCCGCGCACGTCCGTGTATACGCTCGGTATCTGTTAGATTGTGACCTCGCGAGCGTCAGACCGTTGTAACTAACCTACATAACACGTCGTCAATAATACGAATTTCCGAATTCGAAAGAAAAATTAATATACAGATAAAGGAGTTTAATGATTCTGCATCGGCGCAGCGTCAAATCATTAAAAAAAAAAAAAAATTTAAAAGATGAAAAATAATGAAAATTCTTTAATTCACAAATTTTTTAATGTAAGAATTAATTTACAAGCACTCAATTGTAAATCTCTAACGATAAATAAAATAATACGTGAAATTATTTAAAAAATCCGATACATGACTAATGAGATTTGCTATTCTCGCTATTCATTGATTTATGTATAAATTGACCGATTAATACAAATTGCTTTGCAGGTACATTAATATAAATGCGTATAGCTCGATGATCCTCTTTGTAACTCAACTAGATAACTGCTGTATAAACTCGCATATCTTTACCTCCGCAATATAAAAAAAAAATAGCGTAACAAATAAATATAATAATAAAATTAACATAAAAAAAAGAAATCAAACTCCGAGTTCAACATTCGTATTTCTTAATAACTAAATTACATAAAAAAAAAAATTTTTCAATAATTATATGTACAGTTAACAAACTAAAATTTTCTTTGCTTTATCTTACTTTTTTCTTCCCCAAAATCCTGCGATAACAAAACAATTTTAACATCTCCTATGCATTAACGCTTCCAACGTTTATCCAAAACTAAATAAGCAACGAAAAGCGACGACTAAGAGTTTGAATGACTTCAAAGAGCAAGTGGTTCTCGTTCTAAACGTCAACTGGCGAAATGTACTCACGCTAAATCCAATGACCTCTCTCTCTTTCTCTCTCTCTCTCTCTCTCTCTCTCTCTCTCTTTCTCTCGCTCTCGGTCTCCGTAGGGTGTCTCCTTGAATAATAATCGTAGGTGACGACTGGTGACAACTCTATATACACGAACAATCTGAGGGGGATTCTATGGACCTGACGACGACCATGATCGCGCAGCGCCGAGGAAGGTTTACTATGTAAACAGGGCGCCGACGCTGACATGGTGCGTCATTAGTGGTCGCGTACAAACGCGATGTTCTCGTCGGATTCCTTTCAGTCTTATTCTCGAAGAAGCGCTCCGCAGTGCAAACGAGCGCTTATTTTACGCCGTCCCGTAAGAGCACACAGGACAAAGAATGCAAGTATACTTGTTCCATAAACACGCGAGTTATGCAGACGGAAGTGCACCAAAACAGATTCAAGCAAACTCGCGCGAGCACAAGACAGCGATAATTAATATTATTTGTTATAATGGCCAATTAGAGACATTTAAATGACATGATAATTAAAATTCGATCGCCGATACGTTTCATGCTTTGCCAGCTCGATCGAAAAATGAAAAATTCAAATAGCGCCGGAACCTTTAAAACGTTTGAATTTTATTTACATTTAATACATTCAAATGCATATGAATTTCGCGGGGGATTAAAATGTAGCATAATTTTAACGAAGCTGCCACCGTGCAAATATCAGAATATTCATTCGTTTAAAAAGGAAATGAGAAGCGGCGTTAATTAGTATTGCAACTCTTTTTTTTTTCTCCCCCAACTCCAAGTGCAAGTCCCGTCTTGTAGTTCCTTTTTAGCGATTTCCGTGGATAATTCTCATTAAAAGTATCGCGAATATCTTTCCCCGATGTACGTAATATCAGCCCGGCGAGCAAATCGATCGGGAAGAGAAAGAGAACGGCGAAGTGAGAGGGGAAGGAGGGTCACTGAAGGTTTATATTGGAATAATTTATCGTTCGAGGGCCTTTATCAGGAACGGCCGAATTGACGTGAAAAGCAGCAACGATTTGCGGCGATGGTTCACCAAAGCGGCCGCCACTCCGCCTGCGAAATTTCGGCACGAGGGTGGTTACTACCGGGTGTCCACTACCTCCCTTCCACCCCCCTCCCTATCGACATGTACCGACGTTTCGACGAATTTTCGAATTTTCCAACGAAATTCGAGCAAATTCGGCCGAACGAGCACAACGTCGGTCGGCCAAAATTTATGCGTGGTATAAATAGTTTACGGTGTGCTTTTCCTCCCCCTTCGCCCTTCCTCTCTTTCTCTCTACAGCGCGGTTTGAGAGTGCATTTAGGTACGTCGACCGGGGGTCGAGGCTCGAGGGGTGATTGGGCGTCGCTGGTGGCGCGTGCGTTTGTGTGCCGGACCCGGGTGGTGAGAGTTAGGTGGATCCAATCGTCAGTTAATTGCTTAGCCGCGCGGCCCGCAATATTGTCGGGATTGGATTATAAAGTTTTCCATTCAGAATTAATTGCACCGCGACACCTGCGCGCGCGGGAAGAGAGTCCGTCGTAACCTCAAGGGGGTGGCCCCGCTCTTCTGGTCCCCGCAATCTTCCCGGATAAGCTCGGAGTTTCCCCGGTTCTTATAATACAGTATTGAAACACTCTTCGCGCTCCGCCAGGGAGGAAAAAACACGACGCTCGCATTAAATTAAACTGCGAACCGTTCGAGAGACACGCGGGCGTCCCGTTCTCCGTCTCCGAAATTCGCGGGACTCGTGCTTCAGTTTCGAATTTTTGGTTCCCCGCACTCTCGAAGTAAGTCTGCAATTAACTATCACGTTGCTGCATTAATTTGGTATTAATTCTAAAAATACCATTTACGCGGCGAGTCTCGTTTTCACAAGTGCCTCCGCAAGATGCACACCGGCCGATTTGCATTCCGCGATAATTTTCTTGCCGAGGTAAACATCGTGCGATGAAATCACGGAACATTCGCCACGCGCTTACGCTTCCGTTCGTTTTATCGCCGGCGAGAAACCCCCGAGGAGGCGAGTACCACGTAACGCGCACTTTTTTTTTTTTTTTTTTATCCTGTTCCGTCCGTTTCACAACGTACAATGAAAGCGTCTCTATTTGGCGAACGAGAGTTTTTAAACATTCTTTTCACTTTATACCGTCCCCGCTTATACGCGGCCTATCGTGAAATAGATTGAAGTCACCGAGGCGTGAGGTACGTACGCAAGCGTATACACCCTCCTCCGGTCGTTCGCGTGCACACATGCACGCACAAAGCGAGGAATATGCGAGTCGTATCATGGCGGGTCGGCGAGAAAATTGCGCTTGTTCGTTGCGCCCCAGACTGTCTCACCCTTACCTCCTCTTTACGTTTTCTCCCCGTCCACTAATCTTTTTCTACCTGCTTCCCCATCATTCTTTCTACTTCCCGAGATCCCTCTCATCTTTTCTTCCCCTTTATCTCTTTCCACCGTTACGCGACTTCACTCCCTTCGTTACATTGGCCCTCTCCGGTAAACGTAGATCTCGAATATTTTTACGATAACGAAATATGAAAACTAAGCGTTTCACGAAAATTTCGAAGGGGGTAAAAACGTTGGATCGATAACTGAAAATGGTTCCCAATCAAGAAGCATGCCGATCTAAATTGGACACAATGTTCGGAGAGAGAATTCAATGACGATACGTGCACCCGTCCTACGAAAGCTATAGATAATGTATCTCGAGCTTCAGCAGCAAGGACGCAGCCTGTTCGCCCTCGTTTAACAAATCACGCGGCTGTACGAGCGCGACGACGAATCGTTAATCATTACGCGTGAATTTCACGTTTCCATTTGTCACCGGCAAACATCCGTTTTTCCTTTTTCAATCGTCGGACACGCTCGCCCGCCACCGCCCCCTCGCCCGTCAGCTGGCGATTATTAACTCGTTATTCGTAACCTGCAACGCTGCGCGGTATATTCACATGCTATTGCTCGCGCGTCGTGCACGAAGAATTGCCAAAATGTTACATCGTAGATTCCGATAAATCCCATTCTCGCCTCGCTACGGATGATCCCATTGTTTTCGCGAGAGCGGAAAATGAATCAGTGGAGAAATACATTGTCACCTCGCTTTGTTTGCGAATATAATGTCGGACTCGCGAGGTTCTGTCCTTTCAATAGATCGCGAGCCGGAAGTTACGTTTGAAAACTTCGTCGACACGACATAAGATATACAAAAAAAAAAAAAAAAGCCATTTCGACCACCCTCGCCAGTTTGCTCTGCAACGGGTCCTGAATTATTTTAAAAGTTATGAAATATTCTAAGATATAAAGACGCTCGATCTATATTAAATAATAACTTAAAAGTGCCATAAAAAAATATGAAACTACAATTAAGGATTCAAAATTTTGTGGTTGACTCGCAATTTTATTAAAAATTGATAAAAAATTGTTTGCCCGTTAAAATCTTTTAAATTAAATATATTATTCAATGTTTGTATTATATATAATTATTTTCCGCTTAAATTTTCCAGTGCATTGTTAGAAATGAATGACTTTAATTAAAGCATCTACAGCCCTTTTTAACGCATGGCAAAAATAAGAATCCTCGGAGTAGTTAGCGGCGCGGTTACGTCGTTGATATAATACCTCCGTCTTTTAATGTCGACTAAGGGGTCATCACTTTAAGATTATACAGGCTCTCTTAATGACATAAAAACTTCGCCGTGGGTTTCATTAAACGTGATTACTTACAGACGCATTTAAGTCGTAAAAATAAATATTCCCAGAATAGAAGTACGTAGTTAGAAAATCCGATACGCTAAACATGCTTTATATAAATTGTATATCCTACTCTGTAAAAAATTCGTGACGCCTAAATTAGTTAATAATCGATTCTGTTGTTGCCGTTTATTAATTTATATATATTTCTTTTTGTTACAGAATGGATACCGTGCAGTATTCGTACAATATAAATTGTATAGAGATGAGAAAAAAAAGGAGAGAGAGACGGGCAAGTAGCTGGGGGAGGGGAAAGGGTGAGCGGCGTACGTGCCGCGCGCGAGCTCTTTCTCTCTCTGTCCTTCAGCGGCGGTCGAACGAAACGCACGTGCACAAGAGCCGCGCTACGTACGTACACAGCAGCCACGCTACGCACATACGCAACAGCCGCCCTGTCCGTTTAAGTAAGTTATATCCTTACATATACAATCATGATTCTTTGAGGCAAAGTGTTACAGATAATTTTCATTAATTATCCGGGTTTTTGTTGCAGGTGACGCAGCGCGAGGACGGTCAGAGTCTTCGAAAAGAAGCTAGACACTTTGATAAGGAGGTCTGATATTCTGAGAGGAGGAGGAGGCCTCGGAAAGGCACCGTGCATCAACGGAGCCACCTCAACGGTAAGAATTACTCTTTTGATACACAAAACTAATAGCGTGTCGTAATGGAAAATCATATTTCTAGTTTAAGTATTTGTAGCATCGCTACAATTAAATTTTATATTTCTTTTTGTTGCAGATCAACGCAGCTGCATTCACCGTCGTCATCGAAAGTGTCGTTTCCGCCGGTATTAATAATTATACGAACCGCAGCCGGTTCGTCGGTCGTTCCGGGAGTTCCGTAAAGTATTCGGCGGCATTTTTTTACATACGACTTTCTTCTAAACGCGAGTGCCGAACGGGGAACGCGCGAAAGTGATCATTGAATAATTCTCGCGATTATAAAATCACGGTCGGGGTGTTCGCGAGTGACTTGTGCGCGGAAGGATGGCTCGTCACGTCCCATCTGAGAGGAGGAGCAGGCCCGGGAAGGGCTTCATGCATCGGCGGAGCAACTTTTAGGTGAGCATCAATTTATTAAATAAAATCTTTAATGAAAAACCTTTACCTTTTTTTTTTAAATTAATTAACTGATATATCGTCATGTCTACATTAATATTTTTTATTTTATGTTACAGTCACCGGCAGAACTCTACACCTCCGCTGAAGCTCATGCAGATTGGTAAGTCGCATGATTTTATTTTCGTAATTTATAATATAGGTCTGTTAAAAAACATCGCGCGCGTAGCGCATGGTTTTTTCTAGTATTAAAATAAAATGCAATAGGGAAACGTCGCTTTCTCACAGAATAGTTAACAGCAAAACAAGCTTGAGTTGAATCAAATCGATGTAGACCGCAGATGAATTATTCTCGCGGACAAACAAAAACCGATATCTCATTTTGATATTTGCTGCGAGAAGATTAATTAAGACGGCATTTGTAACGGTTTGCGGAGTTCGCCGACGGTTGAAAAACTGCCCCCGTCATTTTTCCCGCACAACTCCGAACGAATTAACGCGTCAGATCCTTATTCGCTCGTTGTACTTTCTCAGCTTGAAGTACGCCGTAAAGACGATCCATCATTTCTCAGCTTTGTAGAACGTGCGCGCAGGTGTGCAGGTGTGTGGCGCAGAATTCTGCGGAGCCAGGCCACACGTGTTCAGGAAGCGGAAGAGTTTCTTAAGGATCCTTAGGAATCCATCTCGGAAGCCTCGAATCGCGTAACCCCCTTCCCCCTCGCCCCCCCCCCGTTTCGTTTCTGCCACGTTCAGTGTCGCGCGGGCTGCAGATGCATCTTCTGTGATATAGCCACAGTTATGCTGGACTCGATGGAAATGTCGATACTTTTATACGCAATATCGAATGCCCCAGTTGCATCAGTAAATATCGCGAGAAACGGCAGGCTTCGATAAATTTCGAAAAAAAATATCATTAATATATATCACACTAATATTATTTTGCGCGTGTAATTAATTTCTTTCTTTTTTCTTTTTTTTTTTTTTTAATTTAAATATTTGCCGAATTTCGTAAAGGAACCCATGCGAAAGTAAATCAATGCGGATCAAATAAACCAGACGTTCCCTTGCCTCAGTCTCAAACCCATATCAGTTCATCCGCCTATTTCCGCTTGTCGAACGAGCGTCGAAGATGGAAATCGCTTTTTCCTACCAGTGGCCGGCCGTGCATCCCTAAACTGCGCGACAAACGCGTCAACTTTTATCCTTCGACGGTTCATCGTTAGCAAGAAGTCGAACGTAGTTTCCTGTTGCTTTTCGAGCTCCGCGCGCACCATTAATCTTTTTTCCCCTTGCGAGCTAGCCTCACATGTGCTAAAGGGACATGTGAATCGATCCACATGTTCAATACACCGGCTCGCGCACGGTCGATTGACACAGTTAATTCACAATGTAGGGAGAGCCGGCAACAATATCAACCGATATCAAGTTATGCGCGATATAACCAGGTACAACGTGGGTGGCGCGATGTTGCTTAACATTTCGTTGAATTTGCGGGGGTCGTTCTAAAATAAATTCCGTTCCGTTAAGAGTATCGATCGTGCGACGACGCTCTCTCCACCGAGTTGATTAATACACGCGATTGATTAATATTTTGCCAAATAATACGCCCGCTAATTTAATAATGTAGCGCAGATGACATTTCGCTTAATAAATTTTGATATCACGCCCGAACGTTTTGCTTATTATCGACTTCGTGATACGTCGAATCGCGATTTTGCCACGGGGAAAGAAAATCCGCGACCGCATAATTATTTCGTCTGTTAGACCGCACGTTTGGATTATCATGTAAATAACAATTCAGCGAGTTAGAAGATGGCGGGCGGACGGAGAGGGAATTGCGGGGCTTTGCTAAAACAGGTTACTTGAGGGAATGGTGAAACGACTTTTTTATTGCTATGCAAATAAGGCCAACTTCAATCTCACCGACACACTGCAAACTCGATTTTTACACTTCGAAATAGTTTTCACCTCTCTCTTTCTATAATTTCCAGAGAATATTTATATTTTTTTTTTTAACTACGACTTTCGAATATATAAAAGGTGCTTAAGTTAATCAGCTAAATAAATTGGCGATAGAAAGAATTGGAAATAGCTCTTTTCGGACAGAGTTTCCTTAATGTCATTCCGAATCTAGAATAAATTCAATGTAGACATAAATAATTACCGTATCGCAATATTCAAACGCATGTGAATAATAAAAATATCGAACGAAATAAATAATCGCAGATCGAATTAGAATTTCTGTCGGACAGTTTCTGTGTCGCTAAATTATTTAAACTTTATGTACCAGCGGTGCCTCTGATGAAATAATTAAATAATGTTAGCGAATAGGTCTACTGAGTGAAAATTTATTTAGATTTTTTTGCACGAGCGCGAATAAAGAAACTGGGGGATATCGATCTCATTGCCGCGTATTTTCTTGTTCCTCCCACTAACTAGAGAAGAACGACAGCCGAATAAAACACGATTGGGCTTTTCGCGCACCGCGTGGCAATGCGAGCGGACGGTCGACATTAATGGGGCGGACGCGAAATGGGAAAACTCGGTGCAGTGAAATTTTCGCGCGGCCTGTTCGCCACTGACTAGCGTCCAACCCCGTCTTTCTTCACCCCCCTCGCGCGCCGTCATCGCCTGTCACTCTTCTTTCTCGCCCGTTTGCCGTTTTCGTTACACGCCGGTGCAACCCCGCCTCCTAATCCCTTTTATTGTTTGCCAGCGAAACCACATTGTAATATCCCTTCAAAAATATTAAATCTCAATTTTTTAAACATTAAACAGTAATAAAATAAATCGTACTTGACGCACGTTTGCCGTAGAAATAAAAATCGTGGTCGAAATAAGAGAGACGCTTTTTTAGACGGACTTAGTTTTTTGCGGCGTTACATTTTTCTTTTTCTTTTTCAGTGAATAAAAATGTGCATATAAAATTCGCGCGTAAAATATTGTTTTATTATTATATATTAAATAACGAAAAAATGTCATAGGATTAAAACGAAAATGAGTTCACGTTTCGCGTGCGTTCGTGAACCAATTTCTTTCGTTTTTTTTTTTTTTCCTTCTTTCCGGCGTGTCGCGGCTTAATATAATTCTTTCGTAACGACGATCGAGCCTAGCAAGTACGGCGTGACACGGCTTGCACAATTGTGCCGGATACGAAATGTCGTAATAACTCCGTCGCTAATGACAGCGCGTGTACGCAAAAAGGATCGCCCGCGCGATCCTAAGTGGCCGATACGACTTTAATACGCGTGGAAAGTAATAAACGAAGAAAACGAAATAGCGACGGAAGTGGAGGGAGGCATAAAAACGCTTTTCCCCGCGCCCGGCACAATAAATGGTCATTTTAATCCCGCAGACGAGCTCGTTGCAAGTTCCTTTTTTATTTATCGATTCACCGCATAAACCGCGCGCTCTGGTCAACTGCCATCGTTACATGTTTTACTCTTGTAATTGCGCCGATACCTCAAACATTTCAAATATCTCTCGTCCATGCGAAATAGATGAAAAAGACTTCGCACAAAACAGCCCGATAAATTAATCGTAAGTGTAATCACACCAGGGAAATTGATCTAAGATAAAAAGATTCGGGGCGTCAACGTAGCGCGAAAAATTGAATGCGCTTAAATTTTGCATATCACGACGCCGCGTAGGGAAAAAAGAAACGACGAACGTGAATGAATCGCGCCGCCAATGATGCGTGAAAACGAGGCAGGGAACTAACGACGGAAAAGATGAATATTGCGGTAAGCGGGCGAGACGAGCCATAACACCTCGTACATAAGCATTTAGCCTTTATGCACGTCGAGAGTGAATTCACGTAACGAGCATTTTCAACAATGTTCGCCGGGGCTTAAAACATTATCCCTGCTGAGTCCACCCTTTCTCGCCCTAACTCCCTCTCAAAAGTCGAAAATCCTACAGCGAATTGGTGCAGCCGGCAGTTCGCAGATTTGAACGTAAAAGAATACCGGCGAAAAATGTATTTATATAGAGCGAGTCCAATTAAAGAAAAAACAATTCGAATTTTTACTGTATGTTATCTCATCTTCGACTACGCGTGAGACGACAATTAACGATTAAGGTATCACCCTCTTAATAATTAGAGCTGTGAAGCAAACATCGCATAAATTAAATAACAGTCTTTCAATGTATTATATTAATTAATCCTTTATCGATTAAAATTGAATTCAAACATTAGCCGACATCTATCGGTAAAATTCATCGAACAAAATTGGCTCAATGTATATAGACGATACCGAGGCTGAGAACCGTCCGTGGTCAATAACGGTCACTAAAGGAATCCCGGTAATTTAGACTTGGCAATGTAAAATTCCGGTGTGATAATTCATAATAGCTCTCACAAAAACGGATGGAATGTTTAAGGAAAATGAAAGGAGAATAATAAGCGCGATTCTAAATTTATAAAAAAAAAAAAGAGAAAAATATATAAAAAGAAATATTTATTTATAAGATTAAATTTGCCGACAAAATATACATTTCTCGTGAAAAGGCTCGGTTAGATAATTGCAACAAATTATGCGATTTATAATCAACGTAAAGCGAAATCTAGTCGCACCTGGGCTGTTCTATCTCCCGCGCACCCTTCACATCACCCCTTTGATTCTGTCCCGACAGTATACAGGATGTACATTGTGTATACACTTCATACGATATTACGATTTGATCAGATCGCCGATTGGCCTACTGCCGGGATTCAATTGTCCGCCAGAAGCCGATATGAAGCGTTCCCAAATGCGAGTTCCTCCACACGGAGCGTCATTACACTTGATTCACGCTATACATGTCCACCGTGTTGCCCTCGCACGTGATATGGTTAGACAAGACTCTTTTGAAACGAAATATTCCCCGCCGAAGACGGGAGGTTGAACAAAAATCAATCGGTAGAGTTAGATCTCCGCGGAAACAAGAAAATAAACAAAAAAAGAAAAGCAAAGAAAAAAAATTACCATACAAAAAGTCGTCCGCTCTATAATATATTATAAAATACAAAGTGCACGCGGGTATGTATTTTAAAAGAACGGGGGGAAAAAATAGCAGAGACGCGCTCACATTGTGTGCGCGACGCGAAATTATATACAGTTGCGTGCAATTTTTAAAATCAAAATAAAACCGCACTCGTTGGTGACCGATTCAATATTTTCCATCTATCTCGCAATTCGTTTTTGCGCTGATGGTCCAGTTTGAAGTGCCGGGTTCTATTCGCGATGCTGCGGCGTGCGATTTATTCGGTCGGGCGGATCTTCGTTTGTATGTACGAGCCGCCACCGGGCCATTTGTACGAAGTAACGTTGGTTCATGGCATCCGTGATTTGGGTCGGATTGGTCGGAAGGCGAATGGTAGACTAGACTACGGCTGTCGAACGTGCCGCTGTTAACAGTTTCCGGAGAGTTAACAAGGTTTCGGATTCGCGATGCCGCACAGGACAATAGGGCGACATTACGACCGGCCTTCACTGGATATCTAAACCAGTTCCTATTCGACACCAAGTCCTATTATCCTTCCAGAGAAAGAAAGAGAAAGACAGAACTTTTCTTTTCTATTTTTTTTTTCTTTTTTCTTTTTCTTTTTATAGTTTAACACGATACTTCGTGCTAATGTAACTCATCAGCGATGATTCCATACTAGGCGCTGTTCATTTAAATGACACGAATCGATGCGAACGTCATTCTATCTGTGTTACTCATTGAACGCCAAGAAAGATAAAACGGCGCTCGCATTGTCGCCCGCGTCATTAAATGAAAAGCGTTGTATGTTGAAATGCATCGCTGACGCGAGCGAGAAGTGCACAATTGTTACAAAGGCTTTATTAATATATAACTTTTACAATCAGTGCAACGCAATACAAGCGGTAATACAACACGCGGCGTGCTTTTAACCGAGCCAAATGTGGAAGTAATTTGAAAAAAAAAAAAAGAATCGCTTTGTAACATACGTGACAAAAAAGAAATTGCAGTAATTAAGAAGTTACGAAAAAGACTCTTTCTTTCTCAAAGATTGTTAAGCTGAAGTTTAGCAACTAACGATCTTCAATCATCTTAAGGCGCCTCCTGAGTTACCAAACCCCATCATCTTCCTTTCCGGTTCCTAATTATCGGTAGACCTACGTGATCCGACTGCCGAAGTGCCAGCTTCATTTTAAACACCTCGCGCGCCCTTCCGACACACGTTCACTAAATACGTGAAACGCCGCAGAAATACGCCGGAAAAACTGTCGGCGTGAAGTCCTCGCGGCGGAATTCGATGAAAATGTACTTCGCGCCGCGCAAACGTGCAATACTTCTCAAAGGATAGCGTCGGAAGAAAAAGCATCCTTCGACGACGAACGGCGAATGCTTTGATACCTAAAAATGGATACATGTTACGATACACGTTTACGATAGATTCTCGATTCAATTTCGTCCAAATATTGCTTTTTCGACAAACAGAAATTTCCGCGAGGAATGAAAAAAATAAAAAAAAAGAAATAAAAAAAAATAAAAAAGCAGGCTCGGGCGAACCTACGGCGCGGCGGTTGGAATATTGATCGCGTCCAAGCTCGGCGGATTAATTTGTTATAAAGTAATTGGCGAGGGGGCATTACTCGCCGTAAGTCAAATCTTAAAATTAGCCAAAATTATTCCTGAAATTATTATTCATGGGAAAGGGGAGGGAAAAGAAAAAAAGAGCTCGTGCCTTTAAAAACCTTGAGATAGCGCGCGGCTATCATTGCGCCGTCGAACTTTATATTCATACGCTTCGTTATTTGAATTCCTTTTACGGTCGGATCATTACTTCGAAATTTAACGAAACGAACGTATGCAAATACCGCTTGCCGCGTGCACGGCTAACGTTGCTCATGTATAGGCATGGAACTCGCGTAACAATGGGGCGTGTCTTACAGCGCGCCGCAAACTTCAACGATTATTAAGCGTGCCGCCAGACCTTTCAGGGCACGGCGCTTCAACTATTCGTTAACAGACCATGTTGCGCCATAAGGTTTCTCGAAAATGTAAAATAGCACGTTTTATGCGCGCGAGAGATCATTAAATTAAAATTCCATGGAAAAGAGTAAAGTAACGGTCAAAAAGAAAAAAAGGAAATTAAAACACGCGACGAGTGACGCCGAAAATGTCGAGGAATAAGTATTTACAGTACGTTTTCTTTAGCTTGACGCAAGGTAATTCTCAAAATAGCACTGCATCGACTACCCAGCGCCGCAATATTTTACTCTACCTTTTATAGAAACTGTTACGTTTGCTTTATATGTCATATTAGGGGACAGCACTGATGGGAAGTTATTTCCCATAAAGCTACAATTCTCTTTGACACATATTAGAGTTTATGCTGTCCAATAGCTCCATTTACGCTCCGCCGTGCTTAGAACGGTTTCCAATCGTGTTTCACGGACAGAATTTTTCGCGGCACTCGAGAGAACCGGGTGTCTTAATGAAAACGAAATTGACGCGCGCTTTCGCGAGAAATTTGAGAGGAAGAGCGTCGGTACGCGCCGAATCACTTATGAAATAGATGAGCGCCGGACTTTATTTAGAATCTCGCCCGGCGGAATCACGGCCGGCGAGAAAGAGATTCGCAGAAACCAGGATTACATCTTGCTCCGCGCCGCATCACAAAAGAGGGATAAGTTTCCGGGCGGTCCATTTGTTCTCGCCCTCATTCCCCGCGTTCACGAAAGCGGATGCGCCGTAGCGAACGCTGGAGGTCAGCACCTTAAAGACTCACCCTCATCGACAGCTTTTACGCGACGGGTAGGAGGGGGAGGGGGGGAGGGAGAGAGAAGAGGGAACGAACGGACGAGCGGAAGCAGGAAGGCAAGCGCCAGTGAGAAAAGGAGTAACTCGGTAATTGTGTTTTCCACACTGAAACACGAAGGCACGAACCAGCCATGCCATTGGCGTGCCGTAGCGTCCCATCGAGCGAGATAAAACGTTTATAGTCTCGTGCCTTGTCTCCCTTTATTTTCGCAGAATCTCGCCTCCTTCTTCCAAATTGCTTCCCTCCACCGTATACGCGTCTATCTCCTAAATATCCCACTCTCTGCATCTTCCAATTCCAACCCGATCTATATGGCGCATTCGAACTTTATATTGTGAGAGATACAACCGTAAAAGGCGCACACACCGCTGCCGAAAATGTCGCGGAGATATGAACGACGTTATAACAAGATCGTATTTATTTTTACCGCGGTCCACGGCGCGCTGTTATTGCGGCTTAAACCGGCGAATAAAAATTGAATCTAAATAGGGCAATCGCCGCCAAAAAGAAATTCTCTTCCTCCGGATTTACTTTGTCTTCATACTGCATCTTCGAGATCTCGGAATTACGCTCGCGTCGATATCACAAGTGAATTAATACGAGGTATATAGATATATAATTTTCTCTCTGTACCGGCAAAATGGAAATAGTGGTTGATACGAAGAAAAATTAAATTAAAATTAGTAAAGGTCGAGAAGCGGACGGAGGGTGAAGATGAAATAGAAATAGCGCCGGCCCGCTTATGCCAGTTATCGGGTTCGCGAATTGCGAGCCGGCCATTTGTATGTTAATTCACGCCGTCCGTGCCGTCCGTATCGGAAATCCACCGAATGCGATAAATGAGTAATGATCGAAGAAAGTAAGCGCCGGGTTCGCAATTAAAAAAAAAAAAAATTTTTTTATTAATTCGCCGCACGCACGTCCGCCGCTTTAAATTCCGGAACGGAATTAAAGATCCGCGACGCCGGAAGGCGGGTGATAGGCGAATCTCGGATCGCGGCGACATTTGACATGTACGTCAACGTGGAAAGATCGAATTCACCGCTACATTCGGTATTCATAGAAAAATATTTCGCTGGCGCGAGTGCGTCCCGCAGAGAAGCAACACGAGAACCGATTTACAAAAAGCCTGTGTGGAGAGTCCGGCGCGACACGATATCCTCAACTTTTAGGTAATTGCGAGAGAAGTTAGAATCGTCAATGTGTCTTAGAATTAATGATAACAATAATAAAAAAAAAAAAAAAGGAGTGGATATTTAACTCACGTATGCGCGCGGATAAAATCTCAAATTTCCACCTTAGGTGTCGATAATTCTGAAGCAAGCGCTTAGACTAGCAAACAATTGTAGCATCTAACATTGGCTGACACAGGTGCATATATGCATGTTGCGTGGAGGCTATTTATGGTCGTTGTTTATTTATTTATAAAACGGTCCCCGGCGAAGATTCTCCGCGCATTTGGCTCTGCTCCGCCGGCTGCGCCCGGCTCCATGTAAACAGAGTTTTACCTGCGAAAACAACCGGAACCGTGATCCCTATGTCGATGATGAAGTTTCGGACAACACTCGACTTCAACGGCAAAGCACTCGCCGAGGCAAGTTTTCTATGGACGGATAAACTCCGATCTCCTGAGAAGGAGCATTGCGAGACGAGAGATTCTGCTCGCTTCCCTAACATTATCCGCTTCTACAGAATTCAGGAGGAATAAATGCATCGAGCTCAGCCACCGGGTTTTAGGCGACGTCGAACTGCAACGTTTGATATGATTTGCGGGAAGATAACGACATATTCTTAAACGCGAACGGCGAAAGAAGGCTGGTGAATTAAGCCGTAAGTTTTCTCAACTAAAGAGCACTCCTGCGACAATAAAATCTATTCAGAACCATTACCGAGAATAATTAAAAAAAAAAAAAAATAGAGAGGTTGCGAAAGAAGTGTAATTACTTCATTATCCGCTTTTACCGATTCGCGTTGTCATACTTGCGTAAAATTTTATACTTTCTGAGATTGGGAAACTCGCATATATTATGACGGTAAACTAAAAAGCCTGATTGTAAAATCCAATAGTAAATCCAAAATACGAAGCGCCGGTAGATGTACGTACACGCCACTCCACGTTAACACAACTTGCGCCGATCGTTATCGAAGTTGAATGCAAATCCTTCCATAACGGGCACTCGTATACTAACTATAATATTCCCGACCGACTTTAATGGCATACGCTCTTTTCTGGTAGCGAAAACGCGGGAAAAAGAGAGAGAAATAAGCAGAAAAGAGTGGATGTTTTACTTGCTTCCACGCTATACTACAATGACCCAATATATATATATATATATTTATATATATACATATATATTTTCCGCGCTTTATCCTTGCCGGCGACGTCACCAGCTGCAAAGTTTTCAGACTCGAAAGTCAACTGAATAAGGAAATCGGGCTAAATGAAAACATATTTTTTACTCTCGATCGCGAATGAACGGCGAACAAAAACTTAGAGAAGGAAAAGGAAAAGGAAAACGACGGGCGCCTTGCATTGCAGCTTCGTTATTTTTGCACGTGTCCGTCCATCGATATTAAAGAATCCCCGGACCGGTGAGGGAAAAATTTGAGCGTTGAAAAAATTTTAACGAGACACGAAGTCGACAGAGTGACACCTTTTTTATCCCATTATTCTTGTTTCGCCGTCATCTTTTCCGTGCGCAGGACGAAGATTACGACGCGAAAGGATGCCAGCGCAGACGTCGCGCGATGTTGACAAAATGTGGCGTCAGCGACTTCCAAGCGTAAAAATTTTTTTCCCCCAAAAAAATTTATTTCCTTCACGTGTTCATTGCCGTTCCCCTAAGGGTACCTGCCACGATTTTTCTCGCGGACTATATCCGGCCTCCGAGCTGCCTCGGATAAAGCTGGAGAAAATTATGCAAACAACAGATAATGGAAGATGAATCTCTCGTTTTTCTTAATGCGCACGGAACACTTACGAGACGAAATTCGTTTCCGCCAAACAGGTGGAATAGATAATTAAATTTTTTGCTTAAGTTACGCCGTCGCCGTACGGCGCGCCTGAATACGCGCAAAAAACTTGCTTAAACGCAACACCCGTCGCATCCGGCCGAATCCCCGCGGGACGGCGAAGAAACCGGCGGTAACAAACGTTCGCCGTCTCTTATATAAAGTATCCACTTCCACGCTCGTTCTTCTTCCACACTTTTAAGCGATAACGAACGTTACCAGCCCTGCGGGATCGGATCGGCAGTGGGCGGTGGGAGAGCCGAGTGAAAAAGAGTCCGCAAAGTACCGTTGGCAAGATAGCTTCACGTTAAACACGAAAAATACTTCTCGTTAACAAACGCCAGTAATGTCGGATTGTTTAAAAAAAAAAAAAATTAAATTGTTTCTCGGGAGGGAAAAAAAAAGTGATCTTACAATAATCGCGAACTGGACTACTTAGTTGTATAATTACGAGGGAAAATAGAGCTCTATTAAGCTTCCCCCCCCCCTTTTTTTTAGAAGTACATTACGTGAATGTAGAGTGCACGAAAGGAAAGAGAAAGCTATTTGGCCTACTAACGAAGCAAACGGAAAGAGCGATTTCGCTCAGACCGCAGCTTCGGCGGGAGGGTTAATTTCCCGCGTCTTGACAGGGCTACTCGGCCTCGGACCTAATAGTTTCCGCGTTACAGTCGCCGGGAACATTATAAAGGCACCGTGCAACTTCGCGAGTAGATGACAACTCAATTTCAAGTTGCGCACCGACGTTGCTTCGCGTGCACTTCAAACTCCGGTTCGTAACGGCGTGCCATCTCAACGCTGGACAGCGAGCGCATTCGTGGGCGTTGGATGCATACGATAGCGGGTCGAGTGACAGGGCTAAGGTTTTCCTCATTGGAAAATGTTCAACGTGAAAGAACGCGGGGATTCGCTTTGAAAACGCGCCGGACACTAGAACCGCAAGAAGAGAAACGCGAGGAGCATTTTAAAATGGCATACTTTTTATTGTTTTTTTTTTCTTTTTTTTCTTTTCTTTTTTGAGACATTACGCTTCGCGGACAGCGACGTATTCTTTGCAATATTCTTGAGTGTGCTATTCAATATTTTTCAGTATTTCTCGGTGTTTAGAATTTTGAATATAGTTATACTTTGGCCGAGAACAAGAATTTTTACGTTAACGTTAAATGTATTCGCCTTCGTGAAATTCGTAATAACTGCACGTAAAGCCACCATATTCGCAACAATATTTTAATTACAACGCGCCTGTAAAAGAGCCGATATGTAACGTTTCATAAAACTACATTTTCCGATCCATTGGATTTCATTCAATTATTTCAGCCAGAACTGACCCGATGATGTTTGAATTCGAATTCTGTCGCAAGTTAATAAGCCGCGTTCAGCGATGCCATCGGATTTCCGCCTCGTAGATTTGTCCTTTGAAGCCGCTTTTGCCTCGCCTGGCACTTCATTTATTTAAAAGTCCCGGCTAAACATCAAGGCGAATTGACAAAACGGTCAACTTACAGCCACAAGTGGACTGAAACGAGCCAAAAATTTTATTTTACAACTAAAATTCTTTATCGCAGTTCAAACTTTGGTTTTATCAATTTTTCACCATTGAATTTTATAATTGAAATTTGAAATAGCAATAGGGAGATAGCAGCTGATAAAATAATAGCACAAATGTATACGTACATACACATATATTTATATAACGTTTTATTTGCACGAAGACTTTTAATTTCGGATTTTAATTTTGGTTCGGAGACCCACCTTCGGTTCTCGCAGTTTAACCCAGGCGAAAATGACCGCTAGTAAAGTCGGTGATGAGAAACGTCTAATATTGAACCCTCGCGACCTCGGAAGACGATGTGCCGGCTATTATCCAGCCACTGTCATCGCCGCTGGTCCAACGGGAAATTTGAAAACGCTAGCGAAAATGCCGGAATAGTTCGGATGAAGGTACTTACGCCTTCTTGTGCACGAAATTCGATATCGATCCTCGCGACAAGCACCGCCGTTGGTATTTTCCATCATCCTGAATGTCCCGAATCAAGAAGATACACGCGGCGTAAGAAAAACGATAAAATAGAGGCGAGAAAATATAAATTTCATTTTTTTTTTATCAAAAAATAAATTGTTGGCGTTTGATAAGCCAACGGAGCGCATTAGAAATATTTAATCGAATGGCATAAACGGCATAATGGTTATCGAGCAAATAAGGTAGAAATTGTGCGATAATTAAAATGGATAAAAAAAGAGAAACGATTGTTTCAGATATATTCTTTCGTACGTATTCGCGAACCGTATTTCCCGTCACTGTAAACGTTATAACGATCGAATGAATTATTAGCAAAGTTAAAATACGATCAAAGTATAAAACTCGTATATAAATAAGATACGCGAAGCTTTTTCCAAACTTCCAAATTGTTAGACACTTATCAAATCTTCGGACATTGGATTCCTTTCGTAAAATTTGATAAATTCTCTCACTTCTGCTTCCACTTTATATTTTCCGCCTTCAAAGATTCTCCATTGAGCAGAAGAAATGTTTGCGAATCGGGTGGAGTTCCTTCTAAAGTCGTTTCGGGCACAATGAGCCAACTCGGCAAAGTAAACACGACCCCTCTTATTTCGCTTCAATTCTCGTCACAAACTTGTAAATACACCTATGGTGTCGCGATGCACCAGCCGAGAAGTACAGTATACGGTGTCGAAATATATACTTTCAGATAAAAGCTCGTCATAAAAGAAATTCACACGTAGCCCAACAGTAAGTTCATACATTACTCGAAAGCTCGAACTCGAAAGCCTCGGTGTAACAAAGTGCCGCACGTCTGTAGATTTTAATTAAAAGTGTCAGAAGACTCTCGCGATAAGAAAAATTCGAGTAGAAAAAAAAAAAATTTTAATCCGAATATGGATCTAAAGTCTAAAAGTTTGGCGAAGATCGTCCGACTTAAAAATTTCAAATACTTTCGTTCTACTGTCGCACGTGCGTTTATCGGCCCCTTTTTCACAAGACTAGCCGGATGCACCTTATTCTTGTACAGCTCGTGTACATCCGCCGGCGCGATTCGCTGTAGGTTCGATTTATCGCTATACGCGTTCTAATGCAGCCGAGAAGTTCGCTCGTAAATCGCTAACTTTTCAATAAGTACTTCCATTTCCCCCTCCTCCCGCTTCCCCGTCACTACTATCTGAGGGCCCAAAGATCGTGGGGTTGGCAAGGGCGAGCAACGGATACGATTACACGAATATCCGCGTCCGTGCGGATCCATATTTCAATTTTATACACCCGAGATTCCTGCGTTGTTCCGCTTTTGTTTTTAACGCGGCCGGCAATCGAGACAACGATCCAGGAGAAAGTTGCTCGTCTCGTCTAACTTGATAAAAAAACTTCTGCGGCCGTGCAGCTAACAATCTTAAGCAAGAATCCCGCAAGAATATGTAAAGTTTAAAGATCCGTAAAACAAAAAAAAAATTATAAGGCACAAAAAATCAGAGGATCGCAATTAAAATGTCAATTAATAAATCAAAACAAAATTAATAGTACAAAAAACTATCGATCAATATCGTTAAAAAATCTGCAAACAAATTTACTATTTAAATTATCTTTTTTCTTTTTTTTTTAATAATACAAAAAAAAAGGAGAACATTACTTGCAGACACGTGCATTTAAAGAGATAAACAAAAAAGGAACAAAGCAAATCTGCAGGGAAAAGAAAAGGAAATATATATATATATTCTTTCAACGGCTCGAGCAGGCTTCGTGAAATATTCACGAACACGTGACCGTGAGTCTTTGAAGGCTGATATCAAAATAGAACGCCGAGAGCAATGGGCGAAACCGCCACGTACTCGTCCTCACCTCCCGCAAGCTTCCTTAAGCTACTTACCGACTCCCTCTTAAGCTGCCTATACTCCCCGACGTCAGTCGACCCGAGGGGTAAACTTGCCATCTCCAATTCAAATAAGATTTGCAGCCAGCGGCTGATGTCTCCGTGAAGGGCCAGGTGACCAATGGTGTGCGAGAACACCACCGTAATCTAGCTTGCCCAACGATGTAATCGATCGCCTCGCGGACTTGTATTCTTTGATAACATCTCTCCGTTACCGTCTACCATCTTTGTAATCGACTAAGTACCAAGAGTTCACGCTTATAAGAGGATTATATCGGTGGGTCCTGCCGTAACAGTCCTACGGTATCTATCAACCTCATTCAAACACCAGCCGGAACAGAGTCAACGATATTACAGTTGAAAATGGGTTTTGCACCGGCGGTTTCCGTTGGGGATACCGTGGAAATTATTTCGAAAGAAAGACGAGCACCGGGGGGAAGATTTACCCGCATTACGAAGACGCGGATCCTTAGCTTCGAGCTTCGAGAATCGCTGGGAAAATATTTTAATTCGCGGATTACCGGTGTAAAGTCCTTAATTTCGCGGCTCAGCAGATTTGAAATATTTTTAATTCATAGAGAAAGTATCTCGTAAATCTCTCATTAGATTTAATTAAAAAAAATAATAATAATAATAATTTGTAATTCTAGTAAATTATTTTACAGAAATCGGTTTATGATTTTTAAATAAGAGCGGAAGTTGTGGCTTGCGCTTTTATAAGAACCCGACGCGCGACCCGACTGATTAAAACTGCAAACAAAACGTATTACGCAAGTAGTACCTTCAACGAACACGATATGGACTCATGCTTGATAAATATTAACTTTATGTATATTAGTAGTACGCGTGGCGCCAATTAGTGCGTGCCACTTGATACGCGAACGCGGGTGCGGGCGCCAACATCAAGTGCTACCAGCCAAATATTTGCTTTCCTTGAGTTTCACGGCTCGTATAACTTTAACAACTAAAATTAATAGCGTTATTGTAAGCATGTCGAGTTATGTTGATTTATCTATGCGGCACCAAATTGCCTTTAAGCGGACGCGCCCTACCGTTGGTTCGTATCACTTAGTTGCGGCATCACGTTCCTTTTAACGCATCAGAGCCGCAGTGCATTTCTCGGTCTGCCCCATTTTCCAAACAAGATTCTCGAGATTGCTCCGTGACTCTTGGTCAAGTAGAATTACAGCGAATCAGTATTAAATAATTAAGAGAATAATTCGTGACAAAGTGACTTGTTTGTCAAATATTTTCGCGTACATGTCTCGGTATTGCCACGTCAATTCTCAAGAGCGTTTCGACTCCCGGCGGTCGTCTCTCGAACGAATACACGGCAATATTTGTCAAAATCTGTCGCGGATACCGCCACGGTCTCGCCAGCAAACATTCCAAAGGAAGCTTTCAGCCAATATTATTTTCTCCGGATCCATCCTGCCACGGTTAGAACAATAGCGGCACGTCTACCGAGTATTACGCGATTCTCTAACGCGGCACCACGGTGTCGTTTAATATTGTGACGACCTGACATTCGCGCAGAAATTTCCCTAATGACAACGGGGATTCCCGGATGTGGATCATGCTCGCAATATGCACCAAGGAAGCGAGAGCAAAAATTAGATTCACGAGCGCGAGAAAGAGAGATAGAGAGAGGGAGGGAGGCGGAAAGTAAGAAACTCGATTTATTAATACTCCGTGCCTCTTCGAGAGAACGACGATTTTTATACGCTTGCATCACGTTTTTCTTGAGCCCTGAAATTCTTTATTTTAAGTGGTATTTAAAAACTCACTTAACCTTTAATTGCATTCTACTGGAAAATATTAAAGCTTCAGGAACTATGCTTCGAGAAAGTCTCCATTATTTTTTCGCAAATATCTAATTACGCGGAGAAATAAATAATAATTAAATTAAGAAGAAAAAAGCACTTCTTTCGGATAATTATTATTACGCTGAAATATATTACGCTAAAGGTGTAATTGTCTCGTTTCGAAAGAAAATGATCGCACGTCGCCGTAATAATGTAAACCCCGAGTCGCGCGAGGAAATGAGGGGGGAATGCGGTGGCCCCTTGGAGCAGAGAGGAAGTGTTTAGAAATGAATTGCCGGCCGTTGAACACGGCAGTTGTCTTCGCTAAATATGACAATACGACGCTTGTGCACTTACGTCCGCGTCAAACGCAGGTCTAACGATGGGTCGCGTCGCGATTGGCCTGACTGTTCATTCCCGCTCGTTCGTTTTCGCCTCACTCCACCGCCATCATTCGCTTTCATCGTCGGACATTTCATTTTATGGCATTTGATGGCATCGACGCGAAACGCTTCGCCGATCGACGGCGACGGCGGTGGCGTAACGGGACAGAAAGCAGGAAGGAGAATAAAAAAAAAAATAAAATAAAAAAAATAAAAAAAAAAGAGGATAGCAGGAAATTGGGAACTCAAACCCCGACGTTAACCTCCCTTGTAGTCGTGGACAGGCCCGATCGGGCCATTAATTTTTGGAGCGGAGGCCACCATTGGAAATTGCGTGGTTTTCATCGGTCGCAAGATGCACTCGCTCTCGATTTGCCTCGTTGATGCTGCGATAGGTTTATCAAGCCAATACCGCGCCATATCGTTGTCCCCGGCAGGACAAAAAGCTCGTTTTTCGAATATCATGATAATTGCTTCATCGACATGCCCGTAACGATAAACCGACAAATTTACATATGGATTACGGCGCTACCTTTGCCCGCCGGCGAAAAAAAGTTTTTTATTTTTTTTAATAGAATTTGACGAGCGGAAGAGAACTCGCATCATTTTGAAAGATCGTACTAGCATTCAAAAGTTAATGGCGAAACTGTGATATTTATACTGCTTGTTAAAATTGCAATTGTAAATACTTGACGCGATCCTTATCAATAATTATGCTAATTGATCGTCGCGAAACATTTGACGTTGCGTGAGTCTAATAAAATCGTACTTTACTCAACAGCGTTTATTCTCCGAACGTTGCTATTTTAATTTAACATTCGGTGTTTTGAGTCATCACGCGAAAATTCTTTATGAGAGTATCGGTCGGGCGATCAAAGCGAAAGGAGCTACTTCGCAACGCAGTGGAAGACGGCTAAAAGTCGGTGACACATTTAGTAATCGCAGCGTTCACAGTTCGTCATTGTATTGCATTAATTAAACACACTTTTGTGCGCCAGACCTCGCGGCTAAATAGCGGAGCTAAGACTTCAATGACTTGGCTGTAACGTTGCTCATAAATTTCCTTTGATATCGCCCAGTCTCCGTCTGTGCCGCTTCGCTTTATCTGTTGTCCTCCTCGTCCTTCAGTCGAAATTTAAGCGCTTTCATAATCTCGAAATCTATTATTTCAAACGAACGCGAATTTTGCAATTTAATTCTAAATCCACCAGTCGGATATTAATTTTACGTTTCAAACAAAAAAAAAAAAAAAAAAACATACACACACAAAAAAAAATAATTGCTAAAAATAGATTCACAAATATACAGCACAAAATCGAACAAAATAGTGAGCGACTCTCGAAAAAGTTCTCGCGCATGAAGAGGTGCGCGTCGCCGGGAGCTTGAAAAATGAATTGTCGCCGTCAGAAAGCCACATAATTTCCTAGCACGTATCCTTTTTACGGGGAACACGTACAACGAAAAGCTTTTATATACTGTCCTGATTTCAACGATGAATGCGCGCAACGTTGCGAAGCGGATGTTAAATCGGTTAAAACTCGGGATTCTCTGATTAATTCTGCACCCCGGATTGGCCACCGCGGCGTACAAACAAGTTTAAGTGCATTAAACAAGATTCCTCCGCGAAAATAGCACGTAAAGCAGACGCTTTCAGTTTCGTTTCCCGGACTTCTTTTTTTAATATTATGCGGCCTGCGCGTGTGTCCTGATAAATTTACAATCAGCAAGCATTTTCAAATCGTATACTTCGGGCACACATTCCCGTTGGAATGCGTTTTACTTAGCGCTAGCAACGCTCGCAAGCGTCGTTCGTTCTTGTTTAACATTTGATAAGCGACAAAGATGAAATGATTCTACGAGCAGCGAGTGCAAAGTTCTGGGATGCATCATTTATACGTTACGACTCAAAGCTAATTACCCCTGTGTAAGACCCACGGTAGCTCCGTATCTAAGCTTACGTTGCACATTCGTGTGCCCGTATCTTTTCAGTCCTGTCGCATTTTTGCGCAACTTGGCGCAACATGCTATTTCAAAATACAAACCGCGTTAAAAACCTAAATTACTGTAAATTAGTTCATAATTTTGCGCAAAAAAAAAATTAATATTTTTTATTAAACTGCGTGTCCTTAAGAAAAAAATGCGAGTCCTCATTTTAGTGCAAATTACCGATATCAACAGTCTGATAATAAAAAGATAACAAAAGCGGCTTATTGGGTCGTTTTGCGACACTGCCCGCGCGAAACTCCCATTATTCTCCGTTTGAAATAATAAAAGCAATGGATTTCTCTCGCAAAGCCCACCTTCTCGCAAAGAAGAAGCCTTCACCACGGTAAATCTCCTTCTCGCCCTACTAATCTTTTAAAAGGATGAGGAAGAAGTGGCGGAAGTCGATTCGCCGCGTCGCTATGTCTCAATGAAAGTCTAAGAACGTACATCACCGCCGCGCCGGGCTCGATCAAAAATTGAATTTCTCCGCTTGACGTTAATAAACAAAATCCTCAAACTCGATAAAAATATACGCGCGCATAAATTAATGTATAATCGTTCAGTAACGCGGGCGCAATAATGTTCTATTTAGAAACAATGCGCGCACTTCGCCGTTTGAAATTACGCATATCTTCGTTTATCTAGTGAAGCCAGCTGTTGCGTTAATTCCAAACAAATTGGAAGGCATTTTTATCATATTTAATACAAAACCGTCTATTTGAAAACACGAAAACGCGACGTGACAACGCGATAATGTGACGTTAAAGTCGTGACAACGCATAATGGAAAAAATTAATGGAAACATTTTAAAAAGTACAGGCGGGTTCGTCATTCCACATATAAAACCGTATATAACATTTTCACGTGCATCCGATTTTGCGTTTTTTCTTTTTGGCAAACGGCTGCCGCGTAATCCGAAACAAACGAAAGGATTACACAATTTCCACGGCAACTCACCAACCTCAACCGAGAAGTTTAATACAATGTTTTTTTCAAAAAGCCTGATTAAGCTTCGGCGAGAGCTCACCCTGATCTTTTGTAAACGTCATAATTATTCGATACGTAGAAAATGATTCGGGATAAACTATTGCCTCTCTGAAATTTGCGGATCGTAAAAAAAAAGAATCAACTGCGCAGCTCGAATCTTATTTTGATTTCGTTTTTTTACAATAAAGCACGAGTTCTTAATATTCGGCCTTATTATACTGTATTTAAACACGTGTAGAAGCTCGGAGGAACTTTTCTATTATAAGAGCTGTAACTTCATCGAATTAAAAAATATTTCTCTCAAGGAACCCTTTGATCTCTTTATAAAAACTGCAAACATTCGAGATGTAGATATTACCTCGCGTATATTCATTTACACTGTGGTAACGTTTGTATATTTATTTCGTTAAAAATTTATGAATATTTTGAAGTACCAAAAGCCTTATAATTCTCAGAAAACTCTCAAACAAAACCGAAGAATCTTATCATTTTCGTGCCCCTTTCTTCCATTCTCGTCCTTGAAACGAGATTGTTGAAATAAATCATTACGCTCTTTTGATAAGGGATTAAAATTAAATTTCATTCTCTCTCCCTTGTCTCTTTTCACAATTTCCATAATCAATGTAATGTAAACTGTAATACCAGCTAGATTTGTTGTAAATTCTTAAAGAAAATTAAATAATAATTTTTTTTTTAATTTTCAAATATTGCTAATAAAAAAATTTTATTATAAAACCAAAAATTAAAAGATACAATTTATTTCATCGAAGTATGGCAATTAATACCTGACTATAAATTTAATAAAAATTCGTTCGATCGTAGCCGAACGTAAAGGATAATGAATTTATCCTTTTATCTGGCGCAAAGAACAAACGGTCGGCAAAAAGGTATAGTTGATATTCGCGTATTATTTTTCTATGCGAAATGAAACCGAGGGAGATGTAAAGGCCGTTAATAGAACCGGATATCGCTTGTCCCAATAAAGGTTCGTCGATAAACCGATTATCACGTGTCGTGGCTTGTCTTTAAATACTTCAATTTTCAACACAAATTTCCTAAATTCAAAATTCTTCAAATACAATTAAAAAAAAAATAAATAAAAATACTTGTGCTTCTTTTTAACTTCACATTTATATTATTTTATCTAAATTTATCTGCCTATTATTAAGTACAACGTATTTTAATACGCTTTATTCTAACATCAAATAGATATAATAATTACAAATCGTGATGCAGCTCTGTATTCTTTTTAATTTTTCCGAAATATTTTACCACGAAATACTCAAGACGAATAGAAAACTGAAAAGTCGTTGTATATCCAAGTAGCAATCTCTATCCCGTCATTGTTTTTTCATTCTTTCTCTACGCGTTTCTCTATTTCTCTATTCTGTGCATTTTGCACATTTTTTTTTTTTTTTACATAACTCACTTCACTCAACTGCATTATATATCTCCATTTTCTGATTTCTTCTACCCTCGTCTCTTTCTACATTTCGTTTCCATTCATCCCTTTCTTTCTTTCGTCTCTCTCTCATTCTTTTCTTTTCTTCTTTCCCTTCTTCGCCACCAGTTTTCTTTTCGTTTCTACAAAAGATCAATTTTATCAAGACCACATAGACGCGGATTTAAAGCGCACGAGTCACGCGTGGATCATAAAAACATTCTATACTTGCTATTAAATTACCAAAAAATAATCGACGTAATTAGCAATAAATTCGCATTTTATGATTTTCGGATAATACGGACTGTAATATTTTACTGACAAGATTACTTCGCGCGACTATTGTTGTTAAGCACTATCAAGTACCGTTAATACAGAGCGGAATACTACTACAAAGCATACGATTTCGTAAACGCATGAGTCAATTCAATCAATTGGCCAGCAGTGGGCCTATTTGCATTTACCGCTGGCCTCCGAGAGAATGCCACAACACACGGGCAGGAAATTAATGTGTTGGTTCTCTAATTGCTAATTAAAAACACTACTACGACTGTGACGACGATTAGGATACGCAGGCGCGTATCACCGTGGCAAACACAATTAACGGCGAAGTATCCAATAACGTAGCTGTGCCCGAAAAGAGAAAATTAAATGCACGCGCTTACCAGCGTCCGAGAAAAATAAAGTAGAGCGTAAAAAAAAAAAAAAAAAACTTTACTTGCAATCCTGGGAAATTTTATTTCCCATTAAAGATTTGATGATTAAGAACGATATTGCTAACGCAATATTGGACTACGACGTCAGAAATGAGGAACACGATAAACAATTCTTACAACTTACCACGTAAATGACTTCACAAAAGTTAAATTGGTTAAGGACAAGTTAGATTATATTAGAATTCTCTCCGAGTCGGTTAGATTTAAATTATGTTAGAAATAGAGGCGCAAGTTCAAATTAGAACCGGACCGGTTTGCGGTCTTATTTTTATGTATTCGCATTTCGTTTAAATGTCAACACGAAAATTAGAAACTTTAATGCTCGAGCGAGCTACTGGCCCAGTGTAAATTTGCATGCCACAGCTTCCTGCGATCAAACGATCGCGAAATATGTTTCTTTTTTTTTTATACGAACAAACGCGTGTTGAAGATTTATATTCAAAACAATATATTCCTATTACTTGAGCAAGATAGATCTCAATTTACTGCAAATAAGAAGTGGTGTGTTTGCCTAGTCCGATCACGTTTCAGGACTCGCGCTACTCACTGCCCTCATATGATTGGATAGTCAAATATTAAAGCCGAATTCCGAATTAAGTCAATTTGTAAAATTTTGATAATTTATCTTGGCTCCTTTCTCACGTGCAGTATGAAATGCCGAAAGATTCTTTAAAAAAAAAATTTATTTTCTTTAAAAAAAAAAAAAATTAAAATAATAATATCGGGAAAAGAAATTGTTAAAAAAAAAATATTTTTCCACGTAATTGTAGATAATAATTCTCAGAGAATATATTATTAATATTTCAATTAAAAAGAGGAGTTCAAAATTAGTTGCATGTAAAAACTCTTCTATAAAATATCAGCAAAATTATTCTAAAGCAAAGTGCATTTAAATGGACCGTGGCGATTTTGGGTAATCACCAACGCGAGGCTGATTTTTGCGTCGCGACGTATTCGGGGAAGAATTTATGCGGCGTAATTTGTTATGCTAAATAAAATGCACGATTTGTGGAATTGTTGGACGCGGACCTATAGAATCTCAACGTTTGCGGCACCTATGGGATCTTAACTAATGTATTCAGCGAGGAATTATAGAGCGCGTCTAACAGCGCGCAGCAATTTAAATACGCTTTGTGGAGCCGCGTAAGCAAATTTTATTACTAATTGCGCATTAAGGTTACTCAACAATCTGCTGAAATAGAGTGAGCGAAGATTGTTATCTGCATCATGCAAATTATTTCACAGCATCATCGAAACGTATCTTATCGCGCCGATATATAAAACGCCAGCGAAGATGGCGATAAAGGGTAAAAGAATAATTATTATTAAAACTGAAACGAGTAGAATCGCGAGAATATAACGCGGCAGACACTTTTGCGCGCAGAATCCACGCCGCTTCTTTTTATTCGCGGCGCATGAATATTTCAATTACGCAACATTACCGTCGCCGCGAATATAAAATTAATTTCTATTGCGGGAATGATTGACGCGAAGCTCCGGTGTTTTAATTATAATATTTTCGACGGCGGTTTCTGGGAATTGATGATCCGGCGATCGAAAGTTTTCTTATCGAGCACTCATTTTCCTTCTTCATACAAGCTTATCTCGTCGCTCTTCTCCGCTTTTGTACTTTATTTTTAGATATCGGAGGCCAATCGTGCTCGGCGATGAGAATTTTACGATATATCGAAATTTGCGCTGTTGACGAAACGGGACGTCTCTAAAAAGGAGATGACGAAGCGTCCTCCCCAGGTTTTATTGTTCTTTTCTCTCTCAAACTCTTCTCTCAGTAATTGTCTGTCTGCTCGGCGGAAAAACAACGGAATAAGATGGAAGAATTGTTTTCGAAAAGTGGATGGAAACGAGTTAAACGTGTCCCTCCTTTTTTTTTCTTCTTTATCCCTTGTACGAGTATAATACGAAATTATAAAAAAAAATTGCTCGCGGCTGCTAATTGATCGCTCACGTAACGTTACGGCCGGCTTGCAACGTAACAAAGCTGACGGAGTAATAAACATTGTTTAGTTACGAGTAAAATCTGAAACAGGCCGCGGCACGGCGAAAGATAGGAGAGAGGAACGAAAAAATAATGTTACGATCTTTTATTTCTGCAAAACAGCATATGACTGTTTCTCGTGCGCGCCGTTCTGCAGATGCACACATTATATCGCGCAGGTATACAGAATACGCACGCCACGTACACGCGTATTCGCAATGAAACACAAACAAATATACATATTTTATTCGCACCGTCCGCGTATTCGCCTTAACGTTTCGGAACGTACGATAGAAACATTTCCCGATATGCATATAAAAGAAAAAGAAAACGTGAAAAAATGGAAAGTTTTTATTTTTCTGAACAATAATTCTCATTAATTTCCTTTCTTTTTTTTTTTTTTACACACGCGTCGCGACGACTGTAAATTTCGCACAAAGACAAGACGCGGTCGCGGACGCGTATCGGAAATGTAAATTGGAACCGTGCAATCAATTGGGAATTGGAAACATAAACTGGGTCTCCGAAATCTCTCGCAACTTTATCTTCCCCGGTGGAGTTTCAATCCTCAATGCGCGATCGCGAGGTGGCTTCAATCTCCGATGCGAGCGATACGCTTTAACACGCCGACACGGAATCCCGCCGCAAAACGAGAATTGCGCGAGAGGCCGTATCGCCAGGGCGCAAATTAATAATTCGCGACGCGAATAGCGTCGACGTCGTAACCGCCTCGTCTGTCGCGCTTTGAGAGCCGTTCATGTGAGCACGTGTATACGCGGTCCGTCCCGTAATGGTCCCCGTCGACACCTACACTGTTCTACGGCTTTTACTTCTGTCACCAAGTGAATTCGCCGACGCGTTGGATGTAACATTGTTAGCATGTTTACCAAGTTCTCTTCGTAGATGGGGTTCGCGAAAGTGACTCTATTATTCCCGTTTCGTCGTGATTCAAAGTAAATTTTTAATCACGCAATCAATAATTAATCAACTTTTTATTACGCTGATTATAATATTATATTATAATATAATATTAAATATTATAGTATAATATTTATTTCTGTGACATTATAAAATGTAATTAAAATCCGTTTTCCTATAAAAAAAATTTAATGTTTTTCTTTTGTTGCTCGTATAAAGGAACGATGTGTAGGAAAGTAAACGCGCAATCTCTTTTTTTAATATTAAAGTTGTATAATTATTTTCGATGTCGATTAACGCTTCTTCCTCTTGCTCCTCTCTCCTGCTGGCCGAAGCACATTATTAGACACGGCCGCGCGCCGTTGTCTCGAGTTTATTATGTTGTGTTGATTTATGTAGCCGGTGTAACGAACCTTCAGCATGACGGCGAAGTGTTTAGCTGACTATGCGAAGGCCGAACTATGCAAACGCGACTTGTCGGAAGGCAGTGAAAGAAGTTGGACACGGTACCGGGGAATTCTCTGATAACGAGGACTATCACGGTAATCGGATTTGAAATTGCTACAAACAAAAACGACGACGGGCACTTATCTCATGTTCGTCGACTAAAATTTTATCCAACGACCGAGCCAAACGATTAAAAATTTGAAGTATCCGGGAATTGCATTCGATAAATCCAACTTGCTTTAAAGAATCAGTTGCTAAAGCGCACAAAAGTGCACTTAAAAAATTACTACCGACTGATCTACAATCAAATCCGTATTACAATTTCATGGAACTTTTGTTCATTTTACACATCATATTTCGCATTTATATCATTCATTTAAAGTACCCATTTTACGCAATAGTGCTCAACCGATCGTATTATAAATACAGATAAATATTTCAATAAATTTGAAAAATAACGCTAAATGCCGTAATAAGTTATTATTTGAATACGTACAATTCGAAATATTATAAAAGTAATTAAAATCGCAACAAAACATGTATTTGCTATTCAATCGTTTGAGCTTTGAGCGACGTTAATTCCCCCCTTCAAAAAAAAAAAAATATCCCTAATTAAATCTTAAAAAACTTCTCAAAGTGAATATCAGTAACCCGTCTTAAGCGACGTCTTGAATTCAAGAATGGCGTGACATTAATAATAAAAAAATCTGCCGCTACGAAACTCCGCGAGCACGCGATTTCCAGAGTCCTCAGATTTCTATATAGACGAAATGACAAACTGCCGCATCCGTCGTCGACGAACGTAGAAGTCCGCGTGCGTCTAAAATCCTTTGTTTCCGCGCCTGTGATCCTTAATAATTAACCCGTTCATTGTACACTCGATCCACGGGGACGATCGCCGTAACAAAATCCCTCGTCGTTAATGTTACGGCATTATCGTAGGGCCATCACTTATACAAACCGTCCCGGCACGGTTCGCGTAACGATATCAGAGTATAATGGAGCCCTTGCAGCGACGACGTGTACACAACGCGATAATACTCGTACTTACGCGATACACCACACGCACGTGTGTCCACGTCGTAGTCTCACACGCGGTGCCTTGCACGTACACGAGCGCAGGACAAACGGGCGCGCGTGGATGTACTCGTTTGTATCGCTTGGGATTCGCATGACGATGGTAATGAGACCTTTGCCGGAGGGCTTTTCGGCGCACAATGCAATTCCGCTTGTTACTGATAACGGCCCCTGCAATTGCTCGTTACCTATGGCCTTTTTGCATCTCTCAACTTTTTTTTTTTTCTCGTCCTCCTTCCCCCTCCTGCCAGTCCTGTGTCCATCTCTGTGATTTTCACGGCTGCACCACCCGGTCTCGTTTCTTGTTACAGCGAATCGCGGGTCTTTGACAGCCGAGAAAGTATGACGATCAAACTAAGCTTCGGCGCGAGACGGCGTAATAATAAACCGTGGAAAAATCAATGGCGGAAAATATTTTTCCATCCGCCTCGCAGTATTATTTATTGTGAAATTTGCCGTGTATTTATTTAATTAATATTTTAATTAATAATTATAACGATAGTTCGCTTGTTTATTTAATTTTTTTTTGTACCCATGAATATTTATCAGTGCTCAGATATCTCCTGTAGAAATTGAAAAGAGAAAAGCAAAAAGTTGGGAAATGTTTGCCGTGGATGATCTTTTAATTTCCTTGTTCCCCGATAAACTTACAACTTGTTCGATCTTGTTGAGCGTGAAATTTGTTTTATCTACGCGCTCATCCGATTATCAATATAACGAACCAACATGGCAAACTTTCAATAGAACGCTGCCAGAGTGAACGCTATATCGTTTTTGAAAACGCTCGTGAATGGAAAGAGAATACAATTAAAAGATAAGACTAAAATTATCATGCTTTACCGCACGTGTTGTTAGTAATTACTTGCTTTGCACTTTTAATTTTATTTGAATAATCCAATCGACAATAGATATTATAGCAAATAATTTTAAACGAGCCAGGAACAAAAATTAATTTTCCACCGTTGAAAGCCTCCGTCGGGGAAAACGAACGGCATTTCGGGACGTAGAAATTGATCATCACGCGATGTGTATCACATTCAGACTTGGGCGATCGCGCAAGTCGAAATCAGAAGCGGAAGGTGAAAGAGCAGCGAGATGGCGGGGAGGGGAAGGGCAAAGGGAGATTGGGGTGGCGAGCGGAGAGCGGAGGATGCGAGAGTTAAATTAGTTTCCGGGGCAAAAGCTGGCTGCCGGCCGGTTTTCAGGACTAACCCCGTGTATAATTCCAGAACAGCTCCATCAGGCTGGAACCCACGAAGAACCTTCTATCCAGACTATCCGACCGCCTCCACCATCCCCACGCGAAGCATCCCCCTAACACGTGTGCACCCACCACCTTCCCGGACTTCGCGGGCGCTGCAGTTTGCGAAGTTAATTACCGCCGGATAATTGCACCCTATATGCCGCCCGTCTGATTAATGAGGCGCGGCTGAGCGAGAATCATCAGGGATACCAGAACCTTTACTTGTCTTTTCTCATTCATTTCCCTTTTGTCGTCGAGAAGCGAGTCGCGATTTTCTTCGAGATAATGAGTTGTTTACGCTTAATTACGGCCCCTGCTATTTCGCTCCGCCGTTACCCGCGCGACCGTCACGCAATTGTCAAAACGAGCAAATTGAAAACTCCCCAGTTTTACATTTTCGTGTAATTAATTCGAACAAAATTTATTTTCCAAAGATTAATTTAAAAAAAAAAAAAAGTATTTCGTACGTGAATCGTTTTAATTCCTTGTTTCAACTTTGAAAATTAAATACGTTGACAATCTCTCTTTTTTTTTTCTTTTTCTTTATATTTTGCATTAGATCCTAAAGTTTCGATTTCTTTAATTCTTATGAATACTTGTATCCAAAATTCACGGAAATGCGATTGCTTGCAAAGTTAGGAGAACTTGAATTAATATCTGCGCAATCACGGTATTGCACTCGCTTATCTCTAGAGGTTGTTCCGGAAACGATTCCTTCGAGAAATTCTCGGGAGAGCGTACAGGCTCTCCCAGAGGAAATGCTTTTCGCACAGCTTGCGGTTGCCTTGCGCGAGCTTGCAAAGCAACCGTCTTCTTCGGCTAGAATCCTTCATGCCTGAAGAGGGTAACTCGGCAAGATCTCGAAAGGTTGCGAGCTCTGAAACGGCAGAAGGACTTGATTACTGACTTTGCGTCGCGACATCAATTCCGTCTGATATTCCGCACATGCTTAGAAGGACACCACTCTACACGGGTAAATGATCAAAGAGCGTTGATTGTTAATTAATTAACACTGAGGAGCGCGGATCACGTAATCGGAGAAGCAGAAGCGGATTTTAGCAAGCGATATGCTTCATGATTCAACACATTACAGATTGTATAAACATCTCCCTTGCGTTTAACGTTCGCTCTTATGTGTAGAATTACGCGAGCCTCGTGCAATCACATGCACAATATAGAACAAAGTAAATATAATATACATATAATATAGAACAATGTAAATATAATATACATATAATATAACATTTATTTGAAGTAAAAAATTAAAAAGATTTTAAAAGTGATCTTAAATGCGCGTAAGTAGTGTAATCGTTGAATCTGAAACCTTTTTGCCAGGTACTGCTAAAAGTAAAAGAAACTAAAACACAAGCGCCGTTAGAATTTATATTATGCAACTCAGATAGTCCCATTTCGAACAAAGCTCCATTCCCACCACCTATTTAACCGAGTCAAATGTGAAACACCGCGCGCGTTTTCATCTCAGCGATTTACGAAGGCCGTGCTGACAGCCGGTAGTAGAACACCGGCTTTTGCAATTCATGATCTAGAAAAGCTCCGGCGAGCTTTCGCAACGGCGACGAATACAGACCCTCCTCCCTCCCCCGACTGTTTGTTTTCAGCGCGCGACGAGTGTAACTGAACGTTTTCAACCGCAAAATGATGCTCGCGGTCGCGGGCATCGTGTAAACACGCGCATTCAACGCGGCAAAACCGTCTTTCTCTATTCTTTTTTTTCTTTTTTTTTTTTTTTTTTTTACGCCCCTCTCTGACATACTGCGCTTTTGTCCTTCTTTTGCCGCGGGCAACTCCAAGCACTGCATAGATGCTCATTTGCGCATAACATTCCGTCACGGAATCTGGACGTCATCCCCCGCCTCGTCGTTATCTCAAACGTCATAATCAGCGATATGACGCACTTCAAATATAAATAGAAATGCCGGTCCAAAGCTGTCTCTGCAGAAATGCGGGCTCAGATAGTTACGAACCTGAGGGAGGTACCACTACATATGTATTTTCAAAGTGTTACACATAGTATTACATATTCGGTTTCTTTTCGGGCGATTTGCCGATATTCTGTATCCCGTTTTTCGACAATCGAGATTTCGCCTGCGCTTTAACGCGGAAGAACGGCGGTAGGTCGGCCATGCAACCGTACGTCCAATTTATCGCTCCCGTTATCATTCACGTTCATCGATCGCGGCAATATGAATGCAATCATCGTCGCGGCAACGACATAAAATTTACTGCATCGGCTGTAAAATTCCGCCGTTGACCGGAATGTTCGTCGGTCGCACGTTTGCTGTCCGCGAGATCGTTACAGCTAACGAACGACCGGGAATTCAGCGACGTAATCGATCTAATCTGGCGCAAGGTATCTCCATTCTCATGATAATGACGCCGTGCTCTTTTAAATCGCGCACCAGATTGAAGCGTGACTTTAAATCGCTTTTCAATTTTCGATCCGAAGTTAATAATTGACGCACGGGCTTTGACACTGCAATGCGGATGCCGCGAGATTGATTTAAGAAATATCAGCACGCGCAAGTATCAGTAAACGTTACTCTATGACACGGCTTAGCGAGATGCTGGGAAGAGATACGGCACGTCTTTGATTGCGTTTCTTAGCTCGCAGCCACCCCTTACTGTCCATCCCGTCTGTCACCACCCCTTTCGGCGCCGACCACGCTTGTCTCTTCCCTTCTGCCTTCTCCTCTTAACAGCGCAGCTATTCTCTCCCGCGGTTTTTCTTTCAGTTGAGAAAAGTCCCAGGGTCGGATTTAACCCTTTAATATCAAGAATTCCTCTAGCTTGCTTCTTTTAAGATTTTCTTACTCTTTTCTCTTCATCATTTATTTCTCTAATAATATTCCGTAATATTCAGACTTATTTAAGTCAGTCTTTTAAGCAAAATTTATTAAAAAACATATTTTTTTTGTTGATATTAATAACGTACTAATATTTCACTAACAATTTTTTTTTTTTTTTTTTTTTTTTTTTAGATACACGTCGCTCATCTCAATTACTTTAATTATCTTAAAGTTTGTAATTTATTTTTACAAAATTTTCACCCGCGAAGAAAACAAAAAAGCAAAAATGAAATTACAACTAACTAAGAGACAACGCGACTGAAATAATAGAGACATTTAAAGCTAAACCGCTCAAATAAAACGCAACCACTGCACGCCACATATGGGCGACCGCTAACAATCCCCTCAAGAGGTGAAAATTTGCGCGAGAGCGGCCCTGAACGGAGACGGTGCGGCCAGAGTAAACGGGGGAGAGAGAAGAACGGAGAAGCTTTACAGAATTAAGGAGCCATTCGCCTTTCATTAACTCACTACGAGCCCGAGGGGGAGAGATATTCCCTTCGTGCTAACTCATCCCCAGTTTATCACTACGTAGACGGAGGCGGGCGACTGTCTCCGATAGAAGGACTGGACTTTTATCCTGCCGCGAGGCCATTTACCACCGTCGCTGCGCTTGGCAAATAGGTAAACGAGATCTTTCCCCGATTCTCCTAAACTCTTCAACCGCGATCTAGATTGCACTACTTCGTTAATCAAGACGATAAAACGCGCAATCCGTTTGCGTTTTCCATTCGTTCCCCCCCGCTTCCACCCCCGGCACGTTTATTTTCCTCCGAACGTCGCCCTCGTTTTCCGAGTTTTAGATTAAATTTGAAGTAATCGGCGGCTCTCGCCTTAATCGCTTCAATACTCCTTTAGAAAAGAGGACTCCAATGAAGTAATTATAGTTACTTAAGCTAACGAGCCCTAATTTATTTTCTTGTTTCCAACCAAGGGAGGATTTATTGATTTGAACATTGACGCTGGAATGCAACTGAAGGTGTCTCATTAACGCGGTACTTTGTTATCTAAAAATTATCAAACGCTCTCGTTTCGAGAGCACTTTGAAACAATAAAAAAAAAAAAATTAATAAATAAAAGCATCCGCTTTTAAATTATGAATCAAATTCGCCAACCGTAAAGCTAATATTGCAAAACGCATCAGCTAAACAGTGAGAAATCATTGTTAATCGTATCGATTTAATGATATTGGAATTATATGAGCGCGCAAATAGGCGTGTAATGAGATTATCTCGTTAAAAATGTTATCGCGCAACGTTTATTTCCCGCTCGGTATATTACTCTCCGCGAAACGTCGTGCGATCGAAATAGCAACGGAAATTTTCGCACAGCGAAACGATACGTCGAATTCAACACCGTGCGATAATCCGCTTTTAGTTAACATCGCAACAAATTGGGAAATACGCCCCGGATCTCCTGAATCCGACCGCACAACCGACGAGTTAATCTTTACACGGCGGGACGAACTGCTCGAACCGCACGTCGACTTTTCGGTATTAAGACTCACCGGGATCGGAAGAGGGATGCGCTCTGGTGAGTCTGCAGAGTTGTAATGGCAGATAACGAGTATCCGCCCGCGGTGGTGACTTTGGCGGCGGCGGCGTCGCGCTCAGGAAACCGCGCTGAAGTTCCCAACCCACTTCCTGGATGATCGAAGCCTTCCTGAAGTACGGCGTCACTTCTCGCAGGTACTTCACTGCAACAAGAAAACACGTCGTCAGACGTGCCTCGCCAGCTGGACGGAAAATACAGATGTTTGTGTTTTATCTCTAAATTGAGCTCGCGCGGCAAGATTATTTAATTTAAATACATTTATTTTAATTATTTTTAATTAAAAAAATTTTTCTTTATTACTTTGATTCATCAGGGATCGCCTTACTGCAGAAAATGTACTGCAATATTTCGGTATATCACCGTAGCAATAAGCTGCAAAATTTATAGCATATCGATAAAAAAAAAAATTTATTCTTACGTAGCTTGATACTTTTTCATATTATTTATTAGCGCGCGGGGTCACAGTTTCTATAACAAAGAAACCGATGCTTCGCTTCTAGTCAGATCATACTCGGGGAAAAACGCGACTACAAATTCGCGAGTAGGTCCATTATTGAGGAGAGGTTTACGAGCTTTTCGAAAGAAAAACAAGAAAAACTTCGAAACGAAGAAAAGCAATTTACTTTTTGATGTACTTCATATTACTCGTACGAGCTCGCGCGTTTGAGGGCCTGCGAGAATTCGGCCAGGAAAAACCCAACTTTCTTTTCGAGGGAAAAGAAGAGAGAGATACGCGCGCGACTCTGAAACGAAAGTCATGTCGCGGAAATCGAGTATCGACCTTTCAAATTGCGGAGAGGCCTCCTGCGCTTAGTCGACATCTTGTCGGCCCTATTACGCGAAATTTAATGGAGAACGTCACGTGGCGACAGCGGCGAGACGGGAGCGGAATTCTGATGTATCGTATCCACGATGATCCAATATGTTTGCCATAAGGCTCCGTGTGGATGGTACGCGCAGCCAGCTGTATTTACTCGCTCTCGGTCTCAAATGACATTTCCGCGGATCTCGCAAATCTCCTCGAAGCGAAAATCAGCATTCATCGGCATTAGCGCTCGCTGTTTAACGTCTTTACCACTACGTGACTTTAAATTCCGCGGTAATCGCAGACAACGAACGAATCTCGATCGATCCGTCGCAGAATCTTTTTGCGCAAATTAATAAATAAAAAAATTTGTTTTTAATATAAAAAAAAAACAGTCATGAGAATTTAGTTTACGTTTCCGATTTATTAATTGAATTAATTGAAAACCGAGGCCGATTCCCGTGAGCGTTTCGTTTCAAATTAATCTCGCGCCGAGAGGTTCGCGTAAGGAAAGGCACAGGTGTCCACGGCCGAAGATCAAGCCGACAGTGTCCAACTTTTCATGCGCGCACGTATACCCCGCGACCTGGCCACCGTGTGCCGACGCGCAGCGTATTTCTATTGAATTTATTTCGGTGCCCTGGACGGCGCACGTTGCTGATTGCAGCTACATCGAGCCGGCCAGGCCGGGCATCGGGACGCCGCCGGACTCGACGCGGCGGCAATGCTTCGCTTGCCAGTCACGTATTCCTGCATCATTTGCTATGGGTTTCATACCAGCCATAACTCTACGGATATATCCACCCGTCCCCGCCCCCTGCCACCCTTTATCCCTTTCCGCTCCCTTTCCACCCCTTCGGCCTTCGACCGCTTCAAATCCCACGCCATAACTGCACCCGTCGAAATTGTGTCCCTCCCCGGAGGCTCTCGCGGCTCTTAATCCGCCGTGCATTCATCGCGCGAGGAAGTGCCGTCGGAATTAATCAAGTCTTGCCTGTCGTCGTTAATTTCAGCAAAGGCCGCTAATTTTCATTCGCTCGGCGAGCTGTTAATCGCGAGCGCGGCCTTTGACAAAACAGAATTCACGGCGAGATTGAATGGCATTGTGCGCGCCCGCTCGCGAATCGGCGGCGCGTAGAGTGGCCGAGAAACGATGTGACGAGGAGATCGGGTAAGCTTTGATTGAGCTTTCACGTAGGTTTGTTTAATGGTATTGTAACAGCTGCTACGGACTCGCTCGGTTGCATTTAGATTCGCCGGAACGGACTTGGACATTTATGATTTCTAAGCGTGCCAAACGGCGAGTCGCGTACGCGCGCCGTCAAGTGAAACCTCAACTCGTATGTGTGCGATCGGCGAAATAAATTAACCGAAAGCGACATAAAGGTGCAAAATATTCACAAACCACGGGCTCTGAAAATAATTCACGCGCATCACGGCATTATTTAAATATAATATTTCATTATTCACGAATAAATCTGCGAGCGCAATTATTCTAATAATCTCATTAATCTTAGGATTAATAGCTATCATATTTAAATAACACGGAATTTCCGCCACATTAAATTGTGCGTGGCCGTTCGTATATTTTCTTCGTCTGGAGTTATTACCTTCCCATCAGCCGCGTAATCCACATGTTGTAACATATTAATTAAAAAATAATTACAAAATAATTATTAAAATATACGAGGTTTAAAAGAATTAAACGAAATAAATACTGAGAATTGAGGCCGTCGTATTGAGACTTTTACGTATTTCTCCAAGTGATCTTTTGTTGGCCGAATAAGCAGCTTTCACGCAGTAAGAGTTCAAGGTTTGAACAAAAATATCATCGATCCGAGAAGACCTATTATTGCGCGCCTCCATCGGCACATTCTGCTCGCATTCGTCGTTCGAATCGAGCCGAAACTGGCCGGATGGCCAGTGCAGCGTTGCGAATCAATCGACCATAATCGCGCCCGTTGAATCGCGTTCTCCCGTTTCCTGCGTCTGGAAAAAGCGTTTCAATGGCGGCCACGCGTACCGCATATCAATAGCCCATCTCGTCCCGAAAGCTGGCCCCCCTATCCCAGGAAGGATGCCGTAGCGTCGTCCTTGTTGCGGCCAGATAGGAAGCTAATAAACCGGAAGCTGGCTATCGCGCCCATACTCGCGCGTTCAATCGATCGTGACTCGATCCCAAGATCGTATTTCCATCTTTGCACTCTGATCTCCGCACGGCTTACCGAAAAAAAAAAAAAAGAAAAAAAATCGCGTAACAGACATTTCGACCGTTTGACGGCAGTGCAAAAATTTATTGTAAATTTAATCAAAACAACTGTAAATTATATAAATTTCTCGTTTCAATGAAATGCTCTAATTGAAGGAACACGTATCGCTTAACCAACTCGGTACATTCTATTATTTAATAAATGTACAAACAAAAGGGAGATGCGAAAACATGTCGAGTTATCGACTCGCGTTTGAAAAAATGATATGATATTATATTTTACAGTGAAACATTTTACCGACAGGTTTTAATATTAATTTTATTATTAACTAGACATCACAATAGCGCCCGCGTTTGCTCTTACTTTTTCAACAAATAATTAACTTAACTAATAAATATCGCAGCGTGTTCAACGATTACGAATTTGCGATAGACTGATGTGAATAATGGAAATAATATTCAGCGCGTAAAACATGTTTAATAATGTATTAAAATATATAGAAATATCAGTCAAGAATATAAATCAGTCAAGCTGTAATTTTTTTAACAGCTGACATTTTCTTACTCCCGCGACTGGGCTATGCTTTAAATTTCACTCGCGATCTTGTTTCATCGGCAAAATATCTCCGGCGCGAAAACGTTGTGGCTCGTTCGGATAAAAGAGAGAACGATATCGTGAAGAGCGTCTAGCTAGCTATTCGTCCTGGGACCAATACTCGTTTCGAATTCTCCTGTTGCGATTGGCAACAGGATTCGAATCTCGCGAACCCTTACGAGGCGAGAACCCATTTCTTTTCCTACGACCGTAAAGCCTCCAGGAATTTCTTTCAAAGGGGATACCCCATACGGCAAAACGTTCCCCTACGTGGAGCAAATTTCTCGACAGATTTTTGAGTCTCAATAAATCCCGACAGAATCACCGCAAGCCATTCGTGGAAAAAGATATTAGACTGCATCTCCTCGTAATTTGCCTTCCGTCCCTTTCAGCCTGCGATAAGTAAAGTTTGCGAAAAACGAATCCTTTAGCTCCGCTTAGCGAAAGCTCTATCCTTTCTCGTGTGTTAATACGTTCGAAAATATAAAATAAAATGTAAAAAAAATTGAAATATTCGCTTATTACGAATTTTTGCCAATTTAATTGCGCCACGGTGCACTTTTATGAATATTTTATAAATAGTAGCGATTATATCGTAAAAATATCACGTATATTTCGACTTTAAATATATTTTCTCAATTTCTTAAATTGCCGTTCAACAAATCGATTCGATTGATAGTCTGTACGGTCTCCCTCCTAAATTTAACACCGTCACTTTTCCATAAATCGCATATCTCGGGGAACATGATATCCTGTCGATAACGAGGTTGCAGGAAATGCGCGAGACATGAAAGTTGAGAAAAAATGTCGCGCGAGCTATCGGCCAAACGATCGGTGGCAGTACATATTTTGTACATAAAATCGAAATTATAAGATCCGACGAGTTGTGCGAAAAATAAGCATATTAGATAAATTAATACTTTGAAAATGAATATATTTTAATCCATGCACTATTCAATATTCTCCTATCTTAAAAAATTGATGTAACGCGTAAATTAGCTGTTAATTGTTACCGCTTAAAGCCGACGCTGATTAGTTCTCTGTCGCTTGGCTTGTTTCATGCCAAGCGAGAGTCATTGTCGGCTGTTAAATCGGCAATTTTGAGGTTTGATTTAATTTTAATATTTAATTAATAAGCAAAGACGGTCTTCGCGATTTTCGAGATCGAGTACAACCTGGGGGAAGTACCGTCTTTGTATGGACATACTAATTAAATATTATAATTAAATCGAACGAGAGTAACGAATAGATAGGCGCGGGGGGACGGGGGGAGGTGGGGAGAGACGGGGTGAGAGCGAGCGCGAGCCTACGTGCCGCGCGCTAGGTAGATTCCCCCACTACTCCCACTCTCGCTTTGTCCTTCTCCAGCGGTCGCGCGAAGCACACGTACTCGCTACGCTCTACACCGCAGCCACGTGTGTTCGTATCGGAAGTGATACTTTTTTACGTATTTCGTACAACGAAAACCTCGCGATACGAGAAGTATCTTCTCTTCTCTATTCTCCGTGTGAGGAGAGCGCGTGTGAGAACGTCTCTTTTCATAAAGTACGTAATATTCTTATGTGTGTTGTGTAGACTCGCGCAGTTTTAACTAATCATCTGTGCTTTCTGTTCGCAAGGACCAGTGCGAGGGCGGAGTTCAGTGGGTCTGAGAGGAAGCACTCTGACGGGAAGCCTGAAGTTCTGAGAGGAGGAGGAGGCCTCGGAAAGGCATCGTGAATGAACGGAGCAACCCCAGAGGTAAGAAAAATTTTATTTTTAATTATTAATTTGATACACCGTTCAGAAGTGCGTGCATATTCTTTTCTAAAGACTTAATACTTGTAGCATCTCTACAATTAAATTTTATATTTCTTTTTGTTACAGATCGACGCAGCTGCATTCACCGTCGTCATCGAAAGTGTCGTTTCCGCCGGTATTAATAATTATACGAACCGCAGCCGGTTCGTCGGTCGTTCCGGGAGTTCCGTAAAGTATTCGGCGGCATTTTTTTACATACGACTTTCTTCTAAACGCGAGTGCCGAACGGGGAACGCGCGAAAGTGATCATTGAATAATTCTCGCGATTATAAAATCACGGTCGGGGTGTTCGCGAGTGACTTGTGCGCGGAAGGATGACTCGACACGTCCCATCTGAGAGGAGGAGCAGGCCCGGGAAGGGCTTCATGCATCGGCGGAGCAACTTTTAGGTGAGCATCAATTTATTAAATAAAATCTTTAATGAAAAACCTTTACCTTTTTTTTTTTAAATTAATTAACTGATATATCGTCATGTCTACATTAATATTTTTTATTTTATGTTACAGTCACCGGCAGAACTCTACACCTCCGCTGAAGCTCATGCAGATTGGTAAGTCGCATGACTTTTTTTTTCGTAGTTAGTATTTGGGTCTCTTGAACCGACAACGCGCCATCGACCACAGATTACTCAATTGTAATCATCATATAAAAATTATTATAATTAATTAATATCCTCAATTATAATAACGCGCATAAATTGAGACTTTACGAAAAATAGCGGACGCAAAACGTGCGCATGGTTTATTCAAGTATATAAAATAACAATTATTATAATAATAATATAAATAATATAAAATAAAAATAATATAAAATTACAATTAATCAATTTTATTCTAATAGCTTTCAAATCTCGTTAAACTTAATACTAAATCATTAAATTCATATCTAAAAACATCTAATTTTTTTTATAAAATTACATGTACGAGAGAGAATATTGATTCAGGCGTAACAATGATACCAAAAATATTTTAATGTGCAATATAAGGCAAAAGAATTTACGCGAGATGTGAGTTCTTGCAAGCAAGAGTCGAGCCAATCGATTTGTCAAGAGTGATTATCAATAGCGAGTGATATTTCGCTTCAACCGGCATGTGATACTGCCGTACAAATATCGGCAATTTGTCACGATCTTTTTCATCCTATTTTCCTTTCTGCTCCCTTTTGTACAGCATGTTACATAGTTCTCTTTCGTGCACGTAACCCACTACACCTAGCGTGTCACGCTTTACACTAATTTATCCAATATATCACATAGAGAGCGCGCGTACATATGTACAATTGCGGGAGTACAAAATTTTTGCAATTTTTATATCCATGGTCGTTTTTATAGATCTCATCTTGAATACGCTTTTCACATACCGATACGTGATGAAAGAATAAAAAAATAACCCCCAAAAAAACCCGTACACGCGTAAAAATATAAACTACAATAAAACTGCAACTTTTTTTTTTTATTAAAAAAAATAAGTAAATATATCAAGCTTGAATAGTTAGTCAAAAAATTACAAAGACAAAAAATAGATATTTTTCAAATTAATATCTGTCGAGCAGCATTCGCTTCAGACATCGATAAAACGAATGGAGTGTCACAAAACGCGCGAAATTGATAAGTGCGGTTTCCTGGTAAGCTTATAATCCGTGAAAAAGAGCAATTTTAGCCCGGAGAAGTATTATAGAAAGATCTAAGAATCAGCTTTGATAAGGAAGCCTTGATACATTCTCGCGTCTAAAGGATTTTGCAAAGCTTTCTCTTACGGGAATCATACGATTATTCTGTAGCAATGGCGAAAAGAGCAGATTTCTTGGGCGGCTTCGCGTAACCACCCGCCTGAGAGCAAAAATCTGATGGGATCAGCCGTTCTCCTTCGGAAGCGTAGCCGGGAGAACGTTTAATCTGGTAAAGGCGGGTCTAACGAATAATTCACTCAACGAGCAATACGAAGGAAACGAGGGAAAAATGTGCGTAGGTGAAAATCGGGCAAATAAAATTCAAATGACCTAAGCTTTTAACGTAGGAATATTCGTTAGTGCCATTATTAATGAGACTATTATCCACCTTCAAACTTCCGTATTACTAACCAATTAATTCATTATACGATCGTTAAAAAAAAATTATTCGCATACAAGCTATTTCGATGAGTACGAAAAAATAAAATAAATAAAATAATAAAAGTTACATAATAAAATTAATTAGCTTCTTTTCGGAAATATACAGTGTATGTATATATTCAGAATTCGGTATAGCGAGGCACACGGCTCGTTCTGACTTTCTTAAAAACTCATAAAACGGAGGAAAAGGTTCTTACAATCTTTCACCCCGACGGCATTTTACACCCGTTATTTCGATGCTTGTTCGCGATCGGAAAAGCGCTTTCGAAAACGATATGATTTACGTCAAAGGATCCTGTCACGACGTACACGAAATGGCACCTTCGCGTGAAAAGGGTATTTTCTCGGCACACACGGCGAGCGGGTGTAGGAAGGACCGCTACCACCTGTCGATCCCACTGAAACGCCCGAGGGATACCGCCCTCGTGTGCGGGCGAGCGATCGACTTTATTCCCTTATTCCCGCAGAGACCCTTCGTGCCATGCTAGCTCGGGCGTCACGTTACGCTCGGACGGACGGACGTACGAATCCCGGGTACGTCGATATTCCGAATTTGATTGTCGATCCTGTTCTGTCAACAGCCCAGCATTACCCGTGCGTTCGCGTTATTAGATGACGCGTGGATATAAAGGCCGCGAAAATGGAATATTCTCGCGTGAGGTCAATCCAAGTGGTACAGAGGGTCGGGGGGCGTTCGACACGCAGGGTAACCGGAAATTTCACGTGTCGAAATGATACAATTTATTTTAGTTTTCCCCGTGCAGCAAAATGACGAAAAGCTTTACACTGAAAATTCTTAATGCGTCTAAACCGTGAAAACCTTGCGCGTGTATTCCTTTCATCTATATTTACATGCTCGACTAATGCATGTTCGACGTTTCTGTAGAGCATAGAAAATACGGGCGGGTTGTAAATGATTGATAATCTTCTTATTTGAGATTGCACTGACAGTCATGTACCGAGGATCAATCGAGTTTTCCAAAATGAAGCGAAACGAAGAACCGGACGTCTATTTCCGTGCGTCTGTTTCCCTGTTGACCAGAGAGATTTTTAATATCCGGCAAATCGCCATTTCCTCATTCTGCGTGATGTATAACGTAAAATGAAATCCAGTAAAAAGAAAAATATGGTTTTTCCACCGCTTATTGAAATATTTAATAAGTAATTAAGTATAAATAATTGAGTTTCCCAGCGAAAAATTTTCAAGAGTCATTCATAGTATTATCAAAAATCATATTTTTATTTGCCGGGTTACAATGTTTCGCGCGGAGTAAAAAAAAAAAATCATCGCGAGTCAGGATTCCTCTTCACATTTTTGGACAGTTTTCGTCGCCACTAGCAGCCAATGTTTTAAAACTGCGCTTCTCTCTTTCCTTCTTTCCCTTTTTCTTCTTTTCATTCTACATCTTTGTTATTTTTTGTTTCTTAATTTTTTATTCTTTTTATATTTATATTTTTTTTTTCTTTTTTTTTTTTTTTTTTAAGTAGAGGAAGACTGTTTTACTCTCGCGGAGCTTTTCTGCTCAGAAAATTGTTCCGGTTCTGAAACTTTTCCTACAGAGACAGTACAACTTCGAAAATGGACAAGGCAAATGAAAGAGATAAGACAGTGCTAAAATATTCAATATAGCGGGACTATGTAAAAATATTTGTGGCTGGCATCAATCTTTTTTTCTATCGCCGACTGTTTTCGTTTTTGATACCGTGTTACCTTGTCTTGATTTTTATTTCCGCTTTTTATACCGCGTATTTATAAAGTTATCCTTGCTCTTATTAAAACCAACAAAGAGAGAAAGAAAGAAAGAGAGAGAAATATCCCCGTTATAAACTCACCGCAAACTTTTAATATATACAAAATGTGCAGCCAGCAGAAAGATCATTAAAATGATACAATAACAAAGAAACATTTATTTATCTCGAATAAGCAAGCTACAAAGACTCGTAATTCACGATAATGAAATTATTAAAATTATATTAATGCGCTTTTGCCCGTTAATTTTAAAAAGGAACGTAAATGCGTTTGAATAAAATATTTTCCCAGAAAAAGTACTAACATCGCCACTTCCATTCGCTACCGTTCGCATGTTTATCTATCTCTTTGTACGACGTCTTTTATGCTGTAAATGTCTTTTACGCCCGACGTGATTTATTTAAGAAAGAACGTCGACGACGAGCGCGTCACTCGAAATGTTTATATTTCTTTGCGTATTCAATAAGCTCGGCTTTCTACTTTTCCTACTTGAACCAACGTCGCTTCGCGTTTCCCTCCTTCCCTTAATAGTATTAAAAAAATACAGATTCTGCATGTGCACGATGTGCGCGTTGATCTTTTCCATCTTACAGTGAAATGCATACAGACGAGTGAATATTGAGTTTATTAATGCAAAAATTTAGGAGATTCATATATCACGTTGTAATTGTTGATAGACTTGGAAGCTTCTCGGAAGTATTAAAAAATTTTTAATGCTCGGTAAATCATTCAGGATCGCAAAGCGCAAGGATTGCAAAACGTGAATACTTAGAAAGTCAAAATATATATTTTATAAAAAATTTCGAGGAGAAAGATATAATTAAATTAAAACTTGACGATTTCGTAACATACGCTGGTAAATTTTTCACATATACGGATACGTATCCAGTTCATATATATCTCTTCAAAGGTTCAAAGGGCCAAAGTTGATGGTAATAAAATTAACAGTCAGCCAGCCAACCTCGCGTCGCGTCAGCCCTCTTTCATTTCCATCCCTTCGCGTTTGCTTGGGTTCTTTCACAGTCTACATCGCTCACAAGCACCCTCTCTACTTAGAGAACGAACACGCGCCACCCTCGGTTCAACTTCATAGTGTTGCACAGTACTTAATGATCACTGTATAAGGAACGGTAGGTTGAAAAGAGACAGAGGGGCGATTAAAGTCGGGAATATCGTAAGCTAAACGTTAACCGGAGGCAATGCGCGAGGAAAAGAAGCGAGACCGCGGGGACATAGGGGGTAAAATGAGAGAGACACAGACGTCAGGGAAAGGAAAATGACGACTGAAGACGTAGAGGAGAGGCTGGGGATAGTAAAATATGGGCCGGGCCAAGCTGGATGCTAATAATAATAATAAAGGCGAAATAAGAGAAAATGGGACTCGGGAGAAATTCACGGGCTTGTAATAAATTCAAGACGAAACAGCCGTTCCATTTGCGGTTAAGAACTCCGAGAAGAGAAATGAAGAAAAATAAAGAAGCATAGCTGAAGCGCGAAGAAAGGGGAGGGGGGGATAAAACGGAATTTAACATATCGGCACATTTACATATCGCTAAATATGCATGCACATGCAAGTTTAAATATGTTACAGAATTGCTCAAAGTGATTGCTAATTTTGTTAATTTAACGCAATTCGTTATTGAACGATTTATGCAAATTGCATTTCACGTATACATATTAATGATCGCCAATCAAAAAAAAAACTACATTTTTCGGCGCTTTCAATTTTGACCGCCTTCCGATGTCGCCTCATCGATAGTACAGTGATAGTACAAAAGAAAAAAAAAAAAAACTCACGATTCTAATTTTCCAAATATAACAATAATTTTTATAAATTTCGTTCATTTGCCATCGTAGTTGATTAAAAGTTTACGCTTGCATTTCTCTCAATTAATTTAACACACGCGCAATCCGTCATTTATTTTTTAATATTACTTTCATCCTTTATATTCATCTCTGTCAAAGATGTCAAATTGTCATATTACGTCTCTGACGTAATTTAATTAATCACGAATGAGCGAGGAACGCGCTATTGAAATATTTTACAATCGGTTACCTTGTTTATCGAAGTCTCGCGACTCGCGATATAAAACGTTATTAAAAGCGTCATTTGTTTAAAACAAAAATCGACGGTATAGTAACAGAAATGTCCGCCGTGAAAACGCGACGCGGAGATGGAATTTACCAGTGATTTTAAAAGACAATGTTAGGACTGAAGGGGTAGGGTGAATAAAAGGTGGAAAATCAGAGATCGCTGTGCAAGCGACAAACGGGCACGAGATACAAGAGCGGGTACAATGAGTCCCCGGTAGCGCACGTGTGAGCGGCGAACACAGCACGCGCGAGCCCGCGGACTTTCTCGTGGATGGTGCCTGCATTTCGCGGTGGAATTTATAGGTGCGGCGCGCACGGAAAATCGCTCGAATGCTCCCTCGCGATGGATTTCCTTTCCGCGTCACTACGTCGCTATAGAGATACGCGGAGGGTACTTTTGTTCTTGCGCAGCACCTGCCGCGGCGAGATGCTCGCGCCGCGCCGCGTTATCCCGGGGATTCAGGAGGCTTTAGCTCCTCCGGAGTCGGACGAGTCTTTACATTCTTGAATAGCTGCATAAATAATGGAATATGGACCGTTTATTTTTTTAAAAACGTTGGACATCCCGGTTCTGCAAATTATCTCCGCAAATAAATTTCTCCTTATATTTCTGTGACGTAAATACTTAAGACAGGACGGGATTAAAAGGAGCTATCGATTAAAAAATTATAATTCGTATTTTTCCTATTCCTCTTCTCTTTATCTCGATTCCCATCCTCCCTACCTTCTCGTCGCGCTGAAGATTTTTCACAAATTAATGTCGACATTTTATCATGTGTCTATTATTAATAATTTACAAAATTAATTTGCGCGTTTTAAACCGTTACGCGTCGCATCAATATTTACATCGCGGAAGCATCTCTTTAATTAAAGTAATTAAATTAATTAAATAAAATAACTTCCATCGGCCTTATTGTTTGCGGCGGCCAGAATTTAGGAGAAAATCGATGTGCGTAGTTCGTCTTTATCATCAACGTGGACCGGCGCGACCACGAAATGCCCGGCACGCTTTAACATCAATTGACTCTAAAACGCATCGTGCAAATTTCTTCTTGCCAATTTAATTAAATTAAATTGCTTTTATCGCGACCGCAGCATCACAACTAGACGCGGCGTCGCTCCGCAAAATAAATCAGGGCCGATTGACCCTTTGATGGCGTCGTTCAGTATGTAATCAAGCCCAGTGGCGGCGGGACTGTTCCAGAGAAATTTACACCTCGATTTAATTTCCAAGCATATTTCGTTACGAACATCACGCCAAACGCGAGACAGTCATTATTTTCACCGTTTAAAAGTAACTCGAGTTCAGCAGAATATTGTTTTTTTTTTTTTTTAACTGATTTTCCGTCTTACTCGACGTTCGACGTCGATCGATACTGCATGCGCATATACAATATCTTTTGTATTTAAAATCGTAATGAAGGGAAACAATATCGGTGTGCCATGCGGCGCCATGCATTCGGAAAACAGCGCCGATAACCATAAAATTTCGATCGTCGCAACAACGATGGCAGACGTGATAAAGAGGGTGTACAGGCGGAAACAATGGCAGCGATTTGTAATCTCGTCCCTGGCGGCGGTGCAAAATTATGAATTATGAATTATAAATTAGTGAACGGCGCATAAGAGCGATTGTGGCAAGATATAAATTGCCCGATAATTATTCGGTCGACGGTTCGACATTTGTTTTAGAGTTTTCAATAGCCGAGGAAATACGTTTCTATAATAATGTGACCGAATGTCCGACGAAAAATGGTCATTTAAATATATCATTAATGTTTTTTTTCATTTTATTATAATAGAGATTCTTCTGCAAACTAAAAATTGAACGTTCAATATAAAAAAAAAAGACAGTTTTAATAGACATATATATTTTGCCTAGCGCAAAGTACTTAATTAACATGATACTCATTGTATCCCGTACATTTTTCCAATAAATAACGCTAATTTCGTAATTTTATTTTAAGAAAAAAAAAAGAGAGAGAAGTTAAGTGCATATATTCGTATTTAATTATCACAAAAGTTGGATTCATTAAAAATTATACTACGCGGGGTTATAAATATTTTTAAGTATCCAATAATGGAGATTATAAATGTTTATTATATCCGCATGGTAATTATTGAGAAAGAAAAAAAAAAGTTTCAAATATAGATACGGCATAGAGAGGCAGCTGCAGAGATAATAAACGTTTTAATGCCCGCAAAAATAAATCTAGATGGTCGTGATTTATTTCACGTGAAGGCGGTGAAAACATCGCAAATATTTTCCTTTAATTATTCGAAAACATCTCGTATGGCCGGTCATATAGCTGGCACGACATAATTAAAGGAGTGGCCATACCACCGGCGGTGCGCACGTGTCGAATTACACGAGCTCTCAATCCGATTATACATGATCCCATACAAAAGAGATATCACCAACGAGAAGCGGGAACTGCTCCACTGTTGCAGCTGCTGAAATTAGAAGCTTCTGTTTCGTTGCGGCTGTTACGTTGCCTCTGGGTATACCGCGGCTCCGGTAACGATTCCGTAGTCGAATAAAGTACTTCAGTGAGTCATCCCTAGGGCGTTCATGGATTAACAGGGTGCCCGTTTTAACGAACGTCGATCCCCAAAGAAGTAAAACAATATTAATCGACAAGTTTTTAAGAAACTCTATCGGTACCTCGCGGCATTTCGATTAGGGGCCACGAGTAATCTGCTAATAATAAATAGAATTAAATAATTCAAAAATAAAATTCAGAGTTTTATAATAGGTACTTCTTTTTATATAATAGAACATTCTATTAAGAAGTCACCGACCGTAGAATAAATTGACGTCTTTAACTTGAGATTAAAGTCCCTCCCGGTGCCGGATTTTTCTTCGTCTCTATTACGTTCGTATAATTCTTTTTGATAGCGAGCATTCGAGGGGTTCGGTGTAGCGTGAAAATGAGAAAAAAATAAAGAGAGGTGTACGTGTAAAATAAATCCCCGAAATTTTTCAATCAAGGGAATATCACTTTACGTAAAATTGTCCACGGCTCTCGACGTACGAAGCCGGAGTTCGGATAGTTACGCTCCGGTTTGCACTGTCACTGCATCTCCACCCTTTAAACTCCTACAACCCGTTCCTCTCTGCTCCGACCGAAGGTCTTCCTTTTTTTCTCACTTCCGGTGAAATTCACGACACCCGCGGGAACGGTGGTGGCGGTTACATTCAGAGAAATGGCCGCCTTTAAAGGGTGGCCGGGAGATTTAAGGGTTTGAGGTTTCGCCGGTAGGGCTGAAGTCAAGAGAAAAAGAGAGGGGTGTCTGCGGGTAGCTCGCAAACCTTAAATCTCGACAGAAATCGAGTCACATTGGCGTAGTGTGAACGAGAAGATGAAGATAACCGGAAACGCCTACGGTAAATGAATAAAAAAAAGAAAAATGCCGGATGAAAATCGCCGAAATTGATAAAGAGATTTGGAAAATTGAATACAGTTGTGCATCACAATAAAGGCACTGAATAAGATAGACAGATAAAGATTTACAAATAGGGAAAAGCATCAATTAATTGACGCGCGGTAAAAGATATCGGGCATTTTTTAATTTTTTTTTCTTTCGTTCTTTTTTTTTACTTATTAAGGAAAACATTATTCGTACGAAATTTCGTCATGCTTGATACATTTCACAGACATTTCATTGTCAACTTTATGCGCGTTTTACAGTCCCATAAATAGCAGAAAATAAATTGATAAAACAAAACGCTTTCTTAACGTATTAAACGCACTGTCGGGATATTATCAGACATTCTGGTAGCGGTTTAATAACGCATGCACGTATTTCATTTAAGCGTACGCGATGCGCCTTTATAAAATGAAATGAATTTTCATCCGATTTAATAGGTCACGCGTGACTTTCAGTGCTATACATTACTTAAGATTAATTAGTTTATTTTAGTCAGACGACATATTCGATTACTTCGGACTGCCACGGGTGCTGTGCCAAATATAAATTATTAGTATTTAATTTAAAATTATATTAATTAATAATAGCCCGCAAAAGATTGCCGTTTACTTAAATAAAAAGCGAGAACTGTTTTTAAGTTTAAAAAAAAAAGAAAAAAAATTTAATCACATTTTTTACTTATATCAAAAAGAATTCATTAATAAAATCAATTTCAAATTAATTGAAGAATGAGGTATCGCTATCTATGAATTGATGTAAATTGGCCGGGTGTAACCATTTGGAAATGGCGGTAATACTTGGTTTTCAATCATCACCATCCAACAATCACGCGTTCGGTATGTCGAAAATTCCCGCTTCATTACCATCCCACGGGCCTGTTCTATTGCGTCACACGGTGTCAATTTCGTGAAATTCCTCGCGGGTTTATGATCACGGCCGATGACACTCGCAGTTTGACGACATTACGTGAATTTCTCAGTACGGAAATGATTAAATTTGAAACTCGCAATTAATTGTAATTTCGTCAACATGACTTTTAATGTGAATTAAATGAAACGGTAGGCGACTATTTTCAGCAGTACAAAAATGAGAAATATAACTCACCGAGATTTATTAAGGTCTCGCATTAAATCGCTCTCAATAATTAAATGATTACCACCGAAAGCGCGGAAAAAAAATTTACGAACACGTTTGTTGATTACTTGAGGCACGTACGTCAATCGCGTGCGGTTTAAAAAAAAGTTGCACGCATAAATGCAACGGCGATCGAGGTTTCATCGAGGGGCGTAAATCTTACAACGACGATTATTCGTTTTTATAGCGTGGCGCGCGCACGTCACATTGCCACGCACAATATGGCGTCATCAATTTTACCATTGTCCCCATGTGATTTCAAAGCTGCAGTGCAAAAAAAATAAAAAAAAGAAAGGAAAAAAACAAGTTCGGATAAACTGCTGGGTTTCTTTTAATCGGTCGATATCCGTCATATCGATACGCTTTTAATTACCTCTTTGAAACCGCCGTCACTCTACGAAACAAGAGCACATTGCAGTAATTACAATTAACGAGCAAACATCTCGCAGTAAGAATTTTTTTTAATCGAACCAATCAAACGGTACGCAAATGCTGTTAAAAAAAAAAAAAGAAGGAAAAATAATAGAAGCTTAAATCTTTGCAGAAATTAAAATGAAATGCAGCTGTAAAAGCAGCTGTGTTCTTTTATCAAGTAGAACAAACACGCGGAATACTAAAAGGAATGTTATTAAGCCTTGCGAATAGAAAAAGAGAAAGTCGAACGTGATCTGCAACGACGGCACAACTTCCATACTCGTCTAAGCTAAAATGTGACACGGGGACTTAAACGAGCAAAAACGTAGGAGCTCAAAAGAGCAAAGATATCTGTATGAAATGCATGCTTAATACAAGCGAATCCCCGATTGTCTGCGCGAATCAACAAGGGTGCATCCCTCTTTTTTTTTTTTTCCATTTTTCCCCACAATCGTTCGTCTCTACAGCATTACATAGCAGCGGCGGAGCTTTTGATTAAAAGGATGGCAGGAAAAAATTTTAATTAGAGACTCGAATACGTATCTCTCTCCGTCGCACCAAAAAAGCGGAACGGGGAGACGGGAACGAGAAGCTGTGAGATGACACGTAGAGTTTAAAAGAGCTATGGTAAAAAAAAAAAGGGGGTGAGCAGGGGGAGGGAGGAAAAAAATAAAAGACTGCGAGTAACGCCCATCGTGGATCATTTAAGAGCATGTAATCTACACGCTCAATACCTTCGGCCCTTATCGGCTAAATACCATGCAAACATACTCCAATCTGGGCAGGGAAGTCAGTTCCTATCCACTATCCCATCTTCGTCCCCCTACGCTGCTAGAACGCGTTCGAATTAACTTCTTACGGAAGGGAACGCGAGTTGGTAGCACGCGTGCGTAAGAATATGAATCTTTTAAACTCAACGATAAAAACTAAAAAAAAATCTGAATAAAAATTTTACGAAAGCTAGAAGAAAATTTGAATATAAATTGCGCGTCGCGTTATTTCCAAAACGAAATCGAGTATTAACTCAGCCACCCCTCGTTATCTACTGCTATAATCACGCCACAGCCAGTAAGTCGATTACTTTATATCGCGGGAATAAATCACCGTTCGGTTTATTGTTATCGAGCTTAACGATTGCAACAGTTACTCGCCGTGCAGGCCACGCGGTCAAAATCTCCCCCGATAATGACATGTTTCATCAGGCAGATCAGCGCGAGCCGGCTTATTCGGAGGAACAAGAGCCGCGAGAGTTAGCTGGAAGCTGTTGTACATTCAAATGCATGATATCGCGTGTGAAACAGCAGTTAGGGGGTCAGATCTGCATAACTCTACTACGAACACTCCCCGAGGGTGCCTTAGCTTCAGCGGTACGCGCTCTCCTATCGAAATTCACCCCTTATACGTTGTGTATGCACCCACTCCCTCCCTCCCTCCCTCCCTCCCCCGCCTTCCATCCCCGGGCCACCCCCTTGTTCTTACCCCGCCGAAGTAACCGCCACTTTACATACATGTACAACGTGCCGCTACAGGCAACCGCCGCCCGTCTCCGACTGTGCAATCACACGATGATAAAAGTGATTCCGCGCCGACTTCCGATTCGCGATTTGTCTGCGCCGTCTGCAACGCTCTTGTAAATCAATGAGCGCCGCTATTTCACAGCGCTATCTCGCCGCGGAAGGAGCGGGCAATTACGCGGATACGACACGTGCTTTTATGCGAGTCGCGATAACAATACCTACACGTTTCCAAACGCCACTCTTTTTTCCTCCACGACTTTGTAAAATAAAAATCGAAGGCATATATTAAATGAAATTAGGATATCGATGTTGCGAAAGTTTTACGTTTTATTCGCTAAAATAATGTAACGGCACGCGCAATATACATATAATCATATTTTTATAACGCTCTCTGTTAATAAAAATTTTTTAAAGAATTTAATTACATACGTGTAACTGTGAAAGAGATTTGTTACAATAATTACAGCAAAAAAAAAAGGTTTAATTTTGTAATAAAAATTTGTTCTTTCTAGAGACAAAACATGTCTATTCCAACCTTACTCTATTTGAACTGGAATAAAAAAGTGTTTTTCTAGCAAAAAGCACAGTGTACTCGGAATACACTGTTCCTGTCTCTACAGCTAGCTTGGTAGTCAAACAGTTAAAGAGGATGATCACATATCAACGTCGACGCTGAAACGTTTTGTATCATGTTACCTGTATTTTTTCGATCAAAACGAGTTAAAAATATGCCTAGATAGATCTCGCTTATTGCGCAAGTAAATTTGTTCTTCAAAAAACATCTATCCTAGACTCTTGAATTAAAAAAGAAAAATGTCATTTTCAATATATTATTTTTGCGTTTTGACAATATTAAAGACGGTGCGAAAGGTATCAATATTAATGCTGGAACATTTCCGCGTCACGTGAGTAAAATTAGTTAACGGCATGTAAAGCGAAGGAAGTCATCATCTCGCACCTCCGCGGCCCGAAAATTCCCGATCTGTAACGTAATTATCGTCGCTGCGTTCACTAGCAACCACGTGTAACTCCAACGCTCCTGTTAAAGTTATCTTAATTAGTTTGCTCAACGTTCACAGTTGAATTTCAACGTTTACCCAGCGATAGAAAAACTCACGTTCCCGCGTACTGATTCTAAAATAAAAACTAACCCCAATTAGATATAAAATATTAGCTGTAGCTATGAGGTCTATTGTAAAAATTAAATAGCGCATTTTTGAAAATTGCCAGACGCGTAATACAGGTGCATTACGTAGCTACGAAATGAAATATGTAATTTGAATAATATCTACCTTCCTCTTTAATTATTTATATACAAAACTATTTATGTTAATTTATATAAATTCTGTCATATCACTCGCGTCGCTAAAACTCTCCAATTTGTGCTTTTGATTTTAATCACGTTAGCCATAATTCGCCTATATCGTTCCGGTTGCTCAAAAATTACGCAGTCTGTCCTCCGACTTTGATTATAAAAGAGATTGAATTGAATCAGCGGAATAATTTCTTTGATGAAGCCGAGACAAATTTTAAAGAAACACCTCGTCATACAAACTCAATAAAGAAACTTCATCGGTAGACTAAATGGTGATTCAACCGGCAACTGACTGCTCATTTATGATTTTAATAAAACTCGCCGCTGCATAAAGATATTAAAAAGGGTTTTCCCTTTTTTTTTTTTTCCAAATCGCTTTAATAAAAATATAACATTTTGCGTATAAATTAATGTTAAAAGTAAAATATGGAATAGTAATAAGCATCAGTTGACTATTTTAAACGTCTGATTTTTTAAACCCGATTTGATAAAACATTTCGCCACGACACGTCAGCTCGATATTTTAATATTAACATTTCAATATTTCAGTTGTGACATTTTAATTAATTTTTTATAGTCGGCCCCTGTGTTTGTAGAAAAATTATATATGTATGCGATTGACTACATTAATCCAATATCCCAATTTCACGTGCACCCCTCCACATATCTGCTGTACATCACTTACAGAATGTGTTTAACAATGCACTTAGTACGCCGTTCGTGCAGCATGTTGTTACGTTTATTGTCGTTAAATGTAGTGACGCGTCGGTTTCACTTGTCGGTTTTACAGCAAACGTTCACGTAAAAATATGTGTACACTTTGCCGTAAAAAGTCTATTTAAATATTTGGAAATGTAATAGATATAAAAAATCGTTTCGTTTCATCCATAGGTATTTTGACAAAAAAAATCAAATATTAAAAATAATTAAAAAAAACCGTGCACGCGCTGTTTTTCAAAAGATTCCAATTCGCGCGCGTCATTACATCCGGACATTAGTTAATTATAATAATTTCTTTATGGTAATTGCAATCGAGTCGACGACTTGTATTAATTTACGTTCGATTTTATTTCTCAACCGGAAGTTCTGCCGTTTCACGACCGTCTTTTTTGTACGTTAAATGCACGGAGTATGTGTGTATGTGTGCGTCTGTCGTTGATATCGCTTACGTAATACAAGTTACTCGATATTTTACCGGTTCGAAGAAATTTCCCCTCTCTCTCCGCTACGGATGCATAAAATGAACGTTAGCATCGCATGCTGCAGAGCGTCGAGTATATTTTGCATACTTCTCCCTCTACCTCTATATCCCTACAATCCCAACAGCCTTACTTCTATGTACGCTATATGAGACTCCTCAATAAAAGAATACATATTTATGTATATACATATTTATGCGACTAAAAAAAACTTCAAATATAAAAACAGAAGGCAAATGGCGAGATGTAGCGTTCCGATAATCCATTAGTTTCCAGCAAACTTTTCAACATTACCATGTAGTTCAAAATAAGCATTACATTTTTACCTAATCGAAAAGTCAAAAATATCAAAGTAATAAATGCACAATAAAGAAATCGAGAAACTCGCATTTGAATACGACTCTTGTGACAAAAAATCTCCAGAAAATTTGCGCTACTGCAAATATCGCGGTGTAGAAATAAAAATGCCCTTTGCGGGACCCGACGTGGCAGCATAATTGATAAAAACATTTCTGATTTTTCGTCCTTTCTCAGAAGAAAAATAACTCCGGCCGTAGAAATTGAATTCCGAGGACGGTACTTTATCAGCGCGATCGGGGAACGAAATTTTTGTCGAGCTGACGAATTTCAGGTTGGTTTACACCCGTTACGGCCACATCTCCCCAACAGATACCGAGATATTTTACGTGATATTATGTTAAGTTTAAAGGCACCCGGAAAATGTAAGTTTCCCAAAGTGCACTCCGAGAAAAGAGCCGGGGCGGAAGAAGGAGCAGCTGACCCGAAAGAGAGGCGAACATCGATAAAACTCTTTTACATTACATTACGCCCGACGCGCGCGCATCGCCGCGATCTCATAACATTAATGCGTGTTGCATATCGCGCTCGCCGTCATTTTGCGCGTCTTCGTATTTTCCGATACACGGCAAAATCTTCCAAATATCGAGGAAAACATTCCGCCCTCGCAAATAGCAGCGAGTATACGCGGCAGATCCGCACGTGAAACTTTAAGTCTCCTTTTTCCCTTATTTTTCCTTCAGATAAATAAATTGTTTTTCTTAGATAGTACACATAAATTGAAAAAAAAAAAGAAATTAATATTTCGTTTTATAACCATAAAAAAGAAGGAACTTAATCTTATGTAACAAGAATTGCCTGAATAAGACGGGAATCTCGTGAAACATTTTAAAACTTAAACACTTCGTTGTACGTCACGGTAAATTTCTTAAATCGATATTTATGTATCCCTGTTTTAAATCTTGGCAAAAGTAGGTCGATTTGCGTTAGATAATTTTCTCCTGGCGAAAGGAAAGGGAAAAAAAAGACCGTTCGCATAAGTTTGTGCAACGCGAATCCATCTGGATCGTCATTTTCTCGATATGGCTTATCTTAAAGCTACAAGAACTACGCTGGAGACGATTCCAGAGGTGGTATCCCGAAGGAGCGTGCGATAGAAAATAAAGTAAAAGGCTTTAGGAAAATTACATTTTTGGTTATATGCTCGATCTGACTTGAGAAACAATTCCCCAATTTTGTCGCGAATTATCTAATCAGTAAAAACTAAAAAAAAAAAAATGTACAGCCTTGCGGACTGGCTGCAGTTGCGCGAAAAATATATAAAATTTACGTGGAGGAAAAACGAAGTTTAAATCGAGATAGATAAATGGAAAAGGTGAAAAGATATCCAACGAAAACCGGCGCCGCGTTCGGTACGGTTCACATCAAGGGACATAATTCTCGGCTGATGGTTCGTATATCTGTGCGACAACTCTTATTCTCAGCTCGTTAGCGTCGCTTCGAGTTCGAGCCGGTCGAAAAATAGAGGAGCTGGTTTGATCGACGTTTAATCGGTCGGAATTGCCGGTCGAGTATCCCGGACTGCACGCATCACTCCCGTTAGAGAAGAGGAACCCAGGCGAGGTGAAAAAAGGGGTGGCTAGGGGGGAACGAGGAGTTGGGGACACGGGATAGAAAAGCGACGAGCGTCGTTACGGCACGTACGAGGGCTCACCGTAATGAAACAACGACGAGCCCCCGCGCGACAGGATTGGCGGAAATCCAAGCGATTCTCCTCGAACTTCCTGACGTCGCTGCTCTTAAATCCGATTAAAAAATACCCGAACCTGCTCGCAGATCTGCGATAAACTCCTTAGTCGCGTTGATCTCGGGCACGCAACGTCGCGATTTTTTTTTTCTTTCTTTTGCTTCTTGCTCTTTTGCAACTCGGAAATCCTTTCGGTCGTTTCTTTACCTTTACTTCTGGCTAAAATAGGATTTTAATTATTTCGACATCGAAATGCAGCGCAAGTAAGCGTTTCTGTTTGCATGAAGTATTCGGCGTCCCGTCAGCGCGCGAATAGTTTTGTCGCGAGGTTTATAATCACGCAGTTTCGCGTAAAATATATATTACAAAAAATATAACGGGGAAAGAGAGGGAGAACTCTCATCGGCAACTGAATGTATTCTGTAGCAGATAAACGAGGCACTCAGGATATTACGACGATACGGGTATAGTTCGTTTCCGGGAACCGACGCCACCTCCAGAGTTCGATGACTCGACATACCACCCACCGAGAGTGGGTTGACTGCAAGGAAGGAGGGAGTTAACGCGACGACGTTAGGGTGACGCGGACGAGCGAAAGTGGTTGTATTAGAGAGGATTGCCAGCAGAACCGACGCCGGGTAATTTATTCGTGGCGTATTGAACGATGAAACGCAAAAGCAATAATTCAAAGTGGCAAACGTGGCGGGCAAATCAACCGGTTAGGTAAAGTAAAGGGCGGCGAAAGGTGAAACGGAGTTATGCATAATCTTATTGAAAAATGACAAGGCTGAAGTTCCCAAATTGAATTCGCGAATTAATCGGATTTACGTAAAGATACCTCACGACAATTTACGAAAAAAAAAAGAAAAAAGCAACTAATAAATAAAAAATAAAATGTAAAGCAGAGTAAAAGGAGGTCCAAAAGCTAAAGTGGAAAAAGTATTTCCAGTAAAATATCAAATTTTTGCGAAAGCACCGTCATTTCTCTTTTCTTGCGTAGCGCAGTATCTACAAAAACCGCTAACTTTTGTATGCGTGGCGAAATCTCGGACGGCATTTCGCAAGTTCCAACGCGAGGAATTCTTACGCGTTTATACAAAATGAGAAATCCCCGCCGCAGCCTCTCATCATTTTTCATGCTCGAAGCATTCGCAAAGCGAAGGAACCGTGCGTGCGTATCTCGCACACGCCCATGTATATTCATATTTTGCGCCTCGCGCAAGCGCTTTCGGCTAAATAAAAGTCCCCATGAAAAATTGAATACATAAAGAAAATACAGTTGAAGCTTAGAGTTTTCATAAAAATCACGAAATTATATTTATGGTGATTAATAAGCGATATGTAGAAGCAAGTATTCGATCTCCTCGTCGTGATTTCTTTCACCCATTTGTTCCGCAAACCACCGAGACATCGAAGAATAATTAACGGAGAAAACCTGATTCATTCAATCGTGATTAGAGGGTAGGTGTTCGAGGTTGAAAAAGATAAAACTCATCAACTTGGTCCGGCACACACGTTCGAATTACCTACATATACCCATTGTTCCTTAACACAAAAACCTAATCCTCTCGCCTTTTCTATTTCCGTTCAAACCGATCTCTTCGCTTGTTCGTGAGATTAAAGAAGAGAAGAAGATTCTTTCGTTAAAATTACAATCAAATTTTCTTTTTCAACGCAACAGAAGTAATAACTAGAACGATAATTTAGTTTTCATAATTTTTCTATTAATTAACTCATTAAGCTTTATACTTTTTGCTAGCTCTGAAATATTATTGCTCCGGAGAGAAAGAAACGGAACCAACTCAAGCAATATTCATCTTGCTTTTCGCAATTGATGAAGTCGTAAAACTTATGTCGTAGAGATAGAATAATTATTGCCATAAGGATACGTAATATCGCCCGCGTATTCTTATTCATAAAACCGTTTGACCAAGAGATATCGCGACATTTTTCTCGTGCCACGTTCAATCGATATCTCACGAATTCCTTTATCAATACTTCCCGGCGGAAAGTCTGCGGAGTTAACCTTCAAACCGGCGGCGGATTTAAGCTGACGTAAGGAGTGAGGTGAATGGAAATATTCCCGGCAGAATCTTACGAATCTCATTAAAAGTTAAAGTCAAACCGCAGCGGTAGGGGGTGGCCTCATCACTCGAAGAGGCCGCTATTTCGGGCTCGCACTCGTCCGTGTAACAGCATCACGTGACCTGGAACGCAATAACAGGCGCGTTTGTTCGACCGTTCCGATTGTTCGCGGCCGATCATCACGAACGGCGGATAATCCTTTCTGCACGAAGGACCTTTCCGAAGAGTTTCGCAGGTTTTGCCATGAAAATCGATTCGCGGGCCCGCCTGTAACTCACGGGCGCACGCACATAGACTTCCACTCTAATGAATTAATCGCGCGCTAATAACCAGCAGTGAGCCACTTCCGCGGGGCAACATTGTTAATTTCCATACGATTATAACACAACCCAGCCTTTGTGCCGACGCATAATTAGTCCATGTAGCCGGTGCCCCCTTCGAGAACTGACCTCGCTTCTGAAATTGAAATCGTGGGCTGATTCTGGGTTAATACACGATTAAAAAAAAAAAAAAAAAAAAATTTTTTTAACCATTAATTACTTTTAACTTATTATTTCGTAACGTTCGAGAATTCGAAACAATGTGAGAGCGCGCTACTTGTATTTAAAAGGCGAGCTTATTTTTTCCTAATTATTTTTCAGCCTTTCGATCTAACGTAGTTTCCTTCCGCGTGTAGATCTAAATGAAACAGTCGTGAAAAGTAGCAGCAACGACGCAACAATTATATCAAGAATTTTTAATTAAATTGGATTTAGAAGAAATATACGTTCGGACGCCGATATCTCGGGATGACCCTGAATCTCGTCTGTTTCGATGGCCGCGCGCCAATTAAATTCGCTTTATTCCGTCGACGACAAGTTTTATTAAAGCCGCCGATAATTACCGCGAAGTAGGTCGCGACTCCATTGAACGGACAAAGCGGATAAAAAGAGTATCGACCGATCGGAGAAACATCGAACTACCGGGTGTTCGTTATCAAGTGCGCGCGGTAGCGATTAACTTCTTAATTGGCGAAGTTTTTTAATTTCTTTCGCATTTTCTACCTTCACCTCTTGTTACCTTTGTCTTTTTCCCCTTTCCTCCCCCGCGTCGATTAACGCACGTCAAACAAATCTCTTCGGCGTTACGCGAGACGAAACGTAGGCATCAAATTTCCTCGTTAAGCCCCGCGAGACCCCGCAGGCTTATCGGGGAAAAAAAAAAAAAACATTTCTATATGCCGTTATACTTTTTAGAGAGGGAGAAAAGCACGCCGCATAATAGCGCGCGAACAAACGCCGGTAAAGGATTTTTCCACGCCATTCTCCTCGTCGTGATAAAGTATCCATCTTGTTGCCGACAAAAAACATTCGGATTGCAAAAACTTCCGTGAAAAATAAAGCAAATCGGACCCGATTTCCTTCGAATCTTTCAATTTCAAGATCCGCGGATCCTTCGTCCTGCGAAGCGCCCCGCTTACGAGTCCCGCTCCGCGTTTCAGATGGGGTCTAAAGCACTCCGCGAATAAAGTGTAAGAATGCGCGAGTTTGCGCCGCGAGAACGAGAACGAGAAAGAGGGGATTTTTTTGCTCGCCGTTCAACGGCGACGATCGCTTTACGCGCTTTCAAGCGCACCGCGTATTCTCGGGCGACGCTACAATGGCATCCCAATATGCAGAACGGCATCGAAATAAGTGGAGGGAAAAGGGGGGAAGGACGAGGGTAAGAAAGGGTAATGCCGCTTGCAATGTACGAAGCTTCCTTCGGACTCGAAAAGTGCCATCACCCTCTTCCGTTCTCCACCATCCTTCTTATTTCCTTTCATGAGACCGAAGTGGCTGTTTACGTACGCAACCGACAATCGTCGCCGCCATCCTTTTTCCCGAACATTTTTCTTCGCGAGCTTTGTCCTTTGACGCAAGGACGTGAAAAGTTCGGAAATTGAGCGAGCTCCGTTCAAATTAAATGTAAAATAAACGTCATTAGTTTTCAGTTTCTCGCGGACTCCGATCGTACTGTTTTATTGAATGCAAGTCTAACATTTCTATTATCAACATAAGCTAATCGACAATCTACGAACGTTGCACAGCTAGTGGTAAAATATTAAATATATTCAAATATACGTACACGTTTTTAACTCCAAGGTACAACATTAATCACCTTATAAATCACCTAACTACACTTTTAAAAATTTATCCGCTTTAAATAATCCGTTTAAAAAAAAAAGAATTTCTGTAAAAATGTTCCTTTTAACATTAATACAACCTACAGGCACGCGTGCGTCGCTCTCTGAGATCTTGTCGTTCCTGCCGACAGTTCGTCTCGCTGGAGAAATAAAAGACCGAGAGAAAAATGTAAACGAAGTGAGACGCGCAGTAACGATTCGCTGCATAAAGACTGCACTCGAAGGATAGCGGAAGAGCGGTACGTGATCGTAATAATATCGAGCCGGCGAAGTAGTTGGGTATATTTCTTACGCATCTCCGAGTTCGACTTAAGAGTAGCAAGCCGGAAACGAACGGGACAAAAAAAAAAGAAAAAAAAAACGGAAAAAAAAACAACGAGCTGCAAGTTGCTTCACATGAGGTAATTTTCTCCCATCGGCCGCGTGCGAAAACGTGACGCGACACGCGAAAACGACAGCGATTAGATCAGACGCTTGAAATGTGACTTACATTCCACAGCGACGTTACTTGACGCCGATATTACTTCGCGCCGACCGTAACATTACTCGAGTATAACGAATCCCGCGCGATCGAAGAGAAATTTAAATTCGGTAAGGAACGCGATAAAATGAACATTCCGCCGGCGTTCAAATTACCGATGATGTTTGTATCGTTCTGTTTAACGCTCGCGGCGCTTTAACAAATATTACAATGAACAAATTTGAGCAATTGAAATGAATTCGAGGATCGAACGCGCCGTATTTATTTATGAATGTATCGCGAAATATACATCGATTCAGTGGAAATCAACACCGGAGATGGAATTAAAAAATGATGAAGCATTGTTAAATTGATGTAATTGCAACACGTTATAAAAGGTGTGCGGAATGATAAAATTGTTATTCGAAGAATATAAACTTGAATACTTTTTCGCCGGAAATTACGCGGAATTCTTAATAAAATATGATGTATCTGAATTTAATTCGAGAGTTTCCGATTTCACGTGATCCGGTATAAAGGCAGTCATTGCAGTTCACTGCGTAAACCGCATATGGTGCTTCGAGACACGTGAAAGAAAGCGTTAATTTCCAGGCATTGTCTACCGCCTTCAAATCATATCTATCCGGATACGTTAGCTCGTAAAAGGAACTTGACAAGTGTCTCTAATGCGCCGTTAGTGCCAAATTTAACGATGCCATCGTAAACGTGAGAAGCCGAGGACGGATCTCGTGAGACCATTGGAACAATGCTGGAAATTTCGCGCGCTCTCCCGGTGACATTCGTTCCTCATCTTGGCAATACGTTCCCAACCCAATTCCGCCAAGGGTGACAAGAGCAAGATAAGATTACCGCGGAAATCCAGAAATTTCGAGATGAATAGACGCGTAACGCTAAAAACGCGAAGCTTTGCATAGGCGTGCGTTTTTCCTTGGTGAAATTAAACGAGTCCTGCTTGTATATTAAAAAAAGTTAAAATTAGCTTTGAAAAAAAATTCAGACGAGACTACGTTGATATAAAATGACAAGCGTATGTACATTTTAAAACATCTATCTTCGTTTAATAATATGCTGCTTTTTTTGTCGTCATAAAAAGTAGCCCAATACATGAAAAGTAATATACCGGTACCTGCATTAAATTGCAAAATTCTTGTCTTCAATCTTTCACGTCTTCCAGATATGGAAATTCAGTAATGCGAGATCTTTGGCAAAAAATCAACGGCTAATCAATTCGCCCGTATATTCATTTGCGAAACGTGAGTGCGGCGCAGATAGGGGATGAGACGAACTCGGTAACGCTGATTATAACTCATCGCGGCTTCTCGCATATTCATAGAAAGCTTGTCATGTGATTTACGCGCATGTAATACATTTGTAGGACTCCCCTGGCGCGTTTCTGCCTTGTGATCCCGCTCGAGTAAAAAACCGAATACGTCATTCGCAGTTACGGCTAAATCATCTTTATGAGACTCGCGTCGGTATTATAAAATGGTATATTTGTAAAACAATAGAAAGAATTGAAAAATTATCCGACACAATCTATAAATATAATTACTCGTAAAAATATTTAGCGAGACAATCATATATATAATTGGAAAAATGTAAAGGAACGAGAAGTATTTAAAGTACCATATAAAATATTATGCATACGTTCGTAGAAAGTTACTGAAAATTATTAAATAAGAAAATTTTTTTTTAACACAGCAGAAATAAGAATAAATAATGCGCGCATCGAAATATCCTGCTGCATAAAAAAAAACGATATAGCAGATTTAAAAGAGAAATTAGTTTATGCAATTTTTACGAGGCGGTTGAAGTAGAAACTAAGATTTCTAAATTATTAGTTACTCGTTCGTTCGGATAACCAAAACTAGCCGTGACTTCGGAAGCCCTTTACTTCTTCCGACCTCCTTGAGGTAAACGCGGAGTCTTTGCGCCAGCCCTTAGCAAAGGCTTCCACGCCTGTCTGCATCTATAATCATTGGTTTAGATCTGACATCGCACCCCTGTGGAGTTTCAGCGAGGGTAGGTTACTCGGGAGGGAAAGAGTGCGGCGCGCGAGGGAAGGTAGTATGGCCGCCGACTGGAGCGGCTTTGGAAGGGCTGTTTAAGTGGCCGGCGATAAGATAACGTCCGGAAGGCGGGTAACGGGCAATTAATTCGGGAGTAGCTTGAGTAAACAGTGCCGAGAAATTAAAAGCTATTTGTCACGGCGTGCAAGAAGGCCGACGCCAGGGAGAATAGCGCGGGCCTCATAAGCTCGAGAATTAAGATGGTGGCGATACGCGCCGGCGTGTGCATAAAACGTGTGAATTTCGACTCGGTTTACTGCCGCGCGAAAAAGGATAGTAATCGGGTAAGCAGATGAGAGATACGCATCATATCGCGCGAGCAGCCGCCCTTATCCCTATGTTAATGTTGCCTCTGAAATCAGACTTCTGGTAGAAAACACCGTGACAGCCAGCTTGTCAACTCCCTACACACATAACCGTGCGGCGTTATCGGTTCACCCGAAAAGGGATAACCACGGTTATCTAAACACTGTTTTAACACGTTCAATTATGTGAACATTCACAAAAAGAAAGATACGTATTTCGTGCAAATAGTCGTAAGTATTAAATTTATAAATTAAATAGATAGCATTAAATTAATATAATTAATACCACTTAAATTAATAACGCATGTTGTACTAACAATAAAAAAAAATAATGTGATAATACGTATCTTTATTTTTTCTTTTTTTTGCTCTCGAGTCTTTTGTTATAAAATTGCGCTTTAAATTATTAAAAACCCAAAAGTATCACGAAGGTTTAAGAATTTTCCAAACAAACGGCTCTATATGCGTAGAAAGAAATTCTATGCTGTTTACCGAACGACGACGCGTCGCGTGGACTGTCGCGGAGTCCCCAGAGAATAAATTGGAACTGTCTTTGGCGACGCGTCACGCCATTTATTGTCATTTGTTCGATACCAACTACCACAACGCGTGTCTGTCTTTCTCCGGCGGAATCGACATGACCGTCCGATTTATTTGGCGGGATTTATACAAGTCGTTCATTTCGAGGCATCAGTCATTCCCGGCATTTTCAAAATCTCATGAAAATGTGTACGCCCTATCAATTTGTATCTTATTTCGATACCGCGCACGCATTCCAGTCGTTTTTCGCCCACGCGTGAGCCTACGAAAATAAAAATCTAGTTTAAACAAAACATTCAATATATTTCATTCTAACGAAGCATCACGAAACTTCCGTGATTTTCTCTTTAAGGCAAAAATATAATAATATAATGAGCAAAGTAAAAGCCAAGATATCCCGAAATGCGGGTCTTGAATAAATTTTATGATGTAAAAATGCGTGCGTCTCTTTATTCAGGAGAAGATGCTGAAGATAACGAGATATAACGAAACATTATCAGACGGCAAAAAGAGAAGGGAAAAAAAAAACAACGTAGGAAAAAGACGAGAAGCATAGTCACTATAGAGTGTTGAATTATGTGTGCGTGGAGTTCCGAGGGATGAGAGACGGGGTGGAGGAGTGAGGAATGAAGCTCAGGGACTGGAGGGGTAATAACTCATAGAGTACCGTACACAATACCATTGTGTGTTCGTTGTACAGATTCTGCTGAGAACAGGACTGCGCGTATATATAGGGTGTTCCTGGAATAGACCACCAAGCTTTGGCGACACGTTCTACCCGCAAGTAGTATGTGTCCACATCAGGCGTCTTGGACTCGTCAAACGTGTCTCGACTCTTTAGTTAACGAAAATGACCAATTATATTTCAATTGCTAAATGTTCGAATCACTACTTGTAATTCTGGTTGCCTAAAGTCCATTTCTCTAACAGAAAACAATACGATAGGTTTTATTAAAGATTATTACAAAAATGTCTACGTTTATGTAAGAATACGAAAGGAACGGAAAACAGGATACGGAGGAGAAAAGGAACGCGAAATCAAGACGAGCAGAAATGCTTCCGAAGGAAAAAGGGCGCGTTAAAAAAGAGCAATATAAAGCTTTCGAAGAAAAGACGCGGCATCAAAGAAGCGAAAAGATACGAGCCGCGCACAACATCGGAGACAATTTTCACCCTCGGTTAGTTTGTTTCATGTATATTCTTATATCAGTTTCACATCTTTCGACCCGGATGAGACGAAAATCGAACTCGGTCAATTGTGCAGAAATAGAAGTAAGACAAAAACGGTATTAAAATTATCTTTCGTGGCAAAAATTTAATAACGTCTATTTTTATTAAAAAAAAAAAAAAAAAAATTTGCGAAAATTGAAGCAGTTTTTTTAAATAAAAAAAAAGAGAACGAGGTCTAATCAAAAAGTAAAGACTTACAAATATTAACGAACACGCGACGAAACTGTGAAAACCCTTTATGTACGATGTAATTTGTCAGCCGTTGGAAATTAAACGGAGGCGAATCTGACGGCCGCAATCTGACGCATTGGTCGCTTCTGGGAAATTGGAGTTTCGTCGGGCTTTCGTCCACATTTCGCAAGGAATCAAAGATCGCTTTGACCGCAATCCCGTGGTCTGATGATAGTCACCGTTGGTCGAGGGAGCGGTTGCGTGCGATACGCGGAAGTCATGTAGCTACCGGAAACGGAAATTAGTTACGGCTCAGAAACAATGGACCCTGGAAGATCACGAGAAATGCAATTGTCGCTGTCTCTCGTTTCATATAGAAACTACTACCGCATGGTCGACGTCGGTGACTATTTCACGTTAGATAAGAAATAAAAACCAAAAAAAGAAAGAAAAAAAGCGCAGTCTGGCTTGCAATCTATTCACCAAGTAAAATAAAAGTAACAAATAAAAATGCTGGTCCCTTAGATAGGTATAGGTATATTTCTAGTAAAATAAGAATTATACTTGTTCAATAATTCAACTTTTGTGCCGCCACCATTTATTAAAAAAATAATTAAAAAAAAAAAAATTTAACTCTACGTATAATACAAAATTAATTTCGAACATTTGAATAAAAATTAATTCGAACAAAGTGACACATATGACTTTCAACTAGCGTATCACGTGCTTTCTTTTTTACGTATTTTCAATAAATTTTCATTTGCACACGATTCCAATCATCGCGCGAAAAAAAAAAAAAAAACTCGAGAGAAGAAAGATGGTAAAACGATTTCTCGTTCGCTTCGTTTCCAGCTAAACGAGTCGAGTCGGATCATAAGCATGACGCCTCGTAAAGGTTATTGAAATATGTATGAAAGCATAAACGCGCCATATAAGCAGACAACGAGCGACGCCCTTGGTCCATGCCTCCACGTATATTCGTCTGGTCCTTTGAGTTATTATTCAAAGCGAATCATAGGAGGGTCGCGCGGGATTAAGCTTCCTTTAACATGCACGAAAACCTGGTACAGGGAGACAATACCGAGGCCCGCGCTCTTCGTCATACATCGTCCACTTCGCATGTCCCACCTCTTTCGTGTTTCGTGGACACTCGGTGTTGTCCGCCGGTCACTATTAGAGACAAACCTGATCTAGAAGCAAATTAAGCGAGTGCATATTGCCGTTTAACAAAACAGCAGGGAAGGATAAATAAATGGAGAGAAAAAAAAAAAAAAAAAAAAAGGTTTTATCGATAACCGAGGTACGGAAAGAAATTTGTATTAAGAGCAAAAAGGTTCGGACTGCAACCGAAAGTTCGCCCGATCCTTAAATTCCGAGAGCAGATCTTTAGACAAGCTCTTGGCAGAATGGATTGCGCTAACGGGGCCGTGTACTTGCAATGGGGTGAGGGGGAGGGAGGGAAGTGGGAAAGCTCAAGTTCCTAACGAGACACGTCATCCTCTGCCGTGAAACGAACTCAGCCACCGTCGAAGCAAGCATGAGAAGATCTTCAACGATGTGCAAGTACTATGAAATACGAGTACGAACAAACTAAAGTAGCACACTGACGCTGACTAATTATCAGCAGTTCAGAGGAATTTCGTTTTCGGCATAAACGTCAACCAGCTTTTGTTTAATGCAGACAAGCCGCTATCAAAAAACACTCATTGTCTTTTCTGCGGTCGTCAATCATCGCGACAATGGCGAAGTTACATAAGACACGAAAGCTCAGGGAGACGGAGAGCTCAGCAGGATATACCCACTTTCCGAAATTTCTAAATTAAACGTAAAAACGAGAAATAAAAACAAAAATTAAATTCAAAACACTTTAAATGTAGAATCGTGCGGAGATACGATTCGTAAAACGTCGCTAAAGAATATCTATCATATGCGAAGAGTGAATAATTAATTATGATTTTATAACAACTCGTTTCGACTTAATTATTTTAACTTTTAATTACACCACACATTTATTGCCAGAATAACGATATTTCTATTATTAGTATAATTAATGTGCGCGATAAAAAAAATATATTACATTGAGGAGCCCGCTCTTTATACGCACATAAATTATTCAAGTTTTATTTTAAAAATGTTTTACGATCAATAAACTCCTCAATCCAAACGCGTCTGGAAAGCAAATTCAATCTTTACGTATGATAGACCTTGCACGAAATTTAATGGACGACAGATACTCGTAATTGATGATCTTCTGCAACAACTGTTGCAACCGAGAGATCACGGGGGAGAAGCCAAAGCTTAACCGCAAACAGACTGACCAAGTTTAGCGAGTCAACACTGAACTGTTCTTGATCTTGTGATCGATTTCTCCAAGATCTCTCGCCGCCTCGCGCTTGCGTAACCGACATTAGAGAATTAAACGCGCCGTAATTTGTCGCGTGATTTAAAAAACAGTAAATACTCTTCGATAAAATCGAACTCGATATCTCAATGAAATTAAATTAAACACCGTCTTCTATGGAAAAAAAAAAAGTTTGTTAGATAAAATCAATATTAAATGCTTGTAAATTAAAGCCAACTTTTGTTAAAATCACTCGAGGAACTCGAGCTTTAAGGCCACCTGAATTCCACCGTCGCGCGTATTTTTCTCGCTATCGACGTTGGAATCCCAGCGCAATGTCGGTAGGCATCCTCCCTGACAAAACAGACGTCGCGTTGCGCCAGTCGTTGCAGCAGTCGACGGAGTTATGCAAACTTGTCGAGATTCGTTTGCCGAACGAGACGGTACGAATGTCCTCGTTATCAATGGAGCGTAACTCTTGTTAAGCCCGACAAAACACTCGACTCAACTCGACTTGACTCAGTTCGGCCTGGACTTCCCTGTAGTCCTGAATTCTGCGGACCGTGGCAAATGCCGTCGCTTGTGAAAGCACAACAGTGTACAAACCTAGCAGTTGCAACTAAGGACGCTTAAATGATCAAACACGTATTCAAAAGTTCAAACAATTAGAAAGTTCGCGGTGTATATGTGTGCAGTAAGAAATTCTCACATTTATAAGACGTAGGAGTCGTCGCGGGGCACGAACTTCGAATCGCAGCATCCGAAGATAATCCCGATGATCGTTTAAAAAATGAACCGCGTAAGCTTGCACCTACATTTTTTACGATCTCTCTTAATCATAATTTTCTTTATTTCTCGGTCGCGCCGGAAGCCTTGAGAGTGTCTGAAACCTTGCGTAACTTTCAGGTTACAACCCCAGCCGCATTCAGTATCGCGCTCGGTCGTAGGATAATTATTATATCGCGAAAACGAACGAAAGAGAGAGAAGGGAACCGGGAGCAGACAGGGAAAGAGAGAAAGAGATATTACTGCTTGTAGTTGCGGTTGGTATTCGCGACGAAGTACAGGAAGGAGCGCAGCGCAAGTAGATAAAGCAAGTTATTCGCAGCCCGACGTCGTAATGTGGCCGCAACGCTCGCTAAAGGCAAATTTACACGCTTTGCTCTGGATCATTATTCCGGATGAATCATCCGAAATAGAAGAGAAGCAAATTGTATAAACAGAGCTTTCTAAAAAAAAATATAAAAAAATAATTAAATCTCTTAATACTTGTATGTAAGACGTGTAAGGTGTTAATTAAATACAATCACTTGTCAATCATTAACGTATAAATACTTAGAAAGTTAAATTTCAGCAAAATAACTAATTACGCATTAAACATTATATTCTAAATTAATTCCGATTGACATTCGTGTTATACATATATTAATCGCATGAATCATTAATGTATAAATATTTAGAAAGTTAAATTTCAGCAAAATAATTAATTATGCATTAAACATTATGTTCTAAAATAATTCCGATTGAAATTCGTATTATATATATATTAATCGCGCGAAGATTTCTATTTCGAGGTGACTGCATAATAAAGAAGAGACGTTTTAAAATTTTTTTTTTTTTAATAGCATGCAGTTTAACATTTTTCACGTAATTAATAGTTTTAATGATAAATTCTTATTCTTATAAACATTTTCCTCCATATTTTTGCGGCTCGTTGAATTCAAAAAAGAATTAAATTTAATAACTTTTCAAAATGCAATCCACGTTGAAATTCTAAGTTACTTCCGCACGTAAAAAGTATAACTTTCATAAAAATGAGCTTTTACGCGTTAAATTACGAAAACAAAAATACTCTTCTCAACTTGCTCCCGCCTTTCAAAGACAAACAAGAAAGTTTGATATGTTCGCTTGACAAGCTTGCTAGACGTGATGAAGAAATCGGATGTAAGTACCTATCGTTTTTTATATTTACTTTTCGTCGGTTTGATCGGAGCTGCGGGCTCGGCAAATATCAACTATTTTCTTGCAACTTGTAACGACATATATGTATAAGCTTTTTGACAATAATATCAAATACGTTAAAATTAAATTAAATTTAAAACTCAAATACTTAAAAATATTTGAATCTTTAAACTAATCTTTTTTTTAACTTATTTTACAACTCATTGATATACATATGAGTTTGTTAAATGTATAAAAAATTATAATTTTTATATATTAGAAAATATAAAAATGTGCGTACATTTATGTACAATTATTCAACACAGCGCCGTTTATTACATTCTATTTATACTTCTGTAAAGTAGAAACATTGTATGTTTGTTTTAACGACAGATTAAGCAACAGCTATTCCGCCTCTCAACTCGAGGCGACTTTTGATTAATAAAGTTGACCTAGACGGTCGGTCTCCTATTAAAATTCATCAAGAGTATAACAAGCAATTGCAAAGTTCAAATGCCGGCACGTAGAAAATGTTATCAACGAATAATCACGTGAACCAACATCTGCGATATACAAATAAAAGTTTCATGACGTGTACTAACAAAAATGCTCATACATTATGCAAAAATTATTCCGGAATCATGGTGTAAATTCTTTTAACGTTTAATAAGTCATTGGTAGCTGTAATTTTTTCACTAATATAATTATATCGTCAGACTAACATTGATTGCCGATTAAAAAAAAAAAAAAATTAATTTTAATAAGTAAAATAAATCAAATAAAATAGCAATATTGTCGAGCGAACTATCCATAAAGGAGCCGAAAAAACCTCCTTAGAATTTTTTTTCTAAAAACATCCGTCGATCTGGAATACGTGAAACAGAAAGTGAGTGACTTTTCCGTAAAAGCTACGAAGATAAAAGTTTCGCGCAGACTTGATCGACTCACGTGACGATAGCAAACCGGGCCGGTCACGTTCGAGAAGAAACTGACCGTACGTTAAAACTCCCCCGGGTCGACTCCTTCCCTTTTTCTATCTCTTTCTTCTCTCGGGACCTTCGTCCTTTCTCCGTTCGTCCCTTCGGACCGCGCCGCGGCAAAAGATACACCATTACGTGATAAGATGGTAAAGTTCTAGAATTAGAGAGGGTGAAAACAGACTGACTTAACATCGTCATTTCCTGCACACGCATACTTTTCCTCCAAATAGAAAGCGAGCCGCGTTAAGTTTCTTTACCGCGGAATAATAACCCTATCATTGCGGGAAGCATATTCATTTGAAATATTTGACGAGTGTCTCAATATCAGACTGACGCTTTAAATAATGCAACGATTAATAAAAATTTGCTCCAGTTTTTTGCTTCCCGGCGTGCTCCTCGATCTTTCTCTTTTCGGTTTTCCCAATAGACACCGACACGCCGAAAATGTTCCGTACGCATCGCTCCGCGGACTCTTTCAGTTTAACCCAAAGCCTGCAGGACCCGATCCTGACGATATCAAGCGGAAGAGCAATTCGTCGTAAGGTCCTTTGTCGTCTCGCAGACGAATTCCCGACAAAAGAGTCCTCCGAGGCTTCGTAACCAACTCTCATTCTCTCTCTCTCCCGCTCCCCCCTCCCTCTCTTATATTTCCTCTTCCCCTCTCTCTCTCTTTCTCTCCTCTCTCCTCAAATGCTTTCAAAGATACTCCGACTTCCAGTCTGCCAGGAATTCGACGACTTCTCGCCATTAATGTGCCACCATTCTACGCTTCATTGTGCGGTCGCTTCTCTCCGCCGCGAACGCTTTTATCGTCATTCGCGTTGCCACATATGCGCCGCCATTGTTTCCAACTTGGACGAACTTCTATCAGATATCCATAAGTTAGCGCTAAGGAATCGATCTCATCGCTCGAGAATTCAGGAATAGTTCCGCATTATCGGCAACGACGAGTAACGACTGCAAATATGAATCGCGATTATCAGCGGCGGTTCCGCTGCAAAATGCATGAATAGATAAAAAGTCTGGTAAGTTACGCGGACTCTCGTGACAATGTACGTCACGGCACAATGCGTTATATTTTAAATTTATTCAATATGAAACACCTACGCGTACACACAAAGGAATGCGGCTGATACATCGCGCCGTAGCGTTTGCTCGCGCCCACACAAGCGCGAGTTAGAAAAGACAATGGAAACTCGATGCTTAACAACACAATAGAAAAATATAGGAAAATTTTGTGGAGCACATATAAACCGTAGTGCTTCTTAAAATTGCGTCTAAAAATTTTCAAGACTCTCGTTTACTTATAAACGGAAAATTCTAAAGATAACTTTTTACTTCGAACAGATTTTTCTGACGTATTGATCGGACGACGGATTATGATAAAATGTATTTTATATTTATATATTTTTATATAAGTATTATATAAGTAATAATTTTATTCCATTCGCAACTAAAATCTTTTTATCTCATCAAACTTTTACGCCTCTCAAATATGATATTACATTTTCACGATCAATGTTCGTTTCATACGCCGCATTAAAACCTGCATAATAATAGCAAATGTAATCACGTACTGAGTTTTAACGTCGCGTATCTCATACGATTTAAATATAGCTGCTGCCCAGTATATAGGAAAATGTAATTGCAAGTCTTACTACGCGCGAAGGCAAATTACCTATATAAATAAATTCGCCCGTGTTCGATGTCGATGGAGTTTCCTTATTCGCGGTTGTTCACTCGTAAAAGCGGTTTACCGGCAAGCACGTAGACAAGTCGTTAATTTCTGCATCGCTCGTAAAAGCGAAAATGCGCAAATTCTAAGCACAAAATTATTTCACTCATAATACCAATGAGCCATAAAAATAATGATGAGTGTCCGTCACATTATTAGATGTACCTAACCATCACGTATTATTTAAAATATAGATATAATACAAATATACCAAAAAAAAAAAAAAAAATTTAATATTTTTTGTGCAAAAAATAATAGAATATTAATGCATTTTTCATCGTATGATATAAAAACCAGTATTAATCATTTTGTCGATCTATCATTAATTCCAACTGAAAAGGATAATTGAAAGGCTTATTACTGTTACGTTAATCAACATTATCTCTATTCAATTAATCAACTATGTGATTTGCCGCTCGAACGTATCAAAAAGAATATGCATCGCGTACAATGCTTACGCGCGCCAGTATCATTCCAGTTAATTAGAATTAATCTCGTTGTTGCTGACATTGGCAAAGCCATCCGTACGAAAAGCCCAGGGTAATAACGTTTATCACAGTGCGGCGTGTAACGCCCTCGCTCCCTTTTGCTACTTTCAACTTATAGTTTCACGATGTATGTGCGCACGCACGAATTACGAATGCGCCGCCAACTTTAAGGGTAAGTTTCGACGTGCATAAATAATACCGAGGCCCCCATCGCACAAACGCCCCGAACGTTGTACAACATTTTCAGATTATTGCGTATGTAAGTGAACAACTTATCCCAACAGCTATCTATTATACTTTATCTGCTGAACTTCCTATCTCTTTGCGCTATTAAATGCCTCCGCGCGTAAATGCCTCTGCGCGTAAATACCAAAAGGGTTATTTAAAGGAGTGGTAGTACTGATAACTTTTTATTTTCTGCTTTTAAAAAAATAATTTTAAAAAATATATTTGTGACCGCTCTAAACCGTATTGTTCGATACTTCGTCGCATTATCCGTTATTAAGGTTAGTACAGCTGAGAAGCAATTAAAAATTCAATTATTTTGTCGACTTGAATTTCCGTCCATTGATATTTTCCAAACAGCAAAGAAAGCGCTTAAAGTGGATGAAGGAATATAACTAAATACAGACAATCCGCTATTTCTACGATGAGACACGTTCGTGTGCTTCTACATTCGTACAATCTCACGTTGCATCTTTATGATTATCGGCCATATTGTGATTCCGTGCAAGACAAAACTCACTCCTATCGAATATCCAATATCGTTAAATCTGACAATAGTTCGACAAATGTCGTTTATTTCGTACGTGTGCGTGTAGCACCAAAATAAAAGATCAAAAATATTCTCATATTAAATTTCGTTTTTTTTTTTTTTTTGGTTTGTTTTCTCTTTTTTTTTTTTTCATTGATGGTTGATATTGCATTTATATACTTTTTGATATCCGTCTGCGATAAATACACGTATAACTACATAAAAAATTTTTGCCGTTTCGCTTTTATTCACAGCTCGCGCACGTTAGATTTATGCAAAAAAATATTACACGTACCGTCCGAAAAATAATTTAAATTATTTTTCGTCACGTTCCCGTCCCGCATTTTCAACGATGATAATTAGCAGTGATAAATATCAGCGAATAATAAAGCGCGATGTTTAGCAGCTCGCATTTTTAACTCATTACGGTCGCAATCAACTGAGAAATAGTTTGTTAATGTACTATCTGAATTCGGGAGCTCAAATGAGAGCGATGGCGGACAGATTACAAGCAGCATGGCTGGTCCAATGAGGTTGCAGCCCAGCGAGCACCTCGTCAGCGAGGATTGCGCCAGGCGTTTCATTTGCACTGGAAGGATGCTTTGGTAAGATGGAGTGGAACAGGCCGGAAGGTAGAAGCGGATAACTCAGGACGTGACGTCGCCGTAGCTCGTCTTAACAAGAGTTTCTGCAGCGCTTTTCTCAACTAATCAGATTTAACTGCTTCTCGGAGGACCTTTCGCAAAACCAAACTACTCCTCTATCGTCAATTATTCGTTACTGCAAATAATGTCGCGCGAATTTATATTCCGCTCCCGAATTCTGACGTCGTTAAATATTATTCAAATATAGAAGCAAATTGGGAACTTGTTTCAAACGCGAAAACAGCAGCCGTGGCAAACACGAAGATCGGCGCGGTATATACGTGCATTAATTATGAAGGCCGTAATAAATGTATATTAAAGTAAAATTGTCGTGTTTACGTCACACGTGGGGTCGACGAAGGCTCGTTATCGATTCCGAATGGGCACTATAATTTCGTCGTTAGTAGATTGTAGAGGCATTACCGGAAAGCATAGTCAAGCGCCTAATTCTCTGTGACAAGACTTCGCAATTATGTTCCCAGTTTCAAGGAAGCATAGGTGGGAAAATCGACGAAAGGAAACTGGGGAACGTTAACGGCTCGAAATGAGCATCTAACAATGCGACAAGGAAGATGTACGTACTCGAGAGCAATAGTGCCATTTGTGCAGCCATTATTGCAAGCTATCCCTTACTCGTAAAATGTGTTGGAAAAAAAAAAAAAAAAAAGCGGCAGTCATTAAGTCCGCGTTTAAAAAGCTGCAAGCCCAACCGCAACGTAACACCAATTAAAAATATTTAAAATTTTTTTAAACGCATTTCACCGTTAGTTTACGTATTGTGGGATTATGCAGATATTTTACATTTGAGAGAATTTTGTTTTGAAAATTATAAATACGAAATAATTCAAATAATTAAAATTCATGGGAAAAAAAAAATATAGAGGCAAAATAGATTGCAAATTATGTTTTTCTGCGCATGGGGTTACATAAGTAAATAAAAATATGATGCGCGCAGTTTTCCTCTTTTTTTCCCCTCTTGCCAGGAGGATATCACTTGTTAAATTTGAATATTTCATTTATTTTCTTTCCTCAAATTCGTTTTAATGCAAAAATTTAATTTAAAAATCCCTAACGTGACTCGAAAAATTTACTCGTATTTGCTTCTTACATCGCAATCAAAAATCATATTTAAATCAGTTGATAAGCCGATTATTTCCAGCTCAAAAGAAATTTCGACAATCATTTCTGAATCGCCTCACATTTGCTGAGATCACCGTTGCGAGAGTCGACCGAACTTTGCACTAGTACCCGGCGAGATGATAAAATAATAGAGATCTGCAAAGTTTTGTGCTGAGTTTGGAAAAGAGTAGTTTCTCAAGGGGAGGAAATGCCATTTTCATTTTAGATAAATCAAATATTAATGCTAGTGCGCGCACAGAAATACGAAGTGACACTAGTAGAAATAGATTTCATAAAAAAATGCATAGTCGATGCTTATTATATTTGCTAAATTATAAAATATAATATCTATATACAAAATTTGCATAAGCATGCAATTATTATTATTTCTCTTCTCTACTGTTAAAATGCGACATTTATTAGCTGTCTATTAAGAATAAAAAATTAGATTGTCCCGGAAAAAAAAGTCACTCCTTAAGAGAGATCCGAAAATAAAATAAAAAGTTCGTTAAATCTTGAATAAGACGTTTATTAACAGAATGTTAAGAGATCTTTTCCTTACTCGGAGAAAAGAATGCTAATTGAGGACCACGCCCGTCCGGATAATTCAGATTTAAACGTGGCAACGTCGCGGCAGCACACCCACCCCTTATACGGGGGTGGCAATTTAATAAACGCGTGCTCACGATGCTCACGTGACCCCAGGAATTTCTATGAAAGAGGCTACTTTGCCTCATTTCCCTCACTTTTCCTCACTTTAACTTCAATTCTAATTCATTAGGACCTTTGTCTAGCCTTAAACGATCATTGTAGAAAAGACGTTTTACGTAATTTATATTTAAACAAACAAATTTACACATTTTCTTCCCCGCTCCCTTCAAAGAAGTTACAAGTTGTACGTATTTAAAGCAAAACATTTTTTAATATAAAAACTCGCAGTAATAATGAGATATTGTGTATATAAAAATAAGAATTATTAAACTTGCAAAACTTTCAGAAAAAAAAAGCCTTTCTAAAAGGAATTACTTTCAGAAAATAAAACTCGAGAGAAGGTCGCGTATAGCATTGTGTAACGTTAAAAAATTCACCGGGAATGCGAGGTTTTATATTCATCAGAAATCCTAAGACATTTTCCACGTCGGGTGCCATCAAGCGATATACATGTGCGTGGAGATATGGGCACTTCCCGAGCTTTTCGTTGATATGTACATATGCTTTGCAACGACATGCGTAACTGGAAATGGGAATACTCAGACGAATACTCAGTCGCGAGGAGTTACCTGTTGAGACGCGAGTTAATTTCGTTGTGTACATATTTGTACGAAGGATGAGAGTCCACGGATGGATAACGCTCGAAGTTACATGCGATCGTATTTGAATATTTCGCCGCAGTACATCATGGGGCTAGGATTAAGACTTTTTTTTTTGTTAAGAAACTGGTTGCTGTGTGCGTGTCTTGTAACGTAAATAGCTCTTGAAGATAGAAATAAAAATCTTTTATTTAATCTTCTATTTAAAACTTCGATAACGATATTTTAAAATACCGTATTAAATTAGAAACGACAGTATCTAGTAACTCAAGCGTTTTCGAAGTGAAATCTCATCTTCTCAGGCCCTGTTCCGTTCTCCACCGAGTTGACTAAACCTTCAATCTGTCTATTGCTTTCTTTTTCTTTTTTTTTTTACATCGGCCAAAGGATACTCGCGTATCAATGACATCTATGCACACGTCGGCACGTCAAGTATTCAGGCAGCGCGAATATTCCGCAAAATGCTAGGAACGTATTTCGCGTACCGGAACCGCCTTTCCTCCCTTTCCCTGCCTCTCTTCCTCTTTCTCTCCCTCGCGCTCTCTTTTTTTAACCCCCTTTCCATTCGCAGCACCGCCGTTTTCCCCCAGTGAACAATTTCGCACGTACCGTTGAGTGTACTAGCTCTGAACGTTTTATGGCACTTGCTTTATATGTGTTCGTGCGTTTTTATCGCTGACCATTTTTATGTTTTTATGCTCGCGCGCGCGCGTACCCTACTCCGAGATCAAAGTTTCCCTTCGAATAAAAAAAAAGGGAAATCGTGATGTAGCTACGAGGGTAAGGACAACCTCGAATTCGCGGCTTTCGCCCACCCCATCCGTCTTTCCATTTTTCTTTTATTTTTCCCCCGTTTGAACAACGGATTAGCGAACCGATAAATTAAGAGGGCAGATCGAATTTGGCTCCGCACCGTTCGAACCCTCTGAAAACTAAAATCTACACGTACTCCGTTAAAAATCCAGCTAAAATTGTATTAATAGTACACTATCTTCATAAAATTTAAATTAAATATTAATTTATAACTTTTCCAACGAAAAAAAAGATACAAAATCGAACCATTATTCGTTTAAATTCCCGGCATCCTGTTATTTTAATATCTAAACTTTTAATTGGCAGTTACGTTGTCACGTATGAATTTCAGTTATTATTTTAGAAATTATTTTCTCAGCTTGCTGTCTTTTTTTTCTTTTTCTTTTCTATTTATGAACGCATTTATCTTACAAAGACTTTTCGTTCATTACGAGAAAAAATCAACAAAAAGTGACGGTCTTAAAGAGTGGAACAAGAAAGCATTCGACGACGAGTAGTCAAGTCTCGACCATATTGCTGGTGCACGTGCACGACACGGAACTGCGGGCAGAACCGGCGAGCCGAAAGTATAACCATAAATTTCGAACGGTTAATATACCGAAGCTGCGCCACGTCCCCGTACGGGATTTCTTTTGCTTTGTCCTCTTTTCCTCATTGCCTACGGGGACCAATAGCAATAGGAGAAGGTCAAGCGAATTACGAAGTACGAATAAAGCGAGGGGTTATGATCGCGCTGTACAATACCCCCAAAAGTCTACTCGAGTTTAAGCAACGACGCAAAGAACTCAACTAATTGGTAATTTCCGACGTGGGATCTTAAAAAAAAGTTTCACATTTTTCCCCCGCAAAATCTATATAGTCGCCCAATTTTTCAACCGAATACTTTGATACGGCTTATTTCGAGCTAATTGAATTGAAACGCGGTATTAAAAAAAACTTTCCACATTTTATTTCAGTAAAAATAATTTTACGTTATGAAAAAATTATTTTTAATTATAATATATTGCGAGAGAGAAATAAAAAGATGAGCGCGTAAAATTATTTCTGTCATAATACTCTGATTACTTCGGCTCTGCCCTTTTGTCCCGGTTCCGCTTGCCGACTTTTAACTGGCGGAACTATAAATTTCGCGAAACGGAATTTCCAGTATTCTTATGTCACAAGGGCGCTGAAATTCGCGCTCGCTCCTCTTATTTTGCGGCGCTTGAAAATCGCGCTTTACATTTATTCGCCAGCGAAGCTAGCTGTACGGTCAACGCGGTTTTCCGCGTCGGTGAGGAAATTTCATTCGAGCTTCGAAATAACACAGTGTCTCCGGATACTGGTCCGCTGGGGGTGTCGGTTTGCGGTTTTTGCAACGCAAGTAGCCGCTCGTCTTCTTTGCCTCGTAATCCGCTTCACTCCCTCCCGCTATCGTTTTCTGACCGATGCAAGCACGGGAAATCGCCTGAGACTTGTTACAAGAAATGTTGCGAAGCTCCTAATGTAATCTAGTTAGTGGTTGATGGCTGTCCAATAGCATTCCTGAATCCCACCCAGAAGTCCCTGAATTCCGAAAAGTCAAGACTCTTGACAGGGACTTCAAGAGTCACGTAATTTTCATAAAATTAATACTGAAGGAGTAAAATTAATTTAAAAAAAAAAAAATTAATTTTCTTTTTTTTTTCAACGTAAAAATTGCTTCTAAAAATATTTTAATGAAAATTCGTACAACGTAGGAATTTAACGCAACGGCGACGTGAGATGTTATCGCGCCATACCCTTTATCTGAATCTAGCACATAATCAAGCATGGGGATCGCTAATCCCTCGTTTTCGCAAGCTGCGCTTTGCAGCTCCTCCGGAGGAGGTTGCGGTGATTACAGGGACTGTAATTAATTTAGCGAAGCATAATGAAGCGCGAGGCGTAATAGTAACGCGAGCCGAAAACAGGCGCGTTAAGCCGGCGGGATTTAATCATGTGATTATGTAACGTGACGAAAGCATCCTCGCGTTGTATCGTCGGAGTTCGCGAATTGCCGTTTGCGAGACACCGACGGCTGCTGCAAACAGAATCCTATTTGGATTCCGTCGATGTCGACTTATTCCCTAGGCCGGCGACGTCGTTACTGGAACACCTGACGTGACACCGTTAATGACTTCTGAGAGAACTCTTCAACAATCTGTAGCCACAATGATGTGCGCACGTACTTCGACTGTGTAACAAGTCGTCGCCATCGTCGGCACCGCCGCGTCGGAATTTCGAATTCACCGCGGGGATTCGAGAATTTCTGAAGATCATGAAAATACGCGAAAGATGCAAATATATATTTCACGAGTTCTTTATGAGCGCCCTGCGCATTTGTAATCAGTTCCAAAAAGCGATAAACTAATTCGATTAGACAGACGGAGGCTTTGAATAAGATACCATCTACAATACTTCATTAACATTATTGGAGTTACAGAAGTTCGCTTTGTAACAGTTTGAAAGTTGGAAATTTAACTTTCGAAGAAGTCGCTACTCGTAATAATGCACCGGTAATGATAAGATTATAATTTAAAGAGTATGACCACGTCAAAGTGTAACTTTATTCTCGTCAATATGTAAGATGTAAGAAAGGAGACGTGACAAAGAGATAAAAAGAAAATTAATTATTATCATTAAAATACTCTCCTTCAATTTTAAACGACACTGATTGTTTAGATAATTCCTTTTTAAGAAAATGCTCTATTTCTGTGCGGGAAACCATAAAGTATAGCAATAAAGTAGACTCTAATAGAATTCAACTCAATTCCCCTTAATGCAAATCTATCTCTTCCTTCCTTGCTAAAAGACAAATACTAAGCAATAAACCGAAGTAGCGAAGGAAAACAAAGGCCGAGTGCTTGACTTTTCGAATTCTAATTGCTCGAACTTTAATCCCTTTAATCCTTTTAAATCAATTTTCTTGAACTCTCACGCCTTTGAATTGCTAAATCGTTTCTCGATAAATCTAGCTACGCGTTTTCAAGTCGATGCATTATGAAAACTGCGAATCATCAAATTTTTTTTTTTTCTTTTAGTTTTAAATCCCACTTCAAAGCTACGAAAACCTTCAAGAATCCTCGTGGAATTTCAAAATTTTTGGGAACCCGATAGCTTAATGCGCGAATCCATCTCGCGTTCAGCTCTAATTTTACAGATTACTAGACCTCCAGTAGTCGTACCCTAAAGATTCCTTCCGCATTCGCGGAAAGACACTCGATTCTTGAAGGCACTCGTCGATCTCCATTGAAAGCGACTCACTTCTCCACACGTTCCTCGGAGGATATTAGCCGATAAATTTTCAAGGAACTGCAAGATATGCCACTCGGTAATTTAAAAGCAATCGCACGGCTTCATCTGTCGAGAAGGGCGTCGGAACGCCGCCCGGAGCTTCTAACTGCCGCAAAGACGGCGACGACGAGGGCAGAGGACAGGAAAGGGCGAAAAGAAAAGGGGAAAAATCAGCCGCAGGAACGACGCACTTCCATCGCGCTAATGGAGCCACGGCTGTCTTCACACTGAAAGGAACTCTCAATCCTCGCGCGTTGAAAATCTTTACGACGAGGGGTATTTCTTTAAAGAGCAAGGAAGATTCAATACCGTTCGCCTCGGGAGTTATATGCCAGTTATTATCTGCAGATAGCGTATGCATAGAATTTCTTTTGTGCGTGTGGGCGTACGCGCGCGAACGCCCGGATATACCGCCAGTATAAATGAGTTTAATTATACACAATATATTAAATCATATCAGATTTAATCTAACCACAAATTATAAATCTGTTAATCTCAGTAATTTATAATTTTAAAGCTATTAATGTCTCGTCATCGAAATAACCACTGCCCCTGTCAATGTGGTTGAATATGTGATCTAGAAACCGCGGAAATCTGAAACGTATTGTATTGTACGGGAGGTCAGGTCAGCCATCAACCCAGCAAAGCTTGCGATTAATGAAAACGATTATGTAATTAATTATTAATTCAAGTAAATAAGAAAAATGTAGGAACAATTTAAGCGCGATCGGTTAAGCTGAATTTCGAGTGTTAAAGCGCGTCGAATTTATTATTTAAAATTACATAAAAGCATTTCGTGTTCCATTCCCGCCGCAGGAACAATGGCATCCCGCTGATATAAGTGGGCGAAGCTCTGGTGAATTTCTTCTCCGGAATAGCGGCACGTGCACTTTTCGCTCCTCTTCCCACCGTCATTACTGATGTTCCCTACTTCGGAAAGCGCGTCTGGATTATCCTCGGGAGCATGCCACCGTTTCTTAGACTAACAACACCCAACCTGAATTCTGCTTTTACGTTCGCACTATGAATCAAAACCCTAAATTCAGCGAATCCTCTATCCGCCCCAAAATAACATATCGTTTCTAAATTCACAAGTTTTTATTCCAGATATGATAAAAGTCGTAGACCTATTATTTATGCCCTTAAAGACTTTCATATTTCTTAAGCTCTGTCTCTCGTGCGAGTTAAATTTAATTAAATTGCTGTTACCGTAAAACGAAATTGAAGAGTACGGTTTATAAATTTAATGCTCATTTTAACATTACATAATAAAAGTGGATTATTTAATTAAAAATTTACATAATTATATTATTCTGCTACAGAATAATTATAAACGTGACGCGTTAAATATTTCTATAATGTTCAAAATAATATGATAAATAATAATATATAAATTAAAGTTATTGAAGTGTTTAATATCGTTTGTCATTAATAAAATATCAACGTCTTAGTTAATAGTTGCATTTATATCCCCAATAAAGTCTCGTTTCTTTTGGTCAGTTTTCAATATTTTTTCCGAGGCTTTCTCATTATGCAATTTGTCCATGCGATGTTCTACGCTCCAATAAAAAGTTAAACGAATGTTTCGAACTATTGCGTCACGCATATACATATATGCATACCGTGGACGGCGTGTGTTCCTATACATTTTTTTTTTTTGCCGGTTCGTTGCAAGAGCGCGGAATAATTAATAAAATACGAGGTGCGATAGCACGAACAAAGCAACGTTATAACAGCCACGAGAATTCGTACTGCGAATGACATTGTGCGTGTAGAAAGCCGGCGGGCATGATAAAAAAAAAAAAAAAAAAAAAACAAGTGGGAAAAAGGAGGATGAAAGGTGCACGAGTAAAACTGAACTACAACGTGCCACATTGAAAAGTTTTAGACAGTAAAATTTTGTCGGGAAACGGCAATAAATCCGCCCGACGAACTCCGAGCAGATTAATTTAGATAAATTTAATAATTCTGATAAATTGAAACCAAATACTCGAAGCTTTTTATTATCGATAACGAATAATAGTTCGTTCTGGTTCCGATGTCTTAATATCTTTTTCCACGTATGTGTATATTAATTTGTAAAAATTTAATACCATAAAAGAAGTGAGAATTTTCGGATTGAGTTGTTTAAAGTTTTCCGATGTGTTCGCGCGCGCGCAAATTTTCACGGGGGATTTCGTGACTTCCATAAAGATTCGTATCGTCCTGACAGATAACTAAATGGATCCCTCTAGAGTATATAACTTGTATTCACCGCGGATTCTTTGTCTTTTTCGCGCCGTATCTTTTTCACTCGGGCCGCGCTCTTCTTTTTTTACTTCCCCGTTTCTTCGTTTATACAGCGCATTCGAAAAGTTCGGGGTTCATAACTTTGGGCCTCCGTCGGGTAGGTGGCCCCCTCTGCCACCGCGCTCCGAGGAGATTTATCTGAATTTCCTGTTGGATTATAATCAAGGAAACGCGGCTGGGTTTTCATTTTTAACAATGCATTATTCATAATTGAAACCACGTCGCGCCGCCGCCGCTGCCGCCGCCGCCTTTTCTCGCGATCTCGCCGCCTTCGTTATCCGCGCCACCATTTATCAACGGCTGCTGTTTAATAACATCCTCACAGGTGCTTAATTATGTCATGACAGTACAACCGACAGAATGTTGACTTTCATAACCCTGTTCACGTCTCGCCGCTTTTGTCGAAAGTGGCTTTTCTCCACCGGGATAATTTCGCGACTACGCCGAGTTTGCGACTTTAACCGGTCCTCTAATTGAAATCATACCTGTTATAAGTTCTGTCTTACTTATCATAAGCGTACACTGATACGATAAAGTCAACGATTACGTGGAACAGCGATATAATTGAAACTCGATTATTCAAAATTAATATCGTAAAAATTGATTAATTATTCTTGATTATATTCAAGCAACTTATATTTCACGTTGATCGCGCTCGATATTTTCTTATTTCTATAAGTAAAATAATTACGGGCTTATTTCGAGATTATTCGCAATTATGCTGGGCGTCTATCTTAAGGGCTACGATAACGTGTATTTCAGGGCTCAAGACGCGAGTTCAGAAATTTCGTGATAAAGCGCTAACGCGCCTTGTAATTCCACTGAATCAATCGTTCGACTGCACGTAGCGCACGTGAACGTCGTGCACGTGGGCGATAGCGAATCGCATGCCGCCAAATGATTAGGTCGAATCAGAGTGAGATCAGGTTGGCGCGACGCTGGGGAAAAGACGGAAAGTCCAAATTCGCTGAACCGACTGACAGCTTACTCACTTTATCCGGCTGGAATTACGAAGCCGGCATGCGACTTACTGTAATCAGACCACTTCAAATCCCTCCCTCTTTCTCCCTTTTCAGGCAATCCTCCCTATTCCCTGCTTCTCTAAAAAGAAAAAAGAAAAAAAAACCCCGAAAGCTGCTGTTATTTACCCAAGCCTATCGCAAGGAATTGAATCAATGTTTTTTACCGCGTTATATCACTTTGACGTGCATAAACGGTGGATATTTTAGACCCTCAAAATTGTTCTACGTAAAACAATAAGTTTTTAACTAATTAAAATCGTCAAGTATCGTAGATATAATTAAAACGTCCCACCCGAAAAATGTTCCAACAAAACGTTATCATATTAAAAATTATTTTCGTAATCTTTTCCTTAAATATCCTTCTTTCTTATTGAATATTTATACAAATTTAAAACATTGCATTACGTAATAAACGCTTGCCGGGTAAATTTCTCTACGCTTTTTCCACGCTGCATAAATCTCTAAAGGATAAAATTTAAACGCGCCGTTATTAATTGAACGTAAAAAAAATTTTTAGAATGCCGGGAGCGACGCACGTAGCGAAAGTATCGCGGTCGCCGTGAAGGAACTACTAAGTTTGCAAGATCAACTAAAGTGCTAAGGTGGTTGCGCGAAAGCGGGCAGGCCGAGAATACGAAACGCGGTAGTAAAAGCAAAATAAAACGGCCTTATCCGTGCTTGCGTAGCTTTAAATTATATGAGAGCGGTGAGAGAAGAGTGTAAACGTGGACGCTCTCGCCGCTCGTTTTCATATTCTCCGGAGTATTTACAACGATTTCCTAGATTGCTGGTTTGAATCCACGTCTTTGCAAGCATATAGTATCTCGAAATTTGAAATGGAATAATTAAACTTTAAATTACAGCTGAATAAACGACGGTTGTTATTTTTCGCTCGAGAAAAATAATATAAATTAGATTACTTGAGTTTCAAACAAATTAATCTGAGTAAGATTAAAAAAAAAAAAAATACTTTAAGGTAAAATTAATTTTTTTTACTTGTACTGGGCATTACGGTGTGCACGTTTTGCACGCGTTTACTTGTAGAAAAGTAATAATAATTAAAATTTGCGAAACAATACAAATTAAGCATTTACTCTTGTGGCACAAAGTGAGTACAAATGAGAGAACTAATTCGACAACGCGAAAAAACGACGATAATCGGATAACAATCAAATCTCTACATCTCTTTTTCAAATAAAGAAATACATGTATAAAAGTCTGATAAATATTGTAACAATTGCCGCATAAAGAAACTGAGTATATAAATTATACATATAACATTAAAATCATGTAATCATCTCGAAAGTGCATTAAGTTCAAGATTTTTTTTCTTTTTAATTAAAACTGAAAATCGAAGGCTGCCGCTTCTATTTAAATGTCAGTGACTGAGTGTAATCGCCAGTACACAAATAAACAAAGCAAGGAACGTTCTAATTTACACGTCTTAATCACCGTTGATGCAAAATGCAGAGGGTAGTAGATAAGAAATTATCCGCTCGGACTTTTTTATAAATGTTCCGCGAAATGTGATAAGAAGAGCGGAAACTGAAGAAATTTGTTAAATCAAATTCGCGTTATCGCATTTTACGGAATCGGCTGTTAACGCACCGTCGGCAAAAGAAAATAAGCAATCGCTCGGGCAAATGGAATTGCTTGATTGTCGCAGCTGCGACTTTGTCAGCCGGCGAGAGGCGGCCGGCAAGCAGTTTCCCTTGAAAGGAAAAGAGCTTTTCTCGCGGAACAAAGTGCAAAAGCGCTAAATACATTTGGATCCGTGAAAAGGAACATTCTGAAGCTTTCTCGTGCAGCGCCCGGTGCCGTGGGACGTGCGACAGGCGCTCGAGAAAAATTGAGGATTAAAATGTTTACTCGGGAAACAACGCGGGAACGTATAAAACATCGGGACAAATTTATTACCGCCACTTCCGACCGTTTCGAGTAACGAAGCGCAATCCCATCACACCGGGAATCTCTTTATTTCGTAAGTACGAAACGATATTAAATAATGTGCCCGAAATAGTCCGTTCCGTTCTCGTAAAAGATGCTACTAGCTTTCTATATAAATTTATAATTAGAATTAATAATTAACTAAACGTCCTCGTTTCCGTCTAAGTGTTTCAAAATAAATTTCTGGTGTCGAAATATTTAAATCACAGATCCAAATGAGTCTAATTACATTTCCACGTAATTGGAAAATGGTTGTAAATGTTCGTTTGAAATAGCAATTTTAAAAATGTAAAAATTGTTTTAATGTTACGCAAAGAATTTATATTAATTTATAAACCAATAGCAGCAACTTGTGCACAAAATTTTATTGTGCACCAGCCGCAGCTTGTAGTATATTCTCGATTCGTTCATATTATATTTTGACGTATTGAAACATATCGCGGCAAACGACTGCTTTATTTAGGACTTTTCAAAGATAGCCAATTATGGCACTTCTACCGCTCTCTCTCAATTATCTCAGGCAATCTGGACGCTAACGGAAATTTCTTGAAGATCACTGCGAATTTCACTTCGTTCTTATTACCGCTAATACATAAAGCCGCGAACAAGTCCCCGCTAACTCGGCCGTGCGACCATTCCCGGTTCTAATTGTGTAACGCGCTTAAGGCCAGATTCACCCGGATGGAGTTACCAACGCTGGTAATCCCACCTCAATGGTCAAATCCTGGCGATGTCGCAGGCTCCGCTAATCTGTTCCCAAGCTGCGAAACGCGTTTACGCCGAATAGCGATGACGCAGTTAGCTAATAATGCTAATAATACATTTATACACTCAGATCTACGTTCAACGTGGTATGTCATCCTTTCGAGTGTACGTTTCACGTCTGAAAGGAAAACTTGACCTTTGCAAATGCACTAAACGCCTGAACGCTAATTGTACTAAATGCCCTATGATTCTCTCTAAAGTTATAGAATTATATGTATAATTTATAATTTTGTAATTGAATATCTATTTTATAATTGAAGGAAAAACTCACGTTGCTGCCACTTGAGAAACTTCCACAATTCAATCCGTACACTTACCTGAAAAATAAAATAAAATAGAAGATTAAAAATCCGAAAAAGTCATTGAGGATTTTTTTAAAACTATACAATACTTATCTTAAATAATTCGTGTGACGTGTAAATTAAGAAAAATTTTATTTTTAATTATTAATTTGATACACCGTTTAGAAGCGCGTGCATATTCTTTTCTAAAGACTTAATACTTGTAGCATCTCTACAATTAAATTTTATATTTCTTTTTGTTACAGATCGACGCAGCTGCATTCACCGTCGTCATCGAAAGTGTCGTTTCCGCCGGTATTAATAATTATACGAACCGCAGCCGGTTCGTCGGTCGTTCCGGGAGTTCCGTAAAGTATTCGGCGGAATTTTTTTTACATACGACTTTCTTCTAAACGCGAGTGCCGAACGGGGAACGCGCGAAAGTGATCATTGAGTAATTCTCGCGATTATAAAATCACGGTCGGGGTGTTCGCGAGTGACTTGTGCGCGGAAGGATGACTCGACACGTCCCATCTGAGAGGAGGAGCAGGCCCGGGAAGGGCTTCATGCATCGGCGGAGCAACTTTTAGGTGAGCATCAATTTATTAAATAAAATCTTTAATGAAAAACCTTTACCTTTTTTTTTTTTTAAATTAATTAACTGATATATCGTCATGTCTACATTAATATTTTTTATTTTATGTTACAGTCACCGGCAGAACTCTACACCTCCGCTGAAGCTCATGCAGATTGGTAAGTCGCATGATTTTATTTTCGTAGTTTGTAATTAGGGTTTTAAAAAAAACAACGCGCGTTTCTTCTAACATATTTTATTTAAAAATAAAATAATACATGTAATAGTGTAATAATAATATAGCATCATCTTAAAAATTATAAAGTAATTATAAAAGATAACTTATAAAAAAAATTATAAAATAAGCTTTATATTTCGAAATAAAATTATAATACATTTTTTTAATTTAACAAAAACAAGATATTTGCAATAAAAACACTTGATTTTTCTTTCTACTAGTGCAATTTTTATGCTAAGCTTAATCTATTTATCAGCATCGATGTTCTCCAGAAGTAAAGATAATTCGCGTGTGAATAGAATATGACCATTTCATTCTCGCGACCTTAAACCTAATTCGCGCCATGGAAAACAGTCCGCGAACTTGAGAGCTTGTATCTAAAACGTTACCGGTAAGATCCACAAGAAGTTAATCTAGCGTCGTCGCTCAATAATGAGCGCACATCCAAAGTACTGAATTCGTAAAGTAAAACGGACCGAGAGAAGGTTCAGGACTCTCCCCCTGGAGAGAAAGAGGCAAGAAAAACAAAGGGAGGACTCCGATAAATTGTAGTTATCGTCTCGCACTGGCTCGACTATCGAATATGCAATTAAAAAGTTTCGCAACTAATTTCAATTTAATCGTATGACTCTTGGGCCGACTTGCGCTCTCTTCCCCTTCTTTCTTTCTCCTCTCCGTCTTCTAATTTTCCAATATCGTGTTTCACAAGGAAAAATAAAAACCAAATTTATTTCTTATAAATTTTGTAAAAGAAAAAAAATCAAATATAATTCCTATTTGCTTACTACATTTATAATTACGTCAAAATTACTTAGCGATAAAAAGAAGATAAAGCCCTCTACAAAATTTAAGAAGTAATTAATCGTACTGTCTTTTTTTTTTAATAAACTTGCTCGACGTAAGTTCCTGGTCGGTCTAGTTTAACACCAAGTTACGTTAACTGTCTAAGCTGGCAACACAAATGAGATTTCCATAACGACTAAGATTAGGCTCAGTCATGCAGAAAATTTCTACGGACAGCGAGTCTCGTGGATAAGCCGTATTAATAACACAATAACGTTAATCGTAGCTGTAAACCGCAATCACCGATAATAACGCGAACTCTCCCCTTCTGTTTTCTAAAGCAAAACCAGCAGAAAGAGACACTTGTACGAAGAAGAAGGAAATTGATAAAACGAAATGGCGACAATTTCTTGAAAATTTCTGTTATCAAAAATGAATTTAGCTCAATTTTATTTAAAAGCAAATTAAGTTGAATTAAATGCGACAAAAATATTTATAAAAAAAATTAATGTCACACATGATCGTAATATGAAATTTCCAATAGCCATGTTTCAAATTTTTGAGATAAAAATTTTAACGCGATAAATCTCAATTTTGTAGCTATTATTTAGTTTATCGATTACACGTATTGCAGGTTTAATCAAGCTCAATTATCATGTTTATGATAGAAATGAAAATTTGCGACAAATTAATGGGGCTCTGCAATCCTATGCAAATAATTTATAACCCCGGTACTTTCAAAGGACGATATTTACCCTTTAAAATAATTTGGTATTCTAAATATAGTTAACAAACCGAAACAAGCATGACTAATCGAAAGTTGAGGCAAATTACATATGCATTGGATTACGCTTGGGTATATTGCGTGTATTGACGACACATTACGTTTTCATAGCACTTGTTTTGAACACGACTTATGGCGACAGGTATTATCATGCAAATTTAGTACAGACAATAATTTTAGCAAATGTATAATATATTTTCCGCAATAATTGGGTCGCATATGTGTGCGTGAATATGCGCGCGTAAATCTCGTAACCTCGCGCCGACATTTAATTCCCAGATAGAAGTGAATTTATCATTTTCAACCGCTTGTCCCTTCCTCGCTGATTTCAAGCTCCGTTGCTACTTAGTAAGAAGAAGTAATCTTTCTATTCTGCGTGAAATTTTCCGGGGCAAAATTGATGGACTCCGGTGACCTTGCTCGTAGCCCCCTTTCCTTTTAGAAGTGTAACGCTTTCAAACGAGGCCCCACTATTTTAGCCTCTCTAAACACAAAGTACCAGGTGCGAGGACTTTTATAGGAAGTATCCTTTCGCGCACTCTGAGAAAGGGTTGTAAGACGCAGCGGCGAGGACCGAAGGAGAGGAAAGGCGCGCGAGGAATAAGGACACCGCGTCCCACGTTGACACTCTTTAAAAACTTTCAGCCCCAACTTTGTTGAAAAGCTTCCCGCCTCCCTTCCGACCTCTGTCCGCTCTTCGTCCTTTCTTCCTTACCAGACGACAATCGACCTCTCACCCTTCCCGCCTCTCTCGTCACCCTGCTCGCCGGGCGTCCCTTATTCCGGTGCGCCGAGTGCACGCAGTTAGAATAGGCTCGCGACAATGCAGCGTTTTAAATTAGAGCATAGAGACGGGAAACGGAAAAAAAAAAAAAGATGGTATACCGAAGTAAGAGAGACGACGGGACACGACGGAAAAGAAGGGGGGGGGGGGCCAGAAGCGGCGCACAAAAGTGCAGATTTTCGCGAAGCGCGATAAAAAAAAAGGCAAACGAGCTTGAGAAAGAAAATGGAAACGATTGAATTCATAAATGAGCCCGAAGCGGCTTCCCGAGAAATTTCCTCGGTGCCCATTCCGTTCTCATTTGCGTCAGCTTCCGGCCGCGGAGCGCAATAAATCCATTGAAACAACAGTTATTAAATATTCATACACTTATTTTATTAATCATTTACTAAGCCGCTTTTTTCTTATTTTTTTTTTCCTATACTTTTTCTTATCTTTTAATTATGTTTGCTCTATACACGGGGAACATGTTTTATCCATTTTGTACATTTTTGTATTTTTGCACGACGCGTTAGTTCGCACGGATAAAAGGAAAATAGAAAAACAAGCGTCCTTTAGAATCCCTCCAAAAGCCTATTCAAGAAGTGGCAGCACGAACGCAAAGGCCTGCCCTTTCCAGACCATTTTGTCACCGGATGTTATAGGGTCTCGTGAGTGAAATAACTTTCCATGCATATGTTAGCAGCCGTGTTACGTGCAAAAAGAAGGCTAGAGTAGTAAGTGGCAAGAAAGAGGGAGCGAGAAGAACTATTTCGCCGAAAGTAAACACGATCGCCCGTGCATCAACAACGAATCAGACGTAACTGGACCAGGTGAAATGAGAAAAGATCTTCCATCGTTATCTCACCCTGACTTTTATCGAACAAATATTCTCGTAGATCCAGATTTTAAGCCGTAATTTCTGCATACACATTATTTTGTTTTATTTTTTTTTTTTTTTTTTGCACTTTGCGAGAAGAAATATTTAATTCGGTCCGCTTAAGTCTTTAAACGCACGTTGCACCAGCCCCTTTTTTTCTCTAGATGATTATTATACAAATACATATTCACCTTCGAACCCTTCAATAGACTGTTGGTCCGAAAGCGACTAAACTCCGTTCTTGTTGAAATTTTGTAAATGATTAAAAAATGGGGTCAACCTTCGAGTCGCGAAAAAAATCCTTTTATGATACTTCTTTTTTATCCGAATAGAACCTATTTACAAAATTTCAACAAGATCGGAGGTTGGCCGCTTTCGGAACAATAACCCCTAAATCTCGACCAGTTCATCGTCTGACGTCGCACAAAAAATGTTTATGCTCCCCCGACAAAAGATGCGACAAGGAACTTTCTTTGATGCACCGTTCCGTATGCATCCCGTTGTCGGCAGGGAAAAGGAAGCACTCTTCTCCTAACTTTTCCAATATTCTCAAGTCTTTCTACTCCTTGCAAAATTACCTTTACCTTTACGCCGATGCGCCCGTATGAAAGGTGTAAGCACGCTAGTAATGATTTTACCTTCGCTGCTGTTCTCTCATCGGCAATTTCACGCCTATATAATAGTTACCGGCGACTTGCACGGTGCAAGATTGTAAGGAAAAAAAAAAAAAATAGCGGAAGATACGTACGTACTTTTCTACTGCTAAGAAAAATAGTTGACGCGGTTAGTTTTCTTTTTTCCATTTTTTTTTTTTTAAAGCACGATCCAGTTTGGCTTTTAAACCTTGGAGAGTTTCAGCGATCAAAAGTTTAAACAAGTTTTACCAATGGAGTGTGCTGTGTATTACATTAGCTCTGCGTTTTACAAAATTTTGTATTTGCTACTAAACGTTGTACTTCTCGCTTTGCATAAAATCGCCAATAAGATTTTCAACTATTATAAGTTTTGCGTTAATTCTCAAATTAATAATGCCAGAATAATGTAATTAATAACTTTATATTTAATTACTTCATGAGCGTGTTACAAGAATATTGCGAGTTCTGCGAAGGAAAAAAAGAAAGATAACGTTATTATCTCGTTCTTTTTCTCGTATATGCTAGGAACATTTATCTCACTTTTCGTCCAGTCTGTCGAAAATTGTTTACTTGACTTTTTTTTTTATCGGTTAACCAACTGCGCGACTTAGAGGATCCCCATTCATCATAATTGCGTTTCAATTCAACTAAAGGGTTGTCTTTATTCTTATTAGAAAGTGTCGAACTTGAAAGAAAAAAATTAAGGCTGCTCCGAGAAAGAAAAAAAAAGAAAGGGGGGGAGAAGAAGACTTTAAGACGGAGTCTCGGACGGAGTGGAGAAAGAACGAGACAGAAATGACGAAAGAGCCACCACTTTCCGCAAGAAAGACTGCCTGTAGATTGTAAAAGGGATTTGTCATCGGGATATGACGTCCGCGAAAAAGCATTCCGACCAGCAACTCCTTTTCTCAACGTGTACCCGCGTTAAACGCTCCCGCGCGCTATTAATTCAAGCAATCCGATTCGAAATCGCGGCGACTACCGGCGCGGAAATACGAACGGACGGACCGGATTTAGTTTATTCATTATAAATACGAAAGTTTCGCACATACGTTCATATTCGCCGCGCGAGGCGCGCCGGGAACTTCTTATCGCGCTGAAATTTTGATAAACAACGAACTCATCAGGGGAGAAAAGATTATACCTCTTTTATTCCGCGCTCAAAATGTTACAAGTATTCTCCCTACGAAAAGTCACCCGTCCCTTCCCCCCCCCCTTTCTTCAGCTGCCTCGCGCAAAACAAACAACAAAAGCTCCAAAACTTTCTAGGTTCGCCCCCGGAAGACAATTAATAGTTCAAAAATATCTCCTGGGTGATATTAACCCCTTCAAACCACCACCGGCCTTCTTATCCCAACTTTTTGTCCCTTAACTTTTCTCCGTGAATGCTTCGTCCCGTGAGGTTTTCCGCTCGCACAGCCGCGCCGAGCGATTTGTACTTTTTAGTACGTATTACCCTCTCCATCGTCTACTTTTTCGTATCTTAGTTCTTGCCGCGCCAAAAAGCCGGTTAAAATATATTGCGTGTGTATGGAACGGGAAACGCGTACCCTGTTAATTTTCCGGGGCCATAAATACGTTCGGAGGAGCTGGCGCGATCTTTTTGCGTGGATCTTCAACGTTGCCGAAGCTTCGTTTTAGCCCTACGTCGGAGTTAAAAGCTATTGTTTCCGGTTTTTCCAGCATTTCTTGCTTCCCGATAACCGGGATACAAAGAATGTCCGGAAAAGAAGTTGGGAAAGTCCATCAAGCGGTTTCTATTTAGCGCTTTATCGCCCAAACGCTTGTACGTGGCCTTAAAAAAAAACGCGCACACACACAGCTTATCCGAACCAATTAGTTCCTTTCTACTATTTCTAGAAAAAAAAAAAAAAAAAATAGCGCTGACATTGTAAGTTAATTGCAGTTCTTTCACAGTACTTTTTGTTGCGAATAAGTTTATTTTGAAAATAAATCTTTACTAGTTAGAAATTTAAGTATTTAAATACTAGAATAATCTCAGAGTCCAGCAGATCTTGGGACTAATCTTTCCTGTTGGAGTTGACTGAGCAATTCCTCACGAATTTTTCCCAATGAAAATCTGACAAGTGTCGGAGTTTTCACAATGGCGGAAATGAAAATCGACAGCACGAGGCGTGGTTCGATCGAGCGTAATGTGCTCGGAGAATCGAATAATAATTGTTTAATCGGCCGTATCCTTACAAACTTTACTAATAGCTGAAAGTACGAAATTCTGTGGACTTTACTGTAAATTATTGCAAAGATTCTCAATTTATAATAGTGATTAGTCTAATTTATTTTGCAGAGAAATCAATACCGAATACATTTTTATAATTTAGAGAAGCATGAGTTAAAAACAGCATTTCAAGATGAAATAACTTGACGTTTCTCAAAAATAATTAATGCACGTTTTATTTTTCGTAAAGTCTTTAATATTTTTAAACTTAAGTACTTTTAATACTTGACGCAACAAAAAAAATGAAAGATATTATTTTAATTTCAATTTCTTTTCTTTCAATTCAATCTAAACCCTTCTTTCATACGAGTTGTTTATTATTACGCAACCTTGAATCCAACTCGAAATTATTGTCGCGTGAACGAAAGCTTTCCTTGCTTCGACTTTCTCGTCGACTTCCTGCGAGGGCAATCGGCCGTGCAATAGAAGAGAAGAAACGCCGGGGAAATAAGGACGGAGGAGCGAAACTTCGACGATAGTAATTCGTGACTCGACTTAGTGCAAAGTTCGCGAGGGTCCCAATTAACCGTGCATGGCCGCCCGGGGCCCTGCCAAGTACCTTCGTTCGCCGACGATCCGTTCTTCCACTCGACGGAATAACGAAAATTTTCCCGAATGCCGTCGGACGCGTGAGAGCGTTTAGTATACTTTAAAGGAAAAGAAATATTACTGGAACGAAAGAGAGTGCGAAAACTCGAGCGCGCCAGTGTACCAGTTTCAAGTTTTAATTCGACTCTTAAAAGGTCATTTCCGGTCCTTGCAGAAGAGAAAAAAAAAAACAAAAAAAAAAACAAAGAGACGCTATATTACTACTTTTCTGCATTGTTTCGTTTAAATATTTAAAACTGCAGAAAATGACGCAAAAAAAATAAACCATACCGGTTCCTTTCATTGTTATACAAATATAAAAATTTAAATAAGCCCGCCGAACAATTATTTTTAATCCTGTAATAAGTTCTTGAACAATTATCATGAAATTTTATTTAAAATAAACGCTTTTCTAATAATCGAGCTAAAAATATTCTGGCATACGGTCATTTTGCTGGATGGCGAGTCTATGTCACGACATAAATAATTGGGAAAGGACATTATCGCGCAGGGCAGCGTGAAGGGAGTGTTGGACAGGGGTGCGGATTTATCATGCGGCTCTTCTTGTAAGCTTCCGCGCAGGCCGAGGTCGCTGCCATATTTTACCCGAGAAGCCGGAATCTTTTGTCTTCATAATATTTATCCCACCGCGAATGCCGAGAGTAATGGAGCGTGGGTCCCCGGAGAAACGAACGAGATCGGAACCAAAACCACCCTCTATCGGAAATAAGCTTAGGGCGTATAGACGACACTGAGGACGAGTATCGAGACAGATTCAAACGAAAGATTGATTCAACCGGAGGATTGTCCAATCTATACAAACATAGGTACCTGCTAACCGAGGCGAATGGGAAAAAGATGAAACGCAAGGTAGAACAGCTGGATAAATGTAGAAATATTAATGATGATAGAAAAAGGGATAAAGAAAAGGCGAACAAATTATTTTATTATCTGATATGAAAAGAAGTACACGCGAGGCCCATTAATTTAAAATTGCGATAGAAAAATGTTGCACACGATCTGATAAAACTTCCATTCACACGTGATATCTAATAAAGACGATAAAATATGCGAATCAGTTGAGTAACACGTTTGCGAATATCTGCAAAATCTTTTTAACAATGATTCCGAAGAAAGGCATTAAAACTCAGTAAGTTTTCAAAAAATTTTCCACTTAATAGAAACCAAGAACACCTTTAAAGATCTCCCCCCGAGGAATACCGTCGTATCTTTAATCGCGAATCTTTTCCTTCTGGTTCCAATCGACACCTTGTCCGCCCCACCCACCGACGCTGCGAATTCTGCTATTTCAATTCCCTTCATTTTGCTTTTATTCTGCCTCCACTAAATCACGAATGGTTTGATATCCCCCGCCGACCGATAACCGCTCGAGATACCAGATGGTTGCCTCTTTCTACCACTTTCTACCAATTCTCCAATCTTCTTCCCTCCCCTACTTATCTTTTACCTGCTTTAAGACATGCCTGTAGAACTCGACCTTTTCTTCCTTATTGTCCATTATTAATTCTTTATAGCTTATCGCAACTAATCCTCGTATCAAGATGATTTTTATGTCGGTAATAAGAAAAAGGAAAAGTCAAAAAAGATTTTTGAGCTAATTAAAAGTTACTGTCAAAACAATTAAACGGCCGATGGTTATCAATTGAAATTCAATTTTGACACAATCAACAATAGATTAACAGTTCTTTTCGGGCAGAGTACGCGCGGGCAAAACAATACATCACAAACAATACCGATAAAAAAAAAAAACCCTCCCTTGATCCACGATTCCATATATTCCATCAATTTCGGAAAAAATTCAAAAATGCTACCGAAGATTTAAATGTCAAATCACGCCACTCCAGTTTTAACGAACTTGAACATTTCGTCCATCAAGACTCGCATACTCTTTCAGTTTCTAAGTGTCATGCATTTACATCGGCTTATTTAGTACAATGTTACTATCCATTTCCCAGATAGTGCTATCTATGCCGGATGAGAGGGGGGAAAAAAACCAGAAAATACAAGAGACTCCGGTAAAACTCATGATCGATGGTTCCTTCCTTCTATTTCTTTCCGCGCATCATATACTCTAACCGTCGCCCTTCCTTTTTCCCTCCGACAACGTCACCTTTTTCTCCACCCTCACGCTACAGGGCTCCTTCATCCCTTGCCCTTCCCGCCACCGCGGTACCGTCAGACTGACAGCATCGCGTACGCTGGAAGTAACAGGCGCGTTGTCGTTTGTCACACGACGTCACGACGCGCCAACGCAGCGTATCAGGGAACGCGTCGCGACGCGAGGCGACGCGGCGCAATGCCGCGCTCGGTTGATACGACGTACAGCGACGATAAATTCGCGGATTTCAGCACCCGCGAGATTTCATGCGTGTCCGAGCTGTCGGAAGTCTTCCCTATGACGAGTGGCCACGGCCACGTTCGAGAAGCGTCGGGTCAGAACGAATCTCGCTGCTCTAACTTCTCCGAAATGCCCGTTGATCACGATGGCGATCACGTATGCCGTCATAAATCCGGTAAATTAGAACTCGATGTTACAGTAAATTCCGAAGATCGTATCAGCTCACCACTGGCCAGAAAAACGGACGTAACTATCACGAAAATACGTCTAGCAAAAATTTTTGACGTAAAAATATAAATAATTTTTACTTTGTCTATATAATCTCTGTCCACATTTAGAAAAAAAATAGTTACAAGAAATACTTCTTTGTAAAAAAAAAAAAAAAAAAAAATTAAACAGTTATCTGTTCCATTTATAGCTGACAAATTAAAGATTTTTTTCATAAGAAAAGTATCATCGTTAATTTTTCAATTTCGAAGATGTATTACGCGCGACCCAAAAAGTGAGCTTCACCGACCCGCGGGAAAGTACATTGGCGCCGTTTCATTAGATATCATTATAATTGCACGAGGGAGTAATTATTGTTGTCCGCCGCGCGGCAGAAAACGGGTTGGAACAAATGAAAAAAGGTCGTAATAAAAATTAATGTCCCGGCGGCGTGCAGTCGGCGAAGGAGAGGAGTCAAAAGCGGTAAAAGGCACGAAACGAGAAAGGGCGAGAGAAAGAGGGAGAATGCTTGGAATGCCATTTTCACAGCACATACTCGATTCGGTCGTCCGGACTGCATAATGAAAAAAATTTCGGCGCTCATTCGCATGCGCGCGTGCAGCAAATTGCGCAAAACGAAACAGTGACTTAAAAATTTGCCCATCCGCACATTGGCAAAACGAGTTTAACGAAAATTGTGTCCTAAAGTAGCGCGCGCTATTTTTCATCCGGTACCTTTTTTTCGCGAAACCTCGAATAAAAAATTGACAAAAAGAAATTGTCGCCAAGTGACAAATAATACGCAATCGATAAATAATAACATTCTTCAAGCGGTTTATCGAATAATCGAATAGTTGCAAAAATAATGCGCTTAACATTATTTCATCGAGATAATACTATCGGATCAATAATGTTTATCGAATTTGAACACTTTACACATTATATATTAAATCCATTTAACATAATATATTATTAGATAATCAATAGACTGCGCATCGTGGCTAATACCGAATTTAAACGTATATTTTACGCATCTGCAGTTAATCAGCATCATCGACAAAATAATAAATAAAATTTTATTACTCATTACATCCCCTTGATATAAATTAGAATAATATGCACGTAAAGGTTAATTAACAATTAAACAGCGCAAACAAAATCAATTGCAATGTTTGATTTTCAACATTGCAATATATTCCAAATTAAATGTTCGTAAAGTTACGCCGTTTGCAAAGTTTCTCAAAATTAAAAAGAACTAATTAGAGTTCACCGAAAAGTTGAAGGTTCCCAGTTTTAGAAAAAGAGAGCCTTTCATTCATCAAGACATAGTTTGAAAAACCAAATGCTGACTTTATTCTTTTTCTTTTTCACGGAATAAAGATTTTTCCCACTTCCAGAGCTAATTAATTTCTAATTTTCCTAGAATTATAAATCTCTCAATTCTTCTCACATCAAACTACCTACGTGAAGAAAAAAAAAAAATATATATATATATATATTTAAATAGACTTGCTTCTATAATACTTCCATGTAAAATGGAAAAATAAAAGAAAAAAAAAAGGCCACGAGTGAGAAAACTTTAGGGCTCCCGTTCGTAATGTTCTCGAGCACGCATAACGAGTTCTTTTCGACTTCGTTTTGAGTGCGTTGCTCATTAAGCGGAAGCGATTACTAGTTCACGATTGCCGATTCCACACGAGAGCGCGAGTGGCTCTCAGCTAAAGCTCGGACTGGGAGCCGACCACTTACAATAATTGCCCGTGCAACTGATTGGCGCGAGCCATCCGTCAATTAGCGCTGTGTAATTTTGACCGCACGTTGAGTTTAATCAACTTCGTGCATTAGCCAGTCGACCGGCTTTCGAAATACATGTTGCACCACGGCGAAACTTTCATCTCCGGCCACCCAATCTAGTCGCCAATCCCTCTTTTATTATAACACGAGCTGATTATGAGAATCCCATTTTTTCATTTCACCACTCCGTGTCGCGTATCGCGAAATCCAATTCCCTCGACAACGAGATCGTTCTCTTTAAAGAAAATGACTCCATACGCAAACGTGAAGGGAAAAATTAAAGGTATTTAGAAAGCCTATGTTCCAAATAATAAAGTTTCTTAAAATTTTTTGCTCAATACCGTTATTGTTCGCGGTCCTTTGAGCAAGATAAAAGTAACCTGTTAATTGTAATTAATTACATATCAAAAGACACAAGATGTCTCTTGCAGAGTGCACACGCAGCGGGACCGACCGTGTGTCTTTGCGGGAGCCACCCGAGTTCAGAGCGGCTGAGATTAATTAATTTTTTTAAGTAAAAAATAGAGCTGACTTCACAGACGACGTACGTGGTTTTTATATTATTTTAATATCCTTTACGGTAATTACAAGAAAATGTTACTAAAAATTGTTCTTAAAATATTATCGTATTGAATATGAAATGAAAATATCATAGCAGCGTAAAGTTCTTTGAGACTAGCTTTACATTTTTTGAAAAAGGTAGAAATCTAGCGAATAATACATTGCCCACCTTACGGTGACTCTTTTGTTGTCCGATGCCCACCCGAGTCGTCTCCTCCTCTCAGCTTCCGTGGTTGCTCATCTCGGTTTCCGTCGTCGTTCCCGCACAACGCACTCGCGAATACGCGGCCCACCCATTAATCTTACGGGAAAATGCAAATAGATACCGCTAATTACTTCGGAATTCACGCGAGCAGTTCCGACGCAAGTGACGCGACCGACGCCATCGCACGGTTCGATCGTGTTGAAGTTAACAGAGACACTCTCGCGGCGATCAACATGGCCGCGTCGCTCGCGCGACTCACGCGGCGTTTAAATTATCGTTGGCTAATTCCAGTGTTGAAAAAAAAAAAACAAAAAAAAACTTGATGAAAAATTGATAAACGTTTCCAATTGGAGTATTTAAATATAAAATTTATATGACAAACGTGTACGTTTGTATGTACAATTCCACGTTAAAACGCACGTCATAAAATTTCAATGTTGCAGCGTAATATCTATTTAACCGATGTGCTAAATTGAAAGGATTAGAAACTGCAACGAGGTCCATTTGGAAGTATTAATGGACGGGGCCGTTTGTCCGAGTTCAACTGCCTTTCACCGCGATAAAACGTACGCGTGTATTATATTTCCATCAGCGGCCGAGATTAATGTCACGCTTAATAGAATTTTAAGAATTATTAACATTATATTATATGGCCAGTGTTGCAAGGAACGGCCATTAAAAATTTTACAACTTTGACGAGCGGAATTTTCCACTAGGGACGTTAAACACGCGGCCCGCTCTCCCCCGCGCCCGGCATTGTGTATGCGAAGGGTGGATTTGAAAGTTTTCCATTAATAAAAAATTCGTGCCTTCCGGAACTTCAAAAGCTTTTTAATTCTCTCGAGTGTCCCGCCTCGATCCGCCCCCGCCATCCGACGGTCCGGATGGCTAAAGTGCTCGGTATTTTGCGAGCGAAAAAGAAAAATGCATAGAATGTACAATGTAAAGATAACGACGAAAGTTGCGGCGAGATCGTGACAGTGCCGATCTCGTGGCGCGTAATGCCTTGATTCATGCCGGGATCTTAGGTAATAATGCAGGATATTTCTTGGGAATAAATTTCCTACATTTTCTCTACATTTTCCAACGTTGCCCACGTGCTGGCGTAAGATAAACCGATATATTTAACACAATTTTCTTAATTGATGAAGTTAAACCTTTTTACAGCTGAGTTTAATTTTATTTAATTTCAGCGCGAAAGAAAAATTTAAATGCCGATCGATATCCTGTAATTTTGACAAGACGCGTTCGCATCGAGTTTTAATCTAACGCGACTACATCCCGGAAATTCGAGAGTTGACGCAAGTGTGCTGTGCAGAAAAGCAATCAGTCAGGATAACTAGGTAAGCGATAACTTTAAACAAGATATATCGGTCGTTGTTCGTCGACAACGAAGAAACAGGCTGGCACGAAACGACAGAAAGGGAGATGAGGGCAGAAAAAGGGGATAGTGAAAAAGTGTAGGAAAAGTTCGCGCCATTCCAGTCCCATTTCCTTTCCATTTGTATTTATGGCCTCGTTATTCGCAACTCAGACTTTCGAGCCAAACCATGTTGAAAATTGGCAGAAAGAACGATTATCGGATGCATATGTGCTGCGATCGTTAGATATTTGCGTCGATTTTCATTTCGTCGCTTTCTCGAAATTTTTTTAAATTAGTTTAACGCGCGCGACAAATCCTCCGTGTGAAACGTTTTATCACGGATCACCAAGAGTACAAATAAAAAAAAAAAAATATCAATCTTCAACGAATATTTTCTAAAAAAAATAAAAACAAATTATTTTTCTAAATCTTTTTTTATTAAAAAAATCTATCCAATAAGAGAAGTATAAGTTTTCGAAGGCGTAAATGTCATAATTGAATTAACTATGCCACGACGGCATTAAATGTTAATGCTAATTCCAGTCCAATCGCGCGGTGGAATTTAATTGCATAACTTTGATCGATACAACAGCGTGCTGTGTTTTGCGGAACAATTTCCCAACTAAGTGATTACAGAGAAGTTAGGGTTCTGGCTATTCAATTATACAGATTACTTATATGTAGAAATAGCTTCGCTACTCGTCGCGATGCAGCCTTCAAAGTGACGCTGATCAGGCTTCAAAGTGACGTTGATCAAAGACCAGGATCAATTTGTTACACGACGCGACTACTCGCGACTTTACGCATTCATGGTTATCCTTTGGTAGGAACCCCGATTAGATGTGCTTCGATATTTCACATTGTGTAAGTTTGGATTAAGTGACGCTAGTATTAATATAGGCGTACTTGAAAATCGAAATTAAAAGCCTCCCTCTAGCGCTTCCCTTTTAGGTTCTAGAATTTTGAAATTAGGTTCTAAACTAATACGAATTATGTAAAAACGTTTGAAAGCGAAATCGAATTTGAGTTGTCGATTTTAATTTTAAATATTCAAATAAATTAAAATTTAATGTTAATTATTATCGTATAAAAAAGAAAAAAAAAATTTCTATATACGTATACATAATGATACTTTTGTGGAATTGAGAGTCCAACGCGTTTTCAAGTTTCAAAATTGCAGTTTGAAAATCGGGATGATGAATCTCGCTAGTTTCTGGAAACCAACTAGATTCCAACGCTTTCCAACCGAGCTTATGCGATTATTATGCGCTGCCTGTGCCTCCTTCTTCTCGGTTGGTAGGATAGCGGTGGTTGAGAGTAGGAAACGCGCCTCACGCGCGGCGATCAGCATTGCCTCAAATTGAATCCTTCGCTTTCGGGAGCAAACGATCCGCAGGAGAGATGGTGCAATATCTACGAACCGCATACCTACATTTTGAACGCGACAGAAAAATTTAGTGCATTTTATTCAATAAAATGCACTAAAAATCTTCCCAGAGAATCTAAAAGTATATAAATAACGTAAAACTTTGGAAATCGTTACCAAAAATTATAATGTTAACCGCCTTTTTTAGTAATAATTAAAAAAAAATTAATATTATTAACATATTACGTATTAAAATTTCTAAAAGCTGCAAACTTTTTCATAGCATGGGTCAAAATTTTCTCAAATAACATGTTTTTCATATTTAATGTTTAAGAACTTACTGGATTAACGAGCTAACGACCATTTTCATTTTAATTATAATACTAATGAGATTTCTAAAGTGTATTATAGTCTCAAAATATAACATCTGGGAAGAATTTTGTTAAGTCCGACTTATCGAACTTATCTTGCGCTAATGGGTTAAGAAGATAACTTTGACTCTCGATGAGGCATCACAGTGACGACGCGGATATGGCCTGTCGGGTCAATTGGATTGTAGAAACTTTGGCCCGAGATAGTCTCGAAAAGAGAAACGGGAGGGAGGAAGAGGGAAGGCGAGTGAGAAAAAGGAAGAGATAAGAGAAGGACAGAAATCGGTTCGTGAAAACGTCGAATTAACGACATTATACTTCCTAACCCCAGTAATGGCTGTAAGAAGGTTAGCTCGTCTTTTTCCCCCTTGTACAAGGTCCCCGTTTCCTCCTTGTCCCCTTCTTTCAGAAAATCGCGGAAGCTTCTCCGCGTAACGCATCTCTCTTTCCCGCATCTTTCGCCGCTTCCTTCCCTCCTCTGTCCTCTAACGAGAGAACTTTAAGAGCTTCAAGAGCCGACTTCTACCACACATTCTCTGTCTTCGACACTTCCATTTCCTACGACGGAGGACCTCGTCGTCTGCTGATCCTGAGATCCTTATCAGCCGTCCCGAGTAATTAACTTTCCAGGATATAAAGATCGCGGGACAGAATGGGATTTGTGACCCGGCGCATCTCTGTCTCGCCTATTATAGAGATAGAAAATTATCGAAGCTCATCGATTTCTCAGTTATTAATAGCTCTGTTAAAAAAATCTTTCGTACAACACAGTACAATAGATGTAATCGTTGAAAAGAACGAAAAAAAAAAGTAACTATCAATTTTTTTTCTGTCAGTTCAAATTATTATTCTTTTAAATTGAAAAAATTATTTGGCTAACGAGAAGTGATTACCCGGATATTATTTTCGAGCCATCGATATTACGAATAATATTAGGGGGAATGGAAAATTGCCAGACTGTTTAATATTTTATGACGGTCGTAATTTTCGCAGATCAATATTGCCCGACGCTTTACTGCTGATACATTTCTATCTCTAAATTTTCACGCTTATTCTAGAAAGTTGACGCAAATCGTGCATAAAGTGCCAGCTGGTATAAAATACGTTTACGATCCCGAATATACGAGACGACTGTAAAACCTTGACGATAGCTGTACACGAAATTTTGCCATCGGCCCGAAAGCATTAATCAATTTATTTCTTAATTATATAATATTGCTCGAAACATACCAGTGCTCGACGTCATATTCGCAATAAATTTTTTTTTTACGTGTATTTATCAAAGTACACAGATTTGTTTAAGTAACTTAAAAAAAAACGTATGTCTCTTTCTACATAAAAAATATATATGCATACCTTTTAAAAGTCTAATAATTTATTTAACAACATTTTAAAGGTTTAAAAAATGCAGCTTCTTATTTCAAGCTCTTTCAATCCTTTTTACTCTATCGTATTAAAGAGGAAAAAAAAGCGTTAAGTAAAAGTGCACAATATAAAAGATTCAAATAAAACTTTAACAAAATTAAACAGAAAGAAAAAAAAAAGAGATCTGTTACCAAAAAACAATTCACGTGTAGTTCGAAGTAGGAAAGCAGAACACAAAAGTCGAGCATTCATCTTTTCGAGAAGTAGAAGAAGTCTATTACTACGCCTCTTCTTCATCTACTCTTAAAAGTCCTGTGAGAATTCGCGAACATGGATCGTTCTCGAGATAGTTCGAACTTCCCTAGTTGGTTCATCTAAACTATCGAAAAACTCGTCTACGTGTCCTAAAGAGTCCTTGGACCAATTAATCAGACCCCTCCGGCTGATTTGTCGGCGCTAATTAGCACACTCAATGAGCAACCTTAATAGAATTTGCCTCCGAAGAACCTCAAGAGCAAAGGCATGCCTCTTACCAAAATATACATACGCTGGAAAGCAGATATGGCGTTTGCTGCGCCGACGGCAGCTAGCGAACGTGACTTTAAAATCGTGTGCGTCGAGCTTCACATGTGCAGCATGTATGTACCGCGCCGGCCGGATTGCCGAAGACCGATTTCCCTCCGTTCTCTCATTCCCTGCCGCCTAGGATTACGTACGCTAGCCGCTGTTGCCGCAGAAAACGCTATATCTGCACCTCGATGTACACAAATGCGTTCACAATATCATAACATAATATGCACGAAATAACTTCTCTTGCCGTACATCTCAAATAATTATTCAATAATTCTCAAACGATCGAATAGCTACTTTTAAAACATTTTTAATTTGTTTAAAAAAACCATTATTAGAAAACAAGATTCACAGGCAAACTTAGTAGAAATTCAGTGAAGCATAATTGACAGGCGTGCATAATGTATCCATTCTCTTAATTGCAATCGTTCTTAAATGAGCCATCTAACTGATGATATGGTTGTGTAAATAGCAAATTGAACAGTGACCCGAGCTGCTTCGCTAAATGGAAATGCAATGTTTCATAGGAAACAACGAAAGATTGTAAATCCACCACTACGCGTAATTTGTCGAATGGGGTCGTTCTGCCGCGTGTTCCCCCCAGCCTTCCCCACGAGAGCAACGAGGGCGGTTCACTTAACCATACCGGGGCACAAATTTTTCGTTGCCGATTTAACTCAACGTGCATGACCGACCGTGAATTTTTTCCGCTGCCATTTCCCCTTCCATTTCTTTCCTATCCGTTTCCTCTGCTCACCTCCGCTCGTTTGATATTTTATCCAGCCGAAAAAAAAAAAAAAAACTTTTACCAGTCAATTCGTTCGCGAAGCGATTACAATCGTAGTTGTTGAAAGATGTCGCATTGAAAGTCTAGAAACAATTTTTTTTTTTTATTTAATTTTTTTTTAGAGGGGAGAAGGAGAACGTATTTAATTAACAAATTCAACTTAAATAGTTAAATCAATAACTACAATTCCGATAAATCTGTCATTAAAACCTCATTTCTAAAGCACCGCAATAAGTTTCCATTTCTCTTTAATTATTCTTCGATAATACACCTTGTAAATTGCATAGTTCTCTTTGTTGAAGCTAAAATTACCGATTCATATTTTATCCTAAGGTATATATAATATATTCTACAAGTGTAGGAGAAATAATTTTAATTTTTCGCGTTTCGAGCATACCAATTTTCGTGCTAATATAATATAAAATCTGATTAGCTACAGTAAATCCTATAATAACCAGCGAGAGAGCGAGAGAGAGAGAAAGAGAAGAGAGGGTGGTGATTAAATTCTTTAATTAATTGCACAAGACTATTATTAATTTTTGCCACTCACTGTTGTTATTTCATTACGGTGACGATGACGAAGTCGAACTTCCGGCTGTTTCATAATTCGTTTGCGTAAGCTTATAGTCCTAATGCGTGTTGTAGAAGGCAGCAGTGAATGAAAAGCCAGTGCTGCATTATAAATGGGGATAAATTATGTCGTTCTTCTATGAGGGGAAGGGAGAGCGTAGGCAGAGGGTTGAATTATTGTCGAGCATAGCGGGGCCATCCCTACCGGATTTAAATTGCTGCTTCATTCGTTTTACTAATTTTTCACTTTACATTGTTACCTCTTTGAATTTTTCCGTCCCCTTCTCCTCCCTCTCTTAAATCCCTTGATCTGTCCACATCACTCAGAGTGAAAGAGATTGTACGACTGACCAACGCCGAAGCCTACATATCTCTTAAACACCGTTCATGATATGTAAAAAAAATCATTTTCTTTAATTAACCCTATCCTTTTACAACATCTTGTATTGATTCAGCTACTCGGAATCTCGATTAATTTCCCGACTAAGATTAATAGCGAAAATAGCCAGGATTTGGATAGAATTTACCTCAGAAAATTCTCTCTCAGTGGTAGCAAAGAAAGACTTATTGGTTTGAGAGAAAATGAGGGGACTAAAGAAAGAACAAAAACATGGTCCACAAAGGCTTACACGCTCAAGCTAAGGAAGAAAAGTGGGGACAGGTGAGAGGGAAATGGACCGAAAAAAGTGGAGGATTGCATAGAAGTTTAAGAGAGTAGATTGGAAAACGAGTAAAGTCGCTGTTAAAATATTGCTAACAATCATGGTAAAAGTATTTCTTACCCCGTATGCAGTTCGTAGCTGTTGAAAAAATAAAATCTTCGATAATATCAATGTTTTAATGTCGTTCTCACTTCTTCGCGTAACTAAAAAAACGTACGATTATTCGCGTGCTGTGGCTTCGAATTTTTATCTACATAAGCAAAAATAAAATGCGCGTCGCAACAAAAAAAAAAAAAAAAAAGCAAAGGTACATTTCACAAGTGATATTGAAGTACAGCGGTGATAAAAGCCTAGACGAAATATAGAAGACAAAGAAACCAAAAATAAAAAAAAGAGAGAGACCAGCAGTTATCCTCCATGGGGGTGCAGACCGCATTTAAAGTCTTTTATTTCGAGCGCAACAACCGCGGTCGGAAAACAAAAGGTATGGGACGGAAGATCAAAGAGTTGAGAGAAAACTCCACTCGGCGTGTCGAGAATCTCTTTATCTCTTTTCCTTCTCTTTCCTCTCATCCCAACTTCTTCTCCTCTCTCGCCTCTCTTACTCGAGTCAACTTCTTTTGTCACTTCCTCGTTTTTTATCGGTATAATTAATAAGACGTAAAACAAAGCGCTGTGCGGCTGGCAAAGTAAAAGAAAATTGAAAATCGCATGTCTGTTAACGGCGCGAACGATTCGAGCTGCAAATCGCGAACTAAGAAGCTAAGAAAAGTAGATTTCCGCCCTAACGCCGTCATTAAAACTATGCACGGCGCTCTAAAAACGGAGCGCGTATGAATTTAACATAGCGCCTCTACATGCACGTTCCTCTTTCGTTTCTAGTCCACGCGTGGAATCTCGAGGCATGGAAGCGCCACTTACGTGCCGTTGAATGATGCATCGGTCAATCAATCGGCCGCGCTGCTTACGTGCATCCCCCCGTGTGCAACCGCCACGATTACCCACCAGCGTAAAAACTCCTATCCCGATAAAGCCGTCATGCGGCACGAGGTAACGGGGTTATCGATTCCGAGGTATCGCGGTGATACACGGCGCTGCCCTTATTTTGACGAAACAAAAAAATCTAAGACCGAAAAACGACCTGCCGCAAAATTTAATAATTAAAGCCCCGAATTAATAATGAAATTAATGAGGTGTGTGCGCGCACGCATCGATCTATCATAAAATGCATTCAGTTATTGAATTTCCACGTTGAATCACGGCAACTCGCATTTTGCTCACATATCAGCTGCGCCCGTCATCGGTTTCGTGTTAATTAAATCAACCATGATTAATTAATTCATTACGTAAAGACTGACGTAACTAACACGGACGACGATAACAAGTATTATTATCTAGCAAATACATTGCCGATGGTATCTATCAAGTTAAAGATTTAATGAATTTAATCCTCGTTCAGTAAACGCTTAAAGATTTAAAAAAAAAACATATAAAACTTTAAAATTATCGAAATAAAATACTTTTCATCGCGATACACGCAAAAACTTTTAACAAAACTTGTCAACGATTAAAACGAAAATTAATTAATGCAATTTGAATTAATTAAAGAAATCATTGATGTCCAAATTTGAACTTCTCGCATCTATATTATAAACGATACAATCGTCAACTGTTGGATTTACTGAAAATTTATTCCTGGCGAAATCTTCAAAACGCGCACGTAAGGCGAAACAATAACAGAAAAATAATAGGATTTGCTTATCAAAATAATAGGTCCGCGCCAATTGCAAGCATTTGTCACGACGAAGAGTTAGTCGACCTAAGTCCACAGCTTAGAGCTGCAGAGTCAGCCCAGCTTTTGCTTAAACTTACGTCCGCTCGCGCTTGATTGCGACACAATTTCGTCGGACTATTCAAGGTACTCCAGGATCTTCCGAGCTTTGGTTCGCTCTTGAATTCCTGGATACTCACGCTCTTAATCCTGTAAGTCTTACAGGGAATGACCTAACCAAGACTTGGCTCGAGAGTTTTGATTTGGTAAAACAATACTACGTACATAATTTCCCGCCGTCTGAGATTTCAATTAAGCTGACGTCCCAATTTTCTAGCTGGATTAAATTAAAACAATACTTTACTAATAAACAAACCTTGCGATGAAATTATCCGAGCGAAAATTAATTCCTACCGTTACCTAATAATTAGCTAGTCAATTCGTGATTCATCTCGTGGCTGTCTAGCAAAACTGTCCAGCACAGATCGCTGATCGCTTGCAGACCGCCGCGGTAGTGTGAGTACGTTCGTGTGTTTACATCTGGCCGGCAAGCCTTCGCGTTCCAAGAATCCAAGTTCGCAAGGTGGTGGACGCGCGGGCAGTGGACGGCGAGAACCGGTTTGCCCGGCGAATTCGGCAGTCGAGCGAACGTTGCGTATAGTCAGAACACAACAATAAACAAGTACGCGGGGAAAAAAGATTAGATATCTATTTCGAGACATGTTTACGTTCGGCACACATTTCGATACGCGTTGGAACAGTGAGTAGACTACCGATACTAGACAGATTTTGTTCGTTTTTCTTTTTTAAAATGACAACTTAATTTTTTAAAGACGGTCACTAAATAATAAAGACGATAGTTAGCTTTCTAAACGATAATGTATTCGGATTCGCTTGCAACCAGCCGCGGATTACTTTTTATTTTTCTCGTCACACTCCTGTGCCTAACTAATGCGAGCTATTGAAAATTTTCCTTCTCGCCCCGTTAACAAGCGGTGCTGCAAAATTATTGGTTGTAGAACATTCTCAAAAGCCAGCGGTATAGCGACGGTGAGAGTGAAGAGAAATGAGGATGCAACGTAAGGGGGAACGTGGCTGCAGCGCCGCTAAAGTTTGTTTTTCATCCCGCCTAACCAGGCGGGAGTTCTCTAATTAAAGCAGGAGCGTTTGGCATTCGGCAATTAAAAAGCGCGAGCTTCAAAGGCCAATTGAAACGCAGCTCGATTTTACATCACCTGTCGTACGCAATCGTCGAGATGAAAGACAGGCTACGCGAATGCGATGGGATTCTCGCGCACGAATGCATTGAAATCCTTGAGTTTTCTTCCGAGCTATATATCTTTCTATCGTTCTTTTCATCTTTTTCATAAAAAGTCGTCTATAAGATATTCGAAAAATATCTCAATACCGATACCTCTGCATTTCGTGCCGATAAAAATGCGAATTACATTCGATCGTGTCAGATCAAGAAGACTCAATTTAACGACGGTCTGCGTTGAATCGCGAATAATTTAGATTGAATTCAATTTTATAACAATATTTTGCAAAAAAATCCAGCCCAAAAAGATATCTGAATTATTCCTTTTCGTTATTACACCGATAAAATATGGCATAATTAAAATACATCGAGCTAAATTATCATGCAAGTAAGGAAAAAACACCATATTTAAAAATTTATACTGATGTAAACGTAAATATCGAGAAATCTTGTTTAAATGTTTGTTCGAAATAATTTGCTTACCGACGGATAAAAGAGGCAAGAGATTCGCAACCAGTTATGTAATTAATATCGTAATATCGATGTTTTCTCGATTAATGTACATGATTCTGAAAAATCCAGCATTGTGTAAATTGTGAAACAATTATGTGAATGCATATTAAAATTAAAAGTTAATTCGATTTCGTATTTCATTTCGTAAACAAAAGTATTTTCACAGCAATGCTGTAATATTTGCTAAACTTTCTGTTAAAAATACATGAAAAGATACTAAATATCGACCTTTTGATAATATTTCGATGACTGTTTTAATTACTTTTTGGACTTTTTCATTTTACGTACGTGCATTTTCACCGCTACCGAGAAAATAAAAAAATTATCTCTATCTTTTGGTCAGCCGTGCTCCTTTGAATCACCGCAAACATCGATCTAATCGTTCTACCGACCGCGATCGCTTTACTTTTCGTTGAGACGCGATCAGAGGATATGAATATTAAAAGCGGCTTTTCGCGCTCTGATGAATATTGATAACGAACTGCAGCGCAACATATAACAACCAAAATGATCGTTTGACGGATCGCAGGGTCTCTTTATTATTCTTTATTCCTCGGATATTCATACGGATATTCGAACTAATGTAACTGCTTACCAACTATTATTAATGCCGATTATTTTTCTATCTCCCTCTCTCTCTTATTTATTTCTCGCGTGCCTCACGATTTAAAAGTGTAATATTACTATTGCGATGTATTTAAAAAAAAAAACAGTTCGCTCGAAATTTATCAAAAGCACATTGCAGCTTGAAAGAAATGTATGGCGTGTGCACAGTTGAAGCTAAACCCGTATAATTATCCCGGGATAATTATAGTGTGTGTGCCTGATAAATATTATACGCAAACAGGCACGCATACACGCGAGACCGCGAAATGTATAAAGTAAAACATTTAAGTAATGAATAGGGCAGCTCATTACGGTAGGAATCGTTTCTTTCAGATGTCGGCGTCGCTTAGTTGGTCGATCGCGCTGCAGCAAACGCTCTTTGTTCCACCCGCCATTGTGTGTCATGCGGTTATCAGGCGCACGGGATAATTCGATGCCCAGGCACAATGGAATCGCGAATCGCTGTTGGAAAATCGTCTGCGATTCCGCGCCACGTTTCGTGCTTTTGAGACCCCGGATTACTGATGCTGATTAATTAGGTGTCCCCTCTATGCCTGTAGTCCGCATTAATCACATGACCATTAACCCGCGAAACATCGAAGCGGCTTTTTGCCATATTTTTTTTACGCGCTGTAACGACCACGTCTTTTTACGGTATTGTTTAACTAAACTCTATCACGATTGTGCGATAATTCCACTCGTGGAAGAGCGTGACCAACAGCGAGCTACAAAGGGCTGCAAGGGGCTGTAAGGGGCTACAAGTGACGCAGTCCACTGCATTATATTGCGGAGATAGAGGATCTCCGATGATATATCATGTATCGTGACGCGAACTCGTACTCTGACTCGCGCTGCGACAGTGATGGCCCTCGAACCAATAGTCGGAGCGCTAGCACGAAACAAAAAGATTACGTGTCAAATTTTAAAATTGTTGCAAACCTTCGCGACCAGCATGATTGAGAACTTAGTAAAATTCCAACACAAAAGAAACCGATAATTTCAAATTTCTAATTATCGCGATAAAAATAATTTTTTTTTTACATTTCGAACAACTTTTATATAAATTTCACGACAGCATGCGCGAATGGAATACTTAATTAAATTCAAAACTCCTTGTTTAAAAATATAATCTTGAGATTAGTCTAAATATATCATTGTAAATTCAAAATTTTCTATTTCTGCAAGCCTTTATAAATTAAGGGCTTTTAAGCTAGGCGATAATAAAGTAAAATATTTTATGACTACGCTCACAGAGATTTTTGAATCCGTCGAAATCTTTAATCACCTAATAAAAAATTTAATTTTCTATTAAGAAGCATATGTGTACTTCCCGCATTATTTACTCCCGCGATCCGATATTTCACGCAAAGCTGCTAGCCCATAAATCAGTAATACATAGAGAATTTACATCGTAAAGAGAATCTCCGGTTAAAAAACAATAAAAAAAAAAAATAATAAAAAGAAAAATATGTTCCTCGATCGCGTTACTAATTATTACAAACTATTATCGCGAAAGCATTTTAAGTCGTTTCAATATTCCGTTAAACATAAATTCTCAAATGCGACAATTACCGTATGCGAGGTTCGCCGACGTCACTGGGCTAAGTTACTTTGCATTTAATAGCGAACGTGCGATTCCGCAGAGGTAATTACAAAAACGCGATATCTTCCGGCTGGAACATTAGCCGTTATGTATTACAATTGCAGCCGTCTAACAGTAATTACGCACGATAGGAACGATTCATGCCTCGCCTGATCACTGTCGTCACGTTCGCTTAACTACGAAATGTTCACGTTTCGTATATCTAATTTTCTCGGCCACCTGCATAATCCAATTTCCGCAAGTTAATACCGTTTTCCCATCGTTCTGTAATTTCGAAAACAGTTCGCATCGCGCCTGGCTATTTCGCTTTCGTTCACATTTTTTTTTTAAATTCAATTTTTATAGACCACCCCAGCGTGATTATCGTACGTCAACTCAAGTAGCGGCGCATTTGAAATTAAATATGCAACAACGCGAGAAATTAGATTAAAAAGCGAAGACTTAGGGGGAGAGGCTGTAAAAAAAAAAAATTAAGTGCGAAAACATGCCAAAAGGTAGAACATCTCGGACCCGGTCTACTCTCGTCTTAGCCGACGAGAGAGGCTCGAGTACAACACTCACTATACTGACACGCTATACTGACTCGGATATAAGGCACGAGCTGCTCGCTCTCGTCCTCACGAGTCTTATATATCGCTCCGCAGTGTCTCGCATGCCTTTCATTTCGTCCTTTACGGTACTTCGTCATGATTTACGGCGTATCCGCATGAGGAACGACGGCATCGCGCGCGCCTCGCCCGCTCGCTTTCGTCTCTTCCTTCCTTCCTTCCTTCCTCCAGCTACGGTTTCCCGTCGCGTGAGTGTATCTCGCCTGTAATTTTCTCGTCGACAGTCGCGAGATGCCGAGAGAGGATGCTCCAAAGGACGCCTTTGACCCGACTTCGACGGAAGTCGTCGCGTCGCGGCTGCTTCGGGCTCCCCCTTCAATGCGGCAAGTCGGTAGCGATAAGAGATACGGCGGTTCGCCGGCAGATAAATGCGGCAGACGTTTTCGAAATCCTAATTCCGATATCGTTAATTGCGGCGGCTAAAAACGCTTGTCGAACGAACACTCGGTGACCGCCCTAATCCTAAATAATCCGCGAGTCCCTCGATCATTTCAAGCAAATTATAAAATGATTACGTTACGAGTTTTGATTAAAAAAAAATTCTCCACTTGCGTGGAAAAAAATTCAAGCTAAAATTCTTCAGTTTTTATTCCCTAACAAATCATACAAAAACTGATTCAGCGTGCTGAATTCTAATATGCCGCTGCAACGTGTCAATTTGCATGTATGAACGATATACGCCCGTGGCATTTCCACAGGCACTTTATCAAAGTTTTAAACAACTACGAAATATACTGTCATTATGCATTACATAATCATTCCATAATCACTTTTTCGCCAGCTACAATTGACTCTGACGCATTGTTACGCGAGATTGCCATTTGTTTGTCGTGCAATTAATGACGAGGAGGTGAGCTAATTATTAGTGGCTGGAAAACAAGCGTTCTCTCTAACGTGCACCTATCGCTAATTAGTTCATAGCGGCGAGTAATTAGATGAATTTCGGTAATCAACATCGCGTTGTTAATAGAATTCCCCGGGTATCTTTTTATACATTGCTGTGCGCTTTATAACCGGAGATGTGCGTTATATAATATATAAAGGCATTTGACGAGAAAAAAAGACCTCCGCGATGCATGTATTTGTATAAAATATATGTATATTCCAGAGCTCATTCAGTTCGGTTCAGTTTTCGAGGCATGAAAAATTTAATTCTTGTCAGCGACGTAAATTATAGCTTCGCTCGAAGCACCGGTATCCGATTCGCTTTTACACACGCATTTTGTATTGAAGAGTTTATGCTAAATAAATGGCCGGATGCAGTTCTGGGATATCGTACGTAGCAACGAAAGATGAGGCGCGCTTTATTTTAGTGGCTGATATGTCTTTTCTCCGTGTGCCATAACGCGAAATGTCGTACGCATAGTTTATAGAAGAAAGTCGTAACGCGAATCGCTTTCGAGGGAATCGTAAAACAAATAGAATAAATATTCGCTATCTTTTATATTAAAAGACCCCCGTCGATGCTAGAGTCCATAAAATATTCCCACGGAACGTCGATAATTTTTCATTCCCAGTTTCATTAAGAATTACGGGTGTCTCTCATTTTGCAATAAGTACCACGTTTAATAAATTGCTTGTAGACAATATTTTCGGCGGTCGCGTATATTTCGTTAGATTAGGATTAACTTCAATTGTTCTAAAAATTGCAGTCGAAAATTGTATTAAATTTTTGCGGACTTTTATGGGGAACATTTATCCGGATTTTATAAAAATCATAAATACGGAAACGCTGCTGTTGCGCCATAGATTTTCGCGCGACACTTCCGGTCGCAATGCACTATACACGTTATTTGCGGCGTTAAAAACGCGCGTTAGAAAAAAAAAAAAAAAAAAAAAAAAAAGCAAAGCGTATTATTGTAATTTATATGTAAGAGACACGTTATGTTATCTCGTGTAACGTAGCGCGCGATAATCCCCTCATACGTGTGCGACTGTTACGCAAGCATAATGTATGCGCGAGCTTGAGCGATTCGTTCACGATGAACCCTAATCAAAGACATGCGATATTTCACAGACTGAATTTCCTAGATCTAGCACGGAAATTATCGAGCAGCGAACAGATAACCGTTGGAGAAAAGTCACGCGAACTCGGGCATTGTGCCTTGCGAGGATCGTATCGTAAGAGCGTCATCGTGACTTTCGCACCTAACTGTGAATTCCACGTAACTTTTTATTTGATCGGCCATAACTCCATATATATGAGCGTGTACCGAGCTAAAACGTATAAAAAAGTACGTGTAGCCGTCCGCTATCTTTTCTCATCAATTGTGAAAGTCCACTTTATTTTAATAAAACTTAAATTAATTAATATAATTTATATTTAAGCAGAAATTGGAACAGAAATCTTTTTCGGCTCTTCATTTTCGACGTAATTTTAAAATTTACGTGTACAATTTTTTTTTTTTTTTAATTCGACAAATCGTAAAAAATGTTTTACTTGGTATAATATAAATTAATTTTTCTTTATCAAAATGTTTCACGATACCTAGCCCACCCGAAATCTTGGCAAATTTATAGAATTAAATATTTCGCTTTGGTAATTAATTCACAATATTGAACTTTGAGCGCACGAAATTTTTAATGAGCTTTACCGACACGAGTAGTTCGACAGCTTGAGTATTTCTCATTAGACATTCTGCATAAAATTGGAGCGAAAAGTGCCTCTTCATAGAAGAAACTCAAGATTCAGCCGGATTGAAAGCGGCTTCATTATTTGCTGCACCCTGTAAGTGGTTCTTTCGATCGGGACGTACGCGCCACCGGCAATCCCCATTCGTCAAGGCGGAATTTCTTTTGTCGCGCCCTTCTGTAGGTCGAATGCGCGCGGAACGAGCGGTTGAAAAGGGAGTTTCGGATTGGAATAGACCGGTAACAACCATCGCGGTATTTTCTAGCTCTCGAGACGCAAGAAAATAACGATACAGTGGTACGCAATCACACGGTAAAATATGATAGCCTTCCACGCTGAAGGAGCCCGAGGCATCGCACCAGAGAAGGAATGTTAAACGTAAAGTGCAAAAAAATGCATATTCCTATCTCAGACCCCGGTTAGAAATAAATGACAGACGAGGACCGTAAAGTAATGACATACGTGATGAAAGAAAAGAGACGGTAAAAAAAAAAAAAAAAAAACGCGCTTGAGGTGTCAAACAATACGCTCCCTCACATCTCCAATTTGACATATTCAAGCTCCATTTATTTTTCAATTTGCGATTGATGAAGAAACGCGGACCGTGGAAAAAGAAATTGAGGATTGCTCGCGATTGCCCGGTGGCACAAAAAAAAGAAAAAAAAAAAGAGAAACTATATTAAAAGTTGTACACAAAAAATTTACAAAAGAAAAAAAAAACGTTAAATTAATTTAATAAAAATTAGATTTTCAAGATGTATCCGTATTTTCTAAATGACACGCGGTTCTGTCGATGCGCTTTCAAATTCCTTGATGCCCCGGCGCAAAGAATCCTACCCTCGTGCAAGGGTAGCGACCCCACCATGTGTAAAAATAATAGCCGACCTTTTTTCTTCAAGCCAGCTGCATACAACGTACCCCGGCGCGCCAATCCAACTAAAAGCCCTAGGTAGCGCTTACAAATGCATTCTTCCTCTCGTTGTTTTTCTCTAACCCTTTTCTAAGTACTCGAGAGATGACAAACGGTACAAATAGAGTGCGAATAAAGACGCGGAATTTAATGCTGCATATGTCAAGAATGTTTTGTGTCGCTCGGTACATCTATCTTCCGAAGTACGGATCCATGAAACTTGCGCGCAAAGTTGCCGAGGAACAATGCGTCACGAGTGAAATTGGTATATCGCATGTTTCCCGTGTAATATAGTTGCCGTACGATGCAAACTGCACGGCTGCCCGTGTAATACAAATGATGATGCCATATTCGAAAGCGATCGCGACGCTTGTCGACAATTTTGACGGCGGATTTGTACTCTGCTTTTTGAAAGCTATCGAAAACCAAGTAGGCGACTTACCTTCCAGTTCCACGACCTTGCCGGCTCTCTTAAGCGCCTTCACCGCTTCGTCGTGCGTGGCCTCGCGTAGGTCTTCGCCGTTCACCGCTAAAATCGCGTCGCCGACGTAGAGCTGCTCGGTAGCGTCCGCCGCCATTCCCTTGAAGATCTTCGAGATAAGAATCGGCATCTTGTTCTCTTTGCCACCCTTGATCGAGATCCCCAAGCCGTTGTTATCACTTTTGACCACGCGCACGATGCGCTTTTGATTGGCCACCGAGTCGGGCACATCCGGATCGTTTAAACTGTCCACGTTGTTGTTATTAATATTGCCGTTGTTCAGGGCATTGTTACCGGTCTCGCAGCTCTCGTCGAGCGAGATACTGAGATAATCGTCTTCCAACGAGACGAACACGCGGTACCAGTGGCCGCGCACTTGAGTCTCGAGGATGCCGGCGCGTCCCGACGCCGAGGACGAAGCGCCCGTGGTCGTGGTGGTCGACGAAGAGGACGACGACGTCGCTGCGGTTACCATCGAACCGATGCCCATGACTCCCATGGCCGAAGAAGCTTGGCCACTGCCACACAGCTCTACCATTTCGATTTCTTCGCAAGCTGTACGCTGCAACATGCCAATATATTGCACATAAATCTCTTTGCTTTTTATATTCCATAATTGCATATAATATAAAGAAAAGAAACAGTTCTATTAGAAATATTCTCTTCAAGAGAATCCTCCGCAAAGTACGAACAATTGGGATAAAAATAAAATTGAAAACTTCGTAGAAAAACGAGGGATTTCGAAAATCTTAATGCATTTACCTTACGCTTGATTCGATTTACAATGAAAAGCTCGAGGAAAATGGTAACGTATAAAACGGGCGCTATAGTGCACTGTGAAATAAATGGCGTCAGTACTCGACGACGTGAATAAATCAATTGTACTATATGCTGGCGAAATTCGTAATTTGAAAATAATTGATAGCGGTCGACAGTGACGTGGCCGAACTCTCTTTGTTTTCCTCCTACGCCATTATTTCCATCAATCCAGTATCACGCCGCAACAATAGCGTTACCACTGTCCACGTAAAATGGTATATATTATATATAATAGAAGAACGGAGAGCAAATAATTAGAAGAAAATTGCGCGCGTTTACGTATACATACACATGCGCGTGTATGTGGATAAATAAGGCGCGAGCGCGTGCATGTAATAGTTTTTAACTAATTCGCATACACTTTGTTTTTAATTAATTCCGAAAGTTTTAATGAATCCGGGAGAGGATGATTCGAGGAGAATGTTTGGTTAGAGATCATTAGTTCGTAAAACAAGGAAACTCCGAAATCTGCAAAACAAATGGAATCAAGAATTCATGATTACAAAGTTTAGAGTCATCGAATTTCAGAAGCCAAAAGGTGTTTAATACTGCACGGAAAAAAAAAAAAAAAACTATACCGTTACACGTTCATTTTTAATACAAAAAAAGTCAATCGGTATCACTAATTTATTAATTAATTTCTAAATCTAGTACAAGCTGAATCGATCAATTGTTATTGAACGCTATATAGTAAAATATTTTTAATACATGAGCTTTCGCAAAAAGTACTGATAACTTCCTGAAAGTTCTATGCAAAAGTAATAGAATACCCGAGTGCGGTAAATGGCAACGACCGCGTTTAATACGGTAATATGACGACACGTAGATACGTGGGAAGGTTATAATTAAAGTGTTTGTCTCTGGGAATTAGTCCTGCGCCAGTTCTGCCTTCGTGTCGTTCATGTGAAAATGCAGGAGATGTCTTTATGGATATCATGTATCTATGTATAGACATTTCGTGCTTCTATACGATATTCCAATTAATATACGTTGGCTTTTGGGATCATAAATTTGTGATACAAATTGAATACTTCATCAATTATGTCTACAAAGTAAAAGATAAATTCAAAACCTTCCTATTAGTCTCGAATAAAAATTTACAATTTTAATTGTAAAATAAAGATACTCAGGCATTTCTTAATAACTCGGAATATTCAATTTCGCAATCGTTTTGTTCCTTAATCTTTGAGGCACAATTTTTTCCTAGAATCTTGTTATTCCTCAAGCTCTTACTATTTTTTTTACTTATTTATCGAGAAAAAATACAGAAATATTAACTGCACGGGAATTTACTTCCTATTGAAATCCTTCAAGCCCTGAATTCTCCGTGTATTTTCGATAAAAATATTGAATTACAACTCCTCTTGTTACGATTGACGCAAACTTAGAGATACAGCCCCCGTACCTATCATGGGTCAACTTTAGTATCATAAAAATGTTTTAAAAACTAATACAAGACAAAGATTCAATATCTCCACGTGTACATTAAAATTTAATTAAAATAATATAATTATATGTTCTAAATTATTTAAACTCAAAACAATCAAATAAAAACGACTAAAAATAAGAAACCGGCGATATTAATTTGGTGCTGAATATTTTTATAATTACATATTTGTGAAACATCGTAATTTTAAATTAAACTGCTAACAAAATAAATGTTTAAAATAATTTTTGCATGCACATATTGCCATAAATCCAAATTGTATTAAAAAACAATTTGCTTTGTGAACATTGATATTAAAATATAAAAAATTACACTTTAACTATTAATAAATATTTACATGTAAGTAAAAAATATTTCATTTTACGTATATTTTTAAGTTTTTAATTTAAATCATTTAATGGCAATTACGTTTTTAATATTCGCAAGATCTGTGTATATGTGTAAGCGAATATGACTTTAAAAAAATCGATGTAAAAACTTGGATTTAAACACTTCGGGATTTAAAATATACAAAAACATTAATTATACCTCGAAAGAATCTACAAATATTTCAATTTTATCACGCAGAATTCTAAATGTTCAATAAATTTGTGACATATTTTACGAAATAATTAGGTTGCACTAACGCGATCCCTCCTAAAAGCCGTTGACAAAATATTTGGCAATATAACATGTAAATAGGCTTTTAACAGTACGAATAAAAATGTAAAAAGCGTCGCGCAGCGAGCGGCGGGTGGCGGGCACCGTTTTAACCAAATTGATCCGCGCGAAGTATTAAAATGCGGAAACAGACGTCGCACGGTCGTTTCAGTCGATATACGTGCACGAACGAATGCGGCCAACTGCATGCCCATGCGTGTGGAAAGAGCATGATGGCTGAGAGAAAAGGGAATAGGATAGAAGGTTTGGGAAATTTCGACTCGATGTTGAATAATCGGAAAATGCATTATATCGCGCGTGCATTATACCGCGAGAATAAACGACAACGCGGAAATGAGGTGTAGAGCTGTATTCCAGCTTTTCCTGAATTATTCGATTTATAATAGAAGTTTCCTGTGATTACGGTAAAACAAAAAATTTACTTATTCGTATTTCTACATATTTAACTCGTTTAAAATATCCTATTTTTTTAATATTAAATAACTGAACTTGAGAACAAATTCTTACTCTATTTGTCTACAGTCAATCTATCCTGCATGATGGTTTTAATCATCCGATAACCGTTGCAACAAGTACAAAGAATAAACGCGAATGTTAGAGAAATTTTTTGTTTCCAACGGCTGCACCTCTTTCTTTTTTTTATCTCTTTCGCATTTTTAGTTACACCCCCCCAACCACCTCTCTTATACTCTGTGCTTCTCTTTCTATTGCACAAGCGCACTCAGTGGCCATAAACTACTAGTATCCGACGCACGCTGAGGTTATTGGTTTTTCCAAAAGGCTTGACAGTACCGTATACATGTTGCTGTATATATATTTGCATTTTGCAAAGATAAAGTTTACTTTAAAAAAAAATATATTCACTTTTTAATTGAAGTGTTCGGCAAGATTCTCAAAGTAACGATTAGAACTCTATATTAAAACATTTATGTTTCAAAGTATTTATATTTGAAATCTACGCTACCAAATGGTAAAACTTACCGTTTTAATCGCGTGTATAGGCATATGACTTTTGGTGGGCAGTAAGAGGCTCGTCGTCTAGCCTGTTTCTCTCCCTCAAAACAGTTCAGCTGCTGCTTTTTCTCTCTTTTCCCGTTCTCTCTTCGTGAATCCCGATCCTGCGTGACGTCCAGCGTGTCGTACCTACGTGTCGCTCTCACGTGGCTTACGACATGCGTCACTGCCAGTTGGGCTAATACGATCCTCGATCTGCGCACGAGCCAATCACACAACCGCCCGTCGGCTCTCCTTTCAGCAGCCACGACATGTTTTATCGCTCCTTCAGCGATCAGTCCCCTATCCTGATCACCCTATCTGTCTCTCCGAGGAATCGACGTGATCGGTCTGATCTACGAACGGCTTGATCCACGCATCCGGAGATTCAGATGTCCAGAGTGTCGCCTGTCCGCCGATGTTAACGGATAAAGAAAATTAGCCGCCGGTTATCGAATATGGACCAGTCGACTCGTTGTCTCCGCAAATGGTCACCTACTCCAACGGAGAAACACGTTTCACTCTCGGTCGCACCGTGCTCTCCTCTCCGTTCACTTTCGCCCGCGGGAAACGAACACCTACGAGAACATATCGGTAACGAATTGTCAAGCTGCTCCACTTTTTGATTAAATGTTCCACTAAACAAACAGCTCACCGTAATGTCGGCGACGTTCACACTTCTCTTGCTTAATCCTTAAAAGACAGTCGTCTCCGTACACCGAAGTTTCAATCCTTGACTTTTGGAGTAAGCTCGCCGATTATCATTTCACAATCTTGAGACGCTCCAGGTTTAAGAAACCTTTTGAGAAACCAGGCAGCCGACCGTTCTAAGATGAGATAGCTGCCGCTGTGAAATTTTTAGCCTCCAAGTTTCGTAGCATTCCAGAGCGTCCGTCCAGTTTTTGGCTTCTCAGACTCGCACTTTCCTTCTGTCCCTTTCAGCCCTGCCTCTTTTTTCGGCGACTAGTCTCGATTTCGCAGCAGCTGAAAAAATATACTACGTTGAAATCGTGCACTCGAATCCCGACGTTCAGAGCGAGCTCCTAAACAAGATTCAAATTTATTCACTCTTCGAACTTCCGGGATTTTTTGGTTATATTGACGTTCAAAAGTTCTCGAAGCCCGCGACGCTCGAAATTTCCCCAAGTCTCGTTAAATCTTCACGTTGACACACGTAAGGCCGTCGTACGAGCTCGAATTACATCCCGCATGAATAACGTACGGACGAGACTTGAAATCTTTAATACCGGACGCGTTTGAGTTCTCGGCTCGAGTTTTCAAGTTCGGTCAACTTCACGCCGCCTCGCACTAACGGCGATGCCTCTCGCGTCGATCCGCGCACCGTTGGCGCGATCGGTTTTTTTCAGAGATCAGCCAATTCCTGCGTGAATGACTACTAACCTTTTTCGCGATCACGGGCAGCCTCTCGCAAGACCTCTCCTTCACGATCCCGTCGAAAGTGCGGCCTAAACGAGGATGCCGCACATCGATCGTCGTACTTGAGCGTCTCTCTCTCTCTCTCTCTCCCACGGGCCGAGGACACGAGCCGAATTTCAAACGACACGCACCGCGACGTTACGCGACGGATCTGCGGAAACTCGCGTTTGCAACCCGAGCGTCGCTCGAGACCCCGAACATCCGATGCGACGCGAGACGCACGAGCGCTTCGCAAGATGCGACCATATCGGTATCCGCGAGTCCGCGCACGAAATCACGATGTCACTTAACCTCACTCCGCGAAAGCACCGAACCTACTGACGACAACGGAACACAGTTGGATCGCTGCCGCGGCGAACGCAAACCCGAAGTCAGCCGAACACGCCGTCGTGGGTGGCGTAGCGAAAGAGGATGGAGGCAAAAGCGCGCGCCATACGATGACGTCATCGTGACCGAGAAACGGTTCGATAGCTCGCGCGGACGGGACCCATCTTACCAACGCGCGCCATTCGATTCGTATATCGGACGAGCTCTTTGTGGCAAGGCGTATTTTTCAGAAGAAGCGAAGAGCAGAGCTCGTTCCAACCGAATGCAGATGACGTCGGTTTCTTTCCGCGTTGTCTCCGCAATTAATCCGGACCGTTTAGACGTAGAGTGCAACGCAATGTTCGCATGCAATATGTAGAATTTTATTTTCTCAGCTTATGTCAATTTTTTAAATTTATTTCTGCTCAGGTATATAATCAAGATCTTTTTGTTTTTTTCAACCGTTGTTAATTGTTCATAACATCTTCAAAATTGTGCTAAAATGACATTATAGAACTTAAAAATATACTTCTAAATAAAACTCTCACAAAGTTTCCAACATGAATCTAATAAAATATAAATGTTCAGTAAATTATGCTATTTTCTTATAGCTTAATGTTCATTGCATACGCATAAATGTAGGTCATTAGATTTTACCTCTAACGCTAATTATAACACTAAATTACACACTTAATTGTATCGCGTTATCACCTTGAATTGCAATCTTATTGACGCAAGAAGTTTTGTTTTTTAATTTTATATTAGCATATTGATTATGAAGTTTCTAATTTGGTCTATTTAGGTCACTTAGTAATCAATTTACAAAAGAGCACGTTAATACTACTTAGATAATGAAATATTTCATCAACGCAAATAATTGTATGTACAAACGAGGCAGTCATTAGTTGAAATGTAACATATATGTAATTTTAGAATGCTTACAGTACGTGAAATACACGAACTATTGACCCTCATTCGATTGATCCATAGATAACAATTAGTTTACGATACCACGTATTAGTTGTCGATTCAGTTACTATGTGGTAGAATGAAACACTCGATTCCTAGTTTCCTAGTTTCTCTGCACAACTGCATCTGCGACCGCAATGTACTTATGTGCATCTGCCCTCCGATTATTCCTCACGATCGATTAACAAAGATGGGAAAGTTCTCTCTTCTACAGTTCTACGTGTTATTCAGTATTTATCATTATCGATTACGAAAACCGTAAAACTGAAAATAATTAATAATAATAATAACATAATTAAATCAATTGATTTTTTTATCCAATATATAATATTAAATATACGTGTATTAAATTTGTGCTCAACTTTTTCGAGTTGTTAAAATAAAAGTATATTTTTTATTAGAGTAGATATATACATATATATCTACTATTAAATTAATATGTATAATAACTTTCAAACATTATTAAAAATATATACCTTATTACAATTTTTAATTAATATTATCTAACAGTTAAGATACAATAATATATATGTAATTATGTAATTAATGTGTATAATTAAAGTATAACGCATTGCACAGTTAAAAAGCTCATAAATAAATATATATTTATATTAATTAGTAAGCATTTATCCGCATATTATAATTTTATTTATTTGTGATTCATGCGAAAATATCAGCACCAATAAATAAAATCTAAAATATGAAATTTTCTGTCATGCATCATATTTTGGTAAAAATGACCAAAGCGAGAAGTCCGTTTCGTAACCAAGTTCGATCACTAAAATTTAAATTATTACTATTAAAATGCATTTGTTACTTAATATCATTTTATTAAAACAATACAAATAAATTTTAATTACTTTTAATCACTTTTATATCTTACTTCTTTGCTGTTCTGCCGTTCACATATTTTAAAACAACGATTTAAAATAATGTTATTAAAAAATACAAAAACCTGCAAGGTTCAAAAATATCGCATTGAGAAAATACCAATCGTTCTATCACCGATGCAATTTTTCCGCTTAACAAATCATAATTTAATTCAACACTCATGTACCGTATGGTCTTCCAGATTTATCGGAGCCGAATGACGATGCATTAGCGATAGAAGAGTACGGAAACGAGATGAGGGTAACGAAACGAGGGTGGAAAATCGAGAGAAAGCGCTGACTAACCCTCCGTCTTTAAGTTCTCCTTCTCCACTGCTCTTCTTTTACCCTTCTCCACCCCTTCTTCATTTCCTTCTCCAATGAAACCCTCTTAAGACGCGATAACGAATCAATTGAGATCTGAATCAAACTCGAATTCAGATAAGTAAAATCTTGACACTAACTAAATAGGTGAGAAACTGTGATGAGGATAACGAGAATTCAAGAACTGCATTGTCAATCACGCGTTAAGTTCCCACACTTATGATTACTGTTGCTACAGTTTGCTTAAAAAAAGCATCAATAAAAAAAAAAATATTTTTTAAGCAATCGTACTATGAGTAAATTAAAATTCAAACATTCTCCTACGCTAGTTTCAATTCTCGAAAACTAATAGAAAATTTTTCTCGTAGCGAAATGAATAATTCTGAGCACTACAAATAGTTCCGAACAGCTTATTATGTCGTTACTTGCAAATTATTTGTTATGCGTCTCGCAATTTCTGATACAAATTTTTCGAGAAGCGGCTGTCGTGCTTTACCGACGTCCATCACTTCTTCGTGGTTAGCTTCCCCATGATCTTCGTAATCAGTAACGCATTGATTAGTGATTAAGCTGAATGCGAATACGGTGAGGTCACAGTGTCGAGCGGTGATTACCTCGTGGACCGTGGACATGCCTAAGAAATTATGTTTCGTGCGTTATTATACGTGAAACCATCTCATATGTAATTAAAAAAAAAAAAAAAGTAGCAGATAAAAACGCAAATAAGTTAAAAAATAAAACTTGCAATATATTTGCTTTGTCTTTAAATTAAAATTTAAATCGTTTGTAACAGTCTTATAAGAAGTCTTATTTCATCATCCGAAGATTACATAGTTATCTCATTAATTCGATAGATTTAATTGCCCCACACGGCGCCATGCAGATAACAGTTGATAATTGCAAAACGTACATTAATCTGTCGTAAGATGTTTTTTGCATAAGAAAAAAAATTCAATTGTTTATGAATCAGCACACACACAATATTACACAAACTTAACTAACGCTATGACGTCAACGCTATAACGACGTCTATAACAGAATTTAATACGCTATTAACATTTATTGTTGCTTTTAAACAGTTTTAAATTGATAATTTTTAATTTATAGACTGTCATTTGCATGCTAAATGAAAAATTTATATAATCTTGTATCTTTCAATTTAAATTTATTTTATTTTCCAAGCAATTTTTTTAATTAAACGATTTAAAAATTAATAAATTGAGAATATAAGTTACTATGTGATAAGGGTTATAAAGAAGCAATTGTAATATTAATTATGTAATTAATTAAAAAATAACTAGCGTACCAACTGCGTCGACACCGACCATTCGCAGCATCTTTAACTCCGCCACCGTCTCAAAGTTAGGTCCACCCAAGCACGTGTAAACTCCCTCGTGTACGATGTCGCTAATACCCATCTCTTCAGCTACTTGCCTACCGATCTTTCTCAACAAAGCGTTGTAAGCCTTGTTCATCGGTGGAAATCGAGGGCCAAATCTAAAAAAAAAAAAAAAAAACAGAGATACGCTGAGAATAGAAGACGCTCCAAGATTGCGAGCGCAATGCAATTCAAATAAAAAATAAATCTTACCTGTCGTCATTTGGTCCTTGAAGCGGGTTATTGCCTGCGAAGCCCATCATATTTACGTGATCTTTCATTATCATGATATCACCTACTTTATAGGTGGGATTTAAACCGCCGGCTGCATTCGTGGCAATTAGATGCGTTACACCTATCAGCTTCATCACTCTTACCGGCATAGAACACTGCGAGCAAACATTGTCACGTCTTAATGAATACCTTACGTTTGTTTTTGCCCTAAGATCGCAATTACCGCGGATACCACAGCTAATCATACCTTCCAGAGTGGATAGCCTTCGTAGTAATGAAACCTGCCCTGCATACACATGACCGGTACGCCTTGAAGGTAACCAAAGACCATCTGGCCGGTGTGGCCTTTTACCGTGGACACGGGAAAATGTGGAATTTCTTCGTAGGGAAAGTATTGCTTGTCCATGAGAGATTCCGCGAGTGAACCTGGACACAACTCGTTTTGCTCATATGATCCTGTTTAGGAATAAACAAAGCCGTGTGATAGGAATAAACCGTCACCTCAGACCCCGCAAGGTAATTTAGAATTTTTTTAAAAGCAACAAAGACACATTTACGTAAAACCGTCGGGTAAATAATCTTATTAAATGTCTCAGTATTTAAATTTTGCACACTTTATTAATTAATCTTTTTTTTTTCAAAGCCATAATTATTTCTAACAGAAAGCGGATTAATTTGCTTTTTAAAAGGTACAAATATTTTATAATATTTTTATGTTTACAAACGAGTACAACACGCGTTTACAATTAAACGTGACTACTTTTATGTTTCAACGTCGGTTTTTTTTTTTTTTTTTTACTTCCTTAAAGTAGTTAAAGTTACGTAACAAACAGGATTAAATAATTGATGTGGTCAATGTTAAGCGACATATAAGCGTAAAATACATATACATAAGTGAACTATAAGCTAAACATAACTAATTTTGCTGTAGCAATAATATTTAAAAAATATCACATAATAATAAGCCACATTTTAAAAGCGCAATTATATTTTACACCTTTACATAATAAGCAATTTTTTTTTCATACGATCTATATTATTTACAATAAGTTAACAATTCCAATTTAAACGATTGATGTGTGTAATGTAGAAAATATATGTGGTGTCACTCACCCATTCCCGATCCGCATATAATTCCTATCTTTGGCCTAATCTTGACGCGGTCCAGTAAGTACTGCGCCGATTCCTGCAACGTTTCGAAAGTGTACCTGAAAGTCACAACGTGCGTTTTTTTTTACTTTACTTTACGTTACAGAATTGCATATATTTTTACACGCCAACCAACGTTTGATTATTCGTCTATTTTTATTCCGATAAAACGGACGAAGTTTCAAATATAAATACTTGTAACGTAGAGACAACTCGCAGTTTTGCTAACTCCTCTGTATCCCTTTCGACTTTTTGATCTTTGATCCTATGCAAATGCGACCCACGGGCAATCTCCGCCGCAGGCAAGAGGGTTGCAAAGGTAAGGACTCTCTCGTGATCGAACATAGCGCCCAGCCACCTTCTCTCGGCGGCAATATCACAGAGACATATTAAAGCGTACTCAACAGATTGGTACTGATTAAGCGGACGTCGTTCCCGTTGCTTTAGCTTACACGATCGCGCAGGTATATTAAACGTCCCATCATAATTGCATGTAATTGCATACCTAGGCTTTGCGGTAATGACAACTATAGAGACCAACCCCGTTGTAATATATTCGTACCATACAGATAATTTCAAATATTAAATGTCGCAAATACGATCACATGACGGCATGACAAGTTCAATAAATTTTTTTTTTTTTTTTAATATTCCGAATATATTAAATAGAATTATATTAAAATTATATTAATATTATTTAAAGAGTGTCTCAGACATCGTAATTAGTACTCGTATTATTTATATAGAAATAATCGTAATTACGTTGAGTTATAAACGATTAAACATACACTCGCGTTGAATAAAATTCGTACGCTCAGGGCGATAATTACGCGTACACGTTTGTATTATTACATTCACTCTATTAATTTTCATAGATTAACTGATATTGATTCCCGTCACACGACTGATCTCGTTTTTCTGTCTGTTGCATAAATACGATGTAGAATAAACTGGTAATTTTAAATTTAAATAAGATATTAATTTTTCATTTATACTAATGCATTTGAATTATTTCCTTATAAAAAAAAAAGAATTACGAGCAGATTTTTTACTTCCAGATACAATGCCAGATAAAACGTGATAAATGTGTGAAAGAGAAACATTTGTATAAAATAAAAAAAAACCCACGCGTCTTTTTTTTCAAATTAATTCATTAAAGTCTTACTCTTAACGTTTAAATTAAAATATTTGCACATATTATATCAGGTTATAAAAGTCGCAGAAAGAAGCAGGAATAAAATGCTAATTTCAACTTGACGTTTTTCTTTTAATCGTTATTTCAATTTGTAATAATATGAAATGTACATTATAATTTTTTTTATTCTGCTAAGTCTTGTTTTAAATCTTGTTTTAAGTCTTGCTCAAAGTTCTAAGTCTTGTAATTTTTTAATTTCTTTTTTTTTTATCAATTTTATTTGTTCATATTTTTACTACAGTAATCATTTTCATTTTTTAACATTACAAATGTCAAAATAGCCAAATGACTGCAAGTTTGAATTATTACACTTGGATTGTTATATGCGCGTCCGTTTATTTCAATTCGCGGAAATTTTGCGTGTGCATTTACGCAAGTGTATGCACATACACGATAAATGAGTTGTACGTGAATCCGATATACACGGTGTAACTAAAATACTGAAAGAGAAAAACAAATCCGAAAATACATTTATCTAAATGCAATTTATTCCTATGTTTCATTTTAATATCGGCACAATTTTGTTAAGAGCCTTTTTGTATTTTAAATATTGAGACAAAAAAAATTAAGTAAGTAAAAACGCTGTTATTTTATCCATTTATATTACTTTTAATATTTTATTTATAAATGATTTATCGACACATTTGTTTCAGCCATAAACACGACTTATTTAAAATTCACCTCTTCCATCAATTCCGTCTATGGAAATGTACACGTTTGTTACATAACGAGAATATTAAAACTGTGAAAATGTGATTTGTAACAAAAGTTTCTTTCGGTCTGATCATGATAGTGACCGGCTGTAATGCATCACCGTCAGCAAACAAAAAGTGACTAATTAGCCGAACTAATATGTCATTCACGATCAAAATGGCAATCATTCAAGGTGAAACTCGATTTATCTGTATCTAATTTTCTCCTTTAACAAGTAAAAATTAGTTACAGATAATTCATTTTCTCGAGTGCGCGCAAATATGATAGAACGAATTACAAAACAACTTTTTGTTTTTATCGGAATATAGATTTCTCTTAGTCAGCACTAAAAAAAACGATATTTGTTAAATATCATAGTTATTTGCCTCATTCCTGATTAAGTGATTTTAGTGTTGATCAGCTAAGTATACTTGCATGTAATCTCGTTTGTATTTACATTTTTTATCTCCCACGCAGCAGTGGCATGCCATTTCGCGCGAATTACAAGCGGTTTGTAATTTTATTTGCAGCCGCAAGACCTCGAAGTGACTTACTCTTTCCCGAGCACCATGTATATTCGCGAAAACGCGATTCGCATAACGCGTGTATATTCCGATGCATGATTTGTAATACCCCTGAAGCCTATGTTACGCATTTAGCTTAAATCCGCTACTATTTGAGCTTGCCGGTAGTTTAGCAGGTAACCGCATCGTTTTGTACCAGTTTCAGAGAGAAATTACATCGAATTATAGTCAGCGCGCGAGCACGCCTGGAATACTTCGTTCATTCGATTTGCGCTATATTTGTAGAGAAGTAAAATTAACTCAACTAATTTCGCGATATTGGTAATCGTCAGTAACCAGTAATAACATATATCATTTGTACACGCGTTTTAGCTTAATGATTCTTTCACATGCACATCGCAATTACGACCAATTACCGACCCACGCGAGCTATTGTCTTACGTAAAAACGAACTTTTAAAATAAAATAGGGTTTATGAAGTAACTTATTTTTTAATTAATTTCAAACGGTGACTTCTTTTTTTTTTTTTTTACAACTTCTGAATTTGTAACTTGCAAAAATCTTTGAGATAAGCAATCAAAATAATGTAGTTACATTTTTTTTTATCTTTAACTTTCTTTAGCTTATTTTATATATTTAATCATCAAAAAAAAAGCATAAAGAATTTATTAAGATTCAAGTAGAACTTACGTATGCCGCGCATGCTTCGCGTTCGTTTGAGGTACATCGTTGATCACTTGCTTGACAGCCGGAGAGCTGTCGTGGCCGTTAGTGACTTCCGGAAACGGCATTTTCCAATCGAGCGAGAGGGAAAGTTTAACACTTGAAAATCGTGTGGTGACGACCGATAAGAATGACGAAACAAGAGAGAGAAAGGTACAAACAAGCGAGTGATCTCGATCAATTCGCGGGTATATCGCGCGACAAGTGACTGGTATGACTTTCGTGTGCTTATTTTATAGACGAGTTCAAACGCGAGTCGAGAAAAATGTAAGCGCGAATGAGTCTGCCAATGATCTTGGACACGTACAGACGCCGCCGACCAATCGACGAAGAACGTACAAGCCGCGGTATACGGGATACTTACGCGTGACGAGAACCGGAGTAGGGAAAGAGACGTACACGATGATAACCCGTTAGTAAGTGGTCCAATTATTGTTATTTATTTCGACAACGACACTGACGTCGGCGAAGCGCGAAATCTAGCACGACACAGCATCGGAATATTTTATTTCACGAGCAAAAACTGATTAAGTTTTTTCTCGATAGCTATGAAAGCGCTCGGGGGATGTTATTAAGAACGTCACGCAGGGAGAATTAAAACGCATTAAAAGAGAGACACGCACGAAGACTTACATTGAAATATTTGTCGGAAAAGATTAAAACTCACTACACTTTTGTAACTGAAGTGTAATAAAAAATAATAATGTTATTAGCACTAAAAAATTTAATAATATTGTTTTTTTTTAATATTTACGGCAAATATTAACTGTTTTTCTCATAAAAGTGTTATTTAATAACAGAGTAATCCGAAGCAGAATTGGAGAAAGAACATAATTAATATTCTTTAACAACTATCTCTTGATTATGCTAAGAAAGTGATAATGTCAATAAAGCGCAAACAAAATATATGACATACGTGATATTTTAATAAGATACTGTTGAATAACTACCGTGCTTTTAATCGAAGCATGTTCCTGATAACGCATGTATAAATAATATAAAGTATTTAACGTTATAAATTAAAACTTTTAAATTTAATATATATTCTTTACTACATTTCACATGAAAGCATTCACAGAGGCGTCTTTCTGTAAAAATCAATACTGTGGAGGTGTTGAAAGTAAAGAAAAAAAAAAAATTTATACGATTGGAAAACGCAAAATCGAACGCTAAGCACAGCTGCATCGTAAAGATAAGATAAGAAGTCTCGTGACGAAAATGAATGTAAAATTAGGGTATCGTCGTTAATACCTTTTAGTGTTTGATAAATTATTTTATAACACCAAATATATGTTACAAGGTGCATACATATTGCATTTAATTATTTACTAAATATCAATAAATTATTATTAGAAGAGCGCGATCTAAAAATTAAATATATTCAAATTTTAATATGTTGCATGCGGTATAAAAACGTTTACCTTGTAAATAATTAAAAGAATAGTTAAACTGCTGTTGTCAAATTAAGTAAATTTAAACCTTCTTTTTTTGTCGTCATAAAAACATCAAAAAACAAGTCGTAATTTATGCATTTGAACTTTTCTTAGGTCACTACATGTATATTTCTAGAGTTATCTATAAGATATCTTAAACTATAGAACAAGTCAATTTTTTTTTTGTAATCTTTTATAAATTATAAATAACTTTTGGAATTTTCCGGTGATTGTCACTTAAACGATTCAAATAATACATTCAAATGCACTCAAATAAAATAAATACTTATAAATGTAATTCAACTATCAATCGATTGACTTCTGCAACGTCATTTTAAACAAGTACGCTTAGCTGGAGCACGTTTATTCAATTGCTATCGATTAATAGAATCGAGTGCGTACACGTGCCAATATGCATTTCTCTAGCAGCAATGTGAAAGATATTGATCTCTTACTTCTAAAACTGGCGACGCCACATTACAAAAATTAAATTGAATCAGCTGTTCGCACATCATTAATTAGCATCGGCTGCAAGTTTCACTGCGTTCATACGGTTGCATTCCTAAATTTATTACAGTTCACGATAACGGAAAGAGGTCAGAAGATAAAACGGAACCCCCCAGCGAATCTAAAGATCATAATTTCGTAACGGATCGGTATTGCGTCTGAGTAGCGTTTATCCATTGATAAAGCGGCAATTATCGTCACGAATTGATTTTAAAGTTCCAAAACAATGAGTTGTGCAGAAAGTTGACCGGTCTATAACACTTCATCCTCGCATACGCATAATGTAATTATAAACATTCAATGGCGTTTGCGTCGCGCTAAATGATTAAAGAATGCTTTATCTAACTGTCACCGACACATCGTACTTACTGCATGTATTCAATTTGCATGTAACACCACACCATCGACCAGTTATTGACCCTTGAACGACAATTGGCCGATGCATCGCCCGAGTGTCGATCAGTGACTGCCGGACTAAATAAGCGAGTCGAATAAAAATGAACCGGATGTTTCGTATTACAACGAAGGGTCTAAAAGAATGTTCTGTCCAGCGATTGTGCTTATCAGTTCCTTTTCAAACATTGTTACGCAAGATGATTCATTGGCCTTTAAAGATCTATTCGACTCCCTACCTGAAACTTTCCACTTTGAAAGATAAGATAAATAAAAAGGGTTCGGAAATATATCTTATCCCGTCTCTATGAAATTCGAGTGAATTAAGAACTCGCGCGAGGCACGTAATGCAAAATTAGAAGAGCGAAACGGAGTCGCGCATTCATGCGGTTCGAACAATATACGCGAAATAATATTAACTCTATGAGTCAACTTAACAACTTGCGCTGAATGAAGATGACTTTAACTTGGCGTGGAAACACTATTTATACGTGCAGTGCATTATGCAACAAGTAGGAACATTTCGAGACGGTCTATTTACCCTGGAGCTAACCAGATGCAGATAAGTTATATACGTATATATACGTACATCTAATTGTCTTTCTGTGACTAACTTTACCACCTTTCAGCTGTTTCTTATTGTTCCGCCCATTATCGATTCGAGTGCTCATGACGATTTAATAATCCACCCAAACAGTTCGATTAAAATGCTTGATACTCGGGTCAGGATTGCAAAGGAAAAATAATAGATTAATAAACGACTCTGCATTTTTTTCATTTACTTCGACAAAGATTTAAAAGCCATTGATGTGACAAACTTATATTTGATTGCGACAAATTAAAGCCACTTGTCGATCAATTAATTGTTTAAACAAATTTCAACAAATTATTTATAGATTGTAAATTTTTCGCGGAAAAACTGTTGCTTATTGTACATTAGATTTTTATCAATTTTTTAAACCTGATAAATGTTTTAATTTATTTATTATTTATATAAAACTTTATTTTCTGAAATTGTTCGAATTTCTGTGAAACCGACAGTTAGCAGGTTGCGTTTTATCGACAAGAACTTGGACGAAGTTCCGCTATCGAACGTTAGTCGTCGTCGTGTCGACATTGTTATTATTAGGAAAATCGTACACAAGACGCCTGTAGATTTTTAGATTCTTTTTGTGAGTGCCAGGAAGTGTCTTTAAATCACTGTCACCACCGAAAAATATTAGCCAAACAAAATCGAAACGGAAATAATACTAAGAGCATATTAACTTAATGAGTGGAACACAATAAGAGTCTTCTTCCGAATTTTCTGTAACATATAAATACATGCAGCACGCAATTAAAAATTAGATTATTATATTAATTAATGTATGTTCTGGGAGAAGATCTCGAAGATCCGTACTACGCGAGTACCCAATTATATTTGTTGAAATTGTTTTTTTAATTCTGTAAGTTTGATGTCTTAAGAAATATATTTTTTTAATTGCACTACAAGCATTAACTAAGCTACTGATCGTGTATCTGATTATTGCCAATCACAAGACACTTCGTAAATGTATTAGTTTAAGGTATTAATTAATATTTATGATATTCTTTCTTTGTTACTTTAAGATCGAGGAACACATCTTAATTATTGCCGTGTAACCGACTCTCCAACTTTACGATCATGTCGACGTTGGAGGACAAAATTTTGGGAGAGAAATTGCACTACTACTGCAGCAGTTCTAGCGAAGATGAAGGGAATGATTCTGGCGAATCTGATAAAGAATGCGACAATGATGTGAAATATACCGATAATACGGCACGATATACCACGCCTTCGTATTCGGAATGGGACGGGACTTCTAGCAATACAGGACCTAAAGGCGTCATAAAAGTATAATAATTATATATCTATATTTCGAAATAATTATTACTTTTTATTTTTAATTTATTAATGTTAATTTAAATTATTATTAAAAGGATTGGCAACGATACAAGCAGCTAGAAGCCGAAAAGCGAGAAATGCAAGAAAAAGAAAAGCTGCAATTGATTAAGAAATTGAGTTTAACATGCCGCAGTGCTTTAGACGAAGAGAAAGAGAAACTGACCGAAACTGATCCGGAATTGGCGGATTTACTAACCGATGAATTTCTTCTAGAATATCAGAAACAAAGAATGAAAGAAATGTTCGCGAAAACGAAGAAACTTCACTTCGGAAAAGTTATCGATTTAGAAAATACAGATCAGTTTCTACAAGCCATTGATGAAGAAGACAAATCTGTGATTGTCGTCCTTCATATCTACGAAGATAATGCGGCTGGTTGCGAAGCTATGAATGGATGCTTAATATCTCTCGCGGAAGAATATCCTCACGTAAAATTTTGTAGAATCCTAGGTGTGTATAATTATTAAAAATGCACGGTGGTATTTTTTTACAATATATTTTGTTATTATTTCTCTTTCAGGTTCAATTGCAGGTCTCAGTAAACAGTTTAAAAAGTATGGTGTACCAACATTGTTAATATATAGAAACGGACAAGTAATAGGCAACTTTGTCCACATTACGGATCAATTAGGTGTTGATTTTTATTCGTCGGATGTGGAAACATTTCTTACCGAGCATGGGATTTTGGCTGACAAAAATTGCATACCGCTTATCGTTACGAAAAATAAAAATGGAAATTCCGAATAAGAATTATTCCATTTAAGACAATCCATTAATGTACTTTAATAAATCGAAATGACTTACTACAACTTACGCTATACACATTTATCAAATATTTATCAGATAATCAAATATAGAATATAAAGCAATTAAAAATACTTACTTAAATTAGACATATACATGTATGTATTTATATTATTTTAATTATTAAATTCTCCAATTACAACAATATATGTTCTATTTTATCTGGTCCAAAATGTACTTTTTTTTCTTTATCGCGTTGCAAAACTGTGAATACGTTATTAAAACCTGATCATATTCTGTATTCTTTAAATTATCATACAGCTTTTTTAAGTCTTCTTTTTGACGAATTTCATTCGTAACTATTTTTAACTTTTCTTCGACTGATTGATTTAATATTTTAAAGGCATCAATGGTGGTTGAGGTTTCTCTAAACATTCTAATTGTACAAGAAAGCTTTGTTATCTTTGCTTGTAACTCGGCAACTTGCGCCTGTAGTAACAAGTATCCTGTTTTTTCTAAATATGTTCTGCTCATAATCTCATATTTCAATTTATTCCATTTCTCAATTAAATTTATATATTTCAACAAGTCACTTTCATATTGCAGAATTAAATCGTCAATCTTATTCTTCCATTGTACTGCTGGAATGTTGCAATATTCCAAGAATTTGTTTTGCATCTTGATTTCACTATTCTTTGCTACTTCACTGGTATTTCCTCCTAAGGCTTCATATCTAATAACAAACATTAATATTATTTAATTGATAAAATCTTTTTTATATATTGACTTACTCACTTTATTATCATATCATGTATCATTTCTCGTAAAATTGTCTCAATACAACATTTTATTTCCAGTTTTTCATCAGCATTCAAGTCACAAGAAGGTAAATTAACAATTCCCAAAAGCACCAGCTTATCCTGCATATGATTACTTGAAGAAAGATGCATATACTTATCCAATTTGTGAAGCAAAAGCAAGGTTTGTAATTTACTAACTGTGCTCTTAGATAAAATATCTTTATCATTCAAGGATGCTTTCTTTATGCATTGATAAACAATATTAGCTTTAATATGTTCACTTATATTTTTTTCACATAACACCAGAGAGCTTATTGTTTTCTCAATTATACTTGTTTCCTGAGATATTGCAGTTCTGGTGCTATTTTTTATAGCACTGGAATGACTCTCTAAAAAACTATGTGACAAATCCACTCTGCCAATTAACCTACTACTCGAGTGAGAGTTTGCCGGAATACTGGAAATATCTAAAAAGTATTAAAATATAAGTTTGTAACATAGTATATGTAGAATTTTGTGTACATACCTAACATATAAATATGTAGACTTTAGGCAAACATAAAGTTTACTAATTAAATACTTTTTTTTTTAATTACATATGCTTTAATATAACTTTTTATAAATTAAAGTATATTACTTACCCGATATTTGATCGTGAAAGTCGTTAAAACGATTCATCTTGTTATTAAAAAATGTATTACTATTAAGATGTCTTGACGTTTCTATTGAAGAACGTAATAGTTCAAATAATAAGTAAAATAATAATTAAATTTGTTTCAGAATATGTTTTTAGTTGTGCGGTAATAGTTTTTGACTGTTTTGCACATACATTCAAAATAAATGTGTCGAGTTATAACCTATAAATTACTGACCGTTTAGACAGGAACACATATATGGAATAAGGGCCCATCAGTCATGGAACCGAAAAATAACATAGATATGACCGGTATTCATAGACGGTTCTTATATTTAAATTGTCATAAGTACAGTCTTCTTTTGTTTCTTGAAATAGAAACCGATTATGAATACCGGCGTAAGATGTGTGGCTAGGCCATATATGTATAGTATTATATATGTTGCTACTTCGGTTACCGTTAAAAAATTGTAATATGCCGTATAAATTCCGACTTGGCTACGCTCTGCGCATCACTTTCAGAAATAAGGTATGAAGATTGGCGTGTTATTTTTTTCCTTAAGAAATAAATTTATTAATAAATATAACAAGTTTTGTGAGAACAGAGAGAGTGGTCCACGGGACAGATTCTTTAGATCGTCCGAGCAAAATCGCGAGAAGTCTTCTCTCTTTGCTAATCCAAGGTCTCCTTTCCGGTCTTCGGCAACAGAAACGAGAGAAAACCGCAAGCTGAAAATCGACGATGTATCGCTGTATTTGTGTGAATTAATAAACCACACAATTAAATAATAACTACGGTAAATAGATAAAGTAATATAACTATTGCCTTTGATTCGTATTCGTAGAACACAAACGGCAATCAATTAATTTTTTTAGAAAAATAAAATCAGAGAAAATAAAATATTAATTGTTACTTCGCAAAGATCTTACCGAAGAGAAAAGCGGCGAACAATATGATGGGGATCACGCAGGCTAAATCTATGAGATAACCAAACACCAGGTTGCCAATCAAGGCACCTAGACGACCCATTGTCAGAGACAGAGCCGCGGCCATCACTCTGTAACGTGGTATCCAGATTAGCGAACCTCGAAATGGAAAAGCTGAAAGAGTTTAGTTTCAATTTGCTCACCTGAGATTCGTCGGAAACATGTCGACGATCACGCAGTAAACTAGAGAGATCCCGAGGGATGTGAGGGCTTCAAATACGCACGAGAGCACCAGATTCTGCGTCGAATTCACCACGTAATAAAAGCCCACCGTTACCGCGCCGGAGACCACCAGTGACACGACTAAAAGCGTACCATGAAGCGTTTAATTTTAATCGAAAACTAGCTGTGTAAGATTATTAGATTATGAATATTTAAATCTAAATAAACGTTTAGAGATCTAATTAAATTTTATATCGATAGAGCTTAATCTAGCTTTATTGTAATATATATTTTCAGATATCAAACGTCATCACTCACTCAAGAAGAACTTGGCACCCAGTTTATGTACGAAGAGGGGTAAAATGATTGAGCCAGGAATGCACGCGAGGCCAATGTATACGGTATGTAGATAAACGGAGGGTGCGATTATCGTGTCGCATCCGTAAGGGTCGAAGGAAGTGGTGTTGTCCGGTAGAGCAGACACTATGCACACCGACGTGGTATCACCAGGATTTTCATGCTCGAACTGTTCAAATCTGTCGAATACAATAGAAGCTGGGATTTAATTAGCACTAAATATATTTTATTGATCATTGACGAAATCTACCTGGTAAATAATTCCGGAAACCAGACCATCAGAGTATAATAGCTGCTGGTGAGTCCAAATTGAATAGCACAAGCGAGTGCGGTGTTACGCAAATAAGGCGGCTTGCACAATGCACTCGTCAAATCACGAATTTCAGCGAATAAGACTTTCAGATCTTTCCGCTTGTGCAGCTTAAGCGACCTAGTGCTTTTGTCCTGATGCTTTGTTTTTTCTTGCAAGCATTTTACCTAGAAATAAAAAACGTAATATAAAGTATGTAGAATAATTGTTTTTCATCAATTCTAGATCGGAAGAAAACATTAAACTAATTCTACCGGATACGTTTCTGGATCGGCACCAGTGTTTCTCGAGTAAATCCACTTGAACACTTCAAGAGCGGCATCGGTTTCGCCGCACTCTAACAGAAACTTCGGACTCTCAGGGAAAGCAAATAGCCACAGGCCGAGCATGAGTGATGGTAGAGCACAGAGCGCGACGAAGAGATTCCAAGATTTGAAGTAGAACGTCTCGCTCGTTATAAGGAAGTCCATGGGGATGATTAGCCATGCAATCACTGGAAATTACTTTAACGTGGATTTCGATTTCTTGGACTTGCGCTTCTTAAAGAAAAAGGAAATAACTTACGTGGTAAAACTATTACGCCGACCGTCCAGAACATTTCCATCCAGCAAAGAATGCGTTCGCGGAATTTCGTGGGCTGAAATTCACCGAGATATGGAAAGCAGATGCCCATGGCGCCGGTTACACTGTAATTATTAAAAATTTATTTAAATTAATATTAAAATTACATATGTGTATAAATGCTTTATATTTCTTTTATGTATTATCTACATGCGAGCATAAAATTAATTTTATTCTTTTTATTAGAATTTATCATGTCATACTTACGCAAAACCGTTGAAAAACCGGAAGACCAGAAACACCCAAAAATACTGAACAAACGAAGATATGATGCCCACGATGCCGTCCATTAACAGCGTAGCTATCAACACGATTTTTCTACCTTTCGTGTCAGCCAGGCATCCCCATATATACGATCCAATCAACATACCTGCAAAAGTATTTCAATAGTAAGTAAAAGTAAATCAGTATAAATTATTTTTGTTATAAATAAAATTGGCGGCGAGAAATAAAAAATGAGAAAGAAATACCTAGCATGGGAGAGGCAGTCAACCAGCCCTTTGCAGTAGAATCCATCTCTAGATCGCATTGCGCTGCCGGAAGTACGAACGAAAGTATCGTCACGCCGATTGCCGTATCCATATAAATTAAGCCGCAGACGGTCAACAGCATGTAATGAAACCGTCCAAAACCTAACACATAATTATAGATAATCGTAGTTTTTTAAAAATTTGATATATTTTTTAATAACGCTTGTGAATTATTATCAGACTTTTAAAACTTGGAATAAAATTACAGGATTAATTAATAGTTAGACACTTAGTTTTTTATATTAAATTTTAGACGTTTGTTTTACAAAAATCTTACCTGTTACGGTGATTGCATGCTCGAAGTCGGCTCCTCCGTCTGCCAGGAAATCGAGTCCTATAATTAAAAATGAAAAAAGATGTGAATAACTTTAAATTGAATTATCTTATGTTTTTAATTATAATTGAAATAGAAGTTATTTAAAAATATAATTACGAGATTTAACAAATTTTACAAAAGTCAAAATTAAATATTTGTTTATTTAATAATTAAATATTGTATTATTTATGTCACAATTTATATTTATGATATAATATGAATTTTATTACATTTTTTAAATAGGATAAATAAAATTTACCCATGGTCGCCGCTTAAATCGCTGGACGTTCTACAGATTCTCGCTCGTCGAAACTTCTCCTTCGTGGACGTCCCGTCGCAGTGCTGCCGCTTCCTGGTGATGCTCCTGCAGTTGCCACGATGTTGTCTTTGTCGAGGGCGACGCCCTGCGTTCATTGGTGAATAGTGAACACTAAAAATGGTATCCTGTCGGTGTCGTTACCGTGAATTTCACCCCTAATATGGGCTACCACCTCTAGGAAATATAGATCAGCTTACAACGATGTCAGTATTTACGAAGATCCTCTCTTTGTAAAGTTTTTGTCTCTGCGAAAAAAAAAGTGTACGGTCGATTAACAGCCACTTCGCGCGGTCGCGATCGGCCGAATGATCATGGACCATGAGTAGCATGTCGCACCTTGACTTCCGGAGTAAGCCTGAAGCTGATTTGAGATAAGATATCATCCGCCTCCGCAAGAAGAGGGGTTAATGAGAAGCCTTAGGAAGCTTTTTCTTAAAATGATAAAATACGCGAAAGAAAAAGTAAAACCTGTTTAAAATTATGTAAAAGAAGACTAGTAATCAAAATTTAAAAAAAAGGGAAAAGCTGACACAGTCAAATGGTAAGAAACGATAAGAAATTTTAGCATATCTAATAAGACTAATTAAAATTCAATATAATTAAACTAAATGTTAATTTAATATTAATTTTTATTTTAGTTATTTTAAATATATTATGTTTATCGATGATTCACGTCTTTAAGAATTAATTATTATTCAAGCTGAAGAGTTTGAATAAAGATCGAAGTTATACTTTGATAAACTTTCTATTGCATAATATATCAGTCAGTTTTTAATTGGTATTATAAAATATATTTTTCAATAATTTGCATATTTTCTTCTGATAAATTTTTTTTCTTTATTTTTGACAATAATTTTTAAATGCATTTGTGATAAACATGTATATCTAATGCAGAATGATTGCTATATTTATGACGTGAACTCGCAAACACGTAATTTATGATCCAAACACGCGGAAGTTGACGAGCACATCACTTATTTGATCGTTATTATTTCGTCGCAATTTCACGAGATAACGTCCCTTTATGAAATTGTGTCATGTGCGCAATATTTTATTACGTCACTAATTTGCTCGAGTTTTAGTCACGATAAGAGATAAGAGATCTACAGCATCACATGCTACCTAAAGTTGTCTGTCACGTTAATTTATTATTGCATATATGAATTATGAATATATTATTTATCAATCACATTAATAAATCCGCGGAGAATATTTTCTACTTTTTCCCGCCGTGCAATAAATTTGTTATTCATTTTTACTTTGAATCGTCCGTCTTTACTATTTTCTAAGCTTTTCCAAAACTGTAAACTTTAAGAATAATGTAAAATACATTGGTAAAATTAATTTCTTGATTTTATCCATTAACTCTCATATAGGTGTACTAATTATTCATATATTTTTCACAGGTCTAACGTTCTGTGCAGTACATTTTATCGCTGTACCAAGAGGACTATCATCTGAAAATCTGAAGTTAATTTCTTGTGGTTAAATACAGAAGATCCCTGATTTCAAGAATTAATGAGACTCTTCAAGATACGTCATAGAAAATCAGTGATGTCAAAGATATGTCATATCTCACATTGGGATTTGAAAAACCGTCATGAATATTCGAGAACGATAACGTGAACATTCACGAGCGATATAGAAAACGATTCAAAGGAAACGATACTCTACAATCTTACAGGTAATTTCATGAAATATTTAATGAAGTGATAGTAAAAGATTATTACACGAAATCTTATGTTTTATATAATTATAGGTAATTTTATTGTTGCACACGTTTTTCACGATTGGCACTGCAATTAAATATTATAGAATTATCAGAGCTTTACGAATTAAATCTTATAGATTAATAAAAATTCATTTTCAAGCTTTTTCAGTCAAATTAGAATATTACAACGTAATTAAAAAAAAATTATCTTTTAAGATGAAAAAGAGCTCACGGCAACAATTTTGCCTTACTGTAAGTTTGTTTTCGATTTTACTTTGCAAATATGACAGACCTTTTGCATCAACCTGATACCTTAATCATAACACATATCTCAAAGATATTTGTAATATCACGTTTAAAAAACGTGACCCGTCTTATCATAAAAACGCCATCGCGATGTTAAAAGGTCGTAAAACGCAGCTTGCGACTTTCTTAATTTCGACGTATTATTTGTTTCTGTCACGTGTTTTTTTTTTTTTTTTCTTGACAAACAGAATCGGTACGAACAGTATTATCTGGCAATCGACGACGGCCAATAGGGAAGTAATGGAAGCGGCCTACTTGTGTCTATTCATCACCCAGGTGATTAATCTTATGTTTTCTTGGAATTTTCCACGTGATAAGACCAATATGGAAACAGCGATTTGTTACCGTTACTCATCTCGTAAGTAAAAAATAATTGTAGGCACTTCCACGTTCTAAAAAGCAAAGGCGTCAGCGATTGCGTGACAAGATCAGTTCAATGTGCAACATATCTTTTATATAAATGATAACGCTCTACACTTGACCGGAACAAAATTTTACGTACGTAAATAACTGTCTAATCAAATCGGCAAGAAAGTTTCACAAATAAATTTAATCAAAATAATCTCACTTTAATTGTAGGAATTGAATTATTATCAGTTAAAATAAATTATATTATATATTCGTTATCGAACAAGTACGCGTTCTTTTGTGTTTAGAGTCGAACAGGTCGGTTAATTGTCGCTACCGATTGCGTACGATAAACTTACACCGACCTGCTCGCTTAATGAGATTCGACGTCCTCCCGATTTAAGTAAAAGGTGTCACCGAAAATGTAACGAGTTGTTGTTTACGAGATTAAAAAGGATAAACTGTCAATAATAAAGTAACTCAAGAATAAGAAATAAAGAAGTACGCGCGTTAAAGTTATATTTAAAATTTTTTTTTTCTATATAATTAAAAATGAGTCATATAGTTGTTATTTTATTATTCTATACATTGTTTAATTCAAAATCAGTATCTCAAAAAGATTTGGGGTTTAAAATAAAAATAAATTAAATCTTTGCTTAAAAGATAACAGAATAATTTTTTCTTAGCGTTATTGCTTAGCATATATGCCTTAGTGCGTTATTATTTTAATAGTATTATAAATTTAATTCTAAATAATTTATTTAATTTGTAATTAACCATAGCTCTTTTTACTTAATATTTTTTCTAAATTATAATCTTATAGACAAAACCATTTAAGCTATCTTATTTAAAAAAACAACATATTGAATATCTGTGTTTATGTACATTTTAAAATGTCTAATAATAATTATATTTGTAGGTATTTATAAAGCATCATTCTCAAGTTATGTTCATTATCGATAAATGGATATTGAGATTATAATCGTCTGTGTTGTCTAGATTTAATCGATTACGAAAGCCAATAACACGACGAGAACTCCTTTATTCGAGAATAATCCGATGAGTTCTGTCGTTCACTAATTGTACGATGATGTAATGCCGGGAAAACACAAAGTGGAATCGCAGTTATCAAAATCATTATCTTCGCAAGAAAGGATTCATTTGATTGTTGACATTAAATATTAAAGACGATTTTTAATCCGATCGAAAAAATTGCTGCTTCTCGATTTATCAGTTCGTTTGGTAAGTGATCAGTGTCATATTTCTTTTGACGATCTTTCAAATGTCTCTGATATCAAGAGACGTTGCGTAGTTACTTTTGATACTCTCTTAAAAACATTCTTAGCGATTTTTACTTTTAATTTAACAATATTTTAAAGAATTTGAATTATTATCTGCATGGCTATTATCGTGGAATTGTATTGTCTGGTAGAATGTTGATTAATTTTTTTTAATACGTTTATGATTAAATGTATAATTATAGTTTTTATCCAAATTTTATTATAAAATATTATAAAAAGTAAAAATAATGAACGGATACATTTCTCACCTTTCTCGGAAAGATGACGATGAAGAAAGGCCAGAGGTCGTCACGTTAAAGTACAACGTAAGCTGTTTGGGATCGGGAAGCGCAATATGTTTTCGAAGGTAAGAGCGGCTTCGACATTCACCACTTTCGGTGGCCGCGACCCTAACTGCCTTGAGTACGAAGCGATATTTACAATTAGACGAATATGGGCCAATAGCAGTAGGAATGCGCAGGGTCGACAATTGATTCTTTAGCGCCACAATAGATTCCTGAATGAGAAACGTACTAATTAATCACATTACATCATTAAATCTCTTGTTAATGAATCAATAAATACATAGTTAAAATATGATTATGGTACATTTTAATAAAATAGATAATACATTTTAATTATTATTTTCAGGGAGGATCTCTTAAAAATATCCGATGTGCTTTCTCGCAACAGCCCTGTGGAAGCGATTGGCGCGTACCGGGACACTCGGGATGCCTTAATTAGAACGAGTAAGGTACGATCGGCAACTATTAATTGCAACATTATTCACGTCGGCCAAATCGACACGACAGGTATTTCGATATGTGTACGCTTGTAAAGCACATCCTCCATTTGTTTCATTGAGACCGATCACGTTGAACTTTCCGACTCTCGATTAAACTCTTTGAAAATCATCTGACGACGTTTCGTCTCTTTGGAATCTCCGGATCTCGCTTCAGCCTTGACTTTCCATGATTTCTGTCATGATAAATCTCGTTGATACTTTTCCGTCGGTAGCCCATCAGAGATAACGCGTCCCCTCGAGTATTTAACACCGTTGACGATAACAACGGCGCGTCGACGACAATGAATATTGATCCCTCGCGGTTTAAAAGCGCGTGGAAAATAGCACCGTGTGCTAACGAAGCACTCCTCTGACGCGCGGACTCGCGGACGTAATTTCCTGCGAGGAAATTGTATCCTGCCGCACTCGTCTGTGTTCTTTTAAAAGACCGGGCGAGGGTGGTTTCAATCGGCTTCGCTCCGTCCTTCTAAGAAATAAACTCACATCTCGAACTGTATTACTTCCGAGAACAGAAAACGTGGATTGATTTTAGAAAATTATTTTGAAAATCTGTGGGGAGGAAACGTTGAAAGTCTAGGAATGAATTTTGCAAGAAAGAAAACGAGATCTTTATCGGTTTGAATTATAAAGCTTCTTTCGTGTACTCATATTGAGTGTTACGTGACATTAACTTGGTTTCAACATCTCAATTAGAATTAAAAAAAAAAATTAGAAATAAATTTTGAGAGAGTTAAATTATGTATGACATTAAAATTGCCGTAACTTACTAAATTTGAAGGATTTTTTTGAAGGTACGTAAAAGTTAAAGAAACAATTTGGAAGCTTACGAAGATTTAGTTTTATAGCGACGTTTTGCGCTCTAAGTAGAATTTAGGAGCCTAACACTGTTAAAGCTTCGCCCGAGGTATCGAATGTCAGCAGCCATGAAGACCTACAACGTGCGAAGCTTTCGTTGCGTGAACGGCCTTGGTCGAAGTTGCGTATTAGGCATAAACGATGTGTGTGATCGATACTGCGCCCCTATAAAACTCATTTATTTCCTTTTTTGTACCATCGTAATTTATTTAACGAGGGTGAGATACAGCAAGAAGGAAGGAAACGGAGAGGAAATAAATAGACCACCATGTTTGCTCGATTTGCTGAGACGTATCTACCGTTATACGCGGTAATCGGATTGTATGTACCGAGAAAGAACGAGAGAGAGGTTCCACCCCTTATTGGACATTGCGTAAACCTCCCGCTGTTACTATGAAGAAAAATGCAACAGCAAAGTCCAACAAATCTCAGATTTACTCGTCGAGACAAAATGATCACTCGTACTATACATTGGCGAGAAATCTTTCCCTTATTCAATTAGGAAAAAATTGTTTTAATATTTTTAACATTTTGGTTTAATAGTTTTAACATTTAATAATTTCTAGGTAATTTTTTATCAATTAAATCAATTTTGTGAAACTTGAGAGTTGCAAATTACATAAACATTAATCTACAGATTTTGTAAAAATTTTCTTAAGATTTTTTTAATTTTTTTATTTGAATGATTTATCTTGCCACATCTAACTAGAATTATTTTGTAATAGGTATACGAGAAGCTCATTTCGATGAGTGGAGAAACAGCAAGTCTCGCGAGAGACTCCTGAGATTGCGCGGGTATTTCTCGAGCTTTCGTCTGTGCTCGTTCCCGCGGCGAGCTTGCAGCGAGGGTCAGTCGTCCGTCGTCCGTCTGCGTCCGCGCTTTCTCACGATGTGGCCTTGTGGACGTGTAAATCATTCATATTGCTACCAAATTCAGCTAATAATCTAGAAATTAAAATCGAGAGTTTTTGTGCCGTCTCTTGTTCTTTAATTATTTAACAGACGATGTAACGCAATAAATAATGAAATATTTTCTAATTTAAAAAATCAATCTCATACATTGTGAAATATATAACACAATAAAATGGTTAGTCGTTATAAAGAATTAAAATCATATTTTGCAAATAATAGCAATATTTTTTTTACAGTTGGCAGTTATAATAGTCAACGAGGAAAAAGAAATTTGATCAGTGACACCTTTTAAACAATAATGCATCTTAAAATACTTAAGTATCTTACCGTTATATCACTCACTCTGTGTCGCAAAAAATAGAGTTGACCATGGTGGACAAACTACATGAATATGAGGGACTAATGGGAAGAATTCACGGGGTTCGTGATACTATTAAAGAGCGATGGAACGTGTGGAAAGAATGGAAAAACGGTTTGAATCTGGATCAAGGCTTAGAAGGATTGAAGCAGCACTTGCGCGGACCGCCCAAATTAGAGCGCACTTTGGACGATTATTCCCACATCTACAGGTGAAAAATTGCGCATAAGTTTCAATTTTAAATATTGATATTGTCAATTTATTTTTTTAAAGTATTTTACAATTTAATATTATACTAGATTAATTTATTTTATTTGTTTTTAACTAATCTTAGGAAGAAAAGCCGTGCCGAACTAGTAAGAGTGTCAGCGGCTGTAATGGGAATAGAGTTCTCGTACGCGGCAGAAACCGCTTTCGTCTCGCCGACGCTTCTTAAGATCGGTGTTGATCACCAGCACATGACATTAGTGTGGGCGTTAAGTCCCCTTGTCGGTTTTTTCGTGACGCCCATCCTTGGCAGCATGAGCGATCGCTGTAGACTCAAGTACGGCAGAAGACGACCCTTCATCTTCTTGTTAGCTCTCGGAGTTTTCATAGGCAAGCCGCGGATTTTATCACATTTCGTCATTTTACTTTATCAGTAATACTTTTCGCTTTTTAAAGAATTATTTACCGTTTTGTTAAAAGACGTTTCAGATGTTTTTATGACGTTATTTGAACGTCGAAAGATGACTAAAATTTTCGCCTTTTTTACAGGACTCATTTTGGTACCAAACGGTGAACATATTGGCTACATTTTTGGCGATGTGTCATTTCACACGAATGAAACAATCCCGCTTGGACATCGCACAACGGCGAAACTACCCGAAAAGGTAACACTTGAACCTATTGAAAGGGCTTCCTCGCACTCTTGGGGCATCTTTTTCACTATACTTGGCACAGTGTTGCTCGACTTCGACGCCGATGCCTGTCAGAGTCCGGCAAGGGCATATCTTCTCGATGTCACTGTACCTGGTAAATATCTAGATGTTTTTCAAGGCCGTATAAATTCCGTTTGAATCAAAATTTAATTAAAACTTGATTTAGTTTTAATTAACTCTAAGCAAATTTTCTGTTTGATTAACTTTAAGATATTTACAGAGGATCATGCCAAAGGTCTAAGCACATTCACCATAATGGCAGGTTTAGGAGGCTTTATGGGTTACGGTTTGGGTGGCATTAATTGGGATGCTACATCTCTCGGTATTATGCTGGGCGGACATGTTCACGCAACATTCACTTTCATTACGATTATTTTCGTCATATGTGTTATGTATACCATTACTAGCTTTAAGGAAATCCCTCTCGAATTGCTCGAACGAGATCAGTATCGAAAAATAGATGAGTCGAAGGTGAAGACAAAGATTGCTTCTATATAATACTTTCATTATTAATTTTATTTTAATAAAATTATTGTTGCGTTTAGGTTCAAGAAACCCAAGAAACAGAAAAACAAAATGAGTGTGAAAAAATTATTCCGGAATCAAAAATGTACGGCGCGCTCGATACTGAACATGAAACAGATTCTTTGCAAACGGAAGTAAGCTTAAACATTATTGCTATCTCTAAATTTAATCATATATAATTTTTTTACATGGCATTATTTGGGGAAAAAGGGGAGGGAATATTTTATACTTCAAAAAGTAAAAAAAATTTTTGAGGTTAATAAAATTTTTATTCTTTGATAAAAAAATATAAACATTTTTGCAAAATTATTAAGTAATAAATTTTTACTCCAGACGCAACCATCCGACCATCCCGAAGAATCAATTTCCGAAGCCACCCACGTCAATTACGGCTTTGACGATATCGAAAGTGAAACAAACCACAAGGCAACTCTTAAAGAATATCTGCTGTCTATCGTTTATATGCCGCGTAGTCTTCGTCTGGTGTGTTTAACAAATTTATTCTGTTGGATGGCACATGTATGCTATTCCCTATATTTTACGGATTTTGTGGGCGAGGCGGTGTTCGGCGGAAATCCACGGGCACCCTCAGACACTAATGAACGGCAACTCTACGAGGAGGGCGTGCGATTCGGATGCTGGGGCATGTCCATGTACTCGCTCTCTTGTTCGTGCTACTCACTGATCATCGAGAAGTTAATTCAGCGTTTCCGAGCGCGTAAAGTAAGTCTTGTTATATTTGATAATTAATATTAATATGTAATAGATATTCACGTTTATATATTTCAATATTTCTGTGTATATCCAGGTTTACATTTATGGGCTGCTCTTCTACAGTGCGGGCATGCTTCTAATGGCTTTAACGAAACATCCATTCGGCGTAATTATCTTCTCGTGGACCGCTGGTGTTATGTACTCTACGCTGTTTACCATGCCCTATTTGCTTGTGGCACATTATCATGCATCCTCAACCTTTGCCTTGACAACCGAAGGCGACGCGGTTTCTGGTGGTTTTGTACGCGGTCTAGGAACCGACGTTGCCATCGTATCTTCCATGGTATTCCTCGCCCAATTTTTGTTATCCTGCTGTCTGGGCACGATCGTCAGCCTCACAGGTAGTACCACAGCAGTGGTTTATGTCGCTAGTATTTTAGCAATGTGCGGTGCGGCCTCAGCCACACGTATTATGTACCTGGACCTGTAAATCTCGCTGGTCGATCAATCAAAATTTTAACTATAATCGCGTCTCAATAACTATTTATAAAACAATTTTAGAAAAAATTAAAATCATTATTATAAATTGCTAAATGTTTTAAAGATATACTATACAGATTAAATAATTATTTAAATATTTATTCGCTAAAAAACTAATGTACAATATCTTCATTAATTGAAAGTGGACGGATATGTATACAATATATAACGTAACAATTGATCAATATACGCTCAAGCTAAACTAATTCGGACGGTTTATGTGCGAAGATTGTTGATACATTTTTCCAAAATGTCTTTCCTGATCCTCGGATAATCGGAATTTAATTTTAGCACTTCGTTACACGCTTCGATCGCGTCGGCATAAGTTTTCGCCTTCAAACAGCAATAAGCCAGCTTATAACCGACTGACATTTTTGTTTTGCCGCCGCATTTCCAAGCCTGACCGTATCTCGCAGCCGCCTCGCGATAATTCTGATCTTTCTCGGCGATGTAGCCTGAAATTTGCAATAGAATTTTATAATTAAGATAAAAATGCCATTTACAAATTTTTTTATGTATTAATCTATAATTTTTAATCGTAATCTAACCAGATAGCTCGTGGGCTCGCACACAAGTAGCGTTATGTTGCAGCACTCGTTTTAACAACTCGTTCGCTAGTTCGTACTTGCTAGATTGCACATAAATATCCGCCAGCAACAGCCAACAACGCTCCAAGTATTCAGCATCCTCGAATGTCCAAACGTTTTTGCTAACGCGCTTCAAGTGATTCCGAGCGCGTGGAGTTTGCTTCAACAAGATATGTGCAGTAGCCATACCGAGAGCGGGTCCTACATGATCTCTTAAAGCATCCTGACTAGCCAAAGCAGTACAGTCTTGCAGAGCTTTCTCGATATTAGATTTCTGTTTAGTGGCTAATAAAAAGAAGTTGCTGAGCAGCTTATGAGTTAGTTCTTCGTGAGGACTGCCCTTAGGATTCAATTCCTACATTAATATATGTTTTATTTAAATACTTATTTATTCATTCTTCAAATAATTTTTAATTAAAATAATTTGATAAAAACTTATAAATTTTTTTTTTACAAATATAAGTAATTAAAAAATTGGATTAAATATATTTGTTGTAAGTAGTAAAAGATGATATTAATATTAAATGTACCTGAAGTAATCGATAAGCTGTTCTCAAAGCCATTGTCCTTGAATCCTGATATTCGGCGTCTTCATCATTGAAGGCCTCGTTTGACAAAGTAGTGTCGTCATCGGGGTCCAGACAGATTTCGATCATATTATAGATCGCCTGTTGACCCCACTCCGGATCGCGTCGTGCAAAGTTAAAATTCCGAAGAGCAGAATTCAATTTGCCCGTTCTCCAATCCAACAATCCGGCGCAGTAATAGAAGCCAGCTTCGACGTTTCCACTACCCATTGCGACTTGTGCACGCTGCAACCACTCGTCAAGATCGTCCATAGCGCCTACGACGTGAACTATGTCAATTTTGTATAAAAATATTTCAAACAAATAAGAAATTTGAAAAATGTAAAACCTGTTCTACGTGATACTTCTATTAATCTTGCCAGAGCGGTCCAATAAGTCGGTTGGCGTATCAGCAACTGTCGAAAATGAAATGCTGCAGTTTCGAAGTCCACTTTCCGGAATGCAAGATCTGCCATCATCACGGATGCAGCTTCGTTGTTAGGATCCGCATTCAACAAAATGGAACAATTTTGCGCACATCGATCTAAGTTGTTCATCTGTTAAATACATATTTACATTTATACAGGTATATAAAAAATTAATAATTATTATTATATTACCTGCATGTACAATTTCGCCAAAGAAAGTAAGGCATTCACGTCCGTTGGCTTATGAGCCAATGCCTCCTTATAATATACAATGGCTTCATCGTAATTGCGTAAAGTCGACGCATAATCAGCCATTGTTAGACAGATATTCGCTAACATATGCTTATGATCCGCGATGTCTGGTGAAACAGCCAGACGTTGTATATATCTATGTTGATTCTCTTTAGCTTCCTTTAAAGTTAGCAATGCTCCTCTAATGTTTCCCGATTTCTCCCGCACTTTGGCGAGTAGCAGCAACTCTTGTCCTCGCATTTCCAAGCTCAGGATGTCAGATTCGCCTCGCTTGTCTAAATATAAAAAATAAAATAAAATTTTATACGTAACATTAATTATAATATTAGCATATTTACCTTGCAACTCTTGCACTAAAGTGACTTCCGCCTTATCGTATTGTTTCATCTTCATATATAATTTTGCCAAATCTAATTTTAAAACAGCGCAATTATCTTGCTTTACCATATCTTTGTAATAACTGATTGCTTTCGCGTATTGATGCGCTTTGACAAGTGCCTTGCCCATTTTATTTGCGATGTCTGCCTTGTTAATCGGATTTTGCGAAAGTGCTTGCTCGTACGCCTCTATCGCTCTTTCGGGTTCCTGTATAGACATATAAGCGTTACCTAACATACTGTACGTCTTCGGTCCAGGACAATGCTCCACTAATTCTCTGAAAAGCATATATTAACGATATTTAACAACAATCTTCATCTCATTTACGTGAAAAATAATTTAAAATAAAATTGATAAAGATTTAATTTCTTACCTAAAACATTTTGCGAATGCCTGACGATCTTTTCTATAGTTTAAATTAATTTCAGCCAATCGAGTATGTGCCTGCAAATAATACGGTTGCTTTGGATGGATATTCTGTAAACAACTAATAGCATTTTCCAGTTCTCCTATGTCCAAATAAACCTCAGCAGTACCAATGGTGATTCTTCCAAGTTCAGGAGTGCCGGCGAGATTTATTTTCGCCTCGTCGACGAGCGCTAATGCCTCAGCAAACCGTCTTCCCTTACTATATGCCGCAATCAGCTCTAGATACAATGTCGCTCGATCTGATGTAGACATATCGGACTTTCTGTTTACGTTACCAGTCAATCCTGCCAGCGACATGGCTGTCTGGCAGCTCTTGATGCAATTCTGCAAATCACCAGCCTCTCGTTGCACCATGCCGATGATAAGATGATAAACTGGCTCGTCTCGAATTTTAAAATTGTAGCTCAGGCCAACCTCCAGGCTCTGCGAAGCAAGCTGATATTTTCCTTGGTATGCCAAGATTTGAGCCATTGTGAGATGAGCCTGTGCATTGGACGGTTCAACCGAGTCCAACAATTTCCTGAGTAAAACCAACGCACCCTCGTAGTCGCCGCTTTGCATTCTGGCCTTGCTGAGTAATAATAAAGCTATGCTAAAACCTGGACAGGCCTCCACTAACTGTTCTAACAAGCGAACACTCGGCTCCTTCTCCGTTACGATACCCAGCTTAAAAAATAAAACAGAATTAAACAAAGTTGATATAATTTTGTACTTCCGATATTATAATCTATTTATACATATATTTAATAATTATAAAATTTATTTGTTAATATGGACTTTCTTAAAAAAATAGTTACCTCATCGCTCATCGGAGACTTGTTTAGAGAATACATCAGACGCTGTTTCACAATTTCGAGGCATAAATCTGGTTTAAGCTCGCTGAGGTATTCGTAACCATAACGAAGTCCCTCGCAACTTTTCAATAAAACATTTGCCGCCGCGTCCAGATAACTAAGTGCCTTAGTGCTATTTTCCTTAAAAAATATTTTTGCAGATACGAACAATAGCTGCACATTTGTTGAATTCGGCTGTATTTCCATCATGATTTCCACCTATAAAATAATACGAGCACTCAATTAATCACTTTAATTAATTAAAAAATTCTCTAGAAGAATATACATATTTTTAAATATTTTTACTTACTTGTTGTCGTGCCTGATCCAGATCTTCCGCAGATCCTTCCAGCAACTGGCAGCGCGCTAGTCCCAAGAGCGCTGCAAAAGAAGACGGATCCGCGCGAATGGTATTCTTGTACCACCGCTCGGCGTCTTTGACGTTGCCCAGCGCAACGTACAAATCACCCAATTCCGTCATCAGTTCTGCACTGCTCGAAGTAGTCGCTTGCAGCATCTTTTCCGCTGATCGCGCCAACTCTAACAAAATCCCGTGATCCTGGAACGCGATACTGGAGAACAATCGCAAATTTTCAATCAACAGATACATGTTTTTTGGTTCAACAAGCAACAAGTTACGCAAAAACAGCTGTAATTGCGGTAAACCTTCGCTGGGATTGCCATCTCTGCACAAAGCCACGACCGAACTCGCTTTGATAGCATCCAAGTTATTTGACTCGATAGAGAGAATCCTGTTCACCATCTCCAGCACCTGTTCCCAATCCTTTGCTGCCAAAAGGCATTTCATTTTTTCTATTAATGGAAACGATTGCTTGGGGTAACGTACAATCAAGGAATTTAACATCATAATGGCTCCTGGGTAATCGCCGATGCGTTGTTTTATCTCCGCAGAGCCTAGTAACGCGTTTAAATTTCTCGGCTCTTCTTTTAAAACTAAATCAAAGGAATTTTCTGTCTTTGAGGTGTCTGATCGTAGACTGAGCTCCAGCCATCCCTTTACAAGTAAAACATTAATATTTGTCGGTTTCATTTTGCAAGCGCGGTCCACATACTCCTTAGCCTTGTCCGTTCTACGAGAGAGAAGTAACACTGACGCTGCTAGGCATAACGCGATACAGGATGCTTTCCTACGCTCCTCTCGAATCCTGTTCTCCATTTGAGTCATGGTGCTTCTTTCCACATCGTTATCGGCCAGAGCTACATTTTGTACAAGCAATGCCGGCAGTAAAAAATCCGCGTAGCTCAGTAAACTAGAGCTCTCTTTAATGGCTTCATGACTTTTGCCAACAAGAATATGTGCCAGGCAGAATAGCAGTTTCAGTCGCTCACTATTTGGATAAGCATCGCGTGCTTGTTTAGCGTGAGTCAACATGCCATTGTAATAATGCTGTCGGCAATGCCACTCGATCAAAGCTACGTGCTCCGCTTCATCCATTTTTACCTTTTCTTGTACCTTCTATCGCACTGGAATTTTTAAACCTATCCTAGAATAAAATATAATTTTTTTTTTTAATCTCATGTATACGTTTATCATTACGTACTTTTTATTATGTCATACACTGTACTTACGTTCACATTGTTCGGCTCCGAAAATGTCAGATTATATCCTCATGTTACGTTCAAAAATTGATCGTTGACATTTATGAAATTTTTTTGCTTATCTCGACGTATCCTGAATAAGATAATTTCCATTTATTCATACAATTTTTTACATACATATTGCCGATTGTACCGAAATAATTACGCGAGAACGACGAAAGCGAGACGAATAGGTTATATGTTTACAATTCCGTTGCCGTGGCAACTGGCACTCATTTGGCTCACATGGAACTTTAATTTTTACTCGTATAAATTTTTTTTTGCCACTAAACTTTATGGTTTTTCTTCTCAAAAAGTTAATTAATGTATTAATTTTCCGTGCACTGCGTTATAAATAAGTTTATTTAATTTTGAGTCGTACTACTGTCATTTTATTGACAGAGAAATGTGCATTTTGCGTGATAATCGCTCGTATGTAGTACCACAGTGTACCAGCAGATTCCGTCCTTTTCGCAAAAACTGACGGCAGCTGAATAGATGAAGAAATTGGGTTATGTTACAGTTGGATTATTCAAGAAAGTAGAGAATGATTAAAGTTAACACAATTTTATAAAAAGATCTTAATAATATAATATAAAGTGCAAGATCAAAACAAGCTATGTAATCTAAATAAAGTGCGTAAAGTGAACATTTTTATTGTTAAATGGAGGTACATAAAAATGAGAACACTTGACAGTACATGTTTGTGCTATTTAAATAAGGACAAGAAATTAATTTTATTATTTAGCATCTAGAAAGATTCTCTGATTAGCAAATAAAGATTATTTCGTAAATAAAAATTAATGAATAGTAGATGAAAGACGAATATATAAAATTTAAAATAGAAGAAAGAAGGTCTTAACCTTTATTTTCTGTTACTCGTAATATTTAATTTTGACGAAGTAAAAAAAAAAAAAAAATGAAAACAATAAGTATGTAGCATGAAAGCAGATGGAAAAAAAGAATAAAACAGAATTGCATAAAGATTCATAAAAGAACCTATTAAAATTATGTTGAAAACTTCGTTTTATCGGATGTTTTGAAAAGCTTTCTCAAAAAAGCAGTGTTACGCCATGAATACACTTGCACGGTGTCCAGGATTATACTGTGGGAGAGAACTGCTCGCAGATGGAAATTGGAGCGATTGTGGGGCTTGTCCGCGTGGTTTTCGTACCAACGCGTCGTCGGCATGCGAGCCCTGTGAGGACACTCCAATACCTTATGACTGGCTTTACCTAGGCTTCATGGCTTTATTAGCCTTAGTTCTACACTGGTTCTGCATTGATATGATTGCAATGCGCCGTAATATTCCTAAAGAAGTGATTGCCCTTCATCTGTCTGCATTATTTGAAGTAATCTTGGCATCTCTCATAGTTCTGCAATTAACAGATCCTATTGGATCATTCAATATTAGGTCTTGCAGAGCAAAAAATTTGTCAGATTGGTATACACTGTTGCATAATCCAAACCCAAATTATGAAGCCACCTTACACTGCACTCAAGAAGCAGTTTATCCATTGTTAGTATTATATAATAATACAAAGCTTTTAAAAATTGCAATATGTATACTATACATCTTTATTTTACATGGCTTTATAATTTTGCAGATACACCATGGTTTTTGTCTTCTATGGGTTAGGAATAATCCTTATGTTATTAATAAGACCACTAATAGCCAAGAAATTTTTGCCAAAGCAAGGCAAATTTTCGATTTATGCAGCGTTGTATTTTTATCCAATTCTTGCATTACTTCATGCCGTGGGAGGAGGTCTAATATGTACGTCGCATATATTCTTTAAATGCCACATGCTGATTGCTAATTGTATATTTTTATTTTTACAGATTACTCCTTTCCTTATATTACTATTATCTTGTCGGTGATCTCGAATGCGGCACATTTCGCGTTTAAATTAAACCAAACGGTAAAATCATTGCTCTTTAGCTCTATCTCGGACATAAAAAATGTAATAGTAATTTTGGGCCATTGGTTGTTGCACGGATACGGTATAATAGCAGTTGCGACTCTTCGCGAAATCAGCATCCATCCTGCAATGTTGGTCTTAGTTGTGTTACCTGCTCTATTTTATATTATAACTGCAAGATTTACCGATCCACACAAACTCCATATCGAATAAATCTTTCGACTAAATTTCATGTACGCTGAAAGACAGATATGACGACGCAACTAGTGAACGTGATTTTATTATAACGTGTTGTGCGTAGAATTACACATGTACCGCACGTATATACCGCGCCGGCCGGTTTGCCGATGACTGATTTCTCCCCCGTTATCTTACTCCCTTCTTCTGCCGCCTAGGGTTACGTACGATAGCCGCCGTCGCCGCAGAAAACGTCATATCTGCCTTTCGGTGTACATACAGTCTTTAAGATTAATATATTTCGACTGTGTATTGTCTAAGGAAAGCATCAGGAATAAATAACAAACTGAATTTAATGCTTGCTACATATATGCATTAATTTTTACTACATATACATTGAGACACACTTCTTTTTTGCTATACCAATACAATGTATGTACGTAAGTATACAGTATACATGATTAAAAAAAACTTTTTTTTCATACTTTGTTTCAATCTACGAACAAGATGATAAATGTATTTAAATAAATACACATAATTTCATATTTTTACAACTTTGAGTTTCTATGATTGCTATTACTTCGAATTTTAACAATGCAATTATAATTTTCAATTGTTTAAACAAAGCTTGATTTCCGCGAGTTTTGTATATTGAAGCAAAAAAGCACAATCGTATATAACCGATTGCTTTCACGATTGAGTCTTTCTAGACTGATTATGACTCTTTCGGGACAAATGTTAAAACCAGTGTGCTCTTTGGTGATATGGGCACAGCATTAGATGGTAATTTTGTTCTGTAAAAATGAAAAAGTTTCGATATTAAGTTACATTATTGAACATAAAACAGAAATTTTTATAAATTTGAAAATCCTTACTTTATTACTTCCTGGTCTTGCTTATAGTTTGGACTATGCGCAACTACATTGATTTCTTCCGATATCCGCGGTATTCCGGATAGATTTATAGTGGCTTGTTCCGTTCCTGTCTGATATGCCACAAGATATCCGGGATTGCCGCTTTTTAGCCTAAAAATTCAATTTACATATGTATTAATATATTTTAAAATTTTAATTAAGTATACTGCAAAACATTTTATAACTGTACAAATGTAAATTATATATAGCTGTTGGTTTTATTGCATACGGTTTTTATAACAAAACTAATCACGTTATATTAATACATTAACTCACCAACTCCTGTTACATATATTGAAGCGTGAAAAAGGGAAAATCAATTTTTGATTAGTTTATTGTATTTATTATATGCAAAACTTTAATATTTTATTGTAAAACCGTACAAGATGCAAATTAAATGATAGATGTGTGCCAAAAGTACCGTGAGAAAATACAGAATAAGATATTTGACTCGGCACAAAGTCACAATTGCGTGCGTAAGAATGAAAGAAATTATTCAATTAAAATCTATTAACTTCTTCAGTCATGTATATAAAGATAGTATATTGTTGATCTGTCTTAAATCAGATTATTTAGTTACAAACAATAAAAGTAATAATTTAAACGATTAATTTTCGAAATTATTTAATCGATAATTAATTGTTAATAATATACTGTGCCAATTTGTTAAACAACGCTTTTAAGAATGGTTTACGAGTAATATTAATCTCTAAAAAAATTATTTCTTTTTTTAAAAAATTACAAGACTCACCTCGCGTACACGAAGACAGTCCCGTTTACGATTCGGAGAGTCGTATTTCCATAAAGGAATGTTAGACTATTTCGAGCACTGGATAAGGTTGCAAATGCATCTTTCGCGGACGTGACATCCTCTAATCGTAAAATTGGTGTACCTGGTAGTAACATAGTCATCAGTACGATACTATCAGCGTTGTCTTTAGGCATTCGTTGCCTTAAAGAACGTTGTTTGCCATTCACCTAAAATTAATATAGAAATATATACAATATTATTTATAAAAGTAAGAATTACAATTTATTTAATTATAACGACTAGAGCAATTATAAAATCACGTAACAAAATTATTATACTTACGTTCCACGCAGGCCAGGGCGTAACAGCAAGCCATTGCGATATACTTCTACGCAAATCCGTCGCGTTTATGTTTGCATTGGCTGTCGTAAGAAAATGTGAACTCTGTGGTAAATCAATCGTTGTCTTATCGTTATAAACTTGCAAGATATCCGCGCCAATGTCATCTTGTAAAGTAAACAGCCTGTAAATAAAAAAAAAACGTCAGTTGATTCATGCTAATAGCATGCAAAGCTGCGATAAAAAAAAACATACCCTTTGCCAGCAGTTTCGTTGCGAACTATTTCTTGCCATATTGATAATACTGCAGCATTCTCCGAACGATCGCGCGTGTGAACGTGTACTAACGATTGGTAATTGCTTGACTCAACGGGAAGAATGCTTCTGGATTCATCATGTAAATCTGGATCCTCTGTTAGATACTGTGTGTTTGCCAATCGAAAACCGCTAATACCTAGTTTCAGCCAGTGAGTCAAAATATCCTTAAATAGCAAATAAGAGAATAAGATATGAATCAAGGCGGGATAAATCGGTCGGTTAAATTTAAAGGTGTAAAAAAAACCTACTCCGAATTCTTTCACCACTGCCGGGTTGTTGTAATTCAAATCGGGCTGCGACTTATTAAACTGATGAAGATAATACTGGCCCCTTTGCTCATTCCATTCCCATGCGGATCCACCATACGTGCTTAACTGTGAGAATTAAATTCATATACATCACCTTTTTGAAATTAGAAAATTATTTGTTGTAAGCAAGAATAACTAACCCAATTATTCGGAGGACTTGGTCTTCCTTTTCCACCATCTGTGCTGGTTATTCCATCAGCCCAGACATAATAGGACGTGAAAGGATCTTTCTTTTCTACAGACTGTTTAAACCATGGATGATCTACAGAAGAATAATTGGGATCCAATTCTAAAAAGATTTGTTGGCTCTTTTCCTGTGCTGCTTTAATGAAATTTTCCAAATTACTGGTATTTCCTAAATGTTCTTTGATGGCTTTAAAATCTACAGCCCCTCCTGTTGTAAACAAAAATTTTATTACAAATATCTATTATAATTAACATAATGTATCTTAAAAAAATTAATGTGTGACATTTGAGTTTGCATACCATTTGCACTTTCTTTTACCAAGGATGAAAGAGATATAGCACTGATATGTTGATTTTTCAATTCATCCAATATAGGTATTCGAGTTTCTAAATCAATAGTAATATCTGAGACATCCAATTCAACAATGGCACTCTCTTCCCATAATTTTTTAGGCTCAGGAGCAGAGCACTTTGGTGCCATTACTATAATGGCTATGGCACCACCCAACATAGCCAACCAAATCAACCAGAAAACGACAAATAAGGCCCATCTCAATCTCACCCAAAATGGATCATTTGCAAATTTCATCAGTTCTTCTTTTCCCATTCCAGAAAGCACTTCCTTTACTATCTCAATATCAATTTTAGCATCACCATTCTCTGAGATAAATTTTACCTATTAAAAAAGCATACATTCTAAAATAATTTGGTATATATAATACATATATTTATTTGGTATAAATATACATATGTTGGCTTATTAAAAAAAAAAATTGTTAATATATATTGCCATAAAACAATAAAAAATAAAATGTATATATTAATATTTCTGTTCACTGCATATTTGGCAGACATATTTTAGAATGAGTTAAAAGCCTTAAGTTACATAAATGATGCAATTTTCATGACACTTACATACTCCCTATTTAATTTAATAATAATTCACGATGTCGTGATTACAATATAATATTATTTCGCTACAGTTAAAAAAAATTTGATACAAAAATCGCGTTAAAATAATTCAGACTGTTAATCTATGAAAGCGTATAGTACAAAAGCTTCGGTCATTGTTCGTTCGAGACGATCGATCGTTTCAACGGCTTCAATAGCGAGAGAGGCGTGTCCATCGTGTATGTATAAATTGCCAAAAAATAAAATAAGATCTTCCATTATTCCGTCACGAAGTGACGTTTACAATTTAATCACGATTGCTCATAATAAGCTAGCAAAAAAATAATTAAATTTTTAAGTTTAATTTTGCGTGGGATCGCAAATAACCGAGCTTAACAAATCTAGATAAAAAAAAAAAATGTATATAACATTCAGTCTTCCCTACTCGAGTCCCGTATGGAAAAAAAAAGAAAAGAAATATTGCAGACTTGTCCGAGAAAAATCTGGCTATGCGAGTTCGGGATCTCGAAATTAAAGTTGAGAATTTATAAAAAGAATCTCACCTCGGTGGTCTTCTCATCCTTCTGGTCCTTTAGGTCTTTCTCGATTGCGATCTTCGCAGCGCTATCCTCTTTAAGCATTCGCTCCTGTGCATCCTGATCCAAATCCTCGCCGTTCTGCTTACCCATGATAACGATAACGGTGTTGGGATCGTTGACTTTAATCGTTACGTTCCGTAGCAAAGATGCAACCTCCTTTACTGACTTAAACGTAACTGCATATGGCCTTATGGCAATATGGCTGCGTAGCAACGATAGCGAACCGACCCGAACGCCTAAGCGTCAGAGCGGTACTTTTCTCAATTAAACGACAAACAAATGGAGTATCATGTTATAGCGATTGGTTTTGCCATGTTTGTTCAATTCAACATGAACCAATAGAAAGACAGAAGGTTGTAACAAGGTATAACAAGACAGTATTTCTTTATAAATGACTATTCGATGGATAAACCGTGAAACTGCGAGGCGAGACTCTCGTATCAAACATTCGGGAGATATACACTTCGTTTAGCTATTCATTCATTTATTTCCTACAATATTTTCTTGTTTAAAGCGTTTAATAGTGTTATTTCAAAATGGGGAAACGCCAGCATCAAAAGGATAAGATGTAAGTTGCATTATTATTTGCATAACCATTAAATGATTAAATTTATTAAAGTAGACTGTACTTTAAGATCTCTTGCCTTTTCTGACAAGCTTCTCTGTGCTTTCAGGTATTTAACATACACAGAGTGGACAACGTTATATGGTGGAAGAAAATCTGGGACAAATCTGGAAACAAGTGAAGAAAAGACATTTAGACGGTTGCCATATGATCATTGTTGCTTGTCTCTACAGCCTTTTGAACATCCTTATTGTGATCCACAAGGCAATGTCTTTGAACTAGAAGCTATTTTACAATACATAAAGCAGTATAAGCATAATCCTGTAACAGGAAAACCATTAGATGCAAAAAGCTTAATCAAATTGAATTTTTACAAGAATAAAGAAGATGAATATCAATGTCCTGTTCTTTTTAAATTGTTTACAAAACATTCACATATTGTTGCCATCAAAACTACAGGGAATGTACTTTCTTATGAGGTAAGTGTATAAAATATTAATTTTTATTAATTTATTTTACTATAAATAGTAATATTATATATATATATATTTTTTTTTTTACTCAAAAACAAATAATTTTTTTAGGCTGTTGAACAGTTAAATATAAAAACTGGAAATTGGAAAGATTTAATGAATGATGAACCATTTACACGCAAGGATATTATTACAATTCAGGATCCAAGTGATGCAATGAAATTCAATTTATCCACATTTCATCACATTAAAAATAATATAAGAGTTGAAGATGAAGGTAAGCTTTATAATTGTACAAATATTTGTTTTGTGGTTTTCTACTTTTGCAAATTATATTATTTATATAATTTTTTTCAGAGACTGTGAAAGAAAGAAATAATCCAAATGCAAAATTAAAAACTGTATCAGTGGAGACCAAGGAGATTCTGGCGGAATTGGAGAAAAATTATAAACCGACGAAAAGTGAAAAAGATGAGACTTCATCTATGCAGAAAGCTGACAAATTTAATGCGGTTTGTATTCTATTTATAAAAAGCTAATGAATATGACATAAGTAACATTATTTATTTATATTCTTACTATTTAGGCACATTATTCTACTGGTGCGGTTGCTGCGGGATTTACTTCAACAGTAATGCCAGCAGAGACTACTCATCAAGCAGCTATAATCTCGGAAGATTTGGTGCGGTATGAAAGAGTTAAGAAGAAAGGTATGTTAACATGGCTGCTTATGTCGCTTGAATTAATGAAAATTGAAATAATTCTTATAATTTCCTTATTTATTAATTTATTTAATTTTTTTTTTTTTTTACTTAGGATACGTAAGATTATTCACAAATTTTGGAGCTTTGAATCTTGAGTTACACTGCGATCTGGTTCCAAAAACCTGCGAAAATTTCATAAAGCACTCCCAGAATGGTTATTACGATGGCACGAAGTTCCATAGATCGATACGTAATTTTATGGCAAGTACATTAAATACGAAAGTTTAATTCAAATGCATTAAAAAATATTAAATTAGCACATTCTTAATTTTTTTTGTTTTAATTTCTTTATTTTGTGTACAATTAAAGTATTTTTTTTCTACAGATTCAAGGCGGTGATCCGACCAACACAGGCAACGGCGGGAAGTCTATTTGGGGTAAACCGTTTGAGGATGAATTTAAACCGAATTTGATTCATCAAGGCAGAGGAATTTTGTCCATGGCGAACTCTGGTCCAAACACTAACGGATCTCAGTTGTAAGTTTAAAGATGAAATAAAAAACTTACATTTTGCATAATTACTTTGTGACTTTTTTAAATAAATTTATTATTATTTTAGTTTCATCACATTTCGATCATGCAGACATCTCGATCGCAAACATACAGTCTTCGGGAAGATTGTCGGAGGGCTTGACACATTGAATGCGATGGAGAGAGTAGAAGTGGATAATAAAGATCGACCAATTGAAGATATAATTGTACAAAGTGTCCAAGTCTTTGTGGATCCTTTTCAGGAAGCTGACGATCAGCTGGCTACGGAACGAGTCGTCGAAGCAGAACGATTGGCTCAAGAAGCAAGCCAGAATAGATCGACAGATAAAACAGACAAGAATGACACACAGAAAATCTATCGATCGGGTATAGGCAAATATGTAAAACTAGAACAGAAAAAGTAAGAACTTTTACATTTTTTTGCGAATTAAAATTTATTAACTACTTTATTTGTTTAATTCCACGTTTTAATTAAATTTTTTAGATTGGATAAATGGGATGGAAACGCAGAGCCTGCTACGAAAAAGAAAAAGGTTAAATCCAAAATGTATGGAGATTTTTCTTCCTTCACCTTCTAATAAGTTATTGAAAAATTTCTTTTAATAAATGTACAAATAATAATTTAGTTTATTGAAATAGAAATGAGTACAAATGATATTATATTTCAATGAAATAGAATATCATTTGTATATAGGTAAAGCTAATTCTGACGGGTGTACAATCCAAAAAAAAAATTAAAAGCGTAAAAATATGTAAAAATTATACATAAGAAATAAAAATTTATAGCGTATATTTAAGAATATGAATATTATTCTCAATATTCAATTTTAAGTTTTAATCTAGTACTAGACATATCGAGATGATGCGGATTAAATGTTCGATAAATTTCTGTGCATCAACCTATATTGAATCAAGTTGAGTTTCTTGGTGCAAATAAAGTTACTCAACGTGTTTAATTTGTAACAAGAAGCTACCGAGAATAAGATTAATTTTTTCTTAATTTTTTATTCAACTAATTTCATAAATAATTAATTTTTTTGTTTATTTTTAGCTTACTCCACCTTAGTTCAAATCCATTATTATTACAGTAGAATATTTGTCCATATTACTGTCCACACTTATTTAAATAAACCATAAAGGAAAACTAGCACAAATACATTTAAAGAAATATAACAATTAGATTAAACTATTATAGCTAATCGGTTAAAAATATCTTTTATTTATTTGTGCTAGCTTTTTTAACATTTATTTAAATGCAGTGGCACAGTAATATGGACAATTACTTTATGTTATTTATGTTATTATAATTTTACAGAAAAATTACTGAGTTTTGCTCGGGGCTCCACGGCGTTTAGAGAGACCTCTGTCCGGTCGAAGACCGGAGGCTCCGGAGCCTCCATGTTTGACGTTTGCCGTGTGACGAGTCGGAGCAAAGTTGACCATCGTGCGACGGAAAGGCCGCGTTTTTTCGGCGACCAGTTCGCGAGAACGGCTGAGATCGCGGAGTTTCGTCGTGCAGAGACCGCGTCCTCCCGGCTCGCATCATGGACGATCTGGGTGAGTAAAACTACCGGAAAATCCCGGTCGAGTGCCGAGTTAACCTCCCGTAGGCGCGCCTGTCATAAGGACGACGCGACGCAGGGATGCTGCGAAACGTCGGTCCACGACGTTTGCAATCGCGTGAAACGACACTCGTGCTCGCCTAAACGCTGGACGTGCTTTCGTCGAGCGAAACACGCTCCTTCTTTGCGCGCGCCAAATGCAAATGCTGGAAACGAGATTACGTTTTCTCCCTCCGGTTTTTTCTTTTTTTTTATCGAGGATATCCGCAGTATCGGCGCATTCTTTTACATTCGTCGGACAGGAACGTTGATACTCATTAGCGTGCGAGCGCGCATTTGGCACCGTTACGTTGTCATCGGGAACATTGACAGCTCGAAACGCGCTTCCAATTTTGTTCGCCAAGTAGCGGTGTTGTTTTGTCTCACAGTCAATGTGTCGCTGCGTATACTGTCTTTCGATAATAAATGAATTTTAGGCAGGTTTAAATTGACGGCAAGGCTAAAATTTTTATATTACTTTCTTCTTTTTTTATCTGAAGAACAGATATATTTGTATCGTGGAAATAGGTATTCTCTATTATTGCTCATTTAGAACTGTAGTAAATTATATTTTTGCGCGTACGTTATTGCTCGCAATTAGTTAAATGGCTAAATAGGTAATTAACGAGTTTTATTCTAGAAAAAGCAGTATTTATTCGCGTGAATGGGGAGGAAAGTCGCGAAAGGCTGGAGGGGCACGGTCGCGATCGCGACTATTATCTTGGATTCCTATATGGTGAGAAGGTCTTGTTGCATCAGTGTTATGCCAGCTGTACATTAGCTTGTCACGTACTCGTTATGGTGCCGCGGCTCAGTGCGTTTACGTCTGAATATCTCGGAAAGGACATTAAGTTTTCAAACTTCGGTGACGCGAGCTATCATATGTCAAAAAAAATCTCGGATAAGCGGAAGAACTTCACGCCGATAACGCGGTACCTTGATAACGATAGCAATGTCAGCATACGGTGGATCGATAGGCCGCACTCGATAGCCGAGATATGTTTATTCTTATAATATTACTCCGCCATGAATAAATAGATTTTAATCTCGAGATTCGGTGTCTCTGAAAGCTGCGGGATCATATCGCGTACCGGGTTTCTCTTCCAGTTTTGCTCTTCGTCTCGATTCTTGCCTCTCGCGGCGTCGCGACGTCTCTCGTCTTTCTCCCTATGTCCACATTTGTCTTCCTTTCGCTGTCCAGTTTTCCCCTCTCTCTTATCTATCTATTTATTTGACTGACTTTTCTTAGCCGCGTCTCCTTTCTCCCTATCCGTTTCACCTCGCGTTACCTCCTCTTCCCTCCAGCGTGACGTTTTCTTTTCTATGAAAGCGGAGACAGCGGCGGGAACGAAAGAGGCCAAAAGAGACACTCCGTGACACTGGGGCGCGGGTGAGCGCCGGAAATATCCCCGCGCGTGGACGAACGTGTTCCTCGTCTTGCTCTTATTCGCCGGGATTCACCAAGCCGGCGGCACCGTCACCGAAGACCCGCAGCGTCGACGTCCGCGGTGCTCGTGGCAGTCACGACAAATTTTCCCGTCCCGGCGCGCCTTCTCCGCGACACGTCGGCGTGTCAATCTCGTTACTCCGCGACTCGCGCTTCCGCGAGAGATAGAATTGCATCGTTCGCGACTCCCAATTCCGGGATTAATCCACCGCGAAGACTTCTCGCTTCCGTGAAATCGTATAATCCCGATTGCTCTCCTAAGTGTTGTCCGATCTGGGTTGTTTTTCGTTCTTTCTTTCTCTCTCTTTCTCTCTCGCTTTTTTTTTTTTTTTTTTTTTTTTTTAATTAGCTTTAGTTGTCGTTTATTTGCGTTAATGAAGAAACGCGTTTCTTAAGTCGCAACTAAAGGAAAAGCCGCGACAGATATTCGCCCACCGTGCGAAGTGTGAAAAGGTCGCCACCCTCCGCGAGGTTCTCAACGAACAATCGAGCAGAATCGTGCTATTGACGTCGCATTATCGCAATTCGTAGATTCACTTGAAGAAAGCTCTGCGAGGTGATCCGAGTGAAATTTATGCGGTGTTTAAAATTAGTCTTGCGGTCCACTTGGACCTCACTAACACAGTTAAGGGTGTAGCTCTTCCGCTAAACCGTCGAGTAAATCATTTCGCTCAACACAGTGCTTCGGGACGCTTTATTCCTTCCTCGCGTTCTTATTTCTAAATACCCCGGAGTTCGTTGACCGGCTCGTGGTCGTAAAGGCTAATTAAAAAAAAATTATTCTAATCTCACGCACGGTCTTACGCGAATGAGAAATAAAAGTAGACGAAGCCACTCGCTGTTCACTTGTGACTTGTGACTTTGGGAAAGCTGCTCTCCCTATCGTGTTAACCCGTTAAATTAGCGTCAATTCACCGTCACGCGGCAACGAGCACCGTAATTAACTTCTCCCCCCCCCCGGGTTGCGGGAGGGACGCAGAACTTATGTCATCGTTTACTGGACAATCGCCACGTGAGTGAACACGTGCACGCGTACGCACGCGCATCTAATTCTTCCTACGCAAGCATAGAGCAAGAATGGCAATGGATAGGACGATGTACGGCAAAATGGAGCCAGGTGATATTTATCAGCCCTACAGGATCACTGTGAAGAAGGGCTTGCCTCCTGGATGTAAGTTTCTCAAACCTCGCACTCGTTCCGCAATAGCAATTTTCCTCCTCCCACCCCCCGCGAAAATAACTTCACGCTTTAATTGTAATACTACTAGTTGACTTTCCGTCTAAATAAACAGCTAAAAGACTACGTTGCTGTGAGCTTAGAATTAAAATGATCAACGAATAGAATTATAATATGATTTATTAATACTTCACTTTACGTTGCCAAGAAGGGGACGAATAGAATTATACTCGGCGGTGAAATATTGTGATTCGAGTCAAACTAAGTATCTTTTAATAACCGGGATATAAAAAAAAAATGGTACACGTATAACGCGACGTAAAAGAGCCAGTTTTTAAATGATTTGCACGCCGGAGAATATTATCTGCAACGCGGATAGATTACGTTCACCGCTTATCTCAGGCGTGATGCAATTAGACGTCCGGAGTATCTATCGACGTGGTGGTTTTCTCGATTGATCGGCTATCCGATCTCTTTAACGATCGATCACGCGAACGTCATACGAATTCAAGGTGAGCGCGAATGCGTAGGCTTCTCCTCTTCCTCGATTACTCCTCGGGGGATCCGCACCTCCATATGAGGTCAGGCTCGCGTGGTTTTCACCTACGCTTGCCTACCCGCGCTACAAATATGTACGAAGGCGCGATAAAAGAATCGCGCTCACTCAGGCCGGTTTAGATACCACGCGATACCAGTTATCAAGTAGCCGGTAAAACAAAAAAAAGAAATTAAAATTTTATTTGAGAGAAAAGGACCCGCCGTCGTTCGCGAGCACTTGGCAATGAACGTCTTTCGTAAAAAAAAAACAAAAAAAAAAACCCCTGGACTTTTCGATAGCTTCTTCTTGTTCCCGGTTCGTATATTCGGTTGGTCTGCACTAAACTCGTGTCGTTGGCGATAGAGTGGGAGGAATGAGATGATCTCACGTAACAGAAGTTTCGTAAGTGCGGCAATCGCAACAACAAGCACGTGGTGCCAGTTCCTCCTGGTCCTGCCAGACATTCGCAGTCCATCGATCATCCCACCGTCATCCTCGCGAATCATCTCGTTACGCTCTGCATTCGCGCACGTGCCCGCGTTGCTCCACGTGTCCAGTTTTAGTAGTACGGGTCGTCGATGATGAGTGGAGTCTGATAAAGCTAGACGCGAGCCTATTTCGTTCATCTGCGTCCGCGGCTCTTTGACCTCGCGACGATAAAGTCTCATTCGTTTAGAAGAAAATTACTCTAGCGTCGTTGTTTCGTTGTCGTTGCCGCGCTACTTCGTTCTTCATTGCAGGTGTAATCGAAGTATCGAGCGAGAGTTTAAACGCGTTAATTATACGATCCGCGAAAATCAGATCCGCGACTAGTCTGGAGCAAGATTAAGTGTCCAGCTGAAGAGAACGAATCTAGCTAGTTCTGCTCTAATTTGAGGTTTATTTTTACCTCGCTGCCGGCACAAGTTAGAGCACAACACTGACGCCGTGGTGGATTTAGTTCGCGCGTGATTTACAGAGAATCCAGACCGGGGACCGCGGTTATCGTTGTCGATAACGAACGGTGGATATTTTTAGCGAAATCTTTTTACCTGTTTAGATCTCGGCACCGCCGTCCTTACCTCCGTCCCTCTCCCGTCGTTTCGTAGAAGAAGTGCCGAGTGCGTGAGATTCTAAAAAGCACGGAAAAATGACGGACGTGATAAGGCCCGTTTCGCCGATTTCGCCGATTCGCCTGGCAACGATTCGCCGTCACGCGCGATGGGAACAATACGTTAGTAAGTACTGAGAAATTGACCCTAATTAAATTCTAATTCCGAGATTCCGCGCGTCCTCTTATTATCTAAACGCGACTTGTCAACAGTTCTCTTCAACATTTCTCTCTCTTACACATCCGCAGCCTCTTTTAATTTATCTTCCTCTGAATAATATAAATATTGTACAACGATTTGCAAAAATTAAGCCCGTCTTCCGTCACGTCGCTGCTGGTTTCGATCCGTCGGTATATTTTCCAAATAGTAAAGATTCAGAAATTTCAAAAATCAGCGTTCCTCGGATATCATTTCTTCTTCCGACATCTCGGCGTGCAGGTTCTGGTTCGCCTCTTAAAATAAATTAATTGATTTCTTTTTCGTTTCGCCGAGTTTCGCGTTAAACGTTACGCATCTGGCTGCGATTAGCCTAGCGAGTAAGTTCAAATTGATGGGAATTTGTGCTGCGGAAGAGTAATGAGGGGGGGAGGGGAAGCGGGAGCATCAATGATACATTTAACGCTGCGAGTTCCCTGTCCTCGCGGTTTTACGCAAGAGTCGCGCCGTCGTGCGTTACGCGCGATATTGATGTCCGGCTCGCGGTATGAATCAGCCGTGCAAAATAGATCTCGATAAGCTCGGCAGGCTCCGTGCCCAGCGCTCAAGTCCCATTCAGACGATTACCCAAGTCGTTCTCGCGAGGCGCAAAAAAAGAACGCGTTAGCGGAGAGCAAAACCTAGTCATATCGCGCGTCCAACACGCCTGGGGAAGTATGCGCTGATGTATTTAAACCAGTCGATTCGATTTTAAACAATTATTCTACTATTATTTTCTAAGATTTGCATATACCTGGCGTACATCATTAGCTGTGTTCGTCAGAGAAACTACATTTGCAACAATCGTAAAACTTGTGGATCTAATAGGCGTTTTTAGGTTCAGTAAATATTAAGAACATACGCCGATTGGATTCGCAATTTTTACAACAGCTGTGAAGTAGCTTTTCTTACCGAACTTGGACATCGTCGTGTTGAAGAAAAAAAAAAAGCGACGTGGAGAAATGATTTCTCCGGTTCTTGCCTTTGCGACTCGGAAAAGATGCTCGCGTTCTGGATCGAGATCTAAGAAGTAGCGAACGGGCTCGCGGGCCTCGATGGATCGTGCAAGAATGCCCCACTACGGTCTTAATGCCTGCTTAATGTCCTTCCTCCTCCAATCTTGCTCTTTCCTCTAGCCCGTGACTCGTGGTATCGCTTTCCTGCGCACTTCAATGACAATCAGTCGACGTTCCCGTGTGCGTCGTGTCGTTCGCACGCGTGTACCTATCTCGTTAAACACGTGTTGCTCTTCGGGAGTGCGTAAAAAGACCCAGGCGAGATCGTGAAAATTGTCGCGAGGCAAACGCACGAACGAGGAAAAATTTTAATTTTTATAGGCACTTTTCGAGATTTTTTTATTTATTTTTTTTTTAATTTTTTACGCGAAAATTACGGTACGATACTTGTATTTTAATGATTCTTATATTCGTTCGTACTTTTTATAATCCAAAAGGTAAACGATAACGAGACAGCGTCAACAACAATAATTGCAATCCAAGAATGTGTACACAATTGGCGCGATACGCGTTGAAACTCATGATAAATTTGATTAAGCTCGATAAACACTTTGCTGCTCTTATCAGCGTCTACAACGTGACGCCTAGAACGTCACAGTTAGCTTTGTTTCCTCACATTTCTTCTTCGGGGAATTAACTCACCGCTGTATTTCCAAGCTTAACGTTTCAGACGTTGTGTACTCATTCTTCCAGATTTCGAATTCTTTCGCTGGTTACGCCGTGAAACCTCCCATGCGAGTTTTTAAAGATTATTCTTCTCTTACATTTTTTACGCTTTTTTTAAATATATTTTTTCTTATAGTTACTCGATTGCTCAAACGGCGAGGACTCGCCGACGTCTCGGCCGCTCGTGAGAAAGAACCGCGTTGGGCTTCGTGAATTTTTCTTTCACTCGCGAATTCGCCGGCTCCTCGACTTTCGCGCTCTCTTCGCATTTTTGCGCGAGGTTCAACGTTCCTGAAATAGTGGGTGTGTCGGGTTCATCTCTCGCGGTCCGGTCTCGTCATGGAGACGACACGTGTAACCGAGGAGGAAAGCCTGTACCAGGTGTACAGCCACGAGAGAGCGTCCAACAACCTCGTTACTCTCGGTAAACGCATATTTTCTTGATAGTTAGACTCGAATGACGAGTTAGTCTTAGCGGGAGAAAACGAGTCGGCGGGGTCCGAAAGAAGTGCCCCGTCTCTCGAGTCGCTTAAGGAATTCTCTTCTCTTGTAAATGGAGAAAGTTCGGGCGAGACAAATCTTTTACCGTCGATGTGCCGCGCACAAAAAGTCCCGCTGTAAACGCAATTCGCGAAACGACGTGAATTTACAACAATGGGAATTCACGGCCTCCTTCGACCCATGTCGTAACGGACTTCACACGCCGGCTAGTGACTGATGAATGTTCTCGTTCGAGTATTTTTTTTTTTTTTTACATCAACTTTCCGCGAATTTTTCTCCGTGTAATCGGTATAAAAATATGTCATTAACTTAATTGAGACATAAATTGTATATTCGTCGAGAGCGCATTGTTTCTATTGCTTGGGTTAACTTCATATTCACATTCGCACGAATTATACAATGTTATATAATGTTAGAATGTTTGGCGGGCAAATAAGCTTTTCAAATTTTAAGTTAAATAAATTTAACGCGCGGTGGCAATCACGAGCCTCAAGGACGATAGTGAAGCGGTTGGGCATGGCGTCATCGCGAAACAATGTCGGGACATTTCCTTTTTTATATACAGCAGCTCGAAATTAAATAAGTGAACCTGATTGACCTAATAACGCAATATTATTTCGTGGAATAGTCTCAATCTTTATTAACTTATACGAAAATGGTTGATAGAAATTAGGAATTCTTTACATAAGAAATTAAATAATCCAATCTATTAACATTTTCGTTAAATATATCTGCAATGTTAAATTTCCCTTAATCGTGAATGTCGATATTAAAATATAAAACGTAACAATTCTGTTAATTATTCATACGTCAATCGCAAGAGACGGAGAAACCTGTTGCAAGAATCTATAGATTCAGCACATTCTTTTAAACAAAAATAAGCATCGACTCGAAATCGTAGAAGCGCCTTGATAAATGCAGATAAATTTCGAGGCGGCGTGAAACAATTTAATTTTTTTACGAAATAAATTTAAATAATTCGCTTGATCTGCCTGCAATTTTAATAACAAAACTAATCAATTCACTGTCTTTTTAGATGCGCTGCTGGCGGACCTACAGAATACCGTGTCGTCGGAAGGAACTCACGTCGGCGGAGGTAACGCGACACCCGGTTACGGATCGCTGAATGGTGCTCGCATCCACACAACCGCCGGTTATAGATCCTACGACAATCAAACATCGCCGCTGTCGTCGCAATCGGTATGTTCAGCCTTGCGATCGCGATCGGCATATTGCCTAGCCTTGCGATCGCAATTAGAGCACTAATAGACTGATGAGGACGCGGCCTCTCGCGCCCACATTCGTCTAATTCCAGAGATTTACATCGAAAAGCCTCTAGGCTCTGCATGTTCGATTATCTGCGAGCTGATCACGTAACGTGACGATCTGCGTCTTCTGCATCTTGCTGATCCGGCATGCAACATACAGACATGTTCCTTCGACTCAGATCAACCTTCAATATGTTATATTTTAAATCAAGTTAAAAGGCGGGTATTTTTATTCGGTAATTAAAATTTGTAGGACTCATATTGATAGTTGAGGGATAATGTCGCGACGTTGCGAGAACATTTTTGATGATAAGACAAGTACGGTGCTTCGCTGTAGTTTATCGATGAGCCGGGGAAGCTCGACCTGTTGCTGTTGAAACGTTGCTGAAGTCGTGGACGTGGTTCGCCAGATGGAGCCAAGTGGTCCGATAGCGGCTATTCTAAATCTTCGTGATTACCGCGAAGTATGAGCTGCCAACGCGACGCGACGTCAATGCCAAAGGCGTTTAATTAATTTTAATATACGCGCGATGCGAAAGGAAAGGAGATTCGCCTCGACAGAATTGACAATTGAGATCACGTTTTTTATCAAGCAATTAATATATCTTCGCTGCGCCGTAATTTTTATGTACCCCGCAACATGTAGGGCACTTCGAATGCTATACAAAATTAACTCTTTGGCACTAACGCCGCTTTGCGATTCCAGTCTACAAAACGTCTCGAAATAGAGCGATCCATCGTCATGGTCGCGAAAACGTGACACAGGGAGAATCCATAAATAAACGTCTTCGGCAACGGTTAATAACTGTCGATACGATATTTTGAGGACATCAGCGATAGTTCCGTCGATGTCTTTTGATCGTCCGTGGCTGGCTTTCACGGTCACAAATATCATTAATATGGACATTCGGGATCTAGATTAAGACTAACGTCTTTTTAGGATTTTTTTTTTTTTTTCTTACCAATGTGTATGTCAAGAGGTCTAAAGGGAAGTGTTAGAATGAATAGAAAGGAAGTGTTTAGAATTGTCGAGTCTATATTTTACGTGAATTTCCAACAATGCAGCATTATTGTTGAAGCACAATGTACGCAAGGCGCTTAATGTACTCGTCGGGTTGTTAATTTTATTTCATCCGGTCGCTATTTTCCCGCGCGCATTTTGCAGCTATGTAATATTACGTGGTATTACGCAATAATTTAATCAGCGGACGATCCGTGAATTATTTTTAGACCGCGACCGCTTAAATTTGTTTAGGCGCGGAACTGTTCGTATTACAATCGTGAAAATAGACCGCCAAAGATGTTGAAAGGGCCAAACTCGTGACGAGTAGAATTTCGATATCTTTCGAGCGTTAAACGCCGCTTGTTTTGAGAGGAGAAAAAAAAAAAGAGAAACTTTCCAGAGAGTCATAAAACACGCTCAGGAATAACTGTGACGCAATGACGGGGTTAAAATTAGAATCAATATCGCGTTTAAAATTGACTGTCCGAAGCATCTCTACGACGGTAACGCATCGGCGGAAAACGTGCGCGGCAAACGCGAAAATTGTCTATCGAAAGAGATTGTTGACTTACTTCTACACACTTGATTTTTATTCAAGAAGAAATTACGCGAAGACAAACGTTATAATTAAATTTAATTCGTTTGTTGTGAAGTAGAAAAAAAAATTGAGCTTTAACTGTCGCACAATTTTAGAAATCAACTTTAATTATAATTTTATTTGATGAACAACTGATAAATTTTTATTTTACACATAAATAATGAGCGTGAAATAACGTGAAATTTAAATTAAAATGTCGTGCAACACGATGTTACAGATAATATTCTGTGCGTAAAAAAAAGTTATACGGAACCAATGCGTAGTCGCGAGTTTTCCGCGACAAGAACATTCCCATCTGTTACATTCCCTGCCGATTTTATTGATTCTCGCTCGGCCTAGGACAAAGTAGCTTCTATTATTCATGATCTGCGGACTTGCACCGTGCTCCGGTTGTAAAATTTGCGATCGAACGCGGTCGAGCCGAGGCTATATACATATGCGTCGTTTCTCGCTGAATTACATTTTACGCGCAATAAAAAAGACAAAAGAAATAAATCCCCTGTATCCATCTTTAGCCCGGGAGCTCTGCCGCGACGAGTCGTGAGCTGCGTATTCATGAGTAAACATACGTGTTTTTACTCGCTTTTATCATTTTTTAACATTTTCTGTAAAGATAAAAAGCTCGCGTCTGTTAAAAGTGTTATCGAGGTGGAAGCAAATCGATTCCGATGTATTTTACAGTAGAAGCCTACGAAGTCTACGAGCTCTAGAACCATTTCTAGTTCTGCTTTTAGCTCGCTTTTATTTTTAATCGAGGAAAAACCCGTCATTATTTTTTTTAGATTGGAAAATATTATTTATTCACGTGACGTTTAATACCTTTTTTTTTTTTTTTAATTATTATTTATATATTATAGTAACAAATTGTATACTTTTGGAGCAATCACCTTTTTACATTTAAATTTGCGTTATGAAACTCGAGAAGAAAAAATTTACTCTGAAAGGAAAGAGCCTCGAGCATTAATTCACTTGTTTTACAACTGATGAGTTATGGAGCAGTTAAGAAATTTCCGACAGTTGTCTCCGCTGCATTTAACAAATCGCATTTGCATAAATCTTGCCCCGTTCACATTACTCTTCTCGGTACGTGTCGTTGCGGCGTCGATCTGTCATCAACTTTGTACTACAGTTGTCATTTTTGGATGTGACGCGATCACAAGCTTCGATACAGTCCGAGACCTATTTTTGCGTTGGCCAAGTAGACGAAATTATCAGTTAGCTTCGTACGTACACGATACGTACACGAAGTTTTAATGCAGTTTTATTGCAATCTATAAGTTCAAAATTTTTACAAAAAAAATTTCCAATAATTATTAGCGAAATAATTTTCTATTAATAATTATTGTTCTGTTAAAAATATCACGTGATATTTTTTATCGATAATTTAATAGTTACATCACGTGCGTATCGCGCGATGAATTCTGCTGACGCTGCATCGCGTTAATAATGATATCGTCGCCAAAATTTTCACGCTAAGCGTTGATACTCTGACATGTTTCTGCTGGCTTACCGCAGGATATATTTTTAGGCTGACAACTCAGCGTGTAACCTAGTTTCTGTCCAGCAGGATGCGCCATAATGCTGCTTTATTGCAAAAAGAAAAAGAAATAAAAAAAATATATATATATATTATAGTCGCACGGTAGTTCGGTAGTAAATCTCGTTTTTGTTCGCTTTCCAGAAATTTTATTGCAATTTGTCTATTATTTTTGGATGTTATTTGAAAGATCGTAATTTATTTGATATACAAGATTTTTCGAAAGCTGCTTGTTTCTGTATTACGATATACGATCTTAGAAAAGATTGAAAAATACATGTCGAAATTTAAATATAAATGTTTCAGTTGCAGCGAATTTATCGTACAAGAAAGATGTGGGAATCTAATCTCATATGTTTGAAATATAAATTAGATAACTGATATCTCACGCACTGGCAGTAATAATTATCAATGTCTCTCGGTTTAATAACCGGGCGAAATTAACCTGCATAAGTTGGCGATTTATTTTTATCAGGGAGATTATTGGAGGCTAATCTTAATTGCGCTACTTTCGTCACGCATCATTTACGAATCCTCTTCAGACTCGTAAGAACAGCAATTTATCGTTACGGTTACTTGCGTCTTGCATTTGGCTATTGATCAGCCTGACGTCAAGCGCCAGACTTAATTTTGATAAACAAATTCCCGACTCGACTTCTCGCGAGTTTCCAACTTTGCAATTGGAACGCTTTTGATTTTCTTATTAAAACGTAATATCTTTAATAGAATTAAATAAAACCCTTAACAGATTGAATTATAATTTATATTAACGAAATATCTCATTTACCGTCAAACGTCGATCGTTTTTAAGTAGAATTGAATCGATCGGGGATTTATTTTTAGGATACTTTACTATCGCAGTTAAAAGGAATCTAAAATTGACTCTGTCGGGACTAAAAACGCATGTTGTCCTGAACGTCGACGTCCCACACGCGCTGCATAATGATTCAAGTGACATCACGGTTCTAAATAATAATGCATTTTGCGGAAACTTGGCAGACCATTGCTGTTTGTCGATTAACAAGCCAAGAGCGCTTGGATAAACGCAGGAAGTCGCGCAATTGTCAACTTCGTTCGATACCGCTTATCCGAAAAAAGCTCTCTTAATTATTGCATTAATATTTTCAACTGCTTCATAATATTTTAATATTTCAGAACTTAATTTAAATTTTTAGGGCTCAAAATTAATAGAAATATCCTGCGCTTTTATATCCTTTGACGGATATATTTATAATGCGTGCTTTTAATCGCTTTATCGTGGCTTTTCCCGAATGTTGTAGCCTACTTATCAGAATCGCGAGGCGATAGAGGAAACCATGGGTAAAACTGGCGGCGCGTCTTACACCCAGCCCAGCACCGGGAACAAGATGCCTTCCCTCAATAACAATCTTTCCGAGCTGGACACCCTTCTGCAAGACTTGAGCAACGCGCGCTATAATGCCCACTATCAAGAACGAGGTTAATTATTTATACTTTTAATACTTATCCGAATGGTCAATTTCTTTCTTTCAAGAGTCGAGCTCTTTCTCGAACTTTTTCTTTTCGCGTGCCGCTAAACTTTTGACGAGAGATCAGAAACGGTTATGTAGAAGCTCTTCATCGTATACAATTGCTCAATAATTATAGACAGCCGCGCGTCCATGACAGGAGTAAACGGGGGTGCGACCAGCCCCATGCTTCGTTCTCCGAGTAGCATGTCAGCCTCTCGACCCACCGTCGACTCGTTGCTCGAGGAGCTAAGCACCGCAGTGCCTAATGGGTGAGCTTTTTATGTGTGCGCAAATTAATCTCGAAACGATATTAGAGCTGCATCTCGACCGAGCTGCTTTCGAACATTTAATTCATGCGGGTAATTGATTATTTCGGTGAGTTTACTTCTCGACGATAAACGTTCGATTATTCATGCCGTCGTAAAAAAAAAAAAAAAAAAAAAAATTGAACTCACCAACGATTGATACGGGGCTCTCGGTCCTCAAATAATTCGTATTTGATAAAACGAATTGTTATCCCTGCATCTCTCTCGAGCAGAGACTACCCCGCCGATGGAAAGGTGAGAGTCACCATACAAGAGACATCGACAGAGATACAGCCGGTCTACGACGGCTATCCCTCCAGCCAGCATGGTTCGCTGAGTCGAACCGAAGTTCACAGGAGTTACCCTAACGGTCATACCGCGAGTAACGCTACCAAGGAGCTGGATGACCTAATGGCTTCGCTTTCCGAATTTAAGGTATTCATTCATCTATCATTTAATCACATAATTGCGATACATAACGCGATTGACCCTTGCGGTGCGGCCGATATTTTTCGCGCTATTAATTGATTAATATATGTCACTTCTGAAAAAAAAAATTTAGAAATATTAAATAGCTTTTTTGGTGTTCATAAAGTTTTCAGCCTTTGTTCGTAGTCAATGAGCATGAGGAAATAAACTAGAATTTGTTGCTGGCTGAAAACTGAATGGACTCTTTTACGCATTTTTTTATGTTTAAACTCGTCGAAAGAGTTAGCGCGAATTGCTTTTCGTTTGCATTGTGTATATAACTATATAACACTCTGAAAGTAACATTCAAACATCTAGAAGATCTGTCTATCATTTCAAGACGTCTCTCCAATGTGTAGCGTGCGTTTCCTTTCCTCTAAAATTCTATATGCACACATATAAATGTATGCAACTAAAATCGTTCTATATTTGAGTAATCTGATAGGCAAACGGTCAAGGATACGCAATGTTTGCTTTCATTGCGCTTTTCATAGCCGGTGTGCTTCATAGCAGGCATTAGTTTGAGATGAGATTTTGAGCAAAACGAAAGTACGTATAAATTAAGTTATTAACATGAGTTTTCCAGTCCACCGTACGTAAACTCGTATGTAGCCGGGCGAAGAAAAAGGTACACCGGCTGTTTTACTGTCCCCCGACCGTTTGGCGGTTTGATTTACCGCGAAATCGGAAAACACCGGTGTGTTAAATCGACTCCTGCCCATTCTTGGTTCCCCTCGCTACGAAAATAACCACCTCGCCAGTACCGTGAGACTCCCGCTTACCAGAGTTGCGCTAGATATTCTTTCCCAACGTTCTCCCTCGTTTTCCGCGGTGGCAAAAGAAGGGAGACCAAAAAGACGAAGGCACGGAGAGGTGGGTCGGCACGATCCATTGGAATACCGGATCCGAAGCTTTCGACCAGTCTGCAAGCTCGCCCGTGGCGATCGACATCTCTTACTCCACCTCATCTATCTCGCCCGTGGGTCTTAATTTCTCTTCGCTCAACACCTCGCCGACCGGCACCCTTGACATTCCAACCTGACCCTTTGATTTTACCTTGCCCGTCAAATCAGCCACGCGATATTCAACCTTGGGCAGTTTTATCTCAATCACTCTTATTTACTCCAACGACTCCACACACGCACCTACGGATACAGACACGTGCGCGTTTGATTGATTAATTGATACAGATTCGAAAGAAATATACGGGAAATTATAGTCTTTTTTTTTTTTTTCGGGGGTTTTAGTGCGACGAGTGTAAATATGTTAGCTTTTTGACAATTTAAGACTGTTGAAATCTCGGGGAAAAAATTTAAGAAAGTATTTTTTATACTTAAATAATAGAATATCGAAGAAAAAATTTTTTTTTTTTTAATTTCTTTAATTCGGCTTAATCTATTCAACCATACGATTGAGATCGAATCGCACATTGGATTTAATTCCTATTTTTTAGATAAAGAATTGTCACTGAGATTTTTGCGCGTATCTTTACAGATTAATAGCGGCACTCATCAACATCAGACGATAACCGACTCTCCATACGCGAAGCCTAACAAGGCCACCAAGAGCTCGCAAAGTCCTTTGCCCGCTGAGGGCACGCAAACTCGCGTTCACATCACCGAGACTCACACGACCCATCTTTATCATCCAGGAGAAAGCCAACCTCTTAAACAGAATCAGTTAGATTCTATGCTTGGTAATCTCCAGGCCGACATGAGCCGCCAAGGAGTCAACACGACCCAGAAGGGATGCTGCAGCGCCTGCGAGAAACCCATCGTAGGCCAGGTAGCCCTCAGCCGTAGCTTAATTTCTGAAAATTAATTTATTTGAAATAATTTGATGATCTTCCTTAACTTAATAATGTTCTTGCTGCACAGGTGATCACGGCTTTAGGCAAGACATGGCATCCGGAACATTTCACATGCACCCATTGCAACCAGGAGTTGGGCACGCGAAATTTCTTTGAAAGAGAAGGTCATCCTTATTGCGAGACAGATTATCATAATTTGTTCTCGCCTCGTTGCGCTTATTGCAACGGGCCTATTCTTGATGTAAGGATCGCGACACTTTTGAGGGAAAGATTATAGGTCTCGTAGAGCTTTAAATGCTATCGAAATGAAGAATATCTCATAAAAAAACTTTTAATATTAAAAACTAATATAAATATCTGGTTTTCTCTTAAATTTTTTATTCTTTGGCATTAATCAGATATAAATTTAATATTCTTTAATATTTTTTTAGCTTAATAATATTTAATATTCTTTAAAGATATAAATTAAATATTCTTTAATTAAATTTTCAGAATAACAAATTATATATTTTAATTTAATAAAACTATATTCTTTCCCCAAATGTTTGAAGTATTTTATTTCGTAAGTTTGCTTGCGGATAGAAAAAACCGTTTTCTTCCAGAAATGCGTGACCGCCCTGGAGAAGACTTGGCATACCGAACACTTCTTCTGTGCTCAGTGCGGTAAGCAATTTGGCGAGGAGGGCTTCCACGAACGGGACGGTAAGCCATACTGTCGCGAAGACTATTTCGACATGTTTGCACCCAAGTGCGGCGGCTGTAACCGCGCTATCATGGAGAATTATATATCTGCGCTCAACAGTCAGTGGCATCCAGATTGCTTTGTCTGCAGGGTAAGTATTACGATCGTAAAATTTATTTGTCTTATTATCAAATTTTACTTTCAGCGTGAATTTCACGTCGTCGGCAGCATCGTCGTTTCCTTCATGCGTGCTATTTTAAATTCCTAAAAAATCGCCAAAAACAAATGTAAAAATGCAGTCAGACACGTTAAACTTTGACAATTACAGGATTGCAAGAAACCGGTTTCCGGGAAATCTTTCTATGCGATGGAGGGGAAGCCGGTGTGCCCCAAGTGTGTCGGGGTGGACGACGACGAAGAAGAGGAAGAGCAAGAGGCGTAAGGACGCTGGTCGATCCAATCGTCTCATGTTGTCGCGTCAATACCTCATGCTGAATTTCTTTGATATTATCGCCCAGTCACCCCCGTACGATATGCCCCTTGTATGCCCTCCGGCTCTATCAATGCGGAGCCAGCCCCTATTTAATTCCCCAACAGGTGATATAGCTTCGCACTGAGGATGATCGATAACGCAGAAACGCCGACTGTTCAAATTCACCATCGTCTCGATTCCGCATCGCAAAATACACACGTTAGAAATGCACTTTCCACGCACATCGGACACAATACCTCCCGCATTACAGGGCATACTTTCGGCAAGCACAAGTACGAGCTAGCTGCTTTAGTTTTCAAGCTCGCGCCTTGACATTGCACTGAGTTCTTGACAATGGAAATGAATTCTGTTGAGCAACGCGAATTAGTACTGTTGTGAAAAGTAAAGAAATAAACCGTTCCTCTCTGACCCCACTTCCATCTCCTTAAAAAAAAAAAAAAAAACCCCCAAAACAAAAAAATAAACACACACAACACTATGAGAGCGTCTAGGCTCACTTACACACACAGCGACTCGGAGACGCTGGGTCTTGTGACAATAGACGTGGAGAAAAGCCAAGCTGAATGCTATGAATGACGATTCCATCGTCACAAATGGATGTTTTAATTTTGTAGACTGTATAGTATAGCAGATGAATCGAAATGACTTTAAGAAGTTACCTTAGAAAATCTAAAACGATTAATTTCTTTCGATCGAAATGTTTTCGATCTTGTATTAAAGATTTTTTTATGATTAATTGTAATAGATAAATATATGGATATAAATGCTCCTTGTATATTAAGGGAGCTGATTAAGCTAGTCGAAAAATTTACATATTAATAATTCGATTTTTCTGAAAATGCTATACATTTTACCATTACTAATTGAAAAACAGTGTCTTAAAAATGACGATCTATAGTCATTTTTTATAATATTTAAACTCGTACAATTCTCGGATTTTTTTTTTTATTTCAATCAAGGTTGAAATATGAAACAAGAAATAATCGGATGTTTTTCAATTACTATTTTCTTGTAATTTTGAAGTTTATTTTATTTAAGTAATTTTTAAACATTTTTTCTTAATGACCTATCGTGGATTCCGTTATTTTATAAAAAAAATTGCAATTTTTTATTGTATATTAAATCTTTGATTTCTTTATATTTTTAAACACGTTTATGTTGTTTATTTTACAGGATTGCAGACAGAAGTTTCAGGGAGGCTCCTTTTTCGATCACGAAGGGTTGCCGTATTGCGAGACGCATTATCATGCCAAGAGAGGATCCTTGTGTGCAGGCTGTCACAAACCTATTACCGGTAAACATTATTAGATTTTTAAAAATTAGATTTTTAATAAAATTTTAATACATCTTGATTGCACATTACCTTTCACAGGTCGCTGCATAACAGCAATGTTCCGCAAATTCCACCCCGAGCACTTCGTATGTGCGTTTTGCTTAAAGCAATTGAACAAAGGCACGTTCAAAGAACAAAACGACAAGCCTTACTGCCACGGCTGTTTCGAAAAACTGTTTGGATAAATAATTCCCATTTTTGGAATTACTTTTTGTAACGTGACGAAACGAGAGAGATAATTGTTCCTCTCGGCGATATTTTATTACTCTTGACAAGATACGTATACGGCGTAAACACTTACTTCGATTGTCTGTATTAAAACACGAAACGAGGACTTACATTGCCTAAAGCCTTTTAGAATTTTTTTTTAATATTAACTAACGAATGATAATAATAAAATAAAAAAAAATTCTAAAGTTACATCTGAATAGACATAAATACATTTCCAATTTTAATTTCTCATTCTTCGATTAGTATCAAATAAATATTAATAAAGGATTAATTTACGAGTTTAATCGAAATATATACTTTCTTTTTTTTTTTCAAGTAAAATTTTCATCTTAAAAAATTAAGACACGCAACTTCTAATATGTACAGATTTCACAAATTGTTTTATTTAACTATTTAATTTTACGTAGTAAATTACATGGTAAAATGCACACGTTTCTCGAACTGTTTAGTTTGAGTTTGTCATGCCATTTGAAAATATGAAAAGGGTGCTATAGTTATTAATAATTTGTCGATAATATCTAGTAACATTTGTACAATCTTATAATTGCCGCGAAATAGCTCCTTAATGAATGCTCTTCCCGTTAGAAATATTTCATATATTTATAAAATATTTAAATAGTATTAATACAATAGTAAGTTTCTTCACATTATTACACAGTGCTAAATTTACACATGCTATCGTATCGCATCTTGTTGTACGAAGTAAGTGATTGAAAAAATTGTAAAAAATACGTAAGTTAAATTTGCGTCAATATGTGCAATGACGCTTTAGTAGCGTACGAAGTTGGAAAATGAAAGATATGTGTACGTATGTCATTAGCATGACCTCATTTAATTCTGTTGCACAGCGAAAATTGAAAAATCAATATACAGTATGTATAGACATGTATACATTAATAATAAAATTTCTTAAATAGGCGTCTGTGTAGGTGAATACGTGAAAAAAATGCATCAACTGTAGCTATGGAAAACTACTTGCGTATCTTTTTACAACATCAAATAAATTTAACAGAGTTTATAATTTTGTATATGCTTATAAAAATATATTCTTATAGCTAAAATTACTGGTATTAATGTTTTAATTTTGCAAGAAATTTGACATAACTAATGTCAATTAAGTTAGATAATATACATATGATAATGTGCTGTTATTTATTTGCAATGTTTAAAGCTCGCAACAAAAAGAAAACCAATTTATCTCGTTATAAATGCCTGAACCTAATTTTAATTTTAAATAACTAAAGCCTCTTGAATTATACTCTGTATATAATCATTATTTTAATAACAAAAGAATTCGATTGTTACAGATATAAATAATGCATATATTAAGAGTGAACTTAAGTACATAATTTTTTACAAAGTATTTACATAATTTTTATTCTGTCAAAAATTATATATTTTATTCAAATATATCATTATAAAACTAAATTACTCAATATTAATAAAAAAAAAGTACGAGAGTTTAGTCAATTTGCACGTTTCTGTCGAAAATTAATAATTCGTATGTCATATTAAAATAATTTTTAAAAGCCAGTTTCTCCTTTTCTTTTTAGCATTCTATGTTCATTTGACTTATTCCCCCTATTACAAACGTAACGGTTCAATATCAATCTGGCGCTTGCCTCAGCGGCACGCCTTATCCGAAACTGTCAGCCCAACGTCGGAAACAGCTCGGTGAAGCTCTCAGGCCAGAGGTCGAACAAGGCATCCGACACATGTGATTGTGGAGAATCATGGGACTCATATCCACCGTCCGACGAATTGGCACAGTCCAGGTGTTTTGCCGAAAAGATGCCGTAATTGTCGATGTCGCTTTTAGCAGGTGACATGGAATTGGTATACGTCGGCGAAAATTGCGTCGGGCAGGGCAAGTTAATGTCTGAGAAAGGAACTGTGAGATGCATGGCTTCGTCCGCAACCTGACTGACGACGTTGTTCTCGGTGCTGACCACCTCCTGCACGCACTCTTGAATCCCCACGTCGCCGTCATTTTCCTCACCCGGATACATAATAGTAATGGAATTAGTGGTTTCGTCATATGTACCGTAAATAGTGTCAAGATCTGACGCAGTCTCTGATTCCTGTTTAATTTCTGTCTCCATTTTGATAGATTCTGTGCTTTTTGTGTCGCAATCTGCAAGAAACCAATTAGATGTATCTTGCGGACACGAGGACGTAGGGTTTATGCCTCCACTGGCTCTATTGGTTTCCACATTTTCTGATGTCTGCCCCACCAATGCTTCTGTATAGTCAGATTTTTTAACGGGAGCTTCGTTGACGGACACCTGTGGAATGGAGCGCAATCGGCAGGTCATTAAAGGAGAACGACTAAATTATGAGGACGCGCGATTGCAGAGAAAATGAATAAAATATTCGGATTTTCTCAAAAGATTAGAATTTTCATCCACATCGCTTATGTAAGAATTCTGTTTTACTCCGGAATATTTCATCCATTTCTGCATCATATTCAATTTACAACATGTAAGTGTAGAGCAAATAAATTTAAAAAAAAATTGTTACTCGTTATTTGTGTAAAAGAAATAATGAAGAAAGTGCGTGAGAAATAGAAAACGTATTGCGAAACGAGGTGCTACAGACTGCAACTCTCAAAACTCACTTGTTCATTTGATCTATGAGGATTTGCCTCAGCCTCTGGGCTGACTTCTCGTAGGAGGCTCTCCGCCAGCTCTTCGAATCGTTCGGCGTCGGCGCTTTGGAAAGCGCTGAACAGCTCTTCAAAAGGAAGTAGAGGGTCAGAAATTTCAGTAACACGGTTGCTCGTGGTGTCCGTATCGGGCGCAATGCCGACTGTGCTGTCCCACCCTGCAGCAGAGGGTCATTGGGGGATACTGCAGATCCCAGCGAAGGTACAGCACCGTCGACACGAGTCCGACAAGTCGAGCAAATTGGTTGTTCCTGATCAGTGAGTGTGTTTCTCACTGCATCTCTCTCGTTTCTGAGCCTCTTATTCTCATTTAATAGCCATTCGTTCTGCGACGTCAACAGTTCGTTTTGTGACCTGAGCATTGTGCACTCCTGTGTAATCAGCTGATTCTTTTCCTTCTGTGTCTTTACCGTCTCCTCCAGCTCGTCCAATCTAGCCTTCTTGCGGTCCCGTGAAGTTTGAGCGGCCACACGATTTTTCAGTTTTCTGTCAAACAAACAAATCACCGTTAAATCCAGTAAAAAAAAAAAATTAAATAAATAAGCATAGTTAATTATTTTAATTCCAAACATAATTACAAAATCAGTACAATAATCAAAGTTAAAAAAAAAATTAAGATTTAATTTTTAATTCAATATTCAATTTTTTTTAATTGTTATTTAAAATAAAATTTAGATAAAATAATATTATAACGATTCCATTAAAAACTTTATTTTTTACTGCATGATGTAACATCGTTCCTTCTTTCATTACATCTTCGAGAAGCAATTTGTTTTTTCAAAAAAAAAAAAAAAGGCGAGACAGCTGTAGCAATATTACAATATTGCTTGTAACAATTACTCCGCCGACTTATCATTCGAAAAACATTGATAATCGGGTTTGTCGACACACGCAACAATTACATCATGCGATTGTGTTTACGTCAATGAGTCATCGGCGTGACACATGACAAGCTCGTAGTTTATCGTACGATAGGTAGTCCCCGTGAATTGGAATTTTCACTTACTTGCGCTGCAATTTTTCCTCCCAAGTGAGGTGGTCTAAACGTCGTTTCTTTCCGCGCGCACGGGTGTCCACGGGTTCAAGGAACGTCGTTACGTCGTGGTCGTCCTCCTCGCCGGAGACAGCAGCCGCCTTTCTGCCGTCCATTCTCGCCTTGTCCACCAGGATTGACGTAGTGAAATTGAGCTTCGACAGCGCGCTGCGCGACGAATCGCTCTTCGGGATTGCCTTCGACACTCCCTTAGGCAGCGTGATGATGACACTCTTCACGGAGCTCATAGTCCGCCATGCGATGCGACGCGGGGCGTCCCACTTTTTTGATGTCAAGTCTTGGCTTTTTTATACCGTGATCGTCTCTGACGTCCTCGCTCGAAACAGTCCGAATCTGTCTCGAGATTCTCAGATCCTGATATCCTAAGTAGGGCTGAAACCAAGTCGCACCCGGACGCTACCACCCAACGCGAGCGGCAGAGTTGACAATACTGACAGAACCGCGAACGGGTGACTGACGCAACAAACCGATTCTTGGGTACGCTTGAGTGCCGTGCGTCAAAGGACGTGTTGCCTTGGGATTGGACATGCATGAGGTACCCACACGCCAACCACCGTCGAACTGACTCTCCACTCCACCGTCGCTATCATTTCTTGAGTGTGATTTCACCGCTCGTAGCGGATTTTTTCGAAATTAAATTTTGTTAGTTTTTAAAACATCTGCTACGAGCCCGCCACCGGTCGGTTTTTTAGATCAAAATTAAATAAAATAAAGATAAAATATGGTAATACAAAATAAAAATATGATTAATTAAAGCAAAATTAAATAAAATTGAATAAAATACATGTAAACTATGTATGGTTAAACGATAAATCATACATTTTTAAATAAAATAAAATTAAGTTACGATAAAATACGCAAAATAAGATAAAAATTAAATTAAGTAAAATAAAAATGGAATTTATTGAATATTAACACGCCAGAGTACACAATCTAACTCGACTCTGACTCGACTCTGACGTCTCTGACTGACCCGATTTTAACTCTCGATGGATTAGTCACGGTCGTCACGTTTGCCATCTTCGCTGGATGTGCTGCGCACGCGGAAAAAGTGAGGTTAAATTAAGGGTTGAGGCGTGCGAGCAGCTGGCAAACGTACGTACAAGGCCGCTGTGGTGACGGACTTTGGCGTCAGCGATGTCGAGCAAGAGAAACAAGAACATGAGCAATGACACGGTCGAAAATGGAGCGGCCGATGACGTTGCTACCAAGATCGCGGATGTCGAGATCAACGAGGAAACCCCGAGCAAGAAGCTCACGCACAAGGAGAAAAAGAAGCTGAAAAAGCAGCAGGAGTATGAGCGCACAATGGAGATGCTGACAAGGGCGGGCGGTCAGGGCCACAGTGAACTCGAGTCGAATTTTACGATATCGCAAAGCCAGACGCAGCAGCGCGGTAACCAGCAGCTGGAGAATGCAGTTGACATCAAGGTGGAAAACTTCAGCATAGCAGCCAAGGGCAAGGAACTCTTCACCAATGCCAGCCTGCTCATAGCGCAGGGCAGGCGATACGGTCTCGTAGGACCGAATGGGTACGTTTTTGTAAAGCATCCGTCGTTTGAATAAATCATACTACCGCTCCTACATACGATCAGTTCGAGAAAACGTGTTACAAATAGCAATACGAACGTCAGCTTTCCCTCACAGATGTCTGCAATGAGTGGACTTTTATTTTGTAATACTCTTTTTTTATTTTAGCCATGGCAAGACAACTTTGCTTCGTCATATAGCCAAGAAAGCATTTAATATTCCACCTTCGATAGATGTTCTTTACTGTGAACAAGAAGTTATAGCGGATGACACTCCCGCTGTGGAAGTGGTGCTCAATGCTGATGTAAAGTGCAAAGAGCTTCAAAACGAATGCAAGAAGTTAGAAGAATTAACGGAACAGGGAGATACATCGGTACAGAACAGATTGCAAGAGGTAATTATTTTTATATTTATTTTTATATCTTTGCTTTATTATAAATTTTTTTCTTTTTTTTTTTTTAATATTTTAAAACTTATTTTTTAATTTATTTAAAGTATATATTGTACATTTTTTTCAGGTATATGACGAGTTAAAAGCCATCGGTGCGGATTCGGCGGAACCACGAGCCAGGCGGATTCTCGCTGGTTTAGGATTCAATCGTGCGATGCAAAATCGCGCAACAAAAAACTTTTCTGGCGGCTGGCGAATGCGAGTTTCGCTCGCAAGAGCACTCTTCTTGGAACCCACGTTACTGCTATTAGATGAGCCCACCAATCATTTAGATTTAAATGCAGTAATTTGGTTGGATAATTACTTACAAGGTTGGAAGAAGACTCTATTAGTTGTATCGCATGACCAGAGCTTCTTGGATAACGTATGCACAGATGTAATACATCTGGATCAGCAAAAGCTGTTTTACTACAAGGGAAATTATAGCATGTTTAAAAAAATGTACGTGCAGAAAAGAAAAGAAATGATAAAGGCATACGAGAAACAGGAAAAGCGTCTGAAAGATCTTAAAGCATCTGGTCAAAGTAAAAAGCAGGCCGAGAAGAAGCAAAAAGAAGCGCTTACGAGGAAGCAAGAAAAGAATCGAACAAAGATGCAGAAACAGGAAGAGGACACCGGACCTACAGAATTGTTACAGAAACCGAGGGAATACATAGTGAAATTTAGTTTTCCAGATCCACCGCCGTTGCAGCCTCCCATTCTCGGTCTTCAAAGTATGTAACTAGCTCTACTACGGAATATTCTGTTTTTAATATTTAATTATTCATTAAATATTAAATATTATTGTACATTAAATTTCTTGCAGACGTGTCATTCGGGTACGAAGGACAGAAACCGTTGTTCATCGACGCGGACTTCGGTATAGACTTGAGTTCCCGAGTAGCAATATTAGGTCCCAACGGCGTTGGCAAATCTACCTTTCTGAAATTATTAATGGGCGACATAACGCCTCAAACGGGAGAAATTACAAAGAATCACCGATTAGTAAGTGTGGGATCGTATATATTAAACATTAAACCCGTATAATTTCTTATTTAACTTATTTTATGTTTTACAGAGAATAGGAAGGTTCGACCAGCATTCTGGCGAGCATTTAACTGCCGAAGAGACGCCGGCGGAATATTTAATGCGACTTTTTGATCTTCCATACGAAAAGGCACGCAAGCAGCTGGGCACTTTTGGACTGAGTTCTCACGCGCACACTATCAAGATGAAGGATCTATCGGGCGGACAAAAGGCGCGCGTTGCGATGGCCGAGCTCTGTCTAAACGCGCCGGACGTGCTGATTTTGGACGAGCCGACGAATAATCTGGACATAGAATCCATTGACGCGCTAGCAGACGCCATCAACGAGTACAAGGGCGGTGTTATCATTGTCTCGCACGACGAACGGCTGATTCGAGACACGGAATGCTGCCTCTATGTGATCGAGAGTCAACAGATTAATGCTATCGACGGCGATTTCGACGACTACAGGAAAGAGCTACTCGAGAGCCTGGGAGAGGTCATCAATAATCCTAGCATAGCCGCGAATGCTGCCGTTTTACAATGATCGTCGACCAATTAGCGTAATTGACGCCTTGGTGGCCTGTAATAATGTTAATGCGATCTTTGGATCGCGACTGAAGCCTTCATTTAGGACGCCCGCTTGTCCTAAACCGCCAGATCCGAGTTTTGTATTATAAATATCATGCAGCCGAGTGTAAAAAAAAAAATAATAAATTGTTAACATCAGATTTAAATCAGTTATAATTTTTTAAATCCCTTCTTTTTTAATTTCATTAATACAAGACTGAATTATCTGATTATTAATTGTTTAACTGCTTTGCAATGTAATTTTTTTTTTTTTTATTAATAGTTTATTTGTTACCGACAAACTTTTCGTGCCTCTTTTTTTCTGCCTAATTACATATTTATTTTATAAAAAGTAATGCAGTTGCAAATGACAATATGAAGCACGTAATAAGTACTTTTCTAACATTTTTTTTAGAATAAATCGTATATATGTATGTGTAATAATTGGGTCTAAGGCGTTAACACGCATGTCTCTCCCTCAGCTGCACTTCCTGCACCTTTCTAACCTTTTTCCTTGTCTTTCCAATTCAAATTATACATTTCTGGCGCAGCTACAGAGAACATCTGAAGTACCCACGTCGCCAGCAGCCAGCGGTGTATGTATGTACACTACATCTCTACGATAATCCCGCTAGAAACTACTAGAAACATTCTGAAATATTGAAGCGATTGCATGGTCCACTCTTCAACTTCTTACAGCTTACAGTGAATTTTGGTCCACTGCGCTAGCAACAATCGTTGTGGCTTGGTATCGTAAAAATTCGTGAGACTGTATTAAATTCGGTAACGCTGTGAGATCAACAATGGCAACGAAAGCCGACGAGGTATAATATTTATCGTTATTATCAGCTTTCAGCTACATCTTTCTATATTTTATACACGTAACGCATGAGTGTCGACTTGACGCTTAAATTTTGGAGTAAAAAAAATATTAGAATAATTTGTTACAAAATATAAGTATAAAAGTTACTTTAAAAAAGTCTATTGCAAATTAAAATTTCGTATAAGATAGTAAGAAAAAAAAAGAGAAAGAAAAAATTCTGCAAATTAATTTCTTTGCTGAATTAAATATTTTATTAGGTAACCATTTGCTATCATTTTTCACAGATGAGATTAGACATAGAGGAACTTAACAGGCTACTTGAACAAGCCAGCAGACAACGAAGTAAAGATATATTAACGTTGGAAATTAGAAAACTGCAGACAGAATTAGCAAAGTTAGAAGAACAGAAAGATACACCTGCAAAGACAACAGCTGCCACACAAGCTCAGAAGTGTTATGAGGTGAAATTAAATAACTATGGATGGAACCAGACAAACACAACAATGAAGATTTATATAACATTAAACAATGTTCATCAGCTACCTAAAGAATCTATCGTTTGTAATTTTACAGAGAAATCTCTGGACCTCCGCGTATTTGGCTTAGAAAACAAAATTTACCACTTTCCAATCAATAATTTGTGTGCAGAAATTGATACTGATAAAAGTAACTTTAAAGTAAAAACTGATATGATCGTCGTATCTCTGGCAAAGAAGGTTGCCAAAGACTGGTCGCACGTCACGTTGGTAGAGAAGAGGATCAAGGATGCGAAATCACCGTCCATGCCCGAACTAGGCGAGGACAATGATCCCGGCGCTAGTTTGATGAATCTCATGAAGAAGATGTATCAAGACGGCGACGACGAAATGAAGAAAACCATAGCAAAAGCCTGGACCGAGAGCCAAGAGAAACAGAGAAATGGATCGACGTTGGACTCGTAATTTTAATATCAATTTAGTTATAATCTAAATCAGAGCTGTATAAGTAGTAAATACTTTGATAATCAATGACTAGATAATAACGATTATAAGTAATTGTAATCGTAATGATGAAATTTTTATAGCTCTGATCTAAATATGTTCCACGTATTTTTTTTTTTTTTTTTAATACGTTAAATTGTAATATAAATTTTAGAGTAAAGATACAAAAGATAAAAGTGTAGAGAGTCGTACATCCATTCTTTGCTGTAAAAAAATAAGCGACATTAATTAATTAGACATAATAATTAGAACAACTGTAAGTTGTTCTAAAATGGATAAAAACAGTTTTTTTAATAAATTTGCATTCTATGTTGCGCATTTATAATTAAAATATTGTAAATTAATAAGAATATTCATTTAAGTTTTACTTATTAATGTTAAAAACTATGTTTTAATATCATTTTTAATTGAAAAAAGTGTTTATAAAATAAATTATAATTGCAAATATTTTAATAAGAACTTGTTCAATGATGCATGTTCACATAGTTACATCGCTGCCGTAACACTCATATTGACATACTGGAATAATAAACGTGCTACTAATATTCGTATTTTAAAATATATCTACATTGAGTTCCATTGAAGGAACAAATTAAACGACACACCGCGATTAATTAAAATCAGGTATCTTTATTATTTACTCCTGCACTTTGCAAACCATTCTTAAACATACATGGTGATCATTTGAAATCGACATAGTATACAAAACGTTCTCGGTAAGTCCGACCAGTTGGATATTGCCTTACAGTAAGCAAATAAAGGTTTCGTATGACCTAGACTTCGTTGAATCCTGTTAGCTTAACGTTCATTAAGTGTTCGAATACCACGGTCAATAAATTTTATATTAACATTACATCATGACAAATGCACAGCCCAAGTACAAAATTCTTTAAAATAATAAGCTACGCTACGTTTGCATAACGTTGTTACTCGCAAAACAATATACTTGCAGTTAAAACAAAATTCAACTCTAACTCCTGCCTGATGATACATTGTATATCGTGAAGGCTGGTTTCGTCTGCAAATTGGCACTAAGAGACGACAAATCTTTGGTAAACGACATTCTCGTTAAATACAGCGTCTTTAAGATATATCTAAGTAATTATCAATTAATCGCAAATACTTCTCGCATATCTGCAATCGTTGCATAATTAAACGGTACATATTGACGGGGGTTTGTTAATGACTTATGCTATTCTCGAGAAGAAGGATAGACGTCGTGACGTAGACTCGAAAAGAAAAAGTTTTTTCAAGTTTTAAACTGCAAAAACTTTGCTCCAAATCCTCTATTTATTCACGCACGAAATACCATTCAATTACGCTAGAAATTGTATATTAAACGCAGCGTTCAACAGCATACGATTGAAAATTGTGCGCTTTCTTTTTATTAATCAGGAAGATAATACTAACGCGACCGATTCGAAAGCGTTCCGTTTACTCAATTGCAACTATATCCTCGATTAACACTTAGTCTTGAAATTCAAAATTCAAAAATCTTTCGGAAATTACGTTCCGGATATCAGTGTCGCAATGCTTTTAACACTATCAAAACGATTTTTTCGAAGTGATATCCGGCAAACGAGATTGTACGCTGAAAGGCAGATATTGCGACGGCAGCTAACGAACGTGACTTTATTATAACGTCGTGTGCGTCGAGTTTCACATGTTTCGCGTGTATATACCACGCCGGCTGGTTTGCCGATGACTAATTTCTCCCCCGTTATCTTACTCCTTGCATCCACCGCCTAGGATTACGTACGCTAGCCGCTGTCGCCGCAGAAAACGCCACATCTGCCCTTCGGTGTACATTTCGATTCACATTTTAGACATGATATAAAAAATATTCTTGCAGTTTAATCAGTATGACGAATACCTCGTAATATAGTAACACATAATAGCTGAAACGAGAAGAGTATACGGTCTTAGTCTATAAAAGTGATATTTAAAGAAATATATGTTTCGTTACACGAGCCGTTTATAACATATTACTTTCAAGCTTTTTTAAAACTCAAATGCATCCATTTAAAAGGTACGGCTGGTGAAGTTCAACTCTCAGCTAAATGGCTTAATAAAAACGGCTGCGGCATCGTTCGCATTATGCTAAGACTATTGTTGCGAGAAAAATGACATCTGATGCACAACATAAACGCGGTGCGGAAATCACGCAAATAATTGTATCATTATCATCATCGTTGCACATGAGATAGCTAAAACTAATGGATTTTATAAGTTTAAGCAAACGCTTTTGTAATGTCTTTGTTATAATAGAAATCAGACGTACGCTGAGAAATCCTAACAATGGTTCTTGGAAGAAAAATTCAAGCGCAGTTTGCGTCACGGTTTTGTCGCTAACAATTAAATTTTCTTTGGTACCTGATACCACTGATTTCGTTAAAACGTTAATAAATAAATTATTAGCGAAAAACCGTCACGTAAAGTACTTTAAACTGAACACAATTTGGAAAAGCGACAGAAGGTATTGCCTTAATATAAAATATCGTATTTTGTTCATATTACGAGTATAAGAAACTCGAGACAAGATGTTTTTACGAGAAAGTGCAATAGAACATTTGAAAAATACCCAAGGATTAAAGTTTAATGGAAAAAAATGACTAAGTGCCGATTACGACCGTTTTATCGCAATCACGATTAAAGCTGCGTTTACACTTATACTTATATTAGTCTTATACGGGTCATTGCATACAATTGGAAACTCGTTTTTTCCTTGTTTTATCAATTATTTACTAATCGTCTGCAATGAACCATATACGACTAATCGTATAAGTGTATGCGCAGACTTAGTTTTAAATAAAAATGTTTGTATGCGTAACATGAATATAAAGTGCTTCAGATACAAAAAATCTTGATACAATATCACTCGATTAAAATGCTACTTCTCTCTTTATCGCAATTATGAATAGTTATCGATTGATTATAATGACAAAAGTCGATACAGTAAAGAATTCACCTTGAACGTCAAAACTTCCTCCTTCTTTTGGGAAATTAAAACGCACGTCGCCTATAATTAATCATATGCACCTTAATCTCGTTACAGACAGTTGCATGGAAACGAGTGGAAGCATAAAATAGACGGGTGTAAGGGAATGTACAAGCGTATCTTACGTATAGCAAAATATACCTAATGGAATTTAGTGGTACAAACCGTTAAGTATAAACGTTAACAATGTTTCCATAATTTATGCAAAAATGCATTCTAACGAATCATATTTACATTCGTAACTCTACGAAAAGTCATGATACATATATATATATCGAAAGTTTACTTCCTTTTCTCGTCGCACCGATGCTAACGAGTACACCACGTACTCTGCTTAAGCAACGTCGTAAAATTATATCTACTCAATTAAGAGAATATTTAACTCTTCAACAATGCAACTTTTCCGACTGCGTACTCGTTTTACTATAATTTTTTTTTTCGTTTAAACCGCCAATTGTTAAATTAAAATGTTAATTTTTCGCGGCAATCAAATCAAACTTTTGCAAACAATATACTTGCACACTAATAATAATATCACTCAACTTAATTAGGTATACCGAAGAGCCGTCTACATTCTTGCGCGATTCGTCGCCATATAACAAATAAAAAAATTAAAAAAGACGGGAAGAATGTAGACGGACGTCGCTATTTCTAAAATTTGACGCTATTTGACCCCTCTGAGCTGGAGAGATAATTAAAGTACAAATTAAGGTGTTAAATAACAACGCAATGAAAAAAATCATTAGCTAATTGGACGCATAGTCTTTGATTCCTTCGCGGAGACTTATTCGCTAGTATCCTTGTAAAGAAGTAAGTTACGCACTCGTCCGTTAGAGTCTAATGATGACCGTTCAAAGTACGTCTTACCGGACAGGAAGGGACAATTGGATTTCACGACTTGTCGCGTGGAACACTTCGCTCATGGCGCTTCGTGTTTTCTCCATCAATTCCTCCACATCGTTCGTGTTGAGTCCTTCCGTTGAGATGGGCGGCAATGTTGTCACGAGAATGCGTCCTTTAATTAAGTTAACTATATTAAGCCATCTTTAACAATGTTCCGTAATTTTCGAGCAATCAAAAAGCCTGTTTTTGCAAATTGCTTTTTCTTAGAAATTATTTTATATTATTGTGATACTTATTATTAATATCGAGTTGTCGAATTAGGTACTTTCAGTAACTTGGCACACTCACCAGAATCAAATCTCTTTTCTTCCGCGGACAAGAAGTAATAAGAGGAGAATACAACTGGTAGTATAGGTAGCTGCGACCTGATTGCAACGTGGAAGGCACCCTTCTTAAATGGATGTATCTCGCCGGTGTTGTGTCTGGTACCCTCAGGAAATATCCACAGCTTAATCTGCAAATTAATATATTTCGTATATAAAAGAATATGAAAGAAAACGAGCGATTTGTGACAAAGAGGACCTAATATTCTCTTCCCTTTACCTTCTTCTCCGTGATCTCTTTCGTGGCGGCATTGAGGGCTGATCGCGCTTTCTCGGAGTTCATTCTGTCGATAAAGATCAGGCCGCAAAGCCAGGCGGCCAGGCCAACCGGCCACGCATAAAAAATTTCTTTTTTCGCGACGACAGTACACTTGTCCATCACCGGCCAAAAGTCAAACATGCCTAGGATGTCTAGTGAACTCTGGTGATTCGCCACGATGATGCAGGCTCGGTTTTTCTCCAAGTGTTCCTTTCCGCGCAATTCCCATCGCAGGCCCAGTAGAGTACTGATATGGTGGCATAGTGTCGACGCTAGTCTAAAAATAATGAAAGAAATGAAAAATAAAAAAGAGCATAAAAACAAAAAATATTTGAAAGGTTATTTGATGAATAACTAGCAATTCTTGTTTCTTCACAACTTTTTACGTAAGTTGTACACCTACTTGTGCTAAAAAATGCTTCAGAATGTGGACAAAACACTTTCTTTTTTTTTTTAAATAAAAAAACAAGTCCAGGTTCTAATTTAAATACAAACTGTTTTATTTGGTCGCTTTCTTTTATTCTTTCGACCTTTTAAAATTAAGTGTTTTTTTTTTAATTAAAAAAAAAATTGCGTTAGTATTTTAGAGCATTTAAAATAATAAACGAGTTACAAGAGAAAAACGAATATTCTTCAATAACTAGTTAGCCCTCTTTTATGATTTATTTTTGTAATATTGCGACGTATGTTTCTTTGCCTTTGTTCTCTTCCTAAATTTAATCTCACAGTCGGCGCGAGATTAAAGCGATAAAAATGCTTTTCGGGAACTTTGAACCGTTTACATGACGTTCTTTAGATTTACTATTGAGTTAAAATTTTGTAGAACTTTGTTCTATAAATTGTGTATTCGTCTTATATTAAGATCGTTGATTCATATGACTTACAAAGAGAAGACGGAGAAAATCACTTATAAAAAAATAGACGCAATTATTTTAATTTAATTATAATTAAAAATTAATTGAAATAATTTAATAATCCGAAAATTTTGTGTTAACATTAAAAAAAAATTGGTTACGTTATTCCCTTTATTTTAAATAAATGCAGGAAGCTCGACAAGAAAAATTTGTTTTAATAAATTCAACATTAAATTAGCCATAAATACAGCTATTAATTATTTTTTCTCTTTCGTTTTCATTAAAAAATATTAATATTGTATAAAAATGTTAACACAATAAACAAATAAAAATAATGATGCTTATGATAGCCAATGTTCCATCAAAATTTAAATGTCAGGATGCCGCAGTATCACGTAGCTTTCGAAAATAATTTAACAATTACTCCATTTAATTAATAATTACTACGATTGTTGATATATACAAATCCCGGTGATATTTAAATTGAACGCTGACATTTGACTTATAAAGTGGTAAACGGATATTACTATATTTAGAACCTTGATGGTTAGCAAATATCCAATGTCAACGAGCTAAATATAGGAATAGTTATTATCGGGATGGCCGGTCCCCGTTACCACAGCATCCCTCAATAATTAGTTTTCACAGGGTGAAATCCGCCGCGCCGGCACCGACGTAAGTGTTACTTGATCCGTGCACATTTATCATATTATTCTGACGGAGAGCCGTCATTGTTATGGGAAGCGACTCATTTTCTCCCATACGACATGGCCCGACGAGCTCAATCCTCCCTGCGTGTCCCCCTCCGGCCCCCGGAATTGTCGGTGCTCGTGATCGGTGCCCGCGGCAACAGCCACAAACACCGCCGGCACCATCACCGCCACCACCACCATTATCATCGCCACCCACCGAATAAGCCAGCCGGTCAATAAATTCCCGTAGCCGTCCCGGCGGTGGTCTCCATCGCGACGCACGTCAAGCCTCCGGAAAGGCCAAACGTGCGGAGGCGCCGGAGGTTGACTGGGACCTTTAAAGACCCAAAGAGAGAATCGAGCCAAAGCGCGATGTGCGGCGACATAACAATATTGATCGGTCTACTAACAGGAAATTCTTGACGTTGCCGGGTCGCAGCGAGAGTACGGGCATCACCAGGATTGCGTTCACCATCACAATGCCGTAGTACATGAGGAACTTGAAGTAGTAGCGGAAGGTGCGGCTGGTCTCGTATAGGAACGGCAACACGAGGATGAAGCCGACGAGAATTACCTCGAAACACGATGGAGCCATGTTCCGTGCACGGGAGAATACGGGCTTTTTTTTTCTATTCTTTTCTTTTCTTTTTCTTTTTTTTTTTTTTTCTTTCTTCTGCGACGATTACGCTCACGCGATTTTAACGCGGACTACCGGGTCCGTCGGCCGAGACCCCGACCGCGACGTACGCGAACACCACCGGGTGTCCCCTTGGAGCTGCCAGAGTGTGGCGACGTGACACGCTGCTGCGCAAACGAGCACTGCCGTCGTCATCCGGCGTCGAACATTAAACGCAGCCGCGCCGTTTCATAAAGGGGGAGCCCGAGAAGAGAGACCCTTGGTCGTTCTACCCCCTACTAACCCGCAACTCCCGGCACCCCCGGGCCTAACGACAAAGGTGAACGTGAATCCGAGTTATCACTTTTCATGAATTTTTTCTTATGCGAGTATTGTTCTATTGTATAAGTTTTTTTCACTTAGATGCCAATTAACCGCAAAGCAATTTTACAATGTACTGTAACATTGCTTTCTCTTTTTGCGCAAATATGTTAATGCACTTTTAATAAACTATAATTTCAATACTTACCGCCAACAAATTGATCGTAACACTAGTTTGATTGAACTCCAGGTTTCGATCACATTTGGCGACCAATTCAGATAAACCTGGAAAACAGAACGTTAATTACCTGTTATACAAACATTTTTCAGATGACTGTATGCAAAACGTTCGCGACGATCAATCGCGATCACAGCTGTATTACATGAAACGATTACGAAACTCTTTATCGGTCAAATATTTCGAAGACAATACATACGATAATAAGATACTCAGAAAGGTAAGATACTCGTAACTATACTTGGTACATAATCTAATAAAAAAATGTTGGTTCTATTTTTATCAATTTTTATAAGTGCATATTACTTTTTTATTACAGTTTACGTTATCATTAACTATCATTACATACAAATATTTATTACTTATTATCAAATGCAAACTCGATCGCGATTTTGAAGTCGAAGTTTGTAATAACGATTTTAATAAATATAAATTACATAAGAGATACTTACTGATGCGAGAAAATCTGAATAGAAAGTAGTTTTTTTTTTTTTCAAATATTATAAACCCAACTGTTGTCGATGATGTGAAGTGTGCATTCTAAGGTGAAGTATAATCTTTCTCGTATAAATTATGAAGATTAAAAGAAACGAGTCTACTCTGCAATTATCTAAAAAAAACAATTACGTTAGAATTTTTCTAAATTCAATTTCTTATTAAGAAAATGTAAGTATCATTATCTATGTAAAAATATTTAAATTTATTATTTTTAAACTTTTTTCAAACATGTTTTTTTATTGTTACTTACCAATATATTCATCTTGACTGCATTATTATCGATGTGTCATCATTGCACTTTGTTAAAAAATCCAAGGACTATTAATGATCATGCTTATCAGATATGAAAACTAACATTTCTAGCTTATCATCAATCTTATCAGACTTCCTGAAATACATAATAACTGATTAAAACACGTTATTTCAGATATTATGAAATATATCTATGGGGCCCAAAATACCTCGCTTTTAAAATAATATTAACTAAAAATATAAATAAACTTTAAATGGTATAATTCAAAAAATTGTAGGCTACACAAGGTGAAACCACTTGCCTGATAAAGAAATTAAGTCTTTATGTAAAGGACATTTTATTTATAATTACAATTACGACAAATGCGGTACGAAAAATTGGAAATTTGTAGAAATTCTTTATTATATGTATACTTACCACACTAAAATATTATATGTTATGTGCCGAGTCTGTAAAATCGATATAAAAGAAGCCCAACATGTTTCAGAATACCAGCAGGGAAACCCTTTATTCACTGCGTAAAATTCGCTCATAAATTGTCTGTGAAAAGAAAGAAGACCGACACTAATAGTTTCATATGCGATTATCTAAAAAAAAAATTGTTTTTACATTGTTCTAAAACGTTCCACGCTGTACTCGTCAATGTCGAGTGCAATTACTTTAAAACATCCTAAAGTAATATTTATGTAGCAAAAAATTTGGTAATTTTTTATATTTTTTTCTATTTAATTTGCTATCGATAATTTACAATAAGTAACAAGCGAAATTCTTTTGGAATTCTCTATATTAGAAGAATCCTCTATTCTCGTTATTTATTCTGTAATATTTGTATGTAAAAAAATATATACACTGTGAAGGCTTATCAGAGCAAGTCTAAAGTACAGGTTTCTAAATATAATGACTATTGATTAAATAAATAAAATGAAGCTCAACGCCTACAATTTTTATCGTTATGTAGAATCTCGTCAGAAAATAGGTTGGATTTCACGGTCGGTTTAACAATAAGAACAATTTAAGCCTGCTTAATTTTCTAAAAAAAAATATATATATATATAAAATCGAATGAGTTAATATTATAATTAAGTATTAGAAAGCAATGAATAAATTTTATTTATTAAAAAATTTTAAATAAAATATAAAAATTGTTCTCAATATTTTTTTTGCATTTGAATTATTTTATATCGCGTCGCAGCAACGTGTAGAAATTGTTTTACCTTTACCGCGACTAAAGTAACGCATACCTTTCGCGTATGTGTAATGCTATTGGAAATTCAAACCTTTTGTGGAAAAGTAAAAATACAGCGATTAATCAACACTACCATATAAAATCTGACGACCGTCCAGCGTGGATTCGGATTGACCTTCGCCCTTATGCACGTCGTCATTTTTAGTCGAACGTAATTGTATTTTGAACACCGATTCTTAAAGGTTTGCTTTCTTCAACTGTACCGGGCGCATTTGTCTAGAGGTTATCCTTTTCACGTTGCGTTAAAAGAAGAGATTGGAAGAGAAAAAGAGAATAAGACACGCAACCTCTGAGCTGGCGTGGCTGATCCGCTGATCCGTTGGCGCTGAAAGAACAAACTTAATGTAGAAAGACGAAACCCGAGATAAGAGGAAAAAATAAAAGTAAACCATAACAATTAATAGCGATAGATAGGCGGAACTGCTGAGTTGGTTCTGCATCTCTCGTCGTCGTGCATTCAAAAGTGTCAAACCACCTTTGTTCTTATTGCGTCTAAGTCATGAATAGTAGGAGATAGACCATTTCGTCGGGTTCACGAAGTTTACAGCCGATTCGAAACAATACATACCCGTCCTCTTCCGCAACGAGACGCAGGATTGCGCAAGACTCGGCTGTTTTTATAACAGAAAACAATTGTGAAAGACTAAGGACTTAGCATTCGCATGAGCGCCATATCGCGTTTTTAAGGTAAAGCATAATCGCAGGAAAAACATTGGATTGGCTGCTGAGACTCGGAAATTGCCGGAGCCATCCGGCAGTCCACGAGATCACAGTAAAGTAGTGAATCAGAGAGAGTTCAGAGTTAGTCTCAATCGCCTTGATACTCGTCGGTGTATCTTGTACTATTAGGAAGCAGATTAATTTTATTGGTAAGGCCTACAGGTGAAACCCTCGTGATCATTTCTTGCTCGCAGTCGCAGGGTCCTTTTTTACTTTGCGGAATTTGGGAACATCGCTTTATCTACCGGCTTAACCTATTTTCTGCGTAGCAACGTGTATTCGAGCTAGGAAAGAAAAAAAAAATATATATAGTCCACGTGCCGTCTTAGTTTCTAAACTTACTGAGAATAGCCAGACTTAATAAAAGAGTTAATTAAAATATTAATAAATAAAATATAAAAATAAAATAGAATTAATTTTAAAAAAATTAATAGACTATAAATTTTGCATGTCGACTTATTTTTATTAATTATTGCTTTGCCTCGTTTCTTTTATGAAGTACTTTTTGTTATTATTAAAAATTTTATTAAAAACTTTTCTAAGCTCTTATGAAAATTTGACAAAAGTTTTACTGATATATAGTAAACAGGATTCTATAGGATAGTAAACTAATAAGCATTTTTACATTTGTATAGTTAGTAAATTTCTTGTTCTAAAATTATATTAAGTACAACACCTTTTTTTTATGTTTTAAATAATTTAAATTTAATGTTATAATGGATAATTATAATAAAATTTTTTTTTACAGGTTAAAAATGACGAGAGAAAGAATAAATTTAGAAGAGGTAAAACTGATCTTACTCTCCTTATTGGTATCCAAGCGAGACCCTATGACAATACACCTTCTAGAGAAAGATTATTATGACATAGAAAAAAAATGTATACCGTATCGTGAATTTGGCTATTCCAATTTATTAAGCTTTCTCGAAAGTATGCCAGATCATTTTATTGTTAAGAATGAAAACAACAATTACTATGTGCAAGGAATTACACAAAAGAGCAAACATGTGAGCTCATTAGTAGCTCGGCAGAAGACAACCAATAACAAAAGATTTAGCTCACCTCGTTTATTTAAGACACCAGTTAATCATTTTCGTTCGAAATCACAGTTTAAGATATCATCTGAATTATTATATGACCTTATACAATTTATTAGTGAACATCCAAACGGTGTGAGTCTGCAAAAAATAGTAATGCTTGTACGGCAAAAATCACCACACACTGATGTTTCCATTCTGGAATTAAAGGCACAACTGCATGCGGTATCGCATAAGTTGTTTATAATTGAAGATACAATTTATCCAAACGAAGTATCGGTTTTGCCATCGAGAAACTTAAAGTCTCCTTCACCGTCGAGAAACTTAAAATCATCTTCACCGTCTAGAAACTTAAGATCACCTTTGACAACGAGAAACTCAAAGCCATTTTCAACCGCGCAAACATGCCCTGCTGGAACTGAGGATTATGATTATCTTGAGTATTTTAGTGAAGATAACGACTATGTTGATTATGTTAATCAATACCAAAGATATGTAGAAGAAAATGAGAAATCCACAACCAACTTTGCACAGTGTGCAAATTGGGAAAGGACCGACATGCTTAATCATAACAATGTGAATAGTGAAGATTCTACCATGATTAATAATAGGAACGTTAAAATTAAGTCACTCGATTTTGGGCAAATAATAAACGATAGGATAAAGTCACGATTAGAGAAATTGATGCAAAAATATTCTAATGGCATTTTATGTGCCGATCTGCCTAATCTGTACTTGGAGGAGTACAAGTTACCCCTGAGATACGCCGAGTTAGGTTTTTCTAGTGTACTCGAACTCACGTCTCACTTGCCAAATATTTTTTACGTAGCACCAACCAATGAGACTGACTTTATGTTACTAAGTGCAGACAAGAGGCCAGTAATTTCAAAGATTGAACCTATCAACATAACTTCGCTTAATCAATGTAATGAGTATAGTACAACAATGCAACTCGAAAACAGTAGTTCCAATAATGCCGAAAAGCCGCTTCCATTAAATATTGTACGTAAAAAATTATTTTTTTTAATTAAATGTTAATTAAATAATTTTTTTCTCATAAAAACTGCTAGAAAAATATTTACTAATTTTAATGCGACTTAATGATTTAATTATAAAAATTTATGTATTTGCAGTCTTCTTCTGTTGCTCAAGTCTTTGCTCCCAACGATGTAATGAATTATAATGATATCATCGGAAAAATATCGGTGACTGAATTAGTACAACAACATCAGAATAAAGATAACAAAGACATTTTTTTAGAAGGATATATTGTTGACGTGTTTCATTTAAACTTTTTTTGGATACATCTCCGAGAAAATAAAAAACTTTGTAGTGTAATGATGCAAGAACTATCGTAAGTATATAAGCAGTTGACTAATTTTTGCAATATTTTATATTCTAGCAGGAAAAATTAATTAAAAATTTTTTTCTTTCAGCGAGTTCTATAATTCTAATCGTAGTATGTATACCATTCCAAAGATAGCTTTAAAAAAAGACTTGAATTGTGCATGTATATATGGAAAGACGTGGCATCGAGCAATTATTAAGAATGTAAAACCAGATTTCAGAGTAACGGTTAGTATAAATGTAATATAAATAACCATGAGAAATAATAAAATAATTTTATAATTTGTAAAAAATTATTTTGATATATAATAATTATTTTTTCAACAGGTATTTTTTTACGATTTCGGTACTCTGAAAACGTATGCTCCCGAAGACGTATATTATTTGCACAAAAAATTTTGCAAGTTACCTGCTCAAGCAATACCTTGTACATTAAATAATATTAAACCAATTGTTGGCAATCGCTGGAAAAGAAGCGTAATTGAACAATTTCTCGATAAGATTGCCGACACTCTTTTAATTATATCTGTAATAGATATTGATCCTATGGTAAGATTGATTTCTTTATTTTTCAAAAATTAAACGTACATTTGTATTAAAAAAAATTTTAACATTAAATTATGTAAATTAATGTTATAAAATCACAAAATTTAATAAATTATTTAATTATTTTGATAGCACAACTCTATGATAGTGGATTTAATCGATACAAATGACGAAGATGTGGATGTGTGTATAAACAGCTGGTTAGTGCAGGAGAGACTAGCGCAATATGGTAAAACGGTGGGTATTACTGAATTAAAACATTATATGAGTTGCAATACTATTAAATTATCTGTGCCTATTTGGGAAATGCAGAGTGAAAGCGCAGTCCACAAAAACCTACGACATAGAAAACAAACGCATGATAAAAACACACACATATCCGAAAGCAAAGACATCGAAAACAAAATTGATAGATCTTTACATAACGTTCCGAAAAACAAAAGAGTGCTTTTAATGATGTTAAGGAATAAATCATCGAATGCTAAATCTTTGCACGTTAAATCTACATCTGCTAATTCTCTAGATGTTAAATGTTTAGATGATAAGCCTCTAGATACTACGTCTCAAGATACTAAGTCGCAATCGGAAGATTATTCGCCAAATAAAGAGTTGAAAACGTCAGATAGGAAATCTTTATTATTAGAAAAATTAAAAAAGTTAAAACGTCGGCAATCTACTTCTAACTTTAGCTTGTCCACATCCGACGAAAATAACAGTGAAAATAATACAAACGTGAATTCAAATAGGAAAGTAGAATCGCAGAATAACGGTGAAGATTGTAATCAAAACTTTCTAATGAATTTCAATGCGAGAAATTCTGATGACGAGTACGATACTAAACAAGATTTTGGGACATTTAGAAGTTTGTATGGTGGACATGGTTTCATGGAACCCCTTGATTGGTCAAAGATAAGAGACGAGCCTAATGCTCCTCACAGAGAAATTGTTGCAATGTCTAATAATTTAGATATATCAATTAGGGAATGTCAGAACGATGAAGAAGATAAATCAATATCGCACGATCGGAAAACTGAGGTATTCGGTAAACAATATTTTCTAAGCGTGGCCGGATTAGAAGAGGAAAGGTTTGTTCCTGAAAATAATATATATTATAACAATGAAAGTACATCTGATTTTATAAAAACGTTAAAAGACAAAACAAAACCTACTCATTTTGTTAAAGTAATGTTTAAACCACACAATATATTTGAAACGTTACATGATAATACAAATTCTGAAGATACATCAAATTTTAATAAGAGTATGGTTGATCAAAATGACGTAACTTTTTTACAGGAAATGGATCAAAAAGTAGACATAAATAATGAAAGGCACGAAACTAGAACCAATCAAAAAACGGAGAACAGAGATTCTAATACAAATTCGAAATCTATTACTTTTGATGCATCAGATAATATTAATAGAGAAAAGCCCGAACGTAATGTAAATATATCTGATATAAGTAACCAAATGTTCAATCTTAAATTCAAAACAATATTAGATAAGCTGAAGAGCAGAAAAATGAATTCCACTTCCGTTAACTTAAGCGAATCTTCTAGTAGTGATCTTATACCGTTGACGTCTCATTCTTCCACCAATTATTCCAGCGATATCTTATCCAGCTCATTAGATGAACATTCTAACGAATCTAATACTATGAACATAAATAATTGCAAAGAAATACCTCATTTAAATAAAGAACTCAACTCAACATCCGAGACGCCTAAAACTTTATCGGCAGATGAATTATATAATAATTTCGACGAAGCAAGAAATTCCATTGTTGGTTCTAATTTTGATGATGTAAAACAGTGTCAATTAAATCTGTCTTCGGAAGCTGAGTCTATTACGTCTTGTAATGTTGTTGATACGAAATTGCGTCAGTTGAGCGAGCTTTCCAATTCTGATTCTACTGCTTCATTTTCTAACGTTGATAATTCCGAATGTAAATTGAATACGACTCAGATAACATTGAATACTTCAAAATTCAAATTGCAACATATATTAAGAATTGCACAAAATATAGAAGATAATGTTAAACTGGATTCTGACGATCAAAGTTCTGATCGAGAAAGCTTAACAAATGATCAGCATGACCAAAATACGGGAGATAATGAATCTGTCATATCCGATTGTATGTCCGAAAAATGTAGTTTGAATAATGACGTGGACGAGTCTAAAATTCAAGTTTTTGACGACTGTGATATAGACTCTGATGCGAGTACGTGGGATGGTGTTTGCGCTACTGATGGTTTTTCTTTTTCCGATCAATCTAGTGAAGTAATGGAAAAATAATGAATCTTAAATAATAAGTTTAAAAATTTACTATTGTTACGAGAGAATCTTACATGCCACACAATCGGAAAAGTATCTTTTTTATTTTATTTTTTTCTTAAAAAAATGCGTTTTTGAATACTTTTTTATTGTAATAATTACAGGCATGTGTGAATAATAATAATTATATTCGAGACATTAATGAAGTATTATATAATTGTTAAAATTAATGTCATAATGTTGAACGATATATTTTTATGTTTCTAATGTTCTTAAAATGTTATTAATTATTTTTTTTTTTAGTAATATGGATATACAATGATATATACTGGTCACAATTGATACATAATTGTCTATGTAATTTTTTATTGTATATTAAGATATTAGCTCAGTTTAATTTTGGGAAAAATTAGAACCTTATGTGTTTCCGTAATATGTTTTATGTATCACTGTAGTCATTTTATCACACTGTAACAAATAAATTGAAATATATAAAACTATACGTGTGAAATTATTGCATTAGTTAACACAAAAACACTATGATCTCATAAAGTGAAAATTTTTCCCGTAATGATATCTAATTAAATCGATTGCTGTTTTTATCAGATGTTGAAAAATTGATATGCGAACATTAACTTATATTTCTCTAAAATTATTTTGATTTATGACATATATCACTTTATCTGATCTTTTTCTTTTTGCTTTTATTACTCAGGCTCCCGTCGATATGGCGAGTTTAATGAAGTATGTGGTAAACAGTGCAAATCAATTACCAATATATTGCTACGCAGAAGAGAACTTGATGCCTGAAAACTGTTGTAAAGCGACATTGAAAGAGGAGACAGCACCTTTGGTTACCATAGGACCAACGATTATGCACTATGAAAATCCTCAGCAAATGCCAGTGAAACCACCGCCAGGATTTGCTCCCATTGTCGAACAACATATTTCGTCAAATTTATCAAATAACACAAATTACATCGCTAGTTCAAACAAATTTTCTTTTACGGATTTGCCAAACGCTAAAGAGCCAGCCTTTAATGACGTGAAAATGACGACAAACCCGTTTCTCACTGACCAACAGTTTATTCCTAACGACAAACCGGTTGCTGAAGAGACGTACATGTCAGTTTGGAATGAGAACAAGAAATTACACACTACGATAAATGACATCTTATACGATTTGTTACACCATTCAAGACTTGCATTAGAGGAGCAGACTCATCTAAATAAAAGTTTGCAGATTATAAATGAGGTTTTAATGGAACAAAAAGCCGAATGTTTGATTACCATGAAAGGATCGAAGCCTGAAAACGAAATAACGACAAATGATGCTGCTTCCGCACAAAAAACATTTAATTTTAACAGTGAAGATTTCGCTAAGCGAGACCTTAGTATAAATACTTTTGCGACGTCGAATCCATTTAACGTGAATGCCCAAGCGGCAGATAATAGACCGCAGAATAATGCCACATTTTCTACCTACGGCTCGGACAATTTTGCTACCAAATCCAGCTGGGATCAATCTGACAAGCTTAATTCGCATTTGCAAATGTCTTCAACGACTTCAACACGCTTACCTGCGCCTTCGCCGTTTGTCAATGACATATCTTCAACTAATATCTTTTTTCCAAGTATCAATCGCGGAAACTCTGTAACGTCGATGCCTTCGTCGGATCTAACGAATACTAATATCTTCCAGACTTATTCGAATTGTCTCGAAAATATGACTCATCAGTTTGCCAATATGCTTAAGGACACAAATCCTTTTAAATATTCTGTAACCAAACCAGTGCAAGAGGCGCCAAAAGAACAAACGTCTCGTAGCTATAATGCGAGTATCTTACCGTACGTTTCGGCTAATAGTAATCCACACAACGTTCCAAATACCGAAACTACTAATGTTCACACAAAAACCAATTACACGCCAGTGGGACATGCCGGTGAAAATTATACCACGAAAATTGTATACGAATCCGGCCCGGTAATGTATAATACTCAGCAGAAACGAGTGGACGTAAATGCGAAGCAAAATGCATGCAATAACAATCTCGAAAACATTCAGAGCACTCAGTCCTTCGAATTAGGACAGGATAAGAAACTGACGTCGCAGCCTGCGAATAATATTGCTACTTCGTATACACAGCACAAAGTAACAAATCAAATGACGAAGGACAGCTCACAAGTTAACGAGAATTATATCACTAAGCAGCCAACACTTTACACTCAAGCCTCGCAACCGATAGTAAATAACGAATCGATTTATTATCAACAAAACAGTAACGCGAACAGTTTGCAATCTGTATTTTGGAATCTACATTTTTTAAATCCACCTACGTCAGAATATTGGACCCCCAATTTAAAGCCGAATAACATTCCACTATTAAATCGTAATGAAAACGTTGCATTTGGCACACCGACTACTGCATTTCGTCAAGATTGGAACTTTGATGGTAAGAACTCCATATTTCGAGAAATAAACCAGTCGCCTAATTCAAGCAATTTTATATTTGAAGGTAATCACGATAAAGAAAAATCAGTGGAACAAAAAGAAATGTATTCAAGCTCACAAAACAACCATTGGAATCCACCCGTTCAAAAAAAGGATGATTCTTTTATATTTAAAAAAATTGGTATGACACTTTTGTATATTTAACTAACCACGAAACATTTATCTTTCGACATTATATGTATATAGACTTAATTATTGATAATTTTTTCACAGATTCAGTTAAAAGTGTTACATTTATATTCAATATCGAAGATACTGGTTGGATGCTGACAAACGAGTTTGTACAAACTTTTACGAATTTCAAACTGGAATCTGTTTTATTTGCTTTGCTGGACAGGTTGAATATAAACGGTGTCTTCAAAGAAATCATGAGATCTGACTATCCAATGCAATTTTTACAATTAGACAGGTAAACTTGCAATTTTTTAATACTTACAATTATCATCTGCAGTCCCGACGACATAGTTCGAACTCTTAAAATTCATTCTTCATTCTTGTCAGTATTATTTATCCATAAATATCTTTATTCCAGATATCCTCTAATCGTTCCTCGTGACTCTGACAGGCGGATTATTTCCCTTCATTTGATTTCGTTGCAAAGCGCATTAATATTGCTGCACAAACTGAAAATAGTTTCACGTGAGGAGATAGAAAATGCATTCAAAAAGAATGAGTTTTTGGACGGCTCTGTTCTCTCCACTTTATGGGTGAGTTTTATTTGTAGTAGATTTTAATCAAATCGTAAGAATACAAATTATTATTTATTATAATGCACGCTTATATACGGAAATAAAAAATAATTTGAAAGGTATCTCTTTGTTACCGAACTAAATATTGAGTTTATTAATGAAAAATTTATAGAAATACTTTGTACTTAAATATATGAAACTTTCAATTAATTAATTTCTTTTATTTTTTAGACGTTGATCGTTGCTTACCGCGATTTGAGACGATGGATTAATATATACTCAAGTTATACATGAATGTTTGAACTTTATAATTTTCCTTTGACAAATACTCAAATTATTTTTAACGTCTTTTACTAGTATTTCATTTGATAGTTTGTCATTTTTTTTTATAAGAAATTACTATTAATTATAGAGAATAATGTAAAAATATATATATTTTTCTTTGATTTTTTATTTACTTTTTTCATGTTTATACGTAGCAAAGAAGAGCTATTTTTATGTTACCATTTAACGTCATTGCTGCTTTATACTTTAACTTGTGACACTAAATATTAATTTAAAATATTTAGTTGAAAATATGACGAGAGAGAAAAAGGAACTATTTGAATTTAGTGCGTAAATAAAAGCAATTATATTTTTTTTTTTTGCTGTATATTTTTCTTATGTAATTGATCATATAGTATTAAAGAAAAGGCTTAGTTCAGTGCAAAAGCAATTCAATTCTACATCTAATTATTTTTGTTTTTAGATAGGCACACACTTTTTAATTTTATTTGATTACTTTTGATAAATAATCAGTTATTAATTAGATTAGTTATACTTTTGGACCAAAGCCTTAAATAATAATTAAAATGATTGTAATTAAATAATGAGATATTTTTGTAATTAAATTGAAAGATATTTTTATAATTGCTGTTTGATTACAAAGTTTGTAAAAGGATACATAATATGTGCTTTGATATGATGGAAATAAAGGTACAAATGTATATTTTGTTAAAGAAAAAAGACTTACGATATGATTACATCTGCATACGTTCACGATCAAACATTGAATAGCTCAACAAAATTTCAGAGATTGTGAGTATAACAGTAGAGTCGAATTGTTCGACATATCTCGCGACCTACTCTCGATATGTCGAACGTGCATGTTCGCGAAAACTCCACGCATGCGCCGCGACTTCCGGAGATTGCATGTGCTCTGACTCCACTAACGGATTACTGCGGGTTATTGCGTACAACGTTCTATTACTTTCTACGACTTCTCCGTGGGATTTTCGTACTTTGAGATCAAGTTGTCCACTGTGTAACAATGGCCGAGGACGGGAAGCAATTAACAGGTTTGGCGAAACACTTTAACAGCCAAACTATGTACGGCCGGGCAAACGTGAGTAACTTAACCTTGAAACTTGTTAAATGATGCTCGGGTATTTCTTTGCTTAGACGTCTACGAATGGATTTTTTAAAGTCCACTACTTACTTTTTAGGTTACGAAGGCGACGTTAGCCAGTGTAGGACTGATCGCCTTGTACTTTATGACGAGATCGAAAAGTAAGAAGAGCTCGTAGCTTCTGAACGAGGTTGCAGTTGCAGTCGCATTATGTAATAACTATACACATGCCGTACAATATCTATAATATTCTTTAAATAAATGTAGTCGAAAGGTTCCTTAATCTCTTATTCCATATACAATTGCTTGTTAAAAATGTAACGTGTGATGCATATCATAATATTTCTGGTTGGTTTGATGTTCATTAATTATTTCAAGTGATTGAAATTACAGTAGAGAAGGAGTATTAAATTATTCAAATGTGCTTTGGCAGCAATAGTAATGTTTCTGTCTCACATTTACATAAGAATTTTGAGATAATTTTTGGTTATGTAGTTCATGTTTGATTACTTGAAACAACTAAAATTGTAATAAATTAAAGAAAATATAATAGAAAGATAAGTGAGATACATTTAATTTCTGTACAGGGAATAAATAACTTGTAGTTTACGCATTGATTGTGTGAATTAATTTTATGTACAATAAAGTTGATTTAAAGCACATTTGAGTGATAAGTATGGCGTACATTTACATGATTTGTATTTTCAGTTGATTAGATTGTAAAGAGGGCAACTAGTAGAGAACTACGTGAAAACAACAGATTTGTACAGTGTGCTTTAACAGCAATGGAAGAGATTGGCTGGAATAAATTCAAGAATCACAATTTTGATGCAATAACAGAAGATCTAGAATCGGTAAATCTCAGGTTTTTATTTAATTCTTTTATTTGAATTTTTTTCTATTTTGTCAAATATTATATGCACAAAGAGAAACACAAGGCTTTGATAACAATGGAAAAATTTTGGTTAGATTTTAGCATAAGTTGTATATTATTATCTTTATTTTCAGCCATTGTTTAGTATTAATTAATGATTTCTGTATCATATTTACAAGAGAATGTTGGAGATAGTAGTAGGATATGATTAATAGCAAGATGAACTTGTATAATATTTATCCAGATCATATGTATTAAGTATAGGAGTGTGTATATATATTTGCAGTGGACTCGATTGAATCTCCATGACTAGAATGGCGAATCTCTTTTGTCGTATAATTACGAGAGCGTTTTGTTTCCCTCTGTACTTAAATCTAGTTGCTTCTCCTTTCTCTTCAACAAGAGTATACTCAGGAGTCGTTAAAATTTAAAGTTAATTCTACAATATCTTATCCAGTATTTTTATCTTATTATATATTACATATAACTAGACATTAAATTATAAATTGAACAGTCTGTCATTATATTTTCTTACTAAGTCTTAAAAAGTTGTACACAAGCTGCAAATAATTCATTTCTGCATCGAAAAAAAAAAAAATAAAAAGATATTCTAAATAAATTAGTGAATAAGAAATATATTTACAATTTTCACATTAACATCTAGTTTTTAACGATTCCTGATTTTTAAAATATATCTGCTCGCGTTTATATGATAAATTTATTTTTTTGGTGCGAATATCACGCATTAATTATTATATTATCAACATAATTTAGAAAGCTAACTCTTTGATTTATAATTTTGTAACCTTATTTACACTAGCGTTAAAAATAGGTACATTTTTTTAGTTTGGATATATAGTTAACAGTTCTGACGGTCTTTTTAAAGTTTCTTCATATTCTTTTTATTTTACCTCAGTATTGTTCTTTATTTTAAATTTATACACATAATCGAAAGAAAATATGTACAGTATACACATCGTTGTTTCGTTTTATAAGAATAATTTTTTTTAATGTTCCTTGTTTGCTTAAAAAAATATAAAAAATTGAGTTGCTCTTTCGTTTTATTAAATATTTACGACATTTGATCAAGTACATAATTGATTTAATTAATTTCGAATTTTATTTGAAAACATTTACAAAATTATAAAACAAAGAGAGTTTATTTTTAAATAATTTTTTTACTTTATGATCCAAATAATGAAAACATGCTTTGTACGTTGATAAATGTCAGTTAAGATTGATCAGTATGTAAGTTTCAAAGATCAATAGTTCGAGAATGCAAGCTACGGATTTTTGTAGAGAGGACAAAAGTTCTCCTTAGGGAAATGTTGCGCTATTGGTTCCTGTACTTTTGACTTTGAAATTCGATTTATTTCCTTCGGGGAGCTTAGTACGTGACTGACATGTCGGAAGTTCGAGAAACGTTTCTCAATTCGCCAACAGTCTGCAATGAGTTTTAACTTCCGTCATGATTTTCAATTTAAACTTTTTGTTGGCTTATCATTCAAGATTATTGATCAAGTTTTATATTTTTACGTAAAATATCAAATATGCTTAGACAAATTTAAGCATTGAACAAATTGAATTGAATTAAATAAATGTAGGATTATAAGAAAGCAAATTATGAGAAGAAACGATTAATTGTAAGAGTATTTCATGGCAGAGAGTTAAAGAATTTGTTTGAAAAAACTAAAATTTAGCTTTTCAAATACTTAGTTGTGATTAAAATTTTTTATTTTTGAAGAAACTTTATATGGCTCGGAGAGGGTAATGTGAGCTTCAAGAAAATATGTATCTTGTTTAAATTCTTATCAAAAGTATAAATAGTCTACTTATATATACACTTGCTTTGAAACATAGCTATATGAATTATTCATAAGATTTTTTATTCTTTTTTTTTTTATTTTAAGAATTAGGATGAAATAAGATTTAATATCGAAATGGAATTATAATTTGGTAGTGATTTTTGCTCTCTTGCGAGAGTCTCATTCCTATTTTAATAAATATATGTATATGCGTAGATTAATTCCTTACACATAGAAAAATTTAAGTCTACTGTTATTAGACATTTAGTACATTTGTTAAGGTATTTAATACTAAAAACGAAAAACTTGTATTGAAAGATAAGAGATTTCTTGAAACAAAAATTTTTCCAATTGTCCTCATAATGTATTTGTTAAAAATGTAGAACTGTGGTATGAATTTTTGTTTTTAAGTTATTAGTACATATCTATTATGAGTTTTTTTTTTTTGCACGATATAATATTAGATTTGATATTTTATTTAACACATTACCTAACGCTTTTATCACGATAAAGAGAAGTCTCTTTTCATCAATCCAAGAATGTATCCTTAGATTAATGTAATCTATCAAGTTAATACCGCTACATGTCTTTGATAAATAACAAGGAAACTTACGTTCGAGGATCACGGCAACACTACGTAGGATAAACCCTCAAATGGAATCTCTGGATTAGGGCAATGCGATATGCTTTTCAATAATCAAAATTTTGAAAAGCCTCTTAGCTTTTTTTTTTAACTATTCTGACTTTTTTTTCTTACTTATATTCCGAGATATAAATAAAAAAAAATGTATAGAGTGCCCAAGATAGTGCCATTTGAGGGTTGACGTGATCCAGCGACTGCTTAAAACTATTAGATGTTACCCATTTATCAGCTTATTTCTCTAATATTCGACTAGAACGTTCTGAAGCAAGATAGAACTTTCGGAGAAAGATCATTGTTGTAAAATATTTGGTCTTTCTGAGCTCTTCCGCGGCAAAAAATGCGAGAACTGTTATATCTTTAACGATTCTCTTCCCTATATCGAAGTCGCGTCATCCCGCAGGATTACAGTATTCGTAAGAATTGGTCTGAGCTCTTCTCAAGGGTACAATAATATCGATTGTCCACTGCAGCGCTGAATCGTCCCGTCTTGTTTTTCCTATCGCCTTTCCATCTATTCTGATATTCAAGGCGTCGTAACTGTTAACTATAAAAACCGTATGCCGCGGGAATACATACGGAATTATCGTTTATATCGATTGTCCGTGTTGTTTGCCGATCGTTCGTTTCCTTTATTTTTATTCCGACTTTATCCTCTCTGATTTCCGGATTGTCTTGACATTCAGCTAAAATTCTCAGCAGGATTTCTAGAAAAGTAGGAAAAAAAAGAAAAAAAAAAAAGAAAGATAATTGCATTGACTTTCATAAAATAATCTGCCTATTCGTTCGGCTTCTTCCAAACGTCTTCTTGCTTCAATTTCGACTAGATAATATCCTAGAAACATTCAGAAAAATATTCGTTATATATCTTTTACGTCGCTTTGGTCCGTTTGGCATTCTTTTGATATTTCAACAGAGCTCTTCGATCACACGTCTAATTCTCAGTTAGTTTACTTAGAAAATGCAACGAGCGATTTTCTATAGCGTCGAGTCGTCGTTTTTCTTTCTCATTAAGCTGTTGCGACCGCTCGACGCTTTCGATATCACACTCGGGGTTCGCGCTGGGTTTTTTCCCGGATAATAAACGCGGGAGCCAGGACTGCTGGACTTTAGGCTCTGCCTGGTGCTTCCGTTCGACACGTGCATGTTGTTGTTCCAGGTGGTGGTGTTGGCACGGTTCAGGTGGCCGTGCCTGACCGAATTCCTCAGCTCGATGTTCGTCGTGTTAGTGATAACCGACTCGTCGTAGGTTTGAAATTCCGGGCTGTCCCTGCCGGGCACGAACAGCCTGGACGAGCAGAAGAGCTTGAGGAATATCCTCTTGAACTTCCGCCCGAAGATGACGTAGATGATGAAGTTGATGCTGCTGTTGATGGTCACCAGAAGATTGCCGGTTTGGACCATCCACTCTGGCGGGTCCGCGATGAAGGTCTCGTACGCGTTCGAGACCATCGGCATGATGTTGCAGATCAGGAACACGACCACGACGAACAGGAGCATCGTCGCCAGGCCGATCTCGCGACGTTGGTGACGCGAGAGCTGCTGCAAGTCCCTGTTCGCCTTTCGAACCTGAAAGCCAACATGCGTCTAATAACTATTATTACGAGATAAATCCTCATCTTCGTACGTTGTACGGGGAAACAGGAAAAAATTATTTATATTAAGCTGTAGCATTGATTAATCGGCGAGCACCGTGAGGTGTCCGCTAGGAATTTACAATATATTTAACTGCGACATGTTGAAAATAATAAATGTAACATTCGATGTATGATTTGATTTATAGCGCGTTAAATTTTCGTCATTAGCGAAAGTCGACGAACAAATGCAACAGATGGCACTACGTGCCGCGTTGCGACGGTGGCGACTGTACCCCTTTCCCCGCCATTTCGTCGCTAGCCGATGAACAACGCGACGTATATAATAGTTCATATAAATTCTGAATGTATCAGTGGAAGTATTGTACAGAATATTCGCAATGTAATTTCTTTTATAACGTGCTAAGTTTTTTGTGTTTTGCGATTAATGCAGGTTCGCACGGAGGGAGACGACCGACCAGGCAGGGTACGTACGCGTGATTCGGAATTCTGATGGCTTTTGTTTCCGTCCTATCCTCATTCCAATCCCGACAGCTGAGTCAGTTGGAGTCAGCTGAGTGCGTCGAACATCTTAGGAAGCAGAGCTCCTCATGCAAGGACGGAAAATAAGTCGTATCTCACGAACAGAGCCTCCGACCGACTTTAATTACTTTCCGCGATTAACGATCTAATCGCGAAGGGTACTTGCGAACATCGTTCATTCCTTCAAACGTAATTTATACGTACGTGTATTTATTCGCACGTTTGCTGCGCCGACAGCAGCTAGCGAGCGTAACTTTAAAGTCGTGTGCGTCGAGTTTTACATGTGCCCGCATACGTGTACCGCGCCGGCCGGTTGCCGATGACAGATTTCCCCTCGTTATCTCGTCCTCTGCCTTTGCCGTCTAGGATTACGTACGATAGCCGCTGTCGCCGCAGAAAACGCCATGTCTGTTCTTCGGGGTACACTAGTCGCCGTCGTCGAAGCAAACTTTATTTCTGCCTACTGGTGTATGTATGAGACTTGACGTGGACGAGAGCGACCTGCGTATCGAGTGCATTATACGGAGATGTATCCCGGCGTGACGTGACTTCCCCGATAGATGCTCTGGACGCGGAGAGAACCTCCCAAAAGTTATTAAAGTAAGTTCTATTTCTATTTCCGCGTTAATTATATGCGCATTTTTGAGGCTGCGGTCGTCATTCGCGAGCAATTAATTTCGGCCTTCGTCGATCAAGCTCCGAGCAAGTCGGAGCTCGAATATAATATCAATATAATATTCGGAAACAGTCTTTGCACAACGCGGTGCGTAGTGCGCGAGAGAGACAGAGATCGCGCGGGATAGAAAGAGATAGCTGCGTAAGTGTGGCGCGCGGTGTTCACGCGGCTAGCAGCCATCATGGTACGATGACGTCTTGATCATCGATCAAGCGCGCATTTCACGCATGTAGAGCAGGACGCGTAGTCAGGACAGATAGTTACGCGACTTATTCACGGTGTGCGTGTGCCGAAAAATAGCATACATTTACTGATCTGTAAGTATTACGACTAATCACAAACTTGCTTTGTGTTTCAGATAAGACTCGAGAAGAAAAACGAAGGTGCCGTCTTCGCCGACGTTTAATAAACGAACCACAGCTAGTTCGTTGGTTATGTATCGTGAGTGTCGTCTATAGTCGCGCGATTATAATTCAATATCCGCGTTTTTCGCGAGTGACTTGTGTGTTTTAATGGAGCGGATTCTTCATTCCAGCCCGACATTTCGAGAGGAGGAGGAGGCCTCGGAAAGGCATCCTGCTTCGGCGGAGCAACGTTCCGGTAAGGATTATTTTATATTCTCATTAAATTAAAATTTTTCTTTGCCAGATACTAGAATCGCTTTGTTTTATCGCTAACAATTAATAATAATAGAGCTCAAAGTTAGTAAAAAAATATTAATCTTGAAGAATTAAAATTTTTAGATGTTTTGTTCTGATAATATATAGCTTTGCTTTAAATTGTTTAATTGAAAAATAAATTTACTTGTAAAAAAAAAAAAAAAAAAACAGTCAACATTATTTCAAACGTTCCTCCAATTTAAATTTTCGCTTTGTTTGTTGCAGAATCATCCTGGTTGCGTTGCTGTAAAACTCCGCCGCTGCGCATCGAACCGGTGAGTTAAAAAAAATTTTTTACCGCATATTATACAATTCCTCATGAATCGACATTGTCGAGGAAGAGCACAACATATATGTGCAATGCGAATAAAATAATGCATAAGAATTTGCGCGTAACGGTTGATATTTTTGATGATGATTATTACGCCGCTTTTGCTTGTGAAATAAGCAATTATATCGGCGATTGCTTTTACTTAAATTAAATTAAATTAATTTAATAATTTGACGTTATTTTTTCGGGCATTATTAATATTGTCCCATCGTGCGACATAACGTTCATTTATTATGGTCATAAAAAAGACCATCTTTCTACATTTATTTTTCTTCGACACTAAATATTTCATCGCCTTTAGTATGAACAACTAAACCTCCGCTGAGAAGTATGCATTTAATGAGAGTAACCGGCGTTCTTTTAACGAGAATTACGATAGAGGAATACATTTATTTACTTGTCTCGCGAGGCTAATAATACGGAATTGCCGTATTATAAGTTCCGCAAAACTTTCGGGGCAGTTCCCTGACATTCAATTCCCTGGTGTCGTTTGACGGTATAATACGGTGACGAGTAGAAGGCCATGTTGATTCTCGGGTATAAAAGAAGAAAATCGATCGGCGCCTCAGAGAGAACGCGACTAATTACAGAGCCGATGAAGAGTTAATGAGCGGGATCCTGTTTTGTTGAGACGCGACGGAACAAGCAACGCAATTTCTCACGCAAACAGGGGAACTGCTGCGAAAGTTGAGACGAAAAACGCGATAGCCTTTTAAATTACTGAATTAAATTCGAGCTTTAACTAGACAAAGCCGAATATTTGCCGAAATTCGAAACGCCGTTGATTCAAAGTGAAATTCGGGTGGGCGATAAAAAAATTTCGAGAACAATGAAGTGTTTTGTATAGGTATAACTTAGCGCAAGTGCGAAACTTTATTTTTTTTCACTGCTTATCTTATCGTAGAAAACTACGCTTTTAGAAAGAACTTTTTATTTGATATTTTCTACGTGAAACTGTCGACGTACTTGTATTCGTCGTTATTAGAATGTTACTTGGCACCGGGATTTTCGCGATCATGTTCTCTGCAAAAGTGGGATGCGAGCGGGTCGCGAACAAGGGCGTTCGATTTGCGCAAAACTCTGAGCTTTGCATCCGCCGCGTATATTTCACGTTTGCATTTTCCCTCCCGGCGTTCCCATTCCGCGACTTCCAAAAATCGCCGTGCTCCGGGGAGCTACGCGGTAAGAAAGCGCTGAATAGACGCCAGACAGGTCGCGATATTTTACTACCGACCAAACAGGGCGGAACGTAAAAGAAGAACGCCCGGGATTCTCGCGGACGAGAATGATTAATCTCGGGATTTCGGCTCCGGATCCTCGGGATCGCGGCAACTTTCGACCGTACCGTAACAACGGCGCGCGGCTTATTCGAAATATCTCGCTGGGCAGATTGGAGAACCGTGGGATAAAAATACAACGGCACGCACGTTTCGACGGTGCTCGCATGACGATTGACGTGAAACGAGTAGGCACTGTTTGTGACACGTAATTTATAAGGTGATGGTGCGCGCGGTTCATAGAACAATCTCCATATTAATTATTTTCACAATATACCCCGACACATCAAACATAGTTTAAACCGTGCGGAAAGCTGTGCATGAAGGTACAACAGTTGCATTATGCCAGACGTCAGAATTAATTTGCCAAAATCGATAATAATTGCGTAACTGTAATAAACTGAAATGATTTCGAACGAGATTTAGATATGGTTTGCGTTGTGTACGACGCATTACTGTCACAACGAATTTCGATTTTTATTAAGCGATTAAATCAATTAACCACGCTGATAACACAAAAATAAAATAAGAGTAGGTACGTGAACATTTTTTGCATATACAATATTACAACTGTAGGAATAGATACTTTAAGTCGTAACGAATATCTTTAGCTGATGCGAACGTAAGCATTTATTTCGGCTCTTATTCTTTGTCAAAGTGTTAAGTCACGTCTGTCACTTGTAGAGTGGACGACTAGTGAGCTGTCTTGATCTTACAGATAATTATTTTAGAATATACTGCCGAGGGAACGTAAAAAGAAAAGAAAAAAAAACGTAATTTAACGCATCGTGAATTTAAAAATACCAGATTAAAAAAAAAAAAATTGCGAGCAAGTAGTTTTTATATTTAATTAATATAGTATATTAAAATCTGCTCATGGAGATTATTTTGCACGTGTTTGTCCCTTTCCTTCGATTGACGAAGTTGTTCGTTATGTACGCGTCTTGTCGCACTCAGCCGCGGTTTCTCAACGAGAAGAGAAACGCCGAGAGACCGCAACTTCGGAAGTAAGAATTTCGAGACGAGATTAAATGGCTTCCTTCCTTTGCCGCATGAGCATTCTCATCGGAAACGCGCTTTCACTCGCGGAAGTTATCCCGCGGAATATGTTGCTGGAAATCTCATCCTGATCCTGGAATTAAGAGCGAAGTTTGCAGACGCTAAAGTTTCACGATAAGAGAAAGCTGAAAATAGTTGTCTTTCGACGATCGGTGCTTTGTAATTGTAGAACCCTCTCGGTTGCGCGAGAAATCCAATTTGACCCTCATGGTTTAATCTTATCGCGCGGACGTTATATGCTCCGACATTATTTGAAAATAACATTGTACATGTCATTAAAAAAAAAAAAAGAAAAAGATAAGATAAAATAAATTGATTTCTATTCTACAAAAGTAATTTAAAGTTGCAAGGATGCAAGTCCTATAGTATTACGTTATCGTCGATAAAATTAAATCGCGAAAACTGCTTCGCGATATTTAACGCATGCCTTCGGTTCGAAATGTTTCACGTATTTTACCAAAGAAAAAGAAACGGGAGAAGGATGATATTGCTTGTGTCTGCAGCTGCAGTCGCGGTCCGTACAAGTGGCACGTGTGAGGCCAGCCATCCGTGAATTTCGCTGCCCTTATACGTGCCCGCGAATTCTAAGCATGTGCACGTATATCAAAGAGACTTATATACTCGGAGTAACTTTATTGGTTTCGCCGCCCGGGCTTATTATTCGTGCTTTTATGTCACGGCCGTTACGAGAACTTACTGCGGTATTAGCCTGACCACTTTCTCCAATGTCCGCCTCTTTGTCATGACTTATTGCGATTTTTCTAAAAAGAAATTTTAATAAAACGGGAGCGGGGCATCCTCGAAACGTTACTTCTATCGCTTCTATCTCTATACTGCTGACAAGCTGTTCAATACTTCACGTTTAATCCGGCTCGTGTTTTATTTTGGGTTTTGTCAACGTTTGTTTTTTTTTTTTTCGCCGCGTTTCCAATTCCAAATTTGATAATCACAGGCGACGTTCTTGCACAATGAAATAATAGACTGTTTTTTTTTATCCTAATGGTTTTTACCAGTTTATAATTACAATTTCAATGCATCTTTTTGTCACGCCTCCGTGCAAGTTTACATCCGGAGCGAATTAAATTGAAAATAAAATTTAGACACGTGCAAAATAATTCCCTACTTTTTTTTCTCTCTCTCTCACGAGGTACAGTACTGTTCCATAAAATTCAGTCGTCGCGCATATTGTACGGAATATTTTCCGGATATTTGACAACGTTGAGCTTTAACTTGTGTTACTCACCCGTCGGTAAATGGCCGTGTTAAAAATCACCAATACGACGAACGGAATCATGTAGTAGACGAAGAAGTACATCCAGTGAATGTAGAGAGTAACGTAATATACATTACTTCTTAATTCGGTTGGGTCGACGCAGTATATCGTGATGTTATACTCCCAGTGCTTCTCGCTGTACACCTCGATTTCCCAGAATCTAAATGAACGGTTTTACATTTATATTTGAAGGCTACAAATTGAAAGAAAGCACGAGCGACGTTAGATCGGTTACCCACTTAGGTAGATTGTAAATGAAGGCGACGATCACTATGACCAGCACCGCAACTTGAGCGCGTCCGTAAGTGCAGAACGATCTGGCTTTTAGCGGGTGGCAGACCGCGATGTATCTTTCTAAAGTCACCGTTAACGTCAGATACACCGTCACGAATTGCGCGATGCAAGCCAGCGGGTACAGGTATTTGATAGTTTTCGGGTAGATGATGAACTTGTACAGGAACAGGGCGCCTGAGTACGTGTAGATCGCCGGTAATCCGTAGATTAGTATCTGCAATGCATAATTTATGGATGTAATAATGTATACTAGGTATATACGTGTTATCCCGGGGTGTTATCTTGCCTCGAGTCCGGTCCCGATATAAAAAATGTCTACCGAATTCGAACGTAAATATCCGTCTCGGTTCCGTTAGTTGAGTACTGATTTGTGAAATATTAAAAATATCATTTATACCAGCTTTATTAAAACTAATTGCTTTTCTTTTTTATTAAATTTTTTTTCGCTGAAGAATTTTTATAATATAACTCACATTTTTATGTGATTGTTATTTATTGCAAGATGCAATTATTTTCATTTAGTGTTTTTGCGCCGGTGACGTTTGGTAAATGAATACGTAAATAGGTTGTTAGGAAGACGGAACACGAAGTCGGGAGAGTTCGGCGTCGAATAATTAATTAATAGCTGGGTTGGTTCGCGTAATGTCGCCTCGAGAGGGTTGACGGGATCCTGATCTTCATCCCGTCTCTTTTAAACCGGAAGATCTTGTTTACCGTGACTGCGTTAGTCTTGACTGCATTCGCGAAAATGCGAAACCGCGTAATATGTGGTGACTTATTTACATAAGCTCGACATGTGATCCGTATTATACTGCGACATTCTGGCAGGCCATGCGGTGACAGTAATTCTTTTCTCCCGGCGCGAATTAATATTGACAGGGTTACAAGGATGACGTAAAATTACATTATATAAAAACTCGATTTGCAATACCCGCTTTTCGTTGTATCCTTTGTTATTACAAGAAATTAGGATTTCCAATGAAAATTGGTTCTACTCGCGATATGAAATATTTTAGACTTTTATCACGAAATTCATTTAGTTTTCTTTATTAAATTTTTTTTTTTGAATTTTTGCACGTAGGCTATATCTTTTTAAATACGCGTGTGTATTTAATCATGGTTAACTACATCGTAATTTAATTTATCTTTAGCTAGAGACGGGATATACTATTTTTTTAGGAGACAATTTTAAAATTGAAATTTTTCGTATTTGACAATGCAAATTACAGAATTTTCCGTGATTGTTTCTTCAACGTTCATCGTGGCACGATCTCTTTTTTAACGTTTTGCTTCGGATTTATATAAAATTCGCTCAGTCGCGTAGATTGAGGTAAAAATGTTGTGGCACAGATAAAGATATAAATTACATGTTTAGAAAAATAGCTGAAATTATACGAGATGAACCCGGAAAGCGTGCTACTGGGCTATATTAAAGAGAATTTATTTTAATGAAAAGCTGAGCTATGTTGAAAATTTACGACTGCGTGAAACATAGGATTAAAGGTAAAATTAAAACGAGAGGTCTGCAACTGATTTCTACGACAAGGTATTCTGATCGGTGGCGAGTTTTACGAAAATTGAATTTCGATAATTAACACACGTTATCAGGCGTCATTAATCTTTTCGGGTCCTTAATAACTTCGTATGGCGCGGCAGAGATTAATTAATTGTCAAATTCGTATAACGAAGGCGGGTACTGTAGTTTTTGTATTTTTACTAACTGGTCGGTAAAAGGAATTAGTGTAAAGAATGTTAGAATTATTTAAAATAACCGAATAATAATTAAACTTACGAAATTAAATTTCTTAATAATAAACTTTGATAACGAACAAATTAATTTTGAGTTCGATATCTTAATTATATCTTTTGGCTTAATTTTTTCATTTTTTTTAAGTTATAAAGAAATTTATATTACTATGTTTATCATTCTGCAAATATTTTAATATTTAATATTGAGCTCGAAGATAATTCTTGAATGAAATTTCTATTAAAACAAAATGAAGAATATTTTGCAGTACGTTTCTAATTTTATTCACGGCATATTTTTTTATTTATAATTTCGTAACTATATGAACGTTGAAATAAACGTCACGTCGCTGTCCCGCTACTTTTTTTTTATCGCGCTTCCGGCATAACTCGGGAAATATCCCGTAAATTTGACAAAAAGGATTAAATGTGTTATATTAAATATTTAACGTATCGCTTTCAACGTGAGCAAGCCCGATTGTTTTAAGAGTCATTTTTAATAAAAGATAACGGTAACACGACGTCGCGATAAGCGTTTCGAAATGTACTGTTCTCAATGGGTTCGGGAACGACGCGACAGTGGGTGTTTTTCCTTTTTTTTTTTTTTAATTTTATCTGGTGCACATGATTGATTGGTAGTGGCCGAACGCGACGACGGTAAACGCTCGGTCATCCGATGGCAATTACGAGGCGTTCCGCGATCCTATTGAAAATCGTTTCTGGTCATGTGTGCCAATTAAACATTGATTTTCCGTTCGGCTGGTCGCAACGCGTCACACGCGGCAAACGAAATCGTGAAGAGAAAAATCGAGGTGTCTTTAAGTCATGCCAAATAAATATAAATATTCAAGAAGCGAGTACGCCTGAACGCGTATTATTTTTAATTGAATTTCATAAATAAATTTTGTGGGTATACATATGAAATATTCATTGCGTCGAAAACGTAAGAAGCCCCATTTTGATTTTACGTGTAACTGCATCCCGACGGCGAATAAATGATATTTAAACTTTCGCCTTGTTATTTCTCTCGAAAAGATTTCAGCGGTATTTTTCGGATGAATAATTAAAAAAATATTTTGACGAGTACGTGGGACGTTAATCTGCCTGATATACAAATGATACAAATTAATCCCGTGTGAAGTCTTTTATTTAACAAAGTGTTCTTTAAAGGCTTTTAAGAAAAACATTAATTTTGGTACAAGAAAAACTCTTTTATATTATTTCTCCGTAATAAGGGCGAAAAGTAGTTCGGCCGGCCCACTCAAGTGGCTGTTAACTTTGACCGTTTCTTTTACATTAAACGTGTAATATTCTGCAGCATTTTACGATACCCGTGCAATAATTTTACTGTGTAAAATAAAATTTAACTTTGCATTAAGGCGAATTCATAAAAATATTCACGGAGGTTAAACGTAATATCAGCACGGTTTTTTTAACGTAATTTTCAATTTCTTTAAAGTGCCAGGAAATAAAGCGTTCAAAAATTACAATTTTTTTTGCACTTATTAATTACTTTCGTTCTTTGAAGATAAATTCTTTTGGCTTTTTAAAATACGCCTTTTACACTTTGGTCATTTTTGTCTTCTAATTTTAAAATCGAAACATATGTTAGATTATTTTTTTTTTTGGCGTAAAAAAAAGTATTTTAAAAAATAATAATAAAATAAAGAAATAAAATAATTAAGAGGGACTTACCGCAATGACGATCAGTGCTGTGTCACATCTGGCCAGTCCAATTAGTAGGTAATTGATAGACGATTTCATTTGCGGCCGCGACAGAATAATCATCGAGATCGTATTGCCGAAAATTCCAAAGAGACCGATTAGGTTGACCAGTATACCGTAAATAATAAAGTCAGGCAGTCCGGGATTAACTTGCTGCATGCATCCGAAGGGCTTGTCGTCTGCACTGTTACTGAGATTGCTCAAGTTTCCCATGAATCCCCCAGCATCGTAATAAGTAGAAACGACCGTCGCCGTTGTCGTCGTCGAGCTTATTTCCATCGTTCACCAATTTTCTATCGCGTCCTGATTCTGTACCGTCCTTCGATTTTGTCTCACGTTACCATCTTCACCCTCGCAAGCTCCTTCAATTTTGGTCGAGTCTTCGCATTCTTCGAATTCACCTGCAAATTGATCAGATTTTTTATTATCAATCACTTGACTAGCAATCTGCGAAGCGGGAGAGAGAAAGAGAAAATTTAGTTAGATGTAGACTTTTAAAAAAGCAATTTTAAATGGTTATCTATCATCGTTTTTTATTATTACTTTTAACGATATTTATTGATAACAATAAAGGATATTATTAGTAACGTCAGCGATAATAGATTAAAAATTATTTCAGAAAATATTTGCACATTTAAGAATTAAAAGCAAATACATATTTCAGACTTCTGAAAATTTGTTTTGCTAAAAAGACGTGGATGTGATATACGCTAACGTATGCCATTCCTTTCGAATAGATTGCTTGAATCTCGAGATGTATTTCTGTTCCTACACATATGCGAAGACTTTGTTACTTAGATTTCCGATTTTCTCTCTCTTTCCGATCGGTTTCGTTTCTGTTAGGAAAGTAGGAGGAAAAAAGTTTGCTCGCTTCGGTCAAGATATCCGCGTCTGAAAGCTCGAGATCGCTAAAGTTTCTTTCGTGAAGGGCTGCAAGCTGTTTCGATGAACAAAAAGAAGTAACGAACCCTCGCGTTTGTTAACAAATGTCGACGACTCGTGCTCGCGTTGTTTTTTGGAGAATCGGAAAGCGAGCCAAGGTACCATAACGTCACTCCTCCCCGCTCGATTTATTTTGTCTTGTACTTTATTCCCAATCGTGTTCCGCGGAGAGAATCGGATCGGCTTTGTCGTTTTCCGCACGGAAAGCTCCGCGTAGATGCTTTTACGATGTATCGCTGTTTTACGGCGAACCGCGAGCCGCTTTGCCATCCGAAACCTTCGTGGTAGCGACTTCAATGACAGTAATCTGCGAGCTGAAAAGAAGGAAACATAGTTAGATGTTTTAAAAAGCAATTGCGTCTTCACGAACCTTCCTTTTTCACAAATTAACAGAGAGATTTATTTAAGCTGTTGTTAGAACAATGAGTTTGTCTAATAATATGAATAGCGAAATCACGAGCGGCGATCGCTCGTGATGTAAAAACATTTCCGGAAATATATATTATTAACATTATTTTCCATATTACTTTTACTATCTTTCTCAACGTTGTCCGTTTTCTATCATTTTAAGTTCTATTTTAGCGAGTGCGAGTTTATTATTACCGCCGGGGATAAAGGCGGGCAAACCATGTAGTTGCTCGATTATTAATCGCTCGCCGCAACGTTTACACGTGAATTTTCGCACATACCGGACTTGTTTGCAAACAGACATGCCCCGTGTTTATCGAGCCACGTAGACAGCGCGCGTTATAGAAAATCGACAAGGAATATCGTTAAAGCTTCCTCGCGTTCAGTGTATATCGAAATCCCCGACCTAGCTAGCTCGCGCCTTAGTGTTCCAATTATTGAGAGAGCCCTCGCTGCATCTCGCCCGAGCCCTTAACCTGCTATCAAAAGGTGCGTCTCCGTATCAACTGAATAGCCCACGTAAATTCGACGTCGATTAAAACGCGATTACGAAAACTTCGCGATTTTCTCGTAATTATCTTCGGTCCCGGTTGGAAAAGGTTAAACGTAAGTATTGAGCATTATCGAACGGCCGAAATAAATTGCCTCGTCGATTACACCGCGCTTACGCAAAGTAATTTATTTTTCTTTCTCGTTCCCTCTCTCCCGTGCTTTTTTTTTTAATTATTTTCGTAATTATATTCGTTATTTTCGTGGACGTTTGAACCGTTCGGCAAGTCCGCGGATATTGTATACATATAGATCGTAGATAGTAGACAAAAGCCGCTTACAAATACGAGCCGATTACTTCTTTTTCTGAGCTCGGCGATCGTAACGTGGTCACACGGCTTGGGTTAATGACGTTAAACGCGTAATTAAACGCTCGCTTCGAACACGTGTCCCGCGGTAATTTGTTAGACGCGCGTTTTACGCGTAATCACGGGGATAAAATTGCAAGACGCGAATCTCATTTTCAACGATCGTGACGGATTCGACGGGAGTGCGATTATGCGGTTCGCGACGCGTGCATTTACGCCCGTGTACGCGCCGCAGGTGTACACGTGCACGCAAGGGCGTCAAGGCGCACCTAGCGCACGGTACCGGTCCCATTGTCGGAGCGATTGATCTCGTCGGCGACGGGCACGTCCGCTCGATGCAGTCCTGCATGCGACGCAGCTGCATATCGGCAATTGCGGTCCACCCTACGTACTCGATTTCTGCACCACCGAATCGCGCACGGTTACGCTTCTCCGTCCTTCCGATCAAGCCCCGTTTCAATTTGCAACAACGTCCGTTTGCGAAAGGAACGGGTTAACAGAAACCTCTGTAAGGACGGCGAAACCTAAGCGAAAATTTTAAGCGAGCTAATTAATTAATTGATTTTATATAAAGATAGCACTCACAGGCATGTACTTTCGCGTTGTTTTTATGTGTTAAGCCAGTATTTTTCACATCGCTTTGATTAATCATTATTCAAATAATTTTTTAATTAATTTAAATGGGAATATTGAGAAACTTTTAATTGACTCCTTATACGGTTGCAAATTATCACAAAGGCAGGGCCTCTCCGTTCGCAAGAATAAATATTTTTTTGACGTTTGGACAGAATTCGATGATCAATCTCGCGGATATTGTCTGTAATCCGGGTATTTGACGTTCGGATCACGCCGACTTTGGAATTCAGGATCCAAACAAACAGCCTGGTTGTAAATTACTTGGGGCGCTGTTCGTGTGTCACTTAAAGATAAAAACCAATTTGGTCGGACTGATCCGCTCTCGCCGGGTGGCCGACGAGATTCTCGTAGATCAACTTATTTTTAAACGTTTCTCGCCGCGCGTACGCACATTAGACGTGCGAGGGGGAAAAAAAAAAAAAAAAAAGAAGCGATCTTGCAAAGTCGGCATCTTTCTCGCCGTCGTGCGTCGTCGGGAAATCGGGCTATCCTCATCTGCCTTTCGGTTTTGGCACGTGTCGACGTCTAGGAACGCCGAGATGGCTGGCCACCTCTCTGATAACGTTGCGTAATAGCGATATTTGCGCGCATCCAAACAGAAACGCGTGTAATTCGCACTTCGCACGGAACATCATCGCGCATGCTACCGTTTACACAGTAAAAAAAAAAATTTTGTGCTAAATTTAAACGCGTTTCACACGTCCCAACTTATCCACACGAATTTTTGTGTTAATTTAACGTAAGACCCACGTTAAAAAGGAAGACAAAAAAATTACGAGTAATTAACGCAAAATTACCACACAACTGCGTTAAAACTTTAACGTTAAACTTTCCGCGGAGAAAAATCTTAACGCAAATGCAAAATGTTTTTTTACCGTGCACGCTAAGACTTAAACGTGACGATTAAAAATAAATATATACCGTATTATTTTCATTCTCCGTGCGTAATATTCTTTTTAATTTAATATTATTAATATGTAATAATTGAATTTAATTGCGTATAACAAAAATTAAATAAAATAAGTAAAATTAAATATTATAGTAGTTACAATTTAGTTATATAAATTTTTATTTGTACGTTATTTTTTTTTTTTTTTCTATTTCTCGTGCACATTTACGAGAAGGAAGTAACAACGATATGTTCAACGACTATCTTAATCTCCGACATTTGTCCCTTCGGGCTAACACTACCGCATTTTTAGTGTAAGGTATTGCCAAGTCCCTTTCTCTCATTTCAAGACATTGTCGTAAGCTGGGCACAAACAGCACAATATGTGTTTTCCTCTTTATAAGAAAAAATCTCGTACTTGGTCTAACTTGTCTTTGACAAGACAAGCTCATTTAAATAACTTTTCGGGTCGCGTTTTGTCCTAGAATTTTTTTATTTTGATTTGTTTCTTTTTTCTTTTTTTTTTTTTTTGCTGCAGTACTATCAGAAGTGACATTTTGCCCTTTCGTGAAATCACTCTTCTTCGAACGAAACATCCTTTATGTAATGATATTGGAAGAACGATTTATACATACGTACAGTACATAACATATGTATGGCAAGAACCAAAATGATATTTCTGTATGAGGAAACTTTTAGATTACATCTTTTCGCTTCTCTCTTCGAACCGCAGCATTCGATGTAATTTTCTAACGGCAATTTGTACATTCTCGTATTTTTAGAAAGTTAGAATGCTCCGCAGATTTGTCCTTCCGTCTTTATTCCGAAATAAAATTACTCGGCCGGAAGTAAAGTCGCGTTGCATAACCAAAGGTAATCGTTCAAATGGTAACGAAATTTCCCTTTGAGACGGTATTTATTTTTGAAAAGGGTAATAAAATTTAAAAGCTGTTAGCTTGATTGTGCAAACGCTTCGTGTATCACACGTGATAATTAAATAAAATTAAATTAAATAAATTTAATTTTCTCCCGATACAGCCGAGCTCTAAAAATATCATCGGTGTGTACAATTGTATTGAAATACTTGTCTTTAAATTAATTTTTCCCGGGCGAGCAATGGATAAAGCTGCGAGAGATGCTAAGATACCCGCGTCCTGAATTCATTTCAAGGCTGATTTACAGGGAGCGTAAGTTAACGCGAAACATATCCCGCCGCAATTTGCGGCTCACGAGAGATGCATTTTTGTTTCGGGCGTGTCGCAGATTAATTCGGGGCTTTATTATTGCGGTAACGTATCCTTCTTTTTCTCTTTCGCCTCGTTAAGCACGAACTCCATGGTCGCGACTGGCAATCGCGATTTTTCGGCCGAGAAAATACGCTCGGGAGAACAACGACCGGCAATATATTCCTCCTGTTCTTTCACCGCGTAGCGTAACGTATTACTCTTGCTTTCCGTCCATTTTATTTCAATCGGGAGCAAAGTGGCGAGCCGAAATGTCAGGGGGCTCGTTAAAAATTGGCGCGTATACTCGTCGCGCGAGAACTTTTATTTATCAAGTGGGTTGCGCCGGTGTTACGCTCAGTTTCGTTGCCCCGCAAAGTGGAGCGGTCAGGAAATGAGATGGGATTAGTGTCAGTTGTAGGTAATAACGTTGAAGCGTGAACGAAGCAGTTGGTACCGACGTTACCGCTGCGGACATTACGGAAGAAAACGCAGTGTTTCCGCCCGGAATCCTATTCTGCTTCGCGTATTTGCATAATTACGTGACTCCCGTTCGCTGCGAGGCTGCACCGAAACGGCATCAATCTTGCCGTCGAGGCCGCGATCGTCTCTGAAATGGGATCGCGTTTCCCCGCCTCGTTACTCGGGACGAACAGAGAGGCTTCTCCACGTTGAGAGAAAAATTTAACATCGGCTGTAACCCAGTGACATTTTTTAAACCATAACTAAAGTTGATTCGACTGTTTCCACAGCCATAATCGTTGAGTAAACTGCGCTCATTCGTTAAAAATATCAGAAAATTATAGTTGAACTCAAAAGTATATTTTTCCCTGAAAGTAAAGAATAATTTCAACCAACGACGCGAATGTAGCGAAATTAAAAAAAATGCTTTTTGTAGTTTTATACCGTATAACAAATCAACGTGACAGTGTCTGTATATATTATACATTATAGATTATAAATTTTTTTTTTTTTTCTGGCGCGATGAGATACAGTAAAATGATGGAAAAGATTTATTGTGAGGGTGATAAGATTAACGCACCCACGTAGATTTACTTCAACCATTTGCATGGTCGTTAATCCTCGATTAGTCACACGAGAGGCAACCGGACGCTAATTACACTCGATATAATTTGCTAGCCGGGTGATTTTTTAAGACCATTTAGAAAAAAAAAAAAAATTATTACTTTATTTCTTCTCGAACTGCCTTACGAAGCACCGCGTTAAATCAAGTTCCTAATCCGCGTGGATTTTACTTGAATTCTCCTGGAATGTGCGCTCTATTTTTATTTTTAATTATTTTCCCGCGATTTTAATCAACCGGTAAATGATGGATGAATATTCTTACGTGGAAGCACTATTTTCTCAATGCTAGCCCCACCTACGCGTTAAATCAATTCATCATTTGTTATAATTACAAACCAGACATCTCTATCGCAACCAGCGACATTATTTTCGCGTTTTACACTTACCGCGTCTGATTGTTCTTACGAATGACCTGTTTCGGAGACAGTCGGAGGATAGTCATTTTTCAAAAACGTACACACGTCATTACCTTTCCAAATACACTTTTTTGGATATCTTTCGGTAAATTCATATTTCTCAATATTAATTTAATTTTTTTTTTTTCTGTTACAATTATTATTCTACAAATATAAAATATGAGATTCAAATTTCACCGAACGTTTTAACGAGACATTCCGACGAGCGTCTAGGGTTTGTTTTAATAAGTGTTATATGCTTTTGCACTTGAATAAATGTGTCAACATAGGCTGATCGCAAACACGTGTAGAAATTATTGAAACTCCATACGTTTCGAATTGATCATCACTGCTTTTGTGAAAGTCGTTTGTTACGAAATTGGCGGGTGGGCCACAAGGGAGCCTAAGATTGCGACAGTCCTACTGAGGGCTGCTTTTATTAATACGTTCTAATCACCCTCTATTCATACTGAAGTCAAATACACGGATTCATTAGGAGCGTCGACGTGTCGATGGACAATTTGATAAGATATTATCTCGCTTATTATTAATCTGATATGGACCTGATAATTTGCTCGGTTATATCAGCCAATCACGATTGAAGTATAAATTACATATCAGATACGATCAGATACGAAATTTATTTGTAATTAAAATTACACGGAAACACGAGGAAATATTTATTAACGTCTAATAAGATATTTAGAAAAGATATAAATTTTTATCAACATATATTTTAAATTTATTTAATTTTCGTATAATAATTAACAAAGAATAATATCTTTTTTTGGGACAAAAGAAGTGATTAAAATTTTCACTTCAGAATTTACAAATATTTTTCAAAAATAGAAATAATTTTTTTTTAAATATATTAATATCAACTTTGAATTTTATACGATATTGTAAGTTATAGCTTTAGTGAAAATAAAACGTTTGGCGCGTGGAAAACGTACAGAGTTTCTCTTGTAATATTATTATCGTCGGGCAATAGAAAATTCTTTCTATGTAGAAAGAGTGTGTACTTTGTATCAGCGACATGCGCGTTCACTCTTTGAGATCAATGTTTCCAACTATTGAGCTAGAGTATTGGTACTAACTATTGAAAGCATTCATTCGAGCGTAAATGTGGGCCGATAATTTAATATTATTATGTTCACGAGAAGTGGCGGCAATATTTGGACAACCTTCGTGGATTTACGTGAAATCGCTATTCCATTTGGGTCGGACAGGAAAATAAATGTACGTACAGGAAAACTCCATTCACCCGCTAAAATTTCAAGTCGGTCGATTTAAATTGAAGCCTCGAGCAACGGCTGAGAGGAATTAAACGAAACATATTTCTTTATTTATCATTATTCGCTAATCACATCGTTTTAGTTGATAAGCCGAGTAACTTAACAATAAGTGCTCTAATTAAAGAAGCCGGTAACTTTACTGTGATATTCATTTCGCGATTATTCAGATAGGGAAGTAAAGACTGATGGGAATTCGCTTTAAGAGTCAAGCGGAAAGGGCCTATCGTCGGTTCGGTAAAATGGTCAGCTGTCGCTTTCGTTACTGCCAACTCTCTAAAAATATGAGTAGCCTCTCTCTCTGCCGCGGTTGCTCTGAGTCAACTATAGGAACTCCTCGGCTAATTTTAACCGCCGAACACTGTCCGCCGAATGCTTGTTCGTCGCGAATCCGTCGCGAGCTTTGCGAGACCGCGCGTAGCCCTCGGGCGCTTTCGCGATACGCGGAGTGGACCACGCTCGAAAGTTTGCGATTCCCCACCGCACCCGTTTTCTCCCCGAAGAAAACGCAAGTTTCGGTCGTGGAAAATTAAGTTTGAATTAAGCCGGGGCTGGCACAAAAGAACCGGGAGTGGGGGGAAAAAAACAGTTTATTATTTGTTCCTGCATTTACTTAAACACATTGAGAGAAGTTTTATCCAATATCCTTGGCTGGGGCATTTCAATTGGAGAGTTTCAAGAACACCTTGAAAGCACCGTCGGTATAATGCACCGTGTAAGCGCAAAGAAAGTCTTTTCGTAAGATAAACTAATTTGGAAAGAGTTTGGGGAGGGAGTGAATCGTAACTTTTAATTGAAATAAGTTTTCTTTTGTAATCGATTGTCGTGTCGCGGGAAAACAGAGGAGTCGATCTGATCTTGATTGATGTCGATTCCGGTTGTAAACTCCCGCCAGAAAGGAGACGGATCGTTCGGCGAATGCAAAACCGATCTGTCCGATCCGATGCGGGGGATTCGGCAACGAAACTGGAGCGCGGGTATTAAATATAAAGACGAGAAATTAAGTAGTCGTCTAATGGCTCGATTAGCCTCTCCCTTTCTCGTTTCTCCGTGCGTGCAGTTGCTTGGCGCGAAATTAATGGCCAAGGAGATTAAGGTTCTTTTCTTTTTTTTTTTCTTTTTTTTTCTTTCGTTTTAACAGCCTTTTTATCTCGTTAACGCGCAGTATTTGTGAAGTGTTTTCCCGCAATATAAACTCTTTTTAAGTGGAGTCCAAGCGGTGCCAGGCCGAGTGTTTACCGAGCGGAAAATCAAGTGTCTCGGCGCCGTGGAAGGAAGTTATTTCTTAATAAATCGTAAAATAGAGAGATATAGGTCATACGCAGAGTAAACACAGAATATGTCTTGCAGTTTTTTTTTTTTTCAACGAAGGCGAAAGTACACATTCCATTTTCTGATTCATGCAATTTCCGTGTAATATCTATTCACGTCGTTTTTATATTATAGGACTAGAAAAAACGTCACGTATTTATCTATTAATAATCATTATAATAAAATTACGTATAGTTACCCGTAGAAAATAAGAAGTATGAATAAACTTTGTATACCGTACAATTTATAATTTTTTAAATTTAAATATCAAAAGCTCTCACAAAAAAAAATTATAACCTTTTTTTTTATTAGCTTAGCAAAGGGGAATTCATTATTGTAGATAGAATGTAGATCGGATAGGGATGGAGATATATTTGTTCCGAGTGATTGCATCTCGACAAACCTCAATTTTTTTCTCGTTGATTTCTTACCCATCCCATTTTCTCTAAATAAGTGCCGTGCCCTGCTATCTCCATCCTTTGTGAGATAATGGGATTATAGTACGAAAGATTACCGGTCATACAAACAGCTCGAGAAATGGGCTTTGCGTGACGTCAGTCGGCGAAACAACCGCCGTTTATTTCGTAACGCACCGTCGTACTGGCGATTGCCACCGCTCATTTGATAACTCGATGATTGAAGGGTCTTACGCATAATTTGATAAGCCTTTTTTTAGCGATTTAAATTAATCTTAATAAACAAGTCAGGTGACGCAAAAGGAAATTAATTTAAATGAAAAATTGACTCGAGATAAATTAATTTTTATCATACGTATAAACGACGCTTTGGGGCTTTTATAAAATTCTAGATTATTGCTGGAAGACTATGGATCGTTGTGTTCGCATTATAAATTTCTACGAGGCAATTTTGCGAATGCAGTAAATTTTTTCCAGCTAGTTGGTTAAATTTGTCGTGACACAAGTCGTGACTAGGAATACGGAAATGAAATTGGTCTGGGAAACCAATCGGCGATTAGTGTGGGAGTTCGAAGGATTTGTATTATAATGTGGCTCTCATGATCACTGAATTAATGATTAATGGTTTTCGCAGATGAGAACTATCGCGAGAGAAAGAATAAGAGCGAGAGATTTAAATTGCGTAACTCAATCAATGACACGGAGATAAAAATGATTTATCTTTATGTTTGAGAAATGATATTTTTCAGAAACGTACTTTCTATCGTGATAAAGAACATGAGGAAAAATTAGGTTCCTCGCTTAGATGTAAACTTGCAGTTGGTGAATTTTTATAAGGAAATTAGTTTGTTTGATAAGAAGTTTAACGTACACTTTATTTAATTAACATCTGTCCTAAAAATTAAGAAAGTCGGCTCCGAAATTATCTCACTCTTTATCGTCTTCTTGCTCGAGTTTGTGTCACCTTTGCACGTCGCAGACTCGTAATTTGGATAATGGTGTTTTTACGACGAATTAAAACGACGTGTTCTTTCCATTGCAACCATCGAGGCCAGTTTGCAAATGCAATTTGTAAGCGGAAACAACGAGACTTGCGGATAATATAAACTTCTTTTACGAGAAAGAAATGTTTTTGAGAGAATTATTAGATTATTTTGAGATAAATATTTTTTTCATTTAAAACTCATCGATTTAGATCGAGATTATTAAATCAGATATTTTATATCGGCGTGAAGTTATTTGACTGTTAAAGAAGGTATTTGTTCCGTTAATCTTCTCCGTTTCCGAGATTTTCTTCCACGCCTACTTACATTTCCTCTGCAACTTATGTTAGATATCTATCTTATCTTGTTAGTGAGTGCGGCAAGACGAATTTCTTACAGTCGAAGCGTAAAGAATACATATTTTCGAGAGAAGCGGAATCGCCAGCGGGGATTTTCTTCAAGGATGTATTGATCTTGAGAAAGTCTTTCAAAGTATTTATTAAAACTATAAGACCAACTTTTGCGGAGTAGGACCATGTACTGCGAATGAAACCGAAAAATTTGAACAATTAAAAAAAAAGATTGTAAAAAAACAATTTGCGGTATTGATAACATTTAATTTTTCTTATTAGTATGTAAAAATATTATTTATTATTTATTAGTTTTGATATAATATATATTATAGTGATTTATATTTTAAAAAGTAAGCTATTTAAAGACCTCAGTGGAAAAATTCGTCTTTCATTCGAAAAATGTAGTCTTTTCTACCTTGCAAATCTGATTTGTTCCGACTTACGGTTATGCGTTTACGTGAGTCTTTGTTTTCATATGTAGGTTCGTAATGAACATTCTTTTTCTCGTAATGTTTCAAACGAAACCTTTATCTCGCATCCTCCAAACGAAATAATAACTATCTCGATAAAACCATGCAAGTTCCGAGTAGAACGCCACCGCTACTGTTCGTCCTTTCAGTTAGGATTTCTCGAGATTTTCACCGGCAGATTGGAGATCGAGCAATTTAAGTTCTCAACGACGCCTCTGTATAATTTATCGTTTTGAACTTTTGAACTTAATTGAAGTTAAACTCGCGATTTCACCGCGGTTTTCCACGTAAAGAGACATGACAATTTCGGTATCACTTGTGAAAATCAGTGTTAATTTTTCGGGTTTTGGGGGTTTTTTTATTTTATTTTTTTTTATTATTAAAGTAATATGTTCTTAAATGAAGCAACAGTCTTTTTAGTCCGAGCTGGTTGTTATTAATATAGGAAAAGGTGTTTTAATTAAATTAAACGCACAGATTTTTTCGTTATTTCTAGTTTTCGAGTTGTATTTTCTTTGTTGTTTTATATTTTTTAGGCCCATAAACAATGTTAGGAGATAGAACAATTTGATTTTCATTTCTGTTAGAACGAACCTATTAGCTATGCAGATTTTAAGCCCAACACCAAATGGCATAGAGATTGAGTTATCCATATCACCAATAAGGAATCTCTCTAAATTGGACTCGTCTATTACGGATATAGCATTTCGAATTGAGATTTTGAGATATATTAGGCATCAAATACTATCGCTAGGTTTCATCGTAATTAGATTGTTATTTATATCTATAAAATAATTATTCGGCGAATTTTTCGCAGCGCCCTTTATCAAGAACAGAATATTTGCTTCAATAATTATATTATTTTTATTAAAATACTTTACATTTTGTCACTTCATGACATTAAAATGTTCTATTAAAATCGACGAAAAATTGATATAATTTTCATTTTGCATAACAATTCATTCATGTACTCGAATAATTATATTTTAGAGGAATTTGAACGAATTTCCAGCGGAATGTTGCGTCGGTAGGACGAAAACTACTATCATTTGTTCGTAAATCTAGAAAAATACTGTAGCGAGTAGCCATTATAAGAGCTAGTTTGCATAATATATACCAATATCCGCGATGCAAACAGGCGAGTATCTGCAAACACCGACGGTAAAAATTAAAAATTCAGGATCAATCAAGATTTTCGTTATCTTTCGCATAGGGATGCTTTCCTCTCGGCTATAAATGGAACACGGAGTTAACCTAAAGAGAATTCGCTTGCAAACTCGGTTTGTTTGCAATTTTAAGATGCGCATTTTTGAAATCACGAACGTAAATAGATAATTGGAGCTTATCGCGGGCTCGAGGGGAACTTCCGGCGAACGGAAATTTTAATACAAAAGCAAAATAAAAATTCAATGCCTCAAATTAAAACGGTCGTGGAAAGAAAAATATCTCGGAAGTGAGCGAGAGATAATGACTCTTATTAACCATTTACATTTTTTCCGCTCTCATATTTATAGTCTCATCTAACTTAGAAATTGAGTTTACGGCAAAGGATTGTTCCCGCGTCTGTATCTGATGACCACATTTTCCAGATGATGAGCACTCACTATGTAGAATTCGCATTTGTGAAGACGTAATATTATATCTATAGTATATATGTATATATAATAGCTGTCTGTATCACCGTAAAGACGAGTGAAATCCCCGGCGAAAGAAACGCACGAGTTATGATAGATAATATTTCTTTATCTCATACGCTTTATGCGCAAGTCGGATTAACCGTGGATAAAAACGGAGAAAAAGCGATTTTGCATTTGTAAAGTCTATACAAATCTCTCACATCCTTCTCAAACAAAATAAAAAAAAAATGTATATAGTATATAATTTTGCAAACTTTAAAGCATTTATTTTGTAGCGGCTTAGTAAGTATTCATTGCGCTTGACGACACGTCTAATTAGCTTTTCCTCGCGAAGTAAAAATTATTTGTTTCTTCCTCTAAATTACTGTTTCCGTTAAACTCTTACGGTTAGACGGGCGGCGTAAAAGCCCCGGAACGAGCAGGTTAACGGTCGCAATCTTGCTTGAAACGACGATGAATAATTTACGTGGCGCGGATGCTCGTTTGTGTTTTCGGCTGCGGTGACGCTACTTTAGCATTTAATCAAGCGAGAAAGCGCATTTTATCAGCAGCGCTCCGGCATTGTGCGCTGAGCGGCCTTATTCTTCCCTTAATCAACAGAAGACGTCGTTCTACTTATCTTTGCTTACTGCGATAGGTGCACGTCGCGCGTCAGACTTCTATACGAACAATACCGTCTTACGTTTCGCGATAAGAGCAACGTAGGGCAAAAGGGGATGAAAGGGCATAAACGTGCTCAAGATCCGCGGAGTTTCCTCGTTTTATAAAACGCGTTCATTTGAGCATAAAAGTATTGATACCGTTGTTATTACATTAGCATTTTTTCATTTACTACACGCTCCTTACAACGCAAATAGCGGCATTAAAGTTACAAAATGAATTAGATCCGCCGTCTCAGTTTATGCCAAATTTAATTGAACACCTTCATACATACATACATACCGTTAGCCGAGAGAATCTGATGTGCGAAAGACTTATTTGCGACCTCGATTTACGGCCTGGAAAATTCAAATTTAGAATGCAACGTTTCCACTTGCGACAGGAGGGAAGAAGTTCCTTTCAGTTGGCGGAAGGCGACGCGATCGTTACCTCGTTAGAATATTGTGATAGTGGATTGTATGGGAAGGGCTTTTAACTCCGGTCGGCTGTGAGAAACCGTGGCGCAAACCGCGATGCAAACCGCGCACCTCGGGGTGACATACGCGGCGATCAGACCGTTAACATCGCGAGGACCATTCATAGAGAACGACCGGAGGAGTATCGGGGGGTACTATGTGAAACGCGAGATAGTATGCAAGTGTAGCCCAGTTTACAGCAGTAACGTATTCCACTTCCAGATTTACGAGCGCCAGTCACGGTAGCTCACCGCAATCAGGACTGCATAAATCCGATGAAACGTTGATATTCTCATCGATTCGAATTAAGCGACTCGAAATCACCCGGCGTTGGAATTTTCATTTGATAAAAAAAAAAACTACGATATTTAATAGCCTTGACGCGTTTAATTTACAGAAGCGCGCGCTATATTTCTCATCGTTATCGCCGGGATTAGATTTAGCCTCCGAGCGTAAATTTCCAAACGCCGAGTGAAATCTTGCGGCTTGAAATTAGGATAATAGTGCATCAGTTATTGATATACAAGCGGGAATCTGCTTGCCGCTGGTTTATGAACCGCAAACTAGCCAGAAAGCGCAATAATTAAATGCGATTTGATAACGTAGACTCGTCCGGATTTGGTTCCCAGTCTAATTTATCCGATCTAATTTGTGTATAATATGTCAAAATTTAGATTTAAAATTATTTTGTGATTTTATTATTATTAGCTATTTGTTATCTGTGCCATCAAACGGTAATTAAAGTTTAGCCGCAGAAGTTTTACAACAAATTTATTGTTCAAAGCTTACAGTTCTGAATTATCGGACGTTCCCGTTGACCATATAACTTTTTTTTCCTTTTTTTTTCATTTATTTCATTTGCATATAACCACCGGGGAACTACAATTCATTTCTTTGTCCAAATTTACGAAAGGGAGCGACCCATCTATCTTTCCGGAAGTTTATTTTTACGTGTGAAACAAAGCCGGATATAATCTGACGTGCTTCTGGCGTTACAAAACTTCACGTCTATCTTGCCGCCGAGATAAAAGCGATGCATTTAGAGATTAATTCTTTTTGCAGAAATATTTTTTCGCCGGAACACCGTCACGAAACGGAATAATCTGGTTTCGCATGCATTTTATCTGCCGCGACGTACTGCGCCTTCTGCCTCGGTTATCGTTCATAATTTTTTTCGCCGGCCACACTTCTATTTTACAACGAAGAACGTCTTCTCGTATTCAAACGATAACAATTCTTGAGCACCGTTCTTGAGGCGCAATAGTGTGTGAAATTGTTCTCACTATATAAATGATAAGACGGTTGATTGCATCCCATTTTCCCCCGCGGACCGGCCATTTTCTCGACCATAAAAGTTCACCGGGCGATAGAGTGGGTGGGCAATGCGTTTACATTTTTTTTTTTCTTTTTTCTTTTTGATTGCGTCTATAACGCACAATGATTTTTCAGACGAATCGTTGCGTTCACCGAGTAATAAATTACACGTCAAAATGTTGTATAAGACAATTATTTACATGAGCATTTGTTTAAATTTAACAAAAGTAGCTGTAATTTAAAGTAGAATACCCTTTGAATCTCGCAAGTACAATAAAAAATGAACTATTAAACAAACTTTAAAAGAAAAAAAAAAAACACCTTACTCTCTTTCGTATTCCTCCTACTGTTGGAAAGTTTCTCGCAGGTGGAATTTTCCGTGCGATTCCTTCGTATTCATTATGTGCCGAATTAAATTATGTACGCAGCATTCATTTGCATTCTTCTTTGATAATTTCTAAACTCGTCATCTTAAACTTTACCCTAACACAATTCTAACAGAGTTATCTTTTTGGCTCGATACTTCCAACATAAATGTTGAAGAACAATCTGCATAAATGTTTGAGATTTTGGAACTTGTGATCATTAGCGTTGCAAATCTATATGAAAGTTTCTGAATTGCATTTAATTTTATATAAATAACGATAAATGTAATTTTAAGCGGCTCATATTTAAAATATTTGCTCGCGCTTTGCTTTCTAGCGTTAAAAATTTACAAACTGCTTTTAATAATGGAGCAAATAGAATATAATACATTTTATATTAATTCAGAACTATGAAACTTTGTAATAAAAAAAAAAAAGAAAGTCGATCGTTTGATAACAATTCGTCGGTTATGAAGCTTGTATGCATAGCGGCCCTGAATCATATACCCCCTTGTTGGTATCTGATATCCTTTATCCGCCGTCGCTTTTCTGAAAAATAGAAAAATCGAACGTGTTTGATAGATCCCGGGGAATAGACGAAAAAGAAAGAAGTTGATCGGTGAAAGGTTCGCTTCATAAAAAATATTACATCGAACGGTATTTTTTTTTGCTTTTGTTTAAATCTCAATTAAATCGCCGTTTCCCGGCGTTGTAATCGCGCATTCGCGCACTCATGTTCTCTCCATATAAATTCAGAAGTTTGACGGAAATCATTTGTCAGTGTCGGTGACGTATCTTTTACTCCGTAATTTTTTTTCTTCTTCTCCCCTCTCCCCCGCCCCCTCGCAGCAACTATTCTCTCTTCCACGTGAATTTTTCCGCGGACTGGTGATTTTTTAAATCGCTCGTATATCATTATGAATAGTAGCGGGAAAGCTCGATGCGACCTCGACAAGCTTCCAACTGCGAAAAGCTCTCTCCTGATTTGCATGCGCATAGTGACCATGAGATCTCAGTATTCTGGATATAGAATATAAAACAGTGATTTGCATATTAAACACTTTTCTGCAAATTTGAAACGTTTACAATTTTGAAAAATTTTAAGAACGCGCTTTAACAGATGTACGGTCGAACAGATCGACTTTCTTGCCCCAACGTGTCTCGTTTTTGCTCAACGCTCGTTTAGTCGATGGCGTATCGTACTTGAGCAATAGTTCGATATGAAAAAACAATGATATATATATCAGTATTGTAATTAGCATTGTTTAAGAAGAGAAAACTGCGAACGATCTTGTCTCCATGATTAATGAGCTGCGGAGTTTAATGAAAGTGTTTATGTTCTTTCGGTATAGACGAGGATTTAATGCAAAAATAATGAAAAATACGAAAGTGATATACGACGCGTGATTAAAGATAATAACGAGACAAAAATATTAATACGTTTCTCATTTTATTTCTTTGTGATAACTTTCGTTGTAAACTCGTCTCAATCACGGTCGGTTGTTTTTAAATTGTACGCGAACGAAAAACACGATGGTCAAAAGGAAGCCCGAAAGTATTTTGCATGTCTGAAAATCCTATCGATACGTACTTAATGGCTTTCATATGAACTGTTCTGTACAATTTTTAATTAAATTCAAATTTAATAAATTTTGTTCTGACTCGAATCAACGAAAAACGAGAACATCCCGTTTGAACTGCAATATCACGCTATTGTCTACGTTCCTATAACACACATGTCTATTTATAAATTTGACCAGCGCGAATAATACTTTTTATAAAATTCGATTTTTTACCTATGTCCTTTGGTAAACAAAAATTAATAATTACACTTTTGCTGCGTAAGTAACATAATTCCAACGTTAATTAAAAAAGGAACTAGCGTCGAAGTTGTTTTTATGTCGCGACGGACAACAAAACTCGAGGCAGGCGTAGCTTCGTAGAAATTGTTATTTTGTTTCCTCGCAGGTATTTATTTTAATTCGCGTATTTGCATTTTTATGAGGGAAAGAGCATGCGAATTTTTGCAAAAATTCACTGCCGACAGAAGCGCAATTAGTATAATCGTGAAGCGTAATACACTCCGGCGTGTTAACAAGGTCGGTTCAACGGGATTATCCGCGTTACGCGCAAAAAGACCTCTTTTTTTTATTGATATGTACCTATATTCGCGTGTGATCTTGCGGCGGATTCGCATTTGATGCCGGACACTTCGTAATGTGCCGGGTGATCGAGATAATCGGACTTTACCGGCGCGTGTTACAATGCGTTTGCATTAACGCACCCGGGTGGTACACGCTGCCGTGCTTTGCCGACGCTGTTTCACTGCGATTATCTTTCAGGCAAAAGCACGTTTAACGCGTATCAAAGAGACTACGAGGTGAATTATTAAAATCAATACACACGGGGATTTGCGAGAATATGTTCATACAGTATATAGGCCGATTTTGGAATATTGCAGCTTTGTGGTACATTGCGTATACTTCGGCAAATATGCCTGCGGGTCTATTTCGCGATATTTTAATAAATCGGAATCCTTCCGCGTTTAAAGGGTAAACGATCGCGTCCGCGTCTCGCTCCCTTATCTATTCTTTCAGTTGCGAATAATGTAACGAAATTAATTATCTCTCCTGCCGTTCGTTATAACGTTATCGGGACTCGCGCGTTTTCAGATGACGATGCACGTAGTGACATGAAAAATTTATTGCGCCATCGAGATATATGCGCGATGACGGTAAAACTCAATTATTTCATTGTGAAAACGCGCGCATCATGCGCGCGTATGGAGATAAACGCACATGAAAAGTTATTAGCGATAACTGGGAAACACGGCGATGTTTATCGATTCGTTTCCGATTTTATTCGAGTAAATGAATTGTTTATATCATTTTTAGAATTATGCTCAGTGAGTTATTTTTGTTAATGGGCAGTATTTCCCTTAAAAAAAACAGGTTATAGATTTTAATATTAAAATAAAAATTAAAATTAAAAATTAAAAATGATGATGACAATTTGTAAAGTACAACTTATAAGTGGATTCAACCTACCATCGGAAAAGGTTAATATTAATTACGGGCATAAATTACTGCAACTATTTCGAGCGTTTTGCGGCAGTCCTTCATTTAGTTTCCACTGTACTTGAAATAACGCACCATTATAAATAGGAAATTATATTTTCGTAACATTCGCTGATTATTAGATTATCTCGAAGTAAAATTAAAATAAATACGAAACGGTGGATGTTAGTTTACTTGCGAAGATTGATCGAAATTGCAAAAATAACAATTTTTAGAACTCGTGTAAAATAGTTTGATTAAATTTTACTGGAAAACTTTTAATCTGTTTTTTTTTTATTTTTTTTTTAGATTTTTTTTGTTTGTTCTAGATATTATTACTCATATCCTTATTGTAAAGTACTTTAGGATTTTTTTTTGTTATCTTTGATTGAATTAGGTCGACGCTTTTTTGAAAAGTTGCGAGCTCTGGAAAATCATTTTTCTTTGTTTTTACATTTAAATTAATTGCGGTAATTACTTGAACGGTGTTGTATGTAAATGCTGGTGGCGAATTACAAATTTTAGATTCGCGAGGGATATGTTCCTCTCAACTGTTTGAACTGTACGCCAAAGATATTCACCGAGTAATTCACCAAATTACGTAAACGCGCAATGAATAAATTTAAGCACGATCGTTGCGGTGAAAGCTCTTCGATGGTGCAATTGAAAGTTTCTTTGATTGAAGTACGTTTCTGCAACAATTCGCTCTCGCGAAGAATTAGTGACCGTCGTCTTTATCGAGTCCGATGCAACAGTTAATTTTGCGAAGCGCATTTTCGACCGTAGAAATAATCAAACCGATCATTACCGCGCAATGACTTTGACCATCTTCAACATTTATTAGAAATTACATCTAATTGAAATTGTATTTTCATAGTAAAAGTTTCGGGGGAAGAAAACCAATTTCGTAATTAATTAAAACTTTCCCTTTGATCTGTTTTAAAGGATTCGAGAAACTTTAACGCGCCGACGTCGTGTTAACTTTGTAACTCATTGTTAGCTAAATAATTCGATATAATATTCGAGTTAATTATATGTGTCGCAAAACTTTCGTCTTGGAGCGATTGTGCTCGCGAGAAAGTCGGGATAAAGGTCAGTCGGTGATTGCCAGATGATTCCGAGCGAAAGCCTAAGCTTCTCCAAGATATTCGCGAGCAGCAATCTTTTGTGTAGTTCAACAATCTTTGAAGTGTTCTCGTAGATGATTACTAACCGCGGAAGTCAGATTAAGAGGATTGCTCTAGTTTACATGTTTCCTTTGTTTCTAAGACGTTACAAAGGGAACGGGGCGAAGTGGCTTTCGATCGGAGAGAAGGGAGAAGCGCAAGAAAGACAGCAAAGTAGGGAGAAAAAGGTTTCCCTTGTGCCTTATAACGGGGTGAGATTTATAATCACGGATGTCGCTCCGGGGAACGATCGTAAAATGATTTTCATCGAGAGATCGATTTGTTACTCGTAAAATATCTCGTTTTGTGCGTCGACGAGCCGGAAAAAAAGAGAACTGTATGCGACGCGTGCGTTTCATTTCTAAAATGTCGTGTTAAAAACAGATTTATTGTGCTTCGAAATTTAGTATCAATATCCTGGGCCAGAACTAAACGGATATTTCTTTCGCGAGTCCGCACTTCCTCTGCGAAAGCATTGTTGGAAAATCAACGGTCAAATAAATTTTGTTTTATCACGTTACGCACGTTTTATTGTTTCGCGTATCTAATGTGCCCGGCGAAGCGCGTTTTCGAGATGACACGCCACGGTTTTTCATTATTTTGTTGTTCAATTAGCCACGGAAAGAAAATGAAAGCGGCCAGGTGTGTGATAAAGTGGACAAGTGAATTAATTCGCGCACTAGTTCACTGTCGTTTTAATGCAACAAAACAACCCCTCGTGTTGTCGCGTCCGAAATAAACAGTTAAATAAATAGCAATTAAAACGTATAAATCACCGTAAATGGCGATTGATTAAACTCGGCGGCTGCTACTTTCTGACACTTCCCTCCGCGCCATTATTCGTTTCGACTCGCGAAAGAAGCGCGAGAAAAACCACACGCGGCAGATATGTAATACTTAAAATAACCCAGACCATTGCTTGAGGGTTAATTAAAGCTCCAACGATGCACTTAGGTTTATCGATCCGATCATAAATATCGGTTGCATGAATGCTTCGGTCTTATTTGTACTGTAGCCGGCTATTTATATGGTAACTAGTCCGTGTCTCTCTCTCTCTCTCGCTGAAACTTAATAATCTAAAAGGGCCCACACGCAGTATAGGCATTATGAGCAATGAGACCTTAGAGATGTTGCTTTATTAGTGTCCCTAACATCCAAGTCGGACCATTGTCGATTATTTATGATCTAATTTACACCGTTAAATTGATCGATGGGCACACGAAGTACTTGGAGTAAACTAGTTCTATGATCGTGACATATTAAACTGTCATTTTTTTTTTATTCTTTTTACCGGACGTTTCGAATTTAAGACTCGGATTGAAGCCCGACACTTTGATTCTTTAGACGTGCTCGTTAATATTGAAATCAAACGTCAACGCTTGGTGATAATGAATTAAATTTAGTTAACTACGTTGATTTCAATTCGCGATACCGAACGACTTGCATTTGCGGTGGAACGTAATTTCATTTCGATGATTGTGGCCGGCTCTTTGATCAGATATTCAAGACCATGCCGTTTATACGAATGCTTCGTTACTTGTGTAATTTATCATTGTGTGCTTCTCTTGGCTTTCTCTTTTAACATTTGCCTCCTACCGTCATTCGGTTTATTACGCGATACGATCGGAATACATAAGTTCATACATGGAAATCATCGGTCTCTTTATCGTAATCGTAATTTATCACTCTGCTTGCTTTCGCCATTTTTCCCGCATCATAATTCAATCGTGCTCGCGACGTTTATTTCCCGAATTTTTCCTCATTACATCGTGCAGCTCGAAATCGCAATAAATCTCCTGAAAAGTTGCAGATTTTTGCGATCGCCCATTTTTCCGGGAAAGGTTATTCGAAGAGAACGTTTCTTCCACGTCACTTTTTCGTTACAGTTGCAATAACTGGCGCTATATTTAGATTCAATATCTCGCTTCATTATGTTGCACAAGCAAATATGAAATTGCGATAAAAATGCATTGAGTGTTCACGCATTTTGTAAAAATAGCAATAAGATTGAATTATAAATCCAATTTTCTTTAACATTTCGATGTGATTTGTTTGCTATTTATAAATTTAATATAACAAGTCAATGTAAATTAATTTTAGATTTAATATCAGAAGAGTTATTTTTCTAAATAGAGTCGCATAATTACATTTTTTTTTTTTGCATATTAATCGTGATTGCTTTGTGATTATTTTCATTTAAATATAACATATGCAAAATAATCGATATGAATATAATGTTACGCAAATAAGTTTTTTTTACACGCATATTGTACATACGTCACAATATTTTCACGAGAAAAACAAAGTTACGGATCGACAACTTGACAAGTGCTGTGTTAGAAAGGGTGACGTGAAAGAAACAGATGTTTGAGATGAGCTGCTTGTTTCGGCGTAAATTCTGATTTTCTACGAAATCCACAGATGACTCCTTACACATTATATTATATATATATATAGAGTGTCCTTAACGATAGACATCACATTACTCGTTAACCGTAGATTGCCGACGTCAAAATAATAATTCTAACGCGAAAATATTGAGGCTATTAATTCTTGAACGAGAGAAAAAAAATATTCGAATTTGATCTGTTAACTTTTCCATTAAGTTTTAATCACTTAGGAACATTTTAAAGGCCTTTTCACGGTGACGCTCAGTTTGACAAGCAACAATTAAAATTCATGTTTGTTTTATTTCTTTGAAAACTATAAGTCGCTAGATACCGCGATGATAGTAATTTCCAATTTATCGTACGGAAACGCGTCACGCGAATTATCAAAATATCCGTGTGAAACATGTCACGGACAAGTGACACGACAATAATATGCAGATATGTGAAATTAATTGTTGATCATTATTATGCGGTATAATTATTTCTACAGAGTTGACTGAATTGTGAAAGAGCTTTCCTTTGCGAATCATCTCAGGTGATACGGTGCAATTAATAAGGCGACTCGAAACACTTGTAAGGTGTCGGGTATTAAATTTTAATAAATAAATTATGAATCCGATGGCGCGTCTTGTTGCTCGTTTATAAAATTGCTGTCCCTGTTCACGAAACTATTAATAGCCGAATGTCACGTACGCGACGAAAGGGACGCGAGATCTCGATTGAGGGTTTCACCTGCATAATCACCTGTCGTTAGTCTCCTCGTCGATCATGCGACACTCGAACTCCATCGTCGCGTCATCTGGCATTCTCATTACCGTGAGTCGCGTGCCTGTCCGCTCGAGCATGAGAAATCAGATGTGTGTGCCTTACATCACTCCCACGACATCGAACTTAATCATAACTTTGTCCATCAAGGACAGGAAGAGATATATCGCGACACTGGCTGAGCCGAAAATTTGAGGAACGTCTCGCAAATTCCGTCCTCGATTATAGCGTTGATTTTTGTTCGTCGATGAGTCACTAGCTTTCTTCGAAGAGGGTTCCTCCGCGTTCCGATATTGTCCACAAACACGCCAATCACCGATCTGTATCACTTAATTCTATAACATTAGTTAGTCATCGCGCTTCGACAGTGAGTCATATACTTCCAGAATCTGTATTGATTTAATTCAGATCTACGATTGTACATACATTTCGAATCGATGAATGAACGAACTGATCTCGGTTTGTAAAAAAAAGTCCCAAAGTTTCGCTTAGTTTTAAATATTAATTTTTTTTTTTTTTTTTGCGAAAAAACTTTTTAATTAACTTATTTCTTCATTGTTGTATAGCGTAATCCACCTTAATGAAAAAAAAGAAAAAGATTTAATAATCCGAGGATTCTTGCAATTCTAAGAAAGGTTAAGCTTTAATTCTCAAAGAAGTTCCGAGTTTATCGTCTTTTAATTTAGGTGTCTCCGAGATACTGGTTCATTAATACACTTATTTCTTCCCGAATAAAGTACTGTTTTTACAGGAAAGAAAAAGGTGCGCGTTTGTCCGCGAAAGATACTTGTGGTTTCTTCAGGTTTTTCACTTGAAAAAGCTTTTGGGTTGATTCCTTTTTGGATTTCTTTCCTCAAAGTGTCTTCCTGGTAGTTATCATTTTCCGTCATTAACTTCCTTTTTCTTTATTGAAGAAATTAAAATAGCTTTACTGCTGAATAAGTAAGTGTACTAATAAGTCGATTTGCGTTGGTTGATGCCACTGATTTACGGTGGTCCTTATTCAATAACAATTGCGGTGGCTTTTATTAAATTCGCGTTAAATTAAATTACAGTTCGCGTCGCCTCTGGTAAAACCTAATAAAATTCTCAAGACTCTATTAATAGCACTTAATCCCCACGTTGCTTTATTTATTCTGTTAATAACCCCGCGGTTGTTAATGGTATTAACAATCCAAAGTTTGATCGAGATTGATTTCCACTTGCTGCTAATTTCGTAAGCGCACGTACATAAGCTCGAGTATGGTTACCGGTCATTAATAGTTTCGAACCATTATTAATCCCACTGTCATCAATCTCCTCGGCAGACAGGACCACTGATAATTAACCATTCAGAGAACACCACGCCGGTTATCAATCATATTAAATTCGTTAACGCGTCGTTGTTACATTATTCAAATCTGGCGAGCCTGCTCATTTATAACGTACGCTACGCGCTTCAATCGTTTATTAACAACGCCACCACTGAAACCTAGCGGTCTCTCTTGCGACAATTTATGCTTGGCTCTCATCATTCGCTTATTAGCCCTCGTTCATCAACTCCGTACACGTTAATGAGTTCGCCGTGATCGGCTCTCGGTTTACATGACGAGCACTGACGATTCGGATTTAAGATGTTTTAACGACGCACTGTTCATTAAATACTAAGCTCCTTTAAGAACGCGAGAGTCCGGTTTTTTTTGTGACGCTTACACGCGGCTTTTCGGAACTTTTCGCGCACTGTTCTCTGTAAAAGCTCCGGTCCGCGGTTCGCGGCACGATCTTGCCGCTTCGACGGGAGACGCAAAAGCAACAAGCGGTTTCGAGGCGCTCTCGCGGCGCACTGAAGTGCGTCTGGCCAGCCGGGAGAAGAGGATCGTCAGCGTCGCGACGCGCCGCGTCGCCTAGCGCCGTTACGGAACGGTCGCGAGTGCGCGACGAGAGTGACCCTGGCAGTGAGTGCCGCCTGCGCACTCACGTCCGGGTTGTTCCGGTCCTCTCGTCTTCGGTTGCTTTCTTTCCTCTCGATCACCAGCCCTCCGTTGCCCCCTTTACCCTTTGGGGTATCGCGCGACTTAAGCTCCGTCGAAAGCCACCCCCGTGCCCCTATCTCTTACGTTCGTACGTCCACGCGCGTCCGCCGTCCCATTCGTCTGGCTCGATCCCTGCTCTGTTCGTGCACACACTCTCAAAACGCGTCACAGCGCGATACAGTCTAAACTGAAAGAACGCAAACAGAAGCTATATTGGCGATTGACTCGGAAAATCTGTACAATAAGACACGAAGTCTATCTAGCAATGTTAGAATTTTTTTTAATTTTATTTTTTGCTGCGTTTTTTTTAGTATTTATTTGTGTATTTTTTTCCTCGCGGTTTTGCTTAAAAAGGGAGATGATAAGAATAATTAAAAAAGTTGGATAGATCAATTAAAGGAATTTATGACTAACATGAATCTGTAGGTATATGTCGGCGAATAAAACCGAGAAAAATACGTTCGCGTAATGATTTTATTCTGATAAATTTAAAATATTTGCAATATATTACACACAGAAAATTTCGTGAAAGACATTTTGTAACACTTTTATTATTCGAAAAATTCAATATTTAAAAAAAAATAGAAAATATGCTCAGCGTTATTTTTAACTTGCGCTTTTTTCGCCAAAGCGATACTGTTTTCTACACAGCTTTTTGTCGTTTTTCCGCCTTCCTCGTTTTGGTATCGTGCGTTCTCGCATTTTCTCTTTCAGCATTTTTTGGGCGCTCGTATTTCCACTTGTTGAAGTTTATTATACGAGCGCCAAGATACATCCCGCTTCAATGTATCCTTTTTACGATCAGTCCAATTTCGTTTGTTCTTCCCTTTGTCTTCTTATATGATACATCTTGGACGAGATACGTCGAGGTGATTTTTTTTTTTCTATTGCGTACAATTGTCCTTTCAATTTTGATTTTTTTTTTTTTTCCTTTCTTTAAAATCTTAATTTGTATAAACGAAAATATGTATTTAAAAAACAAATAGTAAATTAAAAAAATGCAATTAAATGAAGAAAATTAACGAATTAAACAATATACAAAGTATTAAACAAAAGTAATAACGATCGAAAATTTTACATTTATTATTTGGGCTACAAATAATGCGGCGGGATCGCTTTAAACGCGACTTGTTTTGGGAATTGTATCGAAAGTTTTATATAAGATTTTACACGTGTTTTCACCCGCATGCATTATTTATTACAAACTGATAAAGCAGCAATTTATGGCCCCTTTTGATCACGCACGCTCATACTTATTCCGACAAACTTTGACCCAGAATAACAAATAGATTTCTCCTCCTTCACGTTCTACCTTTCGTGTCCATCAATATGATAAACCATCTCTCAGAGGGCATGATGTAACGATTATCTTTACACGGCCCCGCTACAGCCACGAATTTATCCGCGCGTAAATCAAAATAAAATCCGAACTTTAGGCCGCAAGATCCGTCACGATCTCAACGGCTAATTCTGACTGTGATTTATCGTGGTACATCCTTTGACTGATCGCGATAAGCCTCGGCGCAGATTGTACACGATAAGATCGTCGGATTACAGGAGTCGTTCTGGTATTTATCGTAAATTGTTTTACGGCACCTCATGTGAGCGAGAAAGACGTAAAGGTGGCGTAGCGCACGTATATAGTTTAGCAAAAGTGGCGCGTGATATATAACCGATTAATATCCTCGGTTTTATCGAGGTTTTCACGCTGAAAATTAGCCTTATCGTAGTATCGATTTTAGTAACAGAGCTACGTGCTCCGCCAAGAGGAGATAGCGATGTAACTCTGTCACTCGTGGTTATAGATTAGTACAGCATCGATACGCGATGCGATAGGAAACGCATTTTCTCGATCGCGCATCTATCTCCGTAAAAGTATAATCGACGCTGACTTGAATGGAGACAGATACATAGTAATATATGGAAACGCAGTAAACAGACCAATATACGCACAGAAAGTACTTTGAAGTTATTTAAATTGGCACTCTCGACGTTTAGAAATAATAGAGAAATTTTTATTGAAAACGTATCTCCGGCAAAGAGACTCTTACGTCTCTTCAAATAAAAGTTCGTTATTCTTTCTGATTTCAGTTCGATGGTTGTTAATTAACGTAATGAATCGGGCGAAATTAATGGCAATAATTTTTGTTTTATTTTAATTTAAATATCTAAACGTAAAATTTAATTTATAGTTTCTTTTATTTTTTTTTACTTTTTTTTACTCTTAAACTTAATGAGCGAAGTCTTGATCGCATTATTTTTGTAACGATATAATGTGATTTTCTTAGCTTAATAAAAGGCGGTGATTGCGTTATTAATTATTATATTATAATAACATTAATTACGTTTTGAATAAACGTCGATCGGGCAACGAGTATTGACGAATCCGGCTTCGTAAGGATAGTAATTATTGTATTGCTCGTGAAACTAGATTAATTGCATTACAACATTGATCGGCATCAGCTAATGTAACCCACGCAGTTTTCTAGTCCTCGCGATTCAGATATCACGCAACGAGGCAAAATTACATTCAGGAATTATCTCGGCCAAAACGTTCGATGGAATTCATTTAAATATATTGCCAGAAGCTACGTAGCTAAATTAATTACCGTTAAATAGCATGATCTTGCCGCATTGTGCGAGTAACGAATGTAAAATGTCAATGAATAAATTAATTGATTAAAAAGGCTGTAATTATAAAAAGAAATTATAAATTTAAAGTAACGATAAAAATGTTAAAATCTTACGATTTATTTGTGATAAGGGCGTGAAATATAGGTTTTGCTATAAATTTAGCCTTTTCGCGCGATGGCACAGTTAATTCTGTTTGTACTTCAAACTCGCTGCGTTTCGTCAATCAATTTCTAATATGCGCAGTCATGCAATTTTACGGAGAATAGGGCACGGTACAGCAAATTGTACGGAAATTGCACATGATGATTAGCCGTAGTAATTGGATTAATTGCAATACGGATATTTAGTTGATTAATTCGCGCTATCCACGCAACTTTCGCCGTCTTCCTATTTTTGATTTGCCTAATTGCAATTAGGAAATCTTATTAATTCCGCATCTCAATATAGTTGTAATTGACGAGGCGCATATATTAGCTTATTAGGTAGCATAATTAATCAGATTATCCTCAAAGTCATTCGTTGCTGCCAGCACATTTGTATACATAATTAATGAGATTAGGCAACGAGGCTGCAGCTGCCGATACGTTTGCTCGCAAAAAGTTATTGCGCAATTTATCACCGAAAAAAAGTTATTACGAAAATTATTACGGGAGTACAAATTGCGAGAAAGTTGCACGTAACAATTCGCGGGAGGGACGATCTTCTTCCGATGATTTATTCGTTACGGCTGTCGAAAGGCCACCCTGGAATCTCACAGTTTTCAGACACACACAACGCCGTAGTTTCTCGATACTTTAAAAATTGCCGAACTCTTGAAATTGACACGGGTCCGCGGGCAGTTAATTATTTTACAACAGTTGAAAACTTGTAAAAAAAAAAGAACGCAAAAAGTTCTTCTTTCGTTATTGGTTATATTATCAACAATGTTCCACACTTCCGAGACACTACTTTTTTATTTTTATATAACTATAGCAAAGCAGAAAGAAAGAAAATTGACTCGATGGAACTTTAGCAAAAGTGAGTAACTTAAGAATTGTCTTATATCGCGGGAGTAGCCGAAGATTAGGGATGATTGGTCGATAACGTACAATTTCTTAACTGCGACCTTTTCTCCGGCGAATTTCCCATTTACGAGAAGCGCGACAAGAGACTCGAAAAATTTTTCGACGAATTACAGAGATCGAATTCTCTGGCGGGTCGTTGAAGTTTCTTTAACAGGGTCAAAGCAAAGAGAAATGCTTTTGAAATGTATCGCTTTATTTTTTATTAGGGATCCTCGGCTTGCCCTATTATTCCCAAGTTATAATTTTACATTCAGCCCTTTGCATAACTTGATAATCTCCCGAGCGGATAAATGTGTATATTTTACTTTAAATTAAAGACCGCGGGAAATATATTAGAAGCTTTAAAATGTATCGACTTTGAAACTTTAAAATATATCGAGAATGCAACGAATGATATACGTGTATACACAAAGGAAACCGAATGTCTCTCGCCGAATAAATACGGTTCCTCCGTTTTTCGAGGGGGTGAAAAGGGGTGAGTTTTCTCGAAATCGCATGACGCCATTCGTATCGTTGCCGTCGGTTCAATCGAATTCCTTGGAGAAGCTCGAGGAATTGTATTTTCTCTCGTACGGAACGAAATGCCACATACAAGTTTAGAAGATTTACGTCGCGCAGCGTAATTTTGAAAAGATTATGTCGCGATATAAAAAAGTACTTTCGTTGTTCAATCATGATTCCACGATTTACACGCCTATAAATATAACAAAAAAAGAAAGTAAAATATCATATTTTTTATTTATTTATATATTTAATATACTCTGCTTTAATTCCTTTTATCTTTAACATCTATCATTTTTAATACGTATCCTTTTAATTTACATATTTCAGTAAATCTGTTAAATTAATGCCACTTTTGATTGCGTCATTTTGGGTACATTTGAAAAGTTTAATTTTAATTATATACATAATATAAAATTAATATTTATTGTTTGTACGAAAATAATTTAATATAAATTAATTATGACGCTACGTTCTGTATATAACAGTTTTCGCTTGTTGGGTATTGTTTTGAATAATTGTCCATCAAATAGCGAGCTATCTACGTAGTATAATAGTAGTACCGTACCTTCTCGGCGTATGTAATTTTCTCAGTCGGTCGATTCCAACTTCTTCATTGCTTACGTATATATCTTTCACGTGTCGGTACATAGGCATGAAGACTGCAGCACGATGAACCGTTTGCATAGATATCGTTCGCTTAGGATCGTCGATTAATCAATTTTACGGGACGTATATTCAAGACAATACTATGAAACAGGGCCTCTGAATAATTCGAAGCCGCCGTGAATCCAATCGTTTTAACGAGGCCGGTACCAGGAATCGCTCCCGTAGCTGTTAAAATTAAAGTTTTTTCTCCCGCATCGTCCTCTTAAATGACCAAATCAAATGGCCGTTGGTGCCCGCAATTCTCGGTACCCGTAAATCTCGTTTGTTTTTTCGGAATGCAGCCGGGTTTTCTTCGAGAATCGACTATAAATATGCAGCCAGACGTATCGCGATCACGCATTGCTCGTGCGCTAAACGAGAAGATGAAGGATGATCCGTCATCGCCGCGGGCGGATGCTGAGCATTACTTTAACGACGTCTGAGTATCGCGTCTCTCAAACCAACGGCAGCGAGATGAGAAACAATCACGCCGCACATTTTATTTAGACGGAAATATTTCTTGATTTATTAAACAAACACCTGACATATGCACGTTTTATCAATCGTTTGTTAGTGCGCTCTTTTTTTTTTTTTTTTTTTGTATTTTTATTGAACGCCGCTCCGTCGAAAAGATTTCTAAACCTTGAATCTACTATTAAACCTGTGTTTTAAATTCATACGTTTAAAAAGAGAACGGGAGATCGCGCGGAAATGAAGGTTGCAGAAAGCGAGGTGGAATTTCGCTTTAGATATTGCGCAAAAATCAATCTGCCGATAATGGTATCGAGCTTTGGGCAATTTGCGTCATACGCGCGCGATGTCGACGTGTCAATGAAGTAGAGGCAATCTACGGTGAAGTGAAGCTTGTTAAAGCACTCGCAAACGTTAATCATATTTCGTGGCAATGCGCAAATCAACGATCGGTCATTTTAATCTCACCGCGCCGGGCCGGGAGGAAAGTTCAGCTCAGGATGTAATTTTATATCGCATTATTGAGGAAGCTGAGAGGTTTTCAATGTATTCTGCATACGGCGACTTATTTCCCTTAAGATAATATTGAAGCGCTGTGACGGAGAAGAGTCTGATACTCGTCCATCATGCGATGGGGCTTTCAAGCTTACCCGATGACAAACTTTGTAATTTAAGGCAGCTGCTGAATGTACACGTAACTAGAAACTTAAACCGATAGCGAACGAACTTAAATTTTAGGCTTAAGTTTGGTATTGAATGACGCGGCGATAGTGCCCGTTTAAATAGCTGAGAAATTCGCTCGAAAAAGCGTAGCTCGTCCCGAAAGTCTCGGACGATGAGCAATTTAATTTTCGAAAGGCAGCGACAGCCTGTGCACAAGTATGACGCCAATATTTTCACGACCGCAGTACATTATTTACGCGAAAGTTTGACTTCGTATATATGCGACAGGAACTGCTCGAGAATACTTGGCGGCTAAAGTTGCATGCAATTTTCTCACGCAATAAATCGCGAAATGTTTTTCCACCGAAGTTTAATAATCGATCGCCGGGGAAATACATATACGGGGTGTCTAATCGCTGATAATTTAAAAATAACCGTAATTAATTTTTTAAAAGTTTGATAGATTATTAATATTGGTTCATCGATATTCAATGTTAATATCTTGACGATTAAATGTTTGAAAATTTCGTCGAGTTCGCTTAGGTTGAACAAAAAGCTCAGGTGCTTTATGAATTAATATCAATTAATATATTTATTGCAATTAAATTTACGTGGAACGTAAAACAAGCCTTTTAATTCGTTTATTGTTTGATTGTCTATCGCTTTCAAAACACCCTGTGTACACGATTGCTAGCACGTAGAATCCTACTCACAGTCAGTTGTGTCTTCGTGAATCATGGGCTCACCAGCCAAAGCGGAGCCAGAACCCAGACATTCGGGTGCCAACAACGAAATCCATAAGTAGTACCAGCATCTCTGACCTTTCTCTCTATTCTAGCCGTAAGGGGTTTTATCTCGGCTTGTAGAAAGTTTGCGAGAATAGAAATGCGGAGGAGTACTCACGTTTAATCCCGCGAACAATCCCGGGTTTGATGACATCTATTCATATAAATAATCTGACGCTTTAAACTTAGATTTTATATATATACGGAAAAATTAAGTTTTAATAATTATAGCTCAGAATTATTATTTATTAAAATATTAATAATTTTTGATTCTGGAAAAACTTTATGTTGGAATTTATAGATATGCATTTTTACGAATAGAAGTAGAGTTCTAGATTTTTTTTTTTTAATTTATAAACAGAACAAGCTGCTTATCTGATTTGCGATAATACCATTACCAGGTCCAGTAGAAAATTATGTGAACGATTTTGCGCGATTGATATTTCTTTCGCGGCAGGTATACGCGCAACGTGCGCTTCGACGGAATACCAATCGTATTCCGTTGATGTTTTCTCCTCGAAGAAGCTCCGCATTTTTCTACCCGGTTCATTCGCATTATTCTAAAGTGAGAACGACATTCTTCATCTGCGCGATTCCCATACGCGTTGTATGTCTTTCATCTACTTTCGTTTTATCTTTCGAAAAAAATATTACATGGTCTCTGTTATCTCGTTATTTTTATACAGGTTGTTGCTTTTGTAAACTATTGGTAAGAAATTAAAATTAAAAATGGAAAGCTTATAAATAATTTAATAAAGTTTTCGATCGTTATTGAGAAAATAAAAATTAAAGGCGGATAACATCTGTAATAAAATTTATTATTAAAAGAATTCGATGTTAAAATTTACATTATTTTATTTCGTTCTATTTCACGATTATTACTTATTAAAAGTTTAATAACTACATTTTTTCTTTCTATTTTTTTTTTTTTTTGCTAAATTAATAACGCAAAAGAAATTTAAATTTTACATGAGACGTTTTACATTCGTTTAAGTAATTTTACATGCAACGTATATTTTTTCTTTGTATCAGCTAAATCTTTTTTAAAAGCTGTGACATAAAACCTGCCGGATTTAATCTCCACATATGTCTCACTTGGCAAGAACTTTCTTAATCTAAGAAGGATCGCGAACGACTTATTTTCCTTTTATAATTACACAAAAGTCCAGCGAATGTACATGAATGTGTCAAAGGGGACAGTTTATTGTACAGGAAGTACGTTATGTCTCATTTTGTCCTCGAAGATATAAAAAATGCAAAGCTTTTACGGTGGCTTGTATACATTTAAATTACGAATTTACATTTTGCATGTAAAACATGCAAATCAACAGGCATACAAAAGGTTACATATGCAAACGATTTTATATCTTAATGCGCACGTGTATCGATAGATTATGTTATTACGCGTATACGTATGTAACTACGAATGGACATTTTGTACAACAAATTTTATTTTATTCTTAAATACGAAAAGGAAGTTTAAAAAAAATACGAAGATTTGAAAATCATCCTGGTTTACCGTAACTCAATGTTTCGTTCGAAGGTTGAGACCCTTATTCGAGAGTCATATGTCGTATTCTTAAATCTACCTAACGACTAAGGCAATTTTCTTTATATTTGGTCCATTTTCGAAGAGAGAACACGTGCGGTGGATGATAGGCATCGAAATGAAGTTTTTTCGTGCGTGTCTTTCGCTTTTTTTTTTCCGCTCGCGTGGATAAGAATGGAGAGATATTAAACCATATTTTATTTAGATGAGGGCCATCAATGTCATGCCACCTGCAGTTACGCAAAACTGCGCGATCGGACCACCGTCTATACAGTCGGGTGCATTCACGTGAAATCGAAACGTCCGTATCGCTTTTGTAAAGCCTCAGTAAAGTGAAAACAGCTCGAGAAAGGAAATACTATCGTAGAGTATCTTCGCGTTTGCTATTTTTATTTTCGTTTGAAGTATATTTGAAATAATTTAATAACATATTTTTAAATAAAAAGCTATTTGGGCACGTATTAAATATTTTTTGTAGAAATAAATTAATTTATCTGCAACAAATTTGTATCTTAATCTTTTTATATTATATTACGACTTTGTTTCTTTTTTCAAACAATTTTATTTGAAAGTTGTCTAAAAATAAAAGTCGTAAAATTTTGCAGAAAAATTGATGCAGAGAATGTGAACACTAACAAATAATAAATGTAAAAAATCAGATTTATAGAAAGGTTGGAAAACGATAAGTACGGGACGGGTTACGTTTGAAATTTGTTTACCTAAGTCGGTCAAAAGCTTTAGAGCCAATTCTGGCTTTTACCCTTATTCAGAAAGTGAACAGTATAGAGAGGACGGATAAAAGCTAGCTTAATAGCACTGTAGCGTTCTAGGCAAAGTGATATCAATTACATTTCGATATCGTAACCGAAGGATATAACTTATTTTTTGTGTCAAGGCCTTTCAGAATAAAAGACGAATCGGATTCTGAATTACACGAGTTCCGTGAATCTTTTTCTTAAAATAATTTTCTTCCAATAATAAAAGTCGAAGAGTTACTTTTTTTTAATTTGGATATTTTAAATTTAAATAACAACGAAAAAAAAATAGTACAATTATATTTTATTACTATATAATAACATTTTACTTACGAATGAAATAGTTTCCTTCTTCATAAGAAAGATAGCTAGTCCGCCTTGCAAACAAGCGAGTAATCGAGTACGGTAATGAAAGCCGCAGATGCGTCTCCGAGGTGCTGTGCATTCTCGTTTACGGGATATCGATCACAGTTTCGCTGATATGATAACGAGCGGCTTCCTCCAGTCCCGTGAGTCCTTCGCCCTTTCTCACTCGGAGGCCCGCGAGCGATGATGAGGTAACGTGATAACGCGGCTGGATACGATAGACAACTATCGACTCGCGAAACATATAACGAAGGGAAACCAATACCCCGATTTCTTGACTCGAATAGTTTCCCGGTTGCACGTTACGCAACACGCTCTCCAGCACATTTTGTTTCATTCCGTTACGCCGTGGCTACCGGTGTGGAAATCTAATGCGATTTTAGTGTTACCTGCGACAAGTTGGCCGGCCACAAGGTCGTTAGTTCCATTAAGTTCTTGATCAATGCGTGAGGGCCCTTTGGTTCTCCCTCTTTGTTCGACAACTTTTCCGATTATAACGAGCTAAATATGAACGTCGGGAATATTACGACCATCTGACTCGGCAGAATTATAGCATACGTTTTCTTAACGGTCGTGAAATTTCTTGAAGCTCTTCATTCCCTTGAACTTTCAAACAAGTTCGCTCCGATAGAGTTCGGAACTGAATATTTATCACTCTTCGAATTGTAGTAGCGCAGCAAAAATTAAGACATATGTACGTATACGTGCGTATATATGTTTGTTAAAAATGTATATGTAATATTCGTAGCTGATAAGATTATGACGGTGTTTTGCCGAGGATTTAATGTTACACTAATTAAATCTGATTGTGGCGACAAATTAAGTTTTGTAATTGACGCGACGTGATCGCTTTTGTTAATTCCATTAGTTGATTAAACTAATCCTTTGTATATGTTGCAAACTTTGCGCATAGGTGTGCGGCACAGTCGCGTTGTACGATCTACTAATACGTCGTTACAACGGCGCATTAATTAAATCTCGAAGTAACAGTTAATTTACAGAATCGCGTAAGTTGTCGGCGGATTATCGTAAATACTAATTAAAGAGTTGCCTCGTTAACTTCTCGAAAAGTTTTAGCTTTTACATTCTTTAAACACAATATATCGAGCACATTATTGTGAATTAATATCGCGGATGAAAGCTGCAAAGGCTCTGATTTACTCGCGAAATACAAATTTACATGCAAAACGATGCACGTAATTACGTGCAGTAGGCACAAACGTAACATTTTACAATCAAAGGCATATTAGCAAAATGATTATTAAAGTTACTGAACGCTTACAAATGTATATTGTAAAAATATCCGAAGTAGAAGTTACTTTATCAATTTTTTTTTCTGTTAGACATCGAGAAAAAAATTTTCTAAATTAATTAAATATATATATATATTTTTTTTTCTTTTAATTCTTGCTTTCGATTAAAGCTAGTTTCTTATTTGTTGTAAATTAAAAACATTAGCATGAGGGAACAGAGAGCTGTTGTCTATCGCGTTAGCGTACGCAACTTCCTGTCGCCAGTAGTACAGATCCGTTTAAGGCCGAACTTGGTAGATGCAATTAAAGCTGGACTACTATGCCCGGTGTAAGCACGTTCTCGCGCAAAGTAGGGAATACAACCGAGGGACCGTCGGTGGCACTTCACAATCAATTTATGTTTGTTTACCGCGACGCCGGCCGCATTGCGGAGCGAATAAAGTAAAGTAAAATCGAATATTCCCCAGTTGGCGGCATTTCTCATCGACGGGCAGCTTAATGTAGACGGATAAGGCGATACAGCACATTTGATTCACATTCGAAAATACGGCCAAACACGTTGCGTTACACTAACTTTCCCACCCACATGTAACACCGAAACGGACAGGCTGTTCAGAATAACTAGCATGAAACACATTTACCAAGTTGAATGTGCTCGAGCTCACTCCAATTAGATTAAAATCCGCCGCGTGTGCACGCGCGATTTAATTTGTTTTTCGATGGCCGGGGATTAATCGTGACGAAAAATAATAATTTATAACATATAACTTACATTTTGAGCAGTAATATTCGATACGGCAATCAATTCAAATTTAATTTGTTCACAAATTTCACTGAATATTTATCGTTTGCATATTTTTTTAAAACAACAGATTAATATTAATATAAGTTGATTTCGAATTGCAAGTTATTTCTAATAATTTTATTATAACTGTAATTATTTTATCTTAAAAAGTTGGTGCGTTACGCAATTTCACTTTTTTTTTCTTTTCTTACAAATTAATTCATGTGTAATGCATCAACTTTTTTAGATAGGAGACTAGAACAAACCAGGTTTTTTTTTTAATTTAGTAAAACATTTTTTGGACAGGTTTTTTTTGAAAATAAAAATTAAATTATATTGAAAAATAGCGCGCGCATGGTTTGTTCTAGTATAATAAATATAACATTGACAAAATAAAATATAAAATATGAAAAATATCAAACGTTTTATCGGTCCACACTTTTAAGAAAACATCTTTCAAGTCGACACACTTGAAATAAATAATTAACTTTTTAACGTGCTTTAATTAATGATACAGAATTCAGTATATAGAATAATACCGAGAAATGCATGTATGTGTCATTTATGAAATTCCGCTTTCCTCATTACACGACAAAGTTTAGTGGCTTGACAAGTAGTCTCATTTTGGAAGTTGACAATGCTACACGTCTACACAGCTATTACATAGCGGTGCATTTAATAACGAAATATTTCCTTCCCAACAATCCGCTTCCACGCAGTATTATGAACAGGCTTGGAATTAAGAATTACTCTAATTTTCAATGATTAAAATTTGTTTTTTTTTTTTCCCCTTTTTTTTCTTTGAGTGCAGAAATATACTTTGATTGTAAAACCTCACAGACAAAGTTAAATTCAATCACTTAAGTAAGAGGGCTATATTTATTGCACTTTGTGTCCGGATTTGTCCCCGTGGACGTCACTATTGGAAGCTCGTAGTCACAAAATGACTCTAATTTACCGTACGCTTTTTTTCACGTCGCGAATTTTTAACAACCGTAACGGCAACAGGAGAACGGACCGAGATCTGGGCGACGGCCAATAAGCGAGAATAAATTCAGCGACAGTCGACCGTGAATGCGACGAAAAAATAAATCGCGAGTGCGATCCGCGACGTTCGCTAATTTTACATGCTGGCGCCGGAATGCCCGTCAATTTGTAGCCTCGAGCCCGGTAAAAAGAACAATGATCGCGGCGTGGAAAGGAAATTTTTCTTCGACGGAGCTGCGTAAAATTTTAGTATTTTAACATTTTTTTTAAAAACAAATTCAGATCGACGCTGTGTTTCAATTTCAATTACCTTCACAGCTTTGAAAACTGTAGGAAGTAATTTTCAAGTTAAATCTGATCTATTTTTTATACAACATAAATTAAATTTTTAATTAGTGTTTTTTTTAATAAAATTTCTACGAATTCGTAATTTCTTTTCAATTTTTATATAATTAAAAATTATACATATTTTGATAAGTACTCGGGTTTTAGATTGAAATCACAAATTCGTATCCGTTTCGCGCTCAGGTGGGCAGAATTTCGTCATCGCGAACACGCTAATGATCTTTTCATTGCATGAATCGAGCATTCTAGTCGGTGAAAATATAAAATGCAGTGCGTGGCGATCGTAAATAACATGCGGACATTTACGTGCTGGTAAGACGGTCGGAATGGGATTTATAGACTTTCAACTTACTCGTTTCTATTACTACCAGCTTGGAGATAACAATATAACTAGCGTACAATGACCATTACTTGTCGCTGCTATCGCAGTAAATTTCGCCAATTCTCCAGGGCTGTTTTTAGTTCATTGTATATTCGACGAACGTGCCCGGATGTCATCTCGGTACAGAAAGGCGATAGCATCCTGCCCATTGACTTCGTCGCGCCGTTAGCATTTTAGAATGCATTTGTATGCACCTGGCGCATCGCAGAAAATGGAAAAGGGAGACGGGCGAATCCGTAATGATTTTTCAGTAAATAAACTCGCCGCATCGGCTATTAAAATAGCTACTTTAATTAACTCTTTAGAAACGAGCCCCGCGTCCGGAATCCTAATCGGAAAGAAATTCTGCAAGGAGGAAGTTATTAAAATGCCCTCCGGATATAAATAATGTGGGAAATAATATCGCGTCTGGGAACTGCATATTTATGGAGTATAATGGGTTATTTAAATCGATCGGTACTCAACATCTTTTCCGACAAATGCGTCATGAAATAGCCGAGAAGGATCTAATTCTAGACATTACGCGTAATAAATTTCCGTCGAGTTTAGTTTAGTTTGAGTCATTAGCACTTTAAACTGCATTTGCATGCAGCCGGTGTGACACGAGAAATCAAGAAGTAACTAACTGTGTACTAAGGACAATTTCTGCGAAGAAATTTACGGCATATCGAACGAAGGGATAAAAACATTAGCTTCAAGAAAGTGCAAAATTTTGTTTTATAAAATCTCTAAGTACACTTTTTAACAGCGTTTTGAGAACGGCTAATTACGTTTTAATTCTTGAGGAGCGTATTCGCAGATTGCAATATGAATTTTTTTTTGACGTGCAATTTTTTTCCCTGACGGCTAATTAAACAAACAGTTACGTTTGCGATCGAGTTTTCAGATTATGCTGCAAAAAAGCGGGCGTGTTTTTTCTCATAGATTCTGGGACGCAAATTTTTATTCGCGGCCGCCACGTGTTTAAATTAAACTCGGCCAACGTGAGACACATCACTAAGAGTTTCGTTACTCTTTCCTTGTCGACCACTGCGTGAAAGATCCTCCGAAGGATTTTTTTTCGGTTGATCCTCGTAATATTAAGTAATCGACTGAACAAGTTCTCGGTTTATTTGAACGTCGCGTATGCATCAGCGGAAAAGAAATCCGAGTTTTCAAGCCACGCTGCTAATTAATAAGAAATTAAATAATAATAATATTAATAATTACACTTAACTTAAACTTAACTTAAACTTTTAAGCGTATTAATTTTATGTCTTTTCTTTTCACAAGTAAGGGATCATAAATAACGGGACTGTTTGTAGCGCGAGCCGTGTTTTGCGGCTTTTATGAAGATTAACCGTCGAAAGTTTCTTTATTCGGCGTGTGAAACTTGGCGGTTTGTACCCGTCGGCCGTAAAAGAGCAAGCGACATGTCTTTGCGTAATTATCGCGCATTATTTTTACGTTGAAAACTAGCGCATTTCATTTTGCATATTTCACTGAGATTTATTCCACCGCCGCGTAAAACTTGATGACGACGTTGCACCCCGGAGTTTTGTATTATTTCGCGCGATGTTCTTTTCGTGTTGTTGTCCACGTGAACTACAGTTTAATACTGCCAGTGGATCTTGGAAACTCAGACCGGACGGTCACTTGGATGGAAATATTACTTTTATCTAACGCGCGTTTCAAAATTCAGAGACGGTCTTTCGAAACTCCCGACGTGCCACGTGTCTCGTATGCAGAGAATAACCCGGGAAGAAAATGTCACCCTGGCAAATGCAACAGTAACGGCTCGCTTACAAATTGAAACATTTTTAGTATAAATGTTACCCTTTCGCCCGCGCGTATTAGACGGGAACGAAACCCTGGGCTTCAAAAGTTTAAAATATGAACGAAAAACACTCGTTCCCGGGAATCGTAGGAGGTGGGAGATCGCCCCGGTTGCATGCGATATTAAAAAACACGCGTTTCGCGTCACGCGGAGTAGCTCGTGGGTGAAAATTACGCGAAAATAAACTCATCTTTCGGCATTTTTTTTCCGTCGCAATTAAAAGCTTCCTTGAAAAGATTGTCCCGAACCTCATTTTCTAACGAAATCTATCTGAGATTAGCAATAAAACCAGAAGTTTTACTGTTGGCTCTTGGCTCCGAGCTGTCTGACCTGATTGAGGGAACTTTTTGAAATCGAATACCGGAAGGCAACGATTTGCGGTTCGTTGGTTATTTGGCATATTAAATAAATTCAACGTTGTTGAATAAATTAGTTTTTCGGTTAATAAAAATTGTTGAATAAAATATGGGGAGGAAATAAAGTAAACGACTATGTAGTAACAAGTAAATTCGATTGAGCAAACGATCCTAGGAATTAACTAACAGAGGCAACTGATTACCGTTATGAAAGCTATTCATCAGCCACCTTGACGGCGATAAGTATATTGGATCGCATAATCGGATCCTGCATCGGATTAGAATCGAGCGAGATGATGGGTAAAACGGGGTTACGCGCTTCACGGAAAAACAGATGTTTCTGATTAGCAATAATTGTTCTCCGCCGACGTTCTCATTAATTTAAGTATTAATAGGTTGACAAACATCCAAGAAACGTTGGACTTTATAACGAGTCAACAGCTTTAATTTTTTTTTTTTCTCCCACAATTTATGAAACCAATTAATTAATCTTTGCGATGTGAAAAAGGTTAGTCGAAGAAGTGGCTAAAGATTTCCATTCACGATAAATGTAAGGTCAAGCCTTTACAATTTATTAAATATGTATATATCAAAGAATATCGAGTCTTCTCTTCGCTACGCAAAAGTACGTGCTTGTGAAACTTTATATTTCGGGTAATTAATTGAAATTTATACGAAAGTTTTGCGTCTGTCCGTATAGCTTCTATTTCGATAAAACGAGGAAAAATAACCGCACAGTTGACATGCCTGTTAACGGGGTTCGTGTGTTACCGGACATACCGAAGTCGTCGGTTCTCGGCGGCGACAACTTTGTCAAAAAAATGATCGAAGCCTACGAGATGAAGGCAAGATGGTCCAACGAGAATAATCGGATAAGTGTGGAGAAGTCTACTTCGAGTCCTGCGATATGCAACGCGTCCGGCTCACAATGTCGCAGCAGCTTCAAGAAAATACCCAAGATCGCGTCTCGGCACGGAATGCACGAAATTGAAGACGACGGCGTCAAGTGGTCTTCGGAAAATGACGGAGCCGAAATTTTGGAAGTCTGGCTGGGATCTTCTCCCAAGATCAATATGTACAGCTCCGTAGACGAACTGTCGACGGATGTGCAATGCAGTACCTCGCGAAGAAATAAAATGTGGAAGCTAATAAGGAAGAATCAAAAGCAAGATAAAACGAAGAATGAATTAATGATTTGCTCAAGTCCTTTGGAGAAAAACAAATATTTGGACACCGAAGATTCTTTCGACGACGTTTCAACAAGCTCCTACGACTCTAGCTCGAGCAATAGCAACAGCTACAAAAAGCTACAAGACGACTTGTACAGCTTCGATAACGACCAGCAAACTTTGCCGTACGAGGATCGGCCAATTGAGATGGCTCTAACCGAGAAGCTGTCTCAAAATAAACCGCTGCAAAAATTCAAGTCTGCGTTTACCACGAAATGGATGCACTGCAAGAAGGCCTGGAAAAAATCAACCGAGAAATCAAGCGATCGTAATTCCGAGTCGCAATTTGTATTTTCGTTCCCTTCCTCGCAAAAATCCTGGCGTCCCGGGCCGACTTTTGAGACTTTCGGTTACAAGAAAAGCGGCTGCTTTAACGTCAAAGCTTGTTCGAAGGACTCTCACATGGTTTTGACTGAAGTGCCCCGCGAAGAGTTCGCGAGTGGTTTCGGATTCTCGGATTCCGTTCCGTGGAAAACTCGGCGTGACACGGCCGGCCCGTCGAAAGAAAATCACGCGAACGTTGAATCTTCGAGGTTAAAAGACCCCTGCGGGTACCCGACTCTCGTCAAGCACCCTTGCCTCACGCGGAACGGGATCTTCAAACACCCTTTCGTCCCGGGGACAAAGCTGGATTAAGGCACGGTAGAGGAGACGAAGATGAGGAGGATAAGATGCGACGCGAAGGAGCGTGAATTTGATACGCGTGAATTGGAATTTTAGCCAAGCCTCTCGTGCCTCGAGTCGAGCAGAGCATCTTGTACTCCAAAATATCTGACCGAGTCGCTTAGTTTCTAAATTATAACGACATATTAATGATAAATTAAATTTTAATAACTAATTAATAATAATACAGAAAGATAACATATTTTTTTATATTAAAAAATTATTAACTCATTAAATTTTAATATAAGAAATAATTATTATTACTTTGAAAGAGTTAAATGAAAGAATAATTTAATAATTAATTACAATTAATAAAACATATACATGTATATATTTAGATCGTGTAAATCAATGCCGGGACTTGATAGACTCGTTTCTTACCAAACGTCGTCGCCCGCTAATAATGTTCTTACGTCATGCAATTTTAACACGGATTTTCTATCTGCCGTGCACGATCTTAATCTATACTTGCAGACAAAGCCTTGCGCCGCACCGTTACTTTCATCGTAAATCCGAAAAACCTAAGATTCTCCATGTCGCGGGCGAAATCACGGGCGATCGAAAAGAGTTTAGATGTTTGGAGGGCCATCCGCGACTCTTCTCGCGAACTTGACGACGGATAAAATTGTCCGAGTTACGATCTAACTTGACCAGAGCGCTAGGTAGTAATCCATTGAAATTACAATCGAGCTTCTTACAATCGAACGCTGGCCCTTGAGGACAAATTTACAGCCGTTTGCCAATTATTTATGACTCAACGTTCGCGTCGTCGTTTAAATCCGGAAATTGATTTTGTTGCATTAGTATCTTTATTAGGTACTTCGATTTATGCCCGGCTTGCAGCATCAATTAGCGAAACGGTCGACAGATGATTATCGAGCTAGTTACGTCGTCCATTCGTTTTAATATTTCGATACCATTTGACACTGTAAATATTGTTACTACGCAAGAGAAGACCGATTTAATGAGAATTTTGACTGTAATTTAACTCACTGATATATTTATATATTTATTAATGTCTATTTTTTTGCAACGATACTCGACATGGTTGAATTTTATTCAAACGTAACTTGTCAATAATAATTTCTTCCCACTGCTTTGTAATGTAATACCGATTTCGACGCGAGATTATTGTTGAATAAAATTCTCGAGCGATAAGCGAATATGTTAATTGAAAATATAATTAACAAGGTTAAAAGTTTGTTCGTTAATAATTTGTACACTCGTTTTTCTTCTTCTTCTTTTTTTTTCAAATATCGGCATGAGACTTAAAAAGACGTTCGGAAAGTAGAAGTTAAGTTACAACGCAATTATGTCTTTTGCAAATTTTTACAAGCCACAGCAGAATTATATTTATATTTATATATTTTTTTTATAATGTTTGAATATTTCTTTAAAATAATCTTTTTATTTCTTGCGTTGAGAAAGAGATAAAAAGGATTTGACATTCGCGAATAATTCCATTTATTCGTCCGTTTCTTTCTCGTCGAAATCGGTAAATTCCAATACGATGGGTTCATGATACCGCGAGTATCCTGTTCGTTTTCTTGCGAAATGACACGACGATTCTTTCGCGGACAAAGCGACGCGAAGAGGCGATATCATGTAATCCTCATCCTTATTGACGAAGATACTTTTGCCCCGAGTCTCTCGCATTTCTCGCGGAAATGCTGAAAGAGATCTCGCGCGGCGGCAAAGTATTTGTTGTGTTGTATAATAGCGATTTCGCGCCTCTTGATACGGAGCTAACGTCCCGCTTACTGCTGTTAAAAATTACGCATTTGACATGATATTATATACTTCATACTTTGTGTTCGAGAAATATTAGCATGTAAAAGAAACACCTTGCCCGATTTCGAAATTTTAAATCACCTCTCGGATGCAGATCCTTCGATTATCTCCTTTATCGTCGTAATTCGCAAATAACGCTTGACGCAAACGTTCCTCTGGAATTGCAATCGCTCGTGGGTATTGTATGAATTTCAATTTTGAAGTCGCACGGCGGTCTCGAGGAACGTTCTAAGTCAACCGGGGGATTATTGGGCATCTCGTGTGCTCCAGACCTTTTATTATCTCGTCGGATGTGTTTATCCAGGACTAATGATACGCGCGTAAACGTGTCGCGCGCTATAACACGTCGATGGAATGGAAGTTTCGCCGATGGCGTGCGCCGCGATGGAATTTATTTATACTTTAACGATCAATTTGCATGAGATTCGCACCGTAGCGCTTGCGACGAAGGTCATTCGGCATGACAAACGCGGTGGGATAAAGATATGTTTGTCTGGCGGAGATTTTCTATAATGTAGCGGAAATTGTACGAAACGACGCACCGAGAGGCGTTATCGTCACGGCTTTGCAGAATCACATAAAATTTTCTCGGGAGAAGCCATTCCACTTCACAGAAACGGCCGCCGTTTAAGTTTTGTGGCGCGAGGCGTCGTTACTCTTTTAATTCTTAAACAACAAATACACTTCGGAATTATTAAATGATATGAAATCGATAATACTACAAAAATGCTCGTGCAGCATTTTTGTAGTATTATCGATTTCACTGATATTTATTAGTTTGGTTTTTTTAAAACTTTAATTAAAGACGATTATTAAATTACTTGAAAACGTTTCTTATGGCGTTGGTACTAGTCAGAAAGAATTATCTGAAATTAATTGACAAAATTCTAGTATTTATTTCTTGTCGAGGAACGTTGTGAGACGTGTAATTGCTCGTGCAGCATCATCGATAATTGTAATATGTCGTTAGCGTAAACTGACAATTACTGTCGCGCGGTATCAGTATAACAAGCGGCGAACTCGGGAATTTCATTATTGTCTACCTATCCCGTCTCATTAAATTCAATTAACTCTTAAACCACGACGCATTTGTTCACCTCGCTCTTTGCCCTCTGCATTCAGCTTCGTTCCCGAATTCGTTTCAAATTGTATTGAATTCGTTGGATCTTTTACCGCGTTTGTTCGCGCTATAACTATCGCGGACCTAGGATCCGTAAAAAATTGGCGATTTGAGGATTGACAGGAATTTGCTTGTTTTACATTTTTGATCTCCCCAATTCAGGATTTACCTAAAAACCTCTTACGTTCCCGTTCCTCCCGTCTCCGTTCACTCTCATTCATAAATATGCAGTTTTCAATCAGGGATTATAAAATAAATAACGAACGGTCCCTTTTTTTACAGAAATTAATTAAATTTAAAATAATATATTACGACGAAATGTATTTCAACACACGTCGCAAAATTTAGAACGTCGGGTTTCAAAGAATGTAAAGCGAGAGAAATGCTAATTGTGAAAAAAAAGTATTAATTATTGTTGCAATAATGTCGCTCTTCTGCGCAATTCGAAATTCAGGCTTTAAAAAAAAAAGAAAAAAAGCATTTTCCCGATTCACTCTCGCAGCATCCAGCTGGGGTAGCACGCTTGATCGTTTCGTGACGTAGGTGGTGGCGTTTGCAGTTTTCCACCCACGTTAAAAAACGGTCAATGACGTAAGTACATCTATTGAAACTCGCCCACACGTGTCCACATGCGATGATCTCCGGGGATATACTCTTTTATGGATTCCTCAATCAATTTTGCTCCCAGGGCTCAGTCTTTTTATCATAGAACATATGGAAAACGAAATTTCCATTCGCTAGAAGACATTTTAACGTCTAAATACCGAAAGACGTCGATAAATTTTCTAGGATAGGTCAGTCTTCATATCTCACGGCGAAAATATTGGTGATCGATATCACGGCGATTCTTTTCGGAAATAAAGTGTGTCGGACAAGGAAATCGCAGTGATAAGCGTGATAAGCCGCGTTTGAACTTTAACGGTAGGAAAGATCCTATTACTCGGGCATTTAGAGAAAAAGTCGAAGGAGATTTACGACTCGCCAAGCCCGCGAATCTCCTCGGGATTTAGGATTTTACTGTTTACGCTATTTAGACGCCGCGGGCGACAGGTCCCATTATCGAGATGGCGAGTTAACAAACTCACTTAACCGAGTTAACATCGAACTCCGCGTTTCTTCCGCAAATCAACGCAAATTAATCACGGCAAAGCCAGACGGTGGAAGCCGCAAAAGCCACCATCCAGTATTACGTTTTAAATATTATTAAATATTAATCGAGTATTTCAAATTGCGCGAACCAGCCCGCTAAATTCTCACGACTTGACTTTTTACGTAACTCGATTTTTTATTTATCTCGGCGTATAATGCGAAATATTTGCCATTGGTTCACGTAATGATTTCTTTTCTCTCTCTATTTTATCGCGCGATCAGAATAGCCATTGCGTGCAGAGATGGGCGAGAGATCGCGTGCATCTGCTCGGGCGGGAACAACGTCGGCGGAAGCCGGCGAAAGGGGGTAATTTTCCGGAACGATGGTGTGGAAAATAGATGCATCGCGGTAACGTTGCCGACTGCCGACGACGGCGATTTTCCCATTCCCTTTTATTTTCCCTCAACGCCGGCCGTTGCTCGTAATATCACCGACGCGTGGGGCGTCACGTTTTCCCGTCGCCGGAGCAAAGTACGGCTTGGTCACTGAGCGCCTTGGTAACTGAGAAATAAGATTGGATAACGCGCGAAAAGTGGGATTATTATATCTTCTTAAACGTTCTTAGAATAACGGGGATAACTGAAAAGCTACTGCAAAATTTTCAAGTGCTGCGCGAGAAACATAATCCCCTCGGGGACGTGAGTTATTACATTTTTTTTTGTGGCTGTGCGTACTCGTCTCCTTGCGAAAATGCACTTTCACAAGAGGAAAAGGCACGAGATTTCTCCCATTTTTTTTTCTCTTTTTTTTTTTCTCCCTTTTGAAAACGTACACAGAGTCTTTAATATTACGCTACCTACGTTTTATCATTGTTCCACATATTCTCCCATTTTTTTTTTGTCTTTCTTTTGTACCGAATGTTTCCACAAAGAGAAAATTGAGGCATTGTCAATAACGTCAAAAATTTATCCAACCATTCTTGAATGGCATGCTCAAAAGCAATAATAATCCAGGTATTATTTGACGGAGTCACATGTGCGTAAAACGTAATACATTGTTTTTACAGTATAATAAATTGATGAAAAGAAAAAGTACCGTTTAGCGCAGGAAGAGGAAGAGAAAATGAAAACGTCTGCTTTTTGATAAATAAATTCTATTTTATTAAAAATTCTGATAAAGTGCTATTTTTATAAAAGGCAACTTTTGAATACAAATTATATAAAGAGAATAAAACTTTGAATTATTTTTTGCGAGCACATTAATTATTTATATTACTTTAACATTATAATTTTCGTTATAAATAGGAAATTTTTTTTAGTAGACATAGCCTTTCTAATACAATCACGTGTGAATATTTTATCTCTAACATTTCCGTATCGTTCACTTCGAAGCCTCTGATTATCTTTCCGCAAAGAAGATGAAGTAATAGTATGCAAATTCGATGATGCGAAATTGACACGGTTAGAAAGAAGCGGCGTCGAAAACGTCAGTAAAACACTTCGTTTGCATTTTCCCGCAGTTTTTACCGAGCCATCATATTATTCTTAAATAATATATTTTACCATGCCGCAAGATATTGTTAAGAATATTAGATACTTATGAATATTCCTTCGTCAAGAATATTTTTGAAATATTTAAATGTTTTTTTCTTTACAACACTTTAGCAGCATTGTCTTAGTGGCTTGTATAAATAAAGAAAATTAAATTTTTTTATTACTTATTAAAAAAACATTTAATTAATTTCAAAAATAATTGACTGGTTTATTGAAAGAAAAAAGAACTGACGTTTAAGCGCATTACATTTTTACACACTTGTATATTTTCTCGGGATAAGGAAAAATATATTTTAAAGGGGAACATTTTCAGTATTGTTTAGAAAATTTAGTAAAGCACTTTTGATATAGAAAGGATCTCTTTGATCACGTCGATTCTCGACGTTTTCTGATACGGTATATAATTTGTTTTATTCTCATTTACAGTAATGCCAGCGTACAGTTCTATATTGTTCCGCAGCTTTGACATACCTAATCCAATAAAATTTGCATCCAAGCTAGAATTTAGATGACGAGAATATTGTTTGCAGCGGTTCGCCGTGTTTCCCTCGGTGTTTTTGATACGAGAATTAGCTTTTCTCATCAGCGGAATTTCCCCTAATAAGAAGAGCGTGTGATATATTTTCGCGACGTGTTCTTTGACAATTCCGTCATTAATTTAACTCGATACGAAATTATCATACTTTGTTATCAGAGAGAAAAAGAGAAATGGATTAAACTTAATTTTGTTTCCCTGGCTTTCTTTCGTAGTCTGTTCATTTCGTCATCAAAACTCAAATATTAAAAGTATTTCAAAATCTAAAGAAAAGCTTTTGTAACGCAGCTTACGCTATTCTTTTCCAGTTTCTTTCTATAGAAATCTACGTGCTCGCTTCGTCGATGTATATCATATTCTCTCTGCTTCACGCGTTGATGCAAACTTATCAAATTTTGCAAGAGCGTTACACTGAAAGATATGAAATATGTAAAGGAAAATATGTCAGAAATGTTAGATTGTCGGGCTTTATATTTTTCCACGATTTTAATATTTCAATTTCTCATTTTCTATCGTTTCTCTTTCTTTTTCGTACATCTTGTTTGTTGAAGAAAAAGAAAGAAGGAAAGAAAGAAAAAAGAATTTGTTTGTTTGAGCGAGAATTATTTCACCTAGCGGAAAGAAAAGGATAGGGAAGCACTCGTTACTGATAAATGTGGAAACGGTGGGCAATGGCAACGCGGAAACAGAAGTGGGAAATGAATATTGTTAAAATCCGGAAAATGATGTTTCAGCTTTTTCTCCTTCTTCGGTTTTTGAACGATTGCAGCTATCCGTTCGCTATTTATCAATGTCCAGATCTTTGCCGCTTGTGAACAACGGGAAGTCGATCGACGGTCGTTCCAAGTCCCTCGTGTACGATTGCGAAATTGGTTCCTTTCGCGTTGGTTCCGACGTAAACTAATAAAATATGTCGGTGTCGACGGTGTCAACAGCTTCGATAAAATAAAATTCAGCTTGCCGACTTTATAAATGATAGTCTATCGCACGGCAAAGCTTCTTTCATGATACACGACTCGCACGTGCTCTGGATTTTATACATTGTAATTGTACAGGGGTGATTAATGCGACGTTTTCTTTAATTATGTTAATTAATAACGCGCGATATACCAAGTACATTATAATATTTAATTAATTTTTTTAGAAGAATTTGCCGCTTTAATAATATAATTTAATAATATAATTATATATATTATTGTACATAATTATGAAGCAGAGAACTATCGTGGTATTTTTCTGGGACTTTCCCCGTAACGTTCTAATGTGTAGAAATTTTCGTACTAAGATAATCGTATCTGAGATACCTCCGGAAATTCTCGGGGGCGTTATGAACGAGCCTTGATTACTGTAAAGGAACTTACAATTAGGGATACTATGTTTTTACAGCACGGCTGAACTTTGCATCTCGCGAAAATTCGCAACTCTGTTAATCGCGCGAACAACTGTAATTATAAATAATTATACCTCGGCATATAATAACGTGTAATATATTCTGTTTTAAACAATTATTTACGAAGCAATCAAACATCATGTAATAACAAAATTATTTTAAATAACACATAAAAAAATAATAATTAATGTAAAATAATACTAGTTATTAAATAATGGCATGATAAATACTCTTTATCATATTTTATTTAATAGTTCTCTTTGTTATTCGCAATGCAGATATTATTTTGTGGCATTCTATGCGATTACAAAATCTCATATAACCGCGTAGGAATCTCTCAAATTGCGCAGTTACGTTAAACAATTTTCCCGATCGATAGACAAATCGGCCATAATTTGAGCGCGCGAGATTAACAATTGACCCGAGGCGAAGTCAATTCTTCGCATACAATACTTTGCAATTTATGAAATTGTTAATTTACTTCGCATCAGCATGGAACATGGCGCTGTAACACGCAAATAAAAGTAGCTGATAGTAAGTACATTGAAAGGCAGATATGGCATTTACTACAACGAGCGGCGACTGTAGTAAGCCGCGTTCTCTCTCAGTCCTCTGTAACCGGTGCTCCGTATCACATCCACGCGCGCGCTTCGTGTGAGATTCGACGCACACCACGCCAAGGTCACGTACGCTAGCCGCCGTCGCAGCACCACGAATGCCATTCCTGACGGTGAGTGTACAACGCGATGCGTAGGGCGCGAGAGAGACAGAGATAGCGCGGGATAGAAAGAGATAGCTGCGTAAGTGTGGCGCGCGGTGTTCACGCGGCTGGCAGCCATCATGATACGATGACGTCTTGATCATCGATCAAGCGCGCATTTCACGCATGTAGAGCAGAACGCGTCGTCAACAAATGTAGTTACGCGCACTTATTTAAGGTCTGCGTGTACCGAAAAATAGCATACATTTACTGACCTGTAAGTATTACGACTAACAACAAACTTGCTTTGTGTTTCAGATAAGGCCCGAGAGGATAAACGGAAGTGCCGTCGTCGCCGACATGTAATAAACAAACTGCAGTCGGTTCGTTGGTTATGTTTCGCGAGTGTCGTCTATAGTCGCGCGATTATATTTCAATATCCGCGTTTTTCGCGAGTGACCAGTGTGTTTTAATGGAGCGGATTCTTCATTCCGGCCCGACATTTCGAGAGGAGGAGGAGGCCTCGGAAAGGCATCCTGCTTCGGCGGAGCAACGTTTCGGTGAGCATAATTTTTTATTTGATTAAATTATTTAATTTTTTGTCGTAAATTTCCCCCCTTCTTTTTTTTTCTTGATGGAAATAATTCTGAACGTTTTTATAATTTATATTTATTTATTTGTTACAGTGTCGTGGCTGCGTTGCTGATTAACTCCGCCGCTGCGCATCAAATTGGTAAGTCAGTAACATATTATATTTTTATAACGGACGAAACAATTTACCGATTTGAAATAGCTCTAATTTCGGATTTAATGAATCAATTGCACGTGAAGATATCGGGTGGGAAAACGGTTGAAAGAATCGAAAGTTGACTAAACTGACCATGGAATTTAGAGGAATTTTTCCGAGGTCAAAGAATTCTTTTTCACGCTCGATCATATAAAAGCACTCGTGGAATCTGTCAGGCTTCTATGAGTACCCACGATTTCTCGTTGAAATTGTAAAAATACCTCGGCCTATTCCGTAAACTTTGCGTTTGCCTGCCATTTTAACAAGCCTGAGTGAGGAGTTAACGTTCTCGAAAAAAATTCAAGCTAGTCGTAAGCAGTAGCGGGATCGTATTTCCACTTTCAATTGACTTTTAAAGTGCTCTTTTACGCATCGTCCAAAACCCCCACGGTGAAATATAACTCAATAATAATTATCATAACTAAATTAATTAGTTGACGTTAACAATTACAAAATAAACTGTCGGAATGGTTAATGAATAATAGCAGTAATTAAGTCACGAATAAATTACCATTCATTAAACGGGAAACGACGACTCTTTTGATCGCGATCGTTTCAATTACTTAACGATGTATTAAACGGATCAGTTTATCACGATTTATTTTGCTTGTCGCGATGAGGACCTTTCGAAAATTTAATGTAAAGAAGCAAAGATTGCTGATTAAAAACAATATTATTGAAGCTATTTTCAGGTATTACATTTTTAATCTCGTAATATTATTAATTATTTTTTTTTTACACATTATTTATGTTAAATTATATAACATTCGCGATCAACTTTAACTTCGGTTGTTTAATTCCGCGCTATCTACGCGTGGCGGTTTTCAAAATTCATCTCACACGTGTTTGAGAAACGTGGCTCCTTTTAAGCATTAAATTCAAAAGAGACTGTTGTAATCAGCGACGGGGGGCACTTCGTATGTAAATGCTGTTGCGCGCGGCCTCACTGTCGCAGCGCATAATCGCGTTACTACTAGGCGAAGCGAAAGTAGTTTAAAGCGGATGTAGTCGGACTCCCGAGAACGTATCGGAAACGAAGAGATTGGACAAGTTTTAATGAAATGTTATTTTATTAATCTCACCGAACACAATGACGTCTGAGAGACGTCATCTCGTTTAAGGCACCGACGTCTCAAGCGTGACGGAAACTGAACGAACAATATTTCTCGAACGCATTAAGATACGTTTTGTTCACGAGACTCGTTTGACGTGAAAAAATAGATGCAAAGTTACCGCTAATGGTATCGCAAAGCACATAAATGCAGCTTTATCTCATTCGCGTATATTTATTTAATTTGGTATTACTTTAAGATCGATTTGAAATAAATATCTCTTACTTGTGTCGATTCGACAATAAAATACACGTTAGAACGTACGTTAGGAATTTATACCTAAAAATACGGAGCTCCTGCGATTTCTCTCACTTTTATCGCCGGTAATCTCATTGAAGTTGCAGCAGTATAACTAGATACGTGGTCATCAGCGACGCGATCTGAAAGCAATATCGATCACATAATGATTTTCCAATATTCGAATAAAATACGGGTTGAACGCTCGATATACATTTGAATAAATAAACCGTACTGTATAAATCGCTACGTTTATTGTTATGCTGCTATACTTGCGATCTTATACTACGTCATTTCGCACCATTTAAGACTGCGATTCCTTGCTAAAATGCGTGCGAAGCATCTATAAACACGTCACGTGCACAACTGCAATGGTAATCCGGATAGAACCAATGATCATCAGTTTCGGAACAATTTGCCGCGAGAAAATCGAGGTCTTAAAGCAGAAATTTAGGGAGCTCCGAGGATCGGATGCTCAAAATTATGCGCTCTCGTACGCTCGTAGTACCAGTAAAGTTTTGCGCGAATACCGATTTCTCTCTCGAACGTACTATTCTGAATGCACCCGAGCCTCGTTCAGTTTGCGGGAATCGCGAGATCGAGAAAGCGCGGTCACGCCAACATTAATCCCTTTCAAGTATCAAACTCGGTCTAATTAATTAAGCCCTGTTACATCGTGCGTTTGTAAGTAAGAACGATTTGCTCCAGCAGCGACATTTATTCGCGGTGCACGCTTATTGATTGCAAATACAGGAACGAATGCAACTAACCATTGTTAAATATGCCACGCGATCCGCATCACCGTTGCACGGCAATTAATAAAAATATTTATACACACGGCTCGATGTAGTTGTTATTTTATACGCGCATTCGCGATATTTCAATTTAAAACTATATTAAGGTCGCTATTAATTTAGATTCTGATATTAATTCCTAACATTTATTTTCCTCCCGTTCTCTGTAAATCGTTATTTCCACCGCGTTTGCGTATTTTTTTTTTTTTTTTCCGCGGAAAATATCGCGTCGCGGCGCTTTAATTATCCCGATTGCACCGCGGCCTGGAAAACGCGCGTTCTTCTTTAAGTCGCCGGGACGCGAGGCGTGTTTAATTTTCCACGAAATCACTCGGATAATTCAGCAATTTTGAAATCTCGCCGCGACGATTTACGTTCGCTCGTAATACCTGGACGAGGCACGCGAAGGCTTTAATGTCTCGTTGTTATTAATCCTTTAATCCTGCGACGTACGCATGCCGTATACGCGCACCTACCGTCGTTCAGCCGATTTCAAACTCGCGCGAGTTGAAATTCGAGGGACGGATCGCGGGATTATTCGCCACATACTTGCGCGATTGTTCTCGCGGGCGCGGCATGCTTGAAATATAATCCGTCTAATCGAAATTCTCGCGTAATTCGCAATAAGAAGCATGTAGCTACCAGGCGTTGTTTAAATACGGATCGCTAACTTGATTAATTAACCCTCAACTGGGTCACGGTAACTCGGGACGATTTTTCGGGGGGTAAGCGATATTCCCAGTGATAATTTTGAGGGACATGTAATCAAAGGGTTCGAGCTTGCAATTTGATAATTTAAATATTTACAAAGCCCTAAAAATGTATAATTAAAATAGATGTTGTATGAATTTCTTACCGAACGTAGCAACGGTAGATTCACGTAAAAGCATCCGCCAGCGGAGAACTTTAGCTTCCGGTTTAGAAATTGCAACGACAACTCGACGCTACCCTGCGTTCAGAGAGAAGTCGTCTTTATGTAGATTACCAGCAGATTGTATTAAAATAATTGTTATATAGAGATACAACGGGGATACTAAGGAGGCTTTGAGGATATAAATGAAATCACAATTACACCAGAGAGAATTACATTCGCTAGATAGAGAACTTGATTTCTAACCGAAGAAATAATGGCGCCAAGTAAAACGGTTTAATCTTTATTCACTTACTTCGTCTACTTCGAATCTCTTCATCAATCTCACTTGCCACTCGATCATAATCGGCCCGATGCAGTTAGCCTGAAATAAATAAATCTCATTGTCGCAGTTTTTTTTTTAATTAAAAAATACATCCATGTCAATTATAAATTTTCAAATTTTCTCCTGGAGGAAAGTTACATTGAAAATTTATAACAGGCACGTACTAAATTGCCATCGTCATTAAAACGTACGGAAACGGTTCCGCCTCGCGTCTGTAGAAACGTTTTACCTGTGATGAGGCGAAGTCGCAGGCGATGTGAAGTAATATCATCTGAACGATAAACGCTACTAGCCAGAGACACAGGCAACCGATCAGCGGCCACGATTCCGTCTTCCACTCTTTTACGATCATCCATTCGATTATGAAATATATGTTGCTGATGGTGTGCAAGCTTAGGCTGCCCAGCCAAAAGAGCAGCGACCACGAGTATAACGACTCCAAGCTTTCCCCGGCGATCATTAAATCGTTATGCAGATTCAGGATTATCTTTTGCGAAAGAAATAAAACTATTAGAATCTTACCCATCGGTTTTACTCTAATACGCATTTTGTGAACGTTATAATTTTTTTTTTTATCTTAAATTGCTAAAATAATTAACTCTACTTATTAAATTAAAAAAAAATTTAGTTTTAAAGCACTCGCTTAATTATCACGTTTTGCACCTTTTTTCTTATTTTATCTCCGGCGGAGTTAATCGATTTGGTAAATAAACGGCTCAATAACGTCATTATCTAATCGATCTGGCAAATAATTGGTTCGGTTACGTCATTGCTTAATCGATGTGACAAATAAGCGGCTCTGTGCCGTTATTAAAAAGAACGAGGAAGCGTAGATAAATAAAACCCTGACCTGTTTGCTAACGAACGTCTTGCCCACCGTCGGCGAAAACGGTAGATTTTTTATCGCGATCATGTTGAGGTGATGAAACCGTTGACCTAAGAAAATGGCAATCGCCATGAATTTATAGATAGCGACCGACGTGCCAACGTAGGGTAGCATGTATCCCATATTATACGTCCAGCTCTCCATAAAGGCGTACATTCCGAAACGATTAATTGCAGTCCAGATAAGCGTGTTTACGATCACGAGAACCCACGCGACGATTGCAGTTCGCATTTCTTTCCGCGGGTAGCCCAGTCGTCGTACGTAATCGTCATAATCTTGCAGCGCATTCCAAATCTTAACGAAGCTGCTCCTCGTGAACGTTACTAAGATCAGCTCGTACAAAACCACACTGTAGTTGATGATCACCTGCACAGTTCGATTTTTATCACTGGTTAGTGAATTTAAACGCTTTTTTAACTTTACGTTAAAAAAAAAGTTTAGCACAAAAGCTGATTTCTTATACAAAAATTTAATAGAGAAATACTAGATTTAATTAAGAAAAAAAAAAATTTGTTGGGAGTGACTTTGTGGGATTTTAATGAACTTTTTTTTACTGACCTTCGTGTTCTCCGTACCCCCGAGAGTCGAAGTTTCCCTCTTGACGCCTATAAACCTAATGACTACTTGGAACAGTGTGTAGCTGTAGAAAATAGTAGCAATCACAGTGAAAATTAGGCTCGACGGGACCAGGCGGTCCTGCGAGAAGCTGTAGGGTGCAAAACCGAACACTCGCACGACGCAGGTCATCGGCCAAACGGCTTTGTAAAGAGGCGAGTCCGCGCCGCGTAGCTTACTGAGCGCCTGCTTCTTCTTCACTTTAGCGAATATGTTCTCCACGTCGAAAGGGACTGTTTGTAACTCCATAGCTGCGGGAGAATCGATCGGCAGTTTGAAATCAACAAAGTCTAGCGAGCATGAGGCTCTTGATGTGGTCTTCGACTAACAAGGTAGGGTTTACACCTGTCTACAAAACGCAGATAATTATCGGCCGCGATATCATCGTTTGCATTTGACGAACTCAAACACAACGGGGGACAAGGACGCGTTTTAGAGACGAGGGTTTATTTGAACAGATTGATCATTAAATTAATACGATAATATGAATAATAATTGAAAGGAATATAGTAGAATAAAGTAGAAATATATTGAAACAAAAAGAACACAGATAAATCTGCTGACGTTCGATTTTTCCCATCGCTAGAATTTCATCGTGACGCCGGCTTTTCGTACATATAAATTTGTTAAAGTTAATTATTTGTTCAAATCGATTAGTACGACGAGCCGGATCGAAAAGGGGGTTGGCAATTGCGGGGAGGGGTTGATAACGTGGCATTCAATCAGATCCACCTTCAATTTCGTGAGTAAATATTGAATCAACCAAGTCCTGAAAAGTCTGCTCGCTTTTGCTTAGTATCCCGGAAATCACCGCGCTCATCGATCAGTTGCGTTGTCCTAGAAAACTTGAAGTCGCGAGACAACGTGGAGCAGTACGATAAATAGAAACGGCGAAGGAAGAAAGCGCAAAAAAACGGCGCAGAAATCGCAACGAAATGGCGTAAGGTCTGAGAAGGAAATCTGGTTTGCTTCCCTCCCCGTCTCTCTCAAAGCGCAGTCGTTCGCGCGATAAAACCAACCGTTACATTCGACAATCTCGCGCATTCCTTCGGCCTTACTCCGGAAGTCGAGCTCGAATTTTAACGAGGCCCGTCAGCTATTCCGGAACTGTCGTAAAGCTCAAACTTCGCGATTTTGACGTCAATTTTCTGAAGTAAAAATAAAATAAAAGAAAAAAAAAAAAAAGCAACGAGTAAAACAAGACAGACGAAGCGAGTAGAAAGATTTACGTAATCTCAAAAGTAATAAATATTCGCGCAACATTCAGCATCCTTCTAGCGCGGGCGGTTATTTCAGAAGCTCGATGCATTTACTGGGATTCATCCCTCGCGGTAGCCGTAAATCATCGCGCGAATTTCGAAAACTTTTGGGAGGGATGTCTCGGCGGCATCCGCGGGATACTCACTTCAGATCGAGCTCTCGGATGCACATTGATTATTCCGGACGACGTCGCGTAGATGACTATGGGGGTCTCGACGTGCCAAAGCGTCACGATAATGCGGGATTAGAGCTACTCGCGTAAACACAGGCGCGAGACGGGCGGGCAAACACAATGTACGCGTGTGAATGCCGGCATTAAATATTATTCCACGTCGGTCGCGAATGAATAATTGAACAGCCAGGAAGAATAACAGGTGGAGAGAAAGTGCCGGTCGAAGCGGATGCGCTCGTAGATAGCTGTAATTGTGTTGCACGGAGAGGCGGCCTGTTTGTATTCAAGGCCCCGTCGTACCGATTTTAATGCACGGGATGCACTCCATTTCCCCGCGATTTCCCACGAAGCTCTCGTGACACGCGAAAAGCATGGATGTACATTTGTACAAATAGCTTACGTCGCAATAAAGCGGCACCCGAGAAAATAAAAAAAATCCTTTCGCGAACAGGGGTGCGAGTACCCGTTATCGATTTATGTATTTCAATTATGAGGTAATCTCGCATTTGCTTTAAAAATTATAATATCGTAATTGGAAGGGGATCTTGATTTTTTTTTTTCGTTTTCTCGAAACGTTACAATTTTTTTTTAATTTTCCATTACTTTACTTACATCGCATCGACTAAGAAATACTTTAAAATTGCTTTATTTGTAATATAAAATATATAAAACTGATACATTAATTTTATGTCTCAAGATATACGTAAAAAGAAGTAGATCGGCTAGGAAGAATGTCGTTTAAAGGTTGTAATTACAAAAAAAAAAAAAAAATTAAACAAGTAGCGATCGGTTGTTTTTGCAGCAATTATTCGCCGTTAGAATTTGCCAATACGTGTGCGTTAAGAGAAAAAAAAGTGCGTTTTGGTATGACGTGAAATAACAGCGCGGTGGACATGTTAATGCGACGAGTGGAACGATCAAATTATAATACAGACATATATATTCAACGTGGATGAATGACGTGAAGGCGTCGAATGTAGGTGAGCATAATAAACGCGAATAAATAACGCGGCATTAGACGGGAGAAAATCTAGGGTACCGAGCCATCTCGTTCGGACAACGCTCCCGAGCAATGTAATTTAACGCCGACGATATGCGGGCAAGTGCTCGAAACAGCGGGAGGAACGAAATGTATTTTCGCATATTTCTCCGGCAAGAAAGTGATGAGACCAAATTCCGAGTTTGAAAATAACGCGAACGACGCGGATAAATTCCATACGCGGCCCGCCGTACACTTTTATCAAGCCATTCCTTTTGTTTTCATTTCCACAAGTGCAAATAATGAATGGTAATTAAGTAATTATTTGGACAATGGAAATATCGGCGCGCTGCCAATTACCGATGTTTGACAATTACTGATGTTTGAGTAGCGTTCGATCGATTGTGACAAATGTTATGAACAAATGTAACGTGAGCGAGAATGATTTTCTCTCGGCAGCAAAAGTAGATTTCAAGGAACATTCGGTAAAATGCCAAGTGTAATAGTTTGAGAAGTAACAATTAACAGAATCAAGTAATGAGTCTCTTAATTTAGGTAGACATGTGCTACTGAGCGCTTTCCTTGATCCCGTCACTGTTTATATTTTACGGAAAAGTTTAATAGGAAAAAAAAAAAAAGAAATTAGTGACCGGAAGAATAAAGCGGCGATTACCCTCGTTACAACTCGCCGTTCCCGTTTCTCATGTAATTAGAGAAGAAGAACGAAAAGAACTTGGCGACAAGGCAACCGAGTGCCAAGAATAGTCTACGTATTAAGAGAATACACATATCACGTATTAAGAGCAATAAAGTCGCGGCCATTAAAGCGCTCGGTGATCTCGGAACAAAATGCGAGAGCATTATCTCGCGTCGCAACCCCTTCGCGAACTAGAATTTAGCCTAGTCATGAACAGATTGGCTGCAACATTTTTTTTTTTTATAAATAAATTATATTTTTTAATGGCACACAGTTCTGGTCGCTTTATCTCGTTTTGTTTATATTTTAAAATCTAATGCATCAATTTTTAAGAATTTTTACAATCAATACGCTAGATATTAAAGAAAAAAAAAAAATATGTTAGATATTGAAAAATAATATGATAGGTATAATATTTAAAAATAATAGAATAAAATAGTTTTCTGTGCTTAAACGTGACCAGATTCATTGAAAAAATAAAAAATCCCCGGAAAAAAAAGAGTGTTGTAACCGATCTGTCCGCGACTGCACAAGTGACGGTGAAATCTCGAATCAAACGAAACGGGCGTGTGATTTATCTGTCAAACGCGGTTTTTTTTTGCGGAACAAACGCGAACGGTTGGTCCGTCAAAAAGCTCCGTCCTCAATGGACCGAACCTGTCGCGTTCCAGCCGCAATCCTCCGAAAATTTCCTGCTACGTCACGTTTGTTCGAGCAAGTCGGAATGCTCTCGACGTCATGTACCATGGCAATGCAGCCGTTCTAGAGTGATCAAAGGCGATCTGAGATGTACGAGAGATCCTCCACGTCCCTTCGACGGGCATCTCCCTCGAGAGGCTTTCGAATCGATCGAAGAGCACGCACACGTGCTGTCTCATTTATGTCCTGTTCATAATTATAAACTATAAAAGACAGACGCTTTTAATAAAATTTAAAATATCGAAGTCCGATCATCAAAATTAGTAACGTAAACCACGGATTTTTCATATGAAAGGTAATTTTATCCGTCAAACGCGAACTTGTAAAACGTGAAATAAATTCGTTCTGAAAATTCGCGGAGTCTTCAGAATTACTCTCGCGCTCAGGCGGCCTTTGAAAAATTTCGAAATACCTCCTGTAATAAACAGAAGCTCGCGTTTCAAAGACTTAATTATCTCGCGAGGAACTATCGGAAATATTCATCGCGGGTGGGTATGTAAAAGAAATCGGGGTACGTAGGTGCCGGTGGCACGTCGAAGAAGCTTGATGGAAGCTAAAGGAGAGCGATCTCATTAACGCTGATCTTTAGTAAACGAGCTTTCGGGTCGATTGCTTCTCGGAAATTAGTTGTAACGCGAAAAAGAACACGAGAACGGCGGTGTCTGTCAGCATGTTCGTCACGTTTGTCTCTTGCCTGATGCGTCACAGTCGAAATCTGCAGAAATGACTGTTTTAATCCTGAAACCAGAAAAGTCGTCGAATTGAATAATCTTTTTAAAGTCGCGATTGAGACTTAGCAAATGAGTCGAGGTAAAAGGGTTTCGATTGCAAGAAAAAGAACCTGCTGACAAGATCGCATGACAAAACTCGATTACACGAAAACCCTCGCGGGGAAGCAAACTCGAGCGATGAATCAACGTCGCGGGGAAAAGAAGACGTTAGTCCGACGTCGGCGAGGCCTCCAGAGGTCGTCGACACAGAGGCCGATCGAAGGTTTAAGGAGTACCGAACTTGAGATCCGCGACGATGCGAGCGTGTTGAATTGCAAGCACAATGATAAAGATAACCGGGTATCAAGCGATCGATTGGACTTCCGGAAGTCGACAATGTCGCGTGGCAACAAGTGCCGAATGTCGATTCGGTGAAGGAGTCAAACGCGATAGCAGTCTCCGCGACGTAAAGGTAGAATTTCAAGATAGAATTTCGAGGTAGAATTTGAACGAATGCGTCGAATGTTTCTCGCGGAAGTCGCTGAAGCGACGTCTCGTCAACGTTGAAGAGTCCCGGGATAACGACGGCGAACCGGGGTAGAAACGGTCCAGGTCCGATTGGATGAAACGGCGCGCAACGTCGTTTGTCTTCGACACGTCTGACTTAGCGAGAACTATGACTACTAGTTCCGCCAGCAATAACAATAGCGCGGTACAATCAATCGGAAGAAGTCACTCGTGCAAGACGGAAGTGTCTTCGCTATAAGACTTCGGAGAAATTAATGGCGACCCTAACAATAGTTTACAGAGAACGAATATATTTACAGATGCATTAAAAAAAAAAAATATTACCAGACAATTATAATGTTACGAGTACTACATTTTTATAATTATAATATAAAAATGTAATATCTATAATAATTTATTAATAGTATACTTTGTATGGAGAAAGAGGAAACTCCTCTCGAGAAGAATTGTTTCTGCTCGCAGCCGAGCAATATAGAATTTGCAGTTCAGGCGAAAGTTAATAGTTTTCCCAGCAATTCGCGAAATCGCGTTCCCGCCCACGTGGAAAATTACATCGTCCCGGAAACATCAATTCAGACTTGAGGCCCCATTGTGCACTTCCGGATTTCTTCGCCGGATGCAATTTCCGCGGGTCGTGTTTCCGCACGAAACAAAGTTGCGCAGCCGGTCCGAGTGACTCGTAACAGAAGGAAAACGCGAATCCCTCTTGAATAATACTTGTGTACACCCGGCGCACATCGCTGCACATGAGCGATGTCGAGGGATTAATGGCTTGTCGTCACAGAGGGCCGTAATAATTCACAGCCACAGCCGAGGGATGGTGAAACATTATTAAAGCGATAGATTACCTAGCGCTTCGAATTAGGCAGGAAAGAAAACGATTTTCGATTTAGCGTTATTCCATTTTTACAAAAAAGAATTAAATTAAAAAATTAAAAGACATTGTAGTTTTTGATGCCGAACGAATTTGAGCCCTTTTTTTATTCAACTCTCGCATTCGAAGGGTCAGGGATAAAAAAAAATTCGTTAACTACTGAGAAACATCAAGTTCTGAACTATGCTAATTAGAATCGACCTTTGCGATCTGGGGCACCCTTCGGCGAACGACGTAGATCGATCACCACCTACTCGGATTTTTTTGCGTCATGTTATCAAACTGTACACACTTTAATATCGTGTAACCTTTGCGCATATCCTCTTAAACAGTACACTCGTATGAAGATATTTAATGCGCCTGCTTCTGCACGAAAGACATCATTACACTCGGCGTATAGACGAGATGCAATTTATCATCGTGCAACTCACCAACCGTCGTGCTCAACATAATCGATTTCCGTTGCCGTACTCACTCGGGCATTGTAGATCACGAGTATTCTCCGGATAGGTAAAGCACACTTTCGTCGACTATAACTCAAAATAAAATATTATTTTTGTGTTCTTACAAACCGCGTGAATATATAAAAAATAACAAAAAAATTGGAACACACATAAAATAAAGCATGAATTATGAATTAACCAGAAGATAAAAGAAAAAGTAGTCATTACAATCACTTCTGACGTTAATTATAAAATTGTCCAAATAAATTCAAGCCTTAAAAGCCTAAATTTTAAGTATTAGCGTAAAAAAAATTACTTACAATCCTCTTTCTTTTTTTTTTTTCCATATTTCTTTTATTAATAAATTGCAATAAATATAACTTTTACATTATGAGGGATTCGTGTAATGAAAAAGATTTAGCGATTATAAAATTTATATGCATTTAAAAGTGTGAAAATTTTTATTTTACACTTGACTTATATTATTATGCAAATATAGAATTTCTTTTCATATTTTTACAATCTAAATAGTTTTGTAGTTTTTGTAGGTTTATTTATGATACAATACTAACGTGGTTGAACATCAATCATGCCCCGAGGACAAAATGTATTTCTTCGCGACACGTAAAAATGTACACATGCGTTTGAAATATGTGATTCGGTTTAGAAATATCTGGCGAGTATTTTACTGAGATCAAATCGTGTGATGAAACCTTTCTTGAATACGTTAATAAATAATAATACATTTCTCGATAAAAGCCATATTGCATTATAATATTATGTCATAGTATTTATAGTAAAACAGAAAAAAAAAAGTTTCGTTCTCATATATTGCACAGTTTCGCATATAAATATTTACAAAATTAGTAATTTCGAGACAATTTTAACTTTCACCTGGCTACTTAAAAATATATGTATCTGTTCTTCAACTTTTTTGTTTCAATTTCAACACTATAATATTCCCTAGCTACAATTTTCATTAAATAACAACATAAATTACAATTCTGTTGATCTATAGGCACTGAGTTTAGTTACTTTAACATAATCAAATATCAAAATAAAACCATTTACTTAAGGAATGACATATATATATGTATATTAATTAATAGTTCATAAAAAGTAATAAAAAAATATCAGAATTACTAATATAGTAATTCTTGTTCGAGACGATAATGTGAAGACACAGAAAGTTGTCGGTATTTTTAATCGCCTAGCAGTTCTATGTTACGATATTGAACTTCTTGAATAATAGACATTGTTTTCTTCAATATTTCCTTATGCACGGTCAATTCATCTTGATCGGCGTTTATGACGATCCAAGTATTGTCCTTTAATTTCTCATAATTGGCGTTGACTTGCTGCTGAAACTCGTTGTGTTCAAACCTCTCCTTGCCCCAGTCGCTACGCTGTTCCTGGTGTCCCTTAGACACCTTGAGTAGCATTACACAGTCCGGTTTAGGGAGACCTAGATCAGGTGCCTGGCACCAGGTGAGACTTCTACCAGTATTAGCTGCCGTATACACAGCACCAGATGCTGCGTACCTGTCTATCACTAGAGTAGTGCCCGATTGAAGCGTTTTCTCCATGTCCTCCTTGCATTCCCAGCGGTTAGCAGAAAACAACAAATGAACTGCCTCCGGTGGCATGTTAATTTCTTTTGATAAGAAACTATTTATTATGGCGCCAATGTGAGTCTTCCTGTCTGCAAAAAAACGTTTCTTTCATTTCAGAACTTACACTTGATGCAATTTTTATTAGATTCTATCGCTTTTTACATTCAACATTTACAAGTATAAAAAATAACAGTAATAATAATAATATTACAATAATATAACATAATATTAATATTAATAGTAATAATTATATTCCAAATTAAACAAATAAACTTTCTAAGCTATTTTTGAACATCTTTCGATAACATACGAATCCACGTGGATTAGCAGTGAGAGAATCTTTTCCCGCGCAAACCTAGTTTCACAACACGCGACTTACTTGGAAACGCTCCAGTCTTCGCAGGGATCCGGAGATCATTTAAAGCCTTGATCAGCATCTTCACTTGGGTCGACTTACCGGCGCGATCGCAACCCTCCAGAACTATTAATGCCCCACGTTTATACATGTTAAATTAAGTGTCGGACCTCGGACTGAGACAATACTGGAACAGAAGCAGCTGAGAACAACAGCTGATGGCTATATATAAAACAGTCGTCAGCTGTATCTGTTCGCTACACCCATCTAGCGGCTGAAAACCGCGGCTGCTTCTCTTTCAGGGATATCAGTTATCTTATCGTTAGCACCTAAAAGTAAGAGTACCGCATTTTTTTTCGTCCTTTTCTTCGGTCGGTGAACGCGTGCCAACGCGTGCAATATTTAAAAAATATTATTTATTTAATTGTCAATGAGATACATTTTATAAAAAGTAAAAAACAAATTATAAACTTTTTATTTTGTTTTTATTTTTTGTAATACTTGTAGTAAAATTTCTGCAAGAGAAACGCAAATACTTTTAACAAATACAGTTAATTGATTTAAACATATTAATATATATTATAATATACATAGTGGAAATGCTGTCGGCTATTGTTTAAGTTATGACACGTGAAAACTATTTCAATCAGCTCTGAGTGCGGCGCCGTGTAGTCTCGAAAGAGAAAGGAAACGGACTTGGAGTATCAGCCGAATAAATAGTTAATTATATAATAGTTTCCGTAAAGCAAAATTTAATATCTTTAAATACATATAAACAGACCAATTAAGAAGCCGGAATCGAATTCAGCGTACGGGCAATCCTTCGTGACCGGCAGAGATCGACGGAGTCTTCTATCTCGTGATCGCGCGATCACGTTGCCGCGGATATCTTGACGAGTGCGACGGAAATCTTACGCGATCTGCCAATTTCGTCCGCGAACGCGGGTTCCGGTCTTCAAGACAATACGAAACGAGATAAAATATAAATGACGATAATGTCAGCCGAAAAGGAAACGATAAATTCACCGAAAGGGATCGAGTTTTCAAAGTAACTTATACTACTCGACAAAATCTTTATATTATCGTCGAAGCTGATTTTTCTTTCCGTCTTTTTGCAGAGAAAAGGCTCACGGTGACTAACCCCATGCTCCCGATCGACGTAGACCGTCAGCGCGGCGAAGCGCAAGGGCCGACCGACGCTCCGCAGTGGAACAGCCGCGCGCAGATGCGACTCGCTCTCACCCCGCGAGGGTCGTTCAGTGAACGAGGCGAAGCGGCTCCGAGCAGTCCCGAAACGATCGGCGTTTTCTTCAGTGCGGTGGTGGTGCGGTGTCTAGGAACTGTGCGAGCCAAAAAAAGAAAAAAAAAAAAAAAGAAAAAGAAAGAAGATACAAGTTCCGCGAACCCTTCGAGCGACACCCAACGCTCGGGGCCTTATCGCTGGCGGGTCCCGCCAGTGGTAGTAGCGCACATTACGCCGACAGGCCGGAGATAAAGTAATCGCGCGTAGACGGCCGCGCGACAAACGCGACGCAAGGAGGTTCTCCCTGGAGCATCGACGGCGCGGGGGTGCGCCGGGGTGGTCGGCGGGCGGGAGGGGCGAGCAGGCGACGGGGAAGGATGTCGATGCGCCGTCGGTGGTCGGTTTCGGGGGTTGACTCGCGCCGCGGGGGCGATGAGCGCGCTTCCCTCCGCCCTGAGACTGACCTCCTGCTGCTGCTGCTGCTGCTGGCTCCTGCTGGGCTGCCTCGTCGTCTTGCTGATACCTGCGCCCTGCACCAGCTACGACACGCCGCAGCCGGGGGCGAACCGGACGCGAGAACGGTCGGCAGGTGATGACGCCGCGGGGCGCGATTTCAGCTATCTCGACGACGACGCCGAGGTCTACGAGGACGAGCGGATGTCCACCGGCAATGGCGACCTCGACGACGACTGGTTCGATAGGAATATCACCGCAGGTGAGTTTGGCTAATCGATAAAGAGTAAATGCACCGCACTGGAAGAAGAATGTAGTTACCTTCGGCCTCGATTATTAATTTTAGAATATTTTTAACCACCCAGTATAGTTTGATTATATTTGCAATTTGAAATATTCTAAAATTATAGTCGAGATCCGAAAGTGATATATATTTTTCTTTTTCAGTACGTATTTTCAAAAAGATCGTTGTAAATCAACTATATTTGTCGCTAAAAGTATTATAACATTATAGCGGGGACCAAGAATAATTATACCATGATTCCTATTACTGTGGTAATTGTCAATTATTATAAATCTAAAAGATTAAACACTATGCCAAGTCATTATCTGGCACAACATTTAAATTTATAATTCCAAGATGATTCTCAACTACTAGGACATTATAGTAACTCGTATCGTTAGTATAACAATTTCTCCGTGTAATTTTGATAATGCAGGAGTATTTTCTAAGTGTCTTTGTCGAAATGTCGACCAGAATTTCTATTTAAACGGCGGAAATAATACGTAAGCATTGAATTTATAAAGCGTGAAAGCGGCAGTCAGTGATTACAGTATCGGACGTTTTGGGGAAAAAAGACTTGGCAGTCAATATCTGCAGGATAGCTCGATAATAGCATTGTGATGATGCTATTATCTATGTAATGTCGGTGAAGATGAAATCGCCTAGACGTTAAAGATCTTTTAAAAGAAATTGCTCGAGTACAGCGTATCCTTGATGAGTAAATTTTGTATCTTTTTTAAAGTCTAAAAAAGTATCTGGAATAATATTATTAGTAAATAATAATTAAATATAATAAAATAAAAATTAAATATTATTACAACAATCTGATTAATCTCTATTAAAAGGCATTCGTAAAATATAAAAATATTAGTTTAAACATAATTTAAAAAATTAAAAATAATTTGTAAAAATATAAATAAGAATAATAAAATTAAATTAAATAAAGGCATGAAAAAAAAAACCAAAAAAAAAAAAATAAAACGTTGAGAGGTAACAGACAAGTTAATTGCAGGTGCGCATGTTTAATCAATAATTAGGATAATTTGTAATCACAACATATTCGCCTTAGACACGATAACGCTCCATTTCCACGTAAGACAATAACGATCGAACAAAGGCGATATACCTCAAAGCTCTCCCTGCTCACACCTGCTCCGCAATGTGCAAACACTTTCGTTGGAAATGTTCACCCATTAAAGCACGAACTTCTATTATCAAATGTGCATAGTCTCGAATGTAATTAAATTAATTTAATAAGTATTTAAACATATTTATAATCCCTAATTATAATCTTGCAAACTTATCAATTTCCTGTAGAAGTATACAATTTAATTTTTCAAGTAAATAAAATCCTCTTTTGTGCTAATAGTATTTAAGCCACTTGGAATTGTAGGAACAATATATCTTCGTGGAATCAACTTTTTAAGTCGATAGCAATAAGTATTTCTATACGATAAAAAAAATAATTATATTAGTATTTCATTATTTCAATTAATTAATTAATAATTAGTTATTTGATAAAGCAGTATTTATTCTTTGTTAAAATTACATGAAATTGAATCAGTATTTTTATTAAATAATGTGCTAACTTTTGCGTGTTTTCTACCGGTATAATAAAAATATCAAGTTGGCATAGTTTAGTTTTTTTTCTCTTATTTTTTTCCGATTTTTTTAATAAATTATATAACTATTACTTAACTTCGTTATTAATAAACTTATTTTATTTATTTATATTATATATTATGCATTCTATTTATATACAACTTTATTTATTAATTATTTAATAACTTACGCTATTCCCACATTGTAAAAAGAATGAGAAGTTAGCGCACGCGTCGGTTTGAGCACGGAGGAAGCGCATTTCTCTTGATTTTCGCGCCAAGCATGTCGCCGGTATTGATTTTAATGGATGCTGCAAGCTCTGCTTGCTCTCCAGGTCTGCGTGTGTCAATTGAGCCACACATTGTACCGACGTGCGTTTTCTTTCGCAAGTGCACTGTCGACATAAATTCTTTCCTTCGCCTCTTCATTCGCAGCACCGCGTCTTTCGAGAATACACGATCGGCGCGACTAATTGTCACGTAAAAATAGAATTAAATACCACAAGAAGTCACTGCCTGCCACAGCATTTAAATTTATAATTCCAAGATGATCTACAGCTAATTTGACGCGGCAGTATTTATTCTTATTATGGTATAAAATTTTTTTTCGCTTAATTTTAACTTGGCCAACGTTAATCCGGAATAATTTTAACGACTGGGACGCATGATTTCTTAATTGTGCTCGATATAGCCGGCACGCGCCGATCCATCGGGCCGTCATTAAAACTTTCCGTTGTGCTGCACGGCGGTATCACGCGAATCGAAAATTCTCGCTCGATGCGGGAGGAGCGATAAGGCGCACGCGACGTACGTCGTGCAATGAACTTTGATCAGCATGAAATTAAATGCGACCTGCTAAAGAAATTCCAGCCGAGGCCGCGCATTTTCCGCCAGAACGAGGAGCGCGCGATCGTTGCTGACTACGCCGCACAAACGGCCCCTTTATCCGCGAGACAATGAGTTCTGTAATATTGAAATCTCTGCAGCTGCATGTGTCCGTCGCGCCGCTAAATGGCATGAGGCACGTTTATCACGTACGACAACTGTCGTTGTCGCTGAATGATTTGTACGTTGATCCAAGCGCACAAAGTGGCAGGAGAAAAAAACCTATTGAGCGGTCAACAAAAATAGAAACATTAATTCTGTGTAACTTAAAAAAAATATTCCTGTTGATTATATAATGCTGTTATTAATAAAATATAAATTAATTCAATAATATATTAATCAATAAAAAATAAAAAAATTATTTAACGAAGTATTAACGGAGTAATTAGATGCTGGATTTGAAGATTAAAGAGAAAAGCTCCAGCTGGTTCGTAAGCTCGTATTTGTAATAAAAAAATTGATATTGTTAATATCTTAATTGAAATTTGAAGTTAATTTATAATGGGATAGTTACTTTAATTTGACTTACTTCGGTTTAAATGTAGCCAGGAAATATATATTGCGTTTTCGGAAATTGATTAGGAAATTTATGACAGTTTATGTATCGCCGCGGTGCCACGTTGCAGTGTGAAAGCGTGCCAAAGAGAGTTAACAATTATCGCCTGGCCTACCTGCTGCGAAACCAATAGAGGACAGATAATGTTGTTACAATAGCCTGGCGGTGAACTCGTAACAAATAAATTGGCACGTTGCCAATTAAATCTATATGCGAACGTATCCACGATTGAACTGGTAAATAGCAGTATAGTTATAAGTTTTAGAGCAGCAAATGAATAAGAAGATATTTAATTAAATTAATAAGAAGATAATTAATTTAATCAATGTGTTTTGATATAAAATAATATTTGGAGCAATAAATAAATTAAAAAAAAAAAAGAAAAAAAATTAAATAATGTAACTTGACATGAAATAATATTCAGAGCAGTAGTTTAAATAATCGCGTGGCTGTTTGCAGAAAAAGGACGGTACTTGGACTCGCCTTGCGACGTCGCGTGCAATCCCGAGCTGCAGCACGTGTTCTGCGATTCAATCACCGGTCGCTGCGAGTGCGAGAAGTTCTATCCCGTTCGCCTCGGACCCACCAAGGGATGTGCCAAACGTATGTAAACGCTAGCAGCTAGTTACCCCTCGTCGAGCCTAACAAGTAGGTCGTTCCGATATCATAACTTCCATGGTAACGGTCGGTGAAAATAAATGCTCGCGCGTTCCTGATGGCCTGAATGAAGTCCGACGACATGAAAAGACTTTGTGCACTCGTTTATTTTACACAACGGCCGAGCTGTAAATGAATTTCTAAAACGAAATGCGCCTTCGCCTCTGAATCGAAACGCCGAGAAATTCAGGGAAATCGCAAAGGCAAACGTTACGTTTCAAGATACTCGATATAAAAATCTTGGACCCACCGAGTTAAAGGTACCGGGATTTGATCGGCGGCAAAAGGATTGAGTCTATCATATATTTAGAGGGGCGGGACTCTGATTAAATTTCCGTTGAATAAAAGATCGGCATCTGAATAAGTAAATGCAAGCAATCGATTCTTGCTTTTCAGCCAAAAAACTTGGAGAACAATGCTTCTACCGTGCGACGTGCACCTACGCGGATCAACATTCGACGTGCACACAGGTCCAGCACAATGCGGTGTGCGACTGCGAGGAGGGATACCACAGAGTCGCTCTGTCTAGGCCTAACAAAAAAGTTTTCTGCGCGGAGGGTATGTTAATTAATTTTGATAATTGTCCGTGTTATCCAGCCGAGACTTCTGCAGGGCTTTGATAAACCGTGATCTTTAAATTTAAACTATGTTATCCCAAAATTCATTATCACTACGCTTATTTTATTGTATATAAAATTAAAACTAACGTTAAATTTATTTGTCGAAAATTAATTACCATTGTCTGTTTCATTGCATAAAAAATTCAAATTAACGTTTATCGTGTTTACATTTAATTTATACAGCCAATTAAAACAAGAGAAACATAATCGTGTTAACGTTTAATTTATTTGTCAGCCTAGAATTAATTACTATCGTTCGTTTTATTATATGCATATAAAAATATAATTAAGGTTTAGCGTGTTAATATTTAATTTATTACACCGATTGCAATGAGAGAAAAGTTTATTATTATTCTTAATCTCAATTATAATTTTATGGTGTTCTTGACGAATTAATACAGCTAATTCAATCATTATTATATTGAAAACAATTAGAAATATCATAAAATTGTAGTTGAAACGAAATTTTCCCTCTCGTAAATGCCGGGCTGAAATTGCTGTTGAGGCGAGGCTTGGGCAAATATATTTTGATATCGATCCACGGCAGGTCGCCACGTCCTCCTTTAATTCGTCGTAATCTGACCCGATAGATCTGGTGCTGATAACTACGGACCTTCCGACTCTGCTCTGCATAGCGTCGGGGATAGCCATCTTCACAGCGATGATATGCTTCGTGCTCAAATTATTCAGCCGGGCGAGGTATTCAAGGCCGCGGCATTACGCCAATGCCAATCATGCGCCACCCATGCTGTTTTCCAGTGATACGGGTAAGTGATAACCAATTAACCCCGCGGTGCTCCACGAAAGAGCGGTTCCGCAAGTCGGGGAAGTTACAGGGACAAGTTGAGTCGTCATCTGCGATTGGAAATAGACGAGCTGAAAATTAGCTCTAGATCACTGAAACAAATATAGTTAATGTTGGATTCAACTGTAATTTTATAATTTCTTTTAATGAACTTAATTATATTTATATATATATATATATATAAATATATAATTAACTCGATAAAATTTATTGTTGGAAATAGCAGAAAATTATGATTGACGAATGACTGTGCTATAATTGATGTAACATCACGGGCGGCTATTTAAATAATTTATTTATCTAAAAAATTAGATTATTTTAACGAACACGCTGTCATAATCTTGCGTAAGACGATTAAATCATCCCTTTCAAATCGAAAACGTTTATTCTGACTAAAAAAAAAAAAAAAATCTGGAATCAGTCTACTGTAAACCATTACGCGGAATTAATACCTCACTTGCAAGATCGTGATTTAATACTTTCATATTTAAAAAATGACAGATTACGTGAAATTTATGAGTACAGAAATCACAAGTCACTATTGTTATTTGGAGTAAAATGTAGGCAGGTTACTTGTATAATTTTCGCGAAGCTGTATCACTTAGTGTTTAGCTTTCACATTAAACGCGCAAATTCGATAATAATAATCCTCTCCCTTTGTAGAGAACCTACTTTCGCTTCTGCGAAATCAATAGGAGATATCTATATATCGATACGGCGCATAGCATATTCCAAAGAGAGGTATCTATTCTCGTCTCGCTTCGTTACCCTACGTCGTCACACGTCAAACTGCATTTCAGAGTCAGACGCAACGAGGAAATGAGATTTTAAAAAGAGCCCACCCCTCCCTCCCTCTTAAAAAAAATACGTACAAAGCGCCGCATTTCTTTGTATACGAGATAAAAAGTTAAACATTGTTCTCGGTTGAAGTAACATAGTAAAAAGAATCATTTCCGCAATCGCAAACGAGCTCCTTCAACGATGACGATTCGTGAATATCTTATAAAAAAAAGGTATCGACGTGTGCACCCACGGCTTCACTTTCGTTCCAAACGAAAACGGTTTCTGCAACGTTATTCTTACATAACAGCCTGTTATGTGGGCGAATATCGAGTTGTTCCAAGTAAAGTATCGCTATATCGGCGTGCAATATGTAACGCGTAGTAACTCAAGGAGCCCCCAAGGAGAACAGGAAGTCAGAATAGCATCGTCGCGTATGCGGCGATTAACAGTGTCTCCCGGAATAACCCAGGAAAGTTTTTCAGACAACTGATAAGCCTATCAGGGCGAAACATCCAAGGGAAAGGTCCTCTCTCTCTCTCGAAAACCGTAGAAATGTCGGGTGTAACTTCTACCAGCTTAGAATTGTGCTCTGTATGCTTTTGTTAAACATACGGTGTACATATAAAAATGTATTTTGCAGGGATACCATTGACGCTGCACGGACGGCCGTCGTCGAGATCGAGCCAGCGGAGCAGCAGCGCCGGGCCTCTGAGTTGTGCGTTCACCAGGAGGCCCAGCAGTGGCGGCAGCCGCGGACCCTTGGTACCAGCGTCGAGAGCAGGTGCGGCACGGGCCGCCGCTATCTTGCTTATATCGTGTCACCTGCAGGCGACCAAGGACGGCAACAAGCACCGACGTACCCTTAGTGACGTGGCCGAGGGATCGACCGACGGCCTCGGTAGACGATCTCGTCTCTTTCTCTCTGTCTCTGTCTGTTTCTTTCTCTTTTCTGCCTCTCTGTCTGCTGTCTGGGTGTCTCACGTCCCGTCGTACGATTACGTCCCGTGCCACTCTTTCGACGTTCGCTCCTCGTCTTCCTAGCTGCTTATCGATCTACTTTAAGTAGCCGTGAGATCCGATTCAGATTTGCGTCCGTGGCTCGTGTGTGAGTGGCACAGACACGACACTAAGAACACGCCCGACCTCGCCGGGGAACACTGTTACCGGTATATCATTATTGCCGTGTTCATTCACACTAACGTCGTCCCACCAGGGTAGACTCATGTGTTCTCGACGTCACCACATGTACAACTATTATCTAGTTCTCTCTCTCTTTCTCTTCTGTCCTTCCATTCTTTCTCTCTGTCTCTCTTCGCATATACTTCTCCTTTAATCTTTTACACTTCCTCTATGTTCGTCAATGCAATTTGCTTCTTGTGCTGGCAACGGTGGTCTAATTGTGAAAGGAAGATTCTTTATGGCGTCGGTCGATGACCGACGATGCTTCATGCCGAATCGTATAGTTGACTATAACTAAGATTTCCATGGTCCGAATCGAATCGATATCAAGTCAGAATTGAGTAATTAACCAAAAGAAATGTTAAATACAACGCAATTAACTTTATTGCCGTTGTAAATAAAATATTTATTGATTAATTACTCAGTTCCGACTCAACTCTGATTTAATTCGCACCCTCGATGGAAACTCAGTCATAGTCACTGGCTGTGTTCAGTAGAAATGCTACTTTTGTAATTGCTGTAAAACGTCTGATCCTAATTAGTGCGTGCTTTTAGATTCAGCCGAAATTAAGAGCATACACTAATTAAACTCGCGATTTTTACAGGAACTTCAAAGCAGTTTTTTCTGCTGATCACAACCACTGTCGCTGTTGCTGTTACATGGTCGTGGTAATTAGCTGTTGTCGATGGCTGTTTTAGCTCTTGGTAATTTCGTTTGTATGTCCACCATGCGTTTTACTCGCTGGACAAGTTTAACAGTCGGCCACGTTTAATAGTGCGTGAACACGTTAAGACAAACTTCGCAGCTTTGGATACGATAAGTAACTCTATTCTTGTTAATTGCATTTAACCCTTCAATAGACAAAATTTAAAACATAAAAATATGTTTAAAATGTAAATTACACATCAATTTTTTTTTTACTTTTATTAACAATAAATAATTTTTTTTGCATCAAAATAAGTTTAAAAGTCTGAGGTCTAAAAAGTACCTCACACGTTTACTGAAGGGTTAATTATTTCTACATTATTGTGATATCACTATCATTCACTGTTCATGAATTTCTGCAAATGCTGATAACTATATGTCTACAATGATGAAAGAATAACTGAATGCAATTAACAAGAATCGTATTGATATATGTTTTCATACATGTGTTAGTACGATTCGCATGGTGTTCTTTTCTTCTGAAACTGTGAAATGAAAGTGTGCTTCCTTGGCTGCCAGCGTCTTAGCTGAAATAATTAATAAATAAATTGTTATATATATATATAAAAAAAAATAACTCTCAAAAAAAATCGTACAAGTCAGCAGGTCTGCGTTTTCATTTAAAAAAAAAAGAAAAAAACTATAAAGTTACGAATAAATGCATTATAAGTGTGTTACGAGATAGCAAGATAGCAGCGGCCGATTTCGTTGCTCGTTTACAAGTGAATCTTTTCTGGTAAGGGGTAGAGAGACACGAAATCCTTACGCACTAGCTAGCTCGCTGCACACGCACATTTTACACATAAACACACACGCGTGCGTGCACATAAATATATCGCGTCGACAAAAAGTATAATCAGGGAGTAAATCCCAGATACGCACAGTACACTATCAATTAGATTATATAAATTTATCCTAATCTTATCTAATTAAATAATTTAATTAATGATATCTGTTTTACACTGTGCGCATTTGAGACACTCCCCAATCAGGGATCAGTTTTTCGGTAGATATTACGATCTATAAAGCTGTTTTTTATATTACATTAATAGGAGAGATTATATTAATTTACATTACATTAATAATAAATTACACATAGTTAACAATTTAAATTTTTTTTATCGAAAAACTAAATCCCTGTACACTAAAATAATATATATACAATTAGTATTTTTTTAGATTAGTTTGCTTTGGCAGCTTACGCATTTTCTATGTCAAAAAACTTGCTTTTCGGATATATGTATCGTCGTGAAAATGCATCGCGATGAAGACTTTGCATCATCTCCCTTGCATCACCTATTCATAATCGCATTGCTCCTATCGATTAAACACACATTTAAATTTCAGTATAATACAATAACACATGCACAAAACATAAATTTTATTTTAAATAAAGATTATATTATTGATTTATAAATTATTCTTCCGCATGGCATCTTTCTAATTAAATATCTTTAATGTTTGCAAAAGTACAACGTTACTTTTCCGCGTTAAACTCAATTTATACATGCACGTGTTATTATTTTACAAAATACATTTTGATACACATATAGAATTAAAACAACAATAGTATACTTATTTCATAGACATATCTAGCGTCTTTTTCAAATAAGATTTAGCATGTATATTTAAGTTTTCCTTTTTGAGAATTTTAAAATACAAACGCGTAATTATAATATTTAATATTTGCTTCTTATTTGTAAAAAAATGTTACTTTCATCTTTATTCATGTATATTTACTTCATTATCGCATGTCATTTCCTCGGAAATTTTTATTCCCCTTGCTTCATCGAATATTTTATCGCGTTGACTGAGGTATCGCAAGAATATATTACAATTTCGCACTTGAAAATTGCAGTTTTAGATAGCTCGAATTAGAGATTATTCATTACAATATATACATTTTTGTGCTTCCTTTTTTATTATATTACATTTCTCTTGGCGTAGAAGATAGAGTTTTCGGAGAATTGTCTACAACGTTGTCTCTCTTTTTTTACATAGGTTCCCGCCGTCCTAGCTTAGCATCGGTTCATAGTTCGACGTCCTCATCCCGCAGTTATAGCGCGCGTCGCCTCGAGAAGGAGCGGAATGACAAAGAGCAACGACAAGCGCTCCAGGAACTTCGGATAGCAAAGCAACGGGAGCAGCTACAGCAGCAACAGCAACAGGTGGTGCCAACCCCTAGCCCTAGGACTCCTCATTCCACAGATGAGTTGCTGCCTTCGGTCGAAGAGGGGAAGGAAGTCTTTTACAACGAGGTAAGTCTCCCTCTTTATAATCTTTATCATATTCTTTTAAATCATCCTCTCTTCTAAGCTATCTTCTTCATCGTCTTCTTCTTCGTCATCTGTTTTTTTAATCATCTTTTTTATTACTTTTTTCTAAATCATCTTCTCTCTCTTAGATCCAACGTCACCATCAGCCTTCATTAATGGCGACCTAACACCGGGGAGTATTGAAAATAAACTCCATCACTTCATCAAATTCGTACTTAATCCTTGAATGAAACACTGGATTGTAATAACCCAATTTAGTCCTCAAACGTTAGAATTTCTTGAAGCTTTTTTTTCGTTTCTCTTCAAATATTCCTACCATTTTAAATAATAGAAAATACAGCGACTAAAATAGTGTGTTGTTATCAATATCGCAATAATCATTTTGCAACGTTAAAATTTTTAGGCAATCTTTCTGTAAATTGCCAGATTTAATTCTAAATTTATTATATTCTACATCTACATATATACACTAAACAGCGATTGCTTCGATAGTTAATTGAATTGTACACAACAATCGTTTAAATTTGCAGCAGGTACCGACGACATCCGACGTATCAGACATCATCCCGATAACGACGACGACGATGACGACGATGACGACGACGGTGACGACGACGGTGACGACGACGACGACGTTAACAACGGCGATAACCACTTCCAATGCAAGCACAACTCGAATAGGCGAGACCGCGCCTATAGCAACGCCAACCACCGTCTTCGGCACGAACATTGCACCACGGGCTTCCGACGACATTTTTCAAGTCTAGTCCTTGTCAAGCGTAACAGCGTCTCGTGGCAAAATCGACGGACTCTCAATTTATTAACGACCTTTTTACTACGAACAAGAGCCAGCAACCGTAACGACATCACGATAAAAGCGCGTGCTTAAAAAACGCAGGATCGCAATTGCGATAAAATACGAAACTAATATTATAGATATAAATGCACAAATATCGAGAATAAATAAACCCGTATTTTGTTCGCGTTAAAAAGTCAGTTCACGACGAATGATGTGTAAAAGTTATTTACAGAAAAAGTAACTTCTTTTAAACGGCAGTTATATTAAATACCTTAAACATTAATATTTTTTTTCAATATAAAGTACTATAATTTACATTAACTCAAAATAATTTTAAAAAATATATATTATGTTTAACCCAACTCAATATAATTTGTTGCATAATTTAAAAATTTTCAATTAATTCTCTTGGTTTTTTCACGCGACGTGCAATATTGGAAATCGATGCTTCGCAACTGACTTCGTAATACGGACAAAGTACATTAATGCAGATACAGGGCACTTTCTGGATGAATGTACTTGGGCACAAGTGTACTTAACGAATTAGAAGGCGGTGACATAACATATTTTTACTCGTTACTTGCACAGATAAGAATTTATAAGCGCGGTTGGAAAAAAAAGAAAGGTGGGAGATTTACTAGACAATTAAACGCAGTGATATAATAACGAATCTTGTTGCATGTCTTGATAAGTACAAACGGGCGTACTGAAAGTGCTTATATATCTATGTGAGTGCGAGAAAATTTACGTTTAATGTGCAGAGAATTCAAAGTCGACGTGATATATTCTGGAAGTCAGCCGAGTAAGAAGCGTTTCAGTGCTTTAAAATAATTCGAGTGAGTGTTACATTTTTCAAGGAAATATCGACCTGACAAGCTACAAATATATTTACTGGGTTAATGAGTTTCTTTAGCATTTAAAAAAGTTCAGTTTATTTCATACAACTGCGCGATCTTAAAAAACTCGACGAAGAGTGCTTTTCAGAATTAATTATTTCGAAAAGACATAATATTTATACCAAAAATCCAATTAATTATTTCGATATAAATAATTTGCCTTACATGTAATTTGCATATTACGTAGTTAACTTCATATCAGAACATGACAAAAGCATTGATTCGCATAGCATACATTGTTACTATAAAAATGCATTGTAAAGTTCTCTTTTTATAATTCTTACGATGTGAATATAGTCGTACTTCATTCCGAATACAATAAGAATTACTCGAATTCATCAAGGTGAGCTGCATCTCGTCCCATAAAAGTTTCGATCAAATCTCTCTTTTCGACGACAATATATCTGTTCAATAATTACGACGAGTAATCGCCGATACGATCGTCTAAGTTGAACTGCAGTAAAACTCGTATACGAGCTCGTAAAATTGTTCGTCGGAATACGATTACATATCAGCAGGTCCTAAGGCACTACTCCGTACGATTCCGATCGGACAAGATTACTGCATCGTACTTTCTAATAATCCCCTTATTGAAAAAAAAGCACGACACAATGAGAAAGCTATTGAAGGGTCTATCTCGAGCGGATCGAGGCTAAATATACTTCTATATCCTTGAATAAAGCGATAACCAAAACGTAATCTCCCGCCCGGACTTTAAGAAATGACAAAACCAGGTTTACAATAGGTGCAGCAATAAGAAATTGACTGGCGACGTCCAAATTTGAAAAGAAAAAAAAATTGAGCATGAATGGTTAGGTAATTTCTTACGTCTTGAAACTTATTACACCATTGTAGACCTGGGCTCATGCGTTTTTAAATACCGTGATACATAAAAGTACATAAACAATATATTTTAAGACGCAAGAAAAGCGATAAATTACAATTGAGAACTTAAGCGATCATTTTATCTTTGGATATTTAATCCTTGGCTCTTATTACTTATTGTACTTTACGTCTTAAGCTTTACTATTAAGTACTTTTATATGTCACGGTTCTAAAAGCCATAAAAATGACGTCGCGTAACTGCTATTGCAGTTCATCCAAGGAGAACAAGAAGTCAAAATAATATGAATATCACGTGAAATTAATGTTATTTAAACTTTTTGTTGTCCCTGGGTAGTAACCTCGCTTTGCTAATTAAGGCGGCGTGCGATACCGGGCGATCCTTTTTCCCTCCCAGCGCATGTACATTCTTTTAATTTGCCGTTCTCGCAAGGGTAAAAAATCAATGGACGTCATTCGTTCGTATATTTCACAGCGCGATTACCTTTTATACCTCTAGCCAAACGCAGCGAAATATTTATACGTAGGTATTGCATACTGTAGTAAATTTATTGCAATTAAAACTGTGTTCCGTAAAGCACATACGCGCTTTATGGTACGCAGCTTAAATCACCTTTATTTGTACACTTTTATCGAGCGCCGTATAAAAGAGCAAGCAAACCAAACGAAGAACTCGATTATGCATGAATTTCTATTTTATTAACGAGTAAATCTCAGATGCGCATAATTTAAAACGAACCCTATCATTCAGATAATATAAATTTATCTTAACGCTACCTAACTAACAAGCAATCTAATTAGTGGTGTCTGTTTCATTCTGCGCATCTGGGACGTTTTCACGACGGAGATTTTATTTTCAAAATTTCACGTCCGAAAATTTCTTAACGACTCGATGAAACTGTGCGATTCTTTCCATTGCGTTATGTTTCGCAATCGTTTACAGACATTGGCTGCGTCCATCAGAAGTAGTGCTTTTGCAACTGTTGTGAAATATGTGATTCTAATTAGCACGTGCTTTTAGATTCAGCCAAGATTAGACGCACGCGCTAATCGAATTCGCAATTTTTTAAACAGCTGCGAAACGACTTTTTCTATTGACTTAGCCATTAATCGTAAGTTAATATAATCGATCAGCGCATTTCGATATCATACCACGAGCCTTTCACAAATGCAATCTCTGGTTACTAAACTCACGTAAAATATAAAGTGTAATTATATGAAATCATTAAGAGACGTTATATATGCGCAATCATACGTTTGTAATAAAGATTTACGAGTTAGCGAGAAAGCCGTAAATCTATTATAACAATACGTATATCAACATTCTCGTGTTCGGATAATTTACGCTGCCTTTCCCAAAGTAAATATAATAAATGGAATAAAAAAAAAAGGGGGGGAGACGTAATGAAAAAGCATTGAGAGATGCTCTTAAACGCTGCATAGGCATACGTATGTACTTTACACGCAAAAAATTCATGTACACGCGACACAGAAGTAAAGTTATCTTATGCATAATTGTGTTCGGCAACGATCGCACCTGGTTATTAGGCTCGGTCGCAGCCGATCGATCTATTATCACTAAGGCAGAAGAAGGAGTGAGAGGAAGAGTATGAACTTATATCACGTAACGCAGCCCGCATTTTTCCGAAATATTACAATACTCGACTTGCCGCCTGATTTATAAAGATCGATGTACAACGTTATCGTTTTATCCCGATTTTAACTGTTTACTGTATCATAAGATTGTAATATAGTCGTTGGGCCAAATAAAGCTCGTTTTTTCGACATAAGCACACACGTGGATGTGGGTTTATGTATTTCAAACTTTTGACGCTAAAACAGAAAACATTTTTTTTTTATTCTTTGCGTTGAAAGTTTTTATTAGAGGCACTGCAAAATATCGCCAAGCTGCTGGTAAAGCTTGAAGAAGGTCAACTCAAAATTTTTATCGCTTTGCGAAGCTCAGTGCATTATTAATATACAGCCGCTTCTCCCCTTTGTCCGAGAAGGTCCATTTAATTTACTTAAAACCGCGTCAAGAGGCCACTTGCCATACTAATGACACGCAATCTGAACTTTATTAATATTGCACAAGTAATATAACGTCCTTTATTCTACATGAAACAGCAAAAACGGCCTACCACACTTTGTCAAAGTGCTTCACATTACTTCCAAAATCACATCGTTGCTTTCTTTTTTTTCTAAAACACTTTAAGACATATTAATGTGACATTTACGAGGTGTATCAATATGATAATTTACCGCATTAATTGCTCTCAAATTGTGACGTGTTAATTAAAATTAAGCAAAGTAGCTGGAAAAAAAACAGAGAACGGAAATGGAGGAGGAGATCCGTGTGCAAGTGGAGGACAACTCGGCTTCGATAGAGCACAGCTTACGCCCGATATCGTACACCGCTTGGATTCTGGGGGTCGGCGTTGCACATCCTCGAGAGTGTCCTAGGGCCGCCACGGTGATTTTACGTGTGATCCACTTGGCTGTGTGCACCGTCATCGTGGCTTACGGTGCTATAGACTTCTTTACATTCGGCAGTGTTTTTAAGAGCGACATATTCAAGATCATGTACTACATGAATAAAGTAATGTGCTACGTGTCGGCGTATTATTATGTTTGCCACGGGCTCATCAAGTATGGCAAGTGGCCGGAGCTGATGGACAAGATGAAGGAGTTGGACCAGAAGATCAGGAGGGAAACACCCATGAGTGACCGACCGGTGAAGAACGTCGAAGCGTTGGCTATTCTTGCAACTCTTGCCTGCGGCCCGTTTTCTTTAATTGTGCACGCTTTGTATTATTACTTCACGCATCCCGAAGACATCTTCGCGTCCGACCTGCTGCTCTATTACACAATAGCTCAGTCACTAATCAACAGCTTTGTCTTCGATATTGTCGTTTACGTACTCCACCACAGATTCCAGACGATAAATGAACTAATAAGTCAACTAGACGAGCTTTTTGGAGCACCTTGGATCGCGCTTAAGATTAGGCGCATCAGAGAATTGCACACCGGTAGGCTTTAAACGGCATTCTGTTTAAACGATACAACGTTTTTAAAAAAAGTTGACACGCGTCGTTCTTCATTCAGAATTTTAATAAATTTATAAAATAATATAAAAATAAAATTTGATTTTTATAAAATATTAATTAATTACATTTATCTTTAATAAAATATTTAATAATTAAAACATTTATACGTATATTAAAATAAAAAAAAATAACGATAATATAACAATACCAAGACGCAGTTCAGTCGTTCAAGTTTCATTTCCGCAGGTATTTGTGACCTAGTGATTATGGTGAACGACATCTACGGCTTCCAGCTTCTCCTCTGCTCGGCAAATTGCTTTACGATGGTGGTGGCCACACTCTTCAGAATCTACATGGGCGTCGTAGAGAAGAACTACGCTTTTATGCTAATCAACAACATCCTCTGGATCCTGTACTCCGCACAATTCGGCCTGATGTGCTGGGTCTGCACCCTCGCGCGCCAAGAATCCGACCGGACCGGTATAATCATATACACAATCGTACTGAGCTGCAAGCCCTTAAACTCTTGCAAACCAATTCAGTCAAGCCTGGAAGTCTCGACGGCCTTGGAAGGCCCGGACGGCGAACGAAACTCCAATTGCAGCAGCAACTATAATCTGAACCACGTGGTGATGGAAAATCTTTTGCGCAAAAATCTAGATCGAGATTGCGTCCGTAACGAGGTCAACGACTTTTCTATTCAGCTACAGCAGCACCGAGTAGCCTTCACCGCTTGCGATTTCTTCGAAATGAACAACGCTCTGCTCAGCGGTGTAAGTGAGCAAAACTTAACAATTTTACAGAAAAAAAAAACATCTTGCTAAGACTGTTAACTAAAATAAACGTACTTTTCAGTTTGTTGGAGTGATCACCACTTATCTAATAATTCTCGTACAGTTTTATCGACCGGAAAACTCAGACGCGCAGTTTAACAAAAAACGTTGAATGAAATAAAACCATCATGGTAAGAATAATTAAAAATACAATAATTTTTTTTTAATCAAATATTTAATCTTAATAAATATTTAATGTAACAAACTTATTACTATATAATACTATGCAATTATATTAAAATAACGCAGTTTATAAAATCATCAGAAAATAAATATTTTTACAGTGGTAAAGTGATATAAGAGCACTTTAATTCGCAAGTGACGACACACATTATTCAATGGTGTTAAAGCTGTGCAAAAAAAAAACGAGTGTGTCTTTTAATTTAATCGACTTCCTCGATAGTTGGTCCACCGGCACCACCAGGATTAGATCCCGCGCCACCAGGAAAACCACCGGGCACTCCGCCGCTCTGATACAATTTCTTGACGATCGGGTTGCAAATAGCCTCCAGCTCTTTCTGCTTGTCGGCAAACTCTTCTTTCTCTGCCAGCTGATTAGCGTCCAGCCAGGAAATAATTTCGTTGCACTTAGAGAGAACTTTCTCCTTATCAGACGCGTCAATTTTGTCTTTAACTTTGTCGTCTTCAATCGTGCTCTTCATATTGAAACAGTACGACTCGAGGGCGTTCTTAGCGGAAATTCTCTCTCGCTGCTGCTCGTCCTCTGATCGATACGTCTCGGCTTCGTTTACCATTCTCTCTATGTCCTCTTTCGACAAGCGACCCTTGTCGTTGGTAATTGTGATTTTATTTTCCTTGCCCGTTGTCTTTTCGATTGCCGAAACGTTCAATATGCCTGCAAAGAAAAAAAAAAAAATTACAGGAAACATTTCTTACATAATCGACGAGCAGCATATTATATTAAAAATATGCAACATTTTCAACTTACCATTAGCGTCGATATCAAAGGTGACTTCAATCTGCGGGACGCCCCTAGGCGCCGGAGGTATACCCGTCAGCTCGAACTTGCCAAGAATATTGTTGTCCTTCGTCATAGCTCTCTCGCCTTCGTAGACCTGAATGAGCACTCCCGGCTGATTGTCGGAGTACGTAGTAAACGTCTGAGTTTGTTTCGTTGGTATGGTCGTGTTTCTTTTAATCAAGGTGGTCATAACGCCGCCGGCAGTTTCGATACCTAACGACAGCGGAGTCACGTCCAGCAGTAGTAAATCCTGGACCGCTTCAGACTTGTCGCCGTGCAAAATCGCTGCTTGAACCGCGGCGCCGTACGCGACGGCCTCGTCCGGGTTGATAGATTTGTTTAGCTCTTTGCCGTTAAAGAAATCTTGAAGCAACTTTTGAATTTTTGGTATCCTCGTGGAACCGCCGACTAGAACAATACTGTGAACCTGAGCCTTGTCCATCTTCGCGTCCCTGAGCGCTTTTTCTACTGGTTCAAGAGTGCTCCTGAATAGATCCGCACAGAGTTCTTCGAAACGAGCCCTGGTGATCGACGTGTAAAAATCGATGCCCTCGAAGAGCGAATCAATTTCGATGCTCGCTTGCGTCGACGAGCTCAGTGTCCTCTTCGCTCTCTCGCAGGCGGTCCTCAGGCGCCGCAGAGCTCTTTTGCTGGTGCTCAGGTCCTTCTTATATTTCCTCTTAAATTCCTGCACGAAGTGGTTCACCATACGGTTGTCGAAATCCTCGCCGCCTAAGTGCGTGTCGCCGGCGGTGGACTTCACCTCAAAAATGCCGTCTTCGATGGTCAAAATCGACACGTCAAAAGTGCCGCCACCCAGATCGAAAATCAGAACGTTCTTCTCACCCGCTGCCTTCTTATCAAGCCCGTAGGCTATCGCAGCGGCCGTCGGCTCGTTTATTATCCTGAGAACGTTTAAGCCGGCAATCGCACCAGCGTCTTTCGTCGCCTGTCTCTGAGAATCGTTGAAGTAGGCCGGTACGGTGATAACGGCGTCCACAATGGTTTTCCCCAGGTACGCCTCCGCAGTTTCCTTCATCTTCGTTAGAACCATCGAGGATACTTCTTCGGGGAAGAAGGTTTTCATCTCGCCCTTGTAGGACACTTTGATCTTTGGCTTGCTACCATCGTTAACCACCGTGAACGGCCAGTGTTTCATGTCGCTCTGCACCGTCGCATCGTCGAAACGACGACCGATCAATCGCTTTGCATCTTTAAAAAAATATAATAAAAGATAAAAAGGTAAGTTCATAGCTTCAATAGTATCGTTTCTAGCATGCGGTGCAATGAAATGAAGAGGATCCTGTAGATTGTAGTGTAAGTAAAGAAACGAAGTGTTAAATTATTGTTAAGTCGGGAAGCAAATTTTTTACTCCGTCAACATAAAGATAACTCAAAGATAATTGTGTGAAAAAAAATCGGATAGCTTTAAATCAAACTATATATGTATGTGTATATGCAACACATTTTAAAATAATTATGCTAAGATTAAAAAAAGTTTTAAGTACCTTTAAATATAAATATAAATAATAGTTTTCATTATAAAGTAATATTCGTTTACTTTACATGTTTAAAATCTTTAACTTCTTTAAAATAAAAATAGAGCCAAGAGCTTTTCTTTTCGACGGTGAGCGACGAGCGTGTCGCGTGAGTCACTTTAATTTATGATTCAACCGTAAATCCGCGCGGCAACTGGCACAAACAAATTGGGATTACATAAAACCGCAATATATAAATGTCGCTCGGCTGTAATGCAAAGAACAGGCGCGGTCGGGGAAAGAGGAGTAATTGCGTACATAAAAAACGAACGTGTAACATAAAGACATGCGCGCCGGGCAAGGTCACTGCCGGCTGCGGTAAAAACGCGTTTCGAGAGAATTCAACTTCTCAGCACGGAAAGTTTTCGCGTTCGATCGATCTTGAAGTCGAATATAATGCACGAACACTTGGTGCAAATTTAAGCGACTGATGCAGCGATACACGTCGGTGTATTCAAATCAATAAGAGAGCGGCGCAGAAAATTGCGTCTCGTCGCGAGGCGAGACCTTTCAACGTGATTACGACGTTAAAAAAGCGCGACGCTTATCAGACTGGCGATCACGATTAAACTGGAAGTTAACCAGTCGAAAAAAAAGAAAAAAAAGAGCGTTGATATCTCGATCTTCATTAGTAGAAGTAGCCTCTAATAGTGTGTTGTTTCAGGGTTAATCATAATCTCCTCCGCGATAAGAGCTTTTGGCAGAAAGAAAACTTAGAACTTACCAAAGATGGTGTTGCTAGGGTTCATGGCAACCTGGTTCTTGGCTGCATCGCCGATAAGCCGCTCGGTGTCGGTGAAGGCCACATAGCTCGGCGTAGTTCGATTTCCCTGATCGTTGGCGATGATCTCGACCTTCCCGTGCTGGAAAACACCTACGCACGAGTACGTGGTGCCCAGGTCGATCCCGACTGCCGGTGCTTTCGACATTCTGTCTGTTCCTCTCGCTCCTCCTCAATGAATTGTAGTCGCTGTAAAACAATCCGATGCGTGACAAACGGGACAAAAGAAGAACAAAAGAAGAACAATTTTATTTGCGAGCAATTTCATTCTTTCGAATTGATCACTGCACGAACGTTATCGAAACGCGTAAAATATTTCTTAAAGATTATTGTATATTTTATTTTGTCTCAAAGCTACGTGTATGAGAGGTTAGGTTAAGTTAGATCACTTTCTTTTTTTTTTGTATAATTATTTCCCGGGATTAATTACACTTCATGCATGATAATAAACGTACGTTCTGTTTCAGATTAAAGAGCACAAGTAATAAACGGTAATAAATAAGTAATAAAAAAGGAGAGTTTGCCTGAAAATTTTCAATCCAATTCACTTTTGATCGATGCATGATTCCGATTGTTTTATTTCAACACTCACCTTGCAATAGCAAGTGGCAAAACTATCCAACGCAACGATTCAATTCGCTGACACTTGACGATAACTCGCGTCCTTTGAATGAAACACTTCACTCGATCGCGCTTCTTGCAAAACTGACGCGGCGGGTTCGCGCTGCGCTTTTAATACACCGAATCGCCCGCTTCGGGAAACTTCGACGGATGACCAATCGGAACGCACATTCGCGCGTCCTCGAGATGTTTCCATTGACGAGCGCAGCCGAGCCGTGGGCGCAAAAAGGACAGGCGAATGGAAAGAACAAAAACGGAGCGAGACGTGGGCTGCGCTGGAAGCGTCACGAATGTTAGAAGATTCACTGCTATTATTAGCGCTGCGCTCAATCCTGGGTTCACGTTTCAAGTGTCGACGAAGCGAGAGTTTTCTTTTCACGAAATTGACTCGATAATTGGAGATTGTTCGCACAACATCTGGAAGTTGCGCGTTTTTTCGAACGCAATCACAAAAGAGAAGAACCAACTTCTGGTTTAATAAACTTTGATTCATTAAAAATGAAATTAATTTTCATCTTTAGTTCGATAGGTGCTTAAGACAATTTGAATTTATTCTAAGATTTTTTTGGTTTCAAACATTTTTTTTCTACTTTTTTGCCTTCTTTATATGTGTGTTAGTAAGTTTTTTAGTTGGGGAGCATTTAGGAAAGATTGTGAAATACTATATAATCTATTTATAAATTATCGTAAAATATTCCAAGCGATTCTAATTTCAACTTTATTGAATTCAGAATAAAAATAGCCGTCGTAAATATAAATATTTAAATACATCTTCAACGATGCCATCTGTACAAAACAGCCGCAAGTTCGACGACACTAATGTTTTACCAGCAACTATTTTATTAATTCTTTACCAGTTATACAGATTCTTTTTTTTTTTTTTTTTTGAAAAATAAGAAATACAAGGGATGAAACTTCGGGAGCTAGCCCATGTAGTTTCTTATACATATTCTTACATTAGAACCTTTCGACGGTTCCGTTTATTGGGCCGATTTATCACCTTCTCGCGGCGGAATCCTTCTATTGGACTCTAGCAATCCTGTTTTACCTTCGTGCATGCAAAAATGCACGTGTCGCGTAACAATGTACATAGACAAATTATAGTACAAATTAATTGTTGAACTTACTCGTGCTGTCCTAGATAACAAAATTATGTAATATATATAAATGTAATCATGGCCTCGTTACACGTTAATCGCACAATTGGTGATACCACGGCACATTTTTTTTCGTTAATCGAGAGACTGCTTTCGTTAACCAGTACGAAGCTCAGCGACAAAAAGCAGATCAACGTATATCTAAACGATCTCAACGAATTGGATTACAGATGCCTCGATATTGCAAACAACGATGTAAGAGACGTCTTATTTTTAATACCACAGAACTACTAACTGCATATCAAATTATTTTATTGTTGGCCTGCTAACGTTTTAATATATTTTTAGGCAGTATTATTGTTGGTGAATCAACTTTGCGCGACAGTTCTACCTACAGAAACATCTCTGGTTCGAAACGTTTGTAAATTCTTGTATAATTTGACTCAAAGCAACATCAAGCTGCTTGGCCGAACATTTGCAACTTGCAAACGTTGGATTTTAGAGGCATTGGAATTTTCTGATTCACTGGCACAAGTCAATGTGTTAATTGTCATAAAAAGTTTTTTACATTTTGGATACTTTGACGACATTAATCACGTTAGTATATATCTCTCTAAATTAGTTATTAAATGGAATTGTTATATCATTAAAACTACTTTATATTTCAGCATGTACGTATGCTACTCAGAGATAAGGGCTTATTAATGAAGTACTTAAATCCACTATGTAATCCATGGTCTGAAATCAATTTCCATGCACTTGGATGCCTAGAAGAAATTGTGGTGAACAAAAGTAGTTATTGTTTATCAGATGAATTTACATGTTTGATAAAAGATATAGTTTTCAAGATTTTGTCACTCCTACCATACCACAATAATGATAAACTTTATTATAGTAAAGTAGGTATTATAATTTTTATACAATTTCTAAATATATTTTGTTACACTTATATATATTTCATTGAGTTATGTATTTACAGATTATAAATTTATGCCTGCACATTTTGCACTGTATGATTTTCGAAAAAATGATTCCTAGTTCTCCTGACTTTGTTGGTGAGACATTGGGAGTTGTGCAAGCATTTCTGTTTTATGGCATCAAAGGCTACTTGGTCACGAGGCCGCAATTACTTCGTCCAGCCGCAATGAATCTCCCAGAACGTGTTCACGTAGTTCCTAAGTGCAAGAATTTTAAAAATCACAAAGCGAGATCTAAAAAGACACTGATTAAGAAAGCTACGTCTGACGCGGGAGCTAATGTTCCACCAGAACACACAGGCATTTCCAAATACTCTAGCGATTCAGATACTTCAGATACAGAAATTAATAATTCGATTCATGCTGATTCTAAAGTAAGACTAGGTGCTGTACGTTTACTGCAGACTCTCATAGAAATTACGCAGAGTAGAGAGATTTTTGGATACTGGCCGCAAATCGTAGCCACGGGCTCACGAAACGATGCACGAGTACTAACAAGGAGTATACTAGTCGAACCCGTATCTAAAGTACGACAAAACGTATTGAGTATATTAACTGAACTACTGATAGATGCTAAACCGTTTTTGATACACGCTGAAGACACCAATCATACTTCTTTCATCACATTTTTTGGCACAGTCTGTTTGATGGTCAAAGAATTGCATTTTACATTGTCATTAATTTTGCTCGCTGAAAAAAATATAGCTGTATTAACGCACGCGTTAAAGTGCACGGCAGCTCTTGTGCAGGGTACACCGTACGAACGACTAAAACCGGGTTTGGCTACTAAATTAGTTAGGAATTGTAAGCCGCATATATTTCACAAAGGTATATCTTTATTATATCATACAATTTTTAATTTCTTATTGTCTTTAAAATATATTTTTTTTTTTTTTTTAGATCCGACTGTACGAGTTGCGGCCTTGTCCATCTTCGAAGCCTTTGCCTCAAATGAGTTTATTACTCAAGAAATATTGAACATATTAGCTAAGCAGACTATAGGTGAAATAGATTCGGGAAAATCACAGTCAGATACTGCTTCTATAAGCGATATCGGAACGGAAGAAGAGGAAATAGATATCGAAGACATCGAAAATTCAACAAATAGTCGTAACGAAATAACATCGATATCCAAAGATGAAAGTGTTTGTCTGTTAGTTCGTATTTGCTTAGAAAATATATCCAATAAGGTACTATATGATTTACAGTTAAAGCTTTTTGTAATTAACAGTCAAATTGGAGAATTTAATTTTATGTTTATTCTATTTTAGTCGGTTAATACACCTGTACGACTTCAGTCTTTAAAACTCGTGGGGAGGCTAGCATTTAATACGGGAAGCCTCGTGTATCCTCATTTAGAAAAAGTGACCACAACTTTGATTTCAATTATGGGAGAGTCAGAAAGTCAAGTGGTGCTGCATGCATGTCGAGTTTTAGAAATTATATCCGGCTGTCTCGCAAATACTGAGACTTATCACAATAACGGCATATTATTTTGGAATATTATATTTGAATCTATGATATCACTTGCTCAAACATCGCAAGCCATATTACGAGAAGCTGCTTGTGACTGTCTTGGCAGCATTAGTGGAAATGTATTCACGCAATTATCGGTAAAATTAAAAAAAAATAATTCAATTTTTTACTTTTTTTAAACAATTACATTTTAATTATTTATTTAAAAATAGGATATTTATAGGAATAAAATTTTTTATGTACTTTTTAATATTTTTCTCATGTTTTCTTTTACAGAGGCAAAAAATTATATTAATAATTACCATATTATTTGGAGCAGTTCGTGATGAGGAAAGTGCTGTAAGGGCAGCAGGCTTACGTGCGTTAGGAATGTTAGTAACTTTATCGGCTTTGGAACATGATACCGGCTTTCTCATGGATTTGGCTGATACAGTTTGTTCAGCTTTTGAGGATAAAAATCTTGGTGTTCGTGTGAAAAGCGCTTGGGCATTAGCAAATTTGTGTGACTGTCTTTCCAGGCAAAAGTTTGTATTTTTTAACTTTTCTCCCCTTTTTTGACTTGGTTTTTATAGCATTAATTTTATCTATATATATTTTTTTTTTAGACAGCACGAAGATGTAGAACCACTTCTTTTGGAAGATTTATTACCTAAATTGTATCATGTGAGCGTTATAGCTGCGAAAGATAATGATAAAGTGAAGTGTAATGCTGTAAGAGCAATTGGAACGATTTTATATTTATGTCCACGGAAATGCATACTTTCCGATACGACATTAGGCCTGGATGCACTTATTAAATGTGCCATTTTAGGAAACGATATGAAAGTAAGAAAATCTTAACAAGTATAAATAATTCTTATAATTATAAGTAATATTAATATATATATACAATAATTATTGTACTGCAATAAACAAATCTTTTGGTTTATTATAATAAAAATCTTTTATTTATTACATTAGGTACGGTGGAATGCCTGCCGAGCCTTAGGATTAGTTTTGAGTCACGATCCAGATGCCATATTGCCGCCTTCTTGGAAAGTACGTATTTAAAAAAAAAAGTTATTAATAAATTTATTCATATTTTATTTAAATGTATAAAGGCAGATGTTTTTTCTTTAGGAGCAGGTATTTCCAGAACTTTGTACTTTAATATGTAACAGTCCCAATTTTAAAGTACGCACAAACGCCGCATGGGCACTTTCTTCATGTAACTATTATGGCAAGTATATAATAACGTTATGGAAAAGTATCGTATTAGCATTTGAAAATGCCCAACATGTCCCAAGTTACGTTGAATATCCGCATCGAGATGCACTAATTCAGCAAGTAAGAGTGCTTTTTAAAATTATTCTTGTCATTAACATAAATTATACATTTATATTTTTTTATTATTATTATTTAACAAGTGAAATATATTTTCCAGTTGTGCCTTACTCTTGGTCGAGTCGCTGCGTGTACTGAGAAATCCGATTTGCAAAGTCTCTGGATTGAAATTGGCGATCATGTAGACGAAATTTCCAATTTTATGAAGCAGTTTCAAGTATAGCATAAAATATAGCAACTAAATTAATATTGCATAAATTAATGTTTTATTTTTTATTTCTACACATTGAACTTTTGTTATAGGAGACTGTTTTGCCTGAAAAATTAGGAGATTTAATTAAAGCAAAAGCCCAGCTGGAACAACATGCCAGAAACGCAAGTTCTATTGAAGAACGACAGATCGCTCAATCTTTAGCAAATATATTTGAGAGAACTAATCGCTATGACAATCTAGACGATATTACACCTACGATATAGATTTATAGGCGACCAAATTTTAACGGACAAATGCGAATACGCGTCCGTACAGCGTCCGTGTAGTGTTCCGAATTTCCTCGAACAGATACAAAATGAATATGTATGAACGTGCCCTTATACCACTAAAATTATTAAGAATAAAATAATACGATGTATTTTCCATGTTTTAATCGCAAATAATATTACAAATTATATTTATGTATGTATATATATGTACGCTGGAAGGTAGATATGGCATTGGCTGCGCCGTAAGTAGCTAGCGAACGTAACTTTAAAGTCGTGTGCGTCGAGTTTCACATGTGCCGCATATATGTACCGCGCCGGCCGGTTGCCGATGACTGATTTCCCCCCGTTCTTTCATTCCCTGTCTCTGCCGTCTAGAGTTACGTACGATAGCCGCAGAAAACGCCGTATCTACTCTTCGGTGTATAATACATGTATACATATACTATGTATGTGCTATACAATCTCACTCTTAACAAAAAAAAAACAAGAATTAATATTTTATATTACGTGATATTAATGCACATATCACGTGCCATTTGCACTTGATACTTCCGACGGTGTCGTTAATATATCGTTTTGATTTTCTTTTGCAGATAACGATTCCTTTTCTGTTGCTTTTACTTCTTCACTTTCATCTGCAGATATATTTTTAGAACATGCATGATTTGTTTCTGTCATTTCACTACCTTCTGTAGTGTTAGCTTTTTCGTCCTCATCTGAACTGGTTTCGTTTTGGTTCTCATTTACACTGTTGTTACTCTCTTTTTTACCTCTCATGCGTTTTTTCAGCTTACGTCCTTGCTTCTTTTTTAATCTTTTAGCGCGTTTTTTTGCTGTTGCTTCTTCTGTCAGTCTTTTATTTTCTTCCATTTTTTTATGATATTCCTCATCTAAGAGTTCCTACAAGAAAAATATAATTTTTCGAAAAAAGTTCATAAACAATCTTGTATAAATCTTTTACAGTAATTACCTTATGTGCTTTTTCTTGAATAAATTTTTGTCGCGCATATTCTTTACGTCGTAAATGTCTGTACACATGAAACTCTCCACTACCTGCTCCAGCACTACTACCCATTACATTGCGAACAAATTCTGGAACTGAAGGCGTATTTTTAGCCTTTGGTCGTTCCGGCAATATAATGGGCTTGTCCTACGGAATTAAAAAGTACAGATTACAACAAATAAAATAACAATTTCATGCTTACTGCTTTACAAGCTTTGTGCTACTTTCCAGTCACACCAAAACTCAGATAACTTTCACCCACAGTGTTATTCTTTGTTGCTTAATAAAGTTGTTGAAAAAAGACAGAATGGTATTACAAATAAGTTATCTGAATTTTGATGCAAACAGACAGTAACTAATCGACGAGGCGGCTTCGGCTACTTGGATTTCTAACACCAACACTCACCACGTTCTTCATAAGTTTCATTAATTTTAATCTTTGCAGGTCCACGGCCGTTTTTGGCACTACAGGCTTCTCCTCGTCCTTCTCCTTATCGTCCGACATTTTCTCGATTTTTTAACGTGAAAAATTAAATTAATTTAATCAGACAAATCTCTCGTGAGTTTCGCGTTTCTATTCTCATGGGTGTTTATGAATTTGCAGAAATTGCAGGTTATTGTCTCGGTAGACCTCGTTGATGCACTCAACGAGCACTTACATCTGATTGGAACATTCTTTAAGATCTGAAAATATTTATCAATCAGATGCAAGAGCAGTTGTTTGCTGAACGCACCCAATGAGTTCCGAGGAATTCGTTTTTATCCAATCAAATTTATTGGTTATCTTGATTCGGATTTTCACTGATCTGCGTACTGAAGATGGTCGCAAGGTCATCCAAGCGTTCATCGTTTGTGAGAGAACAGCTGAGCATTTTGTCGGCGAAGGCAGGGATCAAAGATACTGATATAATTGTTATGAATTACGTGTGTGTTGCACGTGTGATTCCTGTCAACGACGAGCCTGCTATTCACTAATTAACCACGAAAATTTTGAGTTACAGAAACACATACTTGCAGGTATACCTATATGCATTTTCATCGCTAGTTATAATACAACATTTTTTTTAATGAATATACAGCATAAGTAGCCGGTTTTTTAAATGAATAATTCAAGAGTTATTATGAATAAAGGTTAATCTATACACTTGTTCTTACAGAGCATTGAAAGAAGAAATCAAGTTGTAGAATTTAAAAGCACTAATCATTTTTTTAAATTTTAGGTGATACATAAGAATATCTACATGGCCCATTCTACTTCAGTGGACTTAACGATGGATGAGTCAGTCATAGAAGTTACCTCTCCTGTACCTATTCCAATAGATTTTATTGACTTGACTAAAGATTCACCAATTGAGTCACTCAGGTTATCACGCAAGAGAAGAGTTGAAGATCCATCTTCTAGCCATAGTGTGGTTGATAGACCAGACCAGAATTGCAGAAGAGCTTTGTCTCCAATACTTTTAGGAAACACTTCAAATACTAAAAGGTTTGTGCATGTCTTGTGCATTTTTTATATCTATTCAACATTTATTTAATATTATTAATAAAAAATAAATTATTTTATAATAGTTTCAACTATGTTAAAATCATGTTCTTAGTAGATGTTATCTTATATTTAGAAAATATGGAAAGAAAAAAAAAGAAACCAGCAACTCACAAAATGAAGTTTCAACCCTTGACATTAGCAACCAAGAAGAGAATAAGACATACAGTATTGAGACAGATAATGGAGAATTAAGAGTACTTAGTTGTCCGGTATGTTTAAAACTGTTAAGTACACATTTGAAGCCTATTTCGACTTTTTGTGGACATATTTTTTGTACGGAGTGTTTAAGTAATGCTATTAAAAAGTATCGCAAATGTCCAATTTGTAACACATCTGTAACATTAAAGTCATGCCATCGTATATATCTTTAACTGCTATTGGCAACTATTAAAAATGATTCCATTACTTTCTACGTTTAAGCGCATTTAACATTTGATATATTAAAATTATTGTTTAAACTTTATTCGTACAATAAAAATTATTATAAGTTTATTTCTGACTATACAGATTTGAATTTATGATATTTATATAAGTAAATGGATTAGATACAGAGTTTGATCATTTATATATATATTTTTTTAGTTTTAAATGTAAAAACTTGTAATAGCTAACTCTCAAATAAAGCACTCGACCACGAAATCATTTTCGAAAGTTAAAATCACTTTTTATAAAAAAAAAAACATTAAGTAGATATGTTATTTTTTAATGTTTAATTTATTGATTGAAAGAAAATGCTTCAAAATTAATACATTAAGTTTCTAGGTATCTGCGAAAAGGAATTAAGTAGCTAAAATGTGCCATTTGTGGGTTAAATGAGTCTTTTAACTGTAAAAAAAAAAACTTATTTGATATGCTTAAATATTCAAATGAAAAGTTCTGAAATAATGTGTTCACAAATATAAGCTGTGGAAACTACGTAAAGTTTACAACGTACGTACATACGTGATACATTGCTAATAAAATTTTCATGGAGCAAAAAAACCGAAAAACGTTAATGTTTTATGTAACGTAACGGTTTTGTTAAACAAAGTATTATGTAAGAATAAAGTGTAGTATTTATAGTATATAAGGTAAAATAAGTACTGTACGAGAATGTAAAGCATATTATGTATTTTGCGAGAAAAATTACAGTACTGTCAATTATCTCTCACGGCTGGATCGATTGCCCGCGCTATAAATAGCGAACCAAGTTGAAATTTCGTAAATAGCCCCTTGATTCAAGCTATAATCCGCGAAACCCCACAAGGAGAGAGGAAGCATTATCACAATTGAACAGCTAATAATCAAAAGCTCCCACGTGATATCGGCGATAACTTATTGCGGCAGTCGTGTATTTAATCTCCGCGACGTGGACGGCGACCGGGATTTAAAATAGCGCGCTATTATTGGCGAGACGTTACCGGCGGCTTGCATTGGTTTGATCGCGTCCAAGGCCGTGCCTACGTCACGCGTGTCGCCATCCAGCGGACCAGATAGGGGTGATCGAGCGCGCGGACACGGGCCGTGCGTATTTAGGTACGGGAGGGAAGGGTGCCGCGAAAAATTGCGAGATGTGGAGAGCGTGCGGCTCAGTCGTTTCGCGATCCCACGCGTTGAGCATCGGCAGCGCGTTTCCGCGTCAGGGAACTCGCGGCTAGACGTCCGAGCGGACGGACGGACGGGACGCACAACACAACACGCGCGCGCGCGCGCGGGCGCACGCGGAATCGAGGGAGAGATTACGAGAGAGAGAAAGAGAGAGCAGTCCTCTTCTCCCCGTGTCGTGTCATTGACTCAGGGGCGAAGTGTCAAAATCTGCCTGTGCCCGTCTGCTGCCGTCTCCTCCTGGCTTCCCGCCCATCCCCCGCGACGCCGAAGTAATATTAAAACTGCCGCCGCGGGTGCAATCTCGCTGCCCGCCGGGTATTCTCGTCACTTCGCTTGCGGAAGACGCGACCGAGGACAAACACGGCCGACACGGAGTACGTATGTATCAGTGACATATCGGTGTACGCTTTGTTTTCCTTTTCCTCGCCTGCCTCTTCTTCCCGCAGCGTCCACACGGGGAATCCGCGGCCCCTGACGACGAAGAGCGTCTTTCTCTTTTGCTTTTTTCGCACGAAACGAAATGCGCGATTTACGACGCAACGCTAGCCCTCCGCTGGATCTTGCTTGCTTTTCCAATAACGCCCCGCGAGGCTGCCAATTTTCCCGAGAGAAAACCCAGCATTTAACCTTTTACGGGAACGCCATTAGATGTATCGCGCTGACACGGCCGCGATTATGCTCGAGTTTGTCTTTAATTCGTTAGAAGACTCGCCCGAGTAGACCGCTTTCATCTGAAGTATTTATTCTGTCGCTAAATAGCTTGCAACAGCATGCTGGCAGACATACTGGGGAAATGCATACACAAACACACAGGCGCGCGCGTGTGCGTGTAAAAGTTGTTCCTGCAAGTAGATTATTACATAATTATGTAAAGAAGTTGCATTTGGTTTCTTCGGGTATATCGCGTGCATGTGCATGTACATATACATATACATATATATACGTGTGCGTGTGCATAACGTACATGTGCATACATATATATATATGTGTATATATATAATACTTTTGTATAGCATATGTGAAATAACATCATATACGCTATTTATAGATCTGTTTATAACGTTATAACACTTGTACGTTTGATTCCAGGCTGTGCGTTTTAATGCTGAAAGTTGGATGATGCGCGAAATGTGCGCGGCGAGCTTTTAATCGGAAAGAGACTTGAGATTGACAAGACGCTACCAAAACTCAACGTATTAATCATGTATCCGAGATATATTTAATCAAGTCTAATTGTTATCACACATTTGACGAGGGTGGAGAGTAATGCCGGTTCATCAGATTAATGTTAATCCGCCTGATTGGCAACCACCGCTGTCGATTGCTCCGTCTAACAACACGAGTCCCACTGGTGGAGAAACTCTGTCAGAATGGATACCACAGGTGACTGTTTCTAAGCTGGGAATTAATTAGCATGCAATATTTAATTAAATTTTTTTTAAGTTTTTATTAACGAAACACTTTTCATTGTATCTATTTACTTTTCACAAATTACGGAATTTTTTTTTGTGAAATTTTCTTTTATAAAAATGTTAGTTTTTTTTAATTTATTAAATTAAATTTTTTTAAATTACTGTCATAGCCGTAAAATAATATTTTTGAGGTAGTTTTAAGTAAACTTTGATAAAATTTTGGAGACTTTTATTCTTCAAAAAAATAAACCGAGGAGTCTGTAATTTGTAGAAGTTAATGGGAATGCATGTATGCTGTGTTCAAAAAATAAAGATTGACGAATAAATTTTTTGGTTTTTATTGATGCAACATTGCTAAAGCATAATATAAACATAATATAAATCGCAGCATTAAAAAAAAAACAAATTATTTTTAGACATTATAATTTTATGTCAATGTGATAATTATTAATGCTTCATGATAACATTATCTGAAAAGTACTTGTAAACATATTATATAGAAAGATAAGGGAGTTCTTTGATAATGACCTCTTCTCGCCGTGACTCACAGAAGTATACTTATTTCAGAATTTTGCTTTCGGCACAGTAGTTACTATTATACCAGATGATTGTCACTCGTCCGTAAGCACATTATCTTCTACCAACCATGATATTTGCAGGTAAATGGACTGTAGTAACATCATGTATGTATCATCATCATGTATATTACTTTCATATCATTAATAATTGTCTTTATCATTTTTATTTCATTATGAATAAGCTTACACGTTTTGTAAATAGGATCTGTCATTGCGAGGGTGAAGAAGGCGCTCCTCTGTTAGCGCCTTGCTATTGCAGTGGTAGCCTGCGCTACGTGCATCAAGCTTGTCTTCAACAATGGATAAAAGCCTCCGATACGCGCGCTTGCGAATTGTGCAAGTTCACATTTATCATGCATGCCAAGACAAAACCATTCTGTGAGGTAGGCAAACTCGTTCAATTTGTAGGAAAATACCTTTCAACACATTTCAATTATAAATGAGATGTAACATCTTTGCAGTGGGAAAAGCTTGAGATGTCCGCGTTGGAGGTGCGAAAATTATGGTGCGCCGTTGCTTTTCACGCCGTGGCCGCGCTCTGCGTGGCATGGTCTTTATACGTGCTCGTTGAACGATCCGTCGAGGAGGCCCGTCGCGGATTCGTCGACTGGTCTTTCTGGACCAAGTTAATAGTCGTCGTAATCGGTTCTACCGGCGGATTAGTTTTTATGTATATTCAATGCAAAGCGTATGTTACATTATGCAGAAAGTGGCGAGCATTTAATAGGTAGGTACTTGGAAGGCTTCACCTTTGCGTATTTAGGGGGCCTCGAATCGATCACGTTTGTCTGTTCTAGGGTGATATTTATTCAAAATGCTCCTGAGAAAGTGGTGCTTCCTTCCTCACCCACGGATTCTTTAAGAGAAGTCACCCTACCCCTAAAGGACCCAACTGCCTCGATGGCCGAGCTCAACCGCACCTTATTACCCCGTACCATAGACCCTCCATGTGCCTCGCAGATGGCGAAGCCCGACTCTGTCCCGCCACCGCAGAGGCACGATGCTCAACTGAAACTTTACGTATTTGACAAACTGTCTTCTTCGGAGGACAATCTATAATACATCAAAGGTGGAAATGATTATTGAAAGAAAAGGTGGCCAGCCGAAAGTTTTCTCCCGATACGGGATAAACGGCGCGTCCTCGAATGATTTTTAGACTATACACGATTTCGCAGCTCGGAGCGGAATTTATCCCTGCCGAAGTCGTCAAAATATCCGCCCTCATGCAGCACCTTTTTTTTCCTCCGAAACTTAGTACTTCGATGCTTACAGTGTTGACAAGTGAGATAGAGACGGAAGTGTGCAGCCTCGAAAAATGCTGACGCTTTCTTATGTACATAATTATTGTATCTGTGATGTTATTAAATAAACTTTACCATATTTAAACGAGCCCTTGCAGCATCTTGCAGTAATTCGCATTTAGTCTGTTTCTTATCAAGCAACGACATTGCAAGCATCCCGTTCTTAGAGATTATCAATAATTATTTATAATGTATAAAAAATGTATTATTTTTTTTATGTTTTAGTTATATTTTAATCGTTTTATTTTTTATTCTGTATAGAGTATAAACCATTGTAGACGATGGAGAATTACAGGAACCGTGAAGACCGGCGGAGGCTTGGGACGCGGTCAGAGTTTTGTGAAGACGTCGGTGACGCGAACGCCACTGGATCGAGTCGCAGCGACATCGGAGATTCCGGCTGCTCGATGCTGCCGTATCGATCGGTTGATCAGTGTCGCGCGTGTAGCCGAAACGTTTGGTCGTGCGGTCGTTCTGCGGGCGTTTTCACAGCGGCATCCGCCGCAAAGTACCGAGCACGGCTCGCGTACAAAGCGGTGACGAGAAATAACGGGCGAGACAGAAAGAGAGAGAGGATTCGCGCATCCCGCGCGCGCGAGGCGGTAAGGTCGTGCTCCACGCGGAGCGGCGTGTGAGTGTGTGTGTGTGTGGTACGCGCGCGCGTCCGCGCGTGTATTTGCCTGCTTGTGTGCGTATCGACGAGCGTCCGCACGCGGAAACCGCGCACGTTTTTCGTTCCCGGTGTCCGCGCGGTGTGGCACGGCTCGCGAGAGCGTGAACGCCGCCGCTATGTAGCAGCCGGGCGGTGTGTAAATGAAGTGGCGGCGTATACCGCGCTCGCGTGCCGTGGGGAGGGTATCGCCCGCCGCCGCGGCGGGGACGGGGGCAACGGGAATGGCGCGCAAATGCTGCGTGCGTAGCTGCAGGGCGGACGTGCGGGAGGCGCGCGCTCGAGGACTGCCGCTGCACAAGTTCCCCAAGGACGCCGCGCTGCGGGACAGGTGGTTGGCCAGCGGTGGCTTCGACGGCGGCTTCAGGCCGACGCCAGGCCAGGTCGTCTGCCACAAGCATTTCAAACGTGCAGACTACGAGGCCGCGCGGGGCGGTCACAAGCTCCTGCTCAAGAGGGGCAGCGTGCCGACGGTTTTCGCGGACTATGACGATCATCCCGGTACGTGTGTGTGTGCGTATGCCTGTGTACATGCGTGCAGTGGACGGGGATGGGACGGCCCGGTCCAGTCCATCCGTCCGCACGCCCGGTGCTGCGAGAGCGAAGTGCACATCGCACGTTAAAACGCAACGTAGTTGCGTCGCCTTCGCGTGACTCCCCTCGCCCCTTTTCGTCCCTGCTCCGCTTCGCCGCGTGTCCTCCTCGCGCCTCTCACCTCCTGCCCTCCCCCAAACCTCCATTCGCCGTCCCTCCTCGTCGCGTGTTCAATGTGTATGACTGTAGGAGCGCCAGGCTTACGAGTCCGAGGGAACGTGTCACGTCGCGCCGGTCTTATGCCGGTAGCTCGACAATCTCGTTGTTTTCCTTCTCCCTTTCGCAAAGTGGCACATCGATGTTGACACCGTCCCTCGCCGGCGACTGACGAGACGGAACCGGGCGGTCCGCGACGTCCGGACGTCCGCTGGTGGTGTTACTTTTCATAGCGAAGGCATGACATCAGTAATCGCGAATACTTTTTCCGCATACGCCGCTGCTTTTATCGCTGAAACTGTTGAAAAACTTTCGGACGGTCGATGCTTTTATTAGCAAATACACGCGTTCGTATTGTTCTAGCATGGGAAAAGTGAACATACAGTTGGAAATGCCAAGTACAGTTTTTTCCACGTTGCAATGAACAATGACATTTCTTTAAAAATGGCTAATTTTATTAAGTCTACTCACTTTATCTTTGAGCTCTTGAAAAATTTTTTGTTTTGTCAAGAGTACTTGAAGTATTATGTAATCAAAGACTTTTTATATGCTGTACTGTATACTGTTCTTTTCTTTATTTGGTTCAGGTAGAAGAGTATCAACTTGCACCCAGCTGAATTTATTAAGCGGTTGTTAATGATATGTGTGATTACTGAATCTATTGCCTTTGCTGTGTATTGTAAATTTAAAAAGATATTTGGAATTAGGTCTAAAAAAAAACTAAATTTTAATTAGAAATATACTCATGCATTTTGTTTTTATATAAATTGCTGTTTAATTTAAAATCGATTTTAAATTTATTAGTTAAAGAAAAAAATTTATTATAAGAAATTTTTAAGATGATAAAGATTCTTATCAATGTTATTTATTATTAAACGTTTTACTTTTTCAGATCCTGTTATTATGTCAGTAAAGTCCTCTACATCCTATGCTCAAGAAGATTTAGACCTGATCAACTCAGAAATACTAAACTTGGAACATTCTGCTTCACCGTTGTTATCCGAGGCGAGAACACCCAAATCTGATAGTTGCGGCGAGACATGTTATTCTAGACCCGAATCGTCAGCAGATTCCTTAAATCTCCCCGACAGTTCAGAGGCAACGGATAATGAATACAAAATGGTACACTTGAAAGAAGAAAGTAAAACACCTGTGAAGGATAAATCGACTGAGAATTCGGATAATAAAATTAATTCAGTGATGATACAGCTTGGCATTGTCGAACCAGAAACAGCAATGAAGACAGGAACCAAAGATTTAAAGGAAGGTTTAAAATTGTCTGCCAACAAAGAATTTGACAAGTCTGAAGAGTTAAAACCGAAAAATCGTGGTGATTTGAAATTTTTTCCTGGTGCCAAATTAGAAGCGAAAGATTTTAACGATCAGTGGCAAGTATTGTCGAGTATAATCTCGATAAAAAATTTTTTCTTTCTCTTTATTTTGTAAAAAAGTTATTTTATAATGCAGAAGATGTTTAACGAAATGCTTAAACTATGAATTACACATTACACAATTACACATTGAAGAATTATGCTACTAAAAGTTCAGATAAAATATATATATGTATATTAATATTTATTCTGGTGATATTCTGTAGGTATTCAGCCAAAGTAGTAGAAACAGATTGGGTTGATAGGGAGGTCTTGATTCACTTTGACAAATGGAGTTCGAGATTTGACGAATGGATACCAATGGATAGCTCCAGACTTCGTATATTGCAAACTCCACAAAAGTAAGTTCTCAAATTTAATTAAAAAAGTCACAAAACATCAAACGCGAATTTTGTGGACTATGTCATTTATCTTTCTCAAAAACCGAAAAATCTTAAACAAATTTATTTCGTGTCTTAAAGCGATCAGACTTGGATTCCGCCACCCCCGTAAGTGAAAACTATTGTTAACGAACATAGTTTTAGCAGTAGATAGTAGCAGTAGGGGTTTCATTATTTTTGTATGTCTGCGCGTTGTATTAACAAGAATCTAACACGGAAATTGTTAACTCAAAACTCTCGCGATTATTTTTTTGCAAGGGTGATAAAGAGCATCGGCTCCGGGTGTATCGACGATACATATTTATTGCGTACGCCTACTTTGGTTTTTTCATGCTTGCATAAACAAAAATATATGATAAAAGTACAATTTATCATTGCAGTTAACAAAATGGAACAGAAATCTTGGACATCTTACTTTACTTATTTAACATTACTCAATGTGATGCAATACTAATTATACCTACTGTGTATTCTGTACATTGCTCGTCACAAAGAAGCATTGTATAATCACCCTGTCACATCCTTAGCTAATTTTGTGTTAATTTTATATTTACGACTCTTGCAAAACGTGTAATATTTATATCGAAAATGTTGCTAAATCTATTTTTCGAGTGCAGGGTCACCGAAACAATTGCACTTTTGACCATCTGAAGAGCCCGGAGTTAAACTCAGGGGAGAGGGGAGAAAGGGGAGAATTGTGAAACCCCAACAGTGCGAAACGCGTATTTTTCTTCCCTCTCCCCCTCTCCAACCCCTACTTTTCTGTCTGTTTCGTTGAACCCCACGCGCACGTTGTGTACAACATACGTTCTGCGTTTCGCGTGTGTAATGCGAAGATTTCGCACCTACAGGGAAACGAAGATGCGGGAGTTCACCGTCGGTGAGCGGATACTGGCTACGTGGGCGGACGGCAAAAAATATCCAGCCAAAGTTAGCGCGGTCCTGACGAATGGTAAGCAATCTAACCTAACCCCTAGCCGCGAGCTAAAAAGGCTAGATTGTGGTTTCCATAGATTTTGACGTTTGCCTCTTCGAAGACAAGCCTGTAGACTTAACGGTTTATCCCGTCCTCGATGGCGTACGTGAGTGATCTTAAATGAATACTTTCTGCAGATAGGTACAACGTGCTGTTCGATGATGGATATGCGAAGATCGTCAAGTCATCGAAAATGACCAAAATCGCCGAAACTCCGATTAAGGTACGGATTCCAATATTGAGGTTATATTGTTGTTTCTTAAGTTATCTAAAGGAACTCTACCTGAATTAGAATAGCGAACTAGTGCTTTAATACTGAATTTGAAAATGCCTTGTATTATTTCTCAATTATTATTTTAACTTGTCATAATAGTAAAAAAAATTATTTTTTTTTTATTTTTATATAAATAGCAATTGAATGAAGTGGATAGTTACATCGGCAGCAAACAAGAGAGAAGGGATAAGAAACGAAAGCATACAATTATGGAGTTATTTAACACACACTCAAGAAGGCGCAATAAGCATGATGCTGATAAAACACCAAAAAAGGAGGAGACTGTTGTTAAAGAAAGTAGTGAATCCTCTATAGAAAGTAAGATTGAACTGGATGGTACCTTATATGGTCCCTGTTATGATCCAGGAACTGATTTGTTGAGAGGTTTTGAAAGCACTGCAAAGATTAAATCCTATTCAAAGAAAGGCAAGAAGGATGTGCCAAAAAATGATATAGAGCCTGAGGAGAATGTTGGTCCTGAATGGATTGATGGAGAACCACAAGGAACAGAATCTTATATTGTAGATGGTAATGATGGTGAGTTAGCATAACCTTTTGAAAAAGAAATTCTTGCATTTTGTAAATACGTTATAATCAATATTTTAACATAACATAAAAATTTATTATTTTAGGGCCACGGCGATCTATAATAGTACCAGACAAAAGATTGCCTCCTGGCTGGGAGAAACATTTTACACAGAGAAAAACGGGCACGTCTGCTGGGAAATGGGACGTCTTGTTTATACAGTAAGATTCTTTTTTTTATAATAGTATTAAATAAAACCCATGTGTAATTTAATTTTCTTTTAAAGCAAGCAAACTGGGAAGAAGTTTAGATCGAGAAACGATATCAGGGTATTTATGGAGAACCAAGGACAATACGATTTTGATCCCGACAAGTTCGATTTTTGCATACATCGTAGAAAGCGAAATCACACGAATCGTGTTAAACAAGAAGTTACACCAGAGGCACCGAAAAAAATTAAAACTTTATTGCCTAAAATAAAAACGTCCACACCTGACGGTACATTACTTACCACGGTGACGAATAGTATCGATTCTCCACCTATTGTTTCGACGCCTACTACATCTACTACAGATGGTGGTAAGATTCTTGTTATATATTAAATTTTAATTCCAATTATATTTTAATCTTTACAATATGTTTTTTACATTCCGTTAACTTGCCAGAGATGATATATTGTAAGTATTCGTAGATACATATTTTTTGTACAAATATAATTTTTTGAAAAAATATGGTTATACAGGGTGTTTGAAATAAAGTTTTGCTCCCGAAAATCTTATCTCAAACATCCTGTATATGCTTTACTAAAAATTGATACTTTGTTAATTATTTAAATTAAGTATCTTATGTCGTAAATATTGTTTTAATATAATAGAACCCTGTGAATACATTATTATACAATTTAATATTTTTTTGAACAGCCGTTTTTATTGGACTTCGTGGTGGACTTCGCGTAGAAATGGAGGACAGCGCTTACAAGTGTCCCAAAGAAGGATGCAACAAAAATTTTCGAAAGGAAAATTTGCTGCAGATGCATATTAAGCATTACCATCCTGAATATTCTAAATTTTTGGGTTCTACACCAAAAGTTGAAGATTTGGCTTATGCAAGAACTATCGGTGAATCTATAGAAGATATAATTCCCAAAAAAACTTCGACGTTTTTGGAAAAAATAAATAAATCGGCAAAGAAAAAATCTCTTCCCGAAAAGTCATCGTCTTTATCAGTACTCAATACTGTGCAACCAACGTCTCCGTCAATATCTGGACCGATAATGGCAGAAGAAGAAGAACTTGATCAGTCTGAAAAGTGTAATAATTTACAGAAAGAAGATATGAAGATTGAAACAATGTCACCAATATCTAATCACAGTATGGAGATCGACGACGATATTGAAAGGAAGAGAGAAAATACTTGCGCATTGTCTCCTGGTACGCTATTCGATATGAAAATAAAAGAGGAAAAAGCACAGGGCGGCATTAAAACATTGTTGCCTGTAAGACCGCCAGTTACAATATCGGAGCAAAGAATCGATAGGATAAAATCTTTGGATGAAATGACACACGGTGAACGCGTAAAGAGTCAGAAAAGGCGGCAGCTTATCGAACATGTAGATGTACCAGTTAAATCAAAGAGACGACACGGTAAGCTTTTATGTTTTTCTAAAAAAATTTTTTTTAAGACAAGTTTTATATTTCATTAACTTATGAAAAAGAAAAAAAAAAGAATTATACTACGTTGAATATTTTTTTGGATAGGTATGTCAGATCTTCCCGATAGTTTCGGTGACTTAGATGATAGCGCTATGGATATTGAAGGACCTACAGCGCTTATGTACAGATATAGTCATAGAAAATCCGATTCAAAAAGTGACGATAATAGCCAGAATAGTAAGTGCGGATATTTTGCCGTACCTTACAAAGCGAAATGTTACAGAAACGGTTATTTTATTTTTTACGCTTTTTTTTCTAATTTAATGCAGTTACATATGTTGTATGAGTAGCATTCTTTAAAACAAGATATCTTATATTTACTATTGTACTATTTCTGTTGTTTCTTAGGCCAGTTAAATGATTTGCGTATTGATAAAACTGACCCCTTAAAAGGGGATGCAGTTAAATCAGATATTAATAATGATGAAGGTATATTATTTATTTTTTTAATCTTTTATCGATTTTGTTTCATGATTTCACGTACGGCTGCCTTTATTTTCGTTCTATTATTTTATGCGCTCGCAAGAAACACTTGATATTTGATAGCGTATCCTCTGCTTACTGTAAAGTTATTAATATAAATTTTTAATGTATAATGTGATGATTTATCGCAGAAAGTGAAGGAGTAATGATGATGATAAACGGCGAACTAGTAAAGGTGGAGCAACTTCGAAGAGAAGAAATAATAAATTGTACATGTGGCTTTATGGAAGAGGACGGTTTGATGATACAGTGTGATCTTTGTCTGTGTTGGCAACACGGTCACTGCAATTTTATTGAGAGGGAAAAGGATGTTCCCGAGAAATACATTTGTTACATATGTCGAAATCCATATCGACTACGGCCATCTAAAAAATATTATCACGATCAGGATTGGATTAAAGAAGGAAAATTGCTAAGGTAATTTTATTACATTTATATTTGAGTTTTTGAGAGCCTGAGAGCCATTCCTGAAAGTGAATATTCATACATCTTTAATTTGCAGCTTGTCCAATCGAACTCGAAACCAGTATAAAATAAATCAAAGGACAGCAATGTTAAAACGTTCTTATGATTTAGTTGCTGCACTTTTACAAATACAACAACTTCTTCACAGTTTACGTGTAAAAATCAATGTGGCGCAGTAAGTTAAATATATGCCTGCTTGGAAGAATATACGTTCGTTTTGTGATTATTGTAACTAATAATTTATTTTAATTTTTATAGAAAAAAAGATCATCCGAAACTGTATCTTTGGGCTAAGAATTGGGAGAAAATGGATATACCAAAAATAGATATGGAGCCAGTACCAGTGATGGAAATAACCAAAGCACCAAGTTTTCCCGATACAAGTGTGGAGGTACCGCGACGCGTTGAAACGAAACCGGATATCAAGTTACCTGTAAAAGACGATCAAGATGCGAAGTCGATTGCTTCCGATTCGGAATTGATGAAAATTTTGGAAGAAGATAGCACGCCTTCCGATGAATCCAGAATTATCAATAAGAAAGAAGGCTCGATAAATTCGAAGGATAATCATATACTTCTAGATGCATTGACAAGTGGTAACTCGGACATAAAAGAGAAAGATCTTGCCACGTCTAACATTAAAATAGAGAGTTCAGGTACAGTAATCCAATAAAGTAAAAAAAAAAATTTAGTTCGTATTTTAATTGATAGAATTTTAACACAAATAAATAGCCATGTTATATATTAATAACATTTTTGTGCAGATTTGTTACCTGAGAAAACTATTATCGATAATCCAGCCTCTGACAGCCTCAATTCTGAATCGCTTATTGATAACGTTCAACGAGGCTCTAACACAATTAAAAATGACGTTTCCGCGTTTCCGCAACCATTTATACCGGAGCCGGAGGCGCCAATTGATCCAGCTGAGTGTCGAATGCGATTGTTAGAGCACATCGAACATTTTCAGAATCATATTGATTCAAGATTAACATCCATAGAAGCGCAAGTTTTTGGTATGTACCTAAAAAGCATTGAGGAAACTAATATCGCGATGTGTTCAGTAGATATTTAATATATATGTTATTTGCAGCTTTAGAAGCAATGGATCCGGATGAGCTTGTATCGGATCCGCTTGTTCAACCCCGTACTAAACAGACTGTACAAATGCTGCTTCGTGATTTAAATACAGTTCGAAAACTGGCAGCATTATGTTGAAGTCGTAGCTGTCGAAAAATTAGAACATAATTTATAATATTCTTACATATGTAAATAGATGTAGATAATGAATAGACGTGTAGTATAAACAGGTAATATTTTTCTTCGATATATTACGAACACAGATAATTGTTCTTTTATATTTAGAATAAAATTTAATTGTTCAAAATAACTGTTAAAAAAAATTAAATCCATGCGGCGATATTTTTGGTTTTTATTTAAAAAGTTATATATTTTCAGTAGAATAAAAATGTAAATAGAATGACATTTCGTACGAATAAATGAAACTAATGCAATCATTATTTTCAGATGTTGCCTATTGAGACTTAACGTTCGATTAAAAAAAAAAAAAAAAGAATTTTAGCAAATGTTTAGCGATTCTCATTGTGATTGGTTTCTGCTTGTATACGTTATAGATCCAACAAGAAACTGAAACGAAGAGCCAATCGTGTCGAGGACTCGATATAATTACCATAGTTGCTTTTTAAGTCGACGATCAGCGCCATTTGTCCGCAGCCGCTTCTCGCATTGGCCATTCGAAAACTCCATACGGTTTAATTCACTCCCTTCATTCGTTTTTCGTGGTTTCCGCCGCGTAGCATTCAGTTCGCTTCGAAATACGGAAGCGTAAGGACGCGTGTTGGCGCGCGAATAAACCTTTTGCCTCTTGCACGTGGTAGACGTCTCGTCGTCATGAAATATATTTTAGTAACCGGCGGCGTCATCAGCGGTGTCGGCAAGGGTGTGATCGCCAGCTCGTTCGGCACAATCCTGAAGCACTGTAACATCCGCGTGACGTCAATCAAAATCGATCCCTATATCAACATCGACGCCGGGACGTTTTCGCCCTACGAGCATGGTGAGCATCGATCTAAATAAAAATCAGCGGGATCGAGAACCTCGCTCCGATTTTCCTCCCGTTGCCGCGACCGACGGGGTGTCTTAATGACTCGGGTCCCTCGCCTTTTCGCATCTTCTCTCGTCCGAATTATGCCGGGTTGACGGGAAATCGTCGACTGTCGTGTCGATTTTACCGCGATCGCGCCAGGTTGAATTCGAATGGCTTCGCCGGCGCTGAAACTCGTTCACTCGCCGGAGTCTTCGTCGTTAACGAAGTAGGGGAGTCAATAGACGCGCCGGTTAAAGAAAACCTGACACGTGGTTATATGACGAAATCGCGGGAAAATCGAGCGAATCGGTTTACTGTAGCGGCGAAAGTCTACTCGAGCCATGCCACATACGTCGTATCGCCATTTTCTACGTTATTGCTCCCGATGATTAAGGCTCGTCCATCCAGACGAGCCGCGGAGTGTAACGCAACGCGCGGAGGACATTTTTCAGCGAACGCAAAATATCGTGACGATATTATATTGCGACGTTGAGTTATTCCGCGTTCACCGAGCTGATTTTAGAGCTACTTGTCCCTTTATTCTGCGAAAACGTCTGTAAGACGACTCTGTCTAGACTCCGATTAGCTCTAGTCGACGATTTAATAATTAATTAATTAAATAATCGGTGGAGTCGCGCGAAACACATTCGGTTAATTCGCCCGGTTTAATTCCTTTTCCATATATCAACTAAATAATAATTTAATAATAATAATAAAAGAAGCTAGAAAAAATGCAATTAAAAATTGTAATAATTTTGCATGCAAACTTTTTGTTATTAGGTTTATGTTTGAAATTGGGTTGATTTTTTAAATTATTTATTGTTACATTAGTTAAAGATTTAAATAAGATTATTACTAAAATTGTTTTTTTTTTTTTTTATTGAATTAAACAAAGTTTGATAATATTTAACATTTTTTAAAACAATATATCTTTTGTATGTACGTCTTAATTAAATTAATAACGCTTACACTAGCAGTTATGTATATCAGCTTGTTAAGGTTTCTGATTTCCAATGTAACATAATGCGCATTATCTATCTTATAAATCTACCAATTGTATAATTCTCTGAAGAAAAACATCTTATGTTACTGGTTTCCTATAGACGGTTTTGCTTGTAATTCTGCACCATTCTTTTTTTCAAATACATATACACTTATGGAATTTTTTTTTCTTACTGTAAAACAGGTGAGGTTTATGTGCTCGATGATGGCGGGGAAGTAGATCTCGATTTGGGGAATTACGAGCGTTTCCTGGACATCACTCTTCACAAAGATAATAATATAACAACTGGAAAAATTTATCAGTATGTTATTACGAAAGAGAGACGAGGAGATTACCTAGGAAAAACAGTACAAGGTAACCGATCTATTTATAATGTCACAGATGTTTAATGAAACCAAGTTATGTAAATTAATAAAGAGATATCTTCTTTTTAGTGGTGCCTCATATCACTGATGCTATTCAGGAATGGGTAGAGAAAATCGCAAATCAATCTGTGACAGAAGATGGAGCTAAACCAGAGGTGCTATTAACAATAAATTATTATAATTATATGCAATTAAATATTTGTATAAAATAATTTAAATTCTAGAACATAAATTCGTGAAATATTTTTTACATTGTAATATAATTATTATAATTGATGATGATTTCTTATAGGTTTGCATAGTGGAGCTTGGTGGCACAATAGGAGATATAGAGGGGATGCCGTTTGTGGAAGCATTTAGACAATTTCAATTTAGAGTAAAAAAGGAAAACTTTTGCGTTGCTCATGTGTCTTTGGTGCCACAGGTATGTGTTACATATTTCAGGATTTTTTTTTCTTTAACAATTTTTTCTAAGCAATTATAAAAGTAGTATAAATTATTTCATAGCCAAAATCAACGGGTGAACCTAAGACTAAACCAACACAATCTAGTGTTAGGGAGCTGCGAGGATTAGGTTTATCGCCCGATCTTATAGTTTGTAGATCTGAAAAGCCTATTGGTTGTTCCGTTAAAGAAAAAATTTCGAATTTTTGCCACGTAGCGCCGGAACAGGTAATTATTATAAAATATCTACCTTTGTATTATAATATTATTGCAGTACGTGAAATAAAACGATTTTAATGTATCTATATTGTACAATTTGATCAGGTCATAACTATTCACGATTTGACCTCTATATATCGAGTACCACTTCTCATGGAATATCAAGGTGTCATAGAGTTCCTCAATGATCGATTGCAACTAAATATTGGGGTACCGCGTCCACGCTACTTCATGCGAAAATGGCGAGACTTGGCTGAACGAGTGGATCATTTACGAAAGGATGTTAATATCGCTCTTGTGGGTAAATACACGAAACTTGAGGACTCTTATGCTTCCGTTACGAAAGCATTGCAACACGCTGCTATCGAGGCCGGATATAAATTGAATTTGACGGTAGAGTGTCGCAATTATTAAAGTATATTATATAAGTGTAGATCATCATGTATAATAATCATGTATGTATATCATTGGATTATTTTTGCAGTTTATAGAAGCTGCTAATTTAGAACAAGTTACGCTATTGGAGGATCCAGTATTGTATCATGAAGCCTGGCAACAACTTTGTAAAAGCAAGTATGTTCATAATTTTTAATCGTATAAGATTACATTATTTTTAATAGAAAATTAAAATATATTCCTTGCGTTTAGCGGCGTTATTGTACCGGGTGGTTTTGGAAAAAGAGGAATGGAAGGAAAAATGAAAGCTTGCGAGTGGTGCAGAACAAATGATAAGCCGTTTCTCGGGATTTGCCTGGGTTTGCAAGCAGCGGTCATTGAGTTTGCGCGGAATGTTTTGCACCTTGAAACGGCAAACACTACAGAAATCGATCCAGATACTCATATTCCTGTAGTGATAGATATGCCAGAACATACTCAAGGTATAATGGGTGGAACAATGAGGCTCGGCAAGCGACAAACACGATTTTACAACAATAATTCTATTTTAAGTAAGTAGTAAGAACTGATATTGAGTTTATTATTTTTTTTTTTTCTATACATTTTTTGATACATTTTTTTTATTTGCAATTGCTTATTTTTCAGAGAAATTGTATGATAATAAAGATGTTATAGAGGAAAGGCACAGGCACAGGTATGAGATTAATCCAACTTATGTAAACGACTTAGAAGCAGCTGGTTTAAAATTCGTAGGTAAGTTAAATCTTGTTAATGTCTTGATAAAATTATAATCTTTCGTAAATATATGTAATCTTGATTATATATTATAATATGAAACAAAAATGTAATTTTGATATTCTTATAGGCCGTGACGACGATGAAAATATACGAATGGAAATTGCTGAATTGGAAGGACATAGTTATTACGTAGCTACTCAGTTTCATCCTGAATATCTGTCAAGGCCGTTAAAACCGTCACCACCATTTCTCGGTTTAATTTTAGCCAGCGTTGGCAAACTGCAGCATTACCTAGCACGAGGATGTAAATTTTCACCGCGTCAATTGAGCGACAACGAGTCCGGTAACAAATCGAGCAATAAAAAAAAAATAAAAATTAATATTAAATTAATTTACATGAAAATTCTACAATTAACATATTTGTATGATTTACAGATGACGATTATGTGTTAGAAGAAATGACGAAACTGCAGTTGTCCAATGGTGCAAGCAGAAGTGGTAGCAATACATCTGTTCTTAACGATTAGAATGGAGTTTTACATTCCAAATTTTGATTTATTTCAATATGTAATTGGTCATACTTTTATTGGATATTTTCTTTGTTATATAATTAACAATTAAAAAATTGAGTATGTTAGCGAATGTATTATTAGCTCGATAACTAATATTTGATAAAAGTCTCGAGTGTCAAATCTATTAAATACATTAATTTTATATTTTGTATAAATTAAGTTAAATTTTAATAAAAATAAATTGTACATATTTAACAATAAAGGAATATTAATGTTGCTTTTTAAAATTTGTAATTGTAACAGCAAATTTTAAAAAGAAAATTAACTAAAATGTCTATAAATTTTAAATTAAAAAAATATAATTTTAATGCTTACAGATGTTGTAAAAATAATAATTTAATGTTAACAACTGTTGTAAAAATGATGAATTTACAACAGTTGCACAGCATCTTTTTTCTAGTCTGTAAATAAACGAAGACGTATTATGCAATAAATACATAAAAAATTGAATCGCGTGTGCATATTCCTTGTGCATACGCGTTATGCGTTATGCTAGTATATGTGCTCGCGACTTCTGAATTTTTTTTCTATTGAATAGCGCGAAATAAATGAACAATTCAAAGCTTTCAGTCTGCCAACATTAAAGTTACGGCGTCACTCTCATTATTCACTCTTGTGGCTCTTCTTACCGTCTCACTGGCGAAAATTCTGTTGGCAGCATTGGAAATTAACCGTCGCCAATTTGATCGAAGAGCTAGGTTGAAACGGGCTGAATGCTCGTACGCGGTTGCGGCTGTCGTCGTTTTACGTAAGTATTCGCGAGTGCTGTTGAACGAAATATTGCGGGTGAAGCATTGAATCGACAGCCGTTTCGTTTCGGATCGCTGGAGCTTGCCGTCGCGTCGATTTCTGTGGGCGCGAGTGAGGGAGGGTGAGGGAGTGCAAAGTGGTTAGTGCTCCATCAAGATTTCAGGCTCCGGGATGACGAAGGATTCGGCAATCTCGGGACAACTGGAGGCCGCGAGAAGGAGAGGACGACTAGGATGACTGGGACGACTGGGATGGCTGAGATGACTGGGATGGCTAGGATAACTGGGATGACTGCGACGACTGCAACGACTGGTGAGTACAAGATTACTTTAGACTCTTGTTAAAATGTAACTGTTGTACGGCGCGGCTGCGTCTCGCTCTCTTGAGAAGAGAGAAACGGAGCGATATCGCTCGTAGAAAGCTAACTGCGTTCAGCAGAAAATACCTCTCTGATGCTGTCAAGATTTGTACATACATTTGATTAACGCGTGTCCCTTAACTAGGTCAAGGTATAACGCTCCGATTCCTCTGATCGGATGCACGATTTTTATTTGAGTAATTCATTCTACCGGACGCCGGAGTTTGCAAACGCGCGCGCGCTTTCCTGTTCGTTTCTGCAAGTAGTTCTTTCGTGCGCCATCGGAGGGCGACAGTGATCAGTATTCCGCACTTCGCGTCGTTACGAGAAAAAAAAAACTGGCGACGCGAACTAACAGAGAATTAAATCACGCGACGTTCGCTCGGGGCCTGATTCAGCAAGTATCGCAAACTGCGTCGCTCGCACCGAGAAATGTAAGTGAAATAATTAGAATGTCGTCTCTACTTTTTTTTACTCGTGAGGTTATTGAAACACGTATCTTACGGGTGAGGTACGTCGCTTATGGCGAGGTCGTCTTCTTCGCTACAGATTTTTATTACGTTATCACGTCTACCCCTAGCTTCGTCCCTCCTTGCCCCTCGTTTTTTTATTTCAATTTTATCTTTATCCCTTCCCGTCAACTTCTTTCGCCTATTTTCCGCGTGAATTTATTATTTATAAAGGCGAGAGTGCACATTCTCTTCCCCTCCTTTCCCTCCGGGCGCGTTTCGTCCTTCGTAGCCAGCGGCCCCACTGCGCGAGTAAAAAAAAACGCACTCTCTCCCCCCATTCCCTTTCCTCCCCCCCGCGTGTATTAAATATCCTGCAATAACAGTAATTACGGTTACGGTGCCTCGCAAAATTGCGCTTACTCCCCGCGCCGCGCGCGATCTTACGGCCAGCCGGATGTCACGTGGTCGGTGCCGTACGCCGATTCCGGAGCGAATTGAGCTCGCGATCGCCCCCGGAGAATCTCCTCGAGCGGCCGCGGTATCCTCGTTTATCTTTTCCTCCCCCTTCGACGTTTCGCAGCACCGCGAAAGTATCTCTCTCTCTCTTCCTCTTCTGCCTCGCCGATGTAATTACGTCTAAACGCACGGTGTTACGTTTTTAAATGAAGAGACACGTCGAAATTAAGCCGCTTTTATGTGCGCATCAAGGAGAATGTATATGAGTAGCAATTATATGACGTAATTGTAAGCGAATAATGTCTTAGGGAGGAAAGAGGGCATGAGAGCGTCATTATTCGCGTCGGCGCTTGTTCTGTGCCGGGGATGCACATTGATAGAAAAATGTAGTATCTTTTGGACGCAGCTGTGATTTTGCGACAATGTTTCTGACGATAAATGTGGTTAAATTAATTATAAATATGATGGAATTAATTATATACGTAATTGAATGGGATAGTGCATCAATCATATAACTGAGTAAATTCTAAAAATAATTATAAATATAATTTATAATTAAATAAATTATTGAATCAATTATACAATAAGTAATAATTCAGTTTATCATATTTATCGTCGGAAATGTAACGAAATTTTAGTCGTCGGGTCTGAAAGTACCCGTACCTTTCTCCTAGGGTGGGATAAAAAAAGGGCTCGGCCGCATTGACAAGAGCAATAAGCGTTTTTTATTCCGGTGGCGATAAGTCTTGGACGTTTCGCCTATCGAGATAGCACGGGCCTCACTTAACCGTGGCATGCGGTGTATATTGATTGTTAAATGTATTCCTTATTTAATGATGCTGATTAGATTAGTGTAAAAGGCCCAAGATTATATCTAGAGTGGGAACATCTGTTCGCGTTTTCTGGCTGCAATTGCGCGTTCGCTGTGACTCGCGCGATTAATTTTTATCTCGACCAGCGTATTTACTCAGAGAACACGCGAATTACATGGATCCGCGTATATACACCGACAGTAAAATAGAGTTAGGTCTCAACTGTAATTTTACATTTATAATTAATAAGTGTAACTGCTTCAACGATTTTAATAGTAAGAATAATCGCGTCGATTATATTTTTAACGAGAATTATTTGGAAATTATCAATGCCTTATTAATTTCAAATATTACATTATTTATTATCGAGAAACCATTTTTTTTTTAAAGACTGACATTCGCGAAGTTTAAATTAAAAAAATAATTTAACGGTATATATATACCAAGTGTCTCCCTGTGTGTGTAACGTATCATATCACGTGTTGTATCGATCATATTAAATTCTGCATAACTTTATTCTGGGATAGGCCTCGTAGTGACATTATTGCTTCCTTTTGCGCGTATCTCTCTTTTTTCCCCCCTCGTCAAAAGCATAGCTAATATCTTTATACTATTATTCATTTATTGGCCGCGTTAAAAAGTCATTATCGCCGCACGGCCGGCAAGACGTCTTCGAAAATCGAATCGGTCCGCGCTCTCGTTTTTCGGCGCGCTTTTATCGCGCGTTATAAAACCAATCGGCCGCGCGGATAATCGAATGACTGGCGGCGGAAAGCCGGCGGAAGAGCGTGAAACTCGTGAATCGGCTCGGAGAAGTCGTCTAGGCCAGATGTCGGGCGTTTGAGGGGAAGAAAAAAAATAAATAAAAAATATATCAAAGCGTATTCGAGCAAAGGAGTAAAAAAAAAGAGGATCAAGACGCAAGGAGGGGGAGGGGGCGGGTGGCGATAGGGAGGAAAAGGGAGAGAAAAGGATCGGCGAGAAGCGGTGTGTGCATGCGCTTAATCGATAATCACCGGCAAGTGGTTTCGTCCGAAAAGGGTGCGGTGGATACATCTGCGAGGTATCATCAGCGCCGCGTTACAAAAGGCCGATCCATCATCGGGCCGACAATCCAAATTCGAAATTGGCCGGCCGGTTCTCCGGCGCGACTCCGCGCGCGTGCAATTACAATGGAGATTAAAAACAGTCTAAACAACAGGCGAACGTACTGCAGCGGCACGGTCCGGTCCTCGTAAAACCGCTATAAACTTAGTTCCGCGGTGCAAATCTACGATCGCACGAAGTAGAAATATCAAAACGGAATTAAAATAGAATTGTCTCGGCTGACGAACCTTGTCGTAGTTTGCAGACGTCGAAATAAGCGTGAGAAAAAATAGAAAAAAAAAATAAAAATCCGTCGATTAATGAGAACGATTTTCCTTTAGTCCTCTGCCGCTGTGTTTCGAGCTTCAGGCGATCGTAGCCTGACGGTCTCTTGGCGCGTGAATTATTTCGCGACTTTCCGCGCACTTTTATTTGTTTCCCTCGCGGTGCTAGTGTTGAGGGACATTGTGTAACGCATAGCGTGCCACGCGAGACCGCGCCGTGTTGTAATCCCGCCGTAGCGGAGCACGCGATTTTCTGCTTACGCGCCCGACTGCTGAAATATCAACGCCGGGCTGTTCATTGAGCACGTGGTATGTCAGATCGTCCGCTCGCGATAGAAGAGTTGCCTTCGCGGTTCGAGCGTAATAATAGGATGTAACGTCAACGCCACGTTTCAACATCTCGTTGAGCTTTCGGATTAATTCTGTATTGGAACACTGGATCAGAGTAGCCCAGCGAGACAATTAAACGTTTGGAACTTTTTTCAAGTTGTTGAAAGGATTACGTATTTTTATATGTTCGGCGTGTTTATTGAAAAGGGGAAATTATTTAAAATTAATTGATTTAATCTCGATGTACATGCAAAATATAAAAGTAAAGGAAGAAATGCCCTCGCGTATTATAATTACGCTCGATTTGAAAATTTTATCGCGCCTTAATAATTCAGTCGCGAGCAGGGCAGACACTGGCATGCTAAAAACTTGCCGATGCACCCGGCGCCTTAAATGTCCGCGTTATTACGTAATGCGCGTGAAATATGGAATAGAAACCGGGGCCGATTGTTGGGCCTCGTTCCCCGGAAAGCCGGTGCGGATAATCGTGATAATGAAAGTAATCTAAAGCAGATCGATTTTTTTTTTTTTCACATTTGAATTCCACATAATAAAGTTTGCTTTTTAATTTTACCGCGCACTTCTCTAAGTCGGGTTTAAATAGCGTAAAGGAGAGGATTTTTCTCTTTTTCTTTTTGCACGGCGAGAGAACGAGACGCGGTGTAAATGTAATGCTCGCACCGAGAGAGAAAGAAAAACAAGAGAAAGGGAGAGAAAGGTGGGAAAGGATTACGGTGCGTCAACGGCGATGACTGAACGGGCCGTAATCGCTGTGCCGATCTAATATTTCGAATAGTTCGCATTTACAATGGGCTTTATTGGCGGGAAAACTGAGGGGGTATTTTGAGCAGGCGGGACATCCATCACGGGGTGTCAACGCGATTGTCTTCCGCGGTGGTTGCCACGGGAAAGTATTGACGTCGGGGTGAGGGGGAAGGGAGGGGGAGGGCGGCGAAAAGGGGCCTGCGCGCGACCACCGAAATGCGGCGGCCGGCGCGGAAATGAATAAATGTCGTTAAAGTAATTAAAATCGGGTGCCGGGTGTTCCCGCGATCTCGAAATAGCGGCCCAAGTTCTCTCCCCCGTCCCTCTCGCCCTCTCGAGCGCGCGGCGATATCGATTCGCGCCCGTGTCTCGCCGAGGATGACGCGTCGTGATACAGCGGTGGACAGTATTACTTCGGCCGACGAATTTATCCGGACGACACGGCGCCCCGGCCTCGCCATTGTGTCGTATTTAAATGAGCTTTCTAATGTATTTAGCTTGAATACCGCGTGCGGCGAAAACTACTACCCCGCGTGTGTTCGCAGAGCGGCATTTTGCTGCCGCCTCCGCCGGCGGTGTCAGCAAGAAGATCGTTCTCGGCATAACTCGGCTTTTCACGATGTAATCTAACAAGTAAATCTGACAAATTTATTCTTAGCAGTTTAGCGTTAGAATAAAGTCCGACGAGGAGTCCGAAGCCGTATTTTCGCGACGCCGTCGTTGGTCGAGCTCCTCTCCGCGACTCTTTCTTCCGTTTCTTTCTTTTTTTTTTTTTTAATTTTTTTATTATTATTTTTTTCTTTTTTATCATCACTCGTGGATTAATGGAGAATCGGATTTGCCGGGCATTCATTTCGTCCTGCCGCGGCGCTATGTCTTATGCACGAGATAATGCGTGGCGCGGGCATGCGCGCCGCAATTTGTGTATCTATCGCAATGTGTATCTATCGCGTCTGAATGTGCTAAAATAATAACGAGAAATTGCGAGGCCGCGAGTGTGGCTGCGTTCGCAGGGGGAAACGCCGACGTATAATCGAGGCGCACCCTCTCTCCCGGCTATCTGTTTTATTTATCCGATAACACGCCATTATGGGCGAATCGTGAATGCGGCTGTGCCGGTAACGATTGGCTATTTATAATAACACGTGGCATACGGGTAATTAGTTGCGCGCAGGCCGCAGTGAAAAACCGAACGCGGGTATCGGTATCGGGGAAAAATTACCGTCGTTTTTCATCGCGCCTTTGTTTACTCTATTTGGACTTTCATCACCTTTTCCTCCCTCCCTCCCCCCCTTGCCGCCGTCGCGCGGCTTCCGCCTGTTCAAGACGCGCTCCCAATCGCGGCGCGTTTCCATTCCGCAATTAAATCCCGCACTCGGACGACTTTACCCGCGATTGATTTTTTTAATCTTAACCGCACGAGAGGGGCTCCCGCAAATAGGCCAGTACTTATATAGCGCGCCAGATGAGGCGATCATAAAAAGATGGGCCCCTTCGATAACTTTCGCGTTCGATCTCGCCACGCTCCCGTTCGACGCTTTCAGCGCGGAAAAATATCGTCAGCACTTTGTTTTTTTTTTTTTTTTCTTTTTCTATTAAGTGTCGTTAAAATTTGCGTCAATTAGAATCTCCGCTTAGTTTAGCAAAAGACGATTCAGGCAACATTTTGAATGGCGCCGCGTTTTGATGCGGAGAACCGACTTGGCAGGCAACGAAAAAGAAATTACGCGGTCGGTGCTGTTTAATTCGGACGGCTATTCGATCGGAGAAGATTACGCCGGGATTTCGTAGGGCAGGGAGGCACAGATATGGCGGCCTCGGATAAAGGGGGGGTGGGAAGGCGGCTGGGCGGCTGGAAAGTCTTGTCCATTGTGTCGGGACCTGTACAATGCTTATCGACGGTGATTGCTTCATTGCGGACCGGCGCGGGGGATGCTGGATGTAAGGGCGTGATGCGTACACCGGCGCGGCCCGGCGTTATCGGGTTATCGGCCGTAATGCACACGCACGCCGACCACCTTTCTACTGGGTTAACATTTCAATCTGGAAAATGTAAACCGTCCCTCCCCCGATCCCGCGATCTTCCCCTCCGGCCGGCGATCTCTCTCCGTCGACACTCCGGCTCGTTTGCATATCGCCCGGCTTTGTTGTTCTCGCCCGGCGAACGGACAAATTTGACCACGCCGGGCCGCCGATTGATTCTGCGATTGTGATTCCAACAGCCCGCGTGTGTTGGCGCGAAATTAAAACGCCGGCCCGCGATATTCCGCCGCTTCGTGGCAATCGATATTCATCCGCGGCGGGAATTATCCAACGATGAAAACGTGTACCGTTAAGAGAGGGAGGGAGGAAATACGGCGAGCGTGAACATCGAAAAGAGCGATCGAGCCTGTCTCGATGCAAGTCCTGCGGGGTCTGCTCGAGCGCGTCGAGATGCGCCGCGTGTATTCTTTGCGCGAGACGAACAAAAATCCGTCCATGCGCGGTCCTCCTTTTTTTTTTCTTTTTACTCTCTTTTTTTTTTTTTCTCTCCCCCGTCCGCCTTTCGCAACGGCAGCGAGGGCCACCCTCCGCCCTCCCTTTCTCCATATAGGCGTGTAACGACGATGCGCAAACAATGACGAGGGTTACGTAACAGCTATGCACGATGCAAACACACCGTGTTGCGCTAAGCGCGTATCTGTGGCGGGGTGGGCAGCGAGCGGTAACAGGGACTAACGCCGGCGACGGCGGCGACGTCCAGGACGAACAATGCGTATCACACGGCGGCCTGTCTGAAAACGCCCGGCGCCCGTTCGTGCCGAACCTCGCGCCAAGCGCGGGCAAGAGGCGCGCGATATCGGCGTGCTTTCGAAAAACAGACCGGAGAGAATGAGGGTGAGAAGAGCGGGGGAGCGAAGAAGCGGTACGCGTGCGATGTCGAGCGTAATATAAATTTTCGACGGCCCGAAACTCGCCGGAGAATAGATTAGAGATCGTTGAAGAATAGTTTAATCGCGTGGCGTTATTTTAGCTTTAGATTTCGTTAACGTTAATCAGTCTGCTGCTTGGTTTTTTTTTTTTTTTTTTTTTTTAGAGGTACATATGTCAATGTGGGTGTTTATTGTTACAGCTGCTTTGGTACGAGTGCTTGCTGTTAACGTATTTTGTAACTTAATTTACTAAAATAATACTCTTGTAATTACAACGGAAATTCTCTGAAAAAATTAATTTGGGGTGGGCAATTTTTGTACAATCAGCGAATGCTGTGATAATCAATCCATACGGCAGGCGCAGAATTTATAATTTTAATTCATACCGCTACACATAAATTTTGCGTATAACAGGCAATATTCTACCGCGTAAGTACAGAGATCAGCGATAAGCTTCGGTTGCGACACTTATGCGCTTTTTTTCTTTCTTTCTTTTTTTTTTTTTTCACGTAATAACGCTCTCCTCGGGCAACGCCCGGTTCTCGGAGAGCGCGTATCTTCTCGGTGGTAGCGCCGAACGAGAAATTAGCCAGCCAGGTTTCTTAACGATTCAGTGGAGCACAGAGCCACGGAATTTCATCGGCGGCCGCAGAGCAAGAGGCGATCGCACTTCCACGAGCGAGCGCATCGATGTAGAGACACACGGCGCCGGGATTGTCCTTCATTACGCACGAAGGAAAGTGCAGTCATCGGCGCGCATACCCGTAGGTATGCACACACAGAGGCATTAGCTCCCCCAAAGCCCAGCCGGTATTAATTCCACTAATTGGACGTGGTTTGGGTCGCGGCAAACATCGGTCCCCTGCCGATCGCCCTTCCCCCTTGCCTTCTCTCTGCCCCCCCTCGACTTGTCCGAGCGCGCGGCTCGATCTCGTGATCGATCGTCCTCCCGCAAGACAAAAGACGATTCTTACTCCGCTCCGAACGAGTCCCGGCTTTAATCCCCCCCCTCCCCCTCCTTGCAAATAGCGGGTGAACCGCGATTCATCATACTCGCGGCGGTCCCGGAGTTGCGGGAGTATCAGTTCGCGAACTTGCGCGGCGTAAATCTTTTTTGAATTATCGGCGAGCCGGCGAGTCTATCTCGGCGTTATTAGATCGCGCGGACGATGCAATTACGAAATAAAATCGATCGTGTTTGATTTTCGCGGAAGACGTTGAATGCTCAAGTCGAATTTCTTTACACCGCGTGCAACAGAAGTGATTTTAGATTCAGCCGGAATCGCAAGGTAGCTTTTTCAGCTGAACGCAACGAATGATTCTCGCGAGTATGAAGAAAATTAGCATACGACGACGACGTATTATCGTTGGGAACTTCGCGTCGGCATCCTGGGCTTGTGAACAACGGTAACAAACGGTCGGGTTCGCGCGCGGTCAGTGAGGAACCAGAGGACGGTGGCGAGGTTCCCGCTTTGTTTAGGGCTCGGTAAGGCGGCGAGAGATCAGCTGTTTCGAGTAAACGCATTGCGGACCGTGGAATCTGTACGAAGACGGCTGTGTGTGCGAGTGCGTACGGTCGGCATGAACACATACGACGGTGCCTCGTATCGCGAAGGGTCTCCCTAGCAAATCTGGGTCACCGGGCCGATGAGGGGTTGGCCGGCCGAAAGCGAGAAGAGTACGCCAGACTCTTTTCCCTTCCGATCGCTGCCAGCCACGGAGCGTCTATGACGAGATAATCGGAGATCGCCCTCGAGTCCCCGCGGTACTTTTTGCCCCCTACTTGAGCGCGGCTAGAAAACGCAACCAACAAGACGCATTACATTTCTTTGTAAAGAGCAAAATAGCTTCTCTCCGGTAACATTTAAGACGAAAAACGTGTAACATTGAGTTCGATTAGCGTATGAATATACATATGATTATTTTCTCTTTTCGGCAGAGCACCTATCGACAATGCATTTCCTCTCTCGATGTGCCTCTCTTGTTACATTCGCTCGCGTAATTATTCGTATCCGCGTACACGGCCACGGTTTTCGTCTCTGCCTCGCGCGACTCGAGGCACTCGATCGCGGCAAAGTTCACCTCCAGGAACTGTCGGCGGATACGGGCGCCTTGGGTATGGCACAAAGATATTAAGCACCCATACCCTAACCGTGTCGAGCTACGGAGAGCGTAGACTATCCCGCCGGACTGGTGGGGGGGACGGAGAGGCGGAGGAAGCGCGGCAAGGAAAGGGGCAGGTGGACCAAGGGTGGGCTGAAGGCGCGAGGGGGGAAGGTGCGGGAGAGCGACGGGGCGGCGGAGGAGAGATCGCAAGGAAAGCGGAGTTACCTGCAGAAGAAATAAGTGCGCGCGTGTAATGCTGATGGCGAATATGGTAGAGGAGATCTGAGGGAAGAGCAGAGAGAGAAAGAGGGTGGCGGAGGTTGAGGAGGAAGAGGAGGTGGCGAGGGAAAAGCGGGGCGCGGGGGCAGACAAGAGGAGTGGGCTCACGGACGGCGGAAGGGTGAAGAAGGGAGGCAGAGCGCGCGCGAAAGCGAGCGATCGATTCGAACGTTGGCGACATTCTTCGTCGTAGGGACAGGGAACGGCGGGAGAGGAAGAGAGACGGAGGCGCGGGCAGTGCATGTGTGCGCACGTGACGCAGAAGGGGATGACGAAAGAAGGAGATAAAGCGAGAACACAGCCGGAGAGGGCTGGTCACACGAGAGAGCGTGAACTCGGAGTACGCGCGGCAGAGGGGACGACGGAGGAGGGGCGGAAAATGAGAATAGCATCGGAAAGACAGGGAAGAGCGAGAAAAAAGTGAGAACGGAGAGATCGAGAGCGAAAAGACGGCGGCGATATGAAATTCATGAAAAATATAAAAAGATAAAGAAACGCTGGACGAAAAGGAAACGTGGATAAGGTACCGAGGGGGTTGCGAAGTTAGTTCAACGATTGGAAGAATATGAACAGTCGAAGAAAAAGAGAGAAAGAAAGAGAGGCGGGACTCGAGAGGATCGTCGAAACGCTCGAGAAAGGAACAGTACGCGAAGAGAGAGAGAGAGAGATAGACGAGAGCGAAAGAATCAAAAGTTGGAAGGCGGGGAGGCGCGGCGGGAAAGAGAACGTAAGAGCCGCAACGAAAGAAGATAAACCCGACGAGGTAAAAGAAGAAACCCCCCCCTCCCTCCCTCCGTCCGCCGGTACGTTCCAGTCGTACTGTCCTCAGGCTCTCTGTGCGTCTGCGTCTGGTTGTCCCTCTGTGTTGGTAGCCCCCGGAACCGTCCTCACATCGGCGTTAGTCGTCGTTGCCACGTCGGTGCTAGCGGTTAGCAAATAGTGGGGGAGGTGAAGGGCGGGTGGCCGAATTGGAGGAAGGTTCGAAAGGCGTAGACAACGTGAACCTGGCGTCCAATCGCGAGAACAGCCGCCCCGGTTGCTCCGCCAACCGGATAGTCGGTTGTGCGCACAGAACGCCCATCCTCCCCGGTTGTCGGGCTCCCACTGATGTTTTTATTTATTACATCTGTGACTGGGTAGGGAAATACTCCCGACTCGACCGAGAGAGCGTTTGCTACTTTGAGAACGAGCGACGCGCGTCCCTGCGAGTTACCGCGGCAGCCGCCTCCGTTGTCATCGTCGCCCTCGCCGCCGCCAACCGCTGTCGTCGCCGTCGCCGTCGCCGTCCTCGCTGTCATCTCGCCGCTCTGACATCGTCGCAGTCGTATACACGTTGCGGTTCTCTCGTGCCCACGCGTTTCTCGTTCAAAGTATAGTCACGGTTACAGTATCGCGATCTCGTTTTCTTTGACACGAAGAATGGTCGCCGGCAAGTGAGCGAGTTGCCGACCAGCTCGGCGCGAAAGCCTCCGTCAGCGTGTGCGTCAGTCACTTTAGAGATATCTTGTGCCGCGCCGTCAAGTTGAATCGTCCCCGCGATGGATCGGTGAAAATGAAATGCGCGACGAGAGTGGACTAAAAGTGTGACCACAAGTGGGACCGAAAGTGGGACTGAAAGTTATGGACACTGAAATCCACGTGCGTGTTAAAACTGAGCAAGTCGTGCGGTCTGATCTGTGCCGAGACGCACGATACGTAGTGACAAACTACACATTTGAAGAGTGTTAATTTGAGAAATCAAACATTGTGCGCCGCCCGGATCGTCAAAGGAAGCTCGCGAGGAGGATCGAGCAGCCGGCTTGAACATGCATTGAAAAAGATCCGCGTTCGATAATCCGTGCCGTACCGAAACTCGCCAGCGCGAGCGAACGCAGGGAGGTGAGCGACCGTCCCAGAGGATTACGGGCGCATAGCTGATAACAGAAGCGCGCCGGAGCGCCCGGTGTCGTCTCAACGAATTGCCCGGATAAGAGGGACGCGCGTTTTCGACCTCCCATGGACCACGGAGCGATGGACAGCTCTTCCGACCACAGCAGCCGTGCCAGTCCCGTAACCGGCAGTCCGAAGCATCCCCACAGCCCGTCGACGCAACAGAGCCAGCAGCAGCAGCTCCACGGCAGCCAGCACCAGCCGCCGCCGTCTCATCAGCAATCGCACGGGCGCGATCAAATTCGCGAGCATCAGCAGGGCCAACACCGCGGCGTGCCGACTCCAGGCTCGCCCACGAGAGGCTCGCCACCTCAGGGCCTTCCTCTGAGTCCGCCACCGTTATCGGCCGGGGGCGGCCCCGGGGCACCGCCGGGTATGGTGCCTCGCATGCCGGGACTACCGCCGCCGGGGCTGGGGCTGCTGGGCCAGCTCGGCGGTATGCTCAGCGGCCACCACGGCTCGCCGCTCGAGCTTATGGCGGCACATCACGCGGTTTTGCCGCCGCGATCGTACAACAGTCCGCCGCCGATCAGTACCAGCGATCCCACCGCCAACGAGTGCAAACTGGTCGACTACCGCGGTCAAAAAGTCGCCGCGTTCATCATCGCCGGCGACACGATGCTCTGTTTGCCCCAGGCCTTCGAGCTGTTTCTCAAGCACCTCGTGGGCGGCCTTCACACAGTCTACACGAAGCTCAAGCGGTTGGATATCGTGCCGTTGGTGTGTAACGTCGAGCAGGTGAGAATTCTACGTGGTCTCGGAGCCATCCAGCCAGGCGTCAATCGGTGCAAGCTGCTCAGCTGCAAGGACTTCGACATTCTTTACAGGGACTGCACCACGGCCAGGTAAGTTTACTCCAGCGGGCCTCACCGTAGGTCATTGCGATTTGCGAGTAAACGCCAATAAATCGAGAAAATCTTTATTTGAACGCGCGATTTAATCTTCTCTCTCGTGTCAGCTGACGATTAATATGCGGAATCTACGGAACGGTAGGCTTTCTAAGACCGTGACTTTGTAATTTTGGCGAAGCCAATTTCGCTGGACATTGCCTCGTGGCGATCGTGCCATTATTATCCTTTAAATGTTGTTCGAAAAAAATTTTGCGTAATAGCGACGAGTGGCAGATGTCTGTCGGCCACTGTTCATAATTAACATTGGTTGTTTCAAAGGGGGAAAAAAAATAAAAAATAAAAAAAAATAAAATAAAAACGAAACTGAGGAGGATTCCGGAAATAGCGCTCGCGCATTCGGCAGCCGGGCGCGCTTTCTTGGCCACCGTTAGTGCGAACGGAAGCTACGATCTTCGCATACATTAATAACGCGTGGTGTCGCCGGCGGGCAGCACTTTATCTTCGCCCCGTACCTCGGCTACCAGCCCGCCAAAAAGTACTTTAATTGTGCACCACCTACCGCTCCTTAAGACTTGATCATCGTCGGGAACGGCTCCCGGTGACCCTCGGGCCCTTTTCGCATAGGCAGTTTACGGGTGATCTTCGTTCGTCGTGAAATTACTCGGCGAAATTGCGTTTCGCGAGTCTAGAAGGGAATGCCATTTCGTGCACGGGCTCATTTACATTTCGAATCTTTTTGTTGAGGAGAGGAAGGCCCGACTTGTTAAACAGCGCGATAAAAAGAACGCGTGCGCGCGACAACGAAACGTTGAAATAGCCCCGGGTGTAGTGCGGTAGCGCGGCACGTGCTCCTCGTTTCTAGGATTGTCACAGAGCTCCCGCGCCAACAGGTGTCCCTTTCACGGTAGTTTCTCTGAATGAATCGTCCCCGAGCGGGGAGAGAAAGAGAGGCTGCCGGGCGGGAGGAAGCGAGCCCGGTTGTACAAGCTCTCCCACCCACGAGGTAGACGACAGACGAAACGGAATGGTATACGGAACGAGGGGATTTAAGGTCGTCGGGGAAAGTGTTGTCCTCACGAGGCCCTCAGTTTTAGCCCTCCCGTGTCGTACGAGATCATTTCGCCGATCGGCGTTTCGCGCCGGTCGCTCGGCTTAGCTAATCTCCCTCGATTCGCTTTCAGTCACACAATCTGTTTGTCATTCGATTGTCGCGACGCGGCCGAAATCTCTTGGTGCTCGTGGCGGTTCGGTAAATAGGCAATACTTGTTCGGCGCGCGATGCGCAGCGGCAGTCGCAACGGAAACGGATTCAGCGCGACACGGAGAGAGGGACCGAGCGAGAGGCAGTCGAGGGATATCCCGAGGGACGGTGCGAAAGAGACCGGAGAGATCGTTCAGAAAGAGAGAGAGAGCGAGAAGGAGGAAGCTCGTAGGGATTGCGGGGATCTAAATAATCCGGAGTCGCAGTCGCAGAACAGAGTTTCGCGAGCCGTCGGCTCGCGCGGGTCTTGCTTTACCCGAGCGCGTTTCGTTTCCGGGCTATTTAACGCTAGACGTAAAAAAAAATCGCCAGTTACCACGATATTCTGTCACCCATAATTTCCATTAGACAATTTAGATCTCTGCCTCGTTAGAAAATAAGATTTCGCGATATTAAAAGACAAGAGATCACCGTTGTTCTTCAATTCTCTGTCCGACGGTTTAGCAATTTACTTCCATAGTTATCGCATTTCCCATCTAATATCAAAAACACCTCGTGACTCATTATCATATTAATGATTACACGCTTAGAAATATTCGTTACGCTTATCGCGATGATCTCGGCGATAACGAGACAAGCAGAGCGCGGCTTCTGGTTCTTCGGGATTCCGTCCTCTCGCGCGGGAGGTTTCCACGATTTTGTTCGCGGAGGCGAAAAACGGGATGATCGAAAGGCTGCGACGCGGCCGTTCTGTGCGGTCTTGGTCGCGTGTACCGTTGACGGTCGTTACATTCTGATAATACACGGCGGCCGCATATCCACGCCGGTGCAACACGCGCGCGCATTGCACTTGCACACCTACGCGGCGGCGGTGGCGGCGGCTGCACGTCGGCCCGGCCGTTCTCCTATCGGGCCGATGCAACAGCATGCGCCCGGAACCGCACCAATAATTCAGGGGGGATTTTTCTTGCGGTTTGCTGCAGCGCGGCGCCGGGTGCGCCGTTCCGTTCGAGCGGCCCGCAGATACAGGGCCGATTGCGCCGGACGGCGCCGTATTTCGTGCTCGCGGCCGGTAATAGCGTTAAAAAGCGACGTATGCGAGCGACAACAGCCTAGCGAGCGCGGAATTACAATGCGGAGGGAGAACGGTCGCGGGGGACACGCGTGTCGGAGCGTCCCGCGTAACGAGCGCACGATGCGTGAATCGTTCCTAGCGCGCGGTGTATTTTTAAACGCCGCGTTTATTCCTTATCGCGGGACTTCCTCCCGCAGGTAGGCGAAAGGCAAGCCCCGAAGACGCGAGCCGAGGTCTCCTCGCTATCTGATCGCGGGCAATGTTAGGTACACTCATTACGAGCGAGTCAAAAAAAAAAAAAGTAATCGGTCGCGATAATTGTGTACCGTATGCGCAAAGTCGTTGCGGGTCCTATGATAATCGGTGGGGAAACAATAACGCGCGGCTAACGAGACGGGTCAATTATATTAATTAATTTGCCTAACTCGGTTGACGAGCGATCCGGCTTCTCGCAAACTAGCCCCGGCCTTTTCAGAATCGAGCGTTTAATTGGGAATTGACGAAAAGAGGTCGGAGCGCGGAGGAGATAAAGCAGTAAAAGAAGGGAAAAAAAAAAGAATGCGGAGGAGAGTACACGACGAACGGAGAGGAAAGGACGCGTGCTTTTTCCTCGCTCTTCCTTCTTCCTATCGAGCGCGCGCGGCGCTTAGCTTACCTGGTTATAACAACAGCCAGTTGGAGGTACGTGGGAGTGCGCGCGGCCCTGGACTATAATTCTATGCGCTATTAGCCGTTTAATTATAAAATTGTGCATAGATTAATTGGCTCCCGTAATGGCCCTAACAATGCACAGACATATTGTGAGAGAGCGAGAGACACGGGGGAGAGAGAAAGGAGGGGGGTTACGCGGAGAGAATAGAACCGGCGAGGAGCGAGGAGAGGCAGCGCGAGAGCTCGACAGACGAAGAGAGAGCGAACAGAGAGAGCCCGAGAGAGAAAGGGAGAGAGAGAAAGAGAGAGAGAGAGAGATGCAGCAGAAAGCCGTTATTAATATTTATTTCCTCTGCTCGCTCCTCCCAGCTCCTGGTTGTTGCCGTGCGCCGATGCGTGGTTATAGGCTACGTAAGCTTTTAATATCTATGCGCTCGTGTTAACTGCACGAATACACAAATAGGGCTCGGTAAAGTCCTCGTGTGAGCGCGCGTTGTGCTTTCTCCGCGGCTATGCGCGCTCTCGGGAGGCAGCGTCGCGATATTATTCGACGGATGGACGTCTCGAAAAAGGGACCGCTCGATTCTTTTGCCGGGCCGAGTGGAGAGCGATCGTCTACCTCCCCTTTTCCTCTCGCTCGTCTCTCTTTCTCTTTTTCACCGTACCTTTTCCACTTCTCTCCGCGTACAAACACGTATCTATCTGGTAATTGTATCGTTTACAGCAGCTGGCAGGCCTCTCCGGCCTTTTTTTTTTTTTTCCCCTGTTACGTATCCTGCGCGGGGAATTGGGCCGCCAGCGTGATATTATAAAGGCTCGCATGACCCCATTGTTAGCATTACTTTTCATCGAGATATACGCGCACGCTGCCGCCGTCGTTCTCTGCGTACGCGCGTTCATAGATGCACCCACGGCGCGAGCGAGTGAATGCGTGCGTGCGTGCGTGTCTCTCCATTAAATCCGCGCTGGCCGATTAATCCCGTAACCGAAAACGAAGTCCGCCGCCGCGCGCGCGCGTATCTCGGTATCGTGAGAATAATTCAGGCAACTCGAATCGATGAGAAACCGCGGGGGCGGATAAGCCTTGAACTTTATAATGTGCACGGTAACGAAAACGCGGTCCCGCGCTCCAGACTTTTATTGATAAATGTTTCGCCTCGATTGGAAAACCGTGCGGGGTCATCGCAGCGCATCCATTACTGACCGTTTCAAAGCTCGCGGACGATCCGTGTAACGACACCGGTGTTAACATTTATTCACGCGTTTAATTGTTGACGATGCGGGGCGCGAGCGGTTTATCGAGTTGTTTAATTACTCGGCGATCCACTCCGGGGAAATCGGAGCGCGGCCTTCTCTGTTTATAGAATTCCCGGCCAGCGGTCACTAATCTTTCCTTACAATCGTTCTTAATTTACGGAAATTAATTGAAAACACAAATCTGAGAGGGGTGCCTTTCTTCCCAGCATCCACCCGCCGGCTTCCCCGCCGCCCGCTTCTGCTCCGCCATCCAGCCTACTCCCGCGCCTCGCCCGTAATTCTCGGTAATTAATAATCTGCAACAAGTAATAATAAAGCCAGTAATCCGGGCGCGCGCGCGGTGCCGCGGCCAAGCGGCGTTCTTAATTCTGGATAATTAATGCAAAGACAAACAAGAAGGATTAAAGCCCGCCTCCGCTTTTTCTCCTGTTCTTTCTCCGCACTTTTCCCCTTTTTAACGCTCTTATTCGCTTGCAAAGATGGCCGACCCCGTCGCGGCGACCGAAATATCCGGCGTTTTCTACTTCCTCTTCTTTAGAAAAAAAAAATTATTAAGCTCGCAGTACGCATAATTACGTCTCCTCCGCTCTTGCGAGAACCTTCGATCTTACTCTGTTAATTTAATACCTCCCCGAGGTTGAACAATCGGAACGTCGCGTATTCTAATTGCACGGGCAGAAAACAATTAAGGAGAGCCTTAATTTGCATCCGACGAAGAAGGGGGAAGGGAGTACGTGTTGGCTGCGCCGTGCAACGATAAAGTCACAATATTATTATCGCGATCTCTGGCATCGTCTGCCGACCGTCTGCGTGCGGCAAGACGAGATCGTTTCTCGAGGACGATGGGAACCCGCGCGCGATACGTCCAGAGAGGCGAGGAGGGCCGGGAAGAAGGGGCAGGATGCGAGAAGCCGGGGCCCCATGGCTATAATCACGAAGCCTCTTGATGGCGAGATACAAATGCAAGTCATCAGGACCCCGCATTGTATCGCAATGGCGCCAGGCTCCCGTTCCGCGTTTCCCTTTCGGCGTTCCCCGAACGCGCTCGCTCCAACATCGTACCGTGTGCTCCGGACAGAACCCGAGAAAGGCTCCCAATTTGGAGCGTTAAATACGCGGCCGTTGCGCCGATACGCCGCGGTATTTTGTGCTTCCTGCCGCGTCGTTAACGCGCGTTTTCGCCAATCACGATGGGCTCGATCAAGCCGCCAGGTAATTTCTCTCGTCGTTTCTCCTACCATCCGTGAGACAAATCGATCCTCTCGGGATCCACAATTTCGGCAGTATTTATTTCACGTCACATTTATTAAATCGGAAGGACATATCAGTTTTATTTGATCAAGCAGATTTAATTACTTTCTTTTATTTTATTCTGGGATCAAATGTCAACTTTGCATTCAATTATTACGAGCTTCGAAAGTCCGTGATTTTAATGGCAAATCGAGATCGATTAAGTATAGCGAGATCGTTGAGGTCAGCCGACGCGTCGGCCGCGCTGCGTTACTTTTGACATCGGCTCCCTTTCCGCGCGTCGCATCCCAGAATCGATTGTTTCGACGCGAGCCAGTGACCTACATGAAAACAGCTGATTGCGGCTGTGGTACCCACGAGTCCCATTTTGTCTCTCTCCCCTCGCTGCGACGCCGCCACCCTCGTAAAGAACTATCCCCAAGAGCGCGTCTTCCTCGCACGCCCGGCTGGTGAAACCCGGCAACGGCTCGTCGGGCGAAACAAGGGTCCTTAATCCTTCTCCGTTTTTATCGCTACCCCAGATTGGAGTCGTCCCCGGCGCGCCGGCACGAATATTCATTACACGTAGCAATAATACGGCACACATAAATTTGCAAATGTAATAAAAATTCATGCGACAGATTGATTAATCGACCGATCGACAAATCGCCTGAGAATCTCCTCTCTCCGTATCGGCCGAGCGATCGTGTCTCGTTACGAGCGACAGGACGGGAGACTTCAAGGGGCTCGCGCAAAGTAATAAATATCCAGATCGCGATAAAGCATCTCCTTCCTGCGGTCGATATTGTCTTATGGATTCCTCGCGGCGTCGTGCTCTGTATTACGGAAAACACTCGGCCGCCGCCTCCCTCGGGAGACACGCTTAAGAATCCCGCGTTTGTGCATGCAATCGCGTGTTCACGTCGAGTAAGCCGCGCCTCGATAGCTCTCGTCGTGGACGTGTCGTGCGGGCCCGCAAATCCTTTGCGGCAACAATTTTATGCGGCCGCGGATTCAGCGGAATCGATCCGAGAGCCAAGACGAATTCCGGCTTTCTTATTACCGTGATCGCTTATATTCGATAGAGCGGGGATCCGCATTAGGCGATTAGTTTCTTTTTTTTTTTTTTTTTTTTTTTTTGCTTTCCGTCGTACCTACACCCCCGTGTCCCTTTGCCTACTCGGACCGAGTTATTACCTTCACGACATCTTCGCTCGCGACGTCACTCGCGAAAAGGTGAACCGCTTGTCCGTCTTTCTTTCCCAGATCGCCTCAGCCGCATTCGTGTGTCGTAAGTCCGATCGCGTTTACTTCAGTCCGCCTCGCGCGATATAAAATATCCGGCGCACACATGTAATTTACCAATGATCGATCGGCCGGAAGTGATAGGAGAAGCATTCCGACGGGATACGCTTGATCGTCGAATTATTGCCGGCCGCGGTGATTGGTTTCAGCCGAGTAAGTTGCTATGTATTTGCCGATATACGAAGTTTCTGGCGAGTGCGGAGTTGCGGAGAGACACGGCCGTAGGAACGCTTCTTAATCTGTGAAAAATGTCGCCGCGTTGATCGTTGCGTAATTGCCACAATTACGCGTTACCCGGCAATATCGCGGTGGCATTATAATCGTCGTCGACTCGTGTCGGAATGCCGGAGCGAGTTTCAAGTTTTCGTCGGGCGAGCGAGTGGCACGAAAGCCAGCCCTCGCCGTCTTACCGCGGGGCGGCCTGTCACAACGATACTCGGTAATTTCGAGTGATTCGTGGACGACGTCAGCGAGCATATCGCACCCCTTTCGCTGGCAAAGAAGGGTTGAGGGGGCGGCGGCGTTCGTGCACACGCTAGCCACTCCAACTCGTTACGTACGGTAATTAAACGACGCACGAGACCACCCGAGAAGCCAGGTGGCAGTTAGAACTTGGACGTTTAAGAGAAATCAAGTCGTTGTTAGAACCCAAGCGCACTCGTCCGGCGTGCTTATTCCGGATCGATTGCGCAAACGTCGCGATTGCATCGCCGGCGGCCTGTAATTAGCGAGATTTACTTTCTTCGTTTGCCACCCGATCGCGGATAAGGGCGGAGGGGGATATTCGCGAGCGATATTCAGAGACGGCTTCGAAATACGTCGCGGCGAAATCGGCGCCGATCGCGGATCGGCGAAAGGGGGTTCGAACTGAGCCGTCTGTTCGGCTCGCGTGCCGTCGAGTTTGGCGCAACGTCGCGCGTCAATCAAAATCGGCCTCTCGGGTAGCTGCTCCTATAGTAATGATCCCCGCACTCGATGTCGAGTCGATCTTACGTACATGGACGCCTGATAGCCCCTGTGATATACCCTTGAAGGGTGCCCAGGCCGCGAGTCTCTCTCTCGTCAGCTCCCAGTCAGCCCAGTCAGCCAACTCGACCGGCGTTCGCCGGGCGAGGAGGCCATCTTTACACGCGTGCGGTCCGCTTGCGTGATGCACGCATGCCGCCTCTCCGCCTTGGTATTCCGCTCTTTCTTCCTCCGCGGGGCCCGTCATTTCTTGTTCTCTTTTCCTCACCTCCCTCTTTCTCTCTCTCTCTCTCTCTTTTCGTGTCTATACACATGTATATCTCTCTCTCTTTCGTTTTCATGCACGTCTTCCGGCGATAGCGGATACCTCGGCTTTACGCGCGACCGTTTACGCGCTTTTCCCTTTCGCACACGAATGTAGGCTTACGGGATAAATGCCGCGTGACTGGGAGATATCGATCGAACAAGTTTACGCGAGAATCCGCCGAGTTAATGCCTCTAGGTTCTTCTCGACGGTCTTCGTCAGCCGCCGACGATCCGCGCGGAGAGAGCGAGACGCGGGTGGCAGGTGTGATAACCGCCGATAACTACTATCGATCGCTACGCACGGACTCGAACTGCTCGGTGATCTATTTACCTAAACCGCGCGAGATTCGCTCACGGGTCCGCTCACGCTTTCGCTTCGTCGAAAAATCAGCTTTCGGGGAGAGGAAAAACTGGTGCTCGCGTGTCGTTCGAAAATTTCTAGCGGTAATATACGCGATCGTAATCTCGCGTTACTGAATTGCGGCGCGCCTCGCGTTCGCTCGGCATCGCGCGGGCAAGAATATTTGTTCTAAATTAACGAGTTCGCCGGGCAGTTAAGCTCGCCCTCGGAAGAGAGGTATGCATTCGACAGCCGCGACTCGGGTCCAAATCATTTTTCGGGATCAGTCGGAAATTGCCCTTTCATTAACACGGCATCGCGATCCCGGGGCGCCCGCCGAGGGAAACCGGCTTCAGATCGGCACGCCATTTCTACCGTAATCTCGCGGAGTGAATCATTCGATTCCATCTTCCTTCCTCCCTGCGCAATCTAGGCGATCTCGACGAGATCGACGAAAGGGGAGGGGCGCCCTCCCGTGCATATCACTCCCGAACCCGGGCGTAACAGCATGCAAATAACACGAGCGGATTCGGTCTACGACCTCTCCGACGACCACCAAAAATGAAAGGAGGAAAAAAACCGTCCACTCCAATCTCGGGGTCTTATTTTTTCGTCATTCAAGCGCAATCGAATCTCTTTCGTCAAAGTACCGGTTAACGGATCGTCTCTCTCCTTTCACGTTGACTTTAATTTTCGATCAGAGTTCACGAAAACGTTAGATTTCTCGCGAGGTTTCATTTGATACGTTCGATGAAAAAGTTTTAGCTTCAATTTGCATTTTTCCAACTTTTGTGAATTTTTTCCTTGGTCGATCGCCGCCCGATTCTTTAATTCGTTGCGCACGTCGCGCGCACTTCGGACGAGTAATATGTAATTATATCATTGTTGGGAATTGGCTGCCAGTCGTTGCACACAGTTCGGGGGCCCGCGAACGAGCGGCCGAGGTGTTATTAGCGCTTGACATTGATACATCCGACCACGTCGTGTTCGCAGTGGCGTGGATAACGCGTTATCCGCTCCGGCGTATCCGATCGGCGAGCCGATCGCATCGGCGACGATTCCGCAGGCAGATGTTCGTCGTGTTTGTCGTTTCGACAAGGGGCCAGGGCGATAACGAATCGTGCGAGTTAATTAGGCCGACCTGATCGCACCGGCGAGTGACGCAAAATTAAGAAAAATTTTTAATAACTCCGCTTGACAGTGAGAAGACATTATTGCATCATCATCCCGAGAGAAAATGTAGTTATTTTTAGATCCAATCATGATTTTATGAGCATTTCTCACGATAAACATGGTTGAATTAATTATAAATATTTAGGGTGTTATAAAAATTCAATAAAATGTGGATTCATTGGCGAAAGGTATCGGCAAGTTTATCAAGCAAATGCATCGGTGTTCTGCAGTCTTTTTAGAGCCGCGCGTTCGTTTTCTTTGTTACATGTTCTTTCTTCGACGGCTTTTTAGTTAAGACCAAACGACTTTTCGCGAAAGCGGTTATTCGCCGAGTCCCGTCATTCTCACGATCGTTATTATATACCGCGTCGATCGCACAGGTTGCAAAATAAACAAAAACAAAATATAATTGAACCAGTCATTTATTCATATCATTATTCGTACATCAATTAATTGAATAAGTTATACTTGACTCAATCATCGAAAAGAAACTGCATTCTTCCCTCGGTATTCGTTCATTTCCAATGTAGATGAACTTTAGTCTCTGTTATCTCGCTTCTATCTTTTCCCAAGAATGAGATTTTTAGAATTATTCAAGTATTACGTAAATCCGTGCGCTGGCAAAAAAAAAAAGAAATTGATTAATTTCAAATCGTCGTTAATTCATAGAGGTTAGCGTATTAAGAATTGATGTTAATATCTCAGGGAATGATCGGGGATAATTCGCGATCGAGATGGAATCGAACAAAACGATGCGCTCGGCGCTGAGAGTCCCGACCGTTGCGAGTATCCACGAGCGGGCATAGGCATGTAATTACGCGGGATTCTGGCTCTCGAAAGCGTTCGCTATTTATCAACGTCGCTCGTTATGGCGTCTTCCCGGGGCCGAGTTATCCAGGCAAAAGCAGGAAAAAAAAAAAAAAAAAATAGTCGCGTTCGGTCGATTTAATTGTTAAAATCCCTTGAACGAGAGGTATCGAAACGCGAAATATCGGAACGCTACTTGCGCCTTCGTCGATCGGCGAAAAACTCGAATCCATTAAACGATTTAATATCCAGCGTTACGGTAGTAGGTATACAATACATGTACGTACCACGACGCGTCGGTCTTGGGGATAGATCGGGCTGCATCGCGCGCCGCGAATAAATTATAGGATGATTGTGCACGATCGTGACGTTTCGCGAGAAAAGTTATGGGGCCGCGGCTCGGTTGAAATTGCTTCAATTACCAACTTTACGTTTTCCGACGTGCCTCGCGATCGCGGCGCTTGATAACCGTTGCGCCGCCAATTTCTTTTTAATTCCGCTGACGATTCGAAAACGTTCGAGCGCTTCTTCGCGCGCTCGCACGTACACACGGACGCGATAACGCATACAAAACCGCGAGAAGACGGCGGGGGCGGCGGATCCTCGCGCGGTGTTTCGGACGATTATTATCGCCTGACACCGGCCATAAAGTACATTTTAATTCGCGCACACTGCGCGAGATAAGGCCTAGACCAGCCAACCGCCGTGCGTGCCTCGAATGTGTATCCAAGGCGGGAGAGGGTGCGCGATCCGCCTGGCGACCGTGGGACAATCAGACTTGCAAAAACGGGACTTAATTGGGCCTTTAATCGCGGCGAAAATGATGATTAATCGCGGAAGAGTCTCGGGCGTAATCTGGAGTGCTCGAGAAAGCGGGGCCGCAAGATAAATCGCGGGCGTCTCCGTGGCCCGGCTACATGCACGGCCAGAAAACGGTCGTAACTTACAACACCTGCGAAAGGAGGGGGGGAGGGAGACCCCCGCGTGTAATATATCTCGCTGAATTATTTATCTATCGACAGACGATGGATACCCAAACTCCCGCGAGAAGAACCGTACGGCGATCAAGTCGACTCGCGCGCGAGCGCGATCTTAAACGCATCCGAGGATGTTGCCGTTAACTTAATACGCGGTTTCATCCGCAGCCACATGTACAATATATGAACGCCGACTCCTCGTTGACTCGATCGTATATCTCACGCCGCCGGCGGAGTTTAGACAACCGTTGCCCGCGGAAATATCAGCATTGTATAAACTCGATCCCGCGGAGGGAAAAGGGGGGAGGGCATTCTATGCACGCGATGTATCACGGGAATCTTCCGCACGGCCAATTTCGGATATGAGAGCGAGCTAAAGAAAACGGACTCAGAAATAGGAGAGCGGCAGGAATTCCGTTCCGTCGCCGCTCTAGAGAGAGAGAGAGAGAACGGGGAACAGTTTCGTCGGCGCGGTTATTTCGCCGTTTACTCTCATTCTTCGCTCCTCTCCCTCTTGACCGCGGCGGGCCCAGCCATCTGCCCCTTTTTCCCGCGTTCGTTGCCCTTTTTTCCCCGTTTCCATTTCCCGTCGCGCGGATATCTTCTTTCGCGCATCGCGCGGCTTTTTTTTTAATTTTTTTTTTCTTATTAATTCAGCACCTGACGATTTGCTAATCGGCGAAAGTTTCTGTTTCAAGAGGAGATTCAGAGATTGTCCGATGGTTACCGCTTTTCCAGCGATGCCGATTGATCCGCGTTTAACTCACTTGTTAGTTCCGCGATTTAATTTCACGAGATCTTGTAATCTTGATTCGAAACGAGAAACCGGCGTTTTGCGCGTCCCGAGAGGCTTTCAAAGTGGCTCTCGGTTGCCGTTGATTTTTCAAGCGAGGCCGGTTGATCTCGCGATCGACTTCTCGCCCGGTGGACCCGCGGTGACGCGTATTCCGGCTCTCAAGGAGACCTCGAAAACGAACCGTCGTTAATGAGGCGATATTTCAGTTTTTGAATAACTGACCTAGCCCGGGAGAAAGAGAGAGTCCGGAATACACGTCGAACCGGTTCCGAGGGCAGTCTCGGCCGCGTCTACCCGTGGAAACATATGTCTCGACGACGCGGCCCCCTTTCCTCTTCTCCCCCCCTCGTTCATCGGGCCTTTGTCCGACGCATTGTACGCGCGACCGCTCGCGCGCTCGTTCCCGATTTTATCGGCCCCGGCGCTCATAATTCGCGCGTTGCATGCGTATCTGCTCATCTGGGAGTCTTCCGCGCACCTATGCGCCGGCCTCTCCCCCCCCGTTTTTCGCCTTTATCGGCCGCGCGGACGTACACGCGCATACATCATCCGGTCGATTCGGTACCTAATGGCCGTTTCAGTCTCGGACGTGTACCCTGCGCCTCGATCGTCTCCTCCCTGGAGCCCCGCGTGGCTTTTCACGTCAAATTCTCGTTTTCCCCGGCGGTGTAACGAGAGCGCGCGCACGAGTGCTTGCGGTTTACCGTTCCCGTCACGTTTCGGACGCGAAGCGATTCTTTCTTTTTTTTTATTCCGTGCTCGCCGCGTCTTCGCGATCGCGAGATCGATCTCGAGATCGACGAGAGCGAAGGCGAGGACACGCATCTCCTCGTTCCGAATCGTTCCCTCGTGTTGATAGACGTTTCATCGCCCGGACGAGGCCGAGAGGCTGTTTCTCGCGACGAAAGAAATGGAGGGCGGCGGGAAGGAGGGACGGAGGTGCCAGGTCGATCGAACGAGACTGCTTCGGGCGAACAAGAAGCCGTTGTGGCTGCCGTTTGGTGTATACGCAACATAGTAGCGTGGAGAATGAAAAAAATCGCGCCGGGCATCGAACGAGAGAGACAGGAAAGAGAAAGAGAGAGAGAGAGGGACACGGGTGAGAGAGATTCGCTGCCGATCAGATATCGACGAATCGAAATGAAAACCAAACAAGCCCACCTCCCGCCAATCCGATCCCACCCGTCCTCACGCGCCGCGCTCCATCGATAATTGATAGAATAAATTAAATCATTTGTCTTGGCAGGAAATTAAAAAGGTAATTTATATACGGATAGCCGGGGCGTACCTGCGGCCGGGCTGCGATCCGGAGAAAAAGAGAAAGAGCGAGAGGGAGACGAGCTACACCTACACACGTGGACCCGTTGTTTCCTCGTAGCGCGCTAGACGCAGGAAACCGTCTCGAGACGCGTCGTTTCGGAATTACCGTGCGGACTACGCGCGAAGCTGGACGCGGAGAGCAGGTATGCGCGAAGTCGGTGCGGGACGGTCGGGATGAGAAAAAAGCGGGAACTGCACATCGTTTTGTTTTTTGGCTCCCTCGTCTTTCGATTTATTCCCCGCTGATGAATCAGGTGCGTGGCTTTTTCTCTTTCTCTCCCGACCGAAGGGCGAGATTACTTTTGTGGGCGGGTCGCTTTCTGTCAGTGCCTCCGAGGTTACATCCAGGTATACCTGGCGCGCGAGGGCGAGGAGGGAAAGAGAGAATCCCGCGCGCCCATCTCGCCGCGCAATCCTCGCGCTCTCGAGTTCTTTTCTCTCTCTCTCTCCTCCGGCTTGTCTTCCTGATTTGATGTAAATTGGAACACGGGAGTAGTGATGGTGCCGCGTGATACCTTCTTCGCGCGAGCGATCAGATCCTCCGCTCGCTCGCATCAATCTCTAACATTGTACTCTCGCGTCGCGAATGTAATCTCGGGCGAAGGTATCGGCTGCTCGTAACGTCGATTTGTCGCAAGACGAGGGATATCGCGTTACCATTCCCCCGACTAGTCGCGCGGCGTTATCGCCGCGAAGAAGAGTCCCTTATCACTCGGAGTGGCGGGACTCGACGCGGTGGTGCGGGGACGGTCGGAGGGGTTAACGAGAGGTCGAGCTAACTTCTCCAGGGTTCGCGATGCGGATCGCCCATTGAGAAGGAATAAATCTACGGTTCAACGAGGTCGTAAAACGCCCGGCTGCTACGGGAAAGAGAGACGGCGCGCTCACAGAGGAGGCGGTCCCGGCGCGAGTTCACGTGTTTGGAATTACAATAAATATCGGGCGCCAATTAGCGCGGATGTTTTCACAGATGATACGCGCGCCTAATATACGCCGGCCGCGTGTATCTACGCGCCGCGGTATCCCGTCAGAAGGGGCCGGGGGGAAAAGAGGGAAGAAATCGTACCGCGATCGTCGTCATTTTCGGTGGACCGTGCAGCATCGGGCGCGGCGCCTCTGATGATATTGGTTTAGGCGCATCACTCCTCGTGATTGCTAATAAATAACGAGAGGAACTCGCTAAGACGGCCGGCGAGGGACGAGGAAGGGAGAGAGCGAAGCGATCTCTCGGCTCCGAGGAAGGGAAGGAAGGGCTCCGCGGCGGGTCCGGGATACGTGCAGGGAAGAGAACGAGGAGGGCCCTACTTTGACGGGCCGACGGTCGGCCATGGTCCGGCCGTCTGTTTTCTCAGGCAACAACAGAAAACGAAATATATGCGCGCGAAACGCAACACGCTCTCCTCCTCGCTCTCTCCCCTCGCGTCTCGCGTCTCTTCCTGCTTTGCTTCGTTCTGCGCTCGCCCTGTCTATCCGCCACGTCGCCGTCTCGTCTTCTCGTCTTGCCCTGCCCGCCGCTCTATTGGGATGCAAAGCGCGAACAGTGCCCGGTCGTTAAATTTGTTTTCGCCCGGGAAACGGGCTCGCGGCCGCCGCTCGTCGTGGAATTGCACTTCGCGTGACGCTTAATAGCGACATTATTGAATAGCAAACACGTCTCAATAACGCGAGAATGCGGGACTAATCCGATAGCGACGAATTAATATAGTTAACACGTGCGATAATTAACAGGCGCGACCCGCGATTCTCGGTTGGAAGACTCGTAGCGCCTGATATATGCGGACGATGACACGTGGACAGGTGAGAAGTGCTGGTGAAAGGTTCACGATGACTCGGCGCGAGCGAGAGAGAGAAAGAGAGAGAGAGAAAGAGCGATATATATCGCACGGAAAGCCGAAGGGCCCCGGCAGTAGGAAAAACAAAGCCCAGACTCGAGAAGCAGCAGCGAAGGGACGATTTGTTCGCGCCGCGGGAGTTCGGCTTAACGAAAATAAGCTAACTTCTCACATAATTCACTGGAGACTCGGTCCCGGGGCCTTCTCCTCCTCTTCTTCCTCACGAAACGAGCGAAACGGACGAATACAAATAGAAATCATTAATGGTTTTGTTTCGGGTCCGAACCGGGAACGATAATGACTCGTTAATGATTGCTTTTGCCCACAACGTCGCCACGAGACTCGATTCCCTTCTCCGCAAGGCGAAGACGACTTAGCTCCGTCTGCCGCGATACGTCCCGGTCGACGGAACGATCGGGATTTCACGCGAATCGAGTTCGGTGCTCGTCGCACAACAGGCGTGAAAATAAAGAAGCAGGCAGGTACCGGGGCGTCGTACATCATCCCAGCTTTTCAGCACGAATGTTCGAAAGTGTTTCGAGCCGCGCGTGTTGAGCGAGCCACCTCCGGCCTTCGCGATAATTTCCCCGCAAACAGATCCGTCCTCGTTTATCGCGGCCTCAATTTATCGCGTCCTCGAGGTCCCTCGGCCGTGCGGCAGTTGAAGTTCGAACTTGGGCGAACGCCGCGACTCGTAAGAAGGCTCTCCCGGAGTTTCGTCCGACGTTTGACGGTTTTCCGTCCTCGGCGTCTCTCGAATCCAAAAATAATCGCCGTGGATATTCGACATACGGCTCCGTTCGTTGGGGTACGCGGTTAGGACGCGCGTGAAAAGCGTCTCTTCCCAGCAGCCAGTCGGAAGGCGAAGCGCTCCGCTCGTCATATCGATCAATGACAAAAATGTTTCGAACAATACGACCCCGTTTCTTTATTACAGTCATCAGTCATTCGGTATAAATATTAAATTCGCTAAAAAACTCGCCTCGACGGCTGCGGGGAGGTGGGGTCGAAATTGCACCGTCAGCCTGCGGCACAAAGAATACACGGGAGAGCAGCTGACCGGTATCGTCGATCGGGGTGGGGCGCGCTGATCACCGTGGATTCTGCGCGATCCGAAATCGACTTCGTCGATCGCTGTCCGATAAAAAGGGGATTGCGTAGTCACGACGATGGAAACTCCGTAAACTCGACTCTTCCGACGACTTCTTCGACATACTTGCTGAGTAATTCGGGATTAAATTACAAAGATCGCGTTTAGCCACCGTTCGTCGAGAGCGCGCATTTTTTATTGTTTCTCTTTTTTTTTTTTTTTTTTTACGTTATTAGACGAAGCGTGCTCGCTGAATGTTCCGAAGGGTACGTTCGTGCCCTTCGGTTAATGCCTCATTGTCGCCTGTAATTGCACTCGCGTGTAACCAGCTCGCGCGAGTACGCCAATTACCGGCCACGGGCGAATCCCGGTGGCGAAGGAGGCCCCCGTAAATATCCAGAAGCAACAGTCGCGTTTCCTTCGCGTCGAGTCCTCTCGAGGCCGGGGGAATCATTGTGGCCCGGCAGGAACAAAAGGAATTTCGAAAGAAGTAGCCGGGGCGGTGGCCCATTGTCGTGGGAAGCGGCCGTTTAGCGCTCGATAATGAAGAACATCTGAGGCGGAGAAACCGGAGGCGCGGAGAGTGGCCACGGGAGGAAACAACGAGCGCGTTCCGGGGCCGCAACCAAACGCTCGAGCACCGACGAGAAGAGCACTTCGGCGCCCGGGAAGGATACCGGCTGTTCTCGACTAGACAATGCGTCCGATCCTCGTGATAGTTTTATAATTATGAGTGCGACAGAATGGACCGCGCGCGTCGGGGCGGGAGAGCTTCCCTCCTCACAATCGGCTTTGTTGGACGCGTCCTCGCCGCGAAACCCCTTCAACTGATTTCTACCGTTTGCTCTTTAACGCGGAGAGGCAATCTCGACGAGCGAGGCGAACTCGCTACGGCCTATCTCGTAAGAAACGTACCCGTGCGAATTAAGACTTCTGCGGTCCGCTCGGATCGCGAAGAAATCTCTCGCGACGCGCGATCTCTGGTGTCCGCGATAACCGGGATTTCACGGTGGCCGATGACGGCGGGAACACATTGAACCGACCTCGCACGAGAAACGGCGCGGCGTAATCGTAGAAAACAGGAAGCGCGCGAGCGTGTTGATCGACGAGCGAGCGAGCTGGTATCTAGCGCTAGGCAGCGCGCTAAATAATCACTTCTGTAGGCATAAGCGAGCACAATGGTACTCGGCATTAATTAACGTACAAATTAGCATCGCCGGGGTTAGCGAACAGTGATTACGTTTTAATGATACCAACCGACGGCGGTGGCGGCGATGGCTGCGATTCCTCGGGTTGTTAGCAGCATGTTCAGCCGGATTACTCGAGCGCTTCATTCTTTTCTACGTATCCAACGTAACTGCGATTGTCTCTCTTTCTTTCTCTCTCTTTGCTTCTAACGTGCACATTTTTCCTCATTTCGCGGCGCGAGAAACGGCGACGGCAAACTGAGGCTGTCGAATCGATACCTTAAAAACGGCTGGATACATTAAATTTTTTTTTAAAAACGTCGAGCGTACTGTGAGCGGTTTCCCTACAGCTGTTTTCTCGCACTCTTTATTATTCTCCCGCAGATATTTTATACAGTTGTCGCGTCTACCTATTTATGTGTACTTTTTATATGAGATTGCGTCATTTTTTTTTAAAGGAAGAAAAAAAAGCTAATTTTCTTCTTTTTTATTTTCTATGGAAACGAGTTTGTATTTCTGTGTCAGTCAACGAATTTTTTTTTTCCTCTCTTTCTTATGGTTGAGAAATATCGCGGAAACATACCTGTTTCGGTTTCACTGTGGACGCCGTCGACGTGAACGCTAATTGCGCTAATTCGCATGTAGCGCAATCGTAACGTCGGTGAACGCACTCGTCGCGACTTATTTTCGTTCTTTTTCCTTTTGCACCAATGTCGTTGCGCAATTTCTAAACTTTTCCGCGAGACCATGCGGAAGCGCTGCGCCCGGCCTTCGCTACGGATCCCGTTCATGCGCGAACGTTACATTGCAGTCCAACAATAACGCCCGCGTCCCGGGTCGTTCCTTCAGTCACGCTCTCGCGCGCGTATAAACATACCGACGCACTCGCGTCACGTAGTGCACGCAAGACGTCGCGACTCACCAGAGGTACGACCGAGCGCACGCGATCGACGCGAGACAAAAGGTCGACCTGCTGCAAATGACTTAAAGCGTTTAATTTAATGAGGAAAAAAAAAGGAAAAAAAAAAGGGATAAAAGAAAAATATTGCGAAGTCGAATATACATATATGCTGGCAAGACGTAACTGTGCATTCTGATCCGTCAATGAGAGAGGAAGCGATTTACGAAGCGAATGACTTTTAGTCGTCAAATTTTCTTCGGGAATTTTTTTTGCCGCTTGTCGACTTTTATGACGACACTGAATCGATCTTAGAAGCGTTATCTCCCAGACGTTTCGCCGCCGCGCGATGATTTTCATGACGCGTTATGCCAATTCATTTGCAGGCCGTTGTAGATTTGTAATAAAGCCATCGCGCGCATAATGACTTCACGCTAGCGCCGTTGATAATCGCGCTGGCGTGTGAGTAACGTTAAATTTTCTTGCATTTAATACTCGTTTAACTGATAACGTGCGCCGCTACCGTGCGAGCAGGCTCTCTTCTTTCCGGAATCACCGCGTTTCTAATTAGTTTCCTCGCCCTCGACATTGTAATGCGCCTGGCGAGGTCGTTAATACGCGAATCGTTAATACGGCCAGTCCGGAGCGCATTAGCGTTACGCGTGCACTCTTTAAGCTTTCGTGCGTTCAGGCATTAGCATACGTTCACGTACAACGGACGATGCATCCTGCAAATGAATGACGGCACGGGCGACGTGAGGCGAGATGAGGGGAAAAAAGAAAAATGAAATTAAGCCTTATCAGATATTGTTCTTCCGCGCTGTTATTCATTCCTCGGCGTTTCCTGGCGTTTCATTTGCGGGACACGGGGCGCATTGTCGCGATTGTCGAATGCGCGGTAATGGCACGAAATGCCGCGTCGGAACTTTACCTTTACCGAAATATCGATCCGAGAGCCCTTCGGCGAACGCCGCGCGGAGAACTTCCGTTTTTACTGACCGAACGTCCAACGGCGGGCGGTCTGCGCCGCGTACGAGGCACCTTAATTATTAAAGAACTCGATCCTAGATGCTGGGAATCGCAAGGCGTTACGCGACGTGCCTCCCCCTCACCTCTTTCTCCTCTTGGCCCTTGCCTCTCGCGCACCGAACTCGTTTCCTCCTCTCGTTCTTGACGCGGACAGCTCCGTACGGCCTCGCGTTCGTCTACCGCGATCTCTCCGCCTTTTACGTCCGAGAGAATCCCCCGCGCACGATAATTAACGGTCACATTATTTCTCGTCCCAGGCTCCTTCTCGGCTCTACGGCTTTCAGCGACGCGATTCCTTCGCGAGAGCGGAGAATCTGATCGTCGGCGGGACAGCGGAAACGCGGGATAGCGGAATAGACTGTGTCAACGGTATCGTATTACGTGTACGCTACGCGTATTAAGATAATGGACGAAGACGCGTCGTCGACATCTAATATACGCGCGATTTATTCCGTTATTTTTTTTTTTTTGTCTTTTTTTTCCGTTTTATTTTTATCATTACGTTGATTAAACGCACCATTTTTTTATAATTATTTTAATATAATATTTGAATAGCGTATTTTGGAAACGAGAACTTTTTACTTTAAGGTCTTTAAAATCCCTACCCTTGTAACGTATTATTGATTTTCGCGAACAGATGACATCGGTGTTAGCCGCTCAGCTGATTTTGGCTTTCACCTTATACTTTACACTCATTAGGAGAATAATAGAAATTATATGACTTTAAATATATCGAAAACAATGGATTCATTATTATTAAATTTGATTAACTTGACTTGTTGGAAATCATACGCAATTGCACAGTTTATAAATATTTAAACGTTATGTAACAATTAATTAATGCATATGAATATTTCCTTGGTCAAAATAACGTAAAGTTTTCACTTCGTATAAATTTTATTTAATTTTAGATGGTAATAATCAATTTATTTTACAGTTTCTAATATAGAATATAAAATTTGATATTTATGTCAGATGTGTGTTATTTCGTGGCGATAACGAATTGAAACTGACAGTATATATGTAGTTTATAACGCGATACCGTCGATCATACTTCACCGTGTAGTCAATTCTCTTTCTCATTTCTATTGCTTCTCTAATTAATTAAGATACATTAAAAGTGTCTCTTTTCTTACGTAAATTGTTACTACCAAAATTGTCAATTATTAATCAACCAAAAATACGCTATTTTAAATTATATTATATTGCATTATAAGTAAAAAAAAAAAAAAAATTAAAATTCTCAAAAAATACAATGTTAACAAGCCTAATAAAGTACCTAAGAAATTAGCGGTGGAAAAATTTGCGTTACTAACGATTAGCCATGTAATTTCATTAACCCGACGGAGAGGAAAGCGGCCGAGTTCGCGGATAAATCCCGTACCGCGTGCAGCTTTTTCCGCTTGCGTCTGGCCGCGCGCGTACGTGCCTCTCGGAATCCTGAGCGCGACGTGGCCTGGGAGTTATGGTAACCGTAAATAATCCCACGGGCACGGTAATGGCAATACCTGAGCGCACCGAACACCGTGATTGCGCGCGACGCGCGGTTATTTGCCCGCCGCGCCGGGAGACGGCCCGGGGATTTCAGACGTACGCTATGTTATTACAGAACGGTCCTTATCGGCGACGCATTTTTCCTCGGGGAATACGTCGTCGCGGTTACCGCGTTAATAATCGCACGGCCCCTTCGATTCCGCGCGCCTCTCGATCGCAACGCTCGCCCCGTAGAAATTGGAGTCGTCTTTTCTTGTTAAACGCTACACTCGGGCTAAACGTGAGTCCGTCGAACTTGTCGTAAATTCGAGAACGAAATTGCCGCGCGAGTTTCCTCTTTTTTATCCTCGGGGCCGTTTAATGTTCTTCCCGGTTTTCCGCCAGGTCGACCGCGACGTGCGACCTACATTAAGCTAATGGGGCCTCCACGTCTGATATTAGAATGTACGTACGTCGCTTGTCCCAATGGGACGAGGGCGCGACGTTTTGTTCCGGTTAACGCGCCGCGTAAGGCTACTCTCGGTTGCAGCCCGGGGTTTCGGATTCGGATCGAGGTGCTCGCCCCGTCGCAATATCTCACACGCCGCAGTCCCGGTACGCTTGACCGTGTCTGAAAGGGCGCCGCGCTCTATTTTCAGCTCCTGCCGTCGCATAATCGCCCCGCGGGTGTCACCTCGCGTTTAAAGAGGTGCCCGATTTCACGCCCCCGTCGATCGCCACGGGTGGCCGACATTCGGTTGCGCGACCGTCCCCGGGCCCGGCTAAATGCACTCCGCCGAACGCGCTCTAAAGCCTCTTCGGGCCGCTTTTGGAAATGGAAAGAGCGTCCGAGAAAGGGAGAGAGACGAAGGGGAGGCTGACACAGGCAAAGATCCACATCTCGTTGTCTCTATCGTTGCTCCATCTGCCCTCCCTCCCGTCTCCCCTTTGCCGATCTCTCTTTCTCTTGCAAATATCGCTTACGCTCTGTTTATCGTGGTAAATAGCAGGATTTACGCATCCCCAGAATTATCTCGGGAAAAGAAGACGTCGGTAGGAGGGGAGGGAGGAGGGTGGCTACCGGGTGCGAGAACGTCGCCTCGGCTACCGCTACTTATTGGCGTGTTGACACTGATTTTCCTTTCACTCGCACGACGCACAAAGACGGAAATCATAAAACCACGGAAAACGTAAACGTACTCTCTCGTACAATATTTTATGCTGAATATTAAAAATATTATAATATTATGCTTGGCTCCGTATTAACTGGTCTCAGAGTGCCTGCGAAATCGCGCCGCGGTGTACCTCTCGCCGACAAATTGCCCTTAGCGTTATCTCGTCGCGGCTTCCGGTAACGGCGAGACTTCCAGTGCTCCCCGCGCGCGTCTATCGCGTGCCGCGGGCGGGGGCGCGACGGAAAAAGAAGGCGCGGGAGAAAGAATCGTCGGTGCACGCGTGTTTGTCCGAGATTAGCTCAATAAATAATAGGCGACGTGATGCGGCGGCCTGCGTTCCGCCTCCTCACTTTATTATCTTGAGACGCGAGGGCGTACCATCGATCGCGCGGTTTCTTCGCTCTCGCGACGCAGAAGATCGATACGAATGTCAAGAGTCGGGATTCAAAGTCCCACGCTCCTCTGCCTCGTGAATACCGTCCCGTCATCTCGATTAGATTGTCATCTGCTGCGTCTACATTCGGTTTGCAGCGAGTCCTCGGGTCCGCGGGAGATGATCCCTAAAATCTTCGCGCCGGTCGAAATTATTTTCGTGGCGTGACGCGCGTCGCCGACGTACGCTGCGACGGCAGCTAACGAACGTGACTTCAGCGTCGTGTGCGTCGAGTTTTACATGTACCACATGTAATACCGCGCCGGCCGGATTGCCGATGACTGATTTCTCCTCGTTCTCTCATCTCCTGCCTCTGCCGCCTAGAATTACGTACGCTAGCCGCTGTCGCCGCAGAAAACGCCAGATCTGTCCTTCGGTTTACATCACGTTCGTTTTTTTTTTTTTTTTTTTTTTTTTTCTCCCTGAGGGTCTGTCCGAGAACTTGGCGCAATAATCGCGTTTAAAACGCATTCGTTTCAATCTCGGCTCGGCGCCCAGTCGCTCGCGCGAGTTTCCACTCCTCGCTCGGCTGGGCGAGAGATGAAATAGAAATGCAATAAAAAGTTGTAATCGAGAGTCGGCGCCGGGTATACTCGGGGGATCAGGCCGAGCCGGATGAAAGCTGGCGCTCGCAGATAGGCTGCCTCTCCCTTTTTCCCTGTCTCTCCCCGCGGGAGAAAGTGAAAACGCATTCGACACGGAATAACGCCGGAGCTTTATTATTTCGACGCGAGCCGTGCCGCGTTTAAAGAGGTCCAATTTCGCGGAGTTAATCCTTGCAAATGGATCCCGACTCGCCAGCGAACCCCTGCTCTCTTCATTCCCGAACTTTTATTGTCATTAAAAAAAAATAAAAAAATAAAGAAATAAAAAATGGGGGATCGCTCCTGCCTTCGAATCTCACTTTTCAACTTTCTGGACGGCGAGTATCCTCACGGGAATATTTTTTTCTTAGAAAATCGAAGCGTTTTGGAAGAGTAATCGAACCAGGTATACATATACGGGAGCCAAGTAGCTTCGGGCATTGATTTCGTTTGCTCGCTTCTTCAATTTGTCTCCGTCGGGGCAAATCGTCTCATTCGCGTGGCGGAAAGAGAAGCGGACCTTCCGGATGACCTCGGCGTTCCGTTCGATTCAATTTGCCGAGCTGAGGGGGATCGGTTCGGTCGCGGTGGGCGCGGAATTGAAACATCCGACGACGAAACATCTCGCGCGGATATTGGGAAATAAAATACCTCGCATATTCCGTACACGGACGCAGCGCGGGCCACACGTACATGCGCGGGCCGAGAGGTCGTGGACGTTTCCTCGGCCGAGAATGCAAAAGGTCCCCCTTGCGCTTCCTTCGACCGTCGCTTTTCCCGAACGCGGCCGCGGACGCGGGGGGGGAACGGCGCTGCGGAATTACGGCGCGGCCGGCGCGCAAACGAGTTGGCGTTTTCGGTTGTAATTTATTCGAGGCCAGCCCGTAATTAGCGGGACGACCCAGCGGGCATACTATTCCCACTCCCGTCGCGTTCCCCGGATTCCATTTATCACAAATCAGCAGCTGCTTCGGATACCCGTGGCCCCGCTTGCGGTACGCGCTGTCACGGTGTCGGACATGACATTCTGATAAAGCTCATATGCGAAATTAGAGAGTACGTTTTGTTTCTCGCGTTTTCGACATTTTCGCTCGCTAATTGGAGGCGGCCGTCTCCACGCCCCGGCTTCTCGGGTATCTGTTGTCTCGACGCGTTTTCGAGCGCGCGCAAAAATCACGGACGAGAGCGAGATGATGCTATCTTCGACTGCGTGCGCGCGAAATAATCACGCAAAATCGTACGGGGAAAGGGAGGAGGGATGGGGGGGAGGAGAGGAAAACAATACGGGAGGGGCCTTGCAACTAAAATGCAGCTTTATATATAACGCCCGCGCGTTTTAATTTAATTACACGTACGAAATTATGAAACAGCAGCACATAATTAAACGAAGAGCGCACGCTCTGCCTCGCGCCAACCTGTAGAATCGTATTCTCACCGGCGCGATAAAACCTAAGCGGAGTGATATACGATACGGAGTCGCGCCGGAATGAGTTTTCGCGGAGAATCCGCGAACGGCGGACGACGCCTGTTGTTTACGGCGTCACGCTCACCAGCGTTCGTGTCGAGCTTGTCGAGGGCTTAGGTTGAGGGTGCACCAGCGACGAGGAATCGGAACGGGAGTGCTTCCAATTTTCTCCCCTACCCTCCTCCCCCATTCTCTGGCGTCTCGCTCGCGAGATCTCCCGTTTCCGCGTTTCTCTCTTTGTCGTTGACGCGCGGAGAGCAACAGCAACAGGTGTCCGCGGGGACATTCGCAGAAACTGCGAGGGATGCGAGAGGGTGGAAACGTCGAGGGCGACCAGCCGCTTCGAGAGAGCAAGGGCGAATTCCTCCTCTTTATTTATGAGCTTTTTATTCGACTTGTTGAGCTCTCGCTTTCTGCCCATTTCTCTCTCTTTCTCACTTTGTGATCCCGGTCCTCGTCCTCCCGACGTACGCGAGAGTACAAATCCAGAGAGGAAAAAAAGACGGAGAGAATTGGGGAAAAAGGGCGGAAAGTACCGCACTCCTTCTCGCCCGAGAGGGTGCCGGAAATCTCTCGTTTGCCGAGGGCGGGATAAAGAAAAAAAAACTGCGACATTTTTCCGCGCAGCCGGCGGCAGGGTCGCGTTTTCCCCGATTTTATTCCCGCGTAGGAGGACAGCGTGACGAAGTCGCTGACTTAAAGCCGAATGTAAATCTATTCGTCGAGCGCGGTGCATTAATTTTTATCGAGAACCGTGCGTCAGTTGTCTCGAAGTAACGGTTCTAATTGTCTTTTCATTTGTCTCATTACTTATTCATTAGAAAAATCTGCTATCAAACGAATATATAAATCACGGAATAAAAAATTGAACACTTTCGAAAATCAAGCGAAGCCTTCGCGGTCGCGCCGCGCGATTGGCCCAATTTTCCAAATTCCACTGTGCGTCTCTAAAGCGTCTTTATGGCTCTCCAGCGGGACGGAGATAATGAAATAGTCGATCTTTGCACAATATTCGCCAACAATCCGCGCATAATAAACGTCGGCGAAGGGAGCCTTCACAGGCGGGAGAGATTAAATCCGCCTGTAAACGAAGCGCGGATCTTTTAACGATCTCCCTCTCTCTCTCTTCTTTCCTCGATCTCGCTATCGCGCGCAGGTGTAATAAAATTTTCAGCTCCGTTATCCGGAATCGCCGCGTGCATCTTGGAAGGAATCGAGCGATTCGCGCGTCGATTCGTGTTCGCGGCAGCCACGATGCTGCGTCCGGGAGTCGGGAACCCGGCAGATCGTGACAACGATACCGATCCAAACGCCACCAACAAAAGCCACTCCGCCGGGAGAAGGGCGAGGGGAGTTGGTGAACGCCTTGGAATCTCGTCGGTTACCTCGAAGAATACTTTCCCGCACGGTAGTAAGCGAGGCTCTCCTCTCCCCCTCGCTCTGGTGGGTTTTTCTGCTTCTCCTGCGCCCGGTAAGTCCGCCGGGGTTTCAGGTATTATAACACTTAGCCCCGGGTCCCTCCGCAGCGAGATCCTCAGGTATACGCGGCGATTTCTCTCGGCGGGGACGCGAGAGAAGATAGATACGATTTAGGCGTAATCCGTCAAAGAGTTCTTTCAACGTCCGCCAGAACGTTTTATCTACGATCTCCATTAAAGTTCAGTTAACGCCCTCTTGGCCCTCTTTCGCTTTCCGTTCGGACCCCCTTCTCCTTCATTCGTGTCTTCCCTCGCAAGCACCGCTCCTCGCGAGAACGAATTTCGAGTGGAAGAGCATCGCTCTCCTCTAGACGATTCTTTACAGAAACGCGTGTTTAACATTTACGCCGCAGTTGTATTATCGTCCTGTTTCGGAAACCGGCGGCTTCGCAATGCGTGACCGTTCTATTTCTCTTTGTATCCTCGCTTCTTTCTCGCACCGATTCAGAACTGCGCGATAAGCGCAGAATTTATAAAAAGTATTTTTTTTTCTTTTTTTTTTTCCCCGCCGCACGTAGCGAGATATTAAATTTATTACGACGGACGGAAGTTCGTGGAGAGATACAATCCAAGCGGCCGGACAATTAGCTAACTGCGGCTGTGCGTTTTGACGTCGGCAGGCTCGCGCTTTAGGTATACCGATTTTTATCCTACACTTTTGTACGCACTGTTGCTGCGAGTCCTCGCTTTGCTCTACTCGCGAGAGGCGTTAACGACGAGCATCAGATAGACGCGCGCTTCTCGCCGGGATTGCTGTTCGGCTTCTCCAAGTGTTTCGAAGCAGAGCGTGGAGCGATATTCGGCCGCCGATGCCGAGGCATTGTAATTAAAACCTTCTGAATAAAGCAAACGCAATCTCGCGCGAGCGCGGAGGCGCGTCGTTTAATTTCACGTTCATTACGTCGCGAATGCGTGGCGTGAGCGTGTGTGGGTTTCTCGGGGCTGGAGCCCGCATCTCTCCGCGCAACCCTTTCCTTCTTAGACGCGTAGCCCCCCTCAAAAGTCCCGACTCGCTTTGCCATACCGTACCTCGCAGCTCCACTCGCGATCCCCTTCCCGCCACTCGAAAACGTATCGGGTTACATCCGATATAATTCCGTTAATTATGATTTCGTGGCGCGGTCTTCTGCCGACTCGAACGGGAGGCGCAGCCATCCTTGGGAGAATTATTATTCAACGCTCCTTGTAACTCGTCGCTGTGTAATACAAGTAGAACGAAACGCGCGTCGGTACGTCATTCTCGTCTTCCCCACAGTTGTTTCGTATCTCATCTCCCGCATTATTTCCGGAAATTGTTTTAAACAAGCGCGAAGAAAAATTAAAATTATTAATAATAACACAGTGAATTTATTTAAGTGTATATATTTTTGCTTCTTTACATTTTTTTGTGCAAAATATTTGTACAATTAATATTTGTACAATTATTTAATCATTGTATTTTTTTTTTTTTTTTCTTTTAATTATAATTTGTGTTGTCTTCGACATCTTAAATTACTCGTCTTAGTGACGAAGGCGATATGAAAAGCTCAAAAGCTGCTCGGGACAGGCGACGGTAGGTGGTACCAATTTAAACCTCATAAATGCAAAATCGCGTGATGATTGCGTTCATAAAGGTCTTCGCTAGTCCGCGCGGCATCTTGACGACCTCCTTCCGCGAGTCGCCTCTTGCCGGGACAATTTACATTGATATTTATGCCGTGTCATAACCGAACCCACGCCGGCGGGGGTTGCGGAACGGATTCGTACGGCTAATCCCCGCCTTGCCGGGGGGTTGTTTTAATTGAAATCTTACTCGGTTCCTCGAATTCGCGAGCTAGGGTGGAAGACGATGCACTCCAGCGAAAGGGGTTAACGAGGGAGCGTTACGCGTGCCGAGGTCGCTGGTTTACTTTACTCTCGGATACGAGCCTGGCAAATCTAATTTCGCATTAACCGAGGACATATTTGGCTGCAAATATTGAGGATGTTTAAAAATAACGTTAGGTATATAACTCTGATTTAAAATCCGTCCCAATTTCGTACTTAAACGTCTTCTCTAATGCCCCATTGTCTTTTGAATGCCGTAAATGTCGTTCAATAATTACATTAACAGAACGCCAGAGCCGCCCTTTGATAATTCGACGAGGCGGCGTGCGGTACATGAGTAATTCAGGATGCTCTCGGCGAATATCCGCGGGTCGGCGCGTTCACTTTTTCTCGGAACGACGAAAGTTGAGCAATTCCGCGAGATCATGCCGCACACCGAAATGTCAACCGCGAGACCACTAAAGCGAGAGAAACTTTTAATTCGTTCATTTCGTCGGGCTCAAAGGGTCGGCGAATGAGACTTATTAAAATTTATACGATACCTTTCTTCTCCCCCCCGCGTACAAGCAGCCTATTCCCTTCTCTCTCAATCGGTACCATCTACCGCTTCGCACAAATCTCCGGAAAACTCTCTTATTTCAGAGTGCCGAGAGTCAGAGACGAGGTGACCGAAAGTTTATTCGTAAAAAAAAAAGATTTGGGGATAAAGTTTGTCGGGAAAATTGTCGCCTCTTTTAAATTGAAATTTCATGTTTATTACGTCTGTTTTTTAATGTAAAGTGCGTATAAAATTGCGTCAGATATCCCTAAAAATATTTCTTTATACGTAAGCCAGCGATTTGTAGAACGGAAACGACCGAATACGGGGGATTAAGCCGCGCTTCTTTTTTCTTTGATGCGGTGGAGTATAATGTCGGGCATAAAGGAGAAAGAGGTTGGAAAGTAAGACATAAAAGCGGTTTTCGTCCTCGAGAAATTACACTTTTACTTTAATCCGCGAGACAATACTACGGGCGGCTGTGGCCGGGAGCAAAGGGTTGCGCTCGCACCGATCTCTCGCCCTTTCGCCTCCTCCCCCCCGTTCGCCTGGACTTTCTCTTTCTTTCGCTGACGATCTCTCTTCCCGACCGCGCTAATACTTTTCAAGGGGTTAAAATCTAATTCCTGCAACACAGCCCTTAACGGCGGCCCCTCTCTGCGATATTTCGCGGCGCGTTTCTCCGCCTTCCTTCTCTCTTCTTTTTCTTTTCTTCTTTTTTTTTTTTCTCTCGTGTATCGTCGATGGCGAGAAGGCGTTTCGCTCCCAATAGACATAATAAAAACGCCATCTGAAATATGCATCCCTTAATAAAACTGTCCAATTAGCCGGGAATGGAATTAAGTATTTAAGGGGTGTCGGGGAAGACTCTCGCTCGGTTCTCAGGTGCTTTCGCGAAAACCCTTTCGCGAAAAGATTAGGTTTCCCTTCTGACCGCCGCGCGAGCGGAGGTGAGCGGGGGAAAAGAAACGAAGGGAACGCGAGGGAAACTACATTTCGTCCCGGGTCATAAATAATTCTTTTCCTGGACAGGGACTGAATTATTTACGACATTGGGATTCCTTTTTCTTTTGCGTCGACGGCTCGTGTTATCGAGACTCTCAATCGGATTGATAATTTTCTCGTGTTTCCACGTGCCGATTAATTGCAATTAATTTTCCGTGACGAAGCTGAAGAGCTGAACGACGACGGAGAGATTGTTTTTTTTTTTTTTTTTTATTTCTCCACGTGTGTCGCCCAGCCGTTCTTTCACGTCCCTTCGCGAAACGCAGAAGGCAGGGCGCACGGCGAAGCCGGAGTGATCGATCGAGCAAGGATCGTCAGTGAGGCAGGGACAGGATGGTCATTTATAAAATTAAATCCCTGGAATATTTCAGTCGTACAAATCCCACCCCCGCGGCGGCGCGGGGCGGTCGGTCAGGCAATCGTAAAAATTCCACGGGGTCTGGATGCATTGGAAATCCACGTAATTAACCGAAGGAATTTCAGAGTGTACGCCGGGGAGTCGATTAAAAACGCGAGCAACGCCTACAGTTAAACGGCAGGGAGATTTTTCGCGCACTCTCCCTCGCTCTTTTCCTCCCTCCCTCCCCCGGCCCGTCCTTTTGCAGTTTCACCCTCGGTCCGTCCGCGTTTCTCGCTCTTTTTTTTTTCCCTCCCCCGACCTCTCGCGTAGTCTCTGCTTCTGCACTACACCGCCGTGTACATTTTTTCGGCTCCGATTAAAAATACTTCGGACCAATTATTCCGCAACACCCATCCGCCGGCCTTTCGCGCCACCGCTTGTTCGCGCTTTTCTCTGCTTTTATTGCAACTTACACTTTTTTCTCCCTCCCCCCTTCGCGCCCCCTTCATGTTTCCCGCGCCGCGTCGTTTTGCCGTCCCCGTGAAATCGCGCCGCTTTTAACGTACGCTGCGTTTTTCGGCTGATTTTCTTCCGGCGAAATTGACGAATGGCGATCGGCTGACGCGCGAGAGAAGGTCAATTATGTAAAAATCGGTCGGCTTATTTGTACACGCCCGCGCGGTGTACCGACGTCATTAATCGTCGAGTATTTCGCGCGGTGACTGTAATTAATACAAATCGTCGCTGTACAGCGTGCTCGAGAGACGCGGGAGTGGCGGTGGAAGAAATGAAAGCAGCGAGCGAGAGAGACCGACGGGGGCGGTTCGAGAAACGTGTACCGGAGACCGAGAATCCGACGTCATTCGAAGTAAATTTATACGACTAATACACCGCCGGCGGAGGTCTTAATATCCAGCGGGGCGCGCGATGAAAGCAGGCTGAGTTTAAAAAGTGCAATATCACGGAATACATAAATACGAGATGAGGCGATTTGAATGAGGAACAAATAAATTCCGCCGAGCCGGGCTCCCGGCGCCCCCGCCGCATCGTGTATCCAATTTCGTTTTCACGCCGGTTTCATTTATTTTCGCGGCCGCGCGTTTCCGTCGTCCGCTTCGGATTTATCACGTAATTACGTCGGCGCGCCGTGCAATTATAATCCGCGGACACCGCCGCGACTGCGCGACTCGATCGTTTCTTCCGCGATCGTTACGAGATGCAAGGCAAAGCGTGTGCGTTTTTGCGGTGTCCCCGGCACTACCGTCTGGCCGACCGGAAGTAGCTAGTCGATCAGCCGATCAAATGTCGCGCGACGTTTTCTAACGCGCGCGTGCGAATCGCGGGTTGCCGTTATTACAACGGAGAACCCCACGAAGAGAGCGTGCTACTTTCGATGGATGCTCACTCGATACGCCGCGATACAGGGTATTCCGGGGATCGAGATAAAAGAATCGAGTGGGCAGGACGTGACGAGACAATGGATCGCCGATCCACTAGCCGTAATACAATCGCATCAGCATCTCGCCGTATTGTTTGCCTCGCTTTGATATCAGCCCCTGGAGCTCTCGATTCTTTTCCTCGCTGGGCCCGCGGTTCTTTCTTTCCCAAAGATCATCTCCGGCTTCCCCTCCCTCTCTTTTCTCTCTCTTTCTCTTCGCGTCTGTCTCCCTCCTCGCTCTCCGTAGAACGCCGCGGGCGGAATCCTCCTCGTAATTAACCTCGCAAAAGTAACGTTAATTACGGCCGAGTTCTACTTATCTCGCCTCGCGTCAACCGCGTCGTGCTCGCGCGAGTTTTTCTCCTTCTCCCTCATCTTTCGTGGCTTTATTAGCCGGAGAGGAAAAACCCTGGAAACCGAGGAGGAACGATAATGATACATTTGGTGTATCTTTTATATCGCGTGTAGTACATTCGTCGATGCGCGCACGCAAAACGAGCGGTGCGAGGCCGGAATTTTTTTCACGAACAGATAACACGCGTATCATTGACGTGGATAGATAAAGACGGCGCTTTTAAGTGAGGAAAGAGTAAAGCGGACGAGCCCGGGGTGATCGATGATCCGTGAGAGAGACAGAGACGGGAAGGAAGGGCGCAAGCGAGCATGAGCTCCAGTGAGTTCGTATAGATAATAAGGCGCGATAAATTCGCGGCATTACCACATGAATATCTCCGACGTAGGCGGAGTAGGCCTCGCCACTGGCACAGAAACGGCGGAACGCGGCAATTAAAAAACTCGGGTGCGATCGCGAGCTTCTCTACGAGTCTAATTCGCGCACTCTCACGCATTCTTCCAACGTTTCGAAGAGACACGCCGATCGAAGAGCTCCGAATGATCCAAATAAAAATTTTACGTCGCGGCCTCTTTTCCCCCCTCGATGTCAATTAAAACGCCCGCGAGAAGTCGGTCGCCTCGCAGAATTAATTGCGCGATTTATTTTTTTCCCCGGTTCGGCGTCGGGTTTAACGCGAGACGAAGTTGCCCTCGACTGGAAAGTCGGTAGTTCTCCGAGGAGAAGATCGGAGATCGATGATCTCGAGGATGAAAACCAGCAAACCCATTTCATTCACGGTAGACTGAATCAAGCATTCCGCCGTGAGCCCGAAGGTGAGGAGAGACGCGTCTTAGGATATCGTACGTACCCGACCGTCTCTCGCGCTCTCCGTGGAGGAGGGAAGACCGGAAAGAGAGCGATCTTGGAGATTAAACGATCGGATTCCGTTTTCTCCCTCGACGCCGGCGGATCCGCGAAGCACCCTCCACCGGGGCCAACAAATTAGTACAATTAGAATCCCTTCAAAGAAAATTGATAAATTCCACCGGAACAATTTCGCGACTCATTTCATCGGGGCGCCCTTTGTTGCGCGACTATCGGGGAAGGCGACGTAGAGCGGAAGCATCCAACGCCGGCGGAGACCCATTGCGACAAATGGCCGCGAAATTAGCGGCAAATTGAGAGCTCATTTTTATCTCGGGGCCCCGGCGTTGTTTTCCTTCGGATCCGTTTTCTCACCCGGAAGATATATAACTCGAATAGTTGCCCGAAATCGCGTCGGTGGCGAGCGAACAAAGCGCCGCGTCGTTCCGAGCGGCTTACGTTCGCTCGGAAGACGCTAATGCCCCCGAGAAGCGGAAATATACGTGTCTCTGTTGAACTATTTATCTTGCCGAGGTGTCCGAGACGGCGCGTTCTCGCGCATTCTTTACGGAGTGATCGCAACACTGTTTCCATGAGCGTGCGAAATAACGAGTTTGCCTTACCGTGCGAATGCGCGGCGATGCACGGGTGCTCTCTTATCTGAGCGAGATCGTCGGCGCGGCCACGCAGGAAAAGAAATTAAAAGACTCGGCCGACAATCGGACGGACGGACGGGCCCCGCGTGCACACGGGCGTTCTTTTAATTGTATGCACGTAGGAGGCCGCTAATTCCAGCCTGCTCGCCTAACGTCCGCGATAGTCATTAATTCGAGGAAACGAACTACATCGATCGCCGGCTATGTGTTCATTCCCGACGACGGCCGCCTAATTTTTTACGCCACGAGAGCGAGATGGGTATCCCGGGACGTTGTCGGAATCCGGAGTGCTTCGCGACCGAAGAAACGGGCGGGGGCTTCAACCCTTCGTGTTCCACCCTTCGCGTCCTTCCGCCTTGGCCTCTTCTTCGCCCCCTCCCCTGAATTTCTCCTTCGCCACGCTTCACCGCCGCTTCCGCGCGCACAGCAAACATTAAGAGCCTCTAGATTTATTTATAACTACATTTACGCGCATACCAGCCACCCCCGGCAACTCCTTCTCTCCACGACCCCTTTGCTAGCCGCCGCTTCGAATTATTGCGTTTATGCGAACGCGAGGGCGCGTTTCTCCGCCTGCGAACGCGGCGCACTTTATCGCGAGGGTGCCGTCTCTCAGAGAAATTTGCAAAGTTCCAATAAGATTCGCGGCTTTTACCGAGTTGAACGATGTCGCCCCGACGTCGACATTCGCATTAATCCCTTAATTACGGAAAGTTTCGCGAGGGACAAAAAGTAACGCGCGAAGAAGAAAACCGCGCGGCCGGGCGATAGGTCTTTTAAAGAAGAGGCGACCACGCGTGATACCGGCCTGATTTATCTCACCGCCGGTGTCATGTAAGCGCGATGTAACGGCCGAAAGGCGATTCGCTTTATTTCTACGCTCTTTATTAACTCGACGGAGTAATCAAGATCAATGTGAGGGAGATAACTACATATACGGTAACACGACAAGAACCGACTCTCAACGTTTCTATCCTCGCGAGAACTTTTCTCGGTGACGGCTCGCCGCTGATGTTGATATATATCGCCGGTTATATGAGCTCTTTCTGCCTAACGCCCCCTTTTCCCTCGGTGGACTCGGGGATTCCCCTGACGGCTTGTACTTACATCGCGCCACCTCACCTCGCGGAGAATTATTTGGGCTTTATATCAAGCCTTACGACGCCGCTCAACCGAAGGAATCTAATTTGAATAATACACGACTCCGCGGAGAATACTAACTCGCGCAATGCGCGTGTACGCTCCACGGAAGCGGATACACAACTGCTGCTTTTTCATCCGGATCGTTATGTAATGATTATGGCACCCGACATTTCTTGAACCTCGGAGGAGTCGAGTTAACAATTCCGTTATTTCATTTATTTATTAATTTACGGCTTACTTAAGCAACATGATGTTACTTATTAATTATTTTAGAGGGAAGGAAAGGTAATCTTCTGTAATCTCGCGACTGTCTAAGAATCACGAAGAAAGATTAATTGTATTGGTAAAAATAATTACATCAGTGCCAGCGAGATTTTTTTTTAACAGGTAATATCTGCCAAGCATTTGAGATCCGTTGCTTGATCTTTCTTTCCGTCGAAAGCCGAACGCGTACTTTGATCGGCGGGTCACTTCTATAGAATGGAACTACGTGTTCACGCGGTTATCTCGCATTTTAGGGTCTAAGATATCGTCAGACGTCGCTCATCGATTACCCCGCGCGTATCGCGGAGCTTCACGGTCGAGAGGCGCATCTCGCGCAGCCCCGCTCTCTTCGCGCAGTCTAGAAGACACAGCCGAATCGAATTTGCAAACTTGCAGATTGGATTCCAACTTGCCTATTACAGGGTGCGTCTGTTCCGGTTAAAAGCTGGGGGCAAGGGAATTAATGTCGATACACCGTGGAAGGCTGGAGGATTACTCCAAAGGCCCGTATCTCATTGTCTTAGATGTTCGACCTCTCTCGCCGCCCTTTCGGCCCTCGCCTGCCTCCCTCGTGCGCGCAAGTAGAACCCGATAAACGCACGTCGCCGTTAAATATTAACCGTCCACGCGGACCGATTATTAATCTTACTTCGGATTCCAAGAAAACTTTTCACCTGTGCGACTACCCTTTTACTCCACTCGCATCTCTCCTCGCTACCTCGTCTCTCTCTATCTCTCGCGGAAACTTTGTAATGCATTTTACTTATTCACAAAGGCAAATACTCATTTACCGCGGAGACACGACCGCGTCCGGCGAAGTCGCCGCACGAGAGTACACACTCGCAGTCACTTTATCCCCGGCGAGGAACGCGGGGGCGCGAAGGGCAGGGAAAGGGCCCTTGGCGGGCCGAAAGCAATGCCACAATTCCTTTGACGGAGTTTCTGTAAATGGAGCCGAGTGTCCGTGCGCTCTGCCACTTTCTTCTCGCTCGCCTTACACGGGAATTTTTAATTTCCGAGGATTACGTCCGCCGGCCGGAGCGAGAAGGCTGGGAAAGGGCGACGTGAATCTCTCTCGCGAATAGCGCCGCTTTTTCATACGAAGATACGCCCGCGCTTTTTTCCCTCCCCGAAGTCTGTTTGCCGGCTGGCTAATACCTCCAACAAAAGCGCCCGTCTTCTCCGTGCGTTTATCTCGAGCGGGCTTTGCTCTCGATGAAAAATTAATTAATCAGTTAATAATTGATCTCGCAGTTTCTTCCGTCGCGCCTCGCGCCTTTCACGGTCAACTACGCGTGATCGATTCGCTCGCGCTCGTTGCCTCTCTCTCGCCCTCTCGGAGAACCACTGGCTCCGTCCCAGCGGTAGCCTTTCATCAAGTCTTCATTAGGTCGCGGTAAATGTATTATGACTTCTGATTGAGTGCTGTCGAGCGTTATATCTACGTGTCTATATATAGCGGACCACTACGCTCCGGCATTATACCGAGTGGCACTCTCCGCCGTCCGATGTCTCGTTTCCCCTTCTGGTCGTCGCGCTCGCAACGATCCGTCCGAATTTCCTCGCTATTTCCTGCACCCGTTGACTCGCGTTGCTCTAACCTATTAGAATAAAAAAAAGAAAAAAAAAAAAAAGGAAATTGATAAAAGCGAGATTTATCGTTTGGCTAATATGATCCAGAACTTGAATCGCTGGTTGAAAAAGTAGGAAACGGAATGATAAAATTCGTAGCTTCGACAGTTTTGTAAATCGCGATTGAGCTCGGCCGACGGTTTCTTGGAGACGCACCGCGGTTCCGGCGGAGATCCGCCGCGTCACTTCCGCCGCCGACTGTGACGGCGTATCGTTGACACACGTCGCTGTACGCACGTACAATAATTAATGGTACCCGCGTAGGTGTGGTCCGCACACACGTATCGAGTCGGAGCGGCGGCGGCGGCGTATATCTGCGCGGCGGCGGCGCGCGGGCAAAGATGTGTAATTGCGTTACCTATCGAATTCAGTTATACGGGCATGGCGAGTCTGATGCATAAAATGACGGGGCCAAATTCAGTTATAGTTCGCTTCACAAAGCGAACACGGCCGCGCGTCGTTAATATCGCGCGCCGTTGCGAAACGCCGGTGTCACATTGTTACGACGGAATTTTCCGGGGCTGGAAAGTAGTCATCCGCCGGCGAGGAGGAGCGAGCGGGGGAGAGAAAGGGCCGAGGGGGAGAGCGAGGGCAAGGGGGAGACGACCAGATTGGCGCTGCGATGACCTTCTTGACACGCAAAACCGGACGAACAGTCGATCTCACTTCTGTCGGTCGTCGTGTCAATCTCGCGAAGACGAGCACTTTCATTGGCACTTTAATTAGTTAATTTAGCGTAAAATAAAAATAAGTACTAAAATCGTAATTTATTAATTATTTTTTTATTTATTTATCTTGAAAATTATCCGTTTAAAAAAGCGGACGAACGAGTTAAAGATCGGAGGATCGGGTTACACCCGCGCGTTGAATGATGAGTTCGAGAACGACTGATAGAGTCCGTCTTTGAAAAACATCTCCAGTTCATATTTCTTTCTCTTCTTTACGCGCGATCTCTCCGTTTTTCTTTATCAGCAGGGCAGAACAGAGGAGGATGAGCGCGGTGTAAAAAGGAAAAAAAAAATCGAAGAAAGGGAGGGAGAAAGAGCGAGTCCTATCCGCGCTCTGCTTCTTATTTTTCCTCGAAGCTCGCGACTTAATTAATCGCATAACACAGGGCCTAATGAAATCAGAACTCCCGTTCCACCTCCGTTTCTATATTCGCCCCTATCGTGCCGGCCGTGCTGCGTAAAAACGGAAATATTCCCGGGGAATACTTTTCCACCACCGCCGTCCTTTCCTCCCCCTGCCCCTTGCTTCTCCGGCGAAAGCCGAGGGTCGGCGGATAGCTAGCGAGAAATTAATTCGGAAATCGATAAATTCATTTCGATGAATTTCTCGTCGTATTACACGCCGCCGACGTGAAAAAATGAATTACCGCGGCGCGGCGCGTATTAGCGTAAGATAATCGGCGATTTCTAAATTCCGTGCCGCGTGCGCGAGCGCCGTTAAAATCGAATCGGTCCACGTCGGCACATAATTCACCCAGAGTGTATAAATTTCAGTCGGAATCCGATTTCTCCGATACCGCCGCCGGCAGCGATTTCGTCTCATTGTCTTTCTTCACGTTGCAGCGCGATCTCCCCGTTGATTAATGGCAAGATTGAGATTGAGAGCTGGAACTTTTCACTTTTCACCGCAGATCGGTTCGCGTCGGACTTCTCAGGGCGTGCTTTTTTCTCCCCGATGTTACGAGCGCGGTTTCGATCACGACGGTGTAAAGGCGCGATCGTCTTCTCGAGACGAAGGACGGATTCGCGAGGAACTCGAGGAATGCCGGGTACTCGATGAAGCGTGTACGAAGCAAACGGGATACGTTCCTTCGGGACTCGAGGGTTCGTTTGCCGATTGCTCCTGCGGTGGGATCGAGGGTAAAGTAATTTCTTTGCCGAGAATCGGTCGCGCGCATGAGAGTCGATTCCCTCCCCAGCCTCCCCATTTCTTCTCGCGGGAATTAATTAAAATCTTGAACGTGCCGCCGATTAATCAACAGCTCGATGCGCCTCGCAACCTCGTAATGACGATTAAAAATGCATCGCATGGCTCACTCGTCGAGAACAAAAGTTTGTTCCGCCGTTCGCCGGTTTCTTCAACCTCGTTCGCGTAGTTCGCTCGACCTCGGCTCAGAATCAAGAAGGTGCTCGCCACCGCCGGAAGTGATGGGCGACGTTCTTACCGCGTCCGTAGGAAATCGTTGGAAATCAAGGCCGTTACCACCGAAACCGCCTAATCACGTAATTCATTAGAGACGCGAGAACGAAAGGGACGCGGGCGACTTGGCGCGCAACGGGTGCGTCACTTCGTAACGCGCTCAGCGGACACCTGATCCGTTCACACGGCGCATTTAGCGGCGGGTATTAATTTAACACCTAACCGACAAGCGTCCGGCGCTTCTGAAATAACAAGCGGCGAAATAGCCTGGAAACCCTTTGGGAAACGCCGAATGTCGCCGCTCAGTTTTCGCGCTCGCAATTAAGACTCTCATTCGATTTAATTGCTCATTCTGCGCCGCGCCGTGGTATCTTCCGTTCCCGTGACGACGAGGAATCACCCGTCGGCGACGAAATAAGAAATTGACGCGGCAAGGTTCGGCAATAATTAGCCGGCGCGCGATATATAATTGATCGCCGCGTGTCGTTTATAGAGTGTATCAATTATGACTGGGTTACCGCTATTCAGTCTTGCGGTCCGGAGTGGTAACAATTATATATTGCGCCATGTACACACCGTTAATAATTCATGATTATCACGAGATTAAATACGTAACCGCGGGCGATTGTTATTGCTACCGTTGTGCGCTACGCAAACCAGCCGGTTATATTGAGAGCCTTCATAGCGCGACGTTGTATCTTTGACATTCTTTTCTCTTTTTTTTTTTTTTCTTTCTCCCTCTCGGCCCACTCTGTGTGTACTCGTCCAATTTCGCCGGCAACGCTCGCCTATTTCGCCGTGGTTCATTAACTGTAACATTTCGTTACGGTTAATGAGCATTTAATCTTGCCATTTCGGCTCGCTGGGCTAACACTCGATAACGAGCGCTCGCGAGTGTTTGTTCTGAAACCGTTTGTCGAGGGCGATTGATTCGGATCGGGCGGGCGACCGGCGATAAACCCGGCGGGGAGCCCGCTCGCACCTGGACAGGTTCACACTGGTTTCTTTTACTTGCCGGACAATTTGATATGATATTATGTTTGCTCGCGCTTCGCGCCGTGTTATTAATTCTCGCCCTTTGAGAGCCGCGTCACTCAAGCCGCTCTCTCAACTGCGAATAACAGCGTTACGAGTATTATATTTTTTATCGATCTCTCCCGTGCGCTCGATAGATTTTATTAAAGATTTTTCGAGGGTCGAGGGGATAAATCGCGATCGGCGAAATCGATTCGATCTTCTTGCCAATCCGGCCGGCCGCGAACGGTTGTAACGAGAAGCCGCGATATCGCCGCTACGTGAGGCTCGTTACGGGAACGCGCTTCCATCTCTCGGTACGCACCGCACGCGTACGTGCCCGTCCGAGATATGCAGACGCGTCCGGAGTGCCGCAGCTGCGTCTGGCGTTTGTACGGCGCAGACTACGCCGGCTGACGGCGGCTCGTTCCTTGGCGGGACATAATTTTTATCGGGGGCATATTCTGGGGCCCCAGATGCCGCGGCGTCGCGGCAAATGGAGGCGGCCAATTGACACGCGCGCGTTCAGAAATAATGCATGCCCGCTAAAAGCATTCGGCCGACTTCTGTCCCGCGCCTCGCGCCTTGCTTCTCTCCTCGCTCGATTAAGAAACAGCGTCGGAGTTTTTCAACTTTGCGCTCGTGGCTAATAAAAAGTATCTCCATCGTATTAATACTAAAAAACAAAGGGGGAGAAAAAAAAAAATTAGTAACATTAATTTGGAATTGAAACGAGGCGATTTAAATTAGCGGCTCGCTCGGCGAATAGATATTTACGCACGTGTCCGTGCAAACAGTTGCGCGTGCACGCGTGCGTGGCCGGTCGTTAACGGCGGCTCGCACCGGTACGCAAAGACGGGAGTGACATTTCGGTGCGTTGCACGCGCGCCTTCCGCGGTAATCGCACCTGCCGTTGTGCCTGGGTCGCGATTCCCCACGTGTGCGTGCGTTGCGCGCGTGTATCGGTGGCGGAAAACGATCTTCGGGTCGAAGAGGTAAAGTCAAGAGAGAAGGGCGTGGGGGGGAGGGAACGAATGTTGGAGGATACAGTGAAGGGAGTAAAGATGGAAGAGTCGGCGGGAGGTGGAGGATCGATAGCTTGCACCTCGCATTGCCTCGTGCCTGCAGGCTCGCCCGATAATTTCTGCATCTCGACTGACCGGTAACTCTTCGCGCAGCATCCGCGACTAAGTCCCGAGGACTTGGCAAAAATCGCGAAAAAGACGAGCGCGAAACAGATTTTATTTTTTATGTTTTATTTTTTTTTTTAATTTAGAGAACAGAGCGCGTTCTTTTTGTGCCGTTCGATCCAAGCGGCGAGTGAGCGGTACCGAGAATCTCTCCCGGTTCTGCCACTTAACAACTCCGGGAAATGGACTCGATCGAACGATTTTCATCGCGACCCGGGGGAATTACGGGGGGGTGGGCGCGTTAATCCGGCACGCTGACAGCGGCCCGCGGAACCTTTTCCCGCGCCGACAGAATGATCGTTCGAATTCAATGCGCGGTGGCATTTGGCAGTTGGCAGTTTGGGGCGGGCACGGGGGGAATAAGCTGTCAGAGAGTTGCGGAGCCGATGAAAAGTCTCTGTCAGGGAGAAAACGCTCCGTCGGGCTTTCGCCATTATTTTCTCTCTTTCTCTCTGTTTGCCTCTTTCACTCCGTTCTCTCGCGCCTCGTTTCAAGCGCCGCTCCGGCGATAGGGACATCGAGGAGTTTGCGGGGAATAATCAGCGGAAATTTGACGGGAACGTGCGGATATGCTCGTCGAATCGCGCGATACGTTCCGACGTGTTTGACTATCGCCTTCGGAAGACACGTCTCAAGACGACGGAGCGCATTATCGATAAACCCCGATATGTAATTAACCGAAGGGTTTCCTCTCTTTCTTCGTCCCGTCTATTTCGCCCTTTCGCCGGGACTTTTTACTTGACCGAAGACCATCAACGTTTGTTTGTGTATATCTTAACGGCTACGGGAATCGCATAAAAGACCGATGTTCGCCTAACGCCTCGTCAACTTCGCTCGCGTCCACGACGAGCGGTCGCCGTGAAATCCTTTCGCGCCGCGAACGGACCGTCTCGAAAAACCCGTCGTCGCCTCGGCCGTGAATATCCGTGCCTAGGAGGAGAAGAAAGGGAGGTAAAGAAAAACGCGTAAGTGAACCCGCGATTATCAAGGAGCGAGAGGGACGGGGAATCGCCGGACATCGAAGTCACCGGAGTACTTTAATCACCGCACTTGAGTAAAGTAATTACAATCAGACGCCCTTTTACGGGATCGCGGGATGGACGGGAGTCGCGGGAGCGTCGGCGGGTAGGGAAAGAGGAGTCTCGGGTGCCAAGGGGTCCGGCGTGTCTGTGGTCTATGATTAGCCGGAGGTGACCGGCGGCGGAACCGAGCAGCAACCCCACCGTGGCTCTCGGCCGCTTGCGGAGGCAGGCCCGGTCGGTGTCCAGGAGGACCCTTTCAATTAATTATCCGCCGTCGCGTTAGTTAACTGGAGATTCATCGAGAGAACTGCGCGCGAAGAACCCGATAGTTACCCCGGAGATTCGGTGAAGGGGGTTGTGATTAGCGCGAGGGACCGCCGCGCGCCGGCGACACGATAATCGGAGACGTCCGGCACCGGCAATCTCTCGTTACGCGATCCCGTCGCGCGAATTCTTAGCAAGAGGAGAACCGTTGATTACGATCGATGCGCGCGTAGAACGTGACTCTCGCGTTGTGTCCGTTGTAGACATCTCGTTGATTTTTTTTTCTTATTTTTTTCTAATTCGGCAAGAGGAAACTCGGGAAGAGAGAAAACTGCTCAGCTCCCGTAAAACGTATGAACTTTAACCGCGTGCTGATTGAAAACGAGTTACGACGCGGTCTCGGCTGCGACCGACAAGGTGTTCCTCTTTATGGTCGACTAATTAGATAAAGAGGTTTCCGTTGGAATATGTGCAATTTGTTGTTTACGTCCGCTTCGAGCAGCTCCGCGCAAGTTGCCTCGCGGAGAGCTTCATAGCTGCGAAAATAAAAAAAAATAAAAAAATTTACCGGGAAAACGATGGAAGCGACAGAGCGCGGGCGTTCGAGTGACATATTAAAATTTCCACCGTGCTTTAATTATACCGATTTTATTGTTGACCAGGCAAAATTTTCGCAATTACCGCCGTTTTGTCATCGCTCGCGCGACGTGTAATTGTAAAAAAAAAATAAAAAAATTTCCGAGATTAATGAATGAGCCGCGCCGTGTTGTTTCCTGTCTCTTCCCTCGCTGCCGATGTACCGAGAGGCAATTATTATCCAGCGGAAGAGGCGCGGGAGGTGCATATCAGTGCGGGAGTGCGGATCTGGTGGATGGAAAACCGCTATCACCGCCGGCGCCTTCTCTCGCATTGTTTTTCCGCAATTATTCTCCGATTATCGTGGCGCGACGGCTCGCGTTCGCATCAGGCGACGAGGTCCCGGCGATAAAGTCGTCGCCGTTATATTATTATTACCGTAAAACGGCGCGGGCTCGCAGGTAATTTAAATCCCATCCGGGGAAGCAAAGGCTCGGGCGCGCCACGTCCGTACGTACGTACGTACGATCAGATTACCTGGCGGAGCGAGGCTGTATTTGCATAAGTCAGGTTGTCAGTCAGCCCGCGTGGCAACTGCACGACCCCCCCTTGCCCTCACCCGGCCCCGGAACAACCCCGTGAACCGAGCGCAGGCCGACGTGCCGAGGAAACGGTTCGGCGCCTTGAAACGCTTCGCGCCGCCGAGACCTTCGAATTCATTCCGCTTCTTCCTTCTCTTCTCGCGCCTCTTTCGCCCGGCGAAATTACCTGCGAGATCGTGCCCGGGATAGCCGCGCACGCTCGATCCGAATCCGTTTCGGTGCCCCGCGAGATACAAGATACGTTTTTAGAAGCACGCTCTATTACGCGATGTATCGCGCGAAGATCGCTCGGCAAACGACCGACGTGCTTTCTCCAATCGCATCTGGTTACCGAGAGTGCTTCGTGGGGTCCCGATTAGAGAAGAGGGACCTGCGTTGACGTTTGGTTACTCGAGGCGCGCATACTCGTTTGTCGGCGACGTCGGTCGCATTAATTTTCGGCGTATTGGCCGAGACCGCAAGGACACCCGGTGTGCCGGAGGTTTCGTGGTCGGCCGTCTCGTGCGCGAGCGACCCAGCCGAGGGACGAACTACGAAAGAAAGAACGAACGAAAAGGAAGAGAACGAGAGTCGAGCACGGCCGATTAATCATACTTTCGTAGGAATTACCCTGCTGTACACGTTGGCGTTTGCGAGGTCGAAGGGCAGTCGCTTCCTTCTCCCCGGCGACTCGTACTCCGATCGCCTCTTTCTTTTCTTTCCCTTGGCCCTCTCAGTCCCCTCTCTCTTTCTCTCTCTCTCTCCCTCTCTCTCTTGCACGCGAACGCTCAACAGACACGTGAATTACGTAAGGGTTCCGCGGGCATGTAAAGTCCGGAGATTACGATATTCTCTGATTGGAGTGCCCTGTCACGAGTTCAAGGGGCAGCCGTGAAGCCTCGGCCCGTCCGATAGGGCAGCCGCCGCGTCGGACGCGCAAAACCGAGTTCGGATAGAGCGCGTTTCATTAAGCCTCCCTTTACCCCGGCGAAGCCTCGGACGCGAGTCGCGGAGGATCAACGTAACGGGAAGGCCGCTCGCGGTTACCAAGCGCGAGTCTCTTCGGGCGATCTTACGCACGGCGTCCGTCAATCGCTCGTTGAGAGCGAGAAACGACGCGCGGCCGGTTCGATTCGCCGTCGCCGCCTCGTAAACGTCCCGCGAGGAGACGTCGGTTGTCCGAGAAGGCAAATATTAGACGTCCGCCGCGGGGGAGGTAGCTGCGCCTCGCGGAAGGCTATCGCTGGACGGAAAGGCTGGGAAGAGATCTGACATGCGAGCGCCGTTCACGAAACAACGTTAACACGAGCTCCGAGTGCCGTTGCCTCCTCGCGATTCTCAGGCCACGCTTCGCGGTAGGCGCGGAACGATTGTACGTACAACGTACCGCTTTTATGACCGACGACCGGGATGTGGACACGTCGCGGGTTTCTTTTGGTTCTTTGGCCCCGCGGATAATCTTGCCGGGAAATTGCGAATGCGCGTAAATCAATACTCAGCGCAATCAGCACGAGGCGCGCGGTATTTTATCGGCGAGCACAGTTTCTTCTTTATGAGCTTGACCCAGCAACTGTTTTATCAATATAGTTTTGGGAAGGTATAAATAATGTACTCGCGATGGAATTTCTGCATCCTGACGTTTTCTCATTCTTAATTTTTTATACAAATTTTTTTTTCGCGAGTTAGTACGATGCGATGAAGTTGCACTGTGCAGGGAAACTCTAAGCGAGACGAGTATAATCCCACCGGTTTCCGCGGTGTTTGAACATGAAATGGACAACATATGTAACGGCTATTCATGAACGATTGTAACGTGCACGGACTAGGGAACCTAATCTAAAAGAGACAAGGCAATTTGCCGACGAGAAAGAAATGATTTAGCCTCGCGATGAACAGAGAGAGAAGAATGAGGAGGACGTGACGGAAGAAAAGTACCAGTAAGACAGAGAGGACGAGGTTATTTGCCGAGCCATTCGCGCGATCGCCAACCCGGCAAAGCTTCATCGTGTCCCTTTTCTCTTCTAAATACATTCTCTTCCGCGAGACTCGATTTCGCGCGCGTCTCTTCCAATTTTCTTCTCGTGGAAAAAAAAATTTATATAAAAAAAAAAAAAAAAAACTGACGTAGAAACGTGGCATTGACCTCGGAATACAATTTCGCATTCGCGAACATAAAAAATGATAAAATTCAAACCGATGTACATTTATTCGCAACTTCTTTTTTATTTTATTTTATTTTTTTTTAATAAATTTTTTCATTTTTTAATCTTTCGCGCTACGTTGAGTTTTCAGAAAGCGAAAAAGTATTAAGTCGCGAGATACATCAGCAATTATTGCCATTGACGACTAGGCGGAAAATAGCGGTTCCGAGTGGACCATCTCACGGCTTAAGTAACCGTCCGGCTACGTCGTCTCTTTACGTCCACCTTGCGTGTGGTCAATTTCCGCGAGCCCTAAATTTCAGACTTCATCCGGGTAGACACTTACACGGGAGGCTGCGCGAGGGAGATGAAACCGAGAAGGGGAACGAAGACGAGAGCGCGAGATTCGGCCGCTTCGAGATATGACGCCAATAACAAAAATCATAAACACTCGGATCGTTGATTAAGTCCCTTCGCGAGAATCTCCAAGGCACTTCGGCCCCGCCGTGATGAGGATCGTATCGCGAGACGAGCGGAATCCCGTGTCCCCTTTCCCTGCGCCACGTAATACTCCCGGGACGCGAGTCGGCGCGTGCACGCACACCCGCATACGTCATCGGCAGTGTGTGGCGTGTACGTCCATCTCGAGTTTATGCCGCTTCGATTGCCGTCTGTAATTCCGGCGGTATGAGCGCGATCGTGTTAACGCCGCTTGTTACTCGCTCGCCTTTCCCTCGGCCCATATCGATCGCCCGGAAGAAACCATGACGGACGTGATTTGCTTGTCCAACCATAAATAAGCGCGCACTTAAGTGGATCGTCGGCCGGGTAACGAGTGACTCGAGATCGGCTGAGAGGGGCCACGGAAATAAAATTCTATATTTCTTCAAAGAAACTTTTAAACAGATAAGCCTGCGTCTTCCTCGTTTTCTCCTCGTTTCTATGCGCGTTTCTCCAGAGCGGACTATTATGTAGAATTATTCGCCACCGGAAGGAGGTCCCCGCGCGGCCAGCAGATCCTAGTCTCGCGTAAGTCCCGACAATCTCAATACCCCGGGAGATGTACGGGAGAAAACGTACACGTTCTCGTGCGTGCGGTCGATCGACTTTCCGAGAAGTTACCCTCCGTGGCGGCTCTCGTGTAAGGCGAGCCGGTGCGTGGCGCGCGGCTCGGCAGCTCTTCTGCATGCGTGTACGCACTCGAGGCTCCCTCGAGGAGGGCCACAAGAGCCCCGGAGAGAAAAAGGAAGAGAGAAAGAGAGAAGTGCGTGCACACGACACGCGGAAACAACGCGGCGCATTGTCGCACGACGAGCGTGTATTATGCCCGACACGGACGCGCGCTCGCGCGCGTCGTTTCCCGTATTCGGTTCTCATGTCGCGGCGGTTCTGTCGGCCGTGACGAGATGCGATACTTGTCGAACAAACTCGGAAATATTTGCGACACCCTGCACGCGCAGGTATTCCCGGCGTAACCGCGTAATAAACGCATGTGCATAACGAATGCGAGGCGTACGGTACAGCGTGTACGGGAGGATAATTACATCGGTCGAAAGAATGATACGGAATTACGTGCGAGCCGATGGCAGCGGGAGATTGCGCTGGCGATGCATTTTTTTTCTCTCCTCTACTCCCGCGAGGGAGAAATTATCGTGCGAAACTGCTTACACGGCGGAGGGAAGGTTCTCGGGCGCCGCGAAGCGGCACGGCATCGCTTGTCTTTCTGGATTTTTGCGTTTCTCGCGCGGCCCCCCGCCTCTCCCCGTGCGCCAATTAATTATTACGGTATTAAAATATACGTTCAACACTTCGCTTTAATTCCTCGCCTTGTGTTATTCCCATCAGATATCAGGCTAGGAGCTCGGGCGCGGCCTCTGCTTCTTCCCCTCGCCTTGCCAAGGCGCTCGCGAGATTAGAAAGGTATACAAGATCGAGATGAGGTCTTGAATAAATTCCGTATTTCCGACCGCGGCGGATTCTTTCAAGGGGCCCCTTATCGCCGAGGCTCATGCTGCTTCGAAGCCCCCAGTGACAGTCCTCGCCGTTGTCTCGAGTGGCGCCGACTTGATTCCGAATTGATACGCGCGCCAGAAAGGATCGCGTTCCTCCCCTTTCGACGGGGACGAAAAGCAGACGCGACATCCCGGGGCTCTGTACACGGCACTTCAGAAGGATACATTAATAGAACGTACCGGTTCCACGCGTGCTGCAGTGTAACGTGGCACTCGAGTGCCTTTTTTTTTTTTTTTTTGTCAATCCTTTAACCGCCGGGTTCAGTCACGTGAAGTAGACTACCGAGTTACATTTTAAAGAATTTCGTTCGACGACGCAAGTTCTTTCCCAGTTCCTTTATTCTCTCGGCGAGAAGAAATCTTCGTTCTTTCTCGCCGTTAAAATTCTACGAGGACTTTCGCGCGATCCTTGCTCGCATAGTCGTCGAAATCAGTAACGAGTATCGGGATATGCGTGATGCGAGGAGAGCCAAAGGACTCTCGGAGTGCGTGCGACTTGCGTGCGCGCCACGCGTGTGCGTCTACTTCGCCAGACTACAAAGCGATCCCTCACACAATACTGGGAGGCTCAGTGCCGCGCGATATCCCGAGTTAGTTTCCGTTCAAATAGAGCGCGTTCTCAAGCCGCAGGTGTCAACTCTCGTCGGCGCTTCCGGGCGCGAGATCTGTGTCATTACCGCCGCGAACGAGCCAGGTATCCGACAGGTGCGAGGCATCCCTCGCGATAACGAGTTATCCGGCCCTCCTCCGCTCGATAAGACGATTTATGCGACGCGACCAAACGGTGATGCGGAACTCGATTGCTCGGGCTGCAATTACGGGATAATTCGGTATTTCGCAGATTTATGGGAGCGATGCAATGTCGATGAACGCGGTAAAAGGCGGACGACTTTAATAGCGCAAAGACGTTATGTATCCCGGCAAAAAGTGGCCGTCGTTAAAAATAGCGGCGTAACTTCTTGATAAAAAAAAAAAAAAAATTAACTTGGTGTAATCTTTTTTACGCGCTCGAGTGTCTGTTGTAACGAAAGAAAAGAGAAATAACGAAAAAGGAGATATGTGATGAGGGAGAGCGTAAACTCGACTGTTGCGGAGGGATCTTCTTCCCCACGCGACAAAGAACAAAACCGACAATTAGCCGTCGACGGGAGTTAATAAGCGGCCTCGCGAAGTATCAACGTTCATGTACTCGGGTAATTTGATACGTTCGTGCGAAGACGGATACCGAGAAATCACGGGGAGCAACCAACCGAGCTGTGTCGCGTTAATTAATAACGTTAATTCAATCGTTATTAAGACGAATTCAACCGTCCATTTCCGGCTAATTTCGCGAGGAACGTGACACTTATTTACGTGAATTATTTCTATGATAACGAATCACGTGTTACTGTTCTTGCAAAATTTAAGTCCTCAACAATAATGTATTGTTATACATTTTTATCATTTTTTAATTTTATTTTATATTATTTCATTTACGTCGTATTTATATTAATTATATAATATAATACTTTTCTTTATATACTTTATCTTTCTTTATTCGTTAACTTTTAGCTCCTCGAGTCATTTGATAAACGGACGAGAGATGGCAAATGAAAAGCGCGCGATGATCTCTTCCCCGATATTTATGAGAGGTTGACGAACCTTTTTTTTTTTTGTTTGCCCCTTAGGAACATCGATCGGTCGTCGTAACAGGGACGATCGCTGACGAGACTTACTCGCATAAGTATTTACCGTCGCAGTGTCAATAGTATCGTCGAGTGTTAACACCCGTGCTTTAACCCCTGGCACGGTGAGGACCGACTAGATTGCTGATCTAGCGTTTACGATTCATAACTTACGAATGCGAGGCGGATATGAGACGCGAGGAGCGGGCAGGATCAGTCTCAGGACCCGGCGCGTAAACCGTTTATTTATATGTCCCATTTAACGTTTGTCCGTGCGTCATCCCACGGGACTCATTCATTATATCGTCTTTCGCGCAGAGATATTGAACGATCAAACGTCGGCGCTTTCTTTCTCCCTTTCGCAGAATCACATATCTGGGATTTTACAGCCGCGCACTCGTAAAACATCGAGATCAGAAGAAATAGTCGAGAAAACCTTAAGGGAGAGATGTTAAGAAGCCGATCGTTAAGGACGTCGCGAGGCGCGATAGGAATATCAACGCCCGAAAGGAATAGGCCGACGAAAATCGCCGGGTGTCCTTTTTTTTTTAGTTTCCTCCGGCTTCTCTTCGGCGAGCTCGCTCCCGGCGGCGCGTCGTGCGATTCAATTTCTACGCGATTGATCAATTTTGCGAGCGGAACGGCGCGGGAGAATAATGCCGCGACGTCACGCCACTCTCGTATAACGAAACAAACGAACGCAATTTCATCGGGCGGCCCGCGCTCCGTTCGTCCGTCCGTCCGCAGTATTACGCAATGAAATCTAGTTGTCCGGTCAATGGATCCGCATCCTCCGCGCAGACGGGCGCAGATTCACATACCGTTCGTAGCCAGCGCGGCTGCTGATGATTCGATGTAACCGTTCGCTCGGTCTGCGCCACCGGCGGTCTCCTCCTGGCCTAACGACGTCCACTTAACGTTAATAATTATTTTCATTGGGGGGCTCCGCGCGTACACGGGGGTCCCCCCATTCTACACATAGCCAACTTCCTGCACGAACGGATATAAAAATAGAGCTCTGCACATCGGGATGGTTACGGACCGACCCGACCAGTTGAAATACTTTTCCTCTGTGGATCCGCTGCGATCAGCAATCGCCCGCTGCAGCGGCGACGTGAGTCAGAAGTCGGAAGTGGCGTTTAAATCGAATGATTCGCGCGGACTCTTGACTGTCGATCGTCCGTCCCTCGCGCCCGTGGCCGCTCCGACTTTTCGATTCCGGCGGAATTCAGTCTGCGTGGCGGACAGTTTCGCGCGCTCGGCGTCGCAGCTCACTCGGATTACGCCACGCACATCTCGGAGGGGGTGGACCGGGGCTAGGATCGTAACTCTCCGCGAGAATACCCGGGAAGACGATATAACTCGCCGGGACGATTTCCGCAAATCTACCGGGCGTGGACCGCGACGCGGGGCGAAAGGGGGCGAGACGCGAGGGACGGCGCGCTCGTAAATTATTTAGGACCGTGGTCCGAGGTGTCGGGGCACGGCGTCTCGATTGGCCCTCGCTGCCCAATCCGGGAGAAAATTAAATAACAACAAAACGATAAAAGACAATTGTTTCTAAGTTTTATGGCCGCCGCCCCCGGCCGAGGCTCTGACGAGGCCGAAGGGAGTTTTATTGCCCGCCGGTGCCGCTTTGGCCGCCACCGGCCGCCCCTGATCCACGGGTTACTTTATTTAGGAGGCGGCAAGGGCGGCGATTTCACGACACCGCGCGTCGCTATTCTTCGCCGTCGTTAACCCCGATTCGCCGCTCGTTTTGAATACACGCGTGTGCGTTCCCTCGTAACGCTCTTCATGAAACGAATTCGTGATCGAGTCAATCTCGCGCGGACGCGCCGTCGTTTGCGCGCGATGAGGGCAATTTTGAGGGAAGAGGGCTGCCGTGCAATGCGAAAGAGGTCCGGTCACGTGCGTCGCAAAGCTCGGCGAGATTTATGCTGATTATCGGCCGGTTCGCGGGACGGCCGTGACGAAAGGTGCGCGAGGACGACGCTTTATTTCGCGAAAGTTTGCCGATAAAAAGAGTGAGAAAAAGGTAAGAGAGAGAGAGAATCTCTTGATGAAAAGGACGCGCCGAGACGCACATACGATCGACGTTGCCGTTCCACGGCGTCGGACACCTCCGCCAAGGTTCTCGCTCGATTCCCTCTTTCTCACCCGTCTCCTTACCCCTCGTTCTTCCTCCTTCTCTTCTGCGTCGCGTACCTCGACGCGAAGTTTGCGCGGCCGAGTCTCTCTATCATCACTGCCGTGGCAATAACAGAGGGCTTACGGTTCTCGCCATATATTGCGGCCACATTTTTATTTTGACACTAATAGCCACGTGGTATCGGCCACGAGCATGACTCGAGTCCGTCCGATCGTGCTAATCCCGCCCCGATATTGCCCGTATAAATCCCCGAGTATCGCGAAGGGAAAAAGAGAGGACGAGAGTGCAGTGGCGAGAGAGAACGGAATAGCTAGAGAGAAAAGTGAGAGAGAGAGAGAGCGAGAAAAGGTGTGCGAGATGGCGGGAGGGGGTGCGAGAGAAGATCGTGGATCCAATATGAAGTGGCGCCTAATGCTTTCCTGATTTATCGATCCAACGCGCACAGGCGGCGGCTTCGTTCGCCGCTCGTATCGCGACCGCTAGACACATTGCGGAGGGAAAAGATTGCGGTCTACAAATCAACCTCGCCGCGCGGCCTTTGTCTCCTGACTCCCGAATTATCTTCGTGCTCGCGATCAATTCGATCGAACCACCCGTGGTCCCCCTTACACCCCCGCGACTCCCGGCCGCGAAAAAGGCGCCGCTAATTACTGATTACTCCAATCCATTTCACCGATAGACGCAAAAAATTAATGCATCTTTTTTTTTTGTTTCCAGGTATGTAACGGATTGGATTCATTTCTCTGCTGCATGCGGGACCGACGTGCCGAGAGCGAGGTGAATGAGAAACGTGAGGATTATGATACCGCTATAAATTACGCGGGATTCAACGTTTTTTAATCGCCGCCCCGGGTAAGACGCGCCGCTGCCGACGCATTTTCGCGCGGCAATCTTACACGGACTGTGCTTCTACGCTCGGGGGAAAGCCGGACAATGCGCGCGAGTTGTCGCTACGAAGCGACGGGGATGGCCCTCGTCGTAAAACGCGGTTCGTCCCTTCGCGCAATCATCTAAATTATTCCATAAGACGGGTGTAGCTACCGAACGGCGCGAGTATAAAGGAATCTGGCTTGCGAGCCGGAAGCGAGCGACGCTTACGCGAAAGAGACGGTGGGGCGACGGAATGGGACGCCGGGACAAGAGGGGCATGCGTTTACTGCTTCATAACTTGGCCCGAGCATGGACAATCGGCCGTTATGATTTCGGATGCTATTTTGAATGCTCTACTCGCCGCGCCGTGGGTGGCCCGAGCGGGCGCGGAGCGGCACCAGAAATATGCTACCTCGTAAAAGCGGGGAGGCCCTTTATCCCGACACGCTGCTACTAACCGCCGCGCGCGTTTGTTACATCTCTATCAGATGTTTACGCGTATCATCCTCCCCAGCCCCCTTCCGAGATTCTATCGAGTCGGAATCGCGAGATTGGTCATAGCGTTCGAGCGAAGCGAGCCGCGTTCTTCTTCAAACGACGACGGCACAAAAACACGTCTACTTCGCGCGATTTAAATTTTAGAAAATTAAAAAAAAAAAGAAAGAAAAAGGAAAGAAAGAATTGAAGACAGGAGGATTAAGTCGATCGATTTTTAATCTTCTACAGAGCGTTCGGGCTTATGCGCGCGATGCTACGATCTTTCCATCACATTATCATCTCTTTCCGTTATTTTTTTATTATTATTATTTTTCGATATTTTCCTCTTCCCTTCATGCATAAACATCGCGCTAGGAGACGATAGACGGCGAGGAACACTTTTAATTTCGCCCGTACTCGTCGCGCTAAGGAGCGCGTCGTAATATCGAGGTTTTAACACGACTGTCAATATCGCGGAATAACGCTCCGCAGTAAACGACATTAAAATCGCCTCGCCTCGGGCGACGGTCTTCAGATCCGCGCGCGTACACATGGCGCCGGTAAATCACCGGTTAACGTTTCCTCGTAATGCCGCGACAAGAGCCGGGGACACGCCTCGCCCATAAAAGACGACCCACGGATACTCTGTAGTCCGAGAGGCCACCGGCCACCAAGGGTACCGCGTTCGCGACACTTTGTTCGCGGTTTAATGACGGTCGGCGCGATCAAAATCACCGTACGATCTCAGCCGTCGAATCGCGCGAATTCAGATTCGCTCTAGCCGCGCTGAGAGAATATCATATCTAGTTCTTTTAACCGCGGCTATAATTTTTTATTTCCAACCACAAATACAGGGAGTTGATCCAGTTGATTTTGGCCTCAATTTAATTTTTTTATAATTTTTACCGCAAATATAGTTTTAATCGCAATTGCAGTTAACTCAAAATTTATTTGTGGCTAGAAATGGTATGAAATTTTAGTCGAGACCAAAAGAACCTATATTTTTTTCAACGCGAGTCTATCGGGCCGCGAATAATCCGCCGGTCACTCGTGATTCTTTCGCCTCGCTTTCCGGGAATCGTTAAAATCGTGAATAATTTGAATCGCGAAATTTTCACGAAAATTACTTTTCGTACACAATATATAGAATTAATTTGACGCAGTTTAAACGGCATCATCGCTCGATCCGCCGCGCCCCGGTGCGACTCGTCGCGATCGCTCGCTCGCAAATATCGAAATCACATATATCGGGATTACACGCGCGTAATGTAAATATCGTTACAACCGCGCGTTATTCCGATACGTTCTTGAATTTCGTTCCGCGGCGCGCAAAGTGACGCGTGAAAATATCCGCGTGCATTAATAATAATTTGTGTACTTTGCGAATTGCATTTGAATAACTTATGGCCCGCTTGGATAATTCAATGCCGCAAGAGACACGTCTCGCGCCAAATTCGACGCAAAATATAATTCGCCGAACAAAACGCGCGCCCGCACGCTCGCCCCGCCGTTTCGTATTTAACAACAACCGCGTTTAATCGAACGGTTTATTTTATTACGAGTAATTATCGCCCTTATTTGTTCCGCGTGTTAATATCGCGCGGCATATTGAACCGCGTATAATTCGCACACGCGGATAATTTCGAGACCTCGTAGCGCCGGGGCTCGATTCCCGGCGTTTTTTGTTTTTTTTTTCTCGCGGGACCGCGGTCTCTCCGCCTTGAACGACGTCGTTACGCGAAATCGGCCGCTGGAGACGGCGCGGAGTCGCGACCTGGGTTCTCAAGAAGATAACGGAATGAGGGGCGGGGGGAGGGAGGAGGGAAGGAGTGATATTAACATAAGCTTTATCTAAATGTTAATACGCCGTCGTAATCGATCCGCAGGCAAATATTTCGGGAACAGCGCTCGGCCCTCGCGGCGAAGAGAACACGGCGGATCGTTTCTCTTTATTCATTTTCGCGAATCCCCGCGTACATCTATCTTCCCCGGGCGGAGGGCGGAGGGAGAGACGAGAAAAAGGGCCGTTTGGGGTGGATAAGCTCTCGAGCCCGCGGGCTCGGAAGCGAGCGCTTAAAAATGTAATAGCGAGGAGCCCCGGACGCGTTGGACGCGGAACCGTCGGCGGCGGCCCGGGCCTCTTTATTTTCCCCATTATTCAAATATAAATGTAAATGTTGATACAAACGGATAGGTAAATGGAAAGAGAGAATTCAATTGTTCGCCGCCGTCCGTCCCGGGGAGGCGGGAAATTAGTTTATAAGGAAGCGGCGCGGGTGAAAAGAGAAAAAGACACGGGTGGCAGAGGGGCGAGCAAAGCGGGAGGAAAAACGAGCGACAGAGGCGCTCGGAAACGGGTCGGCGAAGCGGAACGAAGAGTGAATTCCGCGTCAAAAATAGCTCCTCGCTGTCTCATTCGCGGTAAATGACGTTTTCGAATCGTCCCTTCGGTTTCCGCTCGACTCCTCGCGTTTCCGGAAATCAACGACTTTCCCGTGCGTGCGATGCCGGCCGTATTTCACGGCCGCGAAAAGTCTCCGGACTCGAGAAGGGTCGAGCAATATCATCCGATATGTGTATTCTCGTGTTTCCCCACGTTGGCGCATTGTTCTCGCCCTTCTCGGCCGGGTATTGTGACGAAGGGCATGCCTCACGGCGCCGGGTACGCGGCAGAGGCGGAGGGCTGCAGTGGCCGATGCCAGAGTGCATATGCGCTGATAGCCCCGTAATGCCATCTCTAATTCCGTGCGCGCGAGCTGATTCGATTTCGGTATTAAGATAAAGCGACTCTCTCCTAGGCCGTCCCTCTCGCCCGGTCCCCGCTCCTCGAAATGACGCCGGGGAATCGAAACGCTATGGCAATAACTGCAGTAACAGCATTACGGGTCTTGAACCCTTCGGGACCCAGCGTGCGCGATACATATACACTTTGACGAGAAGCCGCGATGAACGAAAACCCTCAGAGAGACAGATATACTTATGCGATATAACGCGTTTATTCCATGCAAACGAAATTAAAGTGGTATTAAACAAAAAAAAAATTATATTTTAAATAAGAAAATAAAAATTAATAAATGATTTATTACTAGAGAAGAACCGCGACTTGATCTTTAAATTAGCTAATTATTCGACGTTACTTCACGCGGCGATCTTTCCGGCGATCTTAATTCTCTTCGAAGTCTGCGTGGGCAACGTTAACGTCCGATTTGAGATCGAATCTGACTAAATCGGCACAGCCGAGCGAATCGACGCGGGGGACTCGCTGAATAGGTGGCAGGAAATTTCGGCCGTTTTATCCGGATGACTCGGCCGCGCGATGGATGACGGCGACGATTATTCATGTAACGAGACTGACGAATCGCCCGGCTAATCTCTCGCGACTGACCGCCTCTCGGCAGGGCGCGAGGCTCATAGCTCTTTATTAAATGATCGGTTCACGCTCGGCTTTTTCGCGAAATTGCGCGTTCTTCGTATAATAACTCACACGTCGCGTTGCAATTAATTCTAAATATATTATTTTTATTGATTACTTTATTTTAATTTTCTGATATTTTTCTTCAATTTATAAATTTCTTTTTTATTAATTATTTTATATACTTTTGCGTCAAAATAACAAATGTTCCCGTCGTTGCGAAATCAACACAACCGCGATTTAACGCGCGTGAACACGCTCGGGCGGAACACGTGGCGATCGCCGTGACATTTCCGCTCGCGCAGACGTCAATTTAATTCCCCGACGGAGTGAAATCGGTCGTAGTCACCGGTAATGCCTCCTCCAAAATCTTACGTCGCGTACGCGCGAGCGAATTTTAATATCGCGATAATTAGCTCGAGTATCGTTTATAATTCTCTTTTTACCGTCGGCCGCGTCGATAAGCGAAGTACCTCGGTGTGGATTCTTTCCGCTCGTTAAGACGCAGGCTCGGCGGTGACAGTTCGAGAAGCATTTACATTTTAACGCGAGTTTATCCGCGGGCGATCTCTGCGCGGCCGACACCTGCACGCTCAACGCCAGATAAGCAAGGCGGACAATGCCCTCGGCCACGCGCGGTTAGCCCGGGGAATCTGCTTACACGTGTTCACGGCGACATTGGGACATCTTCTACGGCGCGAGACCCCACCGTAGGGTTCTTAGACCTCGCGCGGACATTGTTACGGGTCCTGCGGTAGCCCCGGGTGTGTCGGCGCGGTCGCGACCGCAGAGGTATCGACGTGCGGTGCCGCATGGGTCGACCGCAAACCGACAGCCGTCCACGCGCACGTTTATCTCTGTCTCTCTCTCTCTTTATCTCTGTCTCTTTCGGTTCCTCCGGTTGTCGCGTGTAACAAACCGGCCTTCATGAACGCCCACTCTGTCGCTGTAAATCACGAATCCTCTCGCGACGGACGCGCGCTAATAGGAGAGGGGAACGTCTTTCTGATTAATGCGAGATACGTTCTTTATTTGTAATGAAACTGGGTGCTACGTAGTAACATCGTTTTAATTGCATTAATTGGGTCGGGAGTCCCTTTCCCGCGACGTACCACCTTACTGGCAATAATTTCTCTTCCCGTGGAAAGATATCTGGCGACCGATCCCAGATATCGGGCACGAAATTTATCGTCCGGGCGCGCTTCCCTTTGGAAACGGGCGATTACTAATGCGCGGAGTCGGCGGGAAAAGGAAGCGCGTGCAGGTGCGGCGCGGTAATTGCAAACGTTTGATATTTAATTACAATTTGTCGGGCGCGTGCTGCCGGCGAAGCCTCTCGACGCGGTTCCGTCCGATGGGATCTCCCTTTGGAAACAAAATATAATTCCCCAATTACTCCGGCGGCCCGCGAGCGCGACGTCCTTTGAGTTATGGGGGCCCCCCGACTTAATTACGTTATTAATTATCGCGCTCGAACGCGGAAGACCGCGCGAGTCCTCGGGAATTCCGCGCGCGGCCGGTTAAGCGGACTCGCGAGCGGACTCGATTCCGTTTCAAGCCTCTTAGGGGCGGTTTCCCGTCGTAAAACGGATGCTCGCGAGTGCACTTTACCGCGCCGTAAAATCAATTGCGTTACTCGATAACGCGCGGTGTAACTCACTCGACGTCCGCGCGTACGTATCGATGGTTACCGCTATCGAGGGATCTTCTTCCGGAAGAGCAGTTTTGCGCAGTTTTCTCTTTTGCGCGGATATCGACTCGACGAAGGGCTACCGGCTACCGAGACGTGCTTAATAGACGCGCCGTCCGTCGTTAATTGATGGTAATCGCTGGCTATCTCGCGCGACGACTAGCGCTCGCGCGTGGAATGTTACCGGGTGTCGGCGACGATCCCGCGATTTAACGACTTAATAAAGCTGCACGAATAACGGGATGAAAGGAGGAGGAAGACCCGGAGGCGGGGGAGAGGACCGGGCCTCTTCGACGGAGTGGTGCGCGTCTCCCATAAGTCGGCGTGAGTTTATGCGTCACGCATACGCTCACACTTGCGTAGAATATGCCCCTTTTCTTCCTCTTCTCGCTGGCGGCTAGCCCCCGTTCGCTTATTTTTCGATCTGACATTCGGACGTATTCGCGGCGGTCATAAAAGTCAGACTAGAGCGACGAAGGACCCTCGCAGGGCCCAGAAATCGTCGAGGGCGCAAGGTGTATCGACTCGCCGCGTTGGTGTGCGTTCGGGGCCCGTTTTATTATTTATTCCGTCGCGACTCGTAAAAAAAGCCCGGGACGCGGATTTATCGTGGATTTATCGTGGAAATATTGAAATGAGAGATACCCGAGCAGCCAAGTCCCACAGCAAGAGCGAGAGAAAGACCGTGGTCCCTTTCCCTTTTACCCCTCGCTTATACACACATGCACACGAGTCGCTCACCCCTCGATCCAGCGCGCGTCCGCCGCCCGACGAAAAGCTGACCACCGCAGTCGCTTTACGAGCCGATATATTTTATTCGAAGTAAGCACCGTCCTCTCCTGGCACTTACACCTTCCTCCCGTCCCTATTTCTCTCTGTCTCTCTCTTTCTCTCTTTCTTGTTTCGTCCGCACTTGCTTTTTCTTCGTCATTCTAAGCCTTCGCGTTCTTCGAGCGACTTAAAAAATATCGCGCGGTTTCCCACTGGAGCTTTAATTCGCACGTCGGGATTGTCCTCGCGAATTGTCTGAAATCGTCGGGAAGCACGGTCTTCGGATTTCGGTTGTTTATTGCGTCGAAGTCGAGTTGAAGTTTCGCAGCAGCGCAAACGCGGGCGCATTGTTGCCCTCTTTCCCCGGGGGGATAATCCGCGGTCCAAATTGGCAGGATTACTTTCGCAGGAAGACTGGGCCACGTCCTCGAGATTGCCGGGATTACGCGGCCGTAACGCACATCGCGCGGGTAATGTCTGTCGCGCTCGCTACGTGCAAATACAGGTATTATCGGGAATTACGTCGAGTACGTGTCGGGTGCGTGAAGGAATAACATCGTCGTCGTCGTCGTCGTCATCTCGTGAAGCGCGCCGAATGGATTTGCTACCGAAATCGTTCTCGGAGAGGACGATTATAGTCTCCCGCGCTGGTATCAAATGCGAAATGTTACACACTACGACGAACAATTCGGAGCAAAAGTTATTTGCTCAGGATTAGAAACTGCGCTTCGATCAACGTGCTATTTATTTTAATAATGGGAGATATCCGCGGTCTATTCACAAAAATTGAAATAACGCTTTGTTATAATCCGAGCTTCCGAAGACGGAGGCTCAAGTTAAAACAGCTTCTAGGTTCGCTGTTTTTTTTTTTATTTCTTTATCATCGCGTGTTTTCTGAAGGAAAAACATAATAGCGTATCTGTCGGTCAGTAATAGAAATATTTCATCTACGCGAGGGTCCCCGAAATTGAAATTGGCTCGCGAGTCAGGCGTGGTTCTCGCAAACGAATGTATCGTCGTACTCGTCTCAATTAATGTCGACGTCAACACGTCGATGGTGGTCTCACGCCGCATTCGTGGTTTCCCACAATTTTTTAATCTCCACATCACACGTGCGTGTTAATCAAGTCCCACCGAACGAACGCTTGCGCCTCGAGTCTAAACACGAGAGGTCCAGATGGCCAAAAGAGGCCGTAAAAAATAATGAAAAGCGAAAGTTTCAAATAATTCATTAATTTTTATTTATTACTTGGTGCCGTTTTCTTTTTTTTTTTTTTTTTTTTTTTTAACATAACCATTTTTATTCAACGCGGAATACGAAAACGCGGGCATTATCTCCGCGATTCACGCCACGTGGCTGCTTACCAGAAATACAGCCGGCGAAGCATCCGCGAGGTCTTAAAACGCAAATAAGTAGGCCGTGTCGGAATCATAATGTTCCCCATCGCGGCGCGACATAAAAATTAAAATTAGAGCTCGGGCAGATAGAGAGAGAAAGAAAGAAAAAAAAGAGAAGAAGAAAGAGAGAGAAGGCAACTGCGCACCCCAACGAGTATTATGCAAAGCTACTAGCAATAAAAATAACATATTGCGGCCGAGAGAGGCATAAGTTTTAATCCAATATTACTAAGATAAGTCTCGAGGCCCCTCACGGCCGCGAGAAAAAGATTTCTTTTGTGTAACGCACCCCAGCGCTACATTGTGGTTATTAGAAAGCGCTTTTTTTTTCCCCCCTCTTATTTCATCCCGCGCAAGGGGGAGGGAGGGAGGGAGGGTGGGTTTCCTTCGCCGTTTCTTTTCCGCGTAACGGCATGAGGATGTGCAAAATAATTCGCCGTATCATACGCGAACGCCGCCTCATTTCCACTTGTCTTTCCAGCCGCCTGGGAAACTCGGGGATTTGAATGCTCACGCCAGCTCGCATGGTAATTGCCGAGCGTGGAGGATTGATAGCGGTATATTTCATTACACGTTATCTGACCGCGATCGCGAGCGGGGCCAGCTTGCAAACGAGTCTTCGTTAATATTGTTCTGCCGTATCCGCGACCGATCGATCTTCCTCTGATGCCGCGTTCATTATCGGCGTCGCGCGGAAACGCGCGGAAAAGTACATACCCTCCGCTTCTCGGAGTTCTCCGGGGATTTCCTTTTTTTTTCTCTTTTTTTTTTTCTCTTTGGTTCGCTGAGCAGAATTGGACGAATCTAATCTGAGACGGGGGAATAGCGAGAAGGGACAAAACGCGAAGATGCGGAATCGAAGGGCGAGCGTTGCGTGCGGCACTCGTAAAAATTTATAATTTGGAAAATATCGCGCTGCCGATTTTCATTCCGCGCGGCGGGTTTATAAAGCGGCAAATCGAAGGACTAGACCGTGAGAGGTGTCGGCGGGGAGGAAAGGGAGGTGAAGGGAGGCACGACGGCGACGACGATAACGGCGAAAGACTTTTGACGAAAATTGAAGTCGTTGTTATGACGGGAATTGCGCGCGACGAGGCTTTACGAGGGGACGCTCTCTCGCCGGCGCTCCGGCAAGTTCCGAAAAAAAGACAGAGCACGAGAGGAGGGAGAGGAAGGGCGACAGCGAGGGAGGAGATCCGTGGGGGAGCGGAGACGAGGACGGCGACACGCGGAAGAGAGCCGGAGAGCGCTCGCAAAAGACGATAATTCGGAAACAGGACGGTCGCGCCCAGTTATCGCGATATCGACATATCAGGGGTTCTCAAAGTTATGATCACTCCGGAGACTACATCTCTCTTAATCTAGAACTACATGAAAGTATTAAAAATATTAATAATATTAATAAAAATATTCCAAGTTTTTTGTTATCTCGCGCTGTGAATTTTAATACTTTATTTGTTCGACTGCCGGATTATTTATAATTCATATTTCGTAAATCGCTCTTAATATCCGACGACTACGTCGATCCAGATGTAAGGTCGCGCGAAACCTGACTCCGCAATATAGTTCAAATACGGGGAACTGTGTATACGGAAAAAGCGGGGTGGAACTCCATGAGCCATGACCAAATCGGGCGCTTTTGTAAGTCGTGAGGTCACGTGTCGAGGCGTAAAGGAAGTGAGACGGGTGGTCTCATCGATCCTCCGCTCATAGCTTTTTCGTCTCGGTGATCCTACCTCGGTCGCGGTCGCACGTTCGCCGAGATTCGACCAGACTTAGGGCCTAACAAAGATCTCCTCGGAGACACGACGGGGCATTCCGGAGTCCTCGAGAGCAGTTTGCTCGGGTTATTTTCCCATAACCCGGCGCGGATGGCCCCTGTTTTCAGGGTGCTACGGAGTATTTGGACGGCGCAAGACGGTAGCGGTAGGACGCGATAAGGCTACGGCGCCGTAACTCAAAGATAGCGTCGTGTTTGACTTCGGTATAATGGCTCCTTTGTAGCTTTGTAACCGGCCTCGCAAGAGACAAGGCGCGATATTTGCGCTCCGGCTGGAAACCGGAAACCGGCGGCGGAGACGCGTTGGACGGGGCGTAGTTTCGTAAAATCGCGTGCCCTCGCGTGGAAAGCTTAGAAGTTCACGAAGAGAGAAAGAAATACTCTTCTACTTTTAAATATTTTTTTAAAGGACCATAGACGTTACAGGTGTTGTAAAAAAATTATTAAAAAACCGCAAAATTTAAAAGATAATAAATTTTAATGTGATAAAAAAAAGTATACATAGAGCTCGATCGTTCTACAAATTATCCTAGAAAAAAAAGAAAAAAAGAAAAAAAAAAATATAGCGTAGAAGTAATCTCGTTCCCGCGGTTCTCCATGGAGAACCGACATCGCGTCGTCCTCGACACATCCCGTGCGCGCTTTGGATGTGGACGTCAGACGTGTATGAGAAACGGCGGTGCAACCGGCTGCCGTTGCAGCAACATCAGAGAGCATTTAATCCAGAATACCGAATGTGAGAGCATACCGCTGGCCCCCGAGCGATAGATTTGGGCAACGCGCGCGAACGGGGTTGCAACCCTCGCCGGCACGAAGTGCACCCTATCCCTCGGCGGGCCATTAATAATATACCCATATTGGACACAATTCACCTTGAAATTAACCGGCAGCCGATTGGTAAGCCTGGCCAAATTGACTTCGAAATTGACAATTTACGATCTCGCGTCCGAGCGCTATTCGCCCCGCTCGCTCGCTCTCTCCCGTTTTGCTCGTTCCGACTTTTCTCGCGAGCACCAGGCCACCCGTGACCGACGTGGAATCCATCAAAATGCCATCGCGTTCTCGATCAAGGCTCGTCACGCCAAGAAACGCCTTTATTAAATCATAACGCCATTAACTTTCCGCGATAAACGTGCTAAACAAAATTGCACATCTCACGATTTTTCCAAAAATATTTCCCTTATATATTATTTAAAAAAAAAAAGAAAGAAAAGATAAAAATACCATATTTAATCATTTCCAAAACGTTCGCAAAAACGCAAGTCTCTCTTTCGCGTCAGGGGTGCTTTTTTTCTCGGGCTTGTTGGATAATCGCGCGGGCGCCTTGTTACGTTGACAAGACACATTGACAGGAGGACGTCGTGAAGAATTGCGCGATGTGTACTGATTTAATGCGGCGTACACGTAGGCAGGTAGGTTCAGGCACGCACGCGATATCGCTCGCACGACACGCAGCGGCGCCCCGCGTCTTCTCTTCTTTCTTTCTGCTCGGCACGCTTCCGCCGCTCGTCATTTCCATCCGTCGCCACGAACGCGAAACGTGAGTGGTAAATATTTGCGATACAATGTAATCATCGTTCTGCCAATAACGAGAGTTAGCTCGGCAGCGAAAGGAAATGCATGGCGCGGGTGGCAAAAAAGAAAAAGCGCACACAAAAAATAGCGGAACCCGATAACATCGGCGGTAACGCGATTCGAGAAAACTAATTAACGTCGCGTCCGACGGCGTCCAATTTGTCGCGGCGGCGAAATGAATTTACGAGTGAAGGATGCAGGTCGTTTTCTAACGGCGCTGCCTTACTTCCTCCTCCTCGCGGCGCGATATAAATTAATAGCGGGTATGGGAGAAACGATATTCGTATCCGTTCCATTTGTTTCCGCGCGAAGGAAGTTTTGGGCGACGCACAATAGAAACAGGGGGGAGGAGGGGGACCCCGCCGCGTCGATTTTAATGGGGGAATCACGGCCGGTTTATCGCCGGAGTTTATCGTAATGGGGCGCAGGAGCTGTCAAGCGCGGTAGGAATCGCGAGAAAACGCTCACGTTAAATTACATCGAGGTCGATTGCGCGCGGCGGCGAGCGCTTTCCACGGAAGCGGCTGCCGCATAATTAAGACAATTAAGGTACCCGCGCTATAAATCACAGCCGCGCTCATCTACTTAAGGCTAATATCAGATCGGCGATCTAAGCGAGTACCACTTCCACGTACGGTTAAATGCATGCTCGATCTACCCGCTTCCACTGCGGGGCCGCGGCGTTCCTTTTCCGCTCGATTTCGTGGATTCCGCACGGCCGAGTCGCCCCGCGCGGACAAATTCGTGCAATTCCACCTGCGGTCCCTTCACCTCGACGCCCGACGCCTTTTCGGTGCATTCGAATCGTCGGATCCGATCGGGCCGATTCGATTCGATTCGATCGGCTCGCCGCGTTTCGCCGCGTCGGCGTTTTTTGCCGCGCGGCGCGACTGTGCGCGCCGGATACAGCCGGAGCGAGCTAAAGACTCTTCGAACTTGGATAGATCGTTAAACGCCCCATCGCTTACGAAAGCCGTGTAATTCCCCCCGCGAGTCGCGCGATAGATCTCCATCGCCCGGTTTTTTATTCCCCTCGCCCTCATTTATTTCTTCGCGTCGCCCTTTTCCCTTGCTTTCTCGCGCCGTTTCTTGGATCCTTCTTTTTTCCGTTCGTTTCGCCGCCGATCCGTTTGTCCTTTTCTTCGCGAGACGATCCGACTTCTCCACCGGTGGTGCAGCGATCATTAGGGCGGGGAACGATCGGGATATCGGGGGGCTTTGCAGCACCTGGCCCGATCATCGGCAGTTCTTAATGCCCACACGCAATTCCCGAATGAGAAACCCGGCCGAGTATCAATGCAGACGTGTGCGCGGCCGGATCTAATCGATCGATCGCGCCGCGAATAACATACAAAACGATCGCACGGGCGATAATTTCCAGCCGTCTAACCGTTTCGCCCGCTCGGGAGCCGTATTTCACGCGACTGGCTTGCGAATTAAGTGCGGCGAACGTCCGTCTTGCTCCGGCCGCGTGTAAATCACGCGACCGGAGCCGGACGAACGACTCGCGAAACCGTCTTCGAACTCCGATCGCTCGTTACGATTGCGCCGCTCTAATTGCGGCCCGCTCGTGTGTACATAATTCGCGCGAGACACGCTGGTGCTCGTATATACCTCGCCCTTCCCCCCCGTTTTCGCGACATCTCCGGCGGGACGGTCTCGAGGATGGGGCCTCTGCAATTATCCGGCCTTCTGGCGAAGTTAAATTTCAGCCACTTTGTTAATAATCACTTACGGATCAAGGGCAGGCCCGTGCGAACTGGTCGCGCGCGTTTCCCGAAAAGAAACCTCTCATAAATTCCTCCGCGCTGCTCACGTGCCGGTTTCCCCGACGCTACGATTATCTCGTGATAAAAGTGAATTCACGCTGTCGTAACGTACGCGCGTGGCATTAATGCGGCCGATCCCCGTTTGTCTCTCGCGAGGGACGAATCGGCTTCCCCCCGATGCGAGATCGAGCCGTTGCCGCAACGCGCGATTACTCGCGATCTCTTGAACTCTTGGCCAACGGTCTGGTCCACGCCCGCCCCGTTATTGTTTTACCGCATAATGCGGGAGATGTTGCAGAAATATCTCGCCGGAGAACTCGCCGAAGGGAAATGAATATCGCGGTAGATACGCGTTCGAATCGCTTTCAGTTTGCATCAGCGAGCATTGCTGCAGCTCGAGTAAGTTTTTTTTTTTTCTTGTCTTTTTTTTTTCCGCGAGTACGACATCGGGGGATAAATCAGAGGATAAATATATCGTTTCAGTCCGATTTTTGACCGAGGAGGAAGGTTTCTCTGCTCGCGCCGGCCGGCGCCTCGTCTTATTTTGCTGATCGCGCGGCACGCAAACAAATGCGCATTATGCGGGGTCTAAGCGCTCAGAAAGTGCGCTCGTGTTTTCGGTGTAACCTGAAGCTAAGCGGTTTAAGAGATCAACGCCGTATAAACCGGCCGTCTGAGAATCGTCTGGGGATCCCGCGTGCGTGAGAGGCGGCGGTGAAAAAGGGATAGGGCGAGAGACAAGTAGCAAGGCGAAAAAGAACGCCTTCATGCCGGAGTGCGAGAGCGAGCGAAAGAAGGAGAGGAGGAGGGAAAAGAACGGCCGAAAAGGAAGAGCGCAGGAGTGAGACACCGAGGTGGAGATGAGAATTCCGGGCAACGGAGAGACGAGGTGAGAGGGCGAGGCAGAAGGACGGGATGAAAAATTAGATTTACAAATCTGTCTTGACTACTATGAGATTGCTCGCTTACCGGTTAGCGGTGCTCAGTCGCCGCCTCGTTATTTCTTAACGAACGCACGCTGTAAACGACGTACATCGCGAAGAAGATCGTGATTAAGAAGATGTCTCCAGAAACGCGGCTCGATCACTCCCGTTGTTCTCCTCGATCGAAGGCGAGTCAAAATTTAATTCATCCTTTTGCGTAAAATGGTTGAGAACATCCGCGGACAGTTAGGTGTTGCGTGAACGTTACCGAGAATAAAGAAAGGTAACGAGTTCCGGACATTCCCCCGTTGGAACAGAAGGCGAGTAACACCCGTGTATTTCACGCGTAATGCTGTGGTGTTGGTGTGGATGCATGCGTCACATGTGTGTGCGAGAGCGCCTCTCTGGCGCCTATCGCATATGAAAAATGAACCTCCCTCTCTCGCGCCGGTATCATCGCCACTATCGTACAGATTGTTTCAACGGAGATCTTCCTCGTCTGCCTCGGACGCCGACAAAGCTCGAAAGGTGCCAGTGATGCTCATCAAAAGAAAATGCCGGCCACTCAGATCGAAAGTCAATCTACTCCGAGGACTTATAGTTGAGGATCTCGAGATCTTTTACGAGATCTATTTTTAAGTTGCAATATAAATATTTTATAATTTACTTTTTATTTGCTCGATTAATTGTACTTAGTAATTAAATCATATTATGCGCATTTTGACATATGCAATAAAAAAAAAAAAAAATTTCCACATATGCAAAAAAAAGTGTTTGATATTTTATTTACTCTATCATTTTATTTTTTCGATTCAAAAACAACGCGTGAAATGTAACTCTGCGAAACTCTTTGTCAGCCGATGATGTATCCAAAGTGAAAGCCATGTGTTATTTTCACGGGTGATTTTCGTTTTCCCTTAGTCACGTAAGAGTCCGCTCTCGAAGCGTTCGCACGGCCTGCGTAGATTAGCCATCAAGGTTTCAAATTGGGTTTCTCGACTAGTGAGCCGGGTGTGCCTTTAATGGTCCGTGCGGCGCTTTTTCTGGGACGGCCTCTCGAAGGCAATCTCGAAATCACAACTCGAGGATCCGCGCCCGTGGTACTGCAAATAAGACACTTTATTCCGCCGAAGAAAGATCGGCAGGCGGTCGTTAAAGCCGGCTCGTTTCCACGTGTCGTGCCGCGCGGCAGTTTCCAGTCTCGCGGCCTCGAAAGTCGATTCGTAATCACTGATAATTCGCACTTGCGGATATTCCCATTTCTCGCGATACTCAATCGGCCCCGGACGATCTCGATCGCGCTAATGAATCCGGGAGGCCTCGCTTCCTTGCTGCGCGCGCGAGGCCTGACATTTCCTCCTTAATCCTTTCAGCAGATAATCGGTCGCGATGAATATCGCGGCCACGACGATCGGGGTAAGACATTACCTCGATGACAGGTGTCTCTAACCGCAGTAACTCTCTCTCACTGTACAGCTCCAGGCCAGGAAGACCCCCAAAGCGCGCTTCCGTTGGGCTGAGCCTTGCAGCGAGCCACCTAGCAGCGGCCGGCCATCATCCGCAGCATTCTTTAAAGAAGCACAGAATGGACAACGGCGATTATTACGAGAACGGACACCTCGGTAAGTGCCTATCATTACTTTCTTCATTTATTTCTATTAAAAAGAATAGAGATGTAGAACTTTTCCGCGATACCGATTGCTTCTCTCGTGTGATTTAAAAAGAAAAAAAAGAGCTGAAAAAAGAATATATATCTTTCCACCTATTTTTTTAATCAAAGATATTTATAATCTGTGGCGTTATTTTCTCCCTCAGTTTTTTTTTCTTCTTTTTTTTGCCTTTGGTAAACTTTTTACGCGCGATAGAGATATACAAATTCTCGTTCTGATTTTCCATCGAGGTTTCTGGTGGAAAGTATCGCGGACGGCCGAGCGTAATGCCAAATAGAGCACGTACGTGCAAATAGACGCGCATAGCGAGGGCCACGCGTTTGATTACTGCCATCCGTATATACGCTCTGGCATACGGTGACCCTACCGATCAATTAATTAGGGGAATCAAACACACTTGGAGTGAGCAAATTAACTGCGACTGCACCGTTGTGTTGCGGCCTGCGGTAGCGGTCACCGTTGCCCGTGATACGATCCCTTTACGCGCGCAAATGGTACTCGCGCTGTCTTTGCACTCCCCACCGTCGGATTCCGATCCAGGAAGTCTCTCCTCGGGGTTTCGCGAATTACCTTGCCGCGTCGCATTGCGCCCGATTATTTGTCGACCGCCGGATTCCGCCATTCGCCGATATTCGGCGTTATCGATAACGCAAGCTGTCAGATTGATATCGTAATCTCGCGGCGTTCACGTACGATTCTTGCCCGACGTGATCCGCCGCGGACATCCGGAAGATCGATAAGCGCGCATACAATATTCATTGGTTTATTTGCGCGGACTCTCTTTGTCCTCCTCGATAGCGCTTTGAAGGGTGTCCGCCGGGACGCGCTTATTTCGCAGAGATATATTATCACGGGGGACGCACAGAGAGAGGGAGAGGGAAAAACGGGGACGTTATTGCCGTCAATGGCGAGAGAAGGAAATCGTTAAATCACGTCATACGGCGGCGGCGTCGATCGACGTATTCGGAAATTGTTTAAGCAAATAATCGCGAACACGCCGGCCGATCAATTTTACGGGCAAATACGTTTCACGGTGCAACGTTAATGAATTAATGCCGCGGCGCGTTCGCGCGGGTCCGCGCCTGCAGCCGGCCGCGCTCGTTCGCTCGCGCGGCTCGTCGGGGTAAACGTTGAAACGGCCGGCAATTAATTACGGCCGCGCGGTAATTGTATAATTGTTTTACGATTGGATCCCACCGCCCCGCTCGCCGTCGCGACCGTATATCCCGGCTGCACCCGATCTGCCTCGCTTAAAACGTACACGCGATCGGCGTATTACGCATTAATCGTCCGAGAAACGAATTAAGGACGCCGAAAGAGCGCGCGGAAAACGAGACCGGGGAAAGGTGTATTAAAGAAAGTTTTTCTTTTTTAATTTTAATTTTTTTTTTTTTCTTAATTTAATTTTTTTTTACTTTGTTATTTTGCTCCGGCGAGAGACGTGTTTTTTTTCCATAATGCAATTAATAAACTCGACGAGCGAGATCCTGTCGCGACAGCTAGCCGGCGTGAAACACGGAGCGCACATTGAGCTCGAGCACGGATGAGTGCGTGACACGTGCGCGAAGCGTCGCCGGAGCCTCGCTAGTCTCTGCGAGATTAAGAGCGGTCGAGTGAAAAAGGAGGATATCTCGCGAGGATTCGGAATCCGCGATTCCCGGATACCGCTGCTCCGCACATCGATCGCGGATGTGCCCCGCTAATCAGATTGACCCGGCGTAATTTATATTATGCGACCTAATGCATATCGAATTGTTTATTAGCGCGCGGGCTAAGTTAATTACCCGGCTGGCTCGGGCGTTTGAGCGACCGTGACGGGGACCAGTTCGAGTGCGGAGGGAGGTTTTACTGCCGGTGTATTTTTCGCCTTTCTTCGGACATGACGGCGCCGTCAATGTCCGCGCGATCAACTCGATTCATCGGCGACGCTCGGCGCGTTATAACTAATACATTACGTCGGCGGGCGTGATCGCTCGATCGTTCAACGAGCGGAGGTATCTCGTCGGTGGCAGCGGATATTTCGGCCGTTCCAGGAGTATGCGACACACATACTACGCGAAAAAGAGAGAAAGAGAGGAAAAGAGAGGGAGAGGGAGGAAAAGGGAAGCGTGTCGCCCTCGCCGGGTGGCTGGTCGGAGGTCGGGTGGGCTTCGAACGGACCGCGGCTCGAAACGATGGTGTACTGCCAAGCGAATGCTCATAAAAGCATTGATTAACTGTTGGCGGTCGTAGGTCAGCCGGCACACGGCTGGCCCGTGTACCAATAAAACCCGGCTAATAGTGGCTCGACATCGCTCCAATATCATGCGCCGACCATCTCGCGCGCGCGCGTGCTTTTTCTCTCTCTCTCTCTCTTTCTCTCACTCTTTTTGTCACAGGCCTAGCGGTTTTCACGCTCGAAAACGGCGTTCGTAAAAATCGCGACCGTCCGCTGGAGTTACGACTTATAATTTTTTTTTTATCTTTAACATCCGTTTTAAATGCTGTCATTTAAAATTTTTCGGAGTTAATCAATGAGATAGAAACATTTTGTTGATTAGAGAGAGATGGGAGGTAAAGGTTTAACGATATTCAAGAAATACGTGCATCCATCACTTCCGCTGTGTGCTAGGAGAAACGGGTTCGTGAACGTAGAATTGCTTTATGCATTTCCGGGAGTCGCGCATATTCAAGACTTTAATTGCTACCGGCGCGCATGAGTACTTAATGAGCAGTTATGTTTTGTTGATGGCTCGATAGGGAGAATAGATAATTATGAACGGATATCTCTCTTTTGACGACGTTACTTGTGTATTCATAATTAGATGTTATCAATGAACGGAGGACTTAATAACTGGCGTTATTGCTAATTTGCTTAGTAATTACGAGTGATATTTAAAACAGTTGTTACGTAATTAAAATAGGTCTCGTTTTTTTTATATCGTATTATTGTTCAACGGCAATTTTTTAATTAAATTTACCTTCGCAAAAAAAACAGTTGTGTGCAAAAAGATTAAAATTGTTACATGTAAATAAGAGAATATTAATAAAAGATGCTTCTCTGCCGTGTAAAATATATTGCAAAATTTTGTTATTAAAAATACTAAATACATCAAATTATTAAGTTTAACATTGTGGATTTACGATCGTTGACGGAAATATCAAATGTGTAATTTCGTGCTTGTGTATATCCAGTCCTTCTGACCGCGGACCGTCGCAACTCACCAAGTTGTGGTCGATGATTGCAAACCGGACCAGGTAGCTTCGCAAGGTAATTAATGAATCGGGGAAACGACGAGCGCGAGATGCAAATGCGTGCATTTCATTGACGATTTCCGTCGACCGTTCGTATTAAAGGAATAATTGGAGCGTAAGAATCGTCGAAGCATTTCTATTTCGTTTAGAATTAACTTTTATTCTGCCACCCGGAAATTATTTTTGTGTCAAAAGTGAGTCGACTGTAAAATAATCATTAGCCCGAGAGGCATAATTAATTATGTCAATCAGATAGACTACAATTATGCCTGATATTTAAATATTATAAAAATGTAATTGCATGGTTAAACTGATAGAAATGACAGATTATAGCTGTCAATAAATTTTTGTTGTCTTAAACGCTTTTTTTTCTTTTCTTTTTTTTTTTTTTCTCTTTCTCTTCCCGAATATTAAGAAGTTAATTCGAGAGCGAGTTGGCGAGGCAAAATAAAGGTTGACTGAGTTCTGGAATACAATCTCGACCGTGAATCTATCATTTTTTGCCGTTGTCAGAAACGTTTCGGTCGATTTTCTACCCCTCATCAGTTACAATCAAGGTTTACAGTGTGTAGTTTTTTTTTTTTTCAATTTTTTTTTTCTCTGGTAGCCGGCACGGTGTGGCCGCGCTTGATTATTTTTTACGAGAGGAAACAAGCGGGCGAGGTGCCGCGCGTAAGCGCGACGAAAAAGCGGCCGCGTTCCCGCGGAGGCTGCGAGGAGAAACGCAAGGAGGCGCCGGGTTATAATCGGAGTAACAAAAGCAGCGGTCGTATTAAGCCTCCTCAATTTCGTAACGCCTTTATACGCCCGCCGCGTGACCGTGAATCAATCGCGTCGAGAATTTTCGCGTTTCATCGCTTTTTGCGTAACGGGGAAAGAGCCTCGCGCATGGCGCCGTAAATGAAGACGTCAACGAGAGGAGACAAAAAATCGAGGATTGTGCACGCGCGCATGGAAGACAGACAAGAGGGGAGGGAGAGAAGAAAAAAGAGCGTGAGATTATATTAACGAAAAAAATTAACAATTAATTAATACAATATATTATTCATATTCCGGGATACCACGGCTGCATTTCGCGTATTAGAAGAAAGAAAAAAAAAGAAAAAAAAAACGAAGTGAACGCTAAAGAACGTGTTTCATCGACAGTTATTTGCGATTATGAAGTCTTGCTCGCTTTATTGCGCGAGGATTGCGGCATGTGCAGAAACGCGGGAAACGCGTTTGCGGCGACGTTTTCGCAGGACTCGGCCAGGCCCCGCGCGAGGAAAATAAAGGAGCGAGGCGAACACGAGCGGCCGTAAAATCCGCGCCGCTTCTCGCGAGAAGCATGACGGAATTTTAGTACGACTTAATTACGAGACGGTCCTCGCGCTCGGCGTCGTCGTTCTTTTTATTCCGGGGGCACGTTTACGACGCTCCGACGGATCCGCCCATCCACTGCAGGATCTAGGATCCTTGGCCGCTCGAGAACCGTCGCTATTATCTTTATCCCGCAAAATCATGTCTTAAGCTGTTCGCGTTGATTCATCGAGCAGTTTTGTCTTCCCTCTGAAGAATCTTTCTCCTCGCACGAAAAGATTAAAGAAATATTCCGCTGCGTTCGCTCAACGTACAACTCGATGCTTCCGGAAAATGTTGATTGCGTTAGACTTTTAATGCGATTCGTGAACGGGACGGCCGGTTTCGATTTAGGTTCAAACGCCGGTAACCGCGGAGTCCAACAGAGGAGATCAGCGCGAGAGCGAAGCGCTTTTTTGGGCAAAGTGACGGCAATTTCCTGCGATTAAAATCGCGGCTAATTGGCTCAAAAATCTGTACAATTTCCGCCCCTCCGTAGCGGATGGCAACGGCGGCGGCAGCGGCGGCTGGCGGTGGTAGTCAACAATTTACTCGTTAGCAGCCCGACGAGTGTGCCGCGCCGCTCAATTAACTTGCGAATCAACGGGGCCGGGCCGCTGCTTTGTCCACGCGCGAATATTTCTGTGTAATTCGTACGCGCGGCCCTCGTGACCAACAAACGCGCGCTACGCGGAAAATAAAAAAATAAAAAAAAAAAAACTGGCAAGCACCCCCCCGCCGAGGCAATCACGCGGTGTGGCAGGGCTAACAGAAAAATAACGAAACGGGCAAATGGAAATCGACGCCGGCCCGTTGTTGTTTCCCGGCCGTAAAAGGTACGGCCGCGGCGGGGGAGACGAAATGTCTTTCGAGAGCGATCAAAAAATGATGGGCTCGTTTGTGCGCTGCAACTGGTGCTACGCGCGTGAAAACAGCTATCCTCGCAAATTGGTCCCGGTTCCCCTCGCGCTTGGAAACGCCGAACATTCGCGCCGATCCTTGGGAGAAGCGAGCGCCGAGATTCCGGATACCGTTTCCCCGCCCGAGCAGGGTTCCGGGGTTTTAACAGCGCGCGGTTTAATCTTCATTTTAACAATCGCATAAAATGATAAACAGCGTCCGCGGACGCGGCCGCGGAGTTTAAAGTGCCCGACAATTGGACTCACGTGGCGCATGTCAAAGGACGTAAACCCGGCCGCCGTAAAAACCCCGTTCGCGGTTTTACTACGACCGCGTACACGTGATTCCGTAATATTGCCTCGGCTGTAACATACCGCGTCGAATTTTCTCGGCATCCGAAATTGATTTTTTACTTGAGCAACCGTTGATAATCATTGATTAAAAATATTATACCATATATTACATTAAAAAAAAAGAAAAAAAAAGAAGAAAAAAAAAAAAAAAAGAATTAAAGTAAATATACACATAATTAACGATTGTACATAATAAGATTACAAACGGTACAATTCTTCCGTCTGCGAGCCCGATGATATTTCGAGACTAGATCGCGAATAATGAAAATACCCAATGGGTATCGCCGCGATCGGAGGAAACCGGTACTCCGCGCTCTCTGTCTCTCCGGTGCCGCTCTCTCCGTCCAACTACCTCATCTCCGCTTCTCTCCTCGCTCGTCGGTAGACAAAAGTGGCCCCATACCAGCTTGCGAGTCCATCCAGTCAGAAAATATTAATAACAAAATATGATATAATGGGAGCATCCCCTGCGCGAAACACAATACAATGTTTATGCAGAGGATTAAGCGGCGTTGCGAGATCACGTGAAAAAGTATCGACCCCGGCGGGTCCGTGCGAGCGTTCGCCACGTGGACGGCCGGCCCGGACTATTGCTACGCCGGCCAGTGGAGGCAGATGGTACGGGCCCCGGAGTTTGATCCTCGGTCTCGATTAGCCCGCGGGCGAGATTTACTCTCGAGATTAGGCCCAGATACGATTTTTCGTGACGGCTCGAACGATTTTCGAAACGCAATTGTCTCCCGCGTGGTATCTCCGTCGTCGAACGAAATTGTTGCACTTCTCTCGCCGGACGGTTTTGTTCAATCTCGTCTTCCGGTAAGACTCCAATCGTTGATTGCGGCGAATAACGCGTTCTCGAATGTCGAGACAAACGAAATCATGCGATCGACGTGGAAGTTTCAGGGCAGTCTACTCAACCCGGCGAGTCTCGAATAAAAATATGTGCCGATTTATAATCGCCGAATCTCTTTCTTTCGCGAGGCGCGCTTTTAGACGCGAGACCTGAAATTCGGCCCCGCGGGTATGTTCGAAAAGAAAAGAGAAGCTAACAATAAGAGGTCGTCGGGGATAGATAATTTCGCGAGAGACGCGACCGCGATCGTGCCTAATTTTATAAATTCGGAGTACGCTGATCGAAGGGCTCCGGCCCTCCTTCCCGGAGGAGAAGATAAACGAGGCAAAGGAGGATCGCGGAGGAACGGTGGGGGCAGATAGAACAGGAACAAAAGGGAATTCGAGATCCTCAACGGCCTCTCCGGGTTGGCACTGCTATATTATGCGGAGCGCCCGAAGACAAAGCGACAGGATACGTCGAGGAAACCGTTAAAAAGTTTTACCGGACGAAAGCCCGGGAGATCAAGACGAAGGGCGAAGGGCCAGGAGGACGGAGATGACGTTAGCTTCGGCTCGGCCGGCGAAGAGGGGTGGAAGAGGGCGCGGAGGAGGCGATGGAAACGAGAGGAACGAAAGAAGAGAAGGACCTACGAGAAAGACGATCGTCTACGAAGCACGAGGAGTGTAAATAATACTAAGGCTGATTGTGGGCGTGGCTGACAGAACTCTAAAAACCTTCGACTATATATCAAAGGGTTTACTGCCTTCGGATGATTCTCTCTTTCTCGTGGCGAGGAAGAAGAGACGCTGGAAGAACAAATACTGGACTCGCGCGCGCGAGGAGTGGGAAGCGGCCGTGGTAACTTCTCCGCGCGCCCGGAGAAGATCGAGAGGAAAGAGGAAAGATCCCGAGGATGCGGCGCGAGGACTCGGCGTAGTCTCGAAAAGGAAAGTTTTCCCTCGCGCGTTACCGCGCCGTTACCGGCACAGCCGAGGCTCGCCGCCTCTCGCGCCTCACTTTTCGTCCCGCACCGTAACCCTTTCCGCAAACTTCTATTTATCGTCCATAAGGTGCTCCACGTCTCAATACTCTCGCGTCATTTCCCCACGGCGTGAAGGTAGAAATACAAGGAAGTTGTAGAAATAAAATTACAAGAGAATTATGATCGTACGGGGATACGAGGAGGCACCGGCTGCGTCTTCGATCAGCGTCGGCGTTATTAATCTATTGGAAAAATCGCGCGAGCATCGGTCGCGTGGTATTTTAGTCGCCGGCGACTAATAAGACGCGAGGCTTCATCAGTCGCGGGATACCTGCGTCTCAATACATCCCACGTAGTCTGATCGATCGATTAAGTTGAACGGCGGAGGAGGAAAACGGGGGAAAGAGGAACACGGCGAGGCGGAGGAGGAGCAAGGAGGTGTGGATACCCATGGCATCTACTCTCTCCTCTGTTCTTTCCAGACACGACGGACGTTCGAAGCTACCTCGATGGCTGCCCGCCTGCCTACTCGCGGACCCCGAGATGCTCGCCCGGTAAGAAGCTGGCTGGTTGGTTGGCCGCTTCGGCTCTCGATTACTTGAAAAACCGGATTCCTCCTGCGCGAAACTGTGTTTCCCGTCTTGCGTTTATGTACCAACACACGCTTGGCGAGCAATATTGGTTATTTTGCTGCATACGTGCACGCCGGGCGATCGCGCCTCTCCCCGTTATACCTCGTTTTATCCTCAGTCGGCCCAGATTCCTGCGCTTAGATAAACGTCGCGATCGTTTACGTGCCGTACTCCCACTGCGGAGGCAAAGCGAGAACTGCGAGCCCGAGTTTCGTGCGGAAGAGAGCGGTGCTCGACGGATCGCGATGTCATCGGCCGCTGCAGCCGGAGGGGTCGGTGTTCGAGGGTTAAATCCAAGGGTTTTCGAGGGAGTCAAGGGTAAACGTATACGTGCCCGAGCACAAACACGCCCGGTACAAGTATAAACTGGCGCTCATGACGGGGCAGGACGCGCGCCGGACTTGGTCGTTTGGTAAGAACAATGGCGATGAAATTCACGGATATGCCGGCGGGACGGAGTTTAGGCCACAAAGGGCATATCTTCCGAATAATTTCACATGGCCCTTGGTCCGCTTAGTCGACCGAGAGGAGCAGCGCGCGGTCCTTCACTTGAAAGAAACGAAAAAGAACCGCACAGCGACGAGTCGAAATCCTCGCAGCGCGAAGCCTCCGGGGGAAAAAAATATTTTCGAAGATCAAACACGAAACTGGCCGCGCGGTTCCCGCACAGCAATTTCTATTGCCGCGGATGAAATTTATTCCAATTCAGTTCCCGCCCGATGAATTTCTATCGCGCGAATAAATTGCCTGCGGTCCAATATCAATGTTAATTCCGCGGTACATAATTTTCTTTTAAATAAAATACGTCTTCAAAAATTATACCATCGATTCGCGGCGATTATTGAACGAAAAACGGTCGAGTCTCGCGACGCCCAATAAATTCCATTTGCCGCGCACACGTTTGCGGCGCGGCTTTCATTCATCCGGTCGCGGCGGCGAGTCGCGGGGACGAAAAGAAGAGACGTGACGAGCCCGACGAGAGATACCGGCCGCTCATTTACCCCGGCAATTTATTCTCGCGTTTTGTAATTAACACCAGGAAAGAAGTAGCAGAAGTTATTCTTCTCCTACGGGCACGGCACGGGTGGAAGCCGACTACTCTGGTCAGGCCTGTCTCCTCCCTTCGTCATTTCGCCTCGCTCCACCTTCGGACTCTTCCCTACGCGAAGGAAACGTACATATCACTATTAAGCGTCAGGGCGGTTGAGGCCCGGAACCTCCTGGACCAGCTCGAAAATAAGAAACAGAAGACGAAGGGAGAAAACGTCGGAGGAGCCGCGCGGGGCGGGGGGAGGGGAGGGAGGAAGACGCGGGAAAAAGGGACGGAGAAGAATCGGAGAGAAGGAAATGCGGGTGGGAGGTAAGAGATGAGGCGACTGCGGGGCGAGAGCGAGAAAGAACGGTGGAGGATGATGGAGGCCTCTCTTCTGCATGCCACCGCAGTCAGCTCCAGACAGAAAGCGGTCTGTATAATTATGGGTTGTCACCTCATCAGCTCCGAGGGGGGAAGCACCGGTGGGAGGGGTCGGGGGAGAGCGAGGTGGAGGGCGCTCATCGTGCGCGCGGGGGCACGGGACGGGAGGTTATAGGAGTGCAGTCTTTAGCTCAAATTGTGTTTTATCGTCTTTCGCATTTGGGGTCTCGGAGGGTGATTGAGCCGCCCGGGGCGGCTCCCTCCGCCTGGCCCTTTTCCTCGCCTAGTGTCTTCACGAGCGGTGTCCATTTCTGCTAAAATGTAACGCGTTGTCGATTCTCGGGTATAATTGCGTGTCGCATGTCCGCTCGCGAACAGCTGTTCTGTTCGTTTATCGTAAACGGAGATAATGAAGAACTCGAACGTTTGTTTGAAAAGAATGCGCGCAAATTTTTTTTTTTTTTTTTTTTGTCTCTCGTTCCGAAAGAGATGAGCAAAAGTCGCGAGTAGCATCGCGTCAAGGACCTCGGAACGTCTTCATCGATTGCGGGGCGCCGACGCCGCATCGGTAAATACGTATTGTCGAGGTTGTAAAATCGAAACGCGCCCTTTTGCGCACCGGTCCGCGCGAGAGCGCGCATATGAAAAGGGACGCGAGAAGGTACTGAGGCTAAGTGGCGAGTTTAGAGGGATTTCATTAAATCATATGGATTGGAGATAATGTATGTTATTGAGCGGAGCGTTCAAATCGCGCTCTATAAGTTGTAATAAGTCCAATTTTAGGGCCGGTCATGGGCCGGCTTCGCGCAGTGGTTGCCGAGCAGGCTGGTCGCCGCGCCGGGCCCTTTGACCGCTCGAAAAAATTAGCCGGAGGTTCGGCCGCGGAATGACAGCCACTGGGACCGGCGAACCCGCCACTTACTCGTCAAACGGCCAGCCGGTCCGCCGAAATCACTGCCATTTAGATAATTTGTAATGAATAGGCACCACTCATTTCGTTTCCCCGTCCCCCCGTCCCGCTCGTGCGCGATCTCCGAGCTCCAAGAGTGTGCACAGGTCAGCCCGGCAATGACAACCGCGCGCTTTATCCCAATATTTCATAGGTCGGACGCGCGGATGACGGTTCCGAGAAAGGCGTAATAAATCGCGATGGAGAGAGCCGCGAGCCCTTCGAAATCGGCGAGTTTACCCGGGCCACTTAGGATGGAATTCGAGATTTCATCCTCGCCCGAGCGGCACGGCCTCGACGTGCTTTAAATCAGTGTGCATTGACTCGCGCCGTGGGCATGCGCGTACCGCGATTGTTAGATACAAGATTGCGTCGTCGCCGTCAGCGTTGTGATCGCAAGATCGCGTGTGCGTGAGATCGCGTTGGCCGTCGAGACGCACTTTTGACGGAAGTACATCGATATCGAGCCACTGGCCGTGACAAATACCGGGACGCAACGTCGAAGGTACGTCGTATCGATCAAAAAACGTGACTGTGCATACATTATCGCGTCGCATCGTAGATTAACGAGAGAACGAAAAACGGGTAAGGAAGGCGTCGGATATTTGTCTTGAAAAATCGAGGATTTGGAAGGATCGCGAATAATATAAGCGCGTTTTCGTTATCGGGCATGTAGGAAACGATCTGAGGAGGAGCGCGGCGAGAGACGGGGAAGAAACGTCGATGAAACTCCGCCGGTTTAACCTCGAAGGCCCCACGAATCCGCGAGCGTATTTATCACGGAGGGGCCAGCTAAGGCGTCGCGCAAACACGCGGGTCTAAACAGCGGCCGCGCGAATCAACGTGCAGATTATATGCAGAGGCTACGCGCCGCCGCCTGTTGTGATTGATATTTGGTTAAGCGGCACGGCGATCCATCAAGCCCGCAAAAGCGCTCTTTATCCTTGGCTCGCCAGGAGCTACACGTCTCGCCTGATTCCGGTGAAATCCGGATACATGGCTGCCCCCACGTTCTCCCTTCGCTTCTATCCCAGCCAGCTCTCTCTTTCTCTCTCGCGTTTCACGGGGGCCTTCTTCCCGCTTCCTCCGGCCACGAAAGGCGAAGGTTGATCGATAATTGAATTTCACGCAGTTTCCTCGCGGCGGGGCGGGAAGAAGAATCCGCGGCGCGTCACGTTGCTGTTTAAATCGCGGTAAATAACGGGAGTTTAAACGCGTTTCGTATTTCTGCTTGCAGATGTACCGAGGATGGAGAAATCACCGCTCCTGGCGAACGGCTACAATCACCCGCCCACACACCTGAGTCACATGCAGTTCATGCAGCTCAGCGGGCACCCAGGTGCCGGACACACCGCCATCCTGTCACCGGCCAGCCTGCCGCACCACCTGCAGGCACAGGCGCAAGCACGGGCCGAGCAGGGTCTCAAGGTCAACCCGAATATGACCAACATGGAGGCCCTCGCGAGGTAAGTCCTTCCCGGCTTATTTCCGCGCTCCGACGAGAGGACCGCGGGAGCGCCCTCCTCCCGAGCGACAATATTCCGGAAGCGGCGCCTCCGCACAGCGGGAAACATTTTCATTAACTTCCCTCCCCCGGGAGTTTACGAGCCGCGGAGACGAGTCGGCGAGAAGCAGAGCTCCTCGCACGGTGCTTCTCGGAAAAGTCACAGGCCCTTCCCGACTCGAGTTTCGCACCTGCTCGCGCGCTAATCGTCGACTTACTCGGAAATTGGATTTACCTGTTTTGAGCGCCTCACGGCGATCTTTCTGACTGGCGAGGCCAAAAGAATACGACTTTAAGAGGATTGAAAGAGACGGCGAAGCCGTGGAAATCCGAGGGGGTCTTGACACCGCTTGATCTCTTCCTGTCCCTCGCGCTAGCTTTCTCGAGCGCCCCGGACCCACCCGCTTTTGTCTTACTTCGATTTCGCCTCCTCGGACGTTCGTTTAGTCAGCTTGAATTACGTTCCACGACGCGCGCCGATGATTAATCTCATTTCCTAGATGCGCCTAACAGCCGAACGAGAATCTCGCAAATTTATCGTATTTTAATTAATCGCGCGATACAGTTTGATTGCGAGCAGCAAATTATTGTTTTTCAAAAATAACTGAGTGAGATAATTTTAATTCAACGTGCCACGGAAACGTGGGGAGCTTGAGATGTCTGAAGACGCTCTTCGTGCGCTATTATTTATGATTTGGATCGACCTTGAGATACTGCTGGCGTTAGATTTACCCTCCTGCGGCGTAAGGCCATCTTTGAAGACGCGAAGGCCTTCTCGGAGTAAATCCTTCCCGCGTTAGGCGCGGTCCCAAGACGAATATCGCGGCTTATTCGGCTTCACGGAGTGTCGAGAGCCGCAAAGAGCGAGGAGGCACGAGAGAAAGAGAGACAGAGATGGAGAAAGGAGCACCAAAGGAGCGGCGTTCTCGTCCTCGCTCAAGGGGGCAGACGGGAGGCTAATCCCGGCATTTGTTAACGCGTTTCTAATAGATGCTCTCGGTACACTCGCTCCCGTAGCCGGTCGAAGCTTTCGAGGATACGGAGACTCGCCTTAATTTTCGATTACATCCGCCCCGTGTAATTAGCCCCGTCCTACCAGCTCCCGTTCACTCGAGCATTCGCTTTGGGCGGCGCGCGCCCGGAAAATCGGGGTTTAGCGGCGGGTAGGAGGATCGGATCGTTTCCTCCTTTTCATCGGTTTCGCAGTCGAGCCGAACAATTCGTCGTCGCGTATCAGTCGGGTGAAACACCGCGCGATAATCAACTAAGATAAACGAAGACCGAGGTACGAAGAAGAATGTACGAACGCGCTGAAGAGGCATCTCGCGTCGTCGGCTCCGGTCGAGATTCCATCTCGCTTTCACGCGGAAACATGAGTACGGCGCCGGACGTCGGCGCTCCGGATTTTTAACGCGTCTCAATCTTTCTCGACGTCGCAACGTGCGCGAGTAAGCACCGGCGTGTGCGAACGTGCACGCATACGCGCACGCGGGTGTGTATAATGACACGGCGAAGGCGGCGCCGCACGTTTCGCATTATGATTTCAGCGCTTTGCTTTTAATTAAAATGCAAATCTATCGCGGCGGAGGAGCGAGCGAGATCGGGAGGTAAGACGGATTACGTCTGGGGGCGCCACGACAAACACCGGAATATGATTAATTCAACGCAACCCCATCCTGGGGTACACCGACGCCACCGCCGTCACCACGTCCACCCGTCGTCCCCCCTCTCGATCCCACCTTGTCGCCACCCCCTAACTTGCCGCGTATCCTTCTTCCCTTCGTTCAACTTCCTCGTCCCGAATATGCGTGACCTTTCCTGGTTTCCACCGGCGACACGTACGACTCTCTTCTGCGTGTCCTGCTCGCCTTTCTTTCCCCTGTTCTTCCCCGCGCTTTCCCTCCGCTTTTCCCGCCTTCCTGTCGGCCCCAGGATCCGTTTCCTGCCGTGTAAATACAGCGAAATGCAAACGTAAAAACCGTGTCAGGCGTATTGACACTAGGCCCCGGAACTTCTTTTTAAAGCTTGTACTTGAATAGATGACGTTTTCAGAACGCGCGGCGATGCTTGATTTTCATTTAGTTTTTATATTGCCCGAACGAAGGTTCCCCTTGATTAATTTATCCGTTTCTCCTGACTTTTTTTATTTTTTTCTTTTTCGCGTCGCAATCCTAGGTCGCAAATTAACTCTGCTCCCGTACCGAAGTCTCTTTTTTTAATCAGCAACATCAAAGGCCCTTCATTCCCGGTGCGTTTGGCAACGGTCGGGAACTGCGCTGCGAAAGAAACGAGGGCAGCGCGGAACAAGGACTCTTAATCAAACGTGTCCTCTCGCAAGGAAACGTCTCGCGACTTTCGCTTACGACGTCGCGGAAACGGCGCGCGTGTCTCCTTTCGTTTCTTTTTTTGTTCCGATCGCCGCGGCTTAAGCCTTTCTTTTCTAATTTTTCCCGTGTCGTAACCGCCTTTTGTTTTGTGCTCCACAGGTCCGGAACGGTTTGGGAAAACTGCCGAGCTGCCTACGAAGATATTGTCAAACATCTCGAAAGGTAGGACATCCAAATCGTACTAAAAAAAAAAAAATTTTTTTAAATAAAAATTTTTCGTGGTCGTCGCACTTTCAAAAAATTCGAGAGCGCGAGCTCTCCGAATGCTGGGAAGGGGGTGGTTCGCGCAACGCCGTTCATCCGTGAACCCGTAATTCTCGATTAGCCGGAAAAATCGCGGCGCATCACGGGGCAAAAATACAGAGCGCTCGATGACGCCCAGCGGCCTAGGCTGCCGCGGCGCTTCCGATAAATCAGCATTACCGGGGCGGCGGTATCGGAGTTTCCGGTCGCGCGACAAGTTGAGTCCAGGCCTGACGCAGTAATGCCGACATGATTTGTATGGTGCGAGAGCACGTAACCCCTGCCCCGATCTCCCTTCCATCCGCCGCAAAATCCGACCGACCGACGGCCTCCGTTTCATCCGACACCAACACAGCCGCCGCGGCTGCAGCGCGGGCCACCGAGGTTTCCGCGTGATCCTAACCACTTGTCACTTCACGGCACGCAGATCATCGTCGCGACGTGCCCGTCCATCATTCGGGGATTAAATCATTCGAGTGCCTACGAAATACTCGCGCCCGCCGAGGCCACCGTTGCTGCGAAAGGGTTGATTTCGGAAAGGGAGCTTTGCGCGCCCCCCGACCTCGGCGAAAAGGGTGCCGCTCTCTATCTTTCTCCCGCGAATCCGTTGCGAAGACGAAAGGCCGTGGGACGGAAAAAAAGACGAGGAAACGCGTCGGACGTTATCTCAAAAATCCTTCTCTCACCGAGAGAAGTCGGTGGACTGCGAAAGGACGAAGCGGGAGGAGAACAGCTCCTCGCACCTCCGCGCCGCGAGCCGTTAATACGGGAGGGGTGAAAATCGACACTTGGCCGTTCGAAACGTAATTTCCAATTCAAAGGCAATGACCACTGGTCGGAGGCCGACCGCTCTCACTCGGCGTCCCGCACGCGCTCACCCTTTCTCCTTCTCTCTCCCGTTCTATTTGCTTTACCGTCGACCCCACCGTCGACTTCGTCAACCGGACAAACGCGTATTGTGATTTCAGCCTTTGACTGGTGGCCGTTCGATGGATATCGCAGGGGGTGGTAAATGGGCACGAGGCCACGGGGAAGCGGGATGCTGGGCGCGAGAGGGCGGTCGAGGGAGGGAAAGGGAAAAGGGACGAGGGGCCGCGGGAAGCGGACCGGAGCAGCGAGAGCGACGGGGGTGGTTTGCCGCGGAAGGGCGGCGGACCGGCGAGCGCGCCGTGAATATTCATGGCGAGAACCCTAGACGAATTCGGACTTGTTGCGACTGACACTGATGTAAACCTTTGTTTATCCTGCGTGGCCCGCCCGTTCCCCCGAGATACGCGCCGGCAGCCGCGCAGCCGAGGGCGATTCTCGAGTATTTAACTGCGAGTTAAATTCTGATTAATCGACGGCGCCGGCTTTATTAATTGTTTGTCCTTTTGATTTTACAACGGTCGCAGAACGCGGCCGAAAGCTGCGTCGCTCCTTCCGCCGTCTGCTCCGTTCTTCCTCGTTTCTCCAACGCTGCCATTAATCCCGATGATTTGTTCCCGCTAATCCATTTGATCTACTCGCTCGGAGGAAAACTGCGATTTTCTCCCTTAAGTCTACTCCGCCGGCTTAGTCAATTAAATCTCATTAATCCCGCGTCGCGGCGAGTTCGCTCGGGTGGTCCACGCCGCTGCTTCGAATGTGAACTGAGATTCGTCAAAACTTTTTTTTTTTTTTTTAATTTAATTAATTTATTTTTTTCTTATTATCTAATTAAATAACGTGAAGAATTGTTAACTGTACATTGCAATTTTCACGTCAAACATCGTCACCCGCCGGTCGTTTTTCTCTTTCGCCGCGACTTGATATCCACGGAATCGAATTTCGGATAAATATGACTGGCGGATAAGCAGTCGTTACAGGCGGAAGGCGGAGTCGCGGGAGACGCGCAGCTCCATCGCGCCCCCGTCGACCCTCTGCGCGCCGCGGCGGGCCGCGCGTTATGAAGTAAGTAATATTAATGGTTCCCCGCAGTCAGAATGTTCGGTATCAATGCGCTAATGTCGGCTTCCTGGCTTTAAAACCACCCAGTCATTCCGGCATAATTCAGCCGCGTTGTCTGTCGCTGTCCGACCACCATCCGCCGTTTCTCGCTGCCTTCCTACGGGTTCCTTATCGCCAGGCGTCCCCCTTACGCGTCTCTGTGCCCTCGTCCCTTGTTCCCTCCCCCGGTTCGTTGTCTCTCTTCGACCCGAGTCGGGCCGCCCTCCCCGTTGCGCTCGCGATGTCATTAATTACGACGACGACGGCGACGACGTCCTATCGTCCAGGACATCTGCTGGAAAATAATATTCATAAAGTTGAGCCTCATCGTTACGATCGACTCTTTCTGCTTCCTTTCTTCTTCCTTTGCCCGCCCGCTTCCTCCGCTTCTCCCGGTCTTATTCTCCCCATGCCGGCGGAGATGACGTCGCCCATTTACGGTCGTGGTTTCGTGGCTGCCGGGACCGCGTTCGTAAAAGAAGCGCACCGACGCCGGGCGTAAAACGTCGAGAGATATTTCGCTTCTTGCCGGACTTGATAACCGCGCGCGAATCGCTGCCGCGTCTCGGCAACGCACCGAGATTATCCCACTCGTACCGCAGTGTAACACTTATCGTTAGCTTAATACGGGCGATTCGTCGCAGTTCGGTGCGCGCGCTAACGTTTCATCCGATCTGATTAGTAAAAAGACCGAGAATAAATACGTAAATTCCCGCCGGACGTAAAATGTAAATTGATTTTAACAAGCTCTTGTTCGAGCGTAGAAACTTCCTCGTTTTTTCTCTCATTTTTTTTTTTTTTTTTTACGTAGATGAGTGGGGTAATATCGTCCATCACCGTTCATTAATAAATCGCATCTTAGTATTCTGATTTATCATGTCCGGCTGACCATTGTATGAGACCGCCGTCGAGAGCCTGTAACTAGCTCTGCGATAAGAAACTCGATAATGGAATATACTGCACGTTGTTTCGCGCGATTGGTGCAGGGAGAAGGCGGTGATCGCGCAATCATGTGTACCGGCGCAAAATCGGTGACAGCTGTTAAACGATCGAGGCAGAGTCCCGTAGTTTACGCGAAGAGTCCGGCAAAACGGTTAATTCGGCTCGACGATCGGTCTTGCTTGTCGCGAGCGGCTGGTTAATTGCGTTTAAACGAATTGTCAGCGCGCGGATGTTGCCCGACACTTGCACTGATAAAAAAAGTATGATTACTTTCGGACTCAACTGTAATTTTATGATATTTTAAATGAGAAGTGCGATCGACTCAATCATATTTATCATTAGAAATATGAAATTATGGTTGTGCCACAATGTTATTCGCCTCGGCGAGGTTGCTTCGTCTTAAATTCATTTCCGATTGTTCTCGTCACAGTCGTATCCTCTTACCTTTTCGCCGTCGCGACCGATTACCACGATTACTATTAATACAGTCGCGAGGTATCATTACCTTGCATTACCATGATGATCGCCCCGCCAATTATGCCGTCTTTCGTTTATGAATAATCCGCGCGTGCGGATCGCCGGAGCGCCGAGAGGCCCGCGTCTCGTCTGCACGCACGGAGGATTTTATCCGGGCAGGATCGCGCGATGGCAAATTGCGACAAAGTAAAGTAAATTATGCGCGAGAATCGCCGCGTGATTATCCCCGGCGCTGACAAAGCGCGCGTTAGTCACGCTATCACTTTCGTTCCTTGCGTCCTCCTCTCGGGCGCGTTGCTCCGCATCGTTCCTCAATTCCTTCGCTATGCCCGCCCGGCAATTTTCCGACATAATTTCTCGCCATGTAATCGTCGGCGCGCGGGCGCGACCGGCCGATCGCTCGAATATTCAGAGAAATGCGATCTGCACTCCAGCGGAAGGAAAGGAGAAGGGAAAGGGAGAGAAGGACGACCGTTCGACTCCGAGGTCGCCCTAATTCGGAGAGCAGGTACCAAATCCGTCGCTCACGTAGTCCGCCGGTCACCTTCGATCGCTTCTCGTCGATCACGCCCGACGTTCCCGCGATTTAATCCTCGCAGCGACAATTAGCTCGGTAATTTTTTTTTCTTTTTTCTTTTTGCGCGACGCGCCGGTACTCTCGTCGTCAGGACGACTTGCGTGATTCGAGGGAAGATCCCGCACGAAAATCAACGCCTGGCACGGACCGGCCAAGAGACAATCGGTCCGCGACAGCCGCGTTCGGCGAACTTGATCGATCGGCGGGCTCTTCTTCGAAACCGATTATCGGCCGCTTATCGACGAACGGGGCGATCGGGTTACGTCACAAGGCTGTCGTGACCGGGCGGTCGTGAAGTGGGTCTCTACGCATCCTCCAGGCCGATGATAATGAATCGGTTATCCCTCGGCGCCGTCAGGTCCCGATTCATCGCATGAAGGGAATCGTAAAAGTCGCGCGGTGACGTCGATCGAGTACGCCAAAAGAGCGAAACGGCACGGGGCGGATTAATGGGGACGCGCGTAATGAAAAGCGATATAAAAGCGGATCTTCCGGTAGCCGGGATTGAGAACGAAGACTGGTCCGTGCGAGTTGGAACGAAGGAACAGGCTAAACGCGCTTGTTACATCAACGGTAAATCTCCCGACTCGTAAACTTCTCGGCTCGGAAGGCAGTTCGCCTTCTCGAGGAAAGACGACAGGTCGCTACGGAGGGTGAACGGAACGAGGAGGGCGACGGGAAACGCCCGGGTGACATTTATTTTATTAACTCGAGTAAATTATTTATCGACCGGACGTCGCCGAGAGTGCCGTGACGTCGTGTGCCCGAAATGATAATTAATCCCCTGACGCTCGGCGAACGACAGCGGGTCACTTTTGTATGCAAATACTTTGCTAATATTATGCGGCATTTTTGCCGGGAAGTAAAGGAATTCTGATGGATGCAATAAATAATAGAGGCAGATTATTTTTCGCGGAATAATACCACGGGGCGATCTTTCCTCGGCGGCGATCGCTTTTTCGCGGCCGCTCGCGGCTTTGATGCCGGGCGCGTCGCGCGAGGAATGGCAGGATCGAAGGGAATCGTCCGGCGGAAGGGCGGGTGTCACATTGCGCCAGCGTGCATTATTAGAACGCACGTCATCAGCCGGTAACGAGCCGGACCGAACAAACTTTGGGACGCGAGCGTCGGCGACTTCAACGCGCCGCTCTGCGAAATGATGATTAATTAAAAACATAATTATAGCCGCGCCGTCCGCAAACATGTCCCCCGGGATACTCCTACCGGACACTAATGTACCGTGAAATTGTCATCCTCCTTGGTTCTCCTCGGTATTTTTTTTCCCGCTCCTCGCCCTCGTCTCGTTAAGCCGCCGTCTTTCGTCAGATATTTTCTCAGCGAGGCGCTCGCGCGCGTTATTCGTGTCGCGGCATTGGTAACGCCGACTAACGAGCTTGCGATCGTCGCCACGTCACGGGTTTTTTTTTTCTTTAATTTGCCTTAGAACGCACCCGCCTAGATGAGACCACCGGCGACGCGCTCGCAGTCTGTTGTCGCGAAATTTAAGAAACATTTAAGAAAGAGATAATAAATTGACTCACCTGGCTAATTAAAAGTGTAATTTAATTCAAGTCGCTTGCGCCAAGCACAGGTTTCTATTTTATTGCGTTTTTTTTTCTTTAACTTCATCTAACTTTGAGTTGAAATTTAAATAAGATATTCGATTGTTATTTGTCATTTTTTTTTAATTTTAATTAGAAGCTAAAATTAAATAATTCTGGCGTTACGAGATCCAGTTTCTCACCTTCTTTTATTTCGGCGAACGCGTATTTCTCCCGGCTAAGATATATTGTTATTAAATGGTTCCCCTTCGGCGCTATACATGTCAGTATATTACGTGGCGCAGGGCTTCGGACACGGCCGAGTGAGGGGTTACACGTGCGCTGATGTGCTCTTATTTATACTCCCGCGACATGCGATTTCTCGCTGCACTTCCAGCGAGGGTGTTTCCTCCGCGCGCTCTTATACCGCAAGGTTTTTTTTCCTTACTCTTGATTCGACATAACTCCATTTACGTGAAATTTGCTTTTACGTCAAACTTGCTATTACTTTCATAAATCCGCCTGGGAATCAATATTCCGAATATACGTTACCGAAGAACGGCCGACGCAAATAAGAAGAGAATTAAGGAGATCGAGCGCGGAAAAACTAATTCGAAAGAGCAGTCGGTGAGGCTCCTGTAAAGCTGGCACCGTGTTTCCAAAACTTTAATGATTTTTTTACAGCACCATCGCACCGCGATGCTCTCGCGGATGCTCAGAGTGCTGCGAAGAAAATCTTTGAAAATTTGGAAAACGAGGTGCCAACTTTACAGGGGCGTTAGTGGGAGGGGGGATGGGAGGGTACGCGGGAGCGGCGGGCGGTTAATTGAAAAGCGGCCGGAAGGGCGTCGTTAAATAAACCGCGGACGAACGTTCCTGCGGTTCCGCGGTGCTACCCATTCGCAGCCTCGGTTTCACCGGCACTTTTGGTAATGAACTAATATTTGCAGTGTCCGTCCCGCGCGGCCGCGCGTTTCCGTTCGCGCGTGTGCGCGTCCCTTACGTGCGTGCGTAAGGGCGCGCGCGCGTACCGGACACGGAGGTGGAGGTGTGTGGACACAATCGTCGGCGTGTTATCAGCGACCCTTCCGTAAATACGCGCTTGGCCCCGCGGGGTCGAACCCATACCATTCTCGCTTTCTCTCGTCTCCCTCTCTCTCTATCTCTTTTCCTCTCGCTCTTCGACTTTGTCTTTCTCTATCTCGCGAACGGCGGTGCACATGCATGCGTCGATGCATGCGCTCTCCGCCCGGAGAGCGCGAGAGCGAGAGCTGTTACGATATGCATACAGATCAAATAGCTCCGTGTGTGCTTTGCATTCCCGACGATTGCGCCCCCGAAATCAGATTCTTCTGCCTTCGTCGTCCACGTTCTCCCCTTCCTTGGGGGCGACGCTTTGATCACCGCGACGTTTTGCATGCGCAAAACGCGCGACGCGTTCTTTTGAGATCTTTAGGATAGCGCCGGATAATCCCCTCGTGAGGCAAAGGGACTCGTCTGAAATTAAAGTCCGGTCGATATCTGAGATGATCATTTTCGTTGCCGAACGAGCGTGAGTTTCGACTGGTGTTGAGACTCCTGTCAGAAATTAAAACATTTTTTTCTTTCTTTAAAAGATAAAGTTTACGTTTTGTATTGTAGATCGATCAGTTTTATTTTAATCATAAAAGAGCAAATTTTTGGAAAATTTTTAAAAGCAATTTTAAATAAAAGAAAAAGCGACAGAAACTCAGATGAAGAAGAGAATGCGGGACGTGGTGTGTAAATCTCACTTCTGCTCGCCGGTACTTCCTGCGCGTGACAGCGCGCGACGAGAGGAGAAACGGAGTTCTCCGCCTCGATGACAAACGAGCCGAAGTGGCAGCCACGGTCACTCGACAAGAGTAATCGTTTTCCAATTGAAATCCAATAGCAACTTGGCGTGTGACTGCTGCGGCGGCGTCCCTCGCTTACGTTCTCGCGCCCCCTCGTCCACCCCCCCACATTGATCAACGCCTCTAAAATGTTTTTGACATCGATTATGCGGAAGATTACCGCCGTTGGAACACTTTCGCCGCCGGCTCTTCGGAGAGCCGCGATCGCTCTCGGCGGTTCCGGCCGCCACTCGGTGCCAGGAAAAGTTCGCAAAAAGCGGACTTTTCGGGAATTTAAATAATATCCTTTTACATTTTCTGTCGCGCGCGGGCCCACGCAAGTGAGGACGGAGCGAGAGGGCATCGCGCTCCATACGTTTGCTCGTACGTCGGCCGTCATAAATCCACCCGGGCACCATGGGAAGAGAGGAAATCTACAATTCTAAAGCTTTCCATAAAACACTCGACAAAACGCTTCGCCCGCACTTTTCGAGTGGCCACCGAGCCCTCCATCGTCGCCTCCCTTCCGCCCGCTATCCTCCTTGTCCTCCGCCGCCTCTTCCGCCTCGCTCTCCTCCCCGCGTCTCCTCTCGCCCCGCCGCGTATCTGTTGAAATATGTAAAACCGTGTAACCTCTTCAATTTACATAGCCGCGTATGCGGAGTGGCCGCCGCTCGTCGCGCTAATTGATAATTCCGCGCGCTGCGCTCTCCCTCGCGAGATTTCTGTCGCCCTCTACCTCCCTACGCCTCCCCGCGGTCTAGAAAATTGCGCGAGAGCGCTGTTGGCGGCTAAAGCAAACAGTGGCCGGAATCCGCTTGGAATCGCTCGAGCGTCTATCGTTTGCGGTCGACAGGCCCGAGACTTTCTCTCGCGTTTCTCGAGGCTTCCCATTACGTCGGATCCAAAGGCAGATCTATTGATTTCCGATGTTAACTCTCGCGTACGTGCCGATTATATCATGCTAGGGAAAATTACCCGATTGCCCGAAACGCTCGCCGTACAAGGCGCTTCCTTTCGCCGCGAGGCCAAGTCTCCTTTCTTAATTCCCGTCGGAAGCTGCTCTTTGCGGGCTGGCGAGAAAAATTCGTTGTCAGAGAAATCGTTTCGGTAGCAACTGACGGACGCGGCCAGCAAGAAAGCTCAAAAGCGAGCTCGGAAGAAAGCTCAGGGACGAAGAGAAAAAAAAACGCGGGGGAGAGGATGATGAGGCGAGCTCTTCGGACGTTGTCTCACGTGATAGACGTCCATCATCGAGCGCGACGAAAGCCCAACATCGCGCGGCGACATATAAATATATATGTGCGCCTGCCGAGCGCGCCGTGTTGATGCAACTATCATTTTTTCTCCGCTCGTAATCGCGGTTGCTCGCTCCGTTTTCGCTTCCCTCTTCCGCCGCTATCTCCTCCTCTTCCTTCTCGTTTTTTTCTTTTTTTTTTTTTTGTGCTCACGCACAGCACCGCGCGTGATCCACTGCGACGGCACGCCGCTGCCACTGGTATTTCGGAGCTCGCTGAACAAACAAGCACCGATAAAAGTACCGGGGGTATACAGTACATCTGGAAGTAGGGATCATCAGTCACGGCGCATCTGCGAGGCACTCTAGTTCCCTCCTCCCCCGCTTCTCCGTCCCCCCTCGCGTCTCGGAGAGCGCCCGTTCACCCATCGCGAGCTCTAAAAACCATTTGTCATCGCTGGCGTAAATATGCTCCCGAGCGAAACGTGCGTTCGACTTGCCTCGTCTCGCGAGAAATCGGAGGATTATTCTGGTAGTTTGACGCCGCCGGCGTGAAATGTGATTTTACCAGCCTGTGGAATTCACCGCGGGAGAAAAAGGAGCTAATCTCGTTTCACGAAAATTTCTTTTCTTTTTTTTTTTTCTTTATTATCATTGTCTATCGAGGTTGCCGATTGTCGCGATAAAACACGCGGACGAATCGATTCGTTTGTCGGCTCGCACCAGCGAGAAGGCGAAATGAAATTACGGGATACGCGGCGGGAGGGAAACTGCGGGGAAGAACGAGGCGCGGGGAGCTTATCTTTATTTAGTGTAACCGCGCCGTCCGCGCTCGGGGGAGTACCTTAAAAAGTTCGTCTAATAAAACTCCACGGCCATTTGTCAACGGGGGTCGCGCAACGCCTCGGGGGCTGCTCAAATGTATGTAAAACACATCCAGCCGACGTCGCGGCCTCGTGAGGCCGTAACCGCCCGCGTCTGATGGGCCGACATCTAAAATAATAAAAGTTACCTCCGTCATTTGTCAACGCTTCCTTTAAGAAGCGCCCCGCCGCCGCTGCCGCCTCGTAATTTCGCGATGTCGCAGCTGCGGACGCGCCTTCTGCCTCCCCCGCGAAAGACGCGCTACGATTTCTCCCTTAATTTTGCCAAGAGTCGTCTCCCTCCGTTTCCTCTCCCACGGGGAAGGTTTCCCCTGCTGTTCTCGTTACCCCTCGCGGAATAAGAATTCGGAGCGAGCCCGATGTAATGCGATAACGGGCGCGACGCGACGACGTGAGCGTCGTAAAAAGCGCGGCGAGCATTTGTCTTTGCTCGAAATCGTGGCGATATTCCGACTACATTTTTCTTTTTACACGCTCACCTACGGGCACACGTGCGCGTATGCATTGTGCGGCTCGTCTCCCGAGTTTTTCTCCCGACTATAATTATCCGCCGCTTTGAATTATATCGGACAATCGCGCGCGCTCGCGTTAAAGATTATTTACGGTCGAACGCGCGTACAACATACATGCGCGCCGACGGCGTGCACCGATCGAAACTTTGTATACCCGCGTTTTACGATACGTAGACGTTGGGTTGGCTTAATTAAACCGCGCGCATGAACGGTTCCCGAGGAGGCCGGGAGCGGCTCCGTGAGGAGCGCCTCTCTCGCTCTCCCTTTTTCTCTCGTCGAGTATCGGCGTGCCCCGTAGTATCCGCGGGGATTCCAAGGTGATGCAAAACGAGGCGTTTCCGTACTTTATGCTCGTCCGCCTTAATCCCTTGGCGACGCGGGGCGGCAAGGGAGACACGGCCTTAAAGTGAAATAATAAATAAAATAATATATCCCGCGTCCCGGTGCCGACTCCGCGGGCCGGAGCAATAATCTAGGAGAACGAATGTGCCAGACGACTTTTATGAAACGATCCGAAGGGGCCCTCCTCCGCCCTTTTACGCGCGCGTGTAGCTGAAAAATAAAATCCTAACCCTTTGCTCCTTCCCGGGGAACCGAGAGACGTGCGGAAGGGACGAGGCAACAGAGGCGGAATAAAACGTTAAACGCGGCCGCTGAACACCGGGGGCCGGCAATAAAATTGTCGTAATTCGCGGGTGTAATGCACCCGGCCGTCGTTTTGCGCCATTGTTTCGTCCAATATCCACCGACTTGTTACCGATTGCGAGTGTACATGCCTGCGAAACAAGCTATTTCGAACATTTCGCGCATTTAAAAATAATCGTATTTCACGCGCAATTTAAATTTGTACCTGTACGTATTATATTATAGATGTAATTCGCGATACGACACGTCGTCTCTCGTTACGCGTAATTTCCATAAAAATAACTCGCGCGACTCGATCGAAAAAAAAAAAAGATACGCGGATCGCGCTTTTTTCCCTCGCGGAATTAAGAGAGAAAAAGGGCCGCGTTTGTTCGGGAACAGAGATCGGCAGATCGTTCCCCGTTTTCCATCGCGGATAAAGCGCGCCTCGTGGAAAATCTCGGGCTGTCCATAAAGTCGGCCTCACCCCTCGGCGGCATGTCGTTTCCGCATTGAAAGAATGATCGAGTGCCCGAAAGGGCGAGAGCGCGCTAGCATCAACCGGTGGCGGCGTTTGAGTGTAACCGTGCGCGGGCACTCGCTTATTCCAGTTTATTTTCGAGTAACCCTTCACATTGCGCTAATGTATTTCTTTTAAGCCGCCATTCACGCCGCCCGACATTTCAATCCGGTCCATTCAGCGCGCAGCCCGCGCCCGCCTCGTCTTTCCGTGAAACACACGGCTGATCGATCTAACCAACGCCGCGCGTCAATATTCACACGACTTAATCCATTCCGGCGAGTGACTCGTCATCTTTTTTTTTTTCTTCTCTTTTTTTTCCCCCCTCCTCCCCCGCCCAGCCGCCTTTCCCTCGCTCTTCTTTACATATTTCCCATGCGTAGTCATTTTGCGAGCCGCTTTCTTCGTTGATTAACCGCCGACAACGAGAATTAATAGACGGAACAGAAGAGTCGCTCGTTTCGCGAAGTAGGCGGTTAGGTAATTTACGGTAGTCGAACAATAAACTAGGACTTTGTGCATTAGTTACTTGATGAAGATTTTGTTTATGCGACTCCTCGGGCAAGCGGCAATTTTACAAATGCACCACCGCGAAATACTTGGAATAGCGAAGAAGGGGAGGAGGGAAAAAGAGAGCGGTACTTATGTAGGGAGAGAGGGTTTGATCGCGAGATAAAAGTCCATTGCTGCGTTCGACGTTATAATAATCCAAACGTGTACGACACGCGATGGAAAAGGGGTTACAACGCATTCCTGTTCGTTTCGATGTCTATAACGTGCCGACAAAGGGGTCCACCAATCGCGCGGCGGGTGCGTTTCGACCCTGTGGATCGCTAAATATTTCATTTCGCATCCCTCGAAACGTTTAATCTCGATTCAGGTATCGCGCGTATGTAGCTTCCGCGCGGGCCACGCAGGTGACTACTTGTCGATTGCTGCCGGATCTCGATTTGCTTTACGGTTCGTGCCTTGCTCAAGACACGCCGATCAAACTGATCAATCAAAAATTTATTTAACTAGACACGGGAATAAATGTTTATCTATTATTAATCTTAATTGTGAATTCTTTTCTTTCGCTAGTTATCTTTTCTTAAATTAATTAAATTAAATTTTTGGAGTCTTGTATTTTATAAAGTTTTTCTTGCTGTATAAAAACTCAGATATAAATTATCATATCTCGATGACACGTACATTAATGATATTTAATATTTAATGCGAGAATTTTTATTCCGCCGTGAATTCTGAATTAATTAAAATTTCTCACCGTGCGATAAAAGATTTATTTAACGCACGGCCAATAAAATAACGCAGCGGACAAGCGTAGACACAGAAACGCGGTCATATTCCCGACTCCGATCGGACATCGAGGAGTTTCATTATTCGGGGCTGCGGTAGCTCCGTCTCTCTCATTCCATCGCCCTATCTTCGTTTACATTTATGATTTAATATGATCGTCCATTGTTACGTCCCCTTCGGCTATACCGCGCGCGCGCGTCTCCCTTTCTTCCCGTACAAATATCTCGCTTTCTATCCTCGTTACCTATGTAATTTGAACGGGCTTTATTGTTGCTTCTTGCCAGAAGAATGTTCCGTTTCCCCCGTTTTGGTTTCATCTCTACCTTTCGTCTTTGTAACTCGTTATCTAGTATTTCCTTCTACTCTTTTTTTCTTTTTTTTTTTTTTTTCCTTCTTTGCAATCACTCGCTCAATTTCATTGCAGACGCTCTCGGGTTAAATAACACGTTATTCTTAGCGAGAGGAAAAACTCTGGCAATGGCCCGGCGTGGAAATTCGAAATAACCAGTGTCAGCTACAGTCAAAGGAGCGTAAATCGCAGTTAAATCGGTTGGCACGCGGCGGAATGACAGCGGCGTAACAAAGGCGGCAACAAAGGGACGGTCGTGCGCGGCATATTAAATTCACGCAGAATTCGACGAACTTTTCACCGGGGCATTACGGGTCGGCTATCTGGATGATGTAGCACCGAAGTTGGGAAGACTTTTCCGAGCGAAGAGAGCGCTCTTCCCCCTTTCTCTCGCTCTTTCTCTTCTTCCGCCGGTCATATCTTTTCTCTTATCTCTTTCTCTTTCTCTCTCACGCGCGCGAGCACTTTTCCAGCTCCCCCTCTCTGCAGACGCAGCTTCCAGGGTAGCAATCTTTTATTATTAGCGCAGGCTTTACCAGACAATGAAACGAAAGGAACGGAATATGATATTGTAGTACAGAGGCCCGTCGGAAAGGGAAGCTATTGTCGGTCTCTTTGAATTTTAAAGTCAACGATCGATACGGCTCGGGGGATGCGCCTTTAGCCATGTAGCCATATAAACCGCTTCAGTCCTCCCCCGTCTCACCCTCCCTGTACCACCTACCCGTCGTGTGCTCGTCCTTCGAAGTCCCTTCGCCACCGCTGGCGGCTTAGTTCCGGCTCTGTTTACTCGGGATCACCAAGTACGCGACGACGATTCCGAAAAACCGCTTCTCGATTTGCCAGATTTTTCACTACGCGATTCTGAAGCGTGTTGCTTACTTCTCTTCGATCGCCAGTAAGCAAAAAAAAAATCTATAATGACAGCTTGTCCGCTACTTGTGATAATCCGATGAAAGAAGTTTGCGCAACAAGTTGATGCAAATCGATGCAAATTAATAGTGCGATATCAATATCCCGACCTACGCGGAAAGTAAGCGAGTCTGAGAAAGGATACGCGAATGTGTCGGATAGCTCGCGTCCCTTCGCGCCCTACGAGAGACCGCCGTCACCAAATTGTCGGCGGCCTAATGATAAATTGCGCCCCCGGCTCTACGGAAACGTTCTCCCCATTCCTCCGTGCGAGCGCGCGGGGAATCAAATTGCAATTTGTTATTTGTAATTCCGAGTGTCGCTTAATATACTCCCGGCGCGCCCGCCTGCCCTTCGCTCACTCGGCTGGCGAAAGGGTTAGAAATTAACCGTGGCTTGATGAGAAGGCGCGAAGGTGCGAGGCATGGAGGGTGCGAGTGTCATCTTGGTTTGCGCTAATAAACGGTGATTAAACGCGCATCCACCGCACTTTTATCGCGAGTCACGGACGTCGGAAGCTGCGACGCGTAAACAGAAGCTGTTGCTCCCCGATTGTCTCCGACGGCGATTCCAATCTCGTTCTCCGCCGCTATCTCTCCCCGCGCTCTTGAAACGATTTCTATCGAGGAATTGACATAGGGAGAGAATCGCCGGTTGAGTAGGCAAATATTCGATTTTGTCTATTCAATTTTCCAGAAAAATGACGCGGCCGCCATCCCAGAGCGCCGCCTCCCCCTTTCAGGCCAAATATTATCGCTGGGACTCGAATGTGTGGCAGGCGCGGGGGTTACGTAGGAAAAGAATAAGTTCGATCAGTCAGAGGGTGGCAGTTACCGTTTCGGTTATGGCTTTCGGAAGCGCCGTCGAATCCTATTCTTGCGCAAACCCGATAAGAGCCCTTTTACGCGTATATTTTCGCACACGCGTTTGCCCGCGGCCTACGCGCGCATCGAGCGAGATGAAAATGCTGCGGCTCGCGTATCGGTCGCTCGCATCAATCAGTTTCGCTTCGAAAATTTCTTTTGCAAATTACACAGAGATCTTTATAATAAATTTGATTGAATTAAAAATCTAATCGCGGAAAGAAAAATGAAACCGGCGATTATTTCAATGCATATTGTTATAAAAAATCGTCATGTGATTGATATTGAAAAATGATCTCGCAGGAAGATATCGGTTTCAGTGTTTGAAAAAGGGTTTTCGGTATCGGCAAGAACACTCTCTCCCTTTCCACATGCCTATCTCGCGGGGGACGAAAAAAAGTTCGTCGCGCGCGATCATCCCCATGACTCTCCATTTCTTTCTCACGATATATTTTTCTTGAATATACCGCGCGGGGAGCGAGGAGGCAAGCTGGCTGGCGGCGTTGGCGGTTGTTGCGGCGAAGGGGGGGTCGGTATCCGCGGAGTTTATTTGCGTTTTGCCTGCCGGCTGAGCACCGAGGCGTTCAGGGATGCCGGGGAGCGATCGAACGCGGAGACTTATCGCCGCCGAGCGGAGAATCGCGCGCTACGACAATCCCCGCGTCTCGCTCTCCGGGGTTTCGCCCGGGCCTCAGGGCGACGGTACGAAAAGGGGTAAATCGGAATGGAATTATTTATGTGCGTGCACGCGGTGCCCCACCTAATCGATAGCGTGTCGAAAGAGAATCGGCGTCCTCGTTCCCTCGATTTTCATCTTTTGGAATTAATAATTTAGTTTTATTTTATTTTATTTTTATTTTAGTTTAATTTTTTTTTTGTTGCATTTTGCGTAAATGTTGGGCGGATATTGGACTCTTCTCGAAATAAGAAAAATATATATTGTAACTAATACATCAACGCGGCGAATCTTATCAGCTCGAATCTTCTGTATATTGAAATGACGTAAGGCCGATGCCATTTCGTACAACGTAAATCCGAATAGCGGATAAGGCTTGGGGATATACAAGCTTTCGGACGCGCAGTACTTTGCGAAGGGTATCTAACTTTTTTTTTTTTCTTCCTTTTTTTTCCGCGCTGCGAGCAGAGTCCTCCCGTTACTTTCGCGCGAAAGTGGCACGAAAGCGGGTTGGGGCACGTAAAAAAAAACTTCACGAGGGACGGGAATTGGGGTAAAAACGCCCCGGCGATTCGGCGTGAAACCCCCACAGATTGACTCTATCCGAAACCGCGATAAGCCCCATCGCGCTCTATCTCCTTTTCTCTCTGCCTTTTCCCCGACCTGTCGTCTATACGTATCTTTTTTTTTTTTGCGACGAGAAGGAGTCCCGTAACGACCATCGATAGCCCGTAATCGAACGATCCGCCACGGTTCTTCCATTGCTGGAAAGTGATTTTTATTTTCCACTGATTCTAATTTATATCAGCCGTTACAGGCGACGTCGGCGGGACGCGTCGCGACGCGTACGCGGCCAAGATCTGCAGGCTCGCATATTGCACGCGTGTCGTGGTCGGGTTCAGAGGGGTTGGTCCGCGGTTATCTCTCCGTTACGCGTTGGCAGGCATATGCCCTCGATGCCGCCCGCCAACAGAGCGGGGGATGCGGCCGGGCGGGGTGCGTGGGTCATAATTTTCAGATTTATGTACAAATGTTTCTCGCGCGCGCTTTTCTCATGGGGCAGATGCCTATCGTAAAGTCTCGCAGAGAATTGAAAAATGTTCTCGAGGCTTTCTTCACGCGGGCGATGATGGAGCGCGGGGTGGATCAGCCGCCGCGAAAAGAGCCGCCCTTTCATATCCGCAGAACGGCGGAAGGGCAGATGAGGAGAGAAAAAAAAAAGGACGAAGCGATCGGCTCCTCGACGTCGCCGGTGGCTGCGCGTCTTTTTCCCCGAGCGACGCGGGTAGAGAAACGAACGAATCGGGTAACGATCGTAGTTTCGCGATTGGCGTTCTCTCATTTCCACGGCTAGTATTTTACGAGAGATCATAAAAGCGGCGAAGTATAAAAAGCGGTTCGTTAAAATACAAATTGGCCATGTTGCGCGTTGCTTAAGCCACTCGTACGTACACAGACGCGTGCGCGCACACACATACGTCCGGCGGCGAACAACGAGGTACATTCCTCGAGAATCGGGCGGGTCCGTTTCATAATTCAGACCCTTTCTAGGCACCCCTACTTCGCGTACCCCCCCTGAACGTCATTTCTGATGTATGACGCATAGTACCGGTGCACTCAAAGTGCTATCTGTTAACGAGCTCCTCTACTCGGGGCTTGTCTTACGCATTACACTTTATTACGGAAACCTAATATCTTCTCCGCTGACGCTATCGCTCTGTCCAGTCGTTTGTACAGTACATTAAATATTAACAGGAGATAATGTTACGTAAGAATACCATTCCGTTGTTTCGACTGCCTTCGTCGTCGGCCTCTTTCGCAACCAACAAACGCAGCCGAGTCCTCGTGATTCTTTCGCTCTTCTAGAATTTTATGCATTTTGCAAAAAATCACAATTAATCTCCATGCGTGCGGTGCGCCGCATATACGCGCGATATCGCTGATCTTTCCAGCGGCAAGTTTATGAAGCCTGATTATAGATTTTCGAATACACGCCAGTCGTTTTGTTGCTGCCTGACACCGGCCGGGCTCCTTATCTCGCGTGTAGGAGCACGTGTAAACGACCGCTGGGTGCGTACACGCGAGGACGAGTGGCCCCGCGAAGCTTGCGTGGGTCACGTTTAACGAAAGAGATAACATCGTCTCGCGCCCCATCGTCCCCATCCCTCCATTTTCATTTTGACTGCTGGCGTTTCGACACTCGCGAACACCCTTCGAATTCTCCGTGGACCAACGGCAGGAGAGATCGTTTACGAAAATAATCACCCTTTGCATTTTTTTGTGACAGCAAGTATCAGTCAGGTTCCCAACATTCTCGCGCTCAGTTTATACTTGCGTATGTAACGCGAAACGAACGAGCGTACCCACGAGGGAGCGTCGCGGTCGTTAGGTCCTTTCGGCAGAATAGTCTTCCACGGAGCGAATTAACAAGACTCCCGAAATCCGAGGCGAAACGGTCCGAGAGCCGTTTGGCTAAACAGCCGGTTATCTCGTCGCTTAATCAGCATTGTCTCCTTAGCACCCCCCGGAACGCACGGGTCGGACGTTCTCCGGCGTCGGCCGGGAAAGCGCGCCGAAGACGGTGCATGCCCCCGAGGAAACAATTTAGCTCAATCAACATTTCCAAGCGAATCTCAGGCGCCGTCTAATTAAACCGCTGTCCCGCGCGAGGATAAAGTCGGAGGTTATCGCCGCCGTCGTATCTGATCCTCCCCTTCGGCTTAATCCAACTGCGTTTCCCAGCTCGAGGTCGCGCGAAGGGATGGCGGGGGGTTACGCGTATATCGCGGGGGAGGAGGGGGGAAGGGGGGGTGTCGCTCGCGTGAACGTGAACGTATCTTTCTGCGTATATACGCGCACCCGAGACGAATGGAGGAACTCGGGGAGAGTCTCATTTCCTGTCCGCGGGGGTCTCGCAAGGGATACATAATTAGCCCGGAACGAAAGGAGGGAGCCGCCGCCAATCTTCCTCTCCTTCCTTTCACTGCGAGATGCTGCGCTCATCGATTTCTCGAAATAACGCCGACTCTTGGCGGAAACGTACCCCGGGCCTTGTACGTCGTCGGCAATCAATTGTCGCGAGGCTTGAGCTGCTCATTGTTACTTCGTCCCGAGCGACCGCGCCTATTTTGGCGATCGGAAGATCGACCCGTGGACCCCCTCAGCTGTGAGAACGCCGTGATTTCCGGCGTGCAAACCGGCGCGGGATTGCGCGTCAAAGTCAATCGCGAGACGCGCGCCGGTAAATTAATCTCAATCGTCGGCGGGCTCCGTGTCATTTATCATGACTCGTTACGAGCGCGAAGGCGCGAGGGCGAATACACGCGGATTGATATGGAGTTGGCCACGGTAGCCTGTGTACGATTGCGTCGTGGCCGCCGCTCGGGTCTATCAGTCAAAACGACGAGGGTCTCGAGGGCTAATTTAAAAAGAGTGCGGAGGGGCGCACTCGAAATGAGCGACGTGCAAAAATGTGCCGAGTGTCGTGCGTCATTTTTTCCCTCATTTTTTTTTTTTTTTTTTTAATCTCGGGATTAAAAGAGACGTTCTCGTATTTCTACAATCGGCGTACAGTTCCTACACATTCTCGGAAGTGCAACGGGAGTAACTTGATGCAGCCGTATCCGACGCGAAAATGCCGATATGATGTTTATGGATTTTGCAGCCCGCTCTTGTTGCCGAATACCGGCGATTATTTTCCGATAGACAAATTCCGCAGCGGGAAGTGTTTATTAGAGATGCATTCGGCGTTTATTCAATACCGCTGGCGTGCTACATGAATATCGTACGGATGCTACTGTTGAGGTACGGACGGCCTGTTCGCAGGGAGGGGGAGGGAGGAGAAAAAAAAAATTTTTTTTTCCCTGTTTCGGGTCAAGGAATCCGCTGAAACTTTTTGATGAATACGTAAAGCGTTGTTTACGAACGAGATGAATATTGATCGTGTATTTGCGTGAAATTAACGGCCGCGCGATTACGTGCCGCGACGACGACTCCGTATTTGATTCCGAAATAGAGCCAAAGAAAGCTAAAGATCGACGGAGGAGGATCAAACGTTTTATTTCGCCCTATTGACGTTCGAAGAATGTCGAGCATCCGCTGATTGAATCCGAGGAAAAAGGGCTTTCCACGGACTACGCATGGGTTTGATAAATGTTGTCCGTCTCTTGCGATATGCCGGATAATATCTGTAAGGATCCGGCGGGGAACACGGAGGCCGCCCTTTTCGTCCGGCGCACAAGCGTCGTTTGTAATTCGAGTCCGCTCGCCCTTCGCGCGAAGGAAACTTCGGCGCTTGTATCACGTTGACGGGAAATCTCCCGAAATAATTTATGACGCCGCTGCATTCTCGAATTAAGTATTTCATTTTTTATTTTTTTTTTATTTTTTCCCCGTTCCTACGTTCGGTCGAATTAGATCGCGTTCCTCGTCGAACCGACACGCGCTGTGGGCTCAAGGTGTTTTCTCTGACTTCCAGCGGAATATTTAACAGGGTTAAATTTTTACATTCTCAAATAAAGTATTAATTTTTATATATTAAATAAGTATTAATTTGGAATACTAAATTTTTTTTTCTTTTTTAAATTATTTTAATTTTAATTTATTAATTTTCTTACGTTAATTTTATCTGCATTGCGTTTTCATGAAATCAATGAGCGTCTTGACGCTCGAGATACTCTTAACCGCAGGACAACAAAATTCAGATTTCAGCGTCTAATTGTAATTTGCACAATTACTAATGTGGCACTTGAGATAGAACCTGGCGAATGCAGCGAGCGAGAGAAAGTCCTTTCGAGCTCGCGTTGCGTCTGCAACGAGGACACTCGTTACGAGAGTCGCGGCACCCCTTTCGCCTCAAATGTCACGACACTAAGGGCGGAATTTTCGCTCCCAGACTCCGGCAGAAGCAGCGCGTACTCTGGATCGCGTTACGACCCTCCTCGCGGATCCGGGTCGTTTGTTATTTCGACTCGCTCGAGACGTCCGCGAGAAGGCGACCCTTGCAGACGCGCGCGGTTCTCTTCGAAGTATTAATTTCACATGCGGGATTAATGAACAGCGAAGCGTCACGTTTTTTTTTCTTTTTTTTTTTTTTTAATCCGAGCCAACTGTTTAAACTCCGACACTTCGTTACCGAATTACTTCATCGCATCTCCTGAGAATTTATCGCATGTAAAGTAGCCTGGAATTTTTTTGTTCACCGGAGCGATTAAAATTTTCATTTCAATCAGCGGCCCTAAAATATTTTCGTCTCGCTCGTCAGGTAGTTATGAATGTAATAGTGCGCCCCGATCGGGATTACGACGTTCGGGGTTACCCCGTTACTCGATAACGGGATAAACACGCGGATAATTGGGGATTCGCGATTTAGGGTAGAGAATAAAAAAAAAAAAAAAAAAAACACGGGGAGAAAAAAATGTTTACACGCCGCGACATGCGACGCGGCGCGTCGCGATAAAAATTCATCGGCGTATGTGAATGCTGGAACGCCGATGGCACGTGCATCGTTTATTAAAAAAGCTGTTGGACAGCCGCCGCGGATCGAAGAGCGCGGGGACATACCGCCGCCATTTTATAGAGGCCCTTTGTCGTGTCGAAATTACAATTGCTATCGTCATTATCGGATGCGTTATGCGCACGATGCGTTTGGTGGACGCGGAAATCCCACCCCCATTGTTTGTCGCGCGTCCCGTTTTGATCGAAAACGTCAAAGCGCCCGAAAAAACATACGTCTCCCCGGAATGCCGATCGGAAAAATATAACGGAGAGGCTGGGGTTTCCGGGGGGGGGGGAGGAAAAAGGGTGACGAAAGAGGGAAGGGACGCTAACAGAAAACAGAGGATGCATTATCGAACTGCACAGCTTCCGCTGTGAGGATTAGCGAAGATCCGACCTTGCGACACGATCCAGAATTCTTTAATCCGTCTCTCGGCCTTAGAAAACCTCGCCGCCCCCTAATGAACTCCCCGCTGCTGCGGCGGTCGTTTGCGAGCGAGGATCCCCGCGGAGTCCGTCATTACTGACTCAAAATTACAGACGTAGAAGAAAGGCGCTTTCGTTTTCGGCGCGGCCTGACGGCCGCGTCGGCGCGCGATCGTAATTGTTTATCGATGAATTAATAATCGTAACGACACGCGGCCGAATTTAATATGAACGCGCGGTCGAGCTCTTTCCTGGTTATTGAAGCTGTAATTTCGACTAGCGGATACGGCTGGTCGTTATTCGCCGTCGAGAAAACGGCTGTTCGCGAGGCAGAGCCGAGGTAGGGCCGCGATCACTAATTATTCGCGTATCGTGGAGATCCGTGAGAGCACGGGGGCCGTATTACGCGCGCATAATGAAACCCGTATTAACGTATTCGTGAGCGTGCGGGCGTACGGGCGAATACGCACAGTGTCGTAACCGTAGACGTGTAGACGCGAGGAGCGCCGCGACGCTGGGCGTAATATTCGACTAATTACAAATTTAATAACCCCGAGTTCGCGCTGCCGGTTATTGCAGGGCCCGCGACGCCGAGATAAATCGACTCCGCGTTCTCGCGCGTCTCCTTCACCCTTTTTCCAACTCCCCCTCCCTCCCGGTCTTTACTTGCCTTTGCAAATTATCGACAACTCTGTCGAAAGGGACGCGCGGATCGCGAAGGAGCGAGGCCGAGTTATGCCAACGGTCGTCTCCGCGTCTTAATGGACTCGTATTACCAATTAAAATTTAATTATCATCGAAATTAATTCGTTACAATGCTCGAACGTCCGACGGCGATGTCTCGAGCCTACTATTGTGCCCGATGGAAGCCCTTTTTTCTCTCCCCGCCGTTTCAGGTACATCGCGATTTTAATATTCGCGCTAGCCATTTCGATCGCGAGGACCGAAGATAACTCGGGGTCTCCTTCCAGTCGGAGAATCTTTACATTCTGCGGCTTGTGAGGTGCGCATAAAGGCGCTCTCCGTTTCCCTTAACGCCGCCGTAACTTATCGCCCGTAGACACAGTATTTCTCTCCGGCTCTTTGAAAGCATTTTCTCATTAAAAAATTAAGGGTGGAGAGGAGACTCGAGGCGGAGGACGAAAGGAACGGTTGCAAAGGGATGAGCGAGAGCGAGGGGGGCACCGAGTCCGCGGTGTAGAAACGTGGGTTCTGAGACAGGAGGGTTTTGCGGCGACGAGCGGGGGAGGGAGAAAATCGGGTGGACGGAGGGGTCGGTAAGTGCTCTGCGGCTCCCAGATGCGCCCAATATTATGTTTAATGATATTAACTTCTTACTTAATGGTCCGCGGTTCGATTCGAGGTGCGAAAGAGTCGCCCTAGTCTCCCCTCCTCTCCCGCGAACCGCAACTTCGAACCGGAAAAAGTATACCTCGGGGAATAATTTGGCGAGAGGAGTGGAAAAAAAAAATGGAAAAGTTGAGATAAATGTACACTAAGAGAAAAGTACAGTTACTTTTGGACTTGGCTATAATTTTACAATATTTCTAACGATAAATGTAATCGACATTATTACATTTATAATTAACTCAACCGCGTTTATCGTCATAAAATTATGGTTGGAACTACGTAACTGTATTTTTCTCTCGGTATAAAAAAAAAAAGAGAGAGGAGAAGTGGATGTGGCGTGATGAAAGTATCTAATCACTTGAGGAACAAGTTCTCTCGCATTTTTAATATCTTCCGCGTCTTTCTCAAGTCCTCCCGAAATAAATCCACAGCTACGATGACCACCGCCATAAACTCCATGATAAAAGTCACGGCATCGGCGAGCGCGGTCCCCCTTTTTTGCGGCAACGCCGGCGAGGGTCGTTCTCGCCCTCAACTCTTTACGCGCGATTAAAGAATCTGTCCCCCGGCCGAAGTGCTTGTACCGCGAAGCTTTTGCCGCGCGAGTTTATTTTCACTCTTTGTCGGATAATGTTGTAGAAAATGTTCAACTGCAAACTCTTTCATTTCCATGTATTCGTTTTAGACGTAAGAAATTTTACGCGATAAATTTTTATTTCTATTCGCTTTACGCGGCCCGGCGATTAGATGACGGCGGCATCGGGTCCAAAATCTTAACGATTTCGGATAAGCCGTGATGGAACCCGAGGGCACGAGTGCCAAACAATATAAAGCTAAGATTAAAAGTTTCTCTTGGCGCGGGAACGAAAAACTGCGGCGCTGCATTTACGAGCCTCGTAAACTGAGATCCTCGGGTGGGGAAAAAAAAAAAAAAATTAAAATTAAATGTGAAAATGGAGTCTTACATTTCCTAATCTAGGAATTTGATTTTTATTTGCTTTATAATTTTTTTTTTTTTCTCTCTTTACAAGGAAATGTCTAACAAATTTGATTAAATTTTACGAGAAATGGTCTTGCGAGTTTGATTAAATTTATTACTGCCGGCGAGAGGCGCGTGACTCTTCCTCGGCGGTGGGTTAAACAAATGCGAGATGCGTGTCGCGACGGACAAGGCGATTAAGGACGATAATGCGCGGTGTACAGTGATACGACCGTCGCGGTGTGAGACCGGTACTTATCTTCCTACGCGGATCCCTTGCCCAGCGACTAGAATAATTATTTAATTAATACCCTGCGTCCACCTCCGCGAGCCCGGCCGATTTAAATCCCCCAGATTAATACGAAACCTTTCTTTTCTCTCTTCTTCTTTGTTGCAGGCTTCGCGAGGAGAGAGGCGATGCCGAGAGAGCGCTGGCTTTGGACCACAAACCCAGGGACCTCAGCTCGCACAATGGTAAGGCTACACAAATGCGTATGACTCCCTTACCTCCAATGCAATCATACGTTAAAAGATTAAAAAACCCTACGATAAACTATCGATAAAAATAACGCGTTGTTCGTTAATGTAATTTCAATCGTCAACTTAATAAAATAATTGCTTGGTACTTTTACATTAAATATTAACCAATCAATTAATCTACATATAAAATAAATTAGTAAAAAAATTCTTGTTCGATTTTAAAAGAGATTCTTCATTCTCGCGGGAACGCCGTGAGTCTTGGTTATTACTAGTTTCTAATGCCGTTTCTTGTATTCTCGGGCGCTGTAGCGGCCGTCACGTGGATTAAGTATGTAACGCGAGATCCTTAATCGCTAGGGTTCCCTCGGGGGAACACGGCCGATCGGCGCTCGAAGTCAAGCGGCGCAGAAAGATTTTTAACCGCGACACGACGCGGCGGCCCAAGAGTCCCGGGCGTACTCGTTCTTTTCTGTATTTCTACCTTTTCGTTCCCGCCGTCCAGAGGAACGGACGTTTAGGATCCCGGAGATTAAGCCCGATATCGGGTTACGTCCCAACCGCGGCCCTACATCTTCCTCTGATTCCCTATAATATTATAATCCGTCTGATGGGGGCCTTTATCCTCCGCGACGGGCCCACCGTCGCATTTCGACTTCCACCTTTCTACCTTTTTCGCATTTTTCGACCTGTCGAACGTGGATCGATCGCGTACTTAATTCGCGGCCGCAATTACAACCGCGTGACGCCGAGGGAGGCCTGCCGACCGTTGTGGAGCTCGGCCGGCGTTCCCAGCCACGGGCGTGGAGGTCAATTTAAACGTAAAAGACGTGCGATTCATTAGGTCGAGCCGGGGAAGAGCCGAGGAAACCGCGACCCTTTCCCTTCCAAGCGAGCTACACGACGCGTACGTGTGTGAAACGACCGAGACGCGGCTCCCTATCGTCCGCGCGCGAGGAGCTCCGCACCGAACACTCGTGAGATCACGAGTGGCCCGGAGCAATGCGTCAGCGCCGACGACCGTTGCCCAAACAGTATCTATCTATGTCAGGATTAAAATACTGGGATATCAAATACGCGCGCTCGCGCGCCTGGCCGGCCGGGGCGAGGAAAAAGGGAAAGAGGCGTCCAAGGGGGAAGGGAGGGAGAGGGGGGCGAGGGCGGACGGTCCGCTTGTTCTCGTCTAAACGGGGGATGCACGGGCGGTAAATAAAATCCATCAACTTGTCAGCCCGGTCAATGGACGGCGCTTCTCGTTCTTCGTAACCGAACCGTGCCGCGGGAAAGATTGACGCCGTTCGCCGGCGTTATCCGCGCCGAGTGGTACACGACTGCGATATCAATCCGACCCCCGATATACATCACGCGCGCATGGAGATGCGGTTTGCGCCTCCCGGATGGATCGCGTCTTTAATCGATTGCGTTTTCAGGCTCCTCTAACGGCCACAGCCCCGTGCTTAACCTTTCGAAGACGGCGGGAAGCGGAAGCGTCGGCGAACAGTCCGGAAGCGAGGCCGGCGCGTCGCACCGTTCGCAAGACGACGAAGAGGAGGATGACAATCTGTCGGAGGACCTCGAGGACGACAATGAGAAGGACGAAGGTACGTGATGCGCGATGACGGCACGACAGCTCGCGTATCTCCGATCCAGCGATCGTCCCTCGAAAGGGATCGTTCGTGCGTGGCGATCAATTAAAAGCGAGCGATAAAGCGCGTTCCTTTAACATTCGTCGAATATGTCGAAAGGATGATTTTGATTCGGAGACGAGGGAACGGAGAAAAAAAGATTCGTGAAATAATTATATCGATTTTGCCGGACACGCCGCGTTTAAAGACGAGTTCTTCTAGACGACTGGCGGGTCAGGGCCTCTCATCCATCATCTCTACCGAGAGAGCGCGAGGGACGCTTCGGGGATTTGTCTTCCATCGCGCTCTGAGAAGCGAGTCGCAGCGGTTGCCAAGTCGCGATGCACCTTTAAATATATTTAACCATCTCGTGCCAAGAGAAATTAATAAAAAATGTACAATTGTTGCCTTTTAATTTTTTATAATTTAATTAATTTATCGAACGTGTCGCGCGTTCCGAGACGTCGAAGTCTCGCCTTTTGTCGACGAATTTCCGAAACGTGCGTCGTCCAGCGCAAGAAGCGTCACTGTCGGAGCAAAGCGCGATCATTAGACTTGTATCTTCAGTATTTAGTTTCATTTTTCTAATGAAAGATGGATCGAGAGATCGAATCGCCGTCTGATCTTCGCGCCGCCGTCCTGCCCGACCTTGTTCCGGCGTTCCGGACTCATCGGAGCGTCATAATCGTTTCTGATTTCTAATCTTCCCGACCATTGTCACGCCGGCACGTTAATTGGCCCGGCCAATTAATGAGGCTCGCAGGCCCGCTCGTGAAATCGCGTCCACGCAGAGATCGGTTTTGCGTTACGAATGCGTTTCTCACGAAAAAGAGAAAGGACGCTGCGCTCGATCATCGCGCGTTGTCTCAATTAATTTCGTCTCTTTTGGCCTCCGCGATTCAATGCACCAGGGGTCCGAGAGAGCTGCGCGAAGGGAAGCGTCACGGGAAGCCGCACGAGTGATTTACGGGCGATCTCGACCCGGGCGACGACCGAGTCCTAAGAATTCGTGGAAATTGCAAAATTATCGCACCGGCACGGGCTGGTTGGAAAAAACGCCGAGGACCGCAAGTTTCGGAGGCCCCCGCATGTACCCATCAATTAGTATGGCCCGTAAATCTGACGGGGTGCACGAGTTAGACATATAAATTCCGGATACGCGGGGAGAGATTCAAATCCGTGGTCTCGCAGCGTGTCGTATGCAGGTACACTTCGCTCACGATGCACACGGGTGATCGAAGTAGAACCGCCGATTTCGTGGGAGTGTACACGCTCGTGGAATGCAGTTCTGATTTAATGAGACGCGCCGCTATCTTCTCATCTCTTTCTCGGAATCGGATTTGCTGCGATCCGCGGTCAATTTCGCGCCGAACGGTTCCCGCGAAGTTCATTTCGATCGTTCTTAACTATCGCGCTTACTCGCCTCGTCGGAAGATTTTTTTTTTTAAGTCTAAATTACGCCTACTGTAAATGTACGCATTTTTCTGTAGAGACTCGAGAAGTCGCGGAACGAGCTCGCGTGGTCTCTCGCGGGCAAGGAGATTTGAAGTGAACGGCGACTCATTCCGATAATTGTAATGGCCTCACGGTGGAAAGATATAAGCGAACGGCGGAAAGAAAGAAGAGTCGGAATTTTAGGCGAGCGCGAGGTGGCCGGAGAAAACGAAGGGCGATATGTGTTCTCTCTATCAAAAGGTGCCGGTACCGGAGGTGCGCCAGGCACTAAATCGGCCAATGGCAATAAGTAACCGATTGCTCGTAGTGGCCGTTGTAGGTGCGCGCAGATAATTAAAAGACGATACAATAAACCACGTATCGCTGGCCGTAAAGCAGCTCGGGCCCCGCGGTGTGGGCCGGGTACCGCGAGCGATCACTTAAGCCTGGAACCCACGCAGACATCTTGTCTCACCGCCACTCTCCGAGGCCCCGCGGCAATAACCATAAGGCATCCTTTATTCCGGCGATCCGACCGGATTCCTCCCGCCGATCTTCGGGGGGGACCCGGCGACCACGTGGTCGCCGGGTCCCTCCGCAGCACGACGGAATATCACGCGTGTCAATACGTTTCGGGCGGAACGCGCTTCCAAGAAGTGTCAGCTCGGGGTGGTCCACTCGACTCGTCTTCTCGATTATCGAAGAGACGAACGGCGCACCATTGGCGATTTAGCGTTGCGAGCTCAAGAGATTGATTTCGAACACTTTCAGCGAGATTATTTTATTTTATTTTTTTTTCGACAGATACGCAATTCGTTCGTTAAAAATATCAATGTTACGAGCGGCGAGAATTATTATTCCTAGGCCGTCGATGTGTTCGTGTCCAGCCGTGTACTTGACGGCAAGATGACGAACAGCCGGGCGGCCGAGACGCGGCTAATCGTCCAGGAACGCCGTGTAGCGTTTAATTCGTAGAATTTAATTCGCCGGCGTTGACATTAAATTAAAAAGTGGCGAAGGGTAACAAGTAGTCGTCGCAAGATTACGACTGCGAGACACGCACGCACGTTGTATGAATCCCGTTCGCCTCTCGTATACTTCGGACGTTGTTCGACGTTCGTTCCCGCGAATTTATCATTGACATTATGCTTTTGACAACGGCGGCGTGGCCAAAAAAACGTCTCGATGTAAAATCAGCGTATTGCAAAATAAACGGCGCGTTTAATTATCTTCTGACTTTACGTTTCTCTTTGTCTGTCTTTATTCTTTTCGTCGCGAGAGATTTCTCGAGCGAGAAAGTAACGTGAAAACTGCTTTCAGATATGTCGGACGTGCCGGAAAATTTGCCGATGCCGGCGCCGGGCTCGGAGAGTCCTCCGCAGGCCCTCAACTACTCGCAAATAGCCTCGGCGGCGGTCGCTGTGTCTCAGAGCGCCCAGGATCCCTCGGTCTCGAGTACGGAGACCCTGCTGAGGAATATCCAGGGCCTACTCAAGGTCGCGGCCGACAACGCGAGGCAGCAGGAGAGGCAAATCAACTACGAGAAAGGTCAGTGGCGGGGCTTTCTTAAGACACTTGAGGGCGCTCTCCACAATTTCATTATCTCCCAGCTCTCCCGGAGCCACATTAAGAGGCATTAGTCCCTGTCCCGGTCGACGAGACCCCGGCTACTCCTCCCCCGTGCCCTCATCTTTCCTCTCGCTCTCTATCGAGCCTCATCTACTCGCCTCCTCCTCGCCGCCTCAATCTTCGCGCTCGGCTTACCTGCGCCGCGTTAAGACCGCGGATACGCGAAATGAGAATGAGAATAGTCGGGGAGAGCTGGACATCCGCGAGCACGAGACTTGTGGAGTGAAGGGCACGATGGGCGCCGCGTACAAATAGCGCGCATCTCGTTTTTTATCCCGACGTTAATTTCAGAGCGCACCTCGCCGACGTTTTTCCCCACGCTTTCAATTTCCATGCGCTAAGCCGAGGCGCAACAGCGAGTGTTTACAGCGTATTATCATCGGGAGGATTTTCTTATCGATGCCGTGCCGCGCCGAGCGAGCTGGCGTCGCGTAAGACGCGTGAAATATTTCGCGCAAGAAGCAGCGCGATCCTCGCCGGCGTGAAATATCGTTCGCAAAAACGCTGTCCGCCGACGTGTTGGGACAAGATTTAAGTGTCGCCGTGGCCGTAGATAGAGTTTGCACCGTGGATTGGTCCGCGATGAATGTAGCCGTGGCCCATTAAGAACGAGTCGGCGCGCCTCGAGATGACGTGCAGCATACGACTTCTTTCTCATTAACGCGCGTGATAAATCGGCCGGCGTTATTATTAAATATGCTCGTCGCCAGATCTCAGAACGCCGGGGAAAAAGGGGGTGAAAGGGAGGAGGGTCGGTGTATACGAAATCGTTTCTCACGGTGTCGAAGTCGGGATCGGGATGGACTTAATTTACCAGACGACGTGAGTCGTTAGAGATTTTATTAAAAGCTAGACATTGCAACGCTTCACGCGCGTTATTCACTCCTACTTCTTTTACGTTAAAGAAAAACCGTTTTACATTTTAATAATTTTTGGCGAAAAGGATGTGCGTATCTCGCACGATATTTTAAGCGCCTCTTGTTCGTTCGAACGTAATTTAAATGTACGCTGGAATATTATTTGTATTAATTTTTTTATTTTTTAATGATTACGGAAACTGTAAGCAATTTATTAAATCGACGAATACCGTCAAGTATTTACGCGCGAAAAAATAACAGTAATTAAATTTTACAAATTAATAAAAATTAAGCTGTTATTTACTTTCCCAGCACAAAGTAAACCAAACGAAAGAATTAAATCGGCGAAGCGAAAAACAGTAGCGATCGGGCAACAATGAAATGTCTACATCTCCTTTTTAAATGGGGACTAGAAGAAACCATGCGTGCACTATTTTTTAAGGAACCGCAATTACGAACTACGATAAAAAAAATCATGCGACTTACCAATCTGCATGAGCTTCAGCGGAGTTGTAAAGTTCTGCCGGTGACTGTAACATAAAAAGGAAAATATTAATGTAGACATGCCAATTAGTTAATAAAATTAATTTAAAAAAAATTAAAGGTTTTCTTTTAATAAGATTTTATTAAAGAAATTAATGCTTACCTAAAAGTTGCTCCGCCGATGCAGGATGCCCGTCCCGGGCCTGCTCCTCCTCTCAGTTTGTGTGTCGAGTCATCCTTCCGCGCACAAGTCACTCGCGAACACCCCGATCGTGATTTTACAATCGCGAAAATTATTGATTACTTCCGCGCGTTCCTGTCCGGCACTCGCGTTTAGAAGAAAGCCAAAAAAATACGTCCGAACTTTGCGGAACTCCCGGAACGACCGACGAACCGGCTGCGGTTCGTATAATTAATAATATCGGCGGTGACGACACTTTCATTAACAGCAATGAATGTAGCTGCGTTGATCTGTAACAAAAAAAAATATATAATTTAATAAACGGCAACAATAGCTAATCCATGCGTAACACCGATTTTTTTAATAGGGATCTGTCGAGTGTCGTCATGATTTGATTGATATACAGGTTGATTTCAGCCAAACGATCGCAATTCTTCGGTGTAATATTGGAAAATCAAGTAATAAAATAAAAAATAAAAAAAGAAATAAATAAAAAAATACTCTCATACAAAATCCAGTTCTTAAAGCAATCATCCAATTTTGCTCGTAAATTATTGTCGATCGACTGTATCCGCTTCTGTTATAACAACATGCCACCATCGATTATTATCGAGGTCTCACATTCGCGTCGCTCGATACCGATTTACTCCTCGCTCACACACACACTCAGTTGAAATCCTGAATATAAACCGTTTAAAGTATAATATAAATTGAGCATTGCAGGAAATTTATTAAATATTTCTCTTCGAGTATGCATTTTATTTTTTTGAAATTATAATTATACGAATTAAAACGGCAACATTTTACGAGCGAAAAAGTTATGCTAGTAAGATGTTATGATATTTATGCGGGATTATTAGTAGCCGCCGTGTGCAGATCAGTTTTAAGATTCCCAAATCGGGTCGCAAGGGTCTGACGGAGACGCGCCGTGTCCTCGGTGAGACCAAGGGCTCTCTATTCCTCTCTTTCTCGGTGTACGAGCGTCCCTTATCTGCGTTTTCGCGGGTTTTAAGTGGCGGATCCCCATAAACGCGCCGCGATCCGATATCCAGCCGCGTTCGAGTGCCGGCGTCGCGCGTTCTCTCGGGCGGCGCGTTTAATAAATTCCGAACGAAACGTAGCTCCGGGACTTTAATTACCCATTAGGCGATACAAAGTGTCATTTTCAGGGCCGTTAACTAATGCGTTTTGCCGGCCCTAACGTTAGGAATGTCGGGCACCGCGGCGGCGGCAACGACGACGGCGGTGCTTAAGCGACTCTTCGCGATCGCATGCAACTCGCCGGAGATGGTTCGATTCTCGAAGCCGGGAGAGGTCCTGCAAAAAGAAAGCGACGACGCTTCCCATGGTCGATGCCTCTCCCTCGCCGCCACCCTCGCGACACGGCAACTTAACGAATGGTTCCCCACGACCGTGCCTACCTCGCGCACGAGCACGATCCACTTGCATAATTCGTACTTTCCTTTCAGTGCGCTCCTCTCGAGCGCGTCCCCGCTTAACGATATCGTCCGGCGTGAGTTTCCGTTAACGCGAGCGAGCAATATCGAAATATGTCGGACTAACGAAATAAAAGTATATTTTTATTTTTTTTTTATTATTCTAATAATGTTAATAAATTATTATACTAGTGAGTATTAACGTCGCCTCGATAAAGGCTGCTCTGATTCTTTTCATATATTTCACCCGAGTAGTCCGTAGTTCATTCATCGAGCACCGGCAACGATCGGTATCGCAGCCGAGAGGTCGGTTTCCTTTCAGTTTCGCAATTCCTTCATCGGACCGGCGGTCTCGCGGATTTTAATAAGAAGCGACGCGTTCGGTCGAGCGGCCGAGGTGCCGCCAACTCGCAAGCGTCTCGCGCGTGAATGTTAACGAGTTCATTTGGCGCGCGTTGCGACGTTAAGCTCAAAATACGCGGCGTGGCAGTTATTGCCGGGTCGGCTTAGCGGATTCTGGGCGCGCGAAGATCTCCATGCGAGGCGATCGACAGGCCAGGAAAAACGAAAGAAGAAGGTGGAGGATAAAGGGCGCTGCGGTATAGGGAAAGGAAAGGAAAAAAAAGAGAGAAAAAAAAAATAGAGAGTGGCGGCAGTCAACGACAACGACGACGAGCACCACGACTACGGCGACGAGAGGGACGGGAGCGTGAAGGAAGTAGTCGGAAAGAGAGTAAGAGAGGCCCGATTTAATACTCGAGCGAGCCAGCAGCTCGTTTTACACCAGATGGTTTTACATACGGCCGCTATCGTGTTACGAGCCCTTCCAGCTCCGGGTGCATCCGTATCTTCGCCGTCGGCGCGAGATCCGTGCGCCTTGGCGCACACGCACACGCGTGCACCGCGTTCTCGGTTTTAAGCCAATCCGCCCGGGACGCCCTCGACGCGGAATATTATCGATATTATTCGTCTTTGTCAGACGAGACTCTAGCGCGACCGGCACTGAGGGCTGCCTCGAACCTGCAGAACTCGAGGCTCGTCGCCACTGCAGCCCTAAAAAGAGAGCGAGAGCCGGCACAAAGATCAGCCGGCTTTATTTCTTTATTTACTCCTCGGCATCGCGGCTCGAGTTTCATAAACGCGTCAATAGGTCGTAAGATGTATCGTGGATTATTACGGCAAGTGCAAGTCTTTCGAGAGCGCGATTTATCGTTAAGAGAAAGTCTCAGGCGAAAGAAATAATTTTAATAGTCTCACTTTTATTTAACAAAAATATTCTTAATTATCGTCAGCAAACATTTGCTAATTACGCATGTGAATAGGCGTGCACGCATCCTCGAGAAAGCAGCATTTCGGTAAAAAAAAAAAAAAAAAAAAAAAAACACCACCTATCTTTTCCGTCTGTCTTTCTTTACTCTCTCATTATCGCCGGTAAGTAACGTGCCGCACGAAGGACAATATGAACCCGAGAGATCCTGGCCGACGAGGAGCCAGCGAGCGCGCAACGGCGAGGCTGCTATCTCCGATTCTTGGCGAGATAAGGGGAGCGTAGGAGCCGCCACGGCGAGGGACAACGGCGAGGATTATGCGCGGTGCACCGTGGTGTCTGGCGTGCGGGCCTCACGAGGCCCGCCCGGCTAGAGGCTCCTCGGGCGCGGAATATAAAGAGGGGATTGAGTTGTAGCCGCGAGTGGAGGATCTTATGTAGATTCCTTGTAGATCGTGCACCCGATTCGATCGCGATCGGCCCTGTGTGCCCGGTACCGGGTTAATTAAAATTGTAGGAGCCCCAACGTCTCTTTCATTCCTCCGTCCCTCCTCCCTCCTCACCTCTCCGTGAAACTCTCCTGCTCTCCGTCTCTCCCCCTTTCTCTCTTTTTCTCTCTCTTTGTTCGCTCTACTCTCCGCCACTTTCCTTAACGCCGCGAGCAACGTATCTCCGCTTTCTTTGTATCTCGCGGCGTCTTCTTTTTCTCTTCTCTTACCCGCCCTTCTTGCCCCTTATTGCAGTCGCCCGGCAACGCGGCGACCGCATCCCGCTACGTAAACTCCTGCGATTTTCGGAGGCGCTGCTTGGGAGGCTGCTCACGCGAAATCCCATTACCGCGCGCGACGATGCGGCACGACGAGGGAGCGAAGCGTGGTACTCGCGGCTCGTCGAAGTAGGTGTTTCGCGTTGCGAATGAAACGCGAATCATCGCCGCCGCTGTCCGCTGATACATAGAGATACAAACGAGACGAGATCGTTTCCCGCGCTGATCGCCAAGGCGTGGAATCGCGATTGGCACCCATTACAGTCACGCAAGCGGTGTCGTCGATCACGAGTCTCCCGATCATCGGTGTCGCTTCGAAGGTTGCCGGTGGTGCACTCGCGGTAACTTTAAGTTAAAACATCGGGATGCTGCGGGGAAACGCGTCTTGCGCTTTCGAAACCGCGAATACGTGTCGGATAAAACGTCATTTGCGAAGGACCTCTCTTTCTCTCTATCTTCTTCTTTCCGACTGGCGTAAATATTTCGCAGGGCAAACAGAAACCCTGATACAAACGTCGCGAGCGTCGTCCACCTACCGTGGAAGTTCCAATACGCCGATGGTGGTTGCCTGCTCTCCGCTTGCGGTTGAATGCAGACTGATTGATTTATGCTTAACCCTGCCAACCGGCGACCCTCCTCGTCTTCTTCCGCGCGCGCGGTGAGATAGGCTAGCTTGACCGAGGCTATCTCTATATCGCCCGGCGAGCAGCCATTATCGCGCAAACTATGTACGCACACGTGTATCGGCGGCAACGCTTATTTTTTATTTTTTTTCTCCTCCCTTCTTCGTGTACCCTCTTTATTTTCCACCTTCTCGTTCTCCGCCTTATCTCACGCGTAAATCGATAAGCGATCGGGCACTCGTTCGCCCTTGCTTTTGTACTCTGCGAAATTAATTAATTAATTAATTAATTAAATTTGAATCTTTTTCTCATCTATTCCGCGTGACTGTTGCGCGAAATAGCTGTACGATAAACCCAAAAATCTTCATTTCGCGTCTCGGCGGCTTTTTATTGCCCCCGACTGTTTGCTTTAATTAGCGACAGCCGAAAGAGAGAGGGAGGAAGGAGGAGGTATTGTCTTAGATTTAATTAAGAATGGAATCGGTTTATTGACCTCCGGACCGGTCAAACGACGATGCGTCTCCGGGAATCGTTATGTGGTGGCGCTTGGCAATAAATAGCTGGCACTTTTATTGCCTCGCGAAGAGGGCGAAAGGAGCTCGGGCGTTCTTCTCGCAGGTAGAAGGTGGAACAAAAGAGGCGCACGCCGCACGGTAAACAGTTTAGTTTTCAAATTTTAAACGCCACGACGGAGCGCAGGAGATGCTCCCGAAAGAGAGGCCGAGAGGAGCAGGACGGAGGAACGACGGAAGAAGGCAAAAGCCGGGCCTCTCTACGCCATTAAATATTTTCCACACGATGTATGTACAATATTACGTGTAACATAGGTGTATGTTTACACGCATATCCGAGAGGAGCGCACGGTGCCAGACCAGAACAACTTCCTCTGCATACATCAATTACGCCTCTCGCGGTTCCCATTATTAGCCGCCTATAATTTATTACTTTCCACCTTAATAAGCATAATAATTCCCATACTGTTCTTCGTGCCGCCTCGTATAGCCGGCACGATGATGATGGCGGTCGCTCACTCTTTTTCTCCCTCTTTCTCCTCCTCCCCTCACATTGTACGTGTACGTGTGCATCCTATTTGCGAGAGGAGGCTGCGAGTGTGTTCGCGCGGCGCATCTACGCCGGGCCCGACCTCTGACCCAGAAACAATCGTTAAGGTAGCGCATTGGGGCTGGCATGCCCGGACCACAGATATTTAATTACCTTTGGAGCGGAACCGAGCCCGGAGATCCTTACCGGGACGACCGCGGCCGCTGAACGGTCGTCCGACTGGGGAAAACGATAATTGCAAAAAACTGCCTGGCGGAATCGCAACTTTCGGTGCCTCGTATCTGCGTTCTGCATGCGCTTTACTGGCTTACGTGATAACGGAAGGACACGGGCTTCTTGTCACATCCGAGCGACTTATTCGTGTACGTTCTTTAGGTACGCCTTCTTCCTTTTTTTTCTGTCCGAGAACTATCAGCGTAATCACCCTTTCAGAACAAGCGACACAGCCTCTGCATCTGTGCTTATTATATCTTGAAAATTCAGCCTTAGCATTTTTTTTTTTTTTTTTTTAATAAACCGTCGAGAAATGCTTTATTTTTAATTGTAAAATATATTATGAAATTCTTGTTCTTTTTGTTTTGTATTAATATTTTACTTATCGCAATTTTGTTTTACGAAATTATCTATATTTTTACGATTTTTTTTTTGTGATCACGCTTTTACGGAAAGTAATTGTCTTTAACATGAAACTCTTCCTGGTGACTTTCAATGCTTCGACTTTTTCGCGACTTCGAGCGCCGTCCGAGCAGCATCCAGAAAGGAGGGGCATCTCTAATGAGACCTCTCGGGCCGTTGTTCTCGTTTGCGAGGAAACGCGTAGCCGGACGCGCGCTCGCATAATATCCGCAGGATGCGTGAGAAGCGTACGCGAAGGACGTACGGAGGTAAAGAACTTTAAAAATCGCCAAGACAATACGATGTCGTCGCGAACATCTCTCCCACCTGGGCTAGCCGAGGAACACCGGTGGATTGTCAATTAAAGAAAGCACCAACGGGAGGAAGCCTGTATTCCCAGCATAAGGCACCAGGGCAAAAGAGAAAAAAAAAAAAAAAAAAATCGAGGAAGAATGAAAAGGGCGAGAGGGAAAAACAAACGGCCTGCGGTTTGCGAGAGAGATGCGCCGCGAGCGAGCACCAAACGAGCATCGGGAGAGATGCGGAAGGTTTCGGAGAGAGAGATGGTGAAGAAACGAGCGAAAAGAATTTCACGAGAAAGGGGCCCTCGCGGTGTCGAGAAGGCTAATAAATTATGCCTAACACGGGAAACAACTGGTTGATTATTTATTTAACAATAAAAGAAGCCCGCGGCTGCTTCTTCCCGCTGGCGTGCAAATAAGCCTCGCGTCGTCTGCAATCGTTTCGCCACAAATCTGTTTCTTCAAAAGAGAAGTACCGTTTTAAATCGTATTCTTTCCGGAGTGAAGACAGTCCATGATGAAGTAACAATAAATTTTAATATTTTCGCGTGAGTCCAAGCGCTTTTACGAAAAGTCACCGGGCGTTTTCTCGATTCTCTTCGATCTCGGAACGAGATTTTGAGATAAAAATTGCTTTGCGCAATAAAAAAAAATAAAAAATAAATAACTAAAAGAATTTGTGGTACGCAACGATAAACTTCACGACGTTCTCACTCGGCGGGCGGTGTCGCTTAAATCCCGGACTTAACGATCGCGAAGAGACATCGATCTCGGCACTCGTCGGCCACCTCGTACCGCGCGAACGCTTCGGAATTAAGCAACAAAATGATCGTTCGTGCACGGAAAGCGGCTGAGAGAAGATTTTTCGCGGAGAGAGATCTCTGTCCCGGGTGATTTCGCATCGACGACGATTATAAACTGAAAATTTACGGCACTTTGCGATCCGCGAAGAGAACTAACGCGTCAGAGTTCCCTTACTTTGTAGCTTATTCGCGACTCCGTTTCACTGTAACTTTATTGCCCTCGCTCTGTACAAGTGTCATCGGGAGAGCGAAAAAAAGAAAGAGACAAAAAGAGCAGCCCGGTTCGCCCTCACGCGCCTGCTCTTCTCCGAAATCGCCCTGATAGCGCGTGATAATGATCGAAATTAATTACGCTCCCGGCGTAATTTCAGCGTAATTCCGGCGTCGCGCGGACGCACGCACGCACGCATCGCGTATTATCGCAATTTTTGTACGTATTTCCGTACACGATTGAAGGACGCTGATGTCGCCACGGGATTCACCGCGATGATGCAAATTAACCCAACCGCGTTTTCCGCGGAATTAAATTAAAACCACTTCCGGATTGGGCTCGCGCCGATGATAAGATCGCCGTCGACGGGCGGAAGGAAAAGGGATATTAATTACGAAGGAAACGACGTCGCGGTATCGAATCGAAATAAAACGCGAGAAGGAAGCGGGCTCGAGCGGAATAAAAAAAAATGAGGAGCCTGACCTACCGCAGCTTTAACTACCGTTCAATTATACAGTTTGCTTTCGAGTCGTCGCGCGGGCGAATAAAGCGTGTAATTTACCGGCAATAAAAGGGCAGTAGTGACGGCCGCGCGCGAGAGAAACGCGACGGGGTGGGGAAGGTACGCCGCGTGTGTCGTTAACGACGTCGTTTATTGCCGCGGATATTTTGTTGCGACTCGACGAAGCGACAAAGCGTCTCGATTCGCGGCGGAATCGCGCCTAGAGAAAAGCGAGGCGGCTCGGACGCGCGTTTTACTGCTCCGCCGGGTTTCGATAAAGGTACAATATAAGGGAACCGAAGAAGAGGGAAGAAGCGGAGAAGAAGAGGGACGAGGAGAGAACGAGCTCTCGGGCTAAACTTCGTTTTAACGCTATCGCGAGAATGTCGCCGCTTGCTTTTTCTTTTTTTTTTTCCCCTGCGCTCTGTGACGCGATAATTGGATTTCGAAATGACGCCCCGGCGCCCTCTCGTCAGGTAATGCGTATAATCGTGGATAATGCGCGCGATAATCCGCACCTACGACGCTAATTTTCTTGCGTGACATCGGCGGTAGGATTAGACGAAGAGGCGCGGACTTAAGTGCGACGAGCGCGCAACGGGGAGCGATCGCTCGCGTGCACCAGCTCGCGCCGTCTTCCTCTTCTTGCCTAATCTCGCTTTATCGCCGCGTCGATCTACGTGTTTAATTATTAATTTGCTAATTGAGCGGTTGCGCTTCACGTTAGGCGAGCTGTATCGGTATCATCTCTTCAGTGAAGTCGAGCGCCGTTTACTCGAATCGTCACGCGGTGCGCAGCTCACATATGTGTTGATACATCGGGAGAAGAAAGAAAGAAAAGAAAAAAAAAAAAGAGGAAGTGCACACAACTTCCGACAGTGTCGTGTTCATAAAGATGGTATCGGCGCGTAGGTGCCGAGCCACACGGTGATGTCTTATTACATTGGGCGGTTATTTACGATCGCACCGCGGAAAGAGAGGTAAGGCGCGGAACGAGACGAAAAAAGTGCCGGCTGTCGAGAGTCGAATCGCTCTGACGCTCTCGGCACGCGATGTCTTTCTATTTGAAAAGGAGACGTGGTGATTTCATTGTTTTTTGATTGCTACCGCTATTCCGCGATGTCAATTAATTTTTTTTTATTATTTGGACCCCACTTTATGCCGTGAGAGTTAATGTCCAGCTTGACTTTTATTTATTCATTTTTTTTTTGTGAATTTTAATTACTGCTATTTTTCCGCATCGTTATACCTACGAGTAGTTTCCGTAATTATTTTGAAGAAGTTACAATAATATAATATAAAATATTATAAAATAAAATAAAAAGAAAAAGAGAAAGGAAGAGCAAGGAGGCGTGTTTTTATTCGGATACTATTTAAAAACGACTGAACGTACTTCCGGTCAATCTTCGATTTTCCGAGGCTTTCTAAACCGCGATTGCATTTATAACAAAAATAAATGATGAAGAAATACGGGCCGCAGCTAAATGTCACCGATGTAATTGGCGAACGCGATGGAATTAATAACGCGCGCGCGGGGTCGCAATATAATTTCAAATTACACCTGCGCGTACGGGGGCAGACCCGGCGCCACGTGGTGAGTCCACGGCTTTTTATTAACGCGTTTGGAGAACGCAGCGGCCTTTCCGACGTTTGTTTTTCTTCCGAGCAGTCCGTAACGAGCCGCCTCCTCCGGCGCGGCGACAATCTCAATGATAATTTTATACTCGGAATTATTACCCGGTCGTAATAAGCGGACGCTCGATTACAGCCGCGCCTCGCAGCGTGTCACCGGCATCGTCCAACGTCATATTCGCGCACGCTTGTGTGTGTCGCGTAGATAAAGATAGCCCGAGTAAATTCATTAGAACGATTTTTAATTACGGCCCCGAGTGACACGCGAATTGATTGGTCAGAAAACGGAAGGGAGAGCGACAGCTGTTTCTGTCTCTCAGAACGAAGAAGGTGGAAACGGGCTTCGTTTTTTACGACTCGCGCCGTTTTCGGCGCACGCGACACGAACGTTTAGATTAATAAACCAGAAGGATCGAGTGGAAGAAGCGTGTCCTGCCGCGCGCCGATTTGGGGCTTTATTCAAAAATCTTAGCTTATTAAGAGAGAGAGAGAGAGAGATAGAGAGAGAGAGAAAGGTGAAGGGGAGCTTGCCGAATAAATCGACGATCTGATTAAATTGTATATCGCACGGTAATTAAGCAGTGGCTGGGAAGCGAAAGAAGACGGCGCGCGTCCTCGTTAAGAGACGCGTTTCCTTCTTTATCTCGCGCGCTTTCTGCCTTTCTCTTTCTTTCTCACTCTCTGTGGGTCGTTAAAGAATTATATTATTATTCGATAAACTACGGAGAGAAAAAGGGAGAATCCTCGCCGCTGATTTTACGATCGCGAACCATTAATGTCCGTGCGCATACAGTCGTAATGATGATAAAGATCCGTAGTACGTCGACAGTCCCTCGTTACTGAAAAAAGACGAAGGAAACGCAGGCTTCGGTTCCCGTTTGAACGTTTATCTCGACTGCTATTTTCGGTCTTATCAAACTCACAATTTTAAATAAGGTAATATTATTTTTATTATCTTAAAAAATTATTATCTCTCCTATCTGTGTTCTGGTTATTTATTTCCGATTTCTAAGCACAAGTCACAAGGATGTTGTGTTGAAAGACTCAAGAAACTCGATTGTTTCAGTTCCTGATTAAATGCTCTCTCTGTCGATTTAATATTAACTCCCCTGGATCGATAAAGTTTGAAGTTCTCTTCACGTGTAACTCGAATGTGCAATAATTCCATCGGATATCCCGCAGGATCTATGCGCGAAGGTGAGGGCGAGAATGGGATTATCTCGAAACGCGAAAATGCTCTTCGGCATATCTTACCGCGCAAGACTTTGGAACGGAGAGAACTTCAGCGCTGAAATATGCCGCGCGAGATATCATCGTTGTATGTGAATGTTATACGATCGGCTCGCGAAACTCAAAAGACATCGTTCTAACGTTTTTTACTCGTAAGAATCTTGCGTTAATTAAATTATCTTAACATATAAAATTGGTTGACTTGAATCGAATAAATTTTTTTTAAATTTTTTATTTAAATTACTAATATTTAAGAAAAAGAAAGACATGCGACTCACCGAGCGATGCGCAGCAGCGGAGTTGACGGTACAGCAATGATAATCTGTAACAAATAAATATAAAATATTAATACAGAGATAATAAAAGATTTTACTGTTAAAAAAAATTTTTATATACACCTCTAAGTAATTTAGCAATTAAAAAAATTAAAATATTGAGCCTGACCACCGCAACGAGATCGTACCCGTGAAGCGAATTACTTTGCAATTAAAAATGCGTACTCGACCACCAGTCGATTCGTCGTCTGACGTTAATTCGGTATCCGTGCGAAAGTAATCAGCGCGCGGAAGAGACAGCCCTCGACGCGACAAGAACCTTCGATAATCTGCCAATGAAGCTGCGGAGCAAGAAACCTGACGCGCTCGCCTACGTGCGCCAGCAGTTTTAGCGCGTACCGAAGACCTAGCCGCCGCGATCTAATCCTATTTTCGTCAGATCCGTTAATGGTTAATGGGAGGCAAAGTGGTCAGCGACCGGAACAAGGGCTAAGTCCGTCTTAAATCCCGGCGGAGGAGGGAAACCCTTGTAGCCCTTATCCCAAGGACCGTAATCCGCATGGGATAACTATTGGCTGCGCCGCTACCCCGCCAAGTCAAACTGTGCCGAGTGCGCGGGAAAGTTTTAATTATTATCGACAGCCTGGCGTTCTGTAAATTCCACGCGACGGGATGCGCTTATTTCGCGGAAGCGCAGGGATTGAATAACCGCGCGTGGTTTAATGCGAGCGTAATTCGAGCGGTGGCGTTTCGCCGACTAAAAACGCATTTACGCGGGCACGGGAAAATTTTAGCGGCTGATAATTTTTGCGGTTATAACGATCCGAGTCTCGGTTACCGCGGAGCGTCCTACTTGGCGGACCGCACGGAGGCTGCGTCGACGGCCGACAATTGAAATTCAGCGGAGGGTACATCGCCCACGAAGGACCCGTGCCCGGAGGACAAAACTAACTTACCGGGGTATATACTTAATCATTATTCGGCTGTAATATGCAGGGGTAGAAACAACAATATTCCCAGCAGCCCGGTGCCCCCGCAGCGGCCGCCGTCTTGCGGCGGATCTTCTCGCAAGCAAATAGTGCAATCGGGATTAACGAGGATTAGGGTGCGAAATTTATGAAATTCGAGTTCGCTCTTCGGCCGGCGGTCTTTGAGAAACATGAAACGCTATCGCGAAAACCACTGAGATCTCGAGAGCTCGAATGTATGCAATTAATACGTACGCTCGCCGAAAGGAGGATGTAGTTGCTTCTTGACCTGAACCATAATTTTCTGATACTTTTAAGGACACATATAATCGAGTCAATTATAAATATAATGAAGCAATTATTTATTGTTGGAAATACCATAAAATTATAGTCAGGTTTAAGAGCTTTTGCACCCGACTATAATTTTATAATATTTCTAATAATAAATATGATCGAATAAATTAATTACATATAACTCAATCTATCACGTTTATTGTTGGAATTAATTATTATAAAATTACAATCAAGTCTGGGAGCAACTTATACTTTTGTCTCAATGTTGAGAGAGACATCGCAACGCGAGGGAAACTTTCCGAGGGTAGGAAAACTTGCCAAGAATCGCGGGAGATACGCTGAAGATACCGTCGCTGATCTGACGATGCAAATAAGAGAATGCCAGACGCGCGCGATCCCCGGGGCCGTAAATTACCGAAATAATCCGGCGGTTAATTCCCGCCCGCGCTTTATTACCGCTCTTGATCCGTTAAAATTGAATTCATAAATACCCGGCAATCTCGCCCGTGGAAGTCTTCCGTTCGCTTTTCGATAACGTCGCGACGGATCCCCGATGTTCGTACGTCTCCGCACGGGTCGCGGAAAGAAAAGACCGGTTGTTTTGCGGGCGTCGGGTCTCGTGCGTGAGAGGGAGCGAAGTTGTAACACGAAAACCACATTATACTATTCAAACGATTGCGGGCCGCGCGCCGGCAAGTTGACATTGTTGTTTCTGAGGGTTGCCTTAGGGCCCGGCGAATATCTTAGCGTGTCGACTCTGCACGCCCGGAGAGATATATGCACCACTCGTCGGAAGTACGCGTGTACGTGTATATTTATATGTATTATGCACACACATAACGTCCGCGAATATGCGTGTGCTTGTGTGTACACCGCGTCGTGGGTACAAGCCCTCGGGGGTTGTGAACGCCACGCCGCAGCCTCTCTCTCTCTCGCTCCCGTCTTCCTGCGACCGTATATACTAATCAATAACCATGAATCGCTCCGGTAACAGTGCCATGCACGTTCCGTTGCACCGTTATTGTTACTACGCGAGTGCTCGCGCCACCGTGAAAATTATTATCGCCGGCGATCCTAGGCTCCGCTCGAGCCCGCGCGCGATATCGCTCGCCCGTCCGAAGCGAGAAGCTCGTAAATCGCAATGAACGCGCGCCTCTCGAAAATGCTACCGCCACCGACGCTGGCGAGCTTCGTTGCTGAGGATCGCATGCTAATGCGTGCACGTGAGCGGCAAAAAGAGAACTTGGCCGTTTGAGGCGGAAAGCCGTTTGAGGTGACATCAAAATAATTTCGTTAAATATTAATTATTCATATTTTTGATATGATAATTAACATGGACTATTATATTATTATATTTAGCAATATTAATGTGAAGTATACCAAAATGTTAATTAAATGGAATTCATTTATCTCTCCGTCAGACTTGGCAATGAAGCTGACCGATGGGCGACTGCTACTCGTCGTTAATTACCATTTATCTGTCGCGATTAAAGCACGAAGAAAGCACGCGCGGGCCAGAATCCCGTTCCACCGAGCACCGGAACACGACCGGTAAAATTAAAGATATAATTCTCGGTTTATGAGCCGGGTCGCGATTAGGGCTCGTCTAATTGACATAAGAATGATAGAACGGCCCGGGCTTTTATAACGGAACGGGGGGCGGTGGAATCGTTTCCTTACGAAGCGAGCGAGTAAAGCGCTTTTCACCACGGCTAATATTAATCCCTGCAATTTTAATGCTTACGACCCCGCAGCCCAATTTCAATAAGGTCGCTCCTCCCCCGCCGCCGACGAGCGCCAGGTTCGCATAATTGATTTCCAGCTTTTTTTTTCCTTCTCCCATCGCGACAAACTTTCGTCCCTCGACGAGACTCGCGCGCCGCGAATTTTTCTCTTTTTTTTTTCTCGCGCCGTAAAAAGAAATGGAAGCTCTTTCTAAAAAAAAATAGTGTTTTGCATGTAGCATCTGGTTCTAAGCGAGAAGTAATTCGGACGACGCGGTGCAGCGACGTCGAACCGGCCGTAATATCACGCGCATCAATCGCGGGACATTTTCGCGAAAAAGATAATTTCTCGCGCACGAGAGTGGAGCCACTTCGCGGAGTGCAAACACGCGACGAAACGGGAGCCGCGATGCTCACCCGAGATACACCCGTCGCGGCATAGATTCGAGAGGCGTTTTCGCGAGCGAGAGGGGCAGATAAGCGGAGCGGGCGGGAGTAATCGTTAAAGCATCTCGGAATCAAGTCGATCCGGAGTGAGCCTCGGGGTTGGATGCAAGGGCTGGTGTTTCGTCGACGACGATCTCTAATAAAGTTCAATTATCCCCGGAAACGTTCGGGCGAAAGAGAGAGAAAGCGGGAGGCGGAGGGGAAGCAGAATGTAGAAGATGCGGGAAAGGGGGAGGGCGAGATGGAAGGCACCCAGGGCCGCCGAGAGAAAGAGAAACCGGGAGAGATGATAATCTAAACGATCGCAAAGTGGGCTGCAGAAACGCGCCGAAATTGGCAATAACAGGGTGGCGAGGGGATCACGGGGGGACAGAAGGGGGAGAGGGAACAGCGCGCGGCGTATATACCATGGGGCCCCGGCGCGAACTTCCTATTCTGGTTAGCATTCAAATTGAATCTTCGTGGCGGCCGGTCGTGAAGAGTTACCGCCGTTAATGGACCTCGCAAACGCTCTCAAATTGCTGGCAGACTGCTGAGACGACGCGGCCCTACCTAATCTACCGGCTTGATTCTCTGTCAGGCTTCGTCTCTTTCTCTCCCGCCCTCTTTCCCTCCTGCTCCTCCTGCCGTTGCGCGTCGGTCCGCGCGTATGTCGCGAAAACTTTTTGGATTCTCCACGAGAGCCCGGGTCGAGAAATAATTGCTGCTAATGTAACGGTAGCGTATACACGAGCCTGCAAAGGAGTCTTTTTAAAAGCTCGCGAAACGCGGTAAGCGGATTAAACGTTGTTTCAAATTTTATTAAACTTTCGATAAGGCACAAAAACGCCACTTACGGAAAAATACAAATTGAAATAAATAAATTGATAAATAAATTTTCAAAAAATTATCTAATTTTATTTTGTAGAGTACAATTTCTTGTTAATTAAATTTTTTGTTAATTAAAAAAAAATTTGTCTAATTTTAGTCCGTAGAGTACAATTTCTTGTTAACGGTGAAAAATCTGCAAATCGACTGGCGAGCTGAAGTGCGTTGCGAGCTACGTGGCTCATTGCACACCGATGTAATTCGAGAGGCGAGCGAGTCGGAGGAAAGAAGGAGAGAGAGCTTCTTCCGCCGCCTTACTTTTCCGTTAAATCGAATTAGTTCGCCTGAGTTAGAGCCCAGAAACGTTTTATCGCGTTACCGGTGTCTTGAAGCTGATTTCGCGATCCTTCACCTCCAGCGGGGTGAAATTTTTCCGCGTGCGCTCGCTCGCTCGCAATTCGAGGCCGTTGTTTGCGCGCTCTTTAATTTTCTCATTTATATGCTCGCGCTCACCTCGGCACGTCACGTTGCGAGAGTGACTGAAAACTGGTCACCGTGTGGCGGGTTTCTTGGTGCCGTTCAACGAGTTTCTGGACTCGTCCTAACGACCCTCTAGCAGAGATTCGAAATGGCTAATTTAGCGCGGTGGCTCCCACGGGAACGGGGGAGTTCCGCAAGTCGGAGACGGCCGCGGGAAGTCGTATATGAGACGAGGAACACGGGCTGGACGGGATCGGGGAGAACAGACGGGGACTCCATGTCTTAATATAATTCTATTAGAGGTAACTATGCGAGCTCTGGTCTGCCCATCGCCATTGGATTTAATCACGAACTCAGCCAACCGTGCGATATCCTCCCTGCAGCACCTCTCGGACGACGGCAGGTGGATAGACCGGGGAAAAGGGAGGAAAAGAGGGACGGATGGGTGGCAGACACTCTTATTGTCAAATTAACCGCTGACTACGGTCGGCGTTCAAAATCCGCCGCGTTTTCAGAATTTACGGCCGGAGGCTCGGCGCGACCTCCACGACGAGGTCGTCTTCCCGGGTAGATGAGACCATTTCTAGTAATTATTCATGGAGGACGGAGACACCCGGCTGTCTTAAGCGTCTTAGCGCGAGCTAGCTAACCGTGCAATTAAAACTAACGGTAGGGGGAAAATCTTAAGAGCCAAGCGAATGAAGAACCGCCCTTCGGCGGGACGGTTCGCGCTGTCTCTCGGTGAACGTATGTTTAAAATAAATTTCCCGTTTTGCGTGTGTTGCAGCCGAGCTCAAAATGGACGTTCTCCGAGAGCGGGAGGTCAAGGACAGTCTGGAGCGACAGCTACAGGATGAGCAGAAGGTGCGAGGTGAGTAAAAGTTTGCGAAATCTTACTTGATTACGACGGAAAATGCGTTCCTGCGAAATATCGAATCGAGACGATTTATGCAAAGATGGCACTTTCTCAATACCTTCGTTCCGTTGAGAAAATCAGCTCGGCAGCGTATTGACGGAGGCCGAGAACGCGATCTGCGACACACGGCGATCTCGCCCCGAGCGGGCTCTCGAAGCCGAGGCCTTAACTCGCCGATAAATCAAGAAGCCGTAGAGGCATCGCGCTGTAAAATCTCGGCTCGCATCCGTCCATCGATTCTCGCGTATCGTATTATTCCACGCTGGAGGTCTACTCGGCCGAGCCCTCCGTAATATTCCCTTCGCCAACTTCGAAGTCACCCCCTTCGGTATCTTCTAGGTGGGTTATGCGTCTGACGAAAAGCGGCCGGATATCACGATCGTCCGGCCCGTATCAGATGTCCAATGGTAATGGAAGAGTTCTGCGTACGCTCGTTATCCGTTTCTCTTTCACGATCGCGCAGTTTGCCCTCGGAGTCCTTTCGTTGCAATTATCTATCGCGATTTGGTCATTAATTTCGACGCAATCCTGCGTGATTTCGGATGCGCGCGTCAACGAAAACGAAAACCTCGGCGAGTGCCATTTATTACAAAAGCGTGCTGCTGGCCGCGATGAAATATCGAACGGACAGGCGGGAGGGGCACGTGGATAACTCTCAATTTGCGCGATTAATGCGTTACCTGTAACCCGCCGTGTAAATTTAAATCCGCGTAAATCAACGGCTGACATAAGATGAGCGCGCGTATTGTATCGCGAGATTGCTGTCGCTCTGATCGAAAATTTTGATCACTCGTTTTTCATTTTCTCCTCTTGCCCCTGGAATTTTTTTTCCGCGCGTTAGACGCGTATGGATATTCAACGCGACTTCGCGTGATACGCGAGCCGAGGGGAGAAAAGAGAGGCGCCCACCGTGCCGTAGCCAGGATCAGAACTGGATCTTCGGTTCCAGCTTACAGACACAATATCGCGGATTTTCGAGGCTCGACAATGTCGACGTCTCCGGTCTGACGTGACAACAATGCGGGGCTCGATAAATATGTAAAAGTCCGGAGAAACCGCCGTTCGCGGCTTCACGAGGCGCGACGTGCTATTCTATTCAGGAGGCAGCGAGCGAAATAGTCTCCCGCTAACTGCAGGTGGAGGCGCGCAATTAGAATATTGCCCAGTGAAACGCGCGCGGCGTGAAATCTCATTCTAGGAGGCCTCCGCGGCCGGGAATTACCATATTTGACGCGCGATTTCTGCGCGCGAGGTGACTCACGAGGCCGAAGTCTCGATAAACACCGAGACGACGAATGTTGTAGACGCGAATGCGTTTCGGTCGATTCTCGGGAAAAACGACTCGGCGAGGCCGGGCCCTCGCGGTAACACGAGCCTGTGACAACAGCAGTCCATTAGTCAACCAGCTCGGTGTCAATACATGAATATGACAGCCAGTCTCACGGAATATCCCATCCACCCTGTGTCTCTCGCCCCTTCTCGCCCCCGTCGCGTCATCTTCCGTTCCCCGCCTCGTCCTTCCGACCGCGACGTCAGGCGAGACCATTACTCGCCCTGCGATATCGCGAATATAGTAAATAGTCCGCCCGCATTGTGCGGCCTATCGATAACTTTATCCGCGCCGGCGATGTATGCGTTTCGCGCGCGCGCGACATTACGTTATCACGTAAATGGCAACGCGGTCCCCGTATCATTGATTTATATTCGAGCAACAACGTGAGATGGAACTCTCCATCGGTTTCAAAAAATACACATTTCGTTCGTTTTGCTACGATGAGTGCCTTTCCAGAACGCAGCTTCGCGCCGTGGTTGCATCGCGACACCTCGAGAGAGAGAAAGAAAGAGAGAGGAAAAAGAAGAAATAGAACGAGAAAGACGGAGATGTTCCTCCCGTAAAAAATAACAGTTCGTTAAGAGGGGGTCTTGTATAATTTCGTCCCTTCGTTGTCGGGGCGGGTCGCGAAGCGTAAGGCGATATACGTAATTTCGTGCGGCTCGCGAGATTCTAAGATGATTGATGACCGGCCAGTCCCACAGATATTTACGCAGGCACTTCGTAAGACTTCCTCCTCTCATTCGACTAATGACCGCCTTGTAAGAGATACCGTGTCAACCTTTACCGCCGCCGCCGCCGCCGCCGCCGTCGACGACGACGACGACGACGACGACAACGACGACGACCTCGGGGCGCTTTAACGAGGGCGTATCTCGTCGGCAGGTTTTCCGTTCGAGTACTCCGACATTGCACACCCCTTTTTCCCGCAGAACGGGATGCACACGTGCGCAAAGCCTTCTCTTGAACCACCCGGGGTTTAAAATACCAAGATAGCGGCCCACTCGTTCTCTGTTGCCGGGAAAACTTTCTCAGCGGTAAAAACGCGTAACGGAGTTAAAAATACGCGACGAGCTGCCGGCGGTATTTTGGAGTCAATCGGGTCGCCGGTTTTCAGGACCGAGAGTGTCCTTCGCCGATAGTGCCCTTCGACTCTGTAACGAAGGGCCGAGTGTCAACGGGGAAAGCCGCGCGTAATTCTACGGGCAATTTGTGCAACAGAATCGAAATCGTATCGCGACACACGGCTTGTCGAAGGGGGAGAAAGCGACGTTATTAGCCCGTTTAAAGCCCCCGTTTGGCATTTCGGTAAAGGTCGAAATCTTCCACCCCCCGCTGAGTGGGTGGGTCGTATTATCTTAGCGGGGGTTGCAAGAGATCCGGGTTCCTTCGATAGCATCGCGAGGGGTTGCTGGCTCGATGCGCGACTCCGGCGAACAATAAGATGACCTTTCGCAACCGGTGAATGCGCGGAGTCTCGTAATCCGAAGCGGAGTGCACGAAGAGCAACGACCTCCATCGTTCTAATCGCTACTTCTCTTTGAAAAAAATTGTAATTGAAAAATTTATCATCGTTATTTCTATGTTTGAGCACCTAATAAAGTATGATTTATCGAATATTAAACTTTTTATTTGTATTTATTGAAATTTATTAAAGTTTCTCGCGACGTTGATTCACGAAAGCGTTAATACACAAATGCTTCATTTTTTTATTCATTGTACGTAAAAGACGTATAATTATAAAACGCGGTAATAGAGTCATTGTTTAATTTTTTAATTTCTTTTTTTTTTTTTTTTCTTTGACGCAACTGGAACCAGAAACTTTAAATATTTGTCCCACGTTTTTCTATCGCTGACGCAAACGCGGAAGATGACGTTTCTGATTTTGCATTCGGATTCTTACGAAATCAGGTTGTACTTATCCGACTGCGTTAATATTAATATTAGCGTTTGAAACGCGCGAACGGACGGAAGAATAATAAACGCGGCGACAAGAAGCGCGCGGCGCCTGGATCCGATCGGCTGGCGGATATTCTGGCCGCGTATCGCGTCATCAGATTAACGAGCAACGACATTTTCGCGCAAAAGCAAAAAGCTCACGACACGCGTAAACCTTCGAACCGCGGTGGCCTGGGAACCGACAGCTGCCTTTGCCGCCGGTTTACACGGCGCTGCGGCCTCTCTGTAATTAGCCGAGCCGTTTGTCGCGCGACCCGTCGAGAGGAACACCCCTTTCAAGCCCTCCACCCGCATCCCCTCTTCTCGGCGGCAATCTACGAGAAGCGTTGTTAACTACCTTAAGTTGCCGTGAGATTTTCCGCGCAAAGAAAAGCCTCCGCGCGATTGTTGTTCCATCAATCACCGTCGCGTTACCGGGCGCGCTTATCGATTCGCTCGCCTTTTGCGCCTCGCGAGTGAACACGGGGGAAAAGAAAAGTAAGCGCGGTAGAAAATCGCGCCGCGATGTTATTTATTTCCGTAAACGGAAACGTCCTCGCGGTAATTCCGCCGCGAAGTAGTTATCTCTAATGGCAAACATCACGCTCGATCGTATATCCGGTTACAGTCACAGGACACGCTCGATCGAGGCCCAGGCGACGGCCCTCTGATGCGAAATTAATCTCCCCGGTGAAAAAGTAACTGTAACGACCTGCCCGGCGCGTTATCTCCGGCGTCGCCGGGTGGCGGCATCGACAAACGGAATTGAAACTGCACAATCAACCCGCCGAGATTTATATACGACTCTCCCTCGAATTAGCCGGGCTGTAATGCCGGGATCGGGTGTCGGTGTAATTGGGACCCGAGGGACTTTCCCGCGTTTCAACCCCTCGCCGGCATCTCGTCGCGCCGTCCCCAGTACGCCTCCGATACCCGTTTGTTCGCTTGTTCCTCCGGCGTCGTCACGATGGACAGCATCAAGCCGGCCATAAGAGAGAGAAAGAGAGAGAGAGAGAGAGAAGTAAGAATTATTTTACGCCAGCATGGCGTTAACTACGAAATATCGGAGCACGAGAGCTGTAAAAAGTGGGTCGCCGCGCGGTCGATTGGCTTTCATCGCAAATAAAATTACGAAAACGTCAGGTCGACGGCTGACAATTTCTTGCATTTTCATGGAGGTGCTTTAATTATTTTTGACGCCAAAAAATAGCAATAATCTTTTTCTCACCCAGCGAGCCGCGCTCGCTGCTTTCCGCGTCGAAAATTGCCTCTCACGAGAATCGACGGTGTTGACGACGACGTCCTCGTGCGTAACGGCGATCAGTTTGCCGCTTTGAAGAGAATGTTTATAGCGACTGGCGGACACCCTCTATTGTGCTGCACCTACGTAAACTAGGGTGGAGGAGCTGCGGAGGCAACGTTCATCCCCGCCGATTGCGATGCAGGCTCGTGCACGCGGAAACGTGCCGATGACCGGCACCCTCGTTTTCGCGTGCGGAGGAACGGCCGCGCGTCTTTTACGTCAAGTATTCTGATTCACTGAGTTCTGCGAGAACGCGCTCAGGTCCTAGGCTGTGCAATCAGGTCCACCGCAGTGGACAAACATCGGTAAAACTCAGGCGCGTATACCGGAAGCTGGGAGGGACGCGCTGGCTCGCCGAGTGGAACGGGCGCGTTGTGCCATTGTCGGCAAAATGAGCACGAGGAATATGTTAAGCGGCGATCAGGGGGATGCGAAACGGACGAGCTCTGCCGCTCGAAAAAGGTGGAACTTTCGCGCGGCTCGGCCGGGACCAAAAATAACGACGCCGATAGCGGCGAGGAGGAGGTGCTCGTCGCGCTCCCGAATCGCGCGCGCGCGGGCGTTTTTGTCGCATAATTCTCTGTGTACTCCCGTTTCAAATAATGACACGGCAAGAGCGTATCTAATGCACTGTGACAAAGAATTCAAAGAGAGTGCAGAGGAAAGGTACCACCCCGGGCCGGTCGTCGTTGATGACGAAAGAGAGATAGAGACGCGCGAGGGGGAGGAAGGCGGCGAGAGAGAAATCGCGCGCGAGAGGCGCACAGAGGGAAGAGAGAGAGAGGGAGAGAGAAAGACCGGGCAAAGGGTTCGACCGCGCTCATCGGCTTACCCCCTTTGTGGCAGTTTAGCGTTTCATGTCGTATTCCGACTCATTGGAAATTGAGGAATACAGAAGAGGCGCAAAAGGGATACGGCTTTGAGATAAAAAGAACGTTGGGCGGCGACGGTGCGCCCCGGCAGCGAGCGCTGTGTACCGCCACCCCGCGAAAATAAACCCTTCCCTTGCCCGGTGCCCCTGCTCGCCGATCCACCCCCCGTGAGGCGCGGGGGCGACCGGGGCTGCGTCAAAGGTGTCGCCGTACCGAGCCGCCTCCGTGTCCACTGTCGCAGACTCGGCGAAGCGATCATCGGAAAGAATCTAGAAAAGAGGAGAGACTTTTCGCCAGCGTGTCAATTTGTCAATCGAACGAGCTCACTTCGTCGGAACCGTGAGGCTTCGGTCGTGTCGCAGTTGAGCTACCTTCCCCCCTTCCCTCCCCCCGACTACAATATTTCATTCCGGATTCTTAGCTCGCGAAAACTGTATTCCGAGCGGCGATTGGCCCACCGGTCGTAGTGACCATACTCTCGAGGACCGTTCTCACTTCTCGCAAAACTCGCCGAGGTTACCACCGCGTGTCCCAGGACCACCGACCTGCGCCGGAGTCGAGGAGTTGATGGCGGCGGCTGCAGGCGGAGGTGGGTAGGTAGGTGCCGCGGTCACTTTGTGAACTAACCTGGCTTTGCCCGCTGTTTAATTAAGTCTCGCCTAGACTACTCGCCCTCCCCGCGCCCGCCGGCCCTCCGCGCCCACCGTCCACCGCATCGGTAGGAAAGAGGAGAGACACCCCTTGAATTCGCTCTCTCGACTCGCCCCCCTTGGCTCCGGCCGGCCACGACACTCGCTTTGCCCGGCCACGACCTCGTGAATATGACACTGGTCTCTCGGACACGTCCGCCCGGGGAGAAAGAGAGGGAGAAAAAAAAAAAAAAAATTAAATCACACCCACTGTTACGACGCGACCAAAGGGTAACCAAAGCCGCCCTTCCGTCGTCTTCCTTTCGGCCCTTTTCTCGCGACAGCGCGCGGACAAAGCCGGGGATTCGTTAATAACTACGAATGCGAGAGATGAAAGCGACTCGTAAGCGGTAAGTTAATGAAATTCCGCGTGGCGGAAAAGCCGCGGTTCAAGTTGACCGTCGTCCTTCCGAGGACTCTGCGCATCGATCTCTCGAGATTTCGCCGCGATCGAGCCTTCGAAGCCCCGGTGCACCGCGGAGAGAAGTCCGTAACGTAGTCGCCACCCTCCGCTCGCAGCGTGCGTTTTTTTTCCCTGCGCAAGCCGGGGAGAGGAAAGCCCGGAGGCACGCGCGTATGAATTCGCTCGCGCGTAACAGTGAGCTTCCGTAATATAATTGTTAATGCGCTGATGGACCTCGGGCGGCGTTTATGCATTGCGCACGGCCGGCAACACGGACGCGTCCGTCGTCATGGGTGCCAGCCCTTCTTACCGTAAAAATAGACGCACGGCATCAGCATTAGCGGCGGCGGCGGCGGCGGCGGTGGCGACGGCGGCGGCGGCCATTACGACACGCCTCGTTCGCTACCTCGCATTACGGATGATCACTGATCGCGTAGTGGAGAGAACGCCTCTTTAAAGAAGTACATACGGGTGCGCGCTCTCGTCTCATCTCGCGCGACACAAAGGGGCTGCTACCTCGCGAATCGCCGTGTTTGCGTCAGACTTTTTCCTCTTTCATCCCGAGATATCTTCGCGCTGTACTAAAGATAACGCACCGATAGCGGCGCGTACCCGCGCGTCAGAAATACGCCGGCAAAGGGGGTGAGCGCCGCTCTCCCGCGCGCTCTTGCGAGCGGCCCCCTGTTCCCCTCGGGCGCTCGCCTTTCCGCATCCCTCGTCGCGTTTTCACGGGGTTAATCTCGATTGCTGGAAGCGGCACGAAAATCCGCATTCGACGCATCCTCGTTTGTTTTTCCTCGACTCGTCGCCGTCGCTTTTCAATAACGCTGCCGCGTCGCAGGGAGGAAATTCGGTTGGGTTAAATTCTGAGTGCTTCCGAGCGGAAGCCGGCCGATGATACTTAGTCGGCGAAGGGGCGAGGCTGACACGCCGGAGGGGCGAATTTCTCGGTTACCTGGGCAAGTGTGCGCGATGCGTAATATTCTCGGCACGGTGGCTGGGGGAAAATATACCGCGAGCAACGACGAAAGAAAAGAACAAAACGGGAGAGAGCTTATTTACACGAGGGAGGGTGGAGGTGCTTCGCCGGGAAATAGGCGTCGGCTCTGGCGCTTTTCTCGCGGATTTGTGTACGTACGCGTATCTTCTCGCGTATATACGGCCGCCTTTTCACCCCCGAGACGCGGGCACGCGATTTTCTGTTACGAGCGCGGAAACGATTCGCCGCGCGGAGATGAAACCGTGCGATTGCTCAGCTCGCGTGAACGTCACGGCGGCGAAAAGTTGGAAAGCCGCGCGGAGATGGCAGATAACATCGCGTTAATGGCACGCATGAATTTCGCAAATTAATTGTGAACAAAGCGCTACGATTTTTAACACCTCGGCATCGCGACGTTCGTACTCCATTGTTAGTTTTGCGAATCGTCAGAGATAGCTGATTATTTTTTTGCAGACTTTAAAACGACGACGGTATACCTTTCGTCGTGGACGGGAGCCGTGATCCGAAAACGCCGGCTCGTCGGTGATTTAAATGCCCCGGCGCGGTACGACCCGCGGGCTCGAAGTACCGAGAGTTCGACAAGTGCGTGAATTAGTATTCACGGGGAGGGAGGAGGGAGAAAGAGGGTGCTGTACTGTGTCTCGCACATGATAAGCATTCCCGCGGATATTTACGCGGTGGCATTTAGAACGCCGGTCGCTCGCGCACAAAGGCTCGAATGTCTAGGATGCCTGGAATCGCCGTCGCGCGAAAAGTCGCCGAGGGATAGAGGCAAAACGAAAGACAAAGAGAAAGGGAGATAGAAAGGAAAGACACGCAGATAGGGAGAGAGAGAGAGAATGCCGAGATACAGAGACAAATAAAGATAACGACAGAGAGAAAGATAAAGAACCTGCGGCGCGTTTAATCATATTTCTTAATAACGCGCCTACAAGCTACAATGAACGGAGCATAAGAAACGTAGCCGTGTGCCTAGGTGCGCGCCACACACGGTGCGGAAAGCGCGGGTACACCCGGGTGCTCGCATAAATTCGCGCACATGCATACACCCTCGCACACACACGGTTGAAAGCAAACGGCGCATTTGTACGGGGAGGCGCGTTTACATAGGGCCTCTTGCTCGTGCGAGGAGACGGCGGCGCGAGAAATTTCGTCGCTACGGAATTTAGATGAAATTGCGCGAATTACTTGGGAGCCCGGGCGTGCACATATTTATGCTTGCGCACACGCCCGTCGCGGGGAAGATACGCGCCGGTTATCGCGCGCGAGAGACACGGAACACGTGTGCGCGATGCTCCGTGTATATGCCCCGCATCCCGTTGCACGGGAATCCTGAGCGTTCTAAAGCTCCGCGTCTTGTCGTAGTGCTGCTCCGAGGAATGCGCGGACGAAAGGAAAGAAAGGAAGCGGTGTTCCGTGACGACGGCAACGACAACGGCTGTCGTGGCGGCCGCGCGCCTGCTGATTTTTACCAATTCGAAGGAACGTGGCACACCGTCGATCGGAAACGGATTTTTCTCTTCCGCCCGCGACGAGAATTATCGGTTTTCCATCGGTTTTCCTTCGCTGCGCGCGCGAGACCCCGATGAAAAAAACGCGCACGAATATTAGTACGAAAAAATCTATCTTACGGGGCGTGTGTAACGAGTAAGATCATTATGTGCAATATAGCGGCGGCTTTGAATCTCTAATGCGACCCGTAACGAGATGTATGCACAGAGAAAATAATGTAACGCTTGCCCGCTCGCTCTCGCTCTCGCTCTCTCTCTCTCTCTCTCTCTCTCTTTTTTTTTTATCCCGTCGCGTACGTAACCGACTTTGGCTCGCTCGCCGACCGTGCGACCGTTAATGGAGATGTAATATTTAAATGCGCGACCGGCCGGCGTTGCGTAATGAAATTATTAATAATAACGATCGCGCGCGCTGCGGTTCTCGTAGTTTCAACTGGTTATTAGATTTTAATCGTGCTCTCTCGCGCCGCGCTGGCGAGAGAGGAAGTGCCGAAGCCAGGATTCCCCAGCAATTTTTTCCGGGTGCTGGGACGGAGAGCGGCGAACCGGCTATTTAAAAGTGATTTTCCCCCATGAGAACGGAACCTCGAATTATGTGAAATTACCCGCTGGAAGGTGTAAATAAATAAACGTCCGCGCGCGTAACTAGTAACCCGTTATTACGTGTCGCCCGGCGATATCCCAACGCCCTGGACCATCGCTCCCCATACCCCTCGTGTCATCATCGGGAGGCGCTCCCTCTCACGCCGGTGGATGGATATGTCAACGCGGGGAATCGCGCTAAGCTCAATTCCGGGCATTATCATTCTCGCGCCGATACGCGGCCTAGCCCGCCCGATGGGTCCATTAACAACTACATTTATCGCGATGGCGCGCGAATACGAGAGAGTCCCTCGTGGCGTCGCATCGAAAGCGTGGTTGCATGGCTATTTCGTTCGACGAGCGATATCTCCGATACGTCGTAAACTTGGTAAATTTCGGCTCTCGGCACCGCGAAAAATGTATACCCGCGTGACATTCGGAATCTCGGAGGACCAGAAAGCATCCACACCGGCTAAAGACCGACGTGTGCGGCGGGAGGAAAAGGCTGAAAGGGGAAAGGGGGGGAGCTCTCTCGCGTATGAAAGACGGCGAATCCGCAACCCTCGTAATGCGAGTCGTCGTAAAGTAGCATTCTCTTGTAAGTCCTTCTGTCGGTCGGCCGGGCCGCCATCTACGGCTTTCTATTATGCATGCGTCCCTTATTGGCAGTAAACGCGCCCTCACCCTCCTTCGTCCACGCCACCGTCGTCGTTCTGTCCCCTCCCCTCTTCCCCCCCGTTCTCCAGTATTCGGAATTACGGTCGTAAGCATATTTCTAATTATAACATCGCAAGGAGAGAGCACCGCGGACAGACGGAGAATTCTATAAATTATGCAGGAGCCGAGGCTAACGCCTGAGCATTTTGCACGGCTGTAAGAACAACCCTACTTTCTTGCGCGAAGGGACGACGCTGATGAACGAGGGCTGGGCGCTTCGCGACGCGGAAGTACGGCCCTTTTAAAGCGATTTATCGGCAGTCGCCGCGCGTAACGCCGCCGCCAATAGTTAACAGCACTTCCGCAAAAGCCCGGGAGTAGCGGGGGAGGAAAAAAAAAAGAGGGGGGAGGGATTAAACGTTTCGGAGTAAAGATTAAAAAGTAACGCGGTCGGTAACCGACATATCTCACACGGGCTATCTTGTAAAAGCGGATTTAATTAAAAAAGTACAAGCGGATTTAATTAAAAAGAAACGTTGTTGAACAAACGGGAGGAAAAATCGCCGGGCCCGGGTGAAAGCCACGGGGTATGTAAGCAGCGTAATAAACGAAAAAACCGTGAATTGAAAACCGCGCCGGGTGCGTGTATTCATGGCGACGTTAAATGAACATTGTGCCGCGCGATCGGCCGGAAAGTTGATTCGAGTGGCGTTATTAATGCCGCAGCACGCTCCGCGCGCTCGCGCTTAATTCGATAACGTGCGGCGCCTTTAAATTTTGATTTGTCATAACGAGAATTAACGTCCGCGCTAAATGCGTTCGTCATCGCGCCGCTCGCGTCAATTCGCGGCGGTTTGCGCGATCCGCTCCATTCGGCTACCAATTTGGCACCGAGAATGGTCCATAGTCATTAATGGGTCGTGCGCGTTAACGATTATGTTTTCAGCTGTAATCATCGGATCGATTGTACCGATCGTCCGAGTAATAAAGCGTGATAGGAAAAGAGAAAGAGAGAGAGAGAGAGAAAGGGAGGGAACGCTTTGGGATAACCGGGCATGCCGATGACAATGGTGATGGCACGATCATAATTGCTGGAAGCCGTAACTTCTGCGGTCATCGATGATCCCGTTCAATAGTCACGTTTCCGGCGACCATCATTTTCGATGAAACTCGGCTCAATCCCGTCGCTATGCCGCCGCGTTTTACAACAGATACACGAGCACTTTTCTCATATTTACGGCTCACGGCGCGGTTTAGCGGTTTTATTTACGTGACGTATTAATTTATTAACGTGATAAAGATATCGCGGTGGACTTTTATCGCTCGACGGTCTTCCTGACGACACTGTAAACCAGAGACTTGATTTCAGTAATTAATGGCATCCTGGGTGCTCTGATCTCGCGATCTATTTGGAATTTCGGCGATAGGCTTCTTCGAGAGTCCCTCGATTCCGCGATCACGGCATTTGAGCGATTCGCGTGCGGGGTAGAGAGAGGACGAGACGAGGGGAAAATCGGGGGCGGTTAAGACGAAGGGGGATCGAGACGGCGGAGCTAAGACGTTCGCGGTTTCGCGCAAGAGGCCGGCGGAGGTCCTTCGCTGTAATTACGTTAACCACAACCGCCAAACGCCCGGTACTACCGGTACGAGGGGGTCCCGAAGTGCCCTAACCCACGGCCTGAACCCACCACTTCGTTTACCCTCACGGCCGTTCACCGTTCGAATTAGAGACGCATGCACAGGCCGTTAGCCTAGTCGTCGGTCTATTTATCGGTCTCGCGGATTAACTTCAATTCGCTCCGCGGCTTTCTACATTAAAATATCGCGCTTTTCTCGTTGTTATTTCTTTGAAATGCACAAGCTGCGGATGCGGAGGGTTAACATTTGCCCGCAATAACGGGCAGCCGGAAGAACGCAAGCCCGTATCCACGAACGTCGGTCTATTGACTATTCTGGGAGGGTTGAGACCCGTGAACGAAACCTCCCCAGCTCGCCGGAAACACATCTCTACGCGTACATTGAATTAGTAATGGAGGAGGTCTTAGAGCCGAAGGGACTTGTAAGCTGTAATTGCATTAATCGCGGTGATATTTTGGGCTCAGGTGCCTTCGCGCCCGCCACGGCTCGTTAATAGCTGCCATTATCGTTCCTGCTTCTGACGCAGGACGAACTGCCGCGCTTGCACCCGAAACTCCGCCTGTCCCGAACTTTCGCGATGAACGCCCGTGAATCGCTCCGACAGTTAGGCTTCTCTTCGCCGCGGCCTGACCCCTCCGTCGCAAAGTAGTTTTCGTCGATGTACGAGGTTCGGCTCTAACATTCGAGGCGGAAATTATTATAACATTTTAACCGATGGTGAAAACGCAGCAACGTCTCGCGCGGCCGCCGATATCGAGATAATTTATGTCCGCCGAAATTTACACGATCGCCGATTACCCGGGTGTTAGGAGGGAAGGTTCATCGAACCCCTCGACCGATGGAGCGCGGGATCGAATCGGCGGTGTTCCTCGTCCCGGCGAGAGAGCGGAAGAGAAGCGCTTTCGTGCCGCGAATCGCGAAACGACATTATCTCGCCCTCGATCGCCGACGACGTGTCCACTCGCGCTCGGGCGACGAAATCGCTACGAGAAACGAGGGAGGCGAGAGAGAAAGAGAGAGGAAGAGCAGAGGAGAATACGCTTCGCGCGCACGCGAGCGTAGAACAGAGAGGACAGGTTACGTCGAAACATTAATCTCTCGCGGTGGCAATATCGGGCCGATGATATTCGAGGCACGAGTATTATACGAGGCGGTGTCATTAGTTGGCGGGGTGTGCGTGCGGCCGAAAGCGAAAGATCGGAAAGGGCCGGGAGAGAGAGACGGAGGGCGCGCCGGGCTGTGAAGGTGCTGTGCTTGCACATGTGTGCAAGTGCGTACAGGCGGTATCGGACGGTAGTATCGATATGCAGGACCGTGATAATCGATCGCCGCATTCCTCGAGACGGAGCGACGTCGCGCGCTTTGAATACGGCCGGAAGGGCCTTCCGATCGCGCACGACGCATACGAAACGGGCTGCAGATACGCCTCTGTCATATCCCGCGCTTTTGCTATCGCATCCCCTACGGTCTCACTTTCTCTCTTTTCCTTTACCTTTCACACGTGTGAGCGGTCCAGCGCGCCCACGCGGTACACCGTTCGCGAGATGCTCTTCAAGCTGCGCCTCCTCCTCTTTCTCCTCGCCCGAGGCCGATCTCGAAAATTGCTTTTTTATCCCGCCGTTCGCGAATTCGTCACGAGCCCACTCGATATCCCGGCGATATCAGCGGAGATATCAGCGCGATCGGATACAGGCCCTACCGAATTTTTTTTTTTTGCTTTTTTTCTGAGCGCGCGTTCTGGTAGTCGCCAATCTCGCGAGGGTCCGCGTCATTATTGCGCAGTTGTTAAATCGCTTACAATATTGCTTTTCTCGCTCGATCCGCGCGATGACGCGAAAGATGCGACGGCCGTACGATGATGACGCGTCATTGCGTGCATTCAGTCAACAGCTGTCATTTCGCGATCGCCGCGGCAAGGGTCCTGCGCTTCTCTCTTCTCTCTTCTCTCGCTTCTCTCTTCTCTCTCGGTGCTCGCTCGCCGTCCTATAACGCCCTACACCCTTGCGCGTCTCCCTCTCTCTCTCTCACGGCTCGGTTATTGTTCACGTTAATTGATGCGTTATGTTTGATGCCGTTGTGATAGCCATTGTACGCGGGGTGTCCACTGATAACTGAGTTACCGACTGCGGCGGCCGGAGTGCACTCAAACCTAATTATCTCGGCCCAACTGCGACTGCCGCATTGCGTTGCAGCCGCTCGTCCCCGGAGTCATGCGCGAGCGTTTCCCCGAACGTCGATGATTCGCCCGCGCCGAAAGTCTTGCATTAACGCACTTTTGCCGCGTCGCCGAGCTCGGTCGGAAGCCGCGGACCCGATCGAACAATTTATCCCGCATTCAGAGAAGAATATTACTATTATACTTTACGACTTAACCATAATTTTATTTTTTTTTTTTTATCGATAAGTGTGACTGACTCAATTATACATATAATCAAGTGTCGATCATAATTATCGTTAGAAAGATCAGAAAGTTATGGGTGAATCCAAAAGTAACTCAATTTTTCTTTTAACGCGGCGGAAAATTGAAAAAACGAAACCGATGAATGCTGAATATTGTTGAGAGGACTTATCGTCGAGCTTAATTAGGTGTGCGAATATTCTCGGTGATCAATACCGCGGAATTTTGGAAGAACGGACGGGGTGTTTCTTGCACCGGAAGCTGGACTATAAATAGTGCGTGGGACGGACCGAGGCGTTTGCCCGAGACGGCGAACAAAGTCTCTTCCTTTTCACGGCATGATTAGACGGACCTGCCAATTAACTGGTCGTAGGCGCTTTTTGGACGCGACCCCGTCGTAAACTCGGCTTCTTTACGCGCGCGAACGGAAGCTCGCCACGATAAATTCCGAAAATCAATTCCGCAGCGAAGGAGCCTGGCTCTTTCGAGTCCCCTTCCGTGGGAGGGCCGAAAATGGAGGTAAACGCCATTTTTGTAGTCCCCGACGAATTAAAAAAAACAATAAGTTCTCTGGCGCGGTCGTTGCGTCGTCGAGCGGACGTCAGAAGTCAGCGGCGCGTCTTGGCGCGGCGTTTTTTTTTTTTTTTTTGAGCGGCCCCTTTAACGAAGAATATCCCCGTGCGTCTTTTTATTGTATAGGAAAATTTATGATCGACATCGAGAGTCGCGAGGACTCCGCAATAACTCGGTAGTCGTGGACGCACGATGGGCGTCCGGCGAGTCTTAAAAAAAAAAGGAAAAAAAAAAATCAGTGGCGTTAAGCGCCTTGCGGGTTGCTTCGTTTAACTCCCAAATCGCGAAACGATCGGGCTCCAGTGGAAACCGCCGCGAAACGGCGCAAAATATTTATCGAGGAAATAGCCAATCTCTCGTTACAACCCTCCTCCATTCCTGCGACAATACTTTTTCTACACGCGCGTTTCGTGCTCCTTCTTTCTCGTCCTCCGCCAATTCTTGCGCCACTCTTTCCCTCTCTCTCTCCGCCGTTTCTCGGCCCCCGTCGTCGCGTTCGCACACATATCGCAGAAAATTACATTTTGTCGGTTGTAAAAGGAACGTCGTAAAAATCGTAACGCTGGGCGACGCTGACTGCGGTGCACGCCGGGCAAAATTGCACCGGCCCTCCGCCTATCTGTTGGCCATCAACATTGCTCCGTGCTTGATAGACCCTTTGTAAAACGTCATTCTACGGGGCTTTTATACTCCCGCTCCTAGGCGGACGGCGCGGGTCTCGAGCAATTCTCATCTATTCTCATTTCTGGCGCTAGGACTCGCACAACTACCGTTGTTTCTCCCGTGCAAAATGCGAGCAACGTAAAAAAAAAAAAAAAAAAATTATATAAATAGAAATAACTTTACGCGATCTTCTTCTGTGACTAAATAATGCGGTAAGATGTATTCCCACCTATAATCGTACTCGTTAATTTTCTTTTTAGTCCGCGCATTAACAAAACAAACGAGATAAAAAAAAGAACGAAAATTGTCGCTTTAAATTGAAGCTTTAAAAAGATTGCTTATCCGCGTCGTGACGCAGTTTAAAGAGCGATCGCCATCCTAGTTGCGTATTGCTCGGTCCATCCGTGTGTCCGTGTAGCCGGCAAAGCCCCGGTAATTAAACTCGAGCAACGTCTTAGATGCAGAATGTACTTAGCACAGACGAGGGCTCGCTCGCCCTGCCGACCGTTGCGCAAAGGGAATCTGCCTGGTCGGCGGGAAAGGAGCGGGAGAAGAAGAGCAGTTCCAGGCGGAAAGGGATCGAGGCGCTTCCCGCTGTCTTCGTCGTCGCGTTGATGGGCTTTCCGATCCCCGTCCTCCAAACTTGGTTGCTCGAACCTGGCCAGTTTCGACTTGAACCACGGATCTAGTTTCTAACGCCCGGCGCGGAGGGATGAAGGGAGAAGAAGAAAGGGAGAGCGAGAGAAAGAGACGAATGGGAGTAGATAGGGTTGAAAGACCGAGAGAGATGGAGAGGAAGTCGAAACTGGCTTCTATCTACAACGCAGTCTCTTCGGGATTTCCTCAAGTTGGAGGCCTCGCTACTATCAGACAATATCGTTGTTTCCAAAGAAGAGAGATCTCTCTATACTATATTCGATATGTAGAATATGAGAGAATGGATTTGAAAGCGATATTAAAAAAAGAAGCGTTGTAAATCTTTTGTACAAAATATATTTTTTTTATGTGTTTCGATCAAACGCTCAAGACATTCTGCATCTTTTTTTCATCACCAGATAGCTCGTCTACTCCGAACCGCGTTTGCTTTTATCTCACATATTTTATAATGACAATTAGTGATAGCGGTAACGAACTATACACGCGGTCTGTCCGTCTTAACGATATTTCGGAAATCGCTGTAAAATATTTCTACATATAAATTCCTGCATATTTTTAAATTATATTTAGCTTTTAATTAATGTGAGATGCAGTTAAAGATATTATTTAATTTTTTTTTTCTTTTTTACATGACTATCTTTATTAATGCTTAAATTTTGTTCTAAACCAATATAGAACGTTTTTTATTTGACGAAAAGGTTCTTAAATGATATATCATGACAGAGTATAATTGCGTGCGGGCTCCGTTACCGAAAAATTCGGAAAAGGTGGGACGGAAGACGAATGGAACGCTACGGCGCGGCGGTTTCGTGGTCGATTTAACGAGGATTTAGAATATCAGGTGCGAGGGCTATCGCAGGGCTTAGGGCCTAATAGAGACATATTCGACGGAAGGAGTGAGTACCCGGGGATCCGCCCTAAGTTGTTGCCGCGGCGAGCGTTATCGGAGTGTGCTCACGGGATTGATTCGTCGAGCCACCCCGACGAGAAAACCTCTCGAGGAAGAGCGAGAAAAAGAACCGAGCGGCGAAGAGAAAAGAGGGAGAGCGACGAGGAGTAATAAAGTAATGGCCGCGTCTTCTTGCGCCGCGCCGCGGCTCGCCTTCTTTCCGGCGCGGAGGATAGACCGAGGCCCGCAAAATAACGGCCAGGTAGGAGAGACGGTGCTCATTCAGGACTCATGGCGACGCGACGGTTTCACGTTCCAAAGCGAGACACCTTTGCCGCTCACGTTCCAATGGAGATTCACCTCTCGCCTCCTCGTCTCCCGCCTCGGCCTCGCGTGTCAGACTCTCCGACGTTCCTCCGTAAGTGTCTGCGTCCGCTTTTCGAAAGCGCCATGGCGGTGGGCTTTTAGGTGCGAGGCCCTCTCGACGCGGCGGCGGCGACACCTCCGCCGATCGCCGTTTCACAAACGAACTCGGCCTCTCGCTCCTCTTTGAATTCGAGACACCCGTCGCGCGTATACAAAGTTGGCTACCGCTGATTGTAATTACTCAGCCCTCTCGGTTAACGAGACATCGGCTCGCCGCCGCCGCCGTCCGACGCGGTATGATGGATCGCTCGCTATGCGAGCACGGTGACGAAAATCGTCTCTCCGCCGCTTCCGTCGAGAGTCTCTCCCTTGTTTTCGCACCGAAGGGCGCGTCGGGCGAACGGAAAAAGGAGGCAGGAAAATTAATTAAGTCCGAATTCCGCAATTTCACATTTCTGTCTCTTTTATCGACGAAGAAATTAAAACGTTGGTGTTGTTTATCAATTAGACAACCGATCGCGCCGGTTATTTACGGCGAAAAGAGCGCGATTAACGTCCCCGGGACACGACGGCCAATCAATTCTCCAGACGTGTCTTGACGGCGTCGCGACGCTAAAGGGGTAGGCCGTTCAGTAATTGTCGGCAAATATTAACAACTACTGGAAGGGTACGCGCGGATTCAAAGCGAGCGGAGAAGAGCGGCGTCGCGGCGGAGATGCCTTCGGCCTCGCGAGGGTGAACCCGTCGAACAGGTTACACTCGAGAGCAAATACATAATGCCTCGATGATTTTCTCGCCGGAGGAAAAAGCCGACTGTGATTGAATTTTCGAAACTCGCTTCGATACAATTATCCAGAACAAATATCATTCTATTCACGAAAACGCGCTCCTTGCCTCGACGGAGAAGTCGATTCATCTTTCGCGAAGAATCCCGCGGCAAATTCGCGCGTTGTTCGCGATCGCCCGGATCGACACGATGACAGCTGTCGAACGTCCGGCGATCGATACCCGCGTGCAAGGGGTAAATCGACCTCGGTCCCGCACGAAATTCCGTGGAACTCGTTATGAAGGGAAGCCCCGAAAATGCGTATCATAAGAAGCCCTTCTCCTCGCCCTCGAAAGAGCCCGGACTTATTCATCGCCGATCATCGGCGTCGCAAACGAAACAAGGCGACGTTAGTCACATCCGTTGTCTACTCGGGTCTCGCGTTCTCCGCGATCGCTGGTCTGAACCCTGGAATATCTCACTCGGCGAGCGAGACGATAATTACTTCGCTGCTACATCCGGTAAAACAAACGTTCGGGACGATAAATCGAGGTCGATCACGAAGCTAGATCGGCGCGGCTACTTCGCCGTAATTCAATTTAATGATACCAGAAGAAACCATGCGCGCGGTATTTTTTAAGAGACCGCAAATTACGAAGTACGAAAAATAAATCATGCGACTTACCAATCTGCATGAGCTCCAGCGGAGTTGTAAAGTTCTGCCGGTGACTGTAACATAAAAAAAAATATTAATGTAGACATGCCAATTAGTTAATAAAATTAATTAAAAAAAAAGTAAAGGTTTTTTTTTTTAGTGAAAATTTTATTAAAGAAATTAATGCTTACCTAAAAGTTGCTCCGCCGATGCAGGATGCCCGTCCCGGGCCTGCTCCTCCTCTCAGTTTGCGTGTCGAGTCATCCTTCCGCGCACAAGTCACTCGCGAACACCCCGACCGTGATTTTACAATCGCGAAAATTACTGATCACTTTCGCGCGTCCCATATTCGGCACTCGCGTTTGAAAGAAAGTCGTATTTAAAATAAATCCGCCCGAATACTATGCGAAACTCCCGGAACGACCGACGAACCGGCTGCGGTTCGTACAATTATTAATCGGCGGTGACGGCACTTTCGTTGACAGCAGTGGATGCAGCTGCGTAAATCTGTAACAAAAAAAATATATATAATTTAATAAACGGCAACAATAGAATCAATCAGCTAATTCATGCGTAACGCATCAATTTTTTATAAAGAGGATTCCTCCTGTAATGCGACCGCAGACGTTTACGATCGCTGCTATCCGTTAATACCTAAGATACTGTTACGCGGAGATGTTTCAGGCGTACGCGGATCCTTATCAATCCGCGTGTCCGTCGATTTAGCGAGCTGTCCGCGCCCCGCGTCGCCCGTGCACCGCGACGATACGTATCTCGTAAGACGCGAACAATGTACCCGCGGCAATACTATCCGGGCAGATTGTACCGAGGGCCGCGAATGTAAAATGATTCGTTTCCTTCGATCTACGCCACGCATGTAACGCGACACCGTCTGGTGGACGACGGCGTCTCGAGATGCCGATCGCCAGGGAGGTCGCTCGTCTTCCACCTGCCATAATTTCGTAGACGCTCCTCCTCCGGTCTCGTCTCCAATTTGAGTATCGCTCGAATATCGAAAGACGCCATTTTCGGGATAGAGAAAGCAGCCGAGAAGAACGTCGAAGGGAACCAGACGTCAAATTCCGATCGCGCGGTGGCGGAATGGCGAGGAATAATAAACGGTGAATAAAAATGACGGACGTCAATTGCTCTCGGTCGAATCGAGCGGCCGAACGAATTTGGACAAGGCTGGGCGCAAATAGCGAGGGAGATAGAATGGAAATGGACCGTGAGCTTTCCTTTCTCGCGCGAGCGAAGCGGAAAAGCGAGAAAGCAGGAAAGAGCGAGAGAAAGAGAGACGGGGAAAAGAGTGCGAATGGAAATCCTTTCAGTCGTGAATCGCGGTGGCGTCGCGCAAGGGTTGAAATTCCCTTTGCTGGATGTTTAATGCGGCAATCTAGGGGCGTGATAAAGTGCCAAACAAATGCCGAAAGGGAATCGCCAAGTGAGCGCCTAACCTCACGGCACGGTCGGCACCGCTGCTAAACGCTGGCACAATGCTGGCACAAGCTATTACATTGTATAAACACGGCGCCCGCCGGAAGAGTGGCGGGCAAGCCACTTCAGAAATTGAAACGTAGGAAGAGAGAACTGTAGTTGCACTCGACAATTGAAACCGCTTCCACCCACCCTTCCACTTCCGCCCTCCGGCCGCGAATACTTTTTTTTTTTTTTTTATTATTTCTCTCTCTGTCCCTCCGCCTCCCTTCCGTTTTCTTTTTCCTCCTTTTTCCCAACGGGAAGACCACAAAGATTTCGTTCCCTTTGCCGCAGCACTTGAAAGAACTCCTCGTAATCTTTCGGCTTTCTTTTTGGCCCGCTCGTTCGCTAGCGCAATAGACGGGCTCCTCGCCGCGAAAAAGTCACGCAACGAAAGCCCATTCGCTCTTTTTAACAATTAGTTCAAGAAGAAACACGAGGCGCGTGTCTGCGCCCGGCCCACGTTTGAGTTATACCGCGCTCACCGGATTTCTCAGAAAATTGCCGAACTTTGGTCGTCGGAAATTCATGCGAGAGAGCGGCCCGCGAGCCGTTGGAGAAATAATAATGTAAATTTTTCAAGTCCCGCGTCTCGCGGGCGACCCGGGCCGTTCCTCGGGCACCTATTTTCCCGCTTTTTTTGAATCCGCGCCTCGACCGGGGGAAGAATAACGTTCCTTGCATACTGCTGGATTAAAAGGCAAACAGTCCTCCGCCAGCGGTATGAGAATATACGTATACCCGTTGAAAGGAAATTTATGGGAATTAATATTGGCTCCCCAGGGGGCGTAGGGGAGTAGGCGCGGGGGGCGGCATGGCTCTGGATGTCTCGGGGACTCGCGGAATGCGACTTTCCGGCATACGTCGGAGGGAACTTTAAGAATTTAATTCCTACGCGCGTCGTGCCTCTTTCTCATCTCGTTCGCTCGTCCGCCCTCTTTCTCTCCACCGCGCTCCGTTTCTACGCGAGGAAGAGACACACGGGGCTCTCAGCATCTTACATGCTCGCCGAAACGATACTCGAGCGAGCTCCACGGCATAATTTCATTCGCCGCGCGATCTCAACCGCCCTTTGTTCTCCTTCGCCTTATCCCGCGAGACAAAAGAGTTACTTTTATCTTAACTTTCGCCAGCAGATAGAATTCGTATTGTTCCGCGAGTCGCGACGACCAGCCGCTCGGAAAGCATTAAAATGCAAGAATGAGAGAAGGTAAAAATCTTTTTTTTTTCTTCGACAAACGCCGTTTTTATTTTCGTATTCTCAAAACTGAGCGAAATTAGAAGTTTAGCAGAAGGGGATAAAGTTGTCCGAGGAAAACTTCGCGGCTCTGACTGCCGTGACGCGGCGAAAAAATTCGTTGTATCTCCAAAAGAAATGCGTATCGCGTGACGTCGCCCGTATTGGTATCGTCGAAGCAAGAACGAGCGCGCGTGGCGACAAAAAATCACCATTAAGCCGCCGTACGTCTCCCCGGGGATGGACCCTACATCATATAGGTGGCGGAGGAAGAGGTATTAAACGTACAAACGCGATAAGCTAAAACACTTCTCGTCGATGCGCGCCACGGGGTCTTTTTCCCTACGTTTCCCCTCGAAGTCTCTGCGCTTTCCTATTCCTCTCTTACTCCCTTTTTTTTTTAGGCATTTAGGGAAAAGCGAAACATCATCGTGGGTTACGTGTCACGCTCGCGAGGAGGGGTAACAGCGGGGAGTGCATCGCGCGAATCGTGAGAGAAGTTCTCTCCTCGACGCGGGAGAAGAAAAAAAAATAAAAAAACACGCCGCGGCTTTTAGTTGAATAAACATGTCGCAGATATCGCGTAATCTGTGCGCGTATCTGTCCGGGAATCAATATCAATTAAACCGAGGCTGTATCGAGATTCGTATCTCCCGCACCTCTTCATGTTAACAAAAGATTCCCGTCATTTTTTTTTTTTTTGTAATTTTATAACACGGACGTGCAATTGCGAAGGATTAAAATTGCGGGAAATAGAAACACCGTTGGGTGTATAACGCACGAAACCTCCCGCGTATATAAACACGTCCATTTGATGGCCGTTTAAAGAATGCCCGGGGATTAGAAGTCGCCGCGGTGATCTCGCTTTATCGACCCGGGCCGCGATTACGGCGATAACTATCTGACCAGTGTTTTTCGGACTCCGCATCGCCAGGCATCACCGCCGCCACGCCGTGGCAAACGTGATCCGTTTGATTCGACTATCATCCTTGTGTCTGCCCGGCCCTTTCGTCGCCCGCTCTCCCCTCGCTCAGCGTTTCCGTGCCGCTTATTTTCTGCCAGAAAGCAATATCCGTTATGGCCAATAAACGCAACCGTATCGAAGTAACTGGCGATCATTCGTCTGTCCACGAACGTCGAATGTCCAGGGAACTGCGCGCCCTTTAAGGAAGAAGCCTTATCCTATCTTTATCACTTAAAAGAAAACTGAATTGCACTATCGTGACGTATTTTATTTTTTATTTTATTTTATTTTTTTTAATCCACGCAGATTTTAGTATTTAATTAGCAAAATATGATTTTGTCACGACTGTTTTACAAATGTTATAATATATTAAATTATATATTTACGCATAATGCGAAAAATACCGCTGTTGCAAAAATATTATATAATCTAATTTTGCAATTTCTAAAATCTTGTAATTTTTTTTTTAATCCCTGACAACCGATTTTCATTGACTTGATTTTCGGGTCTTAATTATTGCCGTCTCGCGGCCGCGAGGCGAGCGAAAAAGGGAAGCCCGGCGAGATTTGCGGAGGTGTAGATTCGCGCGTAATGTTTTTGCCCTTCGTCGAGGGGTTGGCACCCTCGCGCGCGCTTTACCCCACGTATCGGCCACACTCTCGGCGCTCCTTGCAGTCTTACCCGCGACGGAGCACATAATCCTGATATCTGTCGGTTTTCGGGCAATAAAACACGCGTCCCATACAGACGGAATCCCTGGGAATCACTACTGCTTCCGGCTGATAAAGAAACGCGCGGCGAGATATCTGTAATCGACCCTCTGTCCCCCGCGTGTCATCGGCTTTCGGTATTTTCTGAAAATCGTCAGGCGAAGGGAACAACGTATACGAAGCCCCTCCGACTTCCAGACTCGGGAAATCCCTTAAAAAACTCCGTAGCTGCGAGTGAAATTAAAAGACGAGTATTATTACCGAGGAAGTATAGTGATCGTGGAGGAGTGCGTTGTTTGCGACGTTTTAGATCGTTATCCGCGCGGCTATCATTGAATATTACGCTTATCGCGGTCGGCGAGTGCCCACCTCTCGACCGAGGCTCGGTCGCGCTAACACGTTCGCACGTCGCAAAATAGCCGGGATAAATCCGCAATGGGGCGCGCGTCTTTATTTCACGACATTACGGTATTCAGAATTATCGAGCGGCCTACCTAAGACCTCCCTCCACGGTCCGTCAACACTTATCGGGATCGGATCGGGCCGCTCAAAAGATCCGCTCGGTGGCCGCGAGGCAAAACGCCCGGTCCATTCGGCTATTACGTTTCTGCGTGCGGGAGAAGAGGAGCCCGGTAACCAGATCGGGTGGTCTCGAATGACCCGCGCGCTCGTCCGGCGAGTAAATATTTTCATATTATTTTACCCGTGTAATTCAAGCGTCGCGAACTCAGCGCCGATCGCCGGAGTTTCGGGCCCTCGAGCCTCTCTCCGAGAGATTCTCACGTCGCGGGACCGCGGTTTATTTTCCGTCTCCTATCGCCAGCAAACTCCGGTAATCCTCGGCTCGCGAATGGTATCCGCTATTCGCGCAGCCTCTTTCTCAACGCCCTCGGCTCGGACCGTTATAAACACGCGGCAAACAAAATCGCAGCGCGCCACTAGTCGGACGAGGCTCGCGGATGAAATACACGGCGGATGTTAATAGGATAAATTAGTTTATCTCGTGGAAACATCCCGGCGAGATGAAACAGATCCGCCACGGTCGCCAATAGATTTGGCCCCTCGAGCGAGTCTATTCGAGACAGCGGATATCGCCGGATACCGCTACCCTCATTTCAGATCGGATAAAAGAATAATACGCAAAAGCGAAAAAGCTTTCGACTTTACGACGGTTTATGCGACGCGGTGAACGGTGGGCCCGGGGTCGAAGGGACGCCGGGGGATCGAGAAAGGGAAGAGCCGGATAAGACGGCTGACCCTCTCGGGATGTTTCCACTCGCAAACTGGATTTCGATGACCGATCTCCATTTCCATATGGGTCGCGGCGAGCAGAAGGGTGGCGAGCGCCGCCGAGAAGTTGTCACCGGGAAATTGATATTTGAACGAGGCAGCAGCCTCCCCCCTCGGTCGGTCGGGAAAAGTCCCGGTTCGCGTCGGTTATTCCAACTCGCCGAAATTCCGCATCCTGTAATCGATCGATCGAGGGAGAAGCGTTTTTCTCCGCCGGCAATTTTACGCCGTCAACCTCGGAGATTTCTTTCGCCGCGAGCCGAGCCGCAGCACGCGTCGTAATTCTTCTCCTGACTTAGTCCCGAGAGGGGCACCCTCCGAAATTAGCATTCGCACAGGATGCACGGTCTAACTACTACTATCGACGTTGCCTCCAACTATAATCGTCCGAGCGGGTACGGTCTAAGTGTAATATTATTCAACACACAGCTCGCAGCGTGGATATCGAGAGCCGTAGAGCGCAGATGCCGTCGGTCGGAGGAGAGCGCACGGCTTTTCTAGTAGGTGCCTAAGAACCGTTCTGCCACCCTCCCCGTCGCGGATAACGGGTGTTTCGGTTGGTTTCGGGGCCACGCATCTCGCGGAGATTACGAGCCCGTCCAGACGCCGGTCTGTCCGCCTCCATGAATCGTAATTACGCGTTTACCGTGTACACCGTCTTGCCCTATCCCGCAAATCGGATCTCCTCGAGGGGTAGCGGCCTGTCGTCTTGCCACTTGCGCGATTAATTCGCGGATAATTTACGCGCGACCGCGCCCAGAACGAGCGAGTTTGACGAACAGAAATAAAAATTAATAAAAATCTGTCATTGAGACGGAAAAATCGCTAGGCTTCATTAACGTTGACATCCCGAAGGGCGAGACATTCGGACGGCAGCGCCCGGGAAAGTAATTATAAAACTGCGATTTATTGCGCGTGAGATGGAGTTGTCGCAAAAAAAAAAAGAAATTAATAAATAAATAAAAATAAATAAAAGTCGGTCGCAGTAGCTGGTATTACCGCGGGAACGGAATGGTGATCGATTTTAACGAACCCGAAGGCGAACCATTATTAATTTTTCCGGCGCGGAGCCGGTCATTCTTGGCGCAGCCCGGGGGCCACGAAGGAGAGCGAGTGCTGCAGGTGGCGAGAATGGTCAATATAACCACAAAATGTAAATCATATTGCTATTCCCGGAGGGCCCCTTGCTCTTCCTCCCCGTCCCCGTCCGTCCGCTTCCCGCTCGGCTCCGGGTATTAAGCACAGTCCGGGTATAAGACGCCCCGGCTCTATATTAGTTTCCACGGGTTGCTTGATTGGATTCGGCTATTACGTTTCCTGACCCCGCGCTGATTGTTTGCGCCCGTCAGGCGCGATCACGAAGCATCGCTCGCAATCGAGCGCGACGACGCTTCGCGCCGTTGACGTGGAAAACTCGCGTCGCCCGACGAAGAGGCTTCTACAACTCGATTACTAAATAAAACTTTCTCGATCAATTTCGGATCGAAGTTACATTATTATTTCTACCCAGGCACGCGTCGCATCGGAATTGACGCGGTAGCGTGCTCCGAAAGTGAATCGACCTAGGAATATGTGCGCACACCTCGGTACAAGTCAATCAATGCTGCCTCCACGGTTAAAGTTAAGTAGCCGCCGCATTCTCGTACGGAACTCGGCGATTTCTGACCTATGCCGCGGAACTCGATATCGCCGATCGAGATCTATCGTGTCCTGTCGGTTAGGACTTGGCCGGGCGAGCGTTAAGCGCACGGCGAACCCGGGGAAGAGGGAGAGACGGAGAGTCGCCGGGCAACGAGTCTTCGACGTGGGGAGTCCACGCCGAGAGCGGTCAGAGGATTTCTGAGCGAGCGCACAGTGGTAGCTGATGTATTTTGACGTGCCCGATGAGAGAGGCCGCTCTCTCTGTTGACTGCATTATCTAATGGACCACTCTCCCTGCCTTCGTTCCCCCTCGATCATCCGTCTCTCTCTCTCTCTCTTTCCCCCCGCGCGTCGCGGCCTTTCTCGTTCGGTGCACAACGCCGTTTCAGCTATCTACGATCTACCGCATCGGGAGACGACCGTTCGGCGAGTTGCATGTACCTCGGCTCTGGTTTCATAATCGACCGCGAATTTCTTTCCTTCTCCGTTACGCGCCTTACGCAATCATCGATGTCATCGCGCGCGCACGCACGCAGCAGTCGATCCCGACGCGCGCCAAACTTTGCAGAAGGCGAATAAATTTTGTCCAAGTTTTTCATGATTAACAAGTAAATTTCAGCGACCTAAAAGTATTCAATTACATACGCTCGGGGATAATTAAGATTGCGCGGGATACGCAAGCAGAGAAAAGGACACGGGGCGATAGCGATCGAATAGCGCGACATTTTTCCCTCGGGTAGGAATGCGGGGAAGAAGCGGCAGCCGAGGCCACATTAAAATCCCGGGACGATGTTGCCCCGATACAGAGTTTTACCGAGTTACCAGCCCGGAGATCCGAGCGTGCTCGATTCGGTCGGGAAAGAAGTTACGTTGCAGTTACATCCGAGGCGAGGTAACGCGCAAAAAGCCCGAGTATCTCCGCGAGAGAGAAAGAGAGAGAGAGGAAGGGAGAGAAAAGGATAGAGGAAACGAGGAGAGGCGAGCCCGTAGAGCGGAGTTTTTCGCGGCCGGCAAAAGTATTGTCCGACGTCGTACTCGAGTCCCGAGAGCGAGATCGTGCGACCGTGACTCTGGAATCATCCCTGAGACCTTAGACCCCCGCAACGTCCGCGCCCAGCTAACACCGACCCGTGCAATTTCTCTCTTTCTCCTTGTCTTCGGTATCCGCCAACGTCAAATTACCAGTTCCTCCGCGATCTACGACCTGTTGTCGTCGACGTCGATTGGTACCCTCCGAGCGACGCGTCTTCCCTATCAAGTTTGATCACGGATCGACGCGATCAAACCCGATCATTCCTATCCCCGTTGATGCGAATTTCATCTTTACGACGGTGCCCTTTCGTGCTATGACGGCAAAATAAAAACGAAAAATACGTATTCGTGTAAAAAAAAAAATAAAAAAATATTTCCAGCTGGACTGGACAAGGCTCAAAAAAAAAATCGAGACAATGTAGTTCAACGCGCAAAGGGCTCCCGTCTGAGCTCGCGATCACGGAGATCGGCCTGCACGCGATTGCCTAACAAAGTATCACGGAAGAAGGATGGTTCGTCCTTCGTCGCACGTCAGCGGGCGCGCGGATTTCGGATAGCATTCCTCATCCGCCGCGGACAACGTCGCCGGATCCGCGGCAGCCCCCATTCCGGGGCAATTCTTTGCCGTTTTGCGTGTATCCTTAGTATGCAACGTATGCAGTCGGTTGTTACCGAAGGAGTGGTTTGCCGAGCGGCCAATGGCGAGTGCTCGAGCTAATTCTAGGGTGCCGCCGCCGCGCCATCTTTGCATCATAATGCCGTGTCCCCCCCGTACCCCGGCGCTCGCTCGCTCCCTCTCTACCCCCCCGATTCCTCTCCGCCGCCTACCTCCCGTCACCGCAAGAAGTCTGCCTCCCCTCGCCTTCCTCTCCCTCCGCCGCTGCCGTCCCTCTGCCCTCCGCGTTCTCCCGTCCGCCCCCACCCTCTCCCACTTTCTCTCCACCCTTGTTTCGTTTCGCGCAACGAAGAAAAAGAGAGGGCGAAGAAGACGAAAACGCCGGGCCGGGAGAGAGAAAGAGAGAAGGGCAGCGAGGAGAAACGTCTTGAAGGCGCGTTATGCCAAAGTGGATAAGAAGAAGAGCGCACGAGAAGGAAACGGCGAGGTGTGTGGAAGAAAGAGGAGGGGCACCCGACCATGGCGAGGAGGTAGAAGAGACGAAGGGGTTGTCTGCGCCTTGTCTGCCGGGAATCAATCACGTATCAGTGATGCTCAACCGGTGGCCACCTGCGAGACGCGATCGATGGGATCGCGATACCCGGTCGCGATAGCTCGTCGATGATGTCCGCCGTTGCTTCGAACTAAAGCCCCGTTCTATTTCGACCCGTAGCGGCGATGGGAATGTCGCTGCCACGACGCTGATCGCACACTCTTGGCGAGATTGAAAAGAAAAATCCTTGATAGTTGACGCCCGGGTGTGTGGCCGAATGAGAAATACATTTGCATCTAAAGTGGATGGATGCCTCCGCGTCGACGAATTACTTCCACGCCGGCAATGCGATCCTCTGATTACCGTTTGAGAAACGACGCGAGAGTGGAGAACGATTAAAAGCCGCGTGCCCTAATCTCTGCGGCGCACCGGCGTGAAGGCAAGGCAATGTCGTCGTGCTCGAGTACGCCCAAGGCGACGTGGTACCTACGCCTCGCGCTACCGTCTTACCTGTCAAGCCAGGGTAACGTTAAATCGAGAGAACGAGCGGGAGCTACCGTCTTCCGCTGAGGCTAACGTCCCGGGAATCGCGACAGATCCATTTTGCCAACCGACTCCGAAGCTTCGCGAACGCATATTTTAATATGCGATAATTTCATTAAAAAAAAAAAAAAGATATGCAGAAATCTGAACGCTACTTTTCCGCTTCACGCTTTGCAATCTCTAGTTATAAATTCTTAACGCCGAAAGAGAAGATAATAATTCAATGTACCTTTCTTTTTATTAATTAAAATTTTTATTAAAAAAATAAACGTGCATATTACTGCTATCCTCGATTATTGTGAAGATTGAGAAAATAAAATCAACCCATGCGTCAATCGCCTTTCGCCTCGCGGTATATTTTTTCGCCGGATTCGGGCGCGAGAACCGGTCAGCGTCTCTGGACGCGCCATTATTCGCTGCCCGGGGAGCGGATCGAGGTGGAATCGTCGTCGAACAAAGCCGGAGTTCGCGAGAGAGATCGAGGCAGAAGTGTCGAGGGCTGGAGAAGATACAATGGCCGGACGCGCCGGTTCACAATGACGGAAAATAATTAAAGCGGGAGGGGGAGAGGGGAAGAAGAGGCTCGTTCAAAGACGCCGACGGCGAAGGTCTCAAACCGATGAAGCCGATCGGTCTCCGCGAGTCTACTTGCACATCCCGTCGCGGTGTGACGAATTCGCGCCCTCCTACACGTGTATCTAACGCCGAGGGCATCACGGTGGATTGATTTCACGTACAAGCGACAAGGCACGCAGGAATCCGGAAAAGAAGGAAACCGGAATGAGTCCGACACGAAAGAGCGGGCAGGCCTACCCGCATTGTTGCAATACTTGCGGTCGGCGAGTTGCCTCGGAATGCCGCGTGACACAATTTTAAAACAAGCGCAAAGAGAAACCTCGCGATAGGCCGAACCACCGTTCGCGCCTCGGCCGGATCGCGTTTTAAACTCGGCGCTAATTTTATAACTAAGATTTTTTTATTTAACAGAATAAATATGTTTGTTATGTAACTGATTTTTACCGCATAATTTATCCCGAGTTGTGAATTAAAAAAGTAAGTTGAGAAACGGATAAAGCGGCATGCGGATAAACGCAGTTGTTTTATACGAGTTTGCGTGTGCTCGTGTTAGCTCGACGCTCGTAGGTGTATTACGTAAACGCGGGAGTCTGATGCGGCTCTTGGTATCTTTTTAACGGCCGTGACTCGCTGTGAGAAATCGATAAACGATTCGTCTCGGGCGTTCGACTCGGCCGGCTACCGTCGGATCCGCGCACGGTAGCTGACGAGACGATCGGACCCCCGCTTGGACATGTACTTTGAGTTTTGGGGCCCGCCGCGTCCGACGCGAAACCCCCCGCTGTAGAATGATACGCCAGGATAATTCCATCGGACTCTGGCCGCGCCGGGGTTCCGCCACCCGGGGAACGAGGACGACTAGCGCGCATATGACGCGTCTTCTCATCGCCATTTACTTTAAAACGCGCGCCGACGCTTCACAAAAATTTGCCGGTCACATTATAAATAATCGTCGTTTTGTTCTGTATTTTTTTTACAGTCGTCTACCAGAAGCGATTAAAGAAGGAACGGAGAGCGAGAAAGCGGCTGCAGGAACAGCTAGATCTGGAGGTTAAGAGGCGCACACAACTGGAGGAGGCTCTGAAAGCCACGGGCGCGTCTTCGGAGCAAGTCAGAGCGATTACCGGTACGTACGAGTCTACCTTCTTTAGGAACACGTTTCTGCGCGAACAAATTTGCATCACCGAAAATGAAAAGTATCATTGATCAGAGAAGCTTGTATTCATACGAAAAAAATTTTGTACTAGGAATTACTACGGTGTCACAATAATTAAAATTATCTTAAACCCGTATTAATTAAAACTTAATTTTAAATAATTATTTTTATATTATATTTTATATCATATTATATTATTTTAAATAATTATTTTAAATTAAAGTTTAAATTTTACGCACGACTAGTATAGATAAATTAAATCCTAACATAATAATTTAATTTAATGATTCCAAGATGGTCCACAATTATTGTTACACTATAATAATTAATATTAAAATAGAGAATAAAATGTACGTCGTTCAGATAACTCAACAAGTGCTTTACACATTTCTCGCTCTTTGAAATCTTCGCTAATATCTGCTGCGCGTCACCGTGGCAAAAAAAAAAAAAAAAAAAATTAAGAAATATATAAAAAGGGAACTGTGTCGAATTTCGCGTGGATCAAACGCCGAGAGGCGCAGACTATCGCTGGAAATGGACGGGTTTTCTTAGGATTTCGCGAGCTCGTCGTCAGTCTCTCCGTTAAGAGCCCCGGGGGCCAGCGGTGATCTCGGAATAAATTAATTAATACGCCGAGGCAGAGCAAACAGCCTGACACCAGGCAGAATATGATTCCTTACTTATCCCCCTGCCGGCGGTGCAATCCCTCTCCGTCGTCGGCTGGCTGATGGCAGCCTGTTTCCCCCCTGTTACCTCCCGCCTCCTCCCGGCACCTTGACTAGGCCCGCGCGTCTCGCCCCATGATCCTCCCGGCAAGTAGAAGTAGCAGCAACAAGCGGCACACCACCCTTCCCTTCCTGTCACTACCAAAACTCAAACGCGAAACCCTTTAAGTGAAATCTCTTATTCCGATATAATGTTTCGTCCTAGCCTCCTTCGCCTACTCCCAACCGTATCCTTCATCGTTTTCGCGTTACCTCCCTCCCCCTCGGTTGCCACCGTCGACTCCGTCGTTGCCGCCGTCGCCGCCGCTGCTCCTGCTGCTGCCGTCGCCGGTACCGCTGATTAATTCTGTCAAATCCAGAGAGTCGCGATACTAATTTCAAATCAAAAGGCACGCCACTCCGCCGTCCGGGCGTCGAGTGCGTCGACGGAACGGGTCACGATACGCTCACGAGTCGTTCTACAGTTGCCGTGAGCGCGGAGAAAAGATTTAGAAACGGATTTCCTTCTTCTTTTATTTTTTTTTTTTAACACCGCGATAATCGGGCGATTGCTATCTTTCTATGACACAGAGAACGTAACGGCGGAGGCGCGCACGAGTTCGGAGCCGCCGGAGGCTAGCCCGGTACACTCTCAGTCGCAGCAGCAATCGTCGCAACAGCAGCCGCCGCAGCAACCCCTTCAGCAGCAACAGGCGGCGGCCCAGCAGTACCGGGAGGCGCAGGTGCCGCGTCCTTCCCAGCAGCCGTCGACGCCGGAGAAGCCCGCATGGGGATACGGGTTGGATCTCATCGGTAGCCAGGCCTCGGCCTTCTGGCAAAACTACCAAGGTCAGTTCTCTCGGCGGCACGCCACTTCCACCCTCAAGCCGTGATACCCCGTTACGTTCGGCACCGCCGTCCGAGTCGCGGCCCCCGGGTCGGCGTTCCCACGGAGCCGCGCGGAAAAATAAACAGGGAGCTACTTAAGCCCACTTATCGTCCACGGAGGATCGCGATCGCCGTGTCGTTCCCGCCTCCGCTTCTCCCTCCCTCTCCCGGCTCTTTATCCGATATCTGGAAACATCCCGATCGTCCCCGTCGGTGATGGCCCCTCGCGTTTCGCCTAATTACATCACCCCGGCGAGATATTTCGAAAGGAGTTTCAGCGTTGCCTGACAGGAGCGGATAAAATCGCCTAAGAAAGCTGGCCCGCCGTCTACATTGTAAAGTTTACGGTAATTCGAGAAAGTAGCAGTCGCGTGTTAGGAACTCGAGGTTGAGGGAAGAGAGGGAAGAGGGGAGGCGAGCCGAAGATCCAGGCCCAGCGGCGGGATCCGCTAATTCGGATAATCGCATTCCCGTATTAGGATCCACTCAATTTTTCTGATCTTCCGGCCGAGTGCTTTCGATCCTCGATTACCCTGACAAAAAAAGGGAGGCTGAAAAAGAAGGAACGAGAGAGGAGGAGGGAGAGGCGATTGACCCCGAGGGCGAGAGAGACGGCGGTAGTGTGTCGTGGTGGTATCGTGCAAAGTAAATTATTCGAAAGATCTCGAGCGAGAGCAATCACGCCGCCGGCAATAACAACCCCGTGCACGAAGAGGGTAGGAGGAGGGAGAGCGAGCGAGGGAGAGGAAGAGGGACCGGGTTGGTCCTGACGAGGAAACACGAGGTATTTGAATAGGGTCCCACAGCCACCCGGGCATCATGATGCGGAATCCATTTGCAATAAACAACGGAGATTTCGACGGGGATGACGCGGGAGCGGAGAGACAACGAGACGAGTCGAGCGGTAGCGCCAAAACGGTGGGAAGGAAGGAGGCGAGAGAAAGATAGAGAGAGAGAAGAAGAGAAGGCGACCATATCTAGAGGCGCGGGGAAAGAGGTACTTTCGACGTAACGTCGTCTGAGGTGGGTACTTACGTCGCCGAGGGGACCTCGGAGGCCGTCACCGCGTCTTCGAATCATGCATTCTATACGAGCGATGGCTCTCATTCCCGTTCGCATTGTCGAGGAAATTTCGCCGGTGACCAAGTCTTAATTTTCAATTGAAAAATTTCTCCGCGAAATCGCCGTTTCCAAAAAGTACCTGACGCGCTAATTCCGCGGAACGTTTGCGTCGACTCTTCCCGGATTCCTACGCGAAGATGCACCTGGTGCTAGGCTGAGTCGCGTCCCCGACCTTTCCCCGCGATCGCACGATTATCCGAGCGTGCGTTGTCGCGGGGCTCGCTCACATGAGCGCCACTGGCTGTAATGCAGAGTTTATGCACATCTCTCGCAAGTAAGGAAGGAGCCGTAATTTCCCCGGCGGCCAACGCGGCTCTCGGTGGCGTTACCTGTCCTCCCTTCCTTCTTCCACACGCTCGTTCCCTCCGCGCTTCCCTTAAGTCTCCAGCCCCCTGCGCTACCTCCCCTCGCTACCTCCCTCTCTGTCTCTCGGCCGCGCGTGAGAGGGTGTGCGTGCATGTAGCGTACGTGCGCGAGTATGCACGACGCGCGATTCCTCCACGTCGTCCACCATCCGCAGAGTACGACGAAGCACTCCGCCACGCTTTAATATTCAGACTATATGCAATAATTTCGCAGCAACCATAACCCCCTTCCCCCTACCCTTGTCCTCCCCCCCTTGCCCCACCCTGCCGCCCGATTCGCAGCACTCTTGCTTTCTCCGTCTCCCTCGCCTTTTCCATCTTCCTCCTCGAGCCACCATCTTCAGCTTCGCCGTCTCTATCGTTTATTCCTTCCCCCTTGTCTCCCCCGTCTCTGCCCGTCCCGCCCGGCCGTGTTTCTTCCAGCGCACGAAGAGACGTGGCACGTACGAACACACCCACACCGAAGACTTGCGAGATTGCTCCACGGCCCCGGTACCCCCCAGCCCCTCCACCCTGCGACCGCAATCACTCTAAATCGCCGCGCGGGCATTAATATTTGATGGACGGAGTCCTCGGGAATTATTCGAAATGGAAATAATCGCGATCAAAAAGCACCGCGACGTGCCTGTATCATTTTTCATCGACGTTTCGCGACGATCGGCGCTGAGCGTCGTTAAACGCTGAACCCTTTTAGTCTTTACACACCGCGCTCGGGTGCTTCCACGAATGAATTAACCTTGAATGTCGGGGCGGAAAAAGGGAGAAAAATGAGGGCCGAGCGCGTAGCGGAGAAGTAAAAAGTTTTAAGCCTCAGTCCCGCAAATCAAGCGTGTCGCCTCGGAAGGAAAAATGACGATGACGACGGACCGCCGAGCGGATTATTCTCGGCTCTCCCGCCGCCCACGCGGCCGGGAAAAATGCGAGCGTCGCACCTGCACGCGCGTACACGTGCGTAGACCATTACGCGGAAAGACAATAACCCTGCGGAAGAGTGATAAAGCGTGACGCGCGTGCACGGGCGATATAAAGACCGAAGGAAGCCGACGTGGGAGGGAAACGGCCCTGAATATATCCAGGGGGCACGACGACGTGGTTTTCCGGCGAACAAGCCGGGACAGAAATCGGACGGGACAGAGAAGGGGCGAAGGGCCGCGGGGGCAGAAGGCGAGGGTGGCGGAAAGGTAGAGCTTCGATGGTAGCCCGTGCGGTTACAAGCTGACGGTGAGGTGTTGTCGGGAATATTGGGGTTGTTTCGAGACAGACCTCCCCGTCACGACCTGGCGTTTTCTTACGTATCTTGGAGAACGATGAATAACGAACCGGCAAAGATGATATCGCGGATGTTTTGGACGTGCGTTTTTCTAGATTGCTGCATGCGAGATTTGAATATTCACGTCGAAAAGGCGATTTGACAATAGCCAATTTTCGAAGATTATTAGCTTCGCTGCGAGCGCGCGTGCGAGGGAAAGAGAAGTCTGTCCCCGACTTGTGATTTTGCGTCGCCGCGGGCGCCGATTGGCAAGGCGTGCGGATTGCGAGGGGATTAAATTCGTTACCGGAGAGCCTCGACGCAAGCGGCATACGGAAGAGAGATTTTTCCGCGGCCAGGAGGAACAACAATTACCGAGCGAGATTCATCGATCGTCCTCCCGTCGCCTGCTCCTTTTGTTGTCAAAAAATGTTCATGACGAGCGAGCGGACCTTGTCGGCCGAGTTGCAACTGTGATAGCAAACTAGCGGTGCTTATATCTTTCCGACCTGACTTTCGCAATCGGTACAATTTCGCGATACGTATAAAAAAAAGAAAAAAAAAGTAAAAACTATAATGCAGATGAAAAGAAAAAGTCGAGCGCAGAAAACGGTGGACGGTCGGCGGAAATTTGAAAATGTAAAATTCGCGCGACGCGGAGAACGAGTGGCATCGGAGATTCATCCTCGTTTTTTTCCCTCCCGCATCCCATCTCCCGGTTCTTCCGCTTTTTGTGTCTCCGTCGCTGCTCCACGCGGCTCCTTGATTCATACAATTTCATGGTCGGCTTGGCGCTCAAGCGCCTAACCCCGCCGCCCCCTCCTCATTCGCATCCGCCGTTCGCGCCCTTCACCCCTCGGTATCTCGCTTTCCGTCCCTCAGTTTTCTGTTTCGCCGCTGCTCCTCTCGCCGCCTTTCGAACCTCGTTCGCTTTACATAAAGATCAGAGCATTAAAAACGCGATGCTACACGAAATCAACCCTCCAGATGCTCCCGCCGCGCCCTACATCCTTTTTTTTTTTTCTACTCGCGAGCGCCTCCTAACCCCTCAGCTTCTCGAGATGCTCGAGCGAGCAAGAGCGTTCAGCCAATTACCGTCGTTTCGATGCGATACTTAAATTGCTTTTTTCGCCATTCGCGCAAGAACGAAACGTGTCGAGGGCACTCGTCGCGTTGACGATTATATCCCGATATCCGGCGCCGCCGCGGCAAATCCGGTTAAATCCCGTGGAAGGAGGCCTCTTCGGCCGGGTAATCGCGAAAAAAAGTCCCGTCGACGTAAAGCGCGCGAGCGTCTGGCGAGAGTGCTTATCAATCGCGCGAGTTATTGGCCTCCGTGCTTCGTGGAATCCATCTCGTCGGGCCGGCTTCTTGAGGAGGGAACGCAATAACGAAGCCCGCGTACGAGAGCGAGGCGCACATTCTCGATCCCGGTGGCGAACAATGCGCGCGAGTTTTTCCAGTTCTTGCGAGACTCGCGGCCGCGCCCTCCCTCCCGCCCCGCTTCCCCTCGAGGTATTCTCGCCCGTGGGTTTCGATTCGGTTCGTTTTCTTTTTCTGTCGGTGAGGCAAGGTGGCCTCCTCTCTCTCCGCGGCCGGCATTGTGCCGGAGTTAATTACGTGCGGATAAATGCGGAGTCATAGCGTGAGGGGGCGAACCCCCGGTCCCTCTTCTTTTTCACCGGACATCTTTTTTAGACGGGGGGGCCCCTCTCTCCCCCCCTCCGAAAAGCAGGAGCGATATGGCGATGCGACGGCGTACAATACCAACCGTTTAGGGCCCTCGTACCACGGCCTGAAATTGTTTTCATTGTCCGAACGATTTGTCAGGGTGTGTAAGACGGTAGCGAAACTATTAGCGGTTTATTCTTCCCCGGCTCTCGGCCCGGTGAATTCCACGGGAATCGAGCGGCGAGCTCGTTTTCTTTCTTCATTCGACACGCCGCGCACGCAGCGATACCCGCGAGAAATCGCGAATCTGGATCTTCGAGTCTCGTCGCGCGCATCACTTTTTTTACGCCGGACGGACAATAACGGCGGTAGCGAATGTCCGCCGAGTTATTAGAATGGGAAGAAAAAAAAAAAAAAGAAAAAGGGCGAGAGAGTCCCCATCAAAGAAAGAAGTGCGCGCGCAATCAATCAAATCGCTTTTTCGTGCTCTTTATCTCGACTTGGGGCAACAAAGGGATGTATTGCCGAGCCGAGCGCGGCAAGAAAATTTCCTCGAATCGGCCCTTCGCCCCTAAGGCTCGCCCTGGCTTTCGTGCTCCGGCGAGAACGTGCGGTGGTTGTATCTGGAGCAGTTAAATTGTCATTTGGATATCAAAGGGACGACGACACCCCGCGCGCGGATAAGGGCGCGAGAGGTAATTTGGCTCAGCGAAACGCAAACATTGCTCGCCGCGCGGCCCCAAAGTCGTGGAATATAACGGTCCCGGCGAACGCACGAGTTCACACCCACGCGCCGCGAAACAGCCCTCAGCTATTGTTGCTCAAAGCATAATGGAATCTCGGTCCCGCCGTCGCCAGCCCCGACGACGACGAAGACGAAGGACGCGGGGCAAAGGGTGCGCCGCCGATGCCGACTTCTCTCGCACGTCCGCTGGTTAACCGGGACTTAATGGCTTCGCAATTGGATTTTACCATTGCTCTTTGCTCGAGGAGGTCCTATTTCACGCTTACCGATCAGACTCGCGCGAGCGCTCTCCCCCGATCTCACTATACGTTCTCTACTCGAACGACTTTTATTTCCAGTCAATGCATAAAGACACAATTATAACAATCGAAGCACGGCCGGATATTGTCGCGTTTCAATTTCTTTTCGAGTTTTTTTTTTTCTTTTTCTTCTTAACAATCTTAATCATAAAAATTAAAAGTTCTAATTTGTTTCCGAAGAAAATCACGCAACGGAATATCAGAATCAGTCGGAAGGGCAACAGCTCGACGCGGTTAATTCGGCGCGATATCATTAAAGGGACATTTTCCAGTTTTCGCCCTAATCCTTGCGAAATTCAGTGAGCAAACCCGCGGCCTTTTCACGCCTGCCTTCGCCTGTTGTCCCGCCCGTTCCCCGTTTTCCCCCTTTCGCGCGCCGCTGCCGGTAGCTGCCGGTTTTGCACTAATTACCGCTTCGTTTCATCCTTCGCGCGCGTGGTTCACGCCTCGTCGAATCCGCGCGCCGTTCCCGCCGTCTCCGTGCGCGCCGCAAGCCGGCGCGCGGCGGACCGCTCTCCTCGAGGCGATTCCTTCGACGCCGCCGAGGCAGCGAAGCGCGTTATCCGAACGCCGATATTAATCTTAAGCCAAGAACGCTAGTGAGACTACATTATGCGCGTTGATTACACAGCGGAACAGCATTGTATTATGTAGGCTATATTATAAATACCATATCATAAATGTTTTACCGCGCGCGCGCATATAGACACGCATACATTCATCGCCCCGCGCGCGCACAAGCCCGTCGTTTTGTTACTTGGTTGTCTGTCAATTTTATGCTTTTTTTTTTTTGTCGCAGAATCGCTGGTACAGGAACTCGAGCTGGAGAGAAAATCGCGGCAACATCAGGCGGCCGAGAGGGACCAAGTCAAGTCTCCTCTTCAAGGTGCGTTGATCGAAAACCCGAGATTGTCTCCGTAGTACGTTAAATCGCGCTTCGTCACGTATCACCGTCCTTTATCGTCGCGGTAATCGGCGCCTCGCGAGCTCGAAACGTTTCTCCCTCAAGCTCCCCCGCATTCGGAGAACGGTTCTCGTACGTATAGCAATTTCTTGCTATACGGAATAAAGTTTGGATCTTTAATTAGAAACTCTTCAGGGGCGGTCGCGTCCCGAAGGAGGTTGCACGGGGGTGGTTCTTGCAAAGGCGTCAGCGGCACAGCCCCGGCATATTCCAAACTTGGCCTCGCTCTACCGTCGTGGAAACTTGTCCGACGGAAGTTTCCAACTCGCGCAAAAACTATATCCGCAGCGCGATTTCGATGCTCCAAGGCCCCCGACCGGCGTGACGTTGCACGTAAATAATCGTTTTTCGCCTCCCTCCCCTCCCCCGAAAGGAATTAACAAGTCTGCTCTTAATTGGCAACGTCCTTGCAAAATCAACTCCCACATCTTGATAGCGAGGCTTTTTATTGGCGATAATACCGCTCCGCGAATCTAATGCAAGTTGAACGAAAGCGGCCGATATTTTTGTAAAAGCGCTCCAAGTTTTGTTTCCTTTCTTACGTTAACAAAGTTAATGATTTAATTTGTCGCAAGAAGAGATTCAAATGGATCCTTTTTTGCCGAGCCGAACGAAGTAGCGAGTTTCGAGAGGGGCGGTCGACAAGGGTGTGAGGGACGAAGTAAACCGAATCGCGCCGACTATTAACGTACAGTGATTTTCAATCATAAGCGACAGTTGGATAAAAAGTGGAGTGGCGGCTCGATCACAAAGGCCGGACTCGGGCCGATGACTCGCCGGACTCGTGCTTGCGAGCGTGTGCGATAGGGTCCGACTCTCTCCCTCACCTCGCCCTTTTCTCAGTTCGTCCATCTCTTCATTCGCGTCCCTCCCGCGGGTTCATCTGCGTCTCGAGAGCCAGCGATAATTAGTGAGCGGCGCCTTCTTCCCGGCGAGCGATCACCGAATGACCCGGCTGGTCCACCTTCGCGCCGCAACGAAGGTACCGCCGAATCCTCCGTCTTGCAGCGGAATTACGCCCACGACCATTCATCTCCCCGTGCATCTTCATCCGCGAGACGTTCGCGTCTCTCTCTCTCTCTCGCGTTCCCATTAGGAGACGCGTACACGCCTAACGCTGCAGCGGCATTACGAGGTCCAACGTTAACCGCGCGATATGTCTCGCCCTTCGTTACGTTGTTACGCCCAGAGCGCGTCTCATGCATGCGATAAGGCTCATCGATCGCGAAGGCATCTCTAGAGCGCACCTGCGATCGCTTCTGTTTCAGAGTCGCGGACGGGTTACTACAAGAACTCCGTACTGTTCACGAGCGCGACCTAGAAGAGGCCGGAAGACGGCAGGCGGGGGCAGCAGGCGGATCGCACAGCGAGCAGCCGAAGCGAATGACCGACCCGACGTAGGAAGCGCAGTCCGAATTCACGAGAGCGGACCCACCCTACGGAATGCTGCGAGCCGGGAGCGGACTCGTGATGGTCGCAGGACGAGACGTACAAATACGATGAGCAAGAACGAAGCTACGAACGACGATCTCGCGCGCAAGTGGTCCGCGGGGACTTGTGTACAGTTCGGCGAACAGTGGGCGAGCGCGCGAAAATGCCGAACTCTGCAAGAGTGTCTCGTCAGGTTCGTAAGTCTCGGGACGGTGTCAAGGCGGGCCGGATTTTGTCGACGAGCGAGCAAGAGCGAGCCAGCTGCGCGCAGCCTTTTCGCGCGTTTGTACAGGGCCGCGTTTTCTCGACGACGAAGGAGCTGGCCAGGTAAGCGGGACTTCCGAATCCGAGATCGGTCTGGCCGGAGCTCGTGACCGATACGACACACATATCAACGACGCGATATTCGCCGATCTCCCGATTCGCGTTCACGGGGGTCGCGCGTCGTTCGTTCGACAACGGCGGCACCCCGCGGGGTGATTATTTCTCTAAATGTGCGCACCATCGATTATACCCATGACGGATGATGAGACGGAGCACTGCGTGACGTTTCGCGATACCGAGACGATCGCTGCCACCGACGATAAACGGAAATCGGGAGCGTGAGGACGAAGGGATGAGAGACGTGGGTGACGTAAGAGAGGCATATTTCTAAAGACTGCTGGCGAGTGCGTGCGTGAGTGCATGCGTTCCTAGAGGTACCTATCTCCTAATTATCGAGCGAATTCATTAGATAATCGTTTTTAAGGGATTCCAGGCGATCGGTCACGCCACGCCGTTGTCGCGCGTATCGTCAGGCGCGCCGATTTCGAGTATTATTATCATTATTAATATTATTGCTATACACGTCACCGCGCGGCGGCGCGGGGCATAATCCGATCGCCACTGCGAAACGAACGTTGAGTCGCGGGCCCTCTCGTTGCGGCCGGCCCGTTCGACGTCCCGGAATCGGCGTTTTCGGCGACGCCGACCTCGGCGTCGCGAAAATCTCTCGAAAAGGTAGTCGCGATGCCGAGAAACGCGCTTGACTTTTTGTAAAATGCGCGCGAGAGCATGGACATTGGCGAGTAAATCTCCTCCGAAGTCGACGTGGAACGAGATTAGCCGCGACTCGAGTGTTGTATCATAAAAAAATCGAGAGAGAGGGAGAGAAAGCGAGAGAAAAAGAAAAAGAGAGAGAGAGAGCGAGAAAGAGAGAGAAAGAAAAAGATAAAGAGCGACAATTACACGGTGAAAAAAATTAGCGAGCGAAAGAAAGAACGAACGACAAATACGTACGACAAGAAAAAGAAAGAAAAAAAAAGAGATTGCGGGACAGAAAAAAAAATGTGAGAAAATGAGAGTGGAAGTGACAGAGAGAGAATCTTACGAATATATGCGTATGCGTGCGCGTGCATGTGTGTTAAAAACGGAAACAACGGAGGGTTCCCTCCTAGCGTCTTAAATCGTAACACCTTATTTATATAAATAACTTAGTTACTACCGAAACAAGTAAGTCTAATCCATATTGCGTGTGTCCCGCGTTTGCGTTGACCGCCCGAAGTTCGGAGAAGTATCCCTTGGCGTGCGCTGAAAGAGCTAACAGATCGAAATGTACGCAAGTAGGAAAGCAGGAAAAACGTTGACAATTTCGCGAAATGCGCCATGCACGCCGAGATATAATACAGAGGGACGCCAGGGATACTTCTTCGGGGGCCGGTCCCCGTATTTAAGATCCATGTACAAAGTCTTTTGCCGTAAGGTTCTTGTGTTGTAAAGTTCACATAATCATAGTGTCTAGTATCGTACCAGCTAAAGCCCGTTAAGACGATGCTAAACGTAGAGAAACGAAAATTTAACCACCGATAGCTGATTCGTATTTGCCATCGCCGCTACCGATCGACCCGAGGGGGCAAAGAGAAACGAGGAGGAACTTGAGATATGGACCGACGCGCCGCGTAGCATTCGCGTAACGTTTTTCGCGATCGAGAACCGTAAGGACGAACCTAAAACCGACCACGCCGATCGCAGAAGGACGACTTTGGCCGACGCCAAACAGTACAAATTAAATCTCGAAGGTGGAGATCGACCGATCGAACCGATTTCTTACGCGGGACGAGCAACATTGATGGCTATCGATTACGCACAAATTTTCTCACCGTAGACCCAAGAAAAATAGCAAATATATATATATATATATATATATATATATATATATATATATATATATATATATAATTAATATAATAAATCGTTTAGTTTCCGGTACAGCAAAGTGAATGCTGAAATGATCGCCGAACGTGCACCACATGCGGTTCTCGGTCGAGAAAAACGATACCCCGGACCGGCGGAGAACGGGGGTGACGTCAAGTATGCGAAAATGAAAAGGTGTAAGACGCATGCAGGAAGGAGTTGAAAGAGGGGGGACGGGGGAAAATAATTTTATCGTCGCCACACTGTGAGTCACGGCGACGGTGACTAGTAACGCCGATTTTACGACCGGACTTATACAATCTAGTATCGAGGCAAGAAGTGTATTCATTGTAATTCAGCATTATTACCTATAAATAAATAGTTGTTATTGTACCTGAGACTTGTTTCATTCGACTCATACACGATCCTATCCCGACGTCTTTGATCCATTCACGCCGACTTGGCGCAGCGGTATTACCTAAGACCGGTCTTAGGAAGTGCAAGTCCTTAGATCTGACAGCAGAGTTTCCCGTAGGTAATGAACCGACCGTTTTTCAGCTCGTCGAAGCGCGTAAAGCGTACACGCGTTTTCCATACGAATCACACGCATACGAGATCTGTAGCAGGAAATAGGCAAATTGCCGAAGAGAACGCTGAAAATGGACGACGACGAGAACGGCGCGATAAGACGATCGCCTAGGGTGCGAATAAAAGTGTACTCCGCGTCCGACATCTTCGCCCGAAGAAGCGGGAAGGGGCTAATGAAGGGCCGAAGGGTACGGGCGATGTATTCTTATCAATTTGCAGGTCCCGTAACGACCCGAGACACGCGACGCGAGCCCATTGGTCGAGCCAGGCTCCACCCTTTCGGTGCAAGGAATATATTTTAATAGTAAATATAGCGATAATATACCGCACGCTCCGGCGAGCCCTGCCAGGCGCGCGGGGGGCTTCTTAATTGAATCAGTCATACTGCGAGACCGCCGCGTCGATGTCTTAATTGCCCGTTCCCCGCGCGTTAATTAGACGTTTTCATTTCATTGTCGATGCCGGTGCAGTGCCCATAGAATCGAGGCGAGTCGCGCCGGGGCTAAACCGCCAGGCTAATTGCTGGGAATGTCCAATTAGAGGCGGTAATTAATACTCTGATCGATTAATTAGTCCGAATGCGAGGTGACTCCCAGACTCGCGCCAGCCTCTCGTTACTTTCCGTTCCTAGAGGTAACTGGGACGGAAAATGTAGCGTTGAAAAATTCGTGCGCCTTCTCATCCTTGCGCGCATCTTCTTTCTCTCTTTTTCGCGTAATGTAATAATTAATTTAATTGGGCATACACAGCGACGTGCAAAAACCCGTTAGTACAAGCGCGTACTTGGCCACCGCCGAAATGACAACGCCGATCGCGAACGCGATCGTCGCGGGAGAAGGCGAAGCCGGAGGGCCGTGTTTCGATGCAAATGAAGGGCTTGACTCTTGTCGTCGAGGATTGACGAGCCTTTACCTCTCCCTCTCGGATTTCTGGCCGCGTTTCTCGTCTCCTTCGCCGCCCTACAGACCGACCGCCTCGAAATCATAAAGATAACCGAATTGCTCCGGCCCGGCACTTTTATTCCGAGGACATATTGCCCGACAATCATTCCGGCATTTGCATAATTATCGAATAAAACCGCGCGAGGGCCGAGAGCCCGGGGCGCGTCTAACGCTCGTCTCTGCCGCGAGTACGACTAATTTCGTGCCCTCGAACTTTTTTTTTCCCAAAAGGGTCGCGCGTCCCTCGGTCGCTTCTTCGTGCAGTGTTTCGACGACTTTATCTTCGACCCCTCTACTACGCGAGAAACGCGCTATCTCCCCGTCGCGATTAGGCCTAATTCGTTGGCAGAAACGGCGATCCTCTAATTAGAGTCCCTTCGCGATTCGCGTTGTTCCGCTCGTATACGATTATTTCTTTTTTTTATACTAAAAAGAATGGAATAACGATAATTAAACCGCTCCCTTACTTTATTACCTTTTAAGCAGGAAAATGAGCGAATCGCACAAATTAATAGAATAAAAAATAAAACTAGTAAAGTTAATTAGTAAAAAAGTTTATTGACGGGGAAGGCTAAGGCCTGTCATCGGATTCATTGTCCGCGACTTTGAAATCGGAGGAGTAATACTTTCCAGCAACATGGCTGAATGTTAATTTTAATTAGAGCCCCGCCCGCGCGAAAAATACGAAATTCCCCGCGGAATTCTTTGGCTGTTGTCGTCTTTCTTATTTTCCCCAGCCTTTCGTCAAGATGTCACCGCGTCTAACGAGGCGAGTTAAGCGGAGCAAAACAGGGCATTTTTGTCGGCGGTAAGAGAGTGAGCGGCCTGAGACCCGCTCGCAGCGTCCTCGAATTATGCTAAACGCTCTTACCTCGAAGAGACGTTCGTACCTCACGGACCAATGGAGACGTCGACAAAAAAAAAAAAAAAAAAATAAACCGAAGCTGAAATTTGCGGGAGGCGCCAAAGCCCGTAAAACGAGCGCGGGTTTTTTTCCCGTCGGCGTCAAAAATCGTCCTCGATAAATTTTTCTTCAAAAATAAACCTGCGAGCGAGATCGGTAAAGTGCATCTTTGTGAATAATCGCGAGATCCGCGAGCGTTTCCGGACGTATTCCCGATGAGATTGTCCAAAATCCAAGCACGGGATGGGAATTTTCAAGAATAACACTTTGACGGGCGGATCGGAGATGACGCGCGGCGCACAATAGAGATAAAACGCATACGCGCGCTTCGCAACGTCAGGCGGTGAAGGGCGTCGAAACAGCGTTGTTACCGCGGCATTGCGCAAGGAGCCCTTCTCGCCCTAAGTACCGTATCTAAGTGAGAGGCGAACAAAAAAATCTCAAAGGAGTTAATTTACGCTTCCGCGAAGAGAGTTAATGCAAAAGCGGTGCCGGGGAAACGCGCGTAACGGGGCGCAGCGACGACCGGGGGTTCGATGCTTTCGCACGAGCTTGAAACCAGTAATCAGGGTGTCCGGACGGGACGAGATGAATCGTCCCGTGTGCGCGCGAACCCCGGTACTGAACTTTTACGAGGGAGCGAGGGAAGGGAGGGACAGCGTGACTTCGGGCGTTCGAGTCCGCGACCGGAGATAAATCCTCCGGTAATTCGACCCCTCGGCGCATCGCTCGCGCTTCCGCGCCCCCTCCCTGTTATCTCAAGACGCGTCCGCGCGATGTCCGGATGAAAGCTTAAGGCGAAAAAACGCGAAGGAATAGAGGATCAAAGGTTATTCATCGAGCACCCCGTTGTCGACAAATTTAATTAAAAATAAAAAAATATATATATATATAAAATAAGCGGATTTTTTCGCTTCGCGGTATTTTGGTCGCAATTCAAGAAGAAGCAAGACCCTCGTAAGGGAGAACTCAGTGCCGAAAACGAAGACATCTACCGAAAGATCGAGGGCTCTACGAGCGTCTTCGAAGGGCCTTTCGCGATTGGCTTGGACCCACGAACGCATAATTACACCCTTGTGTGAGAGCGAGCGAGAGATCGAGAGGGAAAAGGATGCCGAGAGGAGCGCAGCATCGCCCGATGTTCAACACTTCCCGACACGGCGCGCGAGCAGACACGAGGAATTTCGTAGTTTGATTTACAGCTGGCCGGATCCCGCCGTCGTCCATCGAGAAGTCCGTTTTGATTGCGCTTCCCTCTAATGGAGGGTAAACGCTAGGACGTTCATGAATTTGTATTAGAGAATTGGTTCCGAGAGCCGATTCTGGCACGGGAACGATCCTCTTATGCCCGGCGTAGTTTCGCCGAAACTTCGTGCGCTAGTAACCGCGGCGGACCTTGACGGCGAAATCGTTGAAGGGCCAAAGGGAGAAGTACTTCCCGACGGCGTCAATTCGGTACCTGACTCTCTCGGATAATTAGTCGTCGCGCTTATCCTTTTTTTTTACGGTCTCGACGTTTTACTTGCGTCCCGATTGCCTCGAAATTGCTGCAGTTTGCGATTCTGCGATTGAAAAGTTACGACGAAAAAGGGGAAAAAGAAAAACAATAGGCTCTTCCCTTATTAAAAAGTATTGCATTAAGTATAAGAAGCGATAATCAATAGTAAGAAATTTAATAAATAATATTTCAACAATAAAAATAATTTTTTTAAATATATAAATATATGTAAACTAAATAAATCAAAGCTTTATAAATAATATTATTAACTTCTAATCTATGCTGTTTGTGAATTTTATTTGCGCTTGTTATACTGAACGTCGCGTAGATCCGGGAAGACATTTGACAAGGATATTTGGACGGCGAGACTCCAAGAAGGATTAATTTTCTGGAACGAGGACTGCATCGGAAACACATAAGATGCTCTCCCGGGACCGTCGTATCGCTAATCTGTTTAAATAACGAAACATCCCTCCTCTAGGGGGGTGTTCACGGGTAGAAGGGACCCGCCGGGACGACGAGGCGGCGACGGGAACGGGAGAGGCGGGTAAACGAAAATCAATGCATCCGACACCGAGCGAGGAACGTCGTTTCGCCTACCTAATGAAACGTACAACGTACTCGAGACTCAAGTTTCTCCGCCTCGGATATATTCCACCCCCGAGGAACTTTCCGCGCGATCTTTACCCACTCCGATTCTTCGTCAAGTCAACGAAGAATTCTGGTATCAAATATTCATTTCTCAAGCAAAGGCACTTTCGCAACGAAGAAAAAAGATTTTAAAAACAGAAAAAAAAGGCCAACCAAAAAAAAAATAGAATTCCCCTCTTTTTTTTTTTTTACGTGATAGACGAACGGTAGGGTCGCGTTACGGGACGCAGAGTCACTCCACGACGATGAAATAAAATCCTACCTACCCTTTCTCGTAGTAAGACCGCGAAGACGTACAGAAACGGCACGTACGCGCGGCGAAAGCGAGTCTTACGCTAGAAGAACGTTCGCTAAACTAACCCGCTTGGAATGCGGCACGAGGGCGGGATGGCAATGCAAATTTATTCAAAACTCGAAAGAGCCCTCGGCTCGATCCGCATCCCTTACCTCTCACCGACTCCCGGCCTTTCTCTACCACAGTCGCCCTTTCTTCCCCGCCGTCGTCGCCCCCCGTTCCGGAGAGAAGACGCCCGCGGTTATCGGGACGCTCGGGTTCACCGCGAAAAACGGCCGATTATGTAGCAGAAAATTCGGGGCTCCGACAATTCGTTCCGTTTCGACCGTTAAGATCCCGTCGCCGCGCGATAGCGAGAGGATCGTGCGAGCGTCAGCAAGGGAAAAAAAAATAACGCGACGACAAATGATCGGCAATCTGACGTAATTCGCTTCCGCGTGCGATCGTTCGATCACGAACTGCCGTTATTTTTATTATTTTTTTTATCGCGAATTTTAAATGCGGGGATCGATATTTAAAAATTCACATTGCGTGAATAAAATGTCAGGTTATACTTATGCATATATATGGTTAGTACATCTAATAATTAAAATACTTTTCTTAAAACCAATTGCTGAACGTATTTTAATTACACGCGATTAATTATACACGCAAAACGTGCGCAAAACTTTTTTTTATTAATAATATTTTATGACTTTACGTTATACGCGCGGTGTGAGACTTTAAAATGAAATTATTAAATAATTAATTATTTTTTATAACCAGGGTAGATTCCACCAAAAGTTAGTATTATAAAAAAATCGTGTGACTCACCAACTGATGCGCAGCAGCGAAGTTACAGCTACGATAATCCTGCAACACACAAATATAAAAATATAATTGTAGAGATGTTGAAATTAATATCTGATGTTAAAGAAAAAAAAATAGTACGCGTCTCTAATTAGTTTTTTAATTCGACAAATAAAAACAAAGTTATTTATCATCCGAATAAGATTTCGAGCAGGCGATTAAACCTCTTCTAAAATCCAAAACGTCTTCCTCTACTAATTATTAAACTTTTATTTTTAATTGACGCCAAAACGACATAACGATCACGATAAGTAACTAAAAACTTTTAACTTTACTTAAATAAAAATAATTCTTACCTCAGGGTTGCTTCGCTGAAGCAGGATGCCTTTCCGAGGCCTCCTCCTCCTCTCAGAACGTCCAGAATCTCGGGCTGAATCTCACAAAGCACTCGCGAAAAACGCGGATCTTAAATAAAATCGCGCGATCTTACTACACGGCACTCGCGAAAAAAAAAACCGACGAACCGGCTGCGGTTCGTTTATTAAATCCCGGCGACGAGAGCACGTTCAGCTTCTCCTTTGGATCTTTATCTGAAACAACAAGAGATTTGGTTGGTTATTAAGAAGCAGAGTATCAATACACATTAAACATATATAAGAATGCAAGTATTTCGGTGCGCATAGAGACTCGCTCGCGGTGATAAGTACGTGGTCGGTCATTATGTGCAACGCGATCGCGTAAATACCGCAAGGTGAACATACATATACACCGCCCGTGTCGCTGACCTCTACACGTGGCTCGCCCGCTACACGGCAGCTCCGCGCTATGTAAAATAATTCCGTGGCCGGCACAAACGCTGTCGGTAGCATTAAGATTAATCGTCAATCAGCTACCTTGGTGCTCGATCGACGTAGAACTGAACCGATCATTCCGCGGTTACGCGAACGACGCAGAAAAGTCAACATGAATCACGTATAGATTTACTTTAGAGAGAGAACAATTGGACTCGAGTGCTTACCGGAAAGAGAGCATTGATAATTTGCGCTAGGATTGCATCATCGTCTGTTAAACTTGCGTAAAACTTCCGGCACGAAGAGACGGCTTCCGCACACGTGTTTCGTGATCAGCGGACGACGGGGGAATGGAAGGGGGACGGTCGTAGCGCTGCGCGACACTCCAACAAGCATGCGCCATTCGCGGCTGCAAGTACTTAAATGCCACGAAATTCAACGCGTTAAAAAAAAGATAAAGTAATTATACGCCAAATATCTACGCGCTTCGTAACATATAACGTTATCATATGTAAATGTTATATGTAAATGATATGTCCGATCACGATTATCTTTCTTTTCCACCCTTCTTTGTACGGTTCGTTGGTCGAAAGAGCGAAAATTGGAGCAGGAAACGTGCTGAGGTGAGACTCGGTGGCGTTACATTCAGTTCGCAACAGAAAAGTAATAGGCGCACGCATACTAAGTCGTATGAAAATCGGGCCGCGAATGTATGTTATTATCCGCGAGTATCCCGTGCGATAAATGGAATTAATTTCTGAAAAAGCGGAAAATAATTAAGCGGGGCGAAACGCAGTGCGCGCGCGAGGTAAGTAAATGTAGCATGGCGATATAATCTAGGCCCGCGAAGCCACCAGCGGATCGTGAGACTTGTCCGACGTCTTAATTGTGGTGTAATACTCGTTGTGCGTTAATGGTGTGAATGAACAGAATATTTCAATTACCAAGGAGACGAAAGGAAGCAGCGATCCGCTCTGCCTCTTTCTCTCTCCTTCCTCCCACCCAGCCGGTTGTCGTGATCCACGTTAATCAGAGGAATGATTAAAGTCCCTCGCCTCGCGAGTGAAAATTCCACGCGGAGCTCGGATTCGTGCGAGCTTTGCATGCGCTCTACGATTCGACGGGTTTTTGGTCCACGCTGGAACTCGCGAACTAAGCGGACGCGGCGCACCGGACTGCGAAAATAATTGGAATACTAATGAAAAGCGGACGTTACAATTTATCCACCCGCGACGCACGCGGGTGCCTTCTCGCGATAATTAGATGCATTACCTTTTCACGCACACGGCTCGTGAGAGAACGCGGATCGACGCTACGCACTGAGAGAAAAGTATAGTTATCTTTTGGACCCAGCTACAATTTTAGATATCTAACGATAATTACGATTGACTCGAGCACATTTATTGTTAGAAATATTATAAAATTGTGGTTGAATCCAAAAGTAAACTGTATTTTATTCTCAAGTGCGGCTTTAGCTGGCAGAAAAAGAGCCGCGGGAATTAACGAGAGGAGCACAGAGCGCGGATAAGTTTCTCTTTATTTTTATTTATTTAATTTTTCTTTTTTTTTTTGTCCTCTCCTTTTTCCGTGTGAGCGATGCGCGTGTAAGAGACGCTAAACGACTGTCGATCGCTTATTACGTGATGTACGTCTCCTGGACGACAACCGGATCGCCACCGCGCCGTTTTTTCCCGTCGGTGGCGCCCGGGAGACCTTGACAAGGCGGGCGCCTCTTCTTGCGCTTCTTCCTCGGCATCTCGGACCGGGTCGTGTTTCAAAGTGCACGCAAGAATGCGGCGCGATCGGGTAAAGTGGCGGCGCGCCTCATAACGATCGCCGGATGTGGTCGGCGCTTAATCGGGGGTAGACGGAAAAATCTCTTCCGTGAGAAAATACACCTCCGCTCTTGTCTTATTCCTCGCAGATATCGCGCAAAGCTTGTACGACAATTTCGTGACCGACACCTTAAAAAGGCCGCATTGCGCGAAGGTTAACACTTTGATAGTCATGCCCTTGATTTCGCGAACTCATCGGAAGCCAGCCGCTGTCTCGTAAACGTCGTTTCGTGAATTTAAAATTCAATAATGAATACTCAATAAAAAAAAATTGTTTAAGCATTCAATAAAATACACTTTAATTATGTGTAAGGTTTGAATTATTACTATTATGTACCAGGATCGAGTGACAGCCAGTGCTCAAAATTAATGACCATCAAAGTGTTAATGATCGTCAAGAAAGAAACCACATAGAAACGCAACGATCGTGGCGACGGTCATCCCTCGCGTATGTCTATATACGTTTGCCCGGTCAGACGTACCCGACGAAGGGGGGCGGGGGAGAAGGGCAGCCCAGGTGATCTACGAGAGAGTTATACGGTAATGGAATAACCACAGGGACGACGAGTAATTGTAAGAATTAACTAATAACACGGCAGCGAAGTAGGGTCGTGCGAACCCGGCATCCCCGGGGCCCCGTAACCTGTCATTCCTCGATCCCTCCTCCGCCATCGAGAGGGATCTATCAATTACTTCGCCTAAGTGGAGATCCTAGATCGGACAATAGAATTGGGGCCCCGTCGACGGGTCCTCCGCGACCGGCGCCCGCGATCGGTTCCACTGGCCCTGCTGGACCCTTTCCCCTCTTCCCTCATCTTGCCCCCAGATTTGCATGTGTAATTAAAGCTACGTTCCGTCGTTCGCGAGGTTACAAGCAAGCCCAAACGCAGGACGTTCCACTTGAATCGCGTGGGAAGCCGGGAACCCTCCTCTTCATCTCAAAATCGTTCTCACGTCCGTGAAACGTAACGACAAACAAACTCCCGATCGTCGGAATAATTCAATTGCCTTCACTACCGGATTCATTATTTTTCCTAATTTCGGTTTGATTTGGTTCTAACGACGTAACGTTGTTTCGTGTTTTTTTTCCAACAAGTTTCCTTCTTTCTTTTTCCTTTTCTCTTCTCTTTCTATTTTTTTTTTTTTTTTTTTTAATTAGCGACATTGGCCGCGCGCGAGAATGTGCCTTTTACTCAAATACTACGTGCGCGCGGTGTCGCATGCGTGGAGCAAAAAGTAGCGGCGGGAATGCTCGCAGTACAAAGCCAAAAAGTGACTTACCGGCGGAACGTGGAAATTCCATTCGCGCGGCTATCGCTGCGGGCTTTTCGCGCTCCAACGTTTTTAAGCCGACAATTCGCCCTCCGCGCGCGCGCGTCGCCATACGACGTGTCATTTAATTTCCGCAATAACGCTTTTGTTACCGATTAAAAAACAGAAAGAGGTACGAGGCACGTCGAGAAAGAGACCGCGGGGGAGGGAGGCGCGAGGCGAATGTGAGAGAAGGAGAAAAAAAATCGAGTTCGACGAAGAGACACGGGAGACGGAGAGGAAAAAGCGAGCGAGCATTGTTTCGCGCGTCCATCCGCCGCAGCCGTCGCGGCTAAATGCCGTGAAATTGTCATCCTACAGTCACAAAGGGAATTCACTCGCGCAACCGGTGAAATATAAACGCGTTTTTCCAGCCGGCCGTTTTTCCACTCCGATTGTTTTTTAGGCCGGATTATTGTTCTCTGTCGCCCGCGGCCGCGCAACCTTGCCAACTATTATTTCCTCTAACAACGACGATCGCTCGTTGTTATTAGCGCGGAGGTATTCGAGGAAAGGGGGAGGAGGAGGGAAGCCTGGACCAATTTCTATTCGAGCCTCTCGGTGGCGAAACGGAGCCTCGCGCGAAGGTACGATTTACGATCGAGCGGGAGATCGATCTCGCCGGGTTTGCAGAATAATTTTTTTATCTCGCACTAAAACCGAAGAACGCAGCGAGGAAGGTGGGGTGCGGAATGAACGAGCGTTGCCAGCACGGCAATTTCGGGTCGCGAGATCGATCGCGACGACGTGCAGATAATTCTTTTCTAGACTGCCTGTGGAAAAATTCGCGGCCACGGAACGTGCCGTTCCCGAAGCGAATTAAAAGATTATCCGTGTGGCTGCGGGCGAGCCGCTTGAAATTGCTCCTTCATTTCTGGAGCAATGCACGCGAACCTTTCAATCTCGATTCGAGAGGGCGGGAAAGGGAGAGAAAGAGAGAGAGAGAGCTCACGATCGATTAGGGAATTTCGAAGCCCGAGACGACGTGTCCCTCGGGTCCGCTTAACCCCTACTCGTCGAGCCCCCTTCCGCCCCGTCGTTCTCCGCGCCCGCGCCGCCGTTTCCCCCGACTCGGAAATTCAACCGTGCGTGATCCGATGGAGTCTCTCTCCTCGTCCTTCGCTCCCCGACGTTGATGTAATATTGGAAAATAATGCACTGCCGTATACGAGCCGGACCAGACGCGGCTGGAACGGAATCGGTACCCTCGGCCGATCCGAGTTCCCCCGCACCTACATCATCTCCAATCGAACGAACGAGAACGAAGAGCGAAAATATTTTCCGCGACTGTCTTTTCCGCGTTTCCACCGAGCTTTCTAGCGAATGAGTAGAGATTGGCATACACGGGATACGCGTTAAGACGATATCTTGGCTTGTATACGCACGGACGATGAAAAGCCAAGGGCAATTAAAGGAGGAGCTTAACAAGCCGGAATCACTATCGTTTCCTCTGCATCTAACCGCCGCACGGAGGATCCAGCGCGTAATAAGGTATGCCAGGTACATACGCTCGGCGTTCGCCACCGCGTACTTAAAGTGCATACTTAGGCGGCGTAATACGTGTGCGATATCGCCGTCAATTAGGTCGTTCCTTTCGGACCGTCCTCGGCGCGCGAACCGTCGACGCCTATTTAAATGCGAGAAACGACGGCCTTCCTACCGCCGAGAATCAATTTAGTATTTTGCAAAAATGCGCACCGGCGCGAGACTCAATTATACATATCGTAAAAAAAAATCTCCGCGAATACGGTAAAATTGCAAATTACCGACGAATCGTTCCTAACTGAAATGCACGTTTCTCCGATCGGTTCTCTTCATGATTGTGCAGCGAGGGGCGAGTGATACAGACGTTACAATCCGTCCTCGATATCGCGAATGCATCGGAGCGTGATATGTAAAGTGGCCGAAGGGAAGAAAAAGAAAAAAGGAGAATCGCGAGAGAACGAAGGAATCGCGGCTGGATCTCGTTTGTCCATCGTTCTCGCACGGTTGTGAGGCTAGTCAACGCGAATCCGACAATCCCAATTTCCTGCCACGGTAATCAAACAGCCGCGGATAAGTGAGCGAGGTTCTCTCTCCCTTTTTCTCTCTCTACGCGTTCGGCTGGCAGCTAGTTACCTTGCCGAGTAGTTATCTCGCATCTTTCCCACTGGCATCGTTAGCGCCTTCTCTTCTCTCGCCGGTACCGGGGACGAGGTGAAGCCGGTCGTAACCCGTGGACACGTAAAAGTCTCGCTAGACAGCGGCGTTCCGTCGTAATATACGTTTGTTTACCGGCCGAAGATCCGAAGATGCGAGACGCATCGCCGTGCCATCGCATAACTGTCCCGGGTCTTTTACTGCCGTCGTATGATTTAAGATGGAATTATCATTAATAACGCCGTTCGGTGATCGAGGCGCGCGAGATTCCCCGGTCGCAAATTAATATTTTCAAATTTCCCGACCAATTATTCCGGACGTCTCTTAATAATGTCTCTTAGCACGAGCGATAAATCGCCAGATTTTATCGCCGCCGCGGACTTTATCGGACAATGGGGTTCGGGGATTTATGAATTGTGAATTAACGCAGAAATCGCGACGAGCCTCGACGTGGTCGTCGACACCTTCCACCGGTCGCAGACGCGAAATTCCGGCGTATACGGCTGCGGGGCAGAAACAGGAGAGGTGCAGGGGAATAAAGGAGGGTAAAGGAGAGCAGAAACGATTGAGTAGGCGCTGGGCAGCTGTCGAAAGATTAAGATAACCCTGAAGTTAAGTGAGCGCGGGGTGTGCCTGGGCTGTGGATTTAAGGTGATTAAAGGCACCTGATATTGAGAATTATTATACCGTATATTTCGTAGTTGGCGAGAGGAGACCATATTCTGACGGCTGCATAAATTCCGCCTCGATAGCCAATAGTTAAGGACGGCCCGGCGCTCTCGGGGCGTCGAAAACGCGTCTCGAGGAAATCGGTTAGGCGCTACGGAGGCATCGCAGATCGACCAGCGGTCGTTCACGTTAGCCGAACAGCTTTTTGAGTTTCGATAACGAGAAAAAAACGAACGGTCTCACCCGGAAGATTTTCCTGAGACCCTGAAAGTCCGATAGTTAATTGGGGTGAGATCGCATAATCGCGCCGCGGGCTTTTGTCACGAGCGGTCGTGTGCAGGCGCACACACGCGGAGGAGGCCCTAGGGAGGAAAGGGGGCAACGGAGTGACTGGCGACCCCGTGGCGAGCGTGGAGCGTGACTCCGCGAGAGGTAGGAATCGGCAAGCCGGTCCCCGCCCGATCAGATGATCCCGGACGACTTCGTGACTCCGTATTTGCTCAGCCATTTCAGCCGGCTAGCGAGAGGCCGACTATCCGCCCCGCCGATCGGCGTATACCTCCTCCAGGATACATAATTATATTATAATAAACTGTAACGATACACGAGCCCGGCCTATCCTCGCTGCCCTTCTGGCTCGCCTTACGGCCTCGTCGTTTCTACGGGCCTACCTCGTTCTCATCGGGGTCGCCTGCGACCGACCGCGGGCAGCCTCCTAGCTTTTTCTCGACGCAAGAGATTCCCGTTGGTGCGAGCTGGCGGATCACCAGCCGAGAAGAGAAAGAGAGAGACGCTAATTCCTCGTAGAGCTATTCTCCCGAGAGAGGGACCTCCGTGTCAGAGGGTCGAGTTTATCACTGTCATCTCTTGACGCCGCGGCTCTGCCGTCTTAATAGGTTTAATGCCCGCCGTTCGCTCGGGGTCTGACTCTCGACGGCTGTAACCACTGACACGTACGCGCACGACGCCGATCCCGCGCGATTTTCCAGTCCCTCAGCTTCCGGGAGTATCGTCATTTAATCGGCACCAAGAGGCTAGATCGCAACTGTGAAGGAAAGTCGCTTCGTCCCGGAATTATCATCCTTTCGTCAATTTTTGTAAAAAAAAAAAAAAAAACTTAATAAATAAAAGAAAACGAGAGAAAAAAAAATCGTCCACGTAAATTACTTCCAAAAAACTCTGTTCTTTCTCCCGGGTGAAAATTTTCTCGTGAAATCGCGAGTACTCCCCCGACACGTTACATTGTTGGTTAAATCAAGGCGCTGCGCCTGGGTGTGCGCCTTATCTCTCACGATGTTTACTCGGAGAGAAGCTACGCTCTACGAGGCACTGCAAATATCGCAGAATGCGGACATTGTCGAGGCACGTATATTGGCACGGAGAGCTCGGCGGCCTCCGGGTCGAGAGACGGATGGATCTTCATCTTCCCTCCTCTCCTCTTCGTTTCTTTCACGACCTCTTATTTTTCTTCGCATTACCGCGCGCTCTGGCTGCGAGAAACAACGGCTATCGATCGATATGTTTCTTTGAGTGGAACAACCCGAGGAAACGCCGCGCTATACTCATCTTTTTTGCTTGCCGACGTCGCGATACTTTCTACGCATATCTTAAGCCAAAAAACAACTGATCAAATAAAAATTAATAAAAATTGACGTCGATCAAGAGTTAAATATTAAATATTATCAAATTGTAAAGAGAATCGCGGATAGATTCGCAGAGTAGTTCGAGGTGTTGAGTGGCGATTGTACGGCGATTGGATGGCGGAGAGGCATTTCGAGCGTGTCGCCCGAAAACGAATAAAAAGAAAGGTAATGAGGCGACGAGGGTCGGGAGTCGTTGACAAAACGGATTACCCTAAGACGCCGAGAGCGGCGCGTAGGCAGAGGCGTCGCGACGCGTCGCGAGGTCGAAGGGCCGAAGAATGAAACGGCCCGGGATCCCGAGACGTTGTCTAAACAACCCTTTTCCTTAATCATTTAAGTGATTTGGTAAGCACTCGTCTTTCCCCCGTCCGCCCACCGAATCGCCGGTAACTCCTGCGTAAACTCGGCCCTTTTCTTACGGAAAAGTCCCCCGCGGCCGTCCGTCCCCTTCGTCCGATAATGATAATACCGCTTCGCTCAACTGGAAAGGGAAATAATGCTTCGATCGTGCCCTCCTTCCCTCCCCCCCTCCCTTCCCACGTCTAACGCGAAGTCGCATGAATAATAACTAAAAATAGAGCCTGCAAAAACAAGGGATTTCTCGGACGAGCTTTGCACATCCGCATATTCTTCGTTCCAAACAACCTCTTAGATAAAAATATAACTCTAATACTATGATAAAGAATAATACGACGAAATATAATTAATTAATCTAATTAAAAAAAAATTTTGATTTAAGAATTAAATTTAATAATTTACTTAATAAAAACGGGAAAAACAGAATTAAATCAAGGTCTTACTTTACGTTTTCACGACGATCGCGACTTCTCATTGCGAAGAATAAGCACAGTTCCCTTAGCTAGATAGATTTTATATTCGAATTGGCACCTCGATAAGCGGAAGTTCACGACGCGGCAGAAGCCGAAGCGACGGGCCGACGTCGAGTTCGATTAATTTTCCGGTCATTATTTTTTACGACTCCTTATCGCCGTCTCAGCTTCCCGTCTCCCGCCCGCGCCGTCGATGAGCCCCGCTGCAACCTGACGCAAGGGTCCGGTCGCCCCCGGGACAGAGGGATTCGATTTATTCGCGTCACGATTATCGAACCGGCGTCGTCAGGACGTCGGATCGCGCTCGGCTCGCTTTACATAAACGTCCTCGCGAGTCGCGGCGGCCCCTAAAGATGTCCTCGAGATAAGCCCGTGATCGCATTGAAATTACGACGTCCGGGGGAACGGAAAAAGAAGCGAGCGACCGTTCGTAACGTGCAGAACGAATGAGAGATCGCCATTCCGTTCACGGGGGGAATACGGCGCATATTAACGTCTCCTTCCAGCGGGGCCGCAGAAATTGGCGGGGGCCCTCGGTGGGGCGGCGATATTAAGTTGGCACGCGGTAATTATCGGGCGATAGAAGCCCGCGATAAGTCGGCGAAAAAAAATTCAATATTTCCGTACGATGTATCGACGTTATTTACGCGATGTCTCTCGCGACGTCGAGCCGTTATTACGATAACGATTAATTACGCGCGCACGAATATTAATTTCGCCTCGATAACCGCGATCGGCGGGTTTTACGACGCCGGGAGTGAACGGCACTCGAAGAGGCATCGCATCTCGATAACGACAAGCTCGGACGGAAGCGCGAGTGGCGCGACTTCAACGAACGATTCCTCGCGGACGTCGTCTCCGTCGGTTCTGCCGATTGACGGTTTCGACCGCGCTCCACTCGGGGTACAAGGAGGGGCCCCGGAGTCGGCCTGGGCGGGGCCTCGGGCTCGCAAAACACCGACTCGAGTTCGCGGCACTCCGGCTACTATTAATTATTTATGCTGCAAGTGCCGGGCCGCCACCAACCCCCGGCCGCCGTGGCCGCACACGTGAAGAGCTACATTGTGAAATGGACGAAGGGGGCCCGGGCCGCGGCGCCGGGCATCGGCATTATAGCCCGGGCACCGCGAACCGGGGACCGGTCGAATCGAGCCAATCCTATCGAGAGCCGCAATCGATTCGCCCGGAATAATAATCATGATTGGATTCTCTCGGGTTTTGGGGGCAGGACTTTTCGGTTCCCTCGAGATCGCCGTGTTAAAAGCGCAAGGCCGCGCCACTTGGACCATCTTTGCGTTCGCCGACCATCGAGTTCGGTGGTACCGACGAAGAGACCCCCGATGATTGATGGTCGAGCCGAAAAGTAATGCGTTTATCAGAAACGATCCGGAGAAATGAGAAGCGCGAATAATCGCGCTCGGTCATCGACTAAATCGTACAAGGCAGTGTTGTCCGACAATTATCTCGACGTCTAGCAAAGATTATTTGAAATAACGATATCCTGATTCAAGAAAGATGGGGTTGATTTTTCCTGTCGCACCTGGAGATTAACGCAATGTGCCCCCGAACGCGATCGAGAATCTTTTCGAGGAGGACAGAGCGAAAGCGGAGGAAACGTGAAAAAAAAAAGATTTAAAAAGCGGAGGAAACGACGGTAGAAAAGACGAGATGGACCGGGCGAAGACGACGATGAAAAGAAAGGACGAGGGACGAGAAGGGAGAGGTGACGCAAAAGGAAATAAAAGATGCGTCCGGCGAAGAGCATTTTTCTTTGGACCGTGGTGGAGCAGCCACCGTGTGATTACCCGGGACGAGGAGGCATATATGAGTAATTTGTATTCAGCCCGATCATCCGTATCGAAATTCGAATCTACTTAGTTCTGAGAAGCGCCGGTGCCTCCTCCTCCTCCGTAGCTTCGATCTTCTCTCTTCTTCGGTTCCCGTCCCCCGCTTCCTTCCTCGGACCCGGTCCACTATTCCACCCTCTCGGGGCTCCGACTACAGCTTAATATAATATTATTCGCCGGTTTAGTTTAATGGTGCCGGGCGATTATTACGTGGAGTCCGACCGACTGGCTTCTTCGGCCTCGGGTACTCGTCCCTGTCCCCTTGCGTCCCCCCTCCGCCCTCTGCGCTCTTCTTTCCGCGACGCTGCTTCTTTCGTTCCTTCGCGCGGGCCCGAATATACGCGATACGTTTTACCAACCCGCACCCATACATGCACCTGCGCGACACAGGCATTCGCGCTTACATACTCACGCCAGCAACTGCCCGCGTCCCTCGGCGACGCAAAAGGGAGGGAGGGAGGGAGTGGGATCATCTCCGAACAAAAAGCCCGAAAACAAAACGCCATTATGATTAGTTCGAAGGATGGGTGGTCCAAATTACCGCATATTCGCGTTCCCGAGAACGGAGCGGTGTAACGCACTCGAAAGTGAGTGCATCCTCGGTTCGCGCCGCTGGACACGCCGCGAAATTAGTTTTACGCGTCGATCGGAAATTGGCGTATACGGAAACAGCTGATGGAACCGATCCACGGGACCGTGGAACAATTCGTAAGGCGCGCACGGGCACGCACCGCACACACGCACGCACACATCTCGCTCTCGCGATATCCCGACACATCGGGCGAATTCACGGAGGATAATCTCGCTTAAGCGAGCGCTCTGCCTAATGAATCGCCGCGGAATTTGCATTGTGAAAAGGGCGCGTTTATAATACATTGCTCGGCGCGTCTCGAACTCGTTACGGCCGCGCGTAAGAGTCATTAAGAGCCGAATAATTACTCGTATCGTTCCGGACTTGATAGATCGTCCGATCCGTGGCCGGCCTGACCCGCGACACGGAATGAAGAACAACGGGGCTCGGAGGCTGCGCGCCCACGAACCGATTATAAGCGGTGCAAACGAGCGCACGTGGATAAGCTCCACGATCGCACCCTGATTCAACTTGAGCAACAATCTTAAATACAAAAATGAATTACGAATACCGACCTTGAACGCGCATACTTGGACACCTACGAGTCTAACTTTCTGAAGAAAATCGAAGGATTTCAAGGCCCCCGAGGAGGGTTCCGCGAAGAGGATTGCGTTTTTCCCCCGTCTACGAATCTCATTTATCCGCGCGGGAACGACAATGTGACGAGTGACAAGCTGGCCCGGCTTACAATCTACGTCCCGGGATCGATTAAATGGTGGCAAGAAGTCGGGTAATGCATGCGGCCTCCACCTCGTGGTGGCGGGTGGTTGTGGCCGGTAGGATATTAATGAAGATATTCAAATGAGACAAAAATGAGGGGGAGAGCTGGCCTTTGTCGGGCGCAAAGGCTCCACCGGTGACTCGGCCTATGTAGATTACTCCTCGCCCTCCTTCTCGAGGCTCTTTTTCTTTCTCTTTCTCTCTCTCTCTCTTTCATTCTCGCCCGTCGTCCCGCTTCCTCCCGCGTTTCTCGTCGCCTCTTCTTAAACTCTTCATCCTCGATCCGCCTTAACCTCTCCACCTACCGATCGTTTACCTCCCAGAGATTCGATCGTGCACCGTCGGAGCGAACGTCCTTTTCACTCGTAACGCAGATTCCCATACCCTCACCGACGTGAGACGAGAATAAACCTCGGCAACTTTCTGTGCACCCGCGAAGTAGTCGATTATATTCGTTTTACTCGTTATCCGCTGGACTTTTTTTTTTAATATTCCGCAATTTTCTTTAAATACTATTTTTTAATTACTCAAGTATAAGACGTGCGTTTCCAATGAAGATCTCAAAGCGAGGAAAATTCATCGCGCGAAGAAAAAAAGGCACGCGACGGGCGAATTCTTTGCCGGCGGATTATTAAAACGGATTAACGTCGCGAGAACGCATAAATTGCCGGAATATCGTTACACACGGAAGGACGGAAAGGGCGGTGGGCGCCTCGCTTCCGTGAACCCGATCTGTCATTAGCGGGCTGCTTAATTCACTTGTTTCTTCAGTTTCCACTGAGATGAAATTAGAGCCGCGTCGCGCCAGCCCAGTGGATGTCATTAAGAGCCTTTTAAATCGCCCTTAAGACCCGCCAGGCCATTAGAGGCCCGGCGCGGGAGAAAAGGGCCAACCCTTGTACATATCTTTTTTCCCTCCCGCCAGCAGCCGCCTTTCGAGTTCGTGGCGTGGTTCCTAACATTAACGGTATTTCCCCGCGACGCTCCTCGCAATACGCTCGGCTTACGTGCCTCGTCAGGACTCGGTCTCCTATGCGCGTACACTTTGCGCTTTATCCAGTTAGTTGCGACTAATGTGATTACGCGTCTTCGAGCGCGTAGCGAGCGTGGAAGAAGCCGCTTCCATCGCCGCTTATTTTCTCGCGCGCAGACCTCGATCTCGTAGCTTAATGGGTCAAATTGGTTTCCCGGCTCTTCTTAAAACGTCGACTAAACCGAGAAGCCGAAGGTGAAAAGAAATAGGAAGTTATTTCGATTCGATCCCGCCACATGCCGCGCGGACGTAAAACGGTAGCCGCCTTCTCTTTCCCATTTCACAATGCGTTTCTCAGCGTTTCCAATGAGAGACACAAAGAGCGGACGCCGCGTCGGCCCAATTTTAATTGATATTTCGCCCGGTGACGGCGGCTTCTATTGTTTCCCCGTCTCCCCCCGTGATCGGTGCACCTTTTTGTGTTTCGCCGGCGCGATGCGAAACGTCATTTTCGCCGGCGTACCTCGGGTCGATGATCCTATTTGTCAAGTCATTTCAGGACGCGTATACCTGCGCCGCCGGAATTTCAACTGTTCGCCGACTGGAACGATCTGCCTCGTGAGGCGTGCAACGCGGCAAAAATGCATATTGTAAAGCGATGCCACGGAGATGGACCGCGATACGGGATAAAGTTACCGGCAAATGAACGCCCGTATCGTCGTTCCTTGTTCCCCTCGCGTCCTGGTAGCGAATAATGAGTTTCGCGACACGCTTGAGATTGCGACGACGCGGCGTTTAAATGTTTTTTCTTTTTTTTTTTCTTGTAAATTTATTTTTATATTATTAATATTAGAGGAACATATCCGTATTATTTCCTCGAGCCGCGCAGTACTTTCTTACGTTATTGCGTTCGAGGTGAACTTTTCATCGCGGCCGCGCGACGGAAAATATTTTCCGCAAAACTCCCGGAACCAGGAAGCGGCCCGTGAAGTAACTCGACCGCTAAATGGCAGATATATGGCGAGTGATTAGCGCACGCGAGCAAATAGGTGGGATTCGCGATAACACGAGCCAGTTTCGCGGGGAGAAGGTTAAGCCGCGATACTCCCGATAACCCTATCTGCCGAGGCTACGGTAAATCATAGCCCTAGCTTATGGTTGGCGGAGTCGGTGTTTACGATACAGGCATAAAAAATAGCGCCGAAGGCAACCGGTGAGCGTCGCACCGTCGGCGACCGGTCTAACGGTTCGCAGAAGGACACGCGGTTTTTTAATTAAACTTCACCGTTAACTAGACAACTCTATTATTCCCACCGTGGACAACGGGAAAGAAAAGAAAAAAAAAAAAAAAAAGAAAGGATGGAAGGAAGGAAGGAAGGAAGAAAGAAAAAAAAAAGAGAGCGGTCTATCGACCGTTGGGCCGGACGATCTCTCGAATAAGGATCACCTCTGGAATCCGGGCGATCTCGCGCGTTTCCGAGGTCGATGTCAACGTCGAGCAGGGATTCCATCGCGGTCTAGGGACGCGTAACTCGAAGAGAGAAAGGAAAAGAAGGAGAAAGAGAACCCTGTCCGTTATCTAGGAGTTGGTTCCTTCGCGTAGAGCGAAGAAGAAGTCGCCATTAGTCACGGGGGAGAAAAGGGAGGTCCAAGCGCCCCGAGCCGCGCAATTACCGCGCGCATTAATCTGCCCGCGATGCCGATTATTACGGCGACGACAATAAGAATAAAGCCGGGGCCCGCGTAGATCGCCCTAGGTAGCTCCGCTTAATTGTTGCACTCTATATGCTAAACGCGATCGCGCGGCGCGTCGACGCCGGTAGCCACCGCGTGTGCGATATCGCGGCGGCCCCGAGTTATGGCGCGGTCGCCGCCTTCGTCATGCGAGCCGTCGAATCGCTTATCTCGTCCGCCGGCGAGAGCGGTCGCTTGGCGAATTAATTAATCTCCCCGCGCCCGTAAAGAATAACAGTGTCACGAAGACTCGCGTTCGCAAATACGGCTAGGCTATCATTACGCTCTGAGAGAGCGACGCGTTTGGTAAACGTTCGGAGCTCGCGATTTACGGTTTGCAACATCGGTTTCTCCCGCAAATCACGTCGATCTCGCAATTGACGTTCGAATCAGTAAAATCCCATCGAGTGAAAGAACAAGATTCCGCTCGGCGTTACTCAATATTCCGGCAGGCCGGTCTTTTGTTTCGCGATGCGGGCGGCACAGGTGGTGCCTGGGGGACAAGCCCCTTGCAACAAAGAGAAGACGGGTCCGGAATATCCGACGACAGCGCGCGATCGGCTGCCATAAGGGTAGTATCGTGTGTCTCATTGTGCGATCGGTAAATCGCCGCGGCCGTTTCGGTAGGTATCTCGTAAAGATCAACGAACGCCAGGAATCGCGAGATTGAATCAATCGTCGAAGCCGCGCGACGACAGTCGCCTTTTGCGTCTCAATTTCGCAGCGATTCGCGACGTATCATTAGCCGATCACGCTTTCGCGGTAATTACAGACGCGAGCGATTGTTCTCATTAATATTTCAATCCACGATTTCCACCATCTGGGAGACTCTGACGGACGACCGGTCGCGCGGCGATAAAATCGAAGATCCCCGTGACGACCGGGGATATCGAGCGAGGACGGGAAGCGGGCCAGCGCTCGCCGGGGTGACGATAATTGCGATCAGAGCCGCCCGATGAAATCCTAATATTACGGGATACGCATCGAATATGAGCATCTAGGTAAGCCGTCGCGCCACTAGTCGCGCTGGACGACGCGAAGCGAGTTGGAAGGAGCGCGATGAAGCGAGGGTGGGCGCCCGAGGGTTGCGGGGGGGGGGGGCAGCGCGAGAGGGAGGCTCGACGCGGCCGAGCAGGTATAACCTATTGTAATCAATATTAATTACTCGAGACAATGGAATCTCATTGGACTCGATCGTTGGAGCGGCCTCACGCGGAGGGGCACCGATGACGGCCGGCGGGAAGAAGGGGGAAGGGCGCACTGTACAAGGGCAGGCGGGGGCGCAGGCGGACACAGGCGGGAAAGGGTTTCAGGGAGAGGAGGTCGTGTTTGGCTCCGACGGACGGACACGTAGTGTAACGCGGCGCGTTTATCCACGCGAGTGCGAACGCCCGCTCACCCGCCCGCTCGCTCGCCCCGCTTGCTGTTCTACGTTAGAGCATTATCTATTGTAGTTGACGTTATGCGTTGTGCACGCGCGCAGGCCGCTACAGCTGATGATCGCTGCGGACGATGTTGTCGCCGGACGTTGTCGGCGGTGGCGCGGCGGGCCCCCGCCGCCGTTCGCCGTCAACCACCGGTCCTTCCCCGCGACACAGACTCCGGGGGGCGGGTGGAGAAACGACAGCAACAACAACAAGCACAGCGGCCGGCGGCGTTGGACAACGGCCGTCCAATGCGATGCCGTCGGACGATCGTCGTCGTGCTGCCGGCCGCATATCGGCCGATATGTTGGGTGGGCACCCACACACGCAACTTACGTTCTCGTTACGCGGAGCCTGCCGCGTTCCACGGCGCGATCGCTCGACCATCCCGTCATCCTGGCGACGCGTTGTTATTAGAAATTAGACGGCGTATCTGCTGGTACCAATCGACCCGCCCGCTCGCCCACGGATTACCGCGGGAGAAAAGCGCCTCACGTCCCCGCCGACGGATTTCGCGACTCGTTCATTACGTCCTCGGGTTATCATTACGGGGACGATCGCTAATTATCGACCATTAATTAATTAGCCGCGCGACAAAGTGCTCTTCCGGCTGCTTGACGGAGGCCGCGCTGGCGATGACGGTCGCTTTTTACGCGACCGGTCGCGCTGCCGTGGAAATTACTTCCCAGAAGGGATCGGTTTCGCGTGTCCACCCCTCATCACGACCCCGATGCGTGCCGCGACGTTATATCTACCGCTGACGGATTTCCTCGCGAGGGAAACTACTCGAAGATCTTACCGCGAAGATAGAGCCAAAAATTTGGCGGATCCAAAATATTTTAGATACGCCTATCAGGGTGAAGCGTACTACGCTGACAATGAAATTCACTCGGCGTATCGCAACGTTAAAGTTAAACACTTATCTCGCGGAAAAACCCAGCGATGGGTATCTCGGCGAGTGTTATTTTCTCGCATTCCTTTCTTAAAAAAAACATGGAGATCTACCTCAGCCCCCGCGGATGCGAAACGAGATATATTCCAAGATAATTTTAAAACAAACGCGCGAGTTGATCGAGATCGCGCTCACGCACCGAGGGCGTCCCCGCTCGCAAGAAGGCCGATGAAAACTCTAACCCTTCTGCTCGCCTTCGAGTGTCGAGTCGTTACAACTTTTTTAAAAGTAGTCGCGGTACGTCTCGAAGGAGATTCTTTTTCCTGGATTTTCCAAGTGATATCGCTTCCGTTTTAAAAGCACGGCGCTGTGTACAAGGGTCGCTCGATAGAATCGCGATATGCGTCCTCGCAATTACGTGCTAATTAACGCGGAATGCTAAATGAAAGGAAAAGAGGATGATAATGCTCGCGATACAGCGGCGAGATAGGAATACACGGGGTACAAATTACAACGGACGTTATAATTGAGAGCGATACGCCAAGTTAAGTATTTTCAGGAAACTATTTTTTTATTATTATTTTTTATTATGGAATATATATATATATATATTTTTTTTTTTTTTTCTTGGAAATCGGGAGCGATCTTCGCGCACGCGTTAGTCCATTAGAAACCGGTAGCAGCCGGTGTAAAATAAACGCGGCATTCTGTCAAAGCGTATAACCGGGGTAGCGCAAGGTGGCAGGTGCCAAAGGCTTTCGATTATTCCGGCTTTGATCGGAAAAAGAGGAGGAGATGGCCTGCGCGGCGTAATGGGGTTTCGCCACCTCCACGGTTACCATATGCCCGATCTAATTTTTATGGCGTCGATGGGCCCCGTGGACGATGGAAGGGTGTACGACGACCTCGGGCAACCTCGCTAGAATTTATGGCTTTTCAACGGATTTTACGGGAGCACCGCCTCGCTAAGTTTCCGCGAGCGAAAGCGGAATTCATTTCTTCAAACGTAAGACGTAAATCATTGAAATCAACGCTTCCACGATAGAATGATTTGTGATACACGTATTATACATAGACATAAACACGTTTGAAGTAAGAAATAGTATTGTGCAAATTAAAATTTGATTACGCGATTTGGCGAATATAAGAGTAATTGACGTAAAAAAATAATTATATATATTATTATTATTAATAGCGCACAAAATTCTAGCTTTGACCACAGAGTTTTTTTTAATTATTAAAACTCGATATAAAGAAAAAAGTAAAAGTTACCATTTAATTATATACATTTGCAAAATGCAACCGGTGTGAAATAATTAAATTTCGAAACATCGGGGGGTCGCTAAACTTCAATTAAACGTGCGTAACCCGCAAGAGTACAATTTCTCGGTCTCGTAGAAACGTGCAAGGCTGGAATATTGAATGCTAATTTAATGGCTATCAGGTTGCTGCGTGCCGTGCGGAGTAATTACGTTCGCGGGAAAACGGAAAAGGCACACGCGACTGTTTCACTGGATACCGTGCCGTCCACTTCCGCCTAATTGACTAACTGCAGGATCTGATTTCGGCCGTAATCGTATTAAGCTCCAACATGCCAGCGAATCGTCTCCACTTTTCGCGCCGCGATTCCCGCGCGGAACGACGCCCGTTTCGCCGCCAATTTTCTCCCGCGTGCGCCGGTTGCCATTTTCATAGATTGCGATCATTGTGTTGAGGTCGCATTATCGCTACGCAAGCCCGTAATTAAACAAAAATTGCGCGCACGCTCGCCTGTCCCGCGACAGTGAATTTTACGCGTGACTTCCGCGGGTGGAAGGATGCCAAGAGGCATCGATAAGGGCTATCAGCCGTTGCGACGCAGCCGATACCGGTTGTCGTCGCCGTCGTAAAGCACCGGCGTACGTCGGGCATAAAACACTAACGCGAAAACGTCGCGGTCTTATCGGTCGATGTTGCGTTCGACGCTGCGGAGTTAGCACGGATGGGGGGGAGTGAAAACGCGATATCGATGTCGCGATAACAGATACAGCCTTCCTTCCATCCACCTGCGGTCTAATCTCGCCAAGTGGGTGAAGCGACCCGCGGTATCTCGGCTACCACGGCGCGGACTTAAATCAGCCCTCGCGGAGGGAGAAGGGGGGAAAGGGCAACGCGCTCTTCCGGGCTTGAAAACTATTAGAGGCAGAACTGCAGAGGGAAGATACGAGTAGTTAATGTACTTACCGCGGGGCGAGATAACGCGACGCGGCCTGAAGTACGGGAGAAATGGATGCAGACAGGCGCGCGCGATGTAGATGCAGGTGGATGCGCCGGCAGCAGATTCGATTCGCGCAGACTCCGGGCAGACGAAGTAATCGAATGCCCGCTTTATCCGGAACTGAGGTGATAGCATAACCGGCTGCCGTAAAAGCCGGCGTCTTTTTCCTTCCCGATATAAACGGGCTGTTCCTCCCCCTTTTCTTTTTCCTTTTTTTTTTTTTTCTTTTTCCTATTCGCGGGGCGAATATTTATAGGTACTTTCATCGCGGCATAATTCCATAATAATCGCGCGCAAAATGTGAATATGCATTCTTATCGCGGAGCTGTTTTATTGGGCGGCGAGCACGGGCGGCCGGGCGTATGCGCGAGATCGAGTCATTGGACCGAGCATACCTACGGATCACGGATTTACGTGTACACGCACACGCGGCTTGCCGGCAACAAGCCCCGAGGGGGCTCCGGAGGACGGGGCAATAATTAGAAAATCGTCCCGCCACCGAATAACCGGACCCTGTCCCTTGTCGAGGCACAGCCTCGACACGTCGCTCCCATCCATATACCGGCGCCTGTGGCGCGAAGAAGCGAATTTCCATAGGGTCGGGTAATCTACGAAAATATTCTCTCGCGTGTAATCGTCGTGTTTCGCAGGAAAAATCCGTCGGGGCGAGGAGAAGAGAAGAACGACAGACGTGTTGCGGTCGACACGTCATAAATTTGGAATTGTTCGGTTGTTTGATACGCATTTTCTATTTAAAAAAAAATTAAAATAATGAAATAAAAAGAAAAGAAAAAGAAGGAACGACTTTATCGTTTAAGAAATGTATTGCCTGAGAAGGATATACATTTTTATTTTTGTTATTTAGAATTTAGTATTATACTTATTTCTTTTTTCTCGAATTCTTTTTATATTTTTTTTTTATAAGTACATTAACCGGGTCTTTGACAGGTGATACAGTTTGGAAGGAAATAACCAGCGCAGGGCACGGCAAAGTTGCCGGCCGATTATGACTCTGAAATATCCATGGCACGTCGGCTACTCGCTTCCTAAACGTCGTAGAAGCTGCGAATATTCCGCTAAAGTGATCCTCGCGCAAACGACTCGCAAGATTATTTCAATACATGGCAAAAAGTTATTCCTCATACGTTTATATGCCTCCGGAAATTCTTTTTCTTTTTTTTTTTCACCGTATAAAAAATATATTTTACAGAATTCTTTTACAAAATTTTTTTAATAACAGGACGTAATTTCTGTCGCGTCGAAGAATCGGATTAAGAGCCAATCTCGAGGGACCCGAATTGTTGTCACACGAGAACGCCTTTCCGCGCGACTTCCTTCGCGTATGAATCGCGAATAGGCAGACGGGATATAAGGTGCAGGCAGGGCGGAGGGCCGGGTCCGGGTTCCTTCATAATGAGGTTCGGTTTTGATTAGCACGGAGACTGTTTAACGGTTTGATACCTCGCCGGTAATCGAATCCGGACCTAATCTCTCAAGTTATAACCAGATTATTGCCTCCTCCATGCACTTGCTCTCTGCAACGCGCTCTCTCCACGCCCCATTCCGTACAGTCAGCTAGTAACATCGCCCTCTCTCCCCCCCCCGTGCACCCTGTTTTCCTCTTCCTTCACCTTTGCTGCCGCTCGCAAAGACCCTGCACCCCGTCAGCTAAAGCTCGACTACTTTGCTCGTCTTCCTCTCGTCGCCACGATTCGCGTCGCAAGGTCACGTCGCGAGAATTCGCCGGACGAAACAGGGTAATTGTCGATTTCGATAATTTTATGGAAGAACATTTCGCTGGCTCGCAGCGGGCAAAAGAAATCGCTAATACCAGCTGATAACCAGGGGCAAATTAAAACCGGAAGTTGACCAGTTCGAACCGGGGGACTTCGGTCTAGCGCTCGCCGCGGCTCGCGGGCCGCACATTCCCAACGTCGTCCAATTTATATACGGTTACCATCTTGGATCGATAGTAGTCGTACAACGCCGCGCGTATATAACGCGCCCGGCATCGCATCGCATCGCATCGTATCGCGGTGCAGGTAGTCGTGTTAGGTTACAGTTTTTAAACGCGGCCAAATTATACGGTTCGCGCGCAAGGCATCGCCCGCGCACGTTTAAAATATTCCGACGTCGAGTGGCGCGAGAAAGGGCAAAATAAATGTTACGGCATTACGATGGACAGCGTGTGCTCGCTTACGTTATAACGCGGGGGGGGAGTCAGGGAGACGGAGGGTGGCGGGTGCCCCCCCGTTTAAGACCGCCGCCCCTCTCCTCCGGGAGTCCCCCCTTTTAGCCTCAACCGGCACGTCTTCCTCCACCGTTTCCCTCGCCTCTTTCCATATCGTCGTATCCTTCTCGTCCTTCTGAAACCTTTACCGACAACAGCCAGTAGCACTGTCGACGTGCGCGTGTCTGCGTGAGTACCGCTCGCGTGCTCGCGGACGACCGTGTGCGTGAATACGTACGTACACCGCCGGGCAACGTTCGCTGGCAACGTGAAAGAAGAAAGAAGGACGAGGAGAAGAAACCGAAGCGGCGCAGGGAGAAGCGGAGAACGAGGGGAAAGGAGGAAAAAAAATATAAGAGAAAAAGTAGCCGACTCGATTGGTGGAAATGAATTCAAAATGGCCGACCGCGGTTTGGTCCCCGGCTGATATGGCGTCACAGCGTTAATAACAGCCGGCTACCGTGCGCGAGCGTGACGTTTCTATTCGCGATACCTCTCGCCAAGTCCTCGACGCGTGATATCCTGCCGACAGCGATAAAAGAAAAAAAAAACCCAAATTTAATTTTCCGATCCTCTCGGCGGTGCGTGCCGAGTAACACGGACGATTTGCAGACGGAATTTTACGCGAGTCCGATGAGTTACGATTGCTGGCCGCTCAGCAATAAAAAAAAAATAATCTGAGAGATCCCGAAAAGTCAGCAAAAATTAGCCGGCACGGTTATCTGCGACGCAGCCGATCGACGAGTCTTGTTTCTCGCGCTGGAACGTAATTCGCGTTTGAAGGGCCCGGTTGTGAGTTTATTCGCGGGCCTAGCTCGATCGTTGATCGACAACGCTCGAAAGGGTGTCCCGAGGTTTTGAAAAACAAAGAGAAAGGGCGAGAGCAACCCTCCTCGCCCTCAAGGCACGTCTCTCGTTCTTCTTTCCTCTCTCTCGTCCATCTCTTTCCGTCTGTTTCGAGCGTCGATTCCCCCGCGTTGCCCTTTCTTTCCTACTCCACCCCGACCCTCCGTTTCACCTCGCCACAGCACGGATTCTTAATCGGGCCCATTATCTCCGCGCGATCATCATGCCCGAAAACTAATTCGTATTTTTTACTACGAAACCGAAAACTCATAAATCAAAGCTCGCGCGCTCGCCGGAACACCGATTTCTGGCTCCCTTAAAAAAGTTGCGCGTCGGGGGCCGGGGGGGGAAGGCGCCCCCATGTGGACGCGCGTGTAGACAATGGACGCGCGATCCATTTAAGGGATTCGAATGGACGCAATTTTCTATGGAACTTTGTAATTATGGGTAGTTTGTTGGCGCGGTTTGGTCGGACCAAAAGCTCTCCTAGCTCCGAGCCTCTCTTTGTGCCCCGGTTTGACCATAAAAATTTTCGAATTAAATTAAAAAACGGCGCGCACATAACGCGCCCGGTCCCGGCCGGCGATAATTTGCCGCGATGACGAGACGCCGTTTAGAAATCCGGCGGAAAAAAAAAAAGTATCGATACGCACCGACCTATTCACAAACGTCGATAAAACTTTAATCGCCGTCAACCGGCGTGAGTTCAATTATTTAGCTCGTTTACGCTTGCACGAACGTCATGTCGTTCTTTTTTTTTTTTTTTTTCTGTGTACACGCGCGACACTGAACGTCGAGAAATTAGCGAGGAATTAATACATTCGCCTGAATCGCTCGTAGGAAATCACCGAATAATGGCATTGGTATTTACAAAAGGGATTGCACATCACGGTGCAACGCGTTTCTTCTTTATATTACTTGATCGATAAAAGCTACGTACGCGACCTCTCCATAATTAATTCCCGTTTGTCGTGTCGGATGAAAAGAGCCGTGCGAAAGCAAATAAAAAAGAAAAAAAAAATTCGATCTCGACTCTCGGGTCCTTCATGTGCCGCGATATTCCGACGCGCGACGGCGCGAATTAACCGAGACGTGAAGATTGTTTTTTAGTATTTCAAAAACGATCAACATCAACTCGCGATTTAATTGTAGTTCGACGACTTCATGCCAGTCACAGCGAAACGCAATTAACGAGATGGGATTTAAAGAGAGCGATAAAGAAAACAGAGACGCTAAAGAAAATTCAAAGATCCACGGGATAAAAAACAGATATCGTTCAGTTTATGAAAATTCGTCAAATATTATTTGTTTCGGCGCATTGCTATGACGTTGCAAAATTACATAAAAATAAAGGGAAAGCCGTCGGCCCATATTTAACCCTCTTTCAGTACTCTGTCAGGGAGTTTTCAACGAGAGCGCCGAATCGATCGCCCGAAAGGCGTCCTCGCGCCGTCAAGATTTATACCTCGTAATGAGAAATCATTAGCCGCGAGGTGTATTAGATAATCTTGGTAATTGCCAAAAATTGGCCGGTCGTTTCCGAGTCGCGAGGCTAGTCGATCGTATACATATACGGCCTTTCGGTACCTGCCGGGATTTAGGAGGGCACCGTAGCCCGAGGCCCGCCGATTTTCGAGCCCTCGTCATGACGGGCCCGAGAAAAGGGCCAGCGATTCCGAATTAAACGAAATTGGAATACGCACCGCAGAAACCTAAATCACGATCGGGTATACGCGAGCGACCGAGATCGGCATCTCGCGCGCATTATATCCGCTTCATTAGAGAGCTCATCCCAAAATTCATTCGAATACGAGCAAAAGGAGTATCTCAATCCCAAGAGCCGACGTTCTTGATTGCAAAAATTAGATATAAAAGTCTAATACGATCCTCCGAAGTTTCGATTTAATCGCGTGGGACGTGCAGACGTTCGTTTGAAATGATTCCGATGCGAGGAGTATCGCCGCGACGGCGAGGGTGTCGGAAATCTATTCGGTTACTCGACACGTCCGGGTGCCGCGGAACGATCAAACAATGGGATCGCGGACAGATATTAAAAGAGAGACGGACGCTCGGCAACACATGTACCCACCGCCGTTTCTCAGGAGCGAGGCACGGCGTCGGAATCAATCACGTTAGATGACAACCCGATGACGACGTAGGAAACCCATAATGTATTCCGTCGACAGAAAAAAAAGAAAAAAAAAAAACAGAAACGCAAAAATATAAAGAAATTCCCAGAAATTCTATCGAACGAATAGCCGTTTTCCTCGAGCTTATTTCTCGCTTATTTTCTCGCAATAATATCTTTAGCGTGTCCCGCGCAAAGCGTACATTGGCAACATTAAATCGCGACTTTGTTATCGCGGCAGAAGCGAAGGCGCGCCGTAATTCATTAGGAGGATCGGAGTGGCGTCCTTTCGCGAAAATCGGGAAGATTAAAAGGATACGCCGGGGGGAGGAAGGAAATGAAGATCCAACTGGGACGGGGAGACAGGGGTCGCCTCACTCAAATCGGGAGAACACGATCGGGAGGCAGTAACAGCGTCCGAAATTAAAGCCGCGTCCGATAATATCGCCGCGGCAGAATCTGCATATCATACTAGGCGTTCCCAATCAAGTAATTAACAAAAAACCGCGGAGAACGTGCCATTAATCATCCACTCGGAGCCGCTACTCGGAAACGGGCGCGTACCGAGGTATCAGATTAGCTAACCCCTTCGAATGCGAAGCGTCGACGAGACGGAGAGCCCTCGCGGTACCACTAATTTCCGAGTGGACCCCTCGGTTTCCTCTGGCGCACGTTCCTTCCACCGCCCGGTCCCTTCGAGATAGCGATTCGCGGTGCTTGCAGATCGTCGTTTTCACCGGCACTCGGAGGATCCCGCGCGAGCAGGTCGCGACGATTCCGGATTCTCGAGGGGGCGGCCGCTGTGACGAGGTTCATATATGCGCATACATGGCGCGGAATAAAAAAAAATGTGTCCATTCCGCTGTCGCGGCGTCGCATGCACCGGAATAAATTCGCAGACTCTCCAAGATGTCTGCCGCATGCCGTTGCATAAGTTTCGCGTGGAATTGCACTCCCCGGCACTCATTGTCTCGCAATCTCGGCGTTTTCCCGTCCTTTCCGCGTTTCGTTCTCTTCTCATGTCGCGCCACCGCCGGGCTTCTTTAATTTCGCCGTCCCTACTTGTCACCGTATCACCCGGTCCTCCTCCCTTCGGTGGTTCGCGTCGCGCCCGAAAGGTCGATACATCTGCCTCCTTTTCCCCAATCCCCCTCCCTCTTCCTTTTCCCTCGTCCACGCGAGCATTCGGAGATCATTGCGCGCTGCAACGTCCAATTATTCCAATGCAAGCCGAGTTCAAAGAGGTTAATTCCGGGGCTAATGTATTCACCCCTTTTTACTTGAACCCACGCAGATTTCGTATGTATTGCCAATTTTGCATTTATACCCCCGCACTAACCCGCGCTTCCCCGCCCGACCCCGCTGCCGCCTATGAATAAATTCATCCCTCGGTTTCGCTTTCGATCGCCTTTCCTCCCGCCCCCCTCTCGCGGCCGTTTCTTTTCCTCTCTTCTACCTTCTGGTATCTTTCTAATTTTATTACTAGCGGATTTATGCGCGACGGTGAACGCCCAGCGTTTTCGCCCAGGTGAAAATCCCTCTTTTTCACGGCCGGCGCTCGGGAGATGCGGAGTAATTACCTCGCGGCGCAACTATCGGATGACGCGATACATTAATTCCCGGCGCTTATGATTGCGCGCTGTTAATTGCATTCGAGATTTCCGGCGCGAGAGAGGGAGAAAGAGAGACAGAGGGAACGAGGAGAGAGATAATGGCGCGCGACCGAGTGCGACGAAGAGAACGGACGCGTATCAATCAGTGCGGTGTCTTGCCCACGCAGCCCTCCAGCCCCTGTACACGCGAAAACCACCCCGCGGCTCTCCGCTAGGACTCTCACGCTGCCTGTCAACCTCGATCCCCGGCCCGCCCTTCCCTCCCCCTCGCGGAGGACAGAGGTGCGTGCCATTTATCACTGGTGGAGAAAAAGCGCGCGTCATCGCCCGAACTCAGATGACTTCGTGAGACGCCTGTCAACAATATCGCCCCCTTTCCGCGACAACAAGAGGAAGCGGCCGCACCGATTTCGCAACGAAACGAGATCAGCGCTCCCTTTCTCGGCGACCCCGGCGACTCCCGTTCAGATTAAACTTGACAGCGCTAGAGGAACGATGTACTGAAGAACTGGCAAAGCAATTTTTTTTTTTTTTTTTTGCGAGACGTCTAGAGATATGTATTACACGACGAACTAAAGTATTTACTGCATATATATATATATACGTGTTTACGATGCACACTAAAGAAAGAAACTTAATTTTTATAACGCAAAGTTAAAAGCTGTCGCAGCGCGAATAAGAGATCGCGGAAAGTTCGCCGCGTTTTCGTGTATGAAGCGATCCACTCGCTTCCGCAGACCCGGACGATCCACTCCCGCGGACAAATAGCTTAAGACCTATTATGGTATAAGAAAGAGGCACGCCTCGATATCGGCTGGCAGATATCAACCTGTCGAAACTCCGCCGCAGAAACTTAGTCAATCTACTGCGCCCGACCCATCCTTATTCCGCCCCAATCGACCCTTAAAGCCTCGGCGACCGAGCGCCCCGCCGGGTGCTAGTCGGTAGGGCGTCCTCGCGAAGGTAGCGGATCGTATTTCGAAAACTCACCCCCCTTTCTGTCGGAAGAACTCGAGAAACAAAGGGGACAGCCAGGTATTCGTGCGAGTTTCCTCGCAAAGTGTCAAAAGCTTCACGAACGACGAACGAGAGGCGAGAGGAAGCGAGATCGATGACTGCACGTCGCCGCGGAACGTTATAAAGAGATGTCCTCGCGCGTGGATTCAGGATCATATAGCGGGAATTTAACGAAAGTTTGGAAACGCAATTCTTTCCTCTTTTTATTTTATAATAAGTACACCGAAAAAAAAAATATTTTAAAAATAAAAAGTTTTATTTATTAATGATTTTTGTGTTTAAAAAAACAAAATGTTCAAATTAATAGATAATAATACATATTTATAGAAAGTAGTATTTGACCATGGAAAATGTATAGATAAAAAATAATTTACTTAATACAATATAAGAAATGAATAATTCTTCTCATTAAATGCAAAAATTTAAAAACATTAAATTTACTTTATTAAAAAAATTTTTTTTTCTCTCGATATAAGACACGATATACTTGAATAATGATTAAAAGCCTAGTACGATGCGATCAGTTATAGATTTAACCCGACTAACAATAAAATTTTCTGCCGTTCTTTTCTCCTCTCGAAATGCACATTTCTCGTTGAGCGAATCTTTCCGTCCTAAGAATCACAATTCCACGTCACGTAGAACGCGTAAGTTGCAGCGGCACGTAGGTGGAACATCGCGACGCCCCGGGCGAGCGAGAAGACGCATACCTGTGTGTAAACCGTCAGGTACCGCAGCATAGTTCTCATCCGAAGCGCATTTTTCGCGCCCCTAACCCTGTGGCACTTGACCCCGTAGGGTCGCCGGGAACGGGAGGGAAAACGGCGAGGAGGCGAGCGCCGCAGATGCGGGTCGGACCGCCGCGAAAGGACCGAGGATGCCTTCCGGAACTCAAAGACATTCTCGTCTTAGGGACCGCGAAGTTTCAGCCATCCCCGATGACGGCAACGGAATCTCTGACCGCACGATATCCCGGGGGCGCGCTCACCTCGCTCGCTCGCCTTAAACATCCCCTGTATCGCTGGGACTTTCGCCGCCACCGCAGATTCGGGAACGTGCCCCGCGGCCGCATCGGCGCCGAAGAGAGATATTTTATTAGCGGCCTAATGGATCGGAAGAAGGAAAAAAAAAAAAAAAAAAAAAAAAAAGCGACTGAGCATCATGGCGCGTTGCGCCGGACCGGCCGAAACGTGAGACGCGAGCGCGGAACTTTCAACCCGCGTGTAATAATTGATTTGCATAATTATGCATGTGCATAATTATGAATTTAAAGCGTCCGCCCGCGCCGTATCTGATACGCTTTGGCGGTAACAGCAATAAGTTCGTGCCGGACTTGCTGCTGAACGTCCATGACGCTCGCGCCGCGCGCCTATCGATCGCGTAACGCATTTACGGCGTATCGAAATATAATACCGCCGCGCTCATCGGCAACTCGAAACATTTAGCGAAGCCCGGAGTTGCTCCAGGAGAGCCTCGGTCCGAGCCGTCGCTCCGCCGGCGACCCGGCGCGTTGTACCTACGTAAGGCTGCGATAAATAGTACACGTTTCCCACCGCGCGAGCCCCATTTGCGAGGGCCTGGCCGGATAACGAAAGGCATCAACTTGGACGCGATATCCGCCTTCGCATATTTGCCGATCGACTTTTCAACGTAATTACGGCCGCGATATTGGGCGCGCGCGCGCGAATACAACCGGATCTTTCAGGTATTGAGAGGTAACGAGACACGAGCACACAATACGCCCTTCATCCTTGAGTCGTAATTCGTTCGACGAAGCCTCGGAAAATATTTGCTCTTCCCGCGCGACATGTAGATCAACCGCTGGGAAATAACGTTGCCATTACGGCATTAAGGGGCCGAAAGCGAAGTTCAAGGAAAGCCTATAGACGTGGCGAAATGGAAACCGGGAGAGTTCAGTTCCCGCGGCGCGTAAGTCGTGCGAGAGGGGGCGGGAGAACAGCCGAGAAGAGAGGCAACGGGGAGAAAGAGCCGTAAAGACCAAGTTATGGCTTTTCGCAAGATTCTCCCGCCGCCGCCCCCGGTAATGGATAAAACGATCATAAATTCGGCCGGGAAGCTCCTCGGCCTCTTTAGGAAATATTAATTAAAATGTAATTGTTCCGTACGGAGCAGTCGAGTGCGGATAGGGTTGGCTGTTCCTCCTCCTCCTCCCCTTGCATCTCGCGAGCCTCTTTGTCCTCGCAGCTCAGCCGCGCGCTGTCCTCCTCACAGTCGATTTAGACATCGATTTTAAACGAGAAACCAAGTCGCGCTGTTTGAAAAGTCCGCTTTGCACGGCGCCGCGAAATCTACTCTCGGTTTTTATTATCGTCTATTAACGGGCGGATCGAGTGGACAACGACGACGAGGGTGATCATAAATGCGTGGCGCATCGGTTGGTACCGGAATAATCGATCGCGACCACCGACGACCACCAAGTACTTCCGTCGATTGACGCCCGTCGGGAGATCGCGGCGCAAATTCGCAAAGAGCGGCCGGGGGCGCAGCCGATCGCGGGTCGAGACGGTCGTGTGTTATCGGCTCGAAAGTAATTCCGTCCGGTGCACGGTGTTTCCCCGAAAACTCGTGTTTTCGGCATATCGTCCGCTGTACCCGGGTGCACGTTTTCTCTCTCTCCTTCTCTCTTCCTCTCTCTCTCTCGATTCAAGCTTACGGGGTGAGACGAGTGGGCGGAGGATAGGGGGCACACGTCGTCTCTCTGTGAAGTCTCGGCTCGGCACATCAAAGAGAGGGCAAACAAACGGACGGGGGGAAGGGTGGGGCTGGGTAAGGGTCCTACCGATGCGATGCAATTCGGACATGGGACACAAAGTGATGACGTCACCAACCGGCCGAAAGCCCTGTTCGTCGTCGGCCATTGTATGCTCAGTCGCTGGTTTACAAGTTCATTGCACACTATCACTTTATACTGACACACCGGCCCGGCCGGCCACCCCCTTCCGCGACACCCCGCGCCCCGGTACGATGCTCCTGTCTGGAGCTGACTATCTACCACTCTACCTTGTTGTTCGCCTACACCCCTCCCACCCCCTCCTTTCTACAAAGTCGATAAGATCGGGTATGAAATCGAGTGTAAAAAAAATCGGGATTCCTAGTCACGACGCCAGGTGTTAATTAGCTTCAGAGCCTCAAAAACAATCAGACGTTGCCGTTCGCGCAGCGACATAATCGCTACGAATTCTTAATAAAACTTTTGATCTTACGAATAAACAGGAAAATGTTTTTCGCGGAGTTAATTTTGTAACGCGGCAACGGGAACAGTCGAAACAATAAATTTTTTAATGTACTGCTGTCGGGATAAAGTTTCCTCGTGGTCGAGGAACCGAGGCGTTTTAATTACGATTGGGGACGAGTGCGAAGTTCGAATCCAAGACGCCGCATGTTTCGTGCCGACAATTCTGGCCAAATTTGCGCCATTTTGAAAGCGGGGTCGTCGGTCGTTCATTCTGTCGGAAGTCTGTCGTGGCGCGCCGCAGCTGCCACGGAACTCTCATATCCGACAATCGATCTCGGCGCGTGCTGAACTCGCCATTTTGAGTAGACAGGGGGGCCCGGAGGGAGAGGGTTTCGTTCCCCGTCGCCATTTTCTCTCTTTACGCACGAATATCGGTCTCGGTCACGAATGTCCGCGGCCCGGTAGTCGGCGATCGGCACGCACCTACCTCGCGGCCCGTCCAGAAATAATCGTCCCCTGTAACGCGACAACTATTTCCGGCGCGCCCGCCGCGTGAATTCGCCGCTCGATAAGCGCTATCGATAACGCCGCGAGCCTCGGGAAAGGCAGCCGCTATCGGAGAATCATTAAAATCCGCGATTACGATCGCCCACCCGGCCAAAATCGCGTGCTCGCGGCACATTTAACAGGAACTGAACACTCCGACTCTAATTACTTTATATAGAAAATTTTATTAATAACAACAATGACGCGAACATAATATAGTATATATATATATATATATATTTTTTTTTTTTTTTTTAACATGACTAATTGGCATTCAAGATTAATCAGCAGACGGAAAGAGTGCGGCGCGAAAACAGGATTCTGTACCACTCGGCGGAAATTCGATCTCGCGGCGATCAGTGAGTATCAGAGACTTTCCACAGCGGCACGAGTAACGACTTAACGCGAGTTCGGTGCCGATATTGCGAAATCCGTCGATTGGCGCGTCGCTGGTTGTACACGGTACCAAGGGGGAGGGAGGAAGGGGAGGGCAGCAGGGGTGAGGAACGACGAGGGACAGAATGAGAAAGAGAGCGAGAGAGAGAGAGGTAACGCAAAGAGGGACGGTGCGGAAGACAGAGAGGGGGAGAGAGTGGACAACGCCGAGCCGAGCGTACCACCCAATTACACTGCAGTTCAAACACATGCAAATCCGGAGAATAAGCTTTATTTGTTGTGCAAATTAGCCGCATATTGGCGCACCGAACGAACGGGTTTTGTTACCACGAGAGCGAGAGACGGAGGAGGCGAGAGAGGGTGGACCTGAAGGGCGCGGAGGCGCGGTACCAGCCGGAGGGTAGCAGGGAGGATGACGGGTGAGAGAGAAAGAGGGAGGGAGAGTATCGTGGGTCAATTGCTTATTTTGAATCGGGCCGGTGGTGCGCCCACCGTCCTGTAAATACCGCATACTGCCGCACGCACACTGCCGGCCGCGAAAAATATGTGTACAGGAGGCGCGATCGAAAAATTGCGATAACGATAGCGGAGACCAATCTCCGCCGCCAAATTGTGCCGCGGACCGAAGGGTGGGTCGCAGCAAGGTAATTCGCGCGACGCAGAGAAACTCAACTAAATCCGGAACCGCATCTGGCGCAATTTCGCGAAGCAGGGCCATTTCGATAGAGGCTGGATTTCGTCGTGCGCGCCCGAACTTCGCAGCCGATCGATCGTCTCGAGAAAAGGAGATAGTCCCACGCGTTTACGTGAGCATCGCAAGGAATTGGCTCGTAATCGGAATCAATAAAAATACAGACTTGTCCCGCGCCCCCGATGGGGAGACGCGCCCGGGGGCTTCTTGCCATGACTGACGAGGGGGTCTCGAGGGCTCGATCTATCCTTGAGGGACGGGAAAACCGGGGCGAGAGAAGATGAGGAACTCCACGATAGCCCCTGACCCACGGCTATCCTTCACGGGCATCGAACTCGCGCGCATCCCCGCGGGATCTCTTAGTCAAGACGCGGGCGTTCTCCTATATCGAGCCCGCCGAGTCGAAACACTCGCGGCGGCGCTCGTCAAGGTATATCTCGCAGATAAGGAAAAGTAAACGCGTTATATAATTCAGAGTTACGACACGTGAATCCCGAAGAGTCGAAAGGATCGGGTGGACTTTTCTGGACCGCGAATTGCGCAAATTGGCTATCGCGAGCTTAGCCCCGTTTATCGCGATTTTTTTTTAATCCTCGCGCAAACGCGTTGACAAAGGACCTTTGTCGAGCCCTTTAAGGATGACTTTGGGATTCTTTCTTTTTGCAAAATTTCCATAAAATCCGCGGACGAAGAGAGGAATGGATTTCGGCCGGATTTCGGTGATACACACAAAAAGAGCCGCGCGTGGACGAATGTCGACAGTCATCGCTCGAATTAAAAACTGCGACCCTCGTCGACTTTTGTCCTTTATCGCTCCTCCCGTCCTTGCGAAGCGACGTATAAAATCAAAATAGAGCTGCGCGTTTTAACGATTCCCGGTCGTTTATCCAGTGACTTGCAACCTATTGTTATCCCCATTTTCCCGTTCTGCTCTGCCATTCTCTGCCGCCGTCTACTTCTCTCTCTCTCTCTCTTTCTCTCTCCCTTTTTTTTAAATCCGCGCCGATTTCGTCCGTGCCGGGTTGAATTTGAATCGACGGCGCAAAACCGTGGAGTCACCAGGGCTTCATATGTTAGCCGCTGGCACGCGGCGGTAGAAGGGTGCGCGCCCTTTCTCAACTCGGCAACGAGAGCCGTCCGGCGCAGGAGTGCGCGAGCCACGCCGTGGAACGCTTTTTCCGACCCACTTCTCGCGGCAAGATGCTCCTGTCATCCGCCAACACGCGTGCGACCCCGAAGAGGCGAATGCCCGAATAACGCGATTAAGGAAAAAATTGTGACACCCGGCAGTTGAATATTTTCGCTCGATATTTAATTTAACATTATATCTAGCATTACATTACGTGGTTCGATCACAGCTTTATGCAAATTGTAGAATTACGATTATTATAATAAGCCTAGAATAAATTTGAATCTCCGTGAATTCGAGTCGCCTTTCTCCTTTCCTTCTTCTCGCAATCTGTCGGCGAGGCATTTTTCCGTTTACAATCCAGAACGTATCTGGAATCTCGGCGCGAGAGCGAAATATACGCGCGTTGATTATAGCTTATAACTTGGAAACGTCAAATGATGCAAATTGCGCCGGCAACGAACGAGAGGGAAAACGATGCTTCGTAAAAACGGGACTGCGCGCGGATTGCAGCAAATCGTGATTTACCGCGCTCGCTCGCGGGGAAAAAAGGAAAAAAAAAAGAAAAAAAAAAAAGAGTAGAAACGCGCGCGTAGCCAACGGGGCCTGGACTCACGAGTTGTAGAAATACCATTGAATTTCCCGTGCATTTCCATAAATCACGTAACCGTGACAACAAGATTGCGATACGCCGTCACCGCGACGGCGCTCGCTCGCGGCATCCCGCGTGCCCGTTAAAGAAAAGGGAGCTATAAACTGGCGGTGACGTAATAATCACCGACAATGAGTCGCGACCAGTGGGAATCACGATCAGTTCGATTCGACTGAGCTCTCAAAGTCGCGATTGGGAACTGACAGTGGCTTGAGATCGGAAAGATCGAAACGACAACGCGTCTCATCGGCGACGGGGAAGACGAAGGTAAGGGTGGCATCGGACGAGCGCAGGCGTCACGGGAAAAGAGGCCAGTGAGTCGAGAGTGTCGTGGCGACACGTTCACTTCAATCAATATGCAAATATGACTGACACTAATTATACGGAAGCTCCGCGCCCTCTTTGATGTCACCCGGCCGGCCGCGTCTACGAGCGGCGAGTAGGTGAGTCCTCTCGGTCGTTCGGCGGTATTACTACCAGGACCGGGGAAAGTGAACTCGTAACGAGTTACTCCAAACTACGAATAAATCAACCCGCCACGAGTTCGCTTTCGTTACATTCACGCAGCCTCCGCGTCGACACGATGACGGCTTAACTACCGGCCTTGTTTTTTAATCGATCTTTATTCCCGCGATTATTTGCCGTATTTGAGCATCGAATTCGCGAAGCTAATTATTTAATAATTATTTTAATTTTTCGTGTGCGAGGAACGATTAAACAAATCCAATGACGAATGGGTATGCTCAATAATCGAACGCGAAATATATTTTTAACTGCGACGTAAAGTCGCACGGATTGCGACATTTAACAAGACAGTATTCGCGACGTTTCCCTCATAACTTGACGCTTTCCGTGCAATAGTCGCGAACAAACGGAGACGAGAAGTGGAAAAGCAAGAAGGAGACGGTCACAGATCCTATTAAGGCCGAAACAATTCAAGTGCAGGGAAAATGCATCTGCGCTATGCACGCAAGAGAACAAGGCGTGGTTGTGGAAAAGGAAAAGGGGCCGGAAAAAACTAGAACGAATAACGTCGATAAAAATGACAGCGGATGTACGAGAGCTGTTCTCTCGTTGCTATTGTCGCGAGGCTAACACAACCCAATAAAAAAAAAAAAAAATGAGCGTAATGGTCAACGAATTAAATGCGAAGCGTTCCACGTAAAATAAATTTGCGAGAAGCTCCAAACGCGAATAAAAAAAAATATATAAAAAAATAAAAAATAATAATAATAACGAGCATAATAACCGACAAATTATTCGTGAATTTACGTCAAATAATCGTTGAGTGGCTTTGACCGACGAATTAAACGGTCTTCCGCATCTTCGTTGGAAAATCGCGAGAAGGCTTGTTTTCCACGGCGGTCTGGCTACGAATAAATATAGCCCCCGCATAATATACACCGAGAGAGGTATAGGTGTGTATATCGGTTAGGTACACTCGGCGGTGCGTCAACGCGCGAAATAATACCGCTTTATATGCATACGCGATTTGACGCGTAAAGCCATGATTTTTCCACGGGGGTTGTCCTCTCCCCCGGGCGCGCATATGCGCGCGAGGAAGAGAAAAGAATAGAGGCAAGAACGAGACGGGGAACGGACGCAGGGAGAGTACGGCTGGCGCGTTACTACTTTACGGTTATTACACCGGGAGGACTAAAGCTCTCTTCGAAAGCCGCCATTCTTCGACTCGCCTCGGGAATCTAATCGCATCGCTGACGAGAAGCGCCGTCCCGAGCGAAACGACGCGTATAGAAATAAGTAATCGCACGCGACGATAGTTACAACTAGGAGATTTATGTCAAGTGCATCTTGGAAAGCCCGCAATATCCCCGGCAAATCGATAAACGTAAAGCAATTCACGGTTATTAAAAAGAGAAATTTTTTTTTTTACCCGTCTATTGATTTTATATGCCGCGCAAAAAGTTTTATAAGTGAGAAAACAAAAAAAATATGCACGTGTCATGCAAATTCTGTACTATACGCTTTGCTCGTTCGCTGTTTAATTAAACTCCGTTAAACAATCCTTCGACGGCGGTATCAAGGATTAAGTATAATGTATTCCCACCCTATCTGTGGCATCTGCAGCCTGTTAGTATTTTGTAAAAAATTATTTGGACTCACCGTTCGATGCGCAGCAGTGGAATTTAACAACGGTGTCCTGTAACAAATAAATTAATTAATTAAATTGTAGACATTTCAATATTTTGCATATTGTTAGAAAAAAAAAAGTTGTTTGCGATTCTAATTAATTTTTAAATTTAATAATTAAAAAATGAAATAAACTGTAATCTAAACAAGCTAGTAATTTGTAAAGAATAAATGATGCTTACCTTAAGGGTTGTTCCACTGAAGCACGATGCCCTTCCTGAGCCTCCTCCTCCTCTCAGAGTGTCCTCAGACTGTCCTGTCCAGAGATGATAAGCTGATTCTCCTTCCACGAAAGTGCACTAGTTCTCTTCCGGATGTAAACCTTAAAAAAATGTATATAGTTAGTACATTTAGAATATTAAGTTTCAAGTAATTGTACTTATGCTGTGCGAAGTATTCGCTTCTCAAATATTCTACGTTAATAAATCACCGATTGCGAAAGCGAGTTTACATCATCTAATATTTTTTTTAATATTTTATTCGACGCGTGCCCGGCTGCCGGCAGGCCGGCACATTTCAGGATGAACGTGTAAATAACGTATACTGTCCGCGCGACCGACCTTTCCTCTCGCCCGCTACACAACAGTAACATTGTACGGCCAACGAATATATCGCAATTCTCGTCAATCACGACCCACTTCCCCCGAGCTCCGACTGTACTTATCGACGAGCACCTTCGTCGCCCGCGTCCCGCGCGTATTGCCTACGTTGCACAGTAGCGATTTCGACGAATAGCAAGGAAAATTATAACTTTGAAATAAATTGAAATTGAAATAAAACTGATGCTTACCATGATTATTTTACCAAGACTCGATTCTGTCCTTCCTGTGCGTCCTTCTTCCGCAAAAAGCACTCCCAAAAATTGCGACCGGATGAATCTATTCACGAGAATTATTATCACTCAATATTTTACGGCAAGAGAGATTGTACGACACTCGCGTATCTAAATTTCGAGAGCAAAATACGACCGATTTACTGTACGACACTCGCGAGAAGCGACCGACGAACTTGCTGCAGTTCGTATATCAATTGCAACGGCGGAGGGGTTATGTCGATTGCTCCAGATTTTGATCTAAGCAGACAGAACAAGAATTACCGAAATGTACAATTGAGAGCTCACCCATCGCGATAATGTTGGAAGTACTTCATTTGTGTGCCAAGTACGTACCCTCCGCGTGACGAATATCGATCGTAGAAGTTAATTCGCGTTGGCCGACAACTTGGTTGATCGCGTAGAATTATTTTCGATCCCGTAACCGCGTTAACTGCGAAGTTGGCTGCGCGGGGCAAACACAAGAAGACTGCGCGCTTCGATCATCCGCGTCTTCTACGCAGCTAGCGGTACCAACCGCATTATATACTAATGAATTCACACCGAACATATCACGAATCTGTAATTATCGAATATATCACGATGCTCCTCAATCGAGCCTCATTCCGATCGAGCCTTACTCCGATCGAGCTCTGACCTTAGGCTGTGACCGAGCCAGCCGACGAATTATTTTTTATAGCACAAACGATACTTTCCGCTGCAGCGTATGGAAATTTTTACGGCCGGCAGAAACACTGTTAGCAGCGTTAAACATTTATCTTCGATCAGCTTTCCCGAAGCTTGATCGAGGAAGGCCTGCTTCGATTGAGTAATTAAGATAATCGCCCCAGAAAAATTAATGGAATTAGCAGGCAAATACCGATGTAACTTACTTCAAAGTGTCGATGACTGTTCAGAAATGCTGTCCGCACACAGAGGATTCGCCGGAGAAGTGAATTTGCACCGGATTACACCTTAGTTCGTCGATTATGCGTATAACTTCCGGTGCGCCACGTGCTGCATGCTCGACTGCTAGAGAGAGACAGCGGGGGAACCTAGCTCGCGCTCGCTCGCTCCCACTTTCATCCCCTCCCTTGCCACTCTCTCGCGTTCTTTAAGCATGATAAAACAATTTATACGTACAAATACGAATATAATATATTCATTTTAATGTACCACGAATTTGTAATCGGCGAATATATATCACGATATTTGACGATTAATAAAACAATTTTTTTTAACTTTATAAAAAAAAAAAACAAGAGTAATTAACACGCGCTCTGTAATATCTAATAAATTTAATCCCTCAAAATGTATTTCTCGGGAGATGTTCTCAATCTATTGCTCGTACGTAATCATAAAAATATGCACGCTATCTCGTATCTATTTTCTGCCACAAACGAGAGTTAAAGAAAGTCTTTAAATATATGATCGTACTTACAAAACCTGCGACATGCATCGATAGCTTTCTCCAGCTCGCGCGACCGACGCGAGATAATGAATGGACGATTGATAAATGCGATCGTCGAATGCATAGCTGGTGCAACGCGCGGAAGTTGCCAGGACGCGCCCCGAACGCTCCCGCCGCGAAGTTCCGCGAACTCTGGCGCGGACCCACGTCAAGGCATCCAAGGCGAAGACGGGGACTTTAATCTCGGTAGCCTTAGACAAGGAAACGCGTATACACGGGCGGGCGGGTGCACGTGCAGGGAGTCGACACTAGCCCCTGGCACGACAATCCGCCGTCCTCCGCCCCCTTCTTATCTCGGGCGAAGAACCGAGTTTCCTCGGACAGTTTGCCGGCGCTAATGAGCTGGCAAGATAATTAGCATTATGTTAATGCGTGACGCGTGGGGGCGGCTGTACCCGGCGGTGGCCCCCGACGAGGTAACCTAACGTTACCCGACCGCTTTCTCTTCCTCTTTCTCTCTTGGGGTAAGAACTTCCGGTCCGACCCGCTTCCTCCCGTTCCCGTCCCTCCCCCTTCGAACTACTCCGACGGTGTTTGTGCCTTATGTTTGGACTATCGCAAGTTCTAAGCAACATCCAAGCAGCCATCCAGCGGCAGCAGCCCTCATCCCTCTCCCCTCTCACTCCTTTCGCCGTGAACACCGGTGGTTACCAAGAGTTACGAATCTGAGGGAGAAACTTGAATTATACAACTTCATAGATGCGAGACGTCTCAATGTGCAATTAAAGGTCCTCCTCGTAGAAATAATCGCGAGGAAATATAATTGCCTCGCGATCTCGCATATTTATTACCGTGGGAAAAATCTTACTTTTATTCTGTCTTTAATTTTTCTTTCTTTTTTTTTTTAGAAATATCTGTTGAAATTTTTGTTAATAAGAGGCTTTTAAAAAATACTAGAACGAACCTTGCGTATAATATTTAGAAATGATACTTACCACAGCGTTGTAAGCTGCGTCCGTCGAAGTAAAATTTGTCTCTCAAATAATAATTATCTCGAGCTGACACATTTCCATCCGCGGTCAAGACTTTCTTTCTTTCCACCATATGCTTACAGATTGAAGTACTGGCCAGAGCCTTTTGAATCGCTTTGTCCTCTGAGCTTTCATGATCCAGATCGCATTCTCTGAAAAAAATTCGAATTAGTAGGTTATATTTAAAGCTGGCTCGAACAGAAGTTTCATAACGATGACGGTCTGAGAACTCGAAAGTGCGACAAATCTTGAAATACACGAATAAAACTCTTCGTACTTTTTCTTTTACAAGAAGACGTCTCGAGCTCGCCGAATGCATAAAAAACAAACCTTAAATAGATTTACTCGGCGTTGAGCTCATTACTTCTGAGAAATTTGGTCGAGCTCGGCGCTTCCGAGAACTGCGCGAGAGAAAGTCGAACTATTGCCGTCTCACTTTTTTTTACGCGGTGTTGTCTTTCTATCTAAGTGCCGAAATCTTCTATGGTCAGTCTAGTTGCGGAGCCACGGGCGCGAGGACGTATTGCCGATCGCTTTGCAATTACGCGTATTTTCGATCGCGGACAGGATTATCTCGCACGCGAATAAGTGTCGACGTCGTCGACTCGGTAACGAACGATCATTCTCTGTGCTTCTTTTATTCCAATCGTCGTTCCACGCTTTGTTTCGCGCTTTGAAAAAGTGCATCGGAAGGAATTGGTTATGTCGCGGACAAAGTGCTCGAAACGTCCGACGAGTTACTCTGCTTCGGACATCTCCGATGCTTCCGGCTGCCATTAAAATTTTTTTCGGCAGGTTCCGGAAACTGTCATCATTCGAGCGGGAGACCTGCACCTCGCCCGTCTTCTTCGTCGCGGCTGTGATTCTCGTCTCGTCTCGAGGAAGTGCATTTGGAAGAACGTGGGACAGATAAAGTGCGCGAGGAACATTTCGCGGCCCGTCTCGTTCGCCGCTTAGCGCTAAATCTCGACGTCGTTCATTTCGCCGAAGAATCGATTGGACAAAAGGTGACTCTCAGACCTCGCTTATACGTGCATCGCAGACAGTTTCTTGTGCCGGGATCGAGGACGATACGAGTGAGGACCTGGCGAAAGTGACGAACGCTACGGATATCGAAACTACAAATTTATACATCATATGATCGTTCGTCGCGCTTCTTAGTTTTAATCGTAGAAATCGCCGCGATAATCCTCACCCCTTCGGTCGTTTGTCTCTCGTGTGATCAGTGATAGTGATTGTTAAAAAAAAGCAGAGCAGTGTAATACAGTGTCGAGTGATGTGAAGTGCTGCAACATGTCAGGATATTTCAGAAACTGCCACAGAAGGAAGGAAGGAAGGAAGGAAGGATGGAAGGATGTAAAATAGCCATCTACTCTAACCTAATCGAAAACAACAAATGTAAGTGAACCGGCGACACGCCGTTGACCGTACATTGCTCAATTCTAATTATTACATGTATAGAAATTATCATAAACAATCAATGTCCCCAATTTTAATGACGCGCGCGAACTGAGATTAAAAAAAAAAAAAAAAACTGTGCGTGCATAGTTTCTTCCGGTTAAAAAAAAAAAAGAAAAAAAAAGGGCTCAGATCTGATCTCGAGAACCGTCCGCGAATCAGTATCAAAGTTTTATTCGCCGGGGACTCAGCCCGCGAGTTGACCCTTCGAGTCCGTCTCGACTTTTTGAGGCAAGAAACGAAGTATACTCCACGAATGCTTGACGAGAGCACTCTTCGCGGGTATCTAGAGTAAACGTCCGGGATCTTGCGGGATCGAGCGGTCCCGGCCGGCGGATACGCGTTTAGGCTGACATTGGGAAAGTTAACGTCCAAAGGGTTGGTCATTCAGAGTTATATTTGCCGAACGATAGGATCGCCGAGATAAGATTGTGCGCCTGGCCATCTCGTCCTGCGCACTTGTATACCGGCGATAACGGCCGGCCGTCAACTCCGTCGCTATGTTTGTCCGGTCTATATTTCATGGGACTACTTGGTGATGGTCCCTCCCCCTCCTTCTCCCCCTCGCGATTCACAGAATAATGCGATACGGCTCGAGGAGCACGAACGTCGCGAACGCGGCGATAACGCCTCAGCCGATTAAAGTTCTTTAACATAAATATGTATTTTCGCGAATCTTTAAAAAAACGAATTATTTTATTATATTTTAATGAAAAAAAAAAATTTTTTTTTTTTTGATAAAAAAAAAATATATAAAAATTACTGTCTTTGCTTTTTTAAGTAATAAGATACCCGAGTGGAAATTGATTCCCACCGTTATCAAGACTGTCCAGCAATGAGCTAGAAATGTAACGCTCGAATCGTCAAAGTATCAGACAATTATTTCTAATTAATGACGAGCTAGAAAAGCTGGATATCTAAACGTTTTTCGCCTCGTACTAGTGTATTGCGCATTCCGATCTATTTTACGTGTGTTTGACTGCCGGATTCACCGGCCAGCCGATTCCAGTTGCCCGCTGCGGTAGTGTGAGTACGTTCGTGTGTTTACATCTGGCCGGCAAGCCTTCGCGTTCCAAGAATCCAAGTTCGCAAGGTGGTGGACGCGCGGGCAGCGGACGGCGAGAACTGGTTTACCCGGCGAATTCGGCAGTCGAGCGAGATCTGCGTTAGGTCAGTTCAAAACAGTAAACAAGTACGCGACAAAAAAACGTTCAGATATCTATTTAGAGACACGGTCCGCGCTGGACAGTGAACATACGACCGAATAGACAGATTTTATTTTATTTCTTTTCAATGACAACTTTATTTTTTTAAGATAGTTAAGAAATATATTTAATCTGCGCGATCTAATCATCAGCTGTAAAATTACATTAACTACATAAATTTCCACTCGGGTTGTTTCCACTTTTCAAGATTCTAATAAAAATTTAATAAAAAATATTAACATACCGCTTAATTTTTGAAACTCGATTCTGTAAATTCGCGCAGCCCGTCGCGATTCTTAAATCGCCGTGCACTTCGTCGTTGTCGAGTTGAGGAAGAAAGCAAAGAGTGATCATCGATCCAGCGGCTTTTCAATAACGGTTGAGCAAAGCATCCGCTTTATACATATACCTACGTATATCGCAAAGCTATGCGTACCACCGTCCTCGCCGTCCTAACTGGCCCGGGCTAATTAATTAATCATGCGCTCCTTCCCTCCCACCTCTCCCCCCCCTCTCTCACCCCCGGGTAACTTATCCGGAGGCCTCGCCGGGCCAAGTTTACCGTCAAGTTGCGTATCTTCGGTATTGTTGGCAGCGGTTCGGAGGTGTCGAATGTCTCGTCCAGGCGGTGCTGCTTCTTCTTCCTCCTTCTTCGTCTTCGTGCCGTCACCCTCAACCCCCCCTTCTCGCTATTCCCACCGTTCACCCTCCCTATCTCTGCCACCCACTTGTCGGTCCCCGTTCCTTACGTACTAGTGCTTCACGGCTTGACTCGGTGGCACTCATTATCTTGATTAATTGACCGATGGCCTCCTCCCCGTCGCCATCGAGTCCACCCCTTATCTCCCCGGCGCCTCCCGCTCGTGCTCTCCTTCTTCTGCTCTATTTTTCTTATGTCATCTATCAACTGTTTTTTGTCTATTTTCCCGTGACGTTTCCGATAATTCTTTGGGAGAGAGAGAGAGAAAGAGATAGAGAACGACGGACAAGGGGCGAGGGAGATATCGCGTTTCTGCTTACGAAAAATTCAACTCCACATGACGCAATGGAATCTAATGGATTAATATGCACGCGCGGGTGAAGTTTCAGTGGACTCTATTAGAATATCGATCTGACCGAAGGACGTAGAGCAAAGGAAGGTCCAAGTACTGCGAGACGTCGTCGCGATTCCCTAACGATAGATTCCGTAGGAATCGATGGCGAGGAGGAACGCGACAACTCGTTACCGCGCGGGGTCGTTATTTTATTATTAACGTTCTCGCGAGACAAAAGCGCGAGAAAACTTCGGTCCCTTCGTCTTCTTCGACGTGCCCTCGGCTTCCCTCCTCTTTCCTCTCTTCTCGTGGATGATCAGCCCCCGCATTGGTTGGTCGCGGCAACAAAGAGGCAACCAGGTATCGGACGAGTCTTAATTTAAAGTTAAAATTAATTTCTCTTTGGATATCTCTCTCTCTCTCTCTCTTTCTCTCACTCTTTCTCTTTCCTTCTCTTTTCGTCTTTCTGTCTTTCTTGCGCTCTATCTTTTTCTCTTTCTTCCAGTTCGCGATAAAGAAAGTGGTCTGCCGGCCTCTCCTCATGCGATTTCCGCTCCTCCGTGGTATATGAAACTAGCTGTCCGATAAGAACGCTGGTGTATGATAAATCTAAGAAATTTCTCGCGAAAGCGTAATTTTGGTATCGGAAGCACGTTATCTCTCGCGATTCTGGTAAAGTACGGCGCATCGCGTGGCACGATAATAAATAGATTGCACGTCATCTAAGATAACTGATTAAAAGAAATCCTTGATTAGCGAGGTAACTCGTCTCGAAAATATTTAGGTCCGTGACCGGAAAAAGGGCGCGTGTGGGCGAAAGAAAAAGAGAGGGATAGATAGAGAAAAAGAGGGAGAAAAGCCTCACCCAAATTAAGAGACTCAAAGGAACTCGACATAATTAAATCGCGATAATGACGCAAAGAATATCACCGAGCTACAGAACTCGTCTCCCTTCTATTCGCGAGCTGACAAACCCTTCGGCCGTTCGTCTCGGCTCTGGCTCGTTGATTATTTCGCCGAGTGCTTTGATATTCAAGAAACCAGGAGACCGTCAAGTTTCTATAATTATCAAGGGCGTCTTTAAGGTGTCTTTTTCCTCTTCGACGCCGCGCCATAAACGACATCCTCCTTTTCCCGTTCCGTCTCACCTAAACGGCTATATACATTCAGCTGTACCTGTCCGCGCGCCCCGCATAAATTAGCTTTATCAGTCTCGACGGCAACGAATAATTAATTCTTTATTTTTGCAAATTTAAAAAAAAAAAGAAAAAAAAAAGAAAAAAGATTTCACGCACAAATATTTACGCCGGAGGCAATTTCTCGGTCGAGATATATTCATTACGCAGTCGGGACTGTTTTATTCCTCGAGTGTCAATTTACGAGGAACGATTGCCGAATGGTTAGCAGCCGCGGGAAGCGCGACGTCGTCGATCAAGCGGATGCCATTCGATTTTACCCCGAGTCAGACGTTAAACGTTCGCCACGCGAAGCGTCTAAGTGAGTTCCGACGAAAGTGAGCGAGACGGGGGGAAAATCGAGAGCGAGAGAAAGTACAAAACTCCATGCATACAAATGGTATGCTAACAAGATACATTTGTCTACGGTGGTGTTGTACCCCGCCGTTAGCAAGTGCGTAAGCACGGGGAGGCGGCGATGGCGGCGCGCCCCCGTTTCCCTTTCCTTCCCCCCCATCACCCCCCTTTTCTGCGCGAGTCGTGACGTTAGCTCCCCGGATTCTTTCCTCCCAGTAAGCAGATTTATAGATCGATTATAGACTTCGCTTATGATTGGAACCATTTGCATGATGTCGGTATATACAGCCGGTAGCTCCTCCGCGATTCTCCTCGCCCCGCGTCTCGTCCCCTTCGCTCGCTCAGTCCCTTCGCCTCCTTTCTCTCTGTCGCCGGTGCTCTTCAGCCACCATGAATCATCTGTGCCAACTGCTCTCTTATGGCCTCGTGCGATAAACGTTTGATGCGCGGTGAGCGATGCGTGTAACGCAGCGCTGTTTGCATATTCTTCGTTTCGCTCGCCGCCTTATCCTTGCACGCAGAACGTCGGCATCGACGGGAGCACCTCCCGTGCCGGCCCCCGTCCGCCACCCCGTCCTCGTCCCGGCGCGGCCTCAACTGTCTTATTGATAGGGATATGTAAATCCCACGCCCCGGAGTAGAGCTCGGCTTCACTCTCACGCTTGTCAGGCGCAAATTAGAATCTTCGAATTTATCCGCGCTCTACTTAATGCAAGAGAGACCGTGTACAGATTATCGTAATCTCAATTTTTTTTAATGGCTGCAAAGAAAAAAAAAAAATATTAGAAAGCAGAAATGTAATTTTGGCACTATATTTTACAGTTAAATAAAAAATGGAAATTAATGTTAAGACAAGATAAAAAAAACCGTCAAATATAATATATTTTCTAACTATCATAGATCTGTAATTTAATTAAAATTTTTTTTTTAATAACAAAGAGAGAATTGCTGTTATCTGCAATTATTTTTCTTACTTACGAATTCAACGAGCGGATTAAGTCGGAAAATTTCTTGCAACCGTTCCTCCGAATAGGGCTTCACGAAAGAGAGAATCGGAATTTGCAAGTGGTGCTCGTCGAGCAAACCTGTAAGAAGGGCTGGCATCGGAAAGGAGCAACCAACGGCGATGGAAAAGACGAAATCCCGTCTTGGAGTCCCTCATTCGTGATTGATTAACTGCCTCCTTTTTTTCCCTTTTCTCAACGACGACGAGAAACGTAATTATAATTTTTATTCATTACCAAGCCGCGGTGGGTGACGTCAACGCCGGCCGGAGATCGCTCCGTTTGATTCCTTTCTATTTAAGGGCACTCGCTTGCGGTTTCGAGATACGATTCTTTCCGGCGCGGCGGACCATCTCACCAGCGGTGATCAATATTCATTTACAGGCCGCGGAGGGTGTCGCTATCGGGGATTATCTGTCTACGAGACGCGCTAATCAGCGCGATATCGCGTGTCCTTTCTTTTAAGTTCCCTCCGCTCGATCGAGGAATAAATTAAAAGAACGTCACGCGTGCCGGGCGAAGAGAAGAAAGATGAGCGTAGATGTCGAACAATAAACGCGAAATAAATTACAGCTTTGACTCGAAGACGTTAATTACCTGCCGGCGCTTTAAAGCGACGAATCAAATCGGCACGAATTAATTTTCAAAGCGACTTCGGTGAATCGATCGACTAACTAACGCCAATGATTAGAAACGCTAAGCGACGATACCGTCCTGTCTATCCAGCCAGCCATTGATCACCATTGAAGGAGCTTCTCGTCCCTTCCGCCTTGCCCAGTTTTTCCACCCGCCCTTTCTTGTCTTGCGTAGACTCTCGACGCGGTCGTCCATTTATCTTGTAATTAGTTTCGATCGTCTTGCTCTCCCTTACGCCGTGCACGCGCGCGTGGTTTCGCGAAGGCGCTGCTCGCGGTGCCCGGCTTCTCGTAAATTTAAATCGTTTTCTTTAGCCACGCGGACCGACGTGCCGTCGGCAACGATTCGCTGACGACGATGATTTCGGTCGACGCGCGGGCAATAACTTTAAACCGAATCGAACCCCCGAGACATCCGGGAGTGGCTTATTTGCATACCGACCTGAAAATCCCGCACCCTCTGCCATTCGAAGTCACTCACTCGACATAAGGTGGCCCCCGATCTCGCACACGCGCACACATACGTACGTGACACGCGTACGACCCGGGCCGCACATTGTTCATCCCCCTCGCCGATCGTTTAGCACTTCGGCGTAATTTTTTTTTCCACCGCCCCCGTCGTTATTTGCATAGCCGCGAGAGCAGCCCCCGGTCGCGGGAAGAAGCCGCCGAGGGCGATAAAAATCGATGTCGCCTAATCGAACCAAAACACTCGGCCCTCATTATTTTTGTATTCCGAGCTCCGTCTGCCCGTGGCGCAGGGAGCTCGCCGAACTTGTCGAATTCGACGGGAGAGCTCGATGTCACTCGAGGAAACACGTAGGCAAAGTAATCGCGAATTACACCGTAAATATCGAGCTGAGTAAAGTCAAATCTTTGTTATTCTTGGCAAATTGAAAAAGAACTTTAGCAAATTTCGCGTTCTTCGCCGGCGTTTCTTACAGAAAAATACATCATTCATATTGTAGAAAATTTTTTTCGAACGGGAATTAAAACCATGTGCGTCTTGAACGAGGACAATAAAAAATAACGAGGAGGAAGGATTAACGAATTCTACGGAATAAACGGCGCAGCCCGGATATTTTTCTCGCGGAGAAGAGGCGCGAAGAGGCGCGAAAAAGTGCACGGCGTGTAAGTCACGGTAATGCAAGGTCTATCCGCCTCTTCCCTCCGGCCGTGAGAGGTACACACGGAGCCTCGGAAGAAGGTGCTCGCCTCCAGTATCGATAGGGTATCCCCGGGGCTCCCGTGGTTTACTGCGGGCATTACTTCGAGGATAACACCCCGGAATAAAAACCTTTATGACCTTACTTCACTTTCCATCCATTTTATTCCCCCCGCGCCGTCCATTCCGTACGTATATAATAACGGCGTTACCGCAACCGCGGGTATCTCCGTACCCCCTGCCTCCCTTGCCCCTTTCCTCGTGTCTTGTCTCTTTTTGCGAAATAATTTACGGCAGGAAGGGCGAATTATGGGACACGATCGCCGCGATTTCCTCGCGCTCGATTTCCATTTACGGCTCGAATGTAACATCGCAGGGCGCCGCAAGATCTTTTTTCTTTTCTTTTAATTAGCAAGGTTGCTCAATCTTTAAATTAAACTTGTGGATACTTGAATAAACGTCGACGTGGAGCTTGTTTCGATGGAAGCGTTTTTTAAATTGCGTAAATGAGAAGTTGTATAAATGAAAATATAAATGGGGGTCGAGTAATTTCTCTTGAATATTTGGGGAAGGATGAGGGACCATTGATATGTAATTGCCCAACCGACCGCAGCTTCGATTTCATTAAAAATAATTGAAAACAATATGTATCGTATAAATGTGTGAAAATCTTCTATCTTGTACGTGGAGGCATCTGGAGAGGAATGACGTAAAGCGACCAAATGAAACTCGGTCGATACGCAATAAAATAATTGTGAAAACTTGACTATGTGAATCTAATATAAAACTTTTACATTATTCTTATTAATAAAAATTTATTATATATAATATTAACTCATAAATTTATCTGCATTAACATTTTTTTAAATTTAATTTATAAATCCCACGTGAACGTATCAAATGAGAATTACTAAATGACAAATTCTACTAAAATCTAAATAAAAATACAACAAAAAAAAATCGAATGCTTCGTATCCACCTGCTATTTGCAATTCCACGCAAACCTTTCGCCGAAATACTTTAAGAAGCATTTATCGCGAAGAAATTGACTTTAACTTGCCAATCTTTTGCGCGCGATATCAAATTTCTTGGAGCGAATAACTGATGTTCCTCATTCACCGGATGACAACCCGGAGGTCGGAGAGGAGGAACGAGTCCGAGTTTCGCCTGAAGCGAGAAGACAGCCTCTCGTATGAACGTAGGGTGTCCCCCAAGTGGAATAGGGCGCGACACGTCGTGGTCTTTTAAAAAAATAAAGACACACGCGGCGTTTATACCCCGAGATACGAGCGCGTCCCGAAACCGGGTGCGACGCGGAAAAAGTCGAGGAAAAAGAAAGTGACGAGACGATTCTCCCTCCCCCTCCGCCCCCCCTGTCCCTTCCTTTTGCAGGTTCCGGAGAGACGGCGAGGAGACCGAAAGGGGTAACGGTTGCCGCTCGATGGTGCAAAGGCAGACGCCTTCCCTGGGTTTCATTAACCCCACGCATTCATAATCTCGAGTGTGTTGGACGTGCGAATATAGATTGAGATGGGAATGAGACCGTTTTTGTCCCAGTGGAATATTTGAGGTGCGCGAGGCGAGAGAGACCTCAAAGGGGAGAAGCTTGAAAAAGGAGAAAGGGGCTATCGTTTGCGTCACGCGCGCTTGTTATTTGGCGGGTAAATAGGCAGTCGATTGAGGAAGATCAGGAGGGAAGGGGGCGAATTCTGTCTCTTGGCGAGCAGCCGCTTTTCGACCCCGTCGAGTGGTCCGGCGGGGCGATAGACTCTCGAGCGCCTATCCGGCGATCTAAGCGAATTCTGCCGGACTGGATGTGCATCTAATCGAGGGGGCACGGACATTCGAGGACCCCTCGATCGCGGAGCTTTCGTTTCGGAGCGAGCGAACCTCGGATATACATTCAGCTTGCATGTAGTTTCTTAGAATACCGTTTCTTGACGAACGAATCTTAGATACACACGGTATAAAACGTATATTACATTATATAAATTTATCCTACTAATAGATATTATCTACCTAACTGAACAATCCGATTGATAGTGTTCCGAATATTAAAGTAAATTAAAATAAATTAAAATATCATGAACTTGAAGCGAAGTCTAGGACGACGTGTAAAGAGGAAAAGGCGCGCGTGACGGTGAATCGAGTCGAAATTCCGACGCGCCGGCAACTGGAGCACAAAGTTCACGACACGTCGGTCGTCGGAAAAGAGCACACATGCACGCGGATGAAAGGTCGGGGGGAAAAAGGAAGGACGGGAAAGTATTGATACTGAAAAAGAAAGAAGAGCGGACACAGGGGGTGAGGACGGAGAGGCGGCTGTGCGTAAAGCGAGAAAGCTCGCGGGAGATGAGAAAATAAAGAAAAAAGGCGACGGGGGGAGAGAGAGGAGAGACGTGAGAAGAACGTACGGTCACTCTCTCCATTTCCGTCCTCTCCTCGACTTGCTGGTTGCATTTGCCATTGGGTGGCTCTCGTTCGCGACACGAGAGGCGGACACGTCGCCGGGCGGCGGGGGGTGGCCACCCCGACGACGAGGGGTCGGTGACGGAGGTGAGGCAGGAAAGCTACGACGAGGTAGGTGGGTGGTTGACAGAGAGAGCGAGCCAGCCAGGCGGGAAGGGATGGCGGTCGAACGACGCCGACGACGACGGTAGGCAACGCCGGTGGTTGTCGCGAGAGGACCGACGCCACTCGGAGTAGCACCGAGAAAGCGAACGGAATGGAAAGCGGCAAGAGAGAATGCGGGAGGAGGACCGGGAGGAGGAGGTGGATAAAGCGAGAACTCCAGCGAGGAAACGAAAGAGCGAGAGCAAGGAGCAACGGTGGAGAGCGACGCGCACACGGAAGAGACGCGGCCAAAGGGAGCGAGAGAGAAAGAAAGAGAGAGAGACCGAAAGCGAGGGAAGGAAAAGAGAGCGCGAGGAGGAAGCAAGAGGGTAAGAGAGGGACCTCGGCTTGGGGTGTGCTCTGTGTGTAGCCCGGTCGATTCAGCCCCGGGCACTCGACTCCAAGCTACCTCTATCTGCCGTATTCCCTCTATTCTCTCTCTCCGCAAGCATCGCCACGGTGTTACCCGCCGACCCGTCCTCCTCCTCCACCCCTCCCGTCACCCCCCCGGCCTCTTCCCGCTTTTCCCGCAGAGAGGTCCATCCCGCTGCTGCCGCTGCTGGTGCTGCTGGTGCTGCTGGTGGTGCTACCACCGTCGCTGCTGCTGCGGTCGTGACACTAGGTCCCCGATACAACTTTCCCAACGACCACATTATTCTACCGTACGTCCGTACGCGCGCTACTATCGGCGTTACCAGGCTTTCGCAACCACGGACGGAGTTAGAGAGGTCGGGGATAACGAGTTAAGAATTCACTTTTGCGTAGCGCGACCGCACTAAAATCAACCCTCCTCGCCGCCCGCGATCTTAAAAAAAAAAATTTAATCAAATTCAACTCTCTTTTGTAACATTCTCGATCGCTCTTAATCAGAACGGTTTAAATTCATAATTGAGTTTAGAAATCGAACATGGTATCGGGCATTTATTCTTAAAACGTAGAAGAGCCTGAATGAAAGGTTCTTTTACGAACCACTTGGAATTGTCTTTAGCTGCCGGGTTATCGTCTGACGATTGGGGTAACTCGCGACAAAAGCCACCACCCCTGCCGCGCGGGTCGCCATCTTGGGAGATTCGACGATTTCTGGCGGAGATTCGCGGGTTCCCGTGAAAGAGAGAGAGAGACCCCGAGGGGGAAGGGGGACGTAAGAACTACCCTAGAAGTTCTAGACTCTCTCGGGGGCAACGAGCAATGGCAGTCGCCTGCAGTCAGGCGGGACCAGAGACCCAGTGTCTCCCCCCGCGAAAGAGAGCGCGAGAAGCGGAGAAGGGCGGGTTCTCCAGACGAGGGCGTACGACGGCGGCGGTGTTATTTGTACGCAGACGTAAAGCAACCACCTGGGCCCGCCACCGTGGCGCGCATTGCCTTTCTACGACTGTGCCGTTTGTCTGTACGTCTGATGACGTCGGCCGGCAGGCTCCACCCAAGGTGGCGGTTGAACCCCCAACCGCGCGGCCACCTATCCTACCTACCTCGATCTCCGCGGCGGACGGGCGCGAGCTCGAAGAGAGGGTGGTCGTCGCAGTCGCGGGGGGCGCTTGCGCGAAATCGCCGGATCGTTTATTTGTATCTGTCATTGCCGGCTGAGGTGGTGGTGGAGGGAGGATACCTCTCTCGGAAGAGAATCTCCCCCGTCCCTCCACGGTCCTTATCGCCGTCGCTTACTTTCTTTTCGCGTCTTTTCTCCGCGGCTTTCCTCTCTCTTTTCACCCCGTCGTTTTCTTTACCGTCGTCGCATCGCGAAGAATTCGCGAGCACCGATCACGCAAGTTGAATTATTAAACGACTGCTGATTTTATGATTATTCGAAGGGAGGGTCCTTTTGTCTTTGTTAAATTTTATTTTTAAGGAACAGAGAGATATGTTGATCGGGCACCATTGATTCCTAGTATTCTGTAATGCTTCTTATGCAGTAATATCAAACAAATTAACTGGGTCGATAATCGGGGGCTCGCGTTTTGCAATGCAAATCGCGCGGCGTCGCGCGAAAATCTTGGAGAACGTGAACCGTCCGCACGAAGCCCCGTTTCGTTAAAACGTTGAAAAACAGTTCGCCGCGACGGGGGTCCGGTCCCACTTGCGGTCCAGACTAAAGGGTTTTAACCCGCATTTTCTTGTCCTCGCTCTTTCTCGGCCTTTTTATATCACAGCTGCCTCGAACGTGTCGTTGCAGTAACGCTTAGAAATTTCAAGAAAACCTGAAATAAAAAAAAAAAGTCAAATAAGACGAACGTTTCCGCGATTTTAAATCCTTTCATACGTCCTCACGATGCACCGTAAACGCGTTATCAATTTTTCTAAATACAGCAGGCTAGCTTTTTGAAGACGAAAGGAAATGTTCGCGGAAGAGGAAAGTTAAGAAGAGCCATCGATCGAAAAAAAAAAAAAATGGAAACCTTCTCTCTAATTTTTGCGCTGCAAAAATATTTCCGTAGAAAATAGCATGAAAGTGGAATCGACTGGCCGTGGTGGTGCCCTGACACCCCTTGCGACCCGACGGCGGGCGCTTTGATGAAACCAATTAGCTCGTTTTTAACGACGCGTCGTACGAGCGTCCCGCGGTTATGGGAGCACGAGTAAAATGTCAACGCCAAACGGGCTCGTCTCGGTAATCTTGCTCTCTCTCTCTCTTTTTCTCTCTTTCTTTTTCTTTCTCTCTATTTTTCTTTCTCTCTCTCTCTCTCTCTCTCTCTCTTGATGTCCCCGCGTTTCTCAGCGGCCGAGAAGCGCCGCTGGTTGTCGTCGAGTAATCGTGCACAGGTGTGTCACGGTAACCTTGACTTATAAAAATAAACGGACCATCGCGTCGATTGACCGTAACGGACGTTTTAATTGCGACCGAGGAGGCAGAGCCCCGTCGGCGCCGCGCCATTAAAGAACGCGCGCCCGCGTCGTCGCCGCCACGTATAACTCCGATAATTTAATAACGATTATCTGTGATGCGGCAGCGCCGCCGTAATTCGATTAAATCGTCGCTCCACCCGAGTGTCAATGCGCAACGTCCTATCGACTGCTCGCGTTGCAAGCGCGTCTCTCGACCATCGGCAGCATCCAACCAGGCTGAAATGAGAGAGAAAGAGAGAGAAGAGAGAGAGACTGGCTTCGGACCAGTTACCAAAATCGAGTTCCACCTGGGAGACGCGAATATGCTTCCGTTTGAAATATAATACTCGTCAAAAGGACGCTATTAATAAGCCAAAAGTAACAAGTTATTAATAAAATTTGAAAAAATATGTCCTTTAAACGAGCGTAAGGAAAAAATTTATAAAGCCTCGACGAATAAAAAAGACAAATCGATACTTAGGAAAATAATAAAAATTATCTTGAATCGTCAGACTGTTGTTACGCCGGGCGCCGGGCAACTGATTAAAGATACGTCTCTCGAGCTCGAGCTGCGAAAAGTTAACTGCACGAGTGCGCCTCCGCGCGCGCATCGTCGTTACCTCTGCCTCGCAAGAAAAACGAAATTTCTTTCCCGACGCTTCGGTCGGAGCACTCTCCGAAAGAGGCGAGGTAAAAAGTGACCGCTCTCCGTGAGGGAAATATCGTGCTTCGTGCCGAGCTTTTTCCCCAACCCACCTCCTCCGACCTTCTATACCGGACCACTCGTCCCTCCGGCTGGCAGTCTACCCCGGCCCTCGGCGATCCTCCTCGGATTCCGTCTTCCTCTCTCTCGCTTTTTCTCCTTCTATCTGCGCGTCGTTCTTCGCCGCGTTTCACGAGGCACAGCATCTGCCGGCAGTAACAAAAAAATCCTCCAACCACCTTCGACGATCCTCGGGCAGCCTTAGCTTCGCGCTTCTACTTCTGGGATGGGTTTCTCTCCGCGAGGGCAGGAAGAGAGACTCGCGGAGAACGGCAGTGCGGAGAGAGAATGGTAGCGGAGGGCGGGAGGGAGAAAGGGAGAAAGAGGAGCAATATATATCGGGGTGCAAGGCGCGCGGGGGTTAGAGTGGGCGAAATAGAGAGACGAAACGACCGAGCGAGGGGTGGGCGGGTAAGGTGGGTCGGATCGGAGATTCGCGATGGCAGGGCGGCGAGGGCCCGGGAGGGAGGGAGGACGCGGAGGGTTTAAGTGCCGCCGAGTGTCTACCTCCTTGTGGGATCGAACCCAGGACTCTCCGAGTCTGTCTGCGTCTCTTTCTCGGATCGAAGCAAGGCGTCCTCTCCCCGAACCTCCCCCGCGCTTTCTCTACCTTCTCCTCTCGCTCGCTCCTCCGCGACCTTCTCTTACTTTCTCTCTTTCTCCTTTCCTCGCTCTGACGCTACATAGCTCGAAGCTGCACGCGCATATATATGTATACGTACGAACGCGCTTCGCCGACATAGAGAGAGGGAGAAATCCCATCCCTCTTTCCCTCACGGATGCGGAGGCACGGTCGTTGCCGGAGGAAAGAGAACGCAGACAGACGCGCGGAGACGCCGAGAGATCCCGCTTGCGAAATTCGCCGTCTCTTTCCGCCGGGATTTATCCGTTCCCTCCCGTCCTCCCTTGTTCCCTCTTCCGCTTTATCTCTCTCCGTCCCTACCACCACGCATCCGTTCGCGTAATATACGTGCACGTCGCGCGGGGCGTAACCAACCCCCCTGGCAGACCACACAGCGACATCGACAGTCGGCATTTCGCCGTGCCATTGGCCCCAGACGACATCCAGAAACCCAATGGAAAGCGCAAATACGACCCGGACTTCCGGTCTGTAGAAACGAATTCGGGAAACTCCTAGGTAGATCGCGCAGGACCGCTCTCGCTTTCCGCCACCCTGGTGCCCGCGCCGCTCGCCCCCGCCCTTCGTCCTTCGCCCCGCAAGCTGCCTCCACCTGCCGCATGCCGCAGTCACATCCGAATCGTGGAAACTCGACGATTGGTCGTGATAACTGCCGAAACGGGATTGGTCGCACTCGGTTTTCCACCTTTCCGCGAAAAACGGACCGAGCCTCGATAGGTCGAGAGCCACCCCCGAGCGAGATCTTAGCGCGGGGTGGAACTCTGATCTGTTTCTGCATTGCAATAAACGGAAAAATCTCTCATAATCTTGTCTATATATCTTTTACTTTACCCCTTTATCTTTTTACTCTAATCATTACGTTTGCGAACTTACGAATAATGGCAGATGTCTCAAGGATAGCAGCTCTCTCGATTCCGCAGGAATTAATAGAATTTCCTCAAATCGGGGATGAAAGCCTCGTTGGAAGTATATGAAGCACTCTTGCGGCCGAATGCGAGGGATCAATGGCAAGGCACTGTGTAGCTTTCGCGAAGACGGAGATCCTGCCAGGAGGTTATCGAGTTCGGGATTAACGTACGGGCGTGATCCTGAAGGACCGCCGCGAGAACGGTGGGCCATTAATCCCAAGTTATATCGGGAGTAAAGCTCGAGGTTGCCGCGCGGCTGCACCGTCTTCCTTCGGAATCTGTTTCGGCTGGTTTCGCGTGTCCTTCCTCAGACGTCGTGAGAATATCGGGAGCGGAGATAACGAGTTTCGAATAATTCAGACACGCGAGACGCGCGTCGATATCGCGACACGGGAATGACGTATCCTCGGCGACGATCGATTCTTCGAACGAGATTACACCGCGGGACGAAAAACGTTGAAAGTGTTGTACGCGATTGCGTTTCCTATCGATCCCGAAAACAGAACCTTCTTAAAGAGATGGAGCATTACCTTCACCCGCGATGTAATCCGCTAAAATATTGCTAAAATAGAAATTTTATTATCATTTAGATATAGATGTTATACTTGAAACATTAATTTTCGTCGAGCAATCATAATTAATAACGCAATTAGGTGGGATTTAAATTCAAAGCGTCGAAGTTTGAGAATCATACTCCGATCGTCCTGAATCAGGTCGGTCGAGTATTTCACATCGCGTAATTGCGCGGGGCGAGTGACGGGGGGACGTTTACGGGTGTCTCGCGCGGGAGTTACGTTAAGGGTTAAATATCGCCCCGGCGGCGTTCTACGCGAGAGAGCATACGGCACGGGAGGGTGGCGGGCGGGCGACTCCTTTTCATCCTCGCGCTGCCTTCTTTCTCGCGAATTCTTGCGGAGAAACGGGCGACGAGCCACGCCATTGGATAATACTGGCGGCCCCGGGTTCTCCGAGGGAACCATCCATTTAAAATGTCTCCCTTAAATCTCCAACACCACCGGCAACCACCGCCACCACCATCTCTACCTCCGCTGCCACCGTCGACTTTCAGTAGTCGTCCCCCCTTCTCTCCCCCGTTCCCCGTTTCACCCTCCCCCGCCTGGACCGAAGTAGGTGCCACCCTAGCGCGCGCCACCGTCGGTTTCTTCTTCTACCCCTCCACTTTTATATCCACCTAAATCCATCTATTTTAAATGACGGATATTTTCTCCACGCGACTGTATGGATTTTCATATTTTGCGCGCGCGGGTCGCTTTCTCTCTTTCCTTTCCTCTTGTCCGCGCTGCCTGTCTTTCTCTTTTTCTCGCCCTCGCCGGCATTTTAATAAAAATGGAAAGAGAGAAAGAAAACGACGGGGATTGGGGGCTCCGCGAGAAGCTACGAGGAGATAAATCCCCTTCGCTCCGTCATCACGTTCACCTCGCGTTTCGCGTTTCCGGCACGTACCTCCCGAATCCCAAAGCGAACCCTCGATCGAACTCTGTTCGCCATCGAGGAAGCATCATTGCGAAAGAAGGAACGTACGACTTTGAGTCCTATCTTTTAATGGTATCTGCAAGAAAAAAAAAAAAAAAAAGAAAAAAAACCCGCGAAAGTATCTAATTTATGTTTCTTTCCATATAAATGAGACTCTTAGTCTCCTCACAGAGCGTACTTCGCCGGCGAGAAGTTCAGCCCGCTCTATCTGCGGCGTCATCGATTCGCTCGGTACGGTAAAATCAGTCGTATTCTTGGAGCTTAAAAGCACGGCGGGAGGAAGGAGGAATCGGTCATCGTAAAAGGAGGAAAGAAAAAGTGGGAGAAAGAGAGAGAAAGAAAAAGAAAGAGGACGAGCCGAGAAAGGTGGAGGAAGAGAGCGAGAGGGTAAGAGAGGTTACTTGCGTCAGAGCCAGTTATAAGCTTCGGAGATCATGGAAGACAACGAAAGGGGGCAAGAGGTGGAGCGAGCAGACGACATGTATTATTGATGTGCCTGTGTCGCCGGCAAGCCTCTGCCTCTTCTCTTCTCTGCCTCTTCTCTTCTCTGCTCTTCTCTTCTCTTCTCTTCTCGCCGCTCGTCACTTCTCTCTTACTCATCTCTGCCACTCCGCTCTTCCGAGTATCTGCGCTTCCGCCCTCTCTTCCCCCCTCCCCTTTTCAGCCCCTTTCCACCCGCCCCCTCCGTTCATCCCCCGCGCCGCGCTCTCCTTCCAAACCTTCGCAGTCCTTCCCTCCGCGCCCCTTTCCTCCCTTGAAAACAGCCGTGCGAGTCTTCTAGTTTCCGATACATTCCGTTAGGAATCCCGGCCGCCGCCGCCGTCTTCGTCACTCGATATCTCTCGCGTACACGCACACGCGCGGGTAACGCTCGGCGAGATCCTACCCGGGTCCTGAAGGACGGGAATTTAATTTTATATTCTCATTACGCAATTAGATCTCCTTCCTATCCTCCCCCGCACTTTACACATGTGAGAACGGTTGAACTAATCGATTACATTTTTTATCTCTTAATGTTACTCGTTATTTTATTTTACTTTATTTTACTTTTAACAAGAATGTTCGAAACGCAACGATTTTATGTTCATTTATTTTTGTTTTAATTTAATTAACGCAAAATTACGTTTAAACTCGCTATTGTTTGATAAGAACGATCTTTTTTTTTATTTTTCTACAAAGGCGGGTTGAACCGCGGGTTAGAATCGCGGTCAGGCCTCGAATAAAGCACGTCCGATTGCGTCCTTCTACTTTCCTCCTTGTCTTTCTCTCTCTCCCTCTCTCTTTCTCTCTCTCGAGGGTACGTGGAGATCGAAACCGACCGGGAACGGATCCGCAATAATTGCAAGTCGAGTGCATTATGCACGGTCGGGCGAATGCGGAAAGAACATCATGCCCGTCCGCTCGTGAGAAAGAGAGTTGGGGAGCGAAGGGAAAGAGTGGAGCGACGACGCCCGCCTTCTTCCATTAATCTCGCCGCAATCGAAATTAGCATAATTGACGGAGCGAAGAATAGCGGGCTGTCCGACTCCGAAACGCCATCTCGCATAATCTTTCCATATATCTCACTCAGTGTTTTCCGATAAAGCACGCGTCCGCGAGAAGGACCGTCTCCCGAAGATGTCCGGAGATGCGGCGCGATGCAAATGGTTTCGAAAAGCAACGCGGCCCGTAATTCGCGATTCGCTAAAAAGCGCGAGCATCCTCGCGGGCTGAAAAAAAAAAAAATATACATGCGCGTCGTTTGTATTCACGGTGCGCGCGGCGACGGGCGAAACTTAAATTGCCGCGATTAAACTCGACACCGCGCGAGCGCGCGCGCACGCGACGGGAGATTAATGAATTTTCGGAAGCGTAAAATCTCTCGATACTCCACGCGGCAATGTTTCCACTCCGCGCGGATCGATCTGCGAATTTCGCGGTGCACCGTTCGACCAGTTTTAATAAACGAGCGCGCGAAGGGAATGCAGATCGCGCGGGAGATATATAGAACGGCTACATCTCGGTGGACCGCGGGAACGAACCGGCGGCTTTTTCTCGCCCTCGTCCGTCCCTTTTCCCCGTCCCCCCCATTCTCTTCCTCTTCCGTCGTCGTCGTCTCTCTTTCCCGCTCTTTCGCTTCCTCTCGCGCGCGCATCTCCTTGAGCAAGACGTATCGACGCGGATTTTTTTCCGCGTCAGTCATTTATCAAAGCCCTTCGCTCTCGCGCACCCTACTTACTCGATACCCGCGGCCCGGAGGATTTCGGTGGAGGCCAGACGGAGGTGGAAAAGGAAAGGGGTGGCAGTGGGCGAAGGGAATGTTGCCCTTCCTCGGACTACATCCGGCAGAGTCGGACCGAGACACCGCGGGATCTCCGGATCCTCTTACGTTGCCGTCTGTTATTAGCTGCTCGGCAAGGATTCACGTGCATTCGCGCTTCATCCGCCCTTTTTCGTAAAAAATACAGACGAACGTATCGAGAAGATGCGACGTGATCGCGAACGCGATAATTAAGGCCGTGGTATTAATCCTGGAAAAAAAGAAAAAAACTTGACGCGCTGCAATTTTTGTCACGTCCTCTCACGCAATCTCTCCCGCGAGAAGAACCTCCACTTCCCGGTCTGTCACCCCTTTCCTATTTTCTCCCTGCACGAAAGCTCGATCGAGTATCGGATGCTTGCGGTTTCGGCCCGAATGCGAGCGGAGAAAATCGATCTTCGGTCGGCGAGATCTTCCTCTAATTCGATGACCTGCGCTCGCGACTCACACTCGCGCCTCATTTCTAGTAGACACGTGCGTCGCGAAATCTTGCGAGATGAAGATTTTGACGGTATTAGAAGCAGCATCGTTTTTGCGAGATTAATATTTCGCGAATTTTAATCTCGAACGCAAGCGGGTTCAATAAAATCAATGGGAGTTACACGGTTGTAAATTAAAAATGCCACGCGGCGACGAACCGCTTTGCCGTCTCCCACTCTATTTCCTCGTATAGGTTTTATGCTTCCGAGCTTCTATAAACTCCGAATAGTAGTGCGTAAATGCGGACGCGAGCGCTACACGACCTTTTGTTATCTCCTTTGAAAGAGACGCGAATGCATATTGCATTACCTCGCGTAGAGCGCAAAGAAAATGGAGATAGACGGGCAGGGAGAAAAGACAGCGGGAGAGGAAGGCGGAAGGGAGACGAGGATGGCTGCAGCGTTGGAGGAGAGCGGGTCAACCTGCCGAGTTTCATAAATATTTTCCGTACAGGCGACACCAAACTGATTTATGGTAGCTAAAATATACGGGACGCAACGTAACGCAGCGTAACGAGACTCGAGATGCGTTACGTCTTATTGCGTCAATCGTTCGGGAAAAATTTATCAAGTGCCCGAGAAAGTCGATACGACGAAACACCGAAAAACCAAGTCGGCGGCTGACTTTCCACGAAAACTTTCAGCTTAACACTTATATGTTACTTATTATTAAATGTATGGCTTATTTTACACTTAAGTTCGCCGTAAATTCTGAAAAATTTCAAAATTACACGCTAGACAATTTTAGCAGGAACAACGACATTACTCGCATCGCGAATTATTTTATTCTTAATTAAATACTTGTTGTTTTAATTACGACAAATAAATTAAAGCGAGCCAGTCGATCTCGAGAATCCGACGAGATAATTTCTTACAACATTATACACAATTTGATGTACAGAATTATATTTATGTAAATTCACAGAAGTTTTTTTTTTAAGAAGCTTTTTAATTGCGTTAATTAAATCGCGCAAGTTTTGAAAAATTTGCTAAACGGTCGACCTTACGGTAAAATTACGCAATTGAAGTGAGATTTAAGGTGAAGATGAAGAATGCCGGTCCCGTGAAATACGAGTGTTTGATTAGGAACAAGCCGTGCAAATTATTCACGGGCGTGTATGGAGTGTGCCCGCGCATATACATATGCAAATACACGAGGCGCTGTCCGAAAGGCAAATACATGCAGCCGTAAGATAAGACGGGTTCAAGGGCTGCGGGATATCCCCGGCTGAGGATACTCCGGAAGGACTCTCGCAGTCCCGATCGAACCGCGGATTATTAGCGATAAGCCCTTTCACGCCTGGGCACGGTAAAACTCGCTCTCTCGTACTTTCCTTCCAACGCTCTCGCCCGCATATACTTTATATTAAATTTCAACTCGCGCCGCACTTCTGACTTCGTTAAAGATCGACTTAATTAAGCGCGGCGGCGCTTAATGAAAAAATATAAATTGAGCGGGAATCAAAAAGTTGTTTGCAAAAGAGATTTCAGCACGCTCCCAACGCGAATGTGCGATTTCGACGTCTGATAATTTTCACAACGCTGAATAGAAATAGTAATAACCATAATGTTGTTTGTGAGATTAGATAGACTTTTATAGAACCGGATGCGGAGAGCAGCTATTTAAAAATAGCCTATGGTTTTCATCTGTTTTAAGAACCTCGGTGCCCTCCGAATACGTTATCTGGTGACGCGTCTAAATATGTTTGTCATACGTTTTCCATACATGTGAATCCTATGCTTTGTATTTTTCATCATTAGATGTTTGTGTAAATTCTTTTCTTTGATTCATTATTGTGTTGTATATGAATTTCAAGCATTACTCGCCTTTACAATTTACTGCTATATATAAATTTAATTTTTACTAAATTATACGAATTCTTTATAAGACAAATTAATTTTTTTTTTTTTATTTATCGAGCTCTTTTGTGTCTAAGCGATCGATGTTCTTAAAAAATTGTTTTTTATGTTTAAATAAAGTATCGTACTTTTTCATTTCAAGGAGTCTAAACAATTAGACAAATAACGTTTAATATTATTGTATTATTGTCGTAACCTTATCTTTCCCTCCTTCACCCTTTTTTTATCTATCTATTTATTCATTTGTCAATATCATTAAATATCAAGCGCGACCTACACATTGCGGTAGGACGCGACGAAACGACCGGATACACATAGATTATTCAATTTCCGTTAAGCGAAATAATAGCAGCGGAGTAGCCCAGGAAAGAATTTGGATGTTGAGGTAGGCACATTCGGCGATGAAGAACGGAATGGTAGGGAGCCGAGCATAAAATGAGAGAACGGAGGAAGAGCAGGTCATATGTACGAGACGCCGAATATAAATACCAAAGACGAAGTTAAAAAGTCAGTCGTAGAGAAGCGGGTCCAGCGTGCTGTCGCAGCAACTTCAATATCCTACCAACATCGAGACTCACCATTAAAGCTGAACGAAACCATCGACAAAGTACGTAAATAGCAAAATTAATTAAATTATTTAATTTGCTTTTCCCCATTCACCAGTCGATATATAAAATTTTTTTGTGTCGATTTATAGACAGCGCGATATCGAAACGTATATAAGAATATATGTACAATAACGCGTGATATCCGGCTTGTATATACTTTTTACATTTACCGAAACACTGTGCGAACCGCAGATCGTCATGGAGGTCGAGAATTACATGGGTGGTGGAAGCGACATGCAGCACCGCGATGCCTTAGACGTTGTACAGGAATTCAGTTACGAGCTGTCGAAGATGAGCGGGAAATGCCTGGACATCGGTTCGGGTCCCGGAGACATTACTAAGGACATGCTGTTACCGATGCTGGGGGAAAATGCGGAGATAGTAGGTAGGCATTTCGTGAAAGACGCGTCGTTGACAAAGAACAAAAAAAGAATCTCGGGTTACCGTTGCAGGTGCAGACGTATCGCAGGCTATGGTGAACTACGCTCGCAAGAATTACTGCGACAGCAAGCGATTGTCTTACATGGTGCTGAACATCGAGACATCGGAATTGCCGGCTGATCAGATCGGAAAATACGACAACGCATTGTCTTTTTATTGCTTGCATTGGTGCAACGACTTACGGTACTTTCAAAGCGATAGTTGAAGAGATACAACCGATCACTAAGCGCACAGTGAATTTTTATTACAATTGGTTTGTGCATTTAGATTAAAAAAAAAATTTGTGATCGATTGTACCTCCTGAATGCACTTAATGACTTTGTTCAGCGGCAGTTTGCAGCTGTTGTAACAAAATTACGAGTCTGACTGGCATGTGGCTTCTAATTTTAATTAAATTTAAAAGCTTGCACTAATAAGAATCAGAAATTTTACAATGGTCGCGAAAGTAATTCTTCCGCTGGACGCAGCCATTGTAAATTAAACAATTAACAATTAAATAAAAAAAACCCTTTTTAATTTAATTGTCGTATTTAGGCGTGCTTTTGAGAATATTTACAAGCTCCTGCGACCGAATGGAAAAGCACTTACGATGTTTATAGGACGTCATGGTGGATTCAATGCGTATACCGAACTCCAGCAGGTTCCAAAGTATCGGTCTTATCTCCAGGTAATAACTAAAATAATTGTATTAATTATATTGGAATAAAACACGGTTTAATTGCAGGATGCGCACCTCTACGTGCCGTATTTTCAACGACGTTTGTGCACCGACATCCGAGGGAGTTTGCGGGAGATGTTAGCAGACATCGGCTTTGAAATTCTCCACTGTAGCACGAGAGAGAAAAGTTACAAGTACAGTCAGCAGAGTCTCAAAGGTGAGATACTTTTTGAGTGTCCAGGCAAATTATATTATATATATATATATATATATATATATATATATATATATATATATATTACATTGTTATCTATTGAATACTAAAACAAAAATGAGCAAAGTACTGTAGTGTAAATTAATCCTCGCGAATAAACTCGACAGCTTTTATTCTCTGAATAACGACATATTTTTACCTTTTGCAGATCACATACTTGCTATTAATCCTTTTCTCAAGCGAATCCCGGAGGACATGAAAAGCGACTTCATAAACCATCTGGTGTACAAAGTAATAAATAAAAATGCTTTAATCCCGTTTAAGAAAAACGTCAACGACCACGTAATACTTAGGTACGATCTCTTAATAGCATACGTACAGAAACCACTTCTGACTGTTTGAAACCACGCATTTTTGCGTATATTCAAATGTAATTTTCTTTTTTAAGTTATTCTAATTTAGATTTTACAAGCGTTTCATCATACGTAAAAAAAAAAATTTAGCAAAATCGAACTTTAATTAATCTTTTAATCAAACAAGTTTACTATAAGACTATCATCCATGTAAAGTTTTTTTATAAATAAAAAAAATAAATTTATAAATATAAGAAATTAAAAAAAAGCCCATTAATATGATTAATTAATTGTTCCATCACTTTGCCGAATAGAATTTCACGGTTTTCTTAACGCTCCTGTAAAAGTAACGAAATGGGGAAAGAACAAACGCGCCGTTACTTTCGACAGCTTGCCTCCTACGACACTAAACTTTATGTATACATATTGTACGCTATATCTTTGATTTTACAATAGTACAGCCATTTATAGAATATCGTTAATATAACTTACGGATCGTGTCACGTACGTACAGATACAAGAGTAGGCGTTACGGTATCGATATTCGCATAGCGGGTAACATTACTTCTAGCTCTGTTCTCTACAAAATACATCCATGCTTACAAGTGATAGTTGGAAAACCCCTGACGCCGATCGTTCCCGACATCCGGTGCGCGTCTCTCTCCCTCCGACGTGAAACGACAGAGGTGCGAATGACTCCGTGTTATTTTAATTAATCGCTCGTAACGGTAATTAATTCGTCGCAAGACCCATTGAAATTGAATCGTTTTAAAAAGCGGACGTAACCGCGCTCGAAGCAACGACGATCCGTCGAGGCTGAAAGCCTGTTCGAGTCGTCATTGTGGCCACGAAATATCTTCCATTCGGAATTCCATCGCATTCCGTCGCCGCAAGCCGTTCTCCAGCCGCGACCCTTGACTCCCGCATAATTCATAAATCGTCGCGTGAAAGAAAATTCGGGCAGAGATAACCGGCGCAAGTGGGTTCTCGGCACGAATTTTATCACGCCAGCGGGGCTTTCGATACTTAAATCAAGTACCGACGTCGCAGCTAATTGCCGCGAATGGTGTATTTTAAACCCGCTGTGTGCAGCGTATTCAGTCTTACGCACCCGTGAACGCAATCGATAACGCGGAGACTTTTTTTTTCACTTTTAGCTGCCGAGAACGCAAATATCTGCCCGCTCGCTGCGTCGCGACGAGGATGTTACTTGCCACGACAGCTTTTCTAGGATCCGCCGGACGCGATGTCGGATTATAGTACGGGGCATGTGACGAATGCACTCTCGCGTTCTAATAGCTAGTGTTCTTTGGAATTGTTTGTTTGGAATACTTAATTGCGAGAACTATAAAGCATCGGATTCGACAAATGTAAATCTCGCCGATTCAACCGTTCGACCTTTAATAAGATGTCACTAATTAAAAAAAAAAATAAAAAGTTTACAAGATCGTTAACACGCGTTTTGGCTTGATTCGCAAAGCGCAAACGGTAATCAGAAAAAAAAAATAGTAAAATTTTAATATTTATAAGCGGTCGGAGTGGTCGCGAGCGAGTTTTGCGAGCGTCTGAAATCCGAATGCTTTGCAATTAGATTAATTTGTTTAATTATTTAGCACTGGATGTCTTGAGAATGTCAAAATTCGTAGGAGTTGTTCGGTATACATTTATCGATTACGGACTGACTCCGTAAATGATAAAACGGAAGCGAGTAAGTAACGCTTGCTTAATGTATCGGTTCGCTCGGTAGTCACTCTTAACTCGTAGAAAGGACATCGAACATCAAATATACGATATTGTTATTTAGAAAAGAGGGATTACACCTGGATATACAGAACAGCGAAGGATGATCGAGGGCAAGGCACAAGTGAGTCAGAAAGAGGAGAAATTATCATTGGATGAAATTAATGCTCTACACCCTAATCGGTTTTTTTTTTTTCTTTTCTTTTTTTTTCTTTTTTTTCTCTATCGTGGACTCGTCGCGATTAAGATCGGTACATCGTGAGATATACACGTACACACACGCACACACGTATATATGTATATGTATCAGATACCATCGACGTTAATTAATCGACAACTATTGCTAGTAGCTAGTGCGACAAATATCTTATTTCTATCGATACTCCCTCGCCCGGGCTTATCTCTCAGAAATCACGATTAATAATGTATTTTTTATTTTTTAGTTTTTTTTTTTTCTACGCTATTCAATTCTCGAAATAAAAACGTCAGATAAAGCGCGTTGTGCACGAACTATCGCTGAAAAGAATAATAATTTGGAAGACACAAAAGTACAACGTAAAAAAGTGTTACAGAAAATACTGTGAGATCTCTGTCTACGTATTTTGTTCGAAAATAGATATATGAAGTATGCAAGAAAGCTACGAATTCTAAACTCTGCGAAACGAGGAAGACTAATATTGCACATTTTACCTAAAACGTTGGAGATTTACAGAAGACAAATTTTTTTTTTTTTTTTAATGAAAGTAAAATTGAGTTATTAAATAAAGAATTAATGAATAAGTATTTGACAAATAAGTTATAAGACTTTAATTAATTTATAGAACAAAAGAATCAAATATGAATAATTTTTTTCACGGAGAGTTTGCAAAAGATTTGTAAAATTCATCAAACAAAAAGGCTCTACAAAGCTTTCGATTTAACGGTCTGTAGAGGAATATTATATATGCAAGTACCCATAGAAATGAGATCTCCGTTTGAAATGTAATTGCTTTTGGGAACTTTACCATACTAACATTTTATTAGGGCTATCACACACACAAAAAAAAAAAAAAAAAAAACATCCGCGCAGTCAAAATGCGAAGAGGAAAATTCATCAAATTAAACTCGCAAACACAAATGAGAAGCACGGGAAAAACAGTTGAAAACAAGTAATTTCGCGTCCGCCAGAAATCATCATTATGCATCATCAGATCACGCTGCCTAATTACGTTTAACGCGGCACTGCTGTATACCCTAAATAATTTCGCACCGGATTAATGCTAACAGTTGCACGGGCGATTCCGTAAGTAATTCATATGTAACTGCAGCTAGTTCATGTGTAATTCACACTGTTATAAATGTACACTCTGGCCAATATCTACCCGAATGAATCGTGAATGGAGAAATGAGACGGTGGAAAAAAATCTGGAAATAAAATGCAAGCTCAAAAAAAATTATGAACACAACAAATCTTTATAATCTAACGTCGCTGCTTACAAAAAAAAAAATCTGAAAGTATGACCGAATAAAATTAATCGTCGGTTAAATACCTAATGGACCACCCGCAGGACTGATGCGAAATCATATTTTACCCATGACGAAGTTCTCACTTATACACAGTGGAGCTGTCCGGCATACGTATTATTTTATTATATATTATAAGTTTTTTTAATAAAAAACAATTTATAATATAATAAAAAAAAATACTATCAATTATTTTCAATAATTGTAATTTGCACAAGTTTATATTATACATACACACGAAACATTTCAGCGGGAAAATAATATTAATAGCACCCACGATGTTTGTGAGAAAGTTAACAAAGTAAATTTTGACATTTTTAAACTTCTAAACTTGAAAGCCTGGCGGTTTACAAAATAATCCTGGGTGCCAGCCAACTCGGCATCCGTCGTGCGAGGGTCAAAGAAACGAGAGGTACGAAACCAAAGAATATGTTTAAAAAAAAATCACGCAGTGGTGAGAGGATCGATCTTGAACAAAAAATGATTGAACGCAAGCACGTCGTCGCTTCTCCGTGCCAGCGCTAAGTATAACGAGATTCGGCGCGGCGTGTCGTCGCCGCGACTAAAGCTAAGAAGGGAAGACGAAATCATTGTTCCTTTTACACGGGACGCGACTACTCTCGCTACGAAGTACTACAAAGTAACGAACGTATACGTTTGTACATGCCGTGTTCCGCTACAGAGCAACACCGTCTCGCGCTGCTATCGATCCACATTACAATCATCGACGAGTTGCTCTGTACCTTTCGCTTTCCTTCGTCTTTTTTTCCATCTCGCTCAGGGTGGAGTTTCGTTAATTCGGACCAGTAAAGCGGACTCTACAGAATATCATCGTTGCACCATATTTACACATACGTCGAATTTATTCTATTTCATTGTCGAAGAATTGGCGATAGCGTCGCTGCTGAAATTGATAGGTGATCCAAAAACGCGACCAAGCAGCAGTATATCTTAATATCATCATAGTATCGGTGCAGCCTAATCGACCGTGAGAATATTTTACCTCTCGCGAGCGCTTGAGATAACAGATTTTGTATATCTAGATATATATATATGTGTGTATATACGCTTTCTTCGTAGACAATCCGTCAAAAGATTTTTCGCTGTCTTCGATACAAGAGGATCGAAGAGGGACGCAACGATCGAGGACAGTAGTACGGTCAGGTACGAAGAATCGTTGTCAAGGAGATTCTTATTACACGGTGAGCACGAGGGACTGGCGCGACGGATGGGACGTGATAAACACAGATTAAAAGTAGGCGAAAGACCTCGCGGATAATCTTATTGCGGATCTAAGAGCGTATCAAAGTCTTTCTAGAAATAATCTGAAGTACTTTTTTTTTCCTCTTTGCTTTTAATGAAAGAAAGAGAAAAGGGAAATTCTTCAATCATTTGTAGAAAGAGTTTGACTGTACCCTATGTTTCGCGACAGCGGCGGACGTTTGAGCGCGCCAGTTTGATTCTCGGGACTGAAGCGGCAAGTGCAATACCTTTCAAAAGAACGCAAGAACGATACAGTGTAATAAGCTGAGCCAAGTCACTACAATCGTTTGTAGGCCGTTTCAACCACGCATATCTTATGTATAATGTACATTTGCGAAACCATCGCGGTTACTCTAGAACGACAGACACGTCCGTTGCGGAAAACCTCAGCCCGACATGTTCTACAAATATTTGGCAAACCTTACAGGCGGTACTTCGAGAAGCATCGCCACTATGTCGACCACTTTGACATCAAGCACTTCGACGTTGAGACAGAGTTTCCAGGGTTGATAATAAAAGCGGTTCCCAAATCGAAAATTTGTCGGATGGAGGCAACGTCCAGAAAATATAACTAATGCCAAAGTGGTAAGACAGATAAGATCGATACAAATTGATAATATCGCGACGCACGCGTTAATTGATGTTGCGATTAATTAACCATTTATCCGCGAACGTGTTCGTCGCAGCGTAGAGAATTATTATTTTGTTGTTTCCTGTAATTTTATATTAACAACGATTACGCTAGCACTACCAGTTTTCTTTTTATATAACTATCCTACGTTTAACAACATCAACAACAACAACACATATAATATATCAACATGAATACACATATATATACATATGTTATATAATATATATATATATATATGTAATTAATATCTATATCTTATAAGATTTAAACTTATTTTATATACACACGCATGGGTATGTAACGCGGTACAATACGCGGGAAAAAACCTTTGACGAAACGCACACAGCATCTTGATTTGATCTAACATAAGGACATAAATGCATAGGTAGATCACACTAAACACGAAGCGATCGCAAATCGAAGAATTATTAGGTATAACGGCGCAATTACACTGCGCCGTGATAAAAGCAAGCCTATAATTTATAGTAATTTAAACTTAATTGGAAAAGAAATAGTAATAAACGAATATTATCTGTAGAATATTTCGATACAACGCAGAAGTGCAACAATAGTTGGATGTAACGTACAATTACATCTAATAACGACGTGAATTCAATTTGTAATTCCTCGATAAATAACAAGGCAAAAAAAATTTTTTTTTAATATCGTCGGAACGCACAGAAAACTTATAAAATTAAAAATATACATTCCGCTTACTCACTCTTATCGCTTATATTCCAATTTCCTCACGTGTATCTCGATATCGCCATCAATCTTATCGCGATGATATAATGTAATTAATGAAAATATATTCCAAAAGATTGTACAATTCAAGACCACGATATAAGAAAAATTAAATTACTTTTATATACATATATATATGTATATATTAATATCGCAAACTCGAGAACAATAATTACGTTCGCAAACTCTTGTGCAAAAATCTGCGTTATAAAAAGACAAAATAGCGGAATAACTTATCAACATAATAAACCAACCCGTTCGGGATAAAAAAAAAATGTCCTGAACTAAATAGTGAAAACGCTGAAAAAATATCAATGTGCGACAAGAATTCGGTGTAACATAAATTGTAAAGTTTACGCGTCGCATTACACACTTAATTAATTCTTTCCCATCGTCACGGGACGCTCGGAACCCTGTATGCTTTATCTGACGTAGTATCCGCTAAACTTTCGCAGATTCGATGTTCACGTATAATGATCTTTTCACGCACAATCCGAGCGTGTCGGACAATAATGTTACATGTCTTAAACGTATATCATCTGCATTATTTTTATTACAATTATCTACCATCACTTGTATCAAGATAAAGTCAGTCGCATACGTTACGATGTAAACTACAACCTTGTGAATTGGTAACTCAAAAAAAAAAAATGCTATCACGATGAATGTCGACTAAGAGATGGTAACTTTGCGTATTTTTAAAGATAAAGATATATATATATATATATATATATATATATATATATATATATATATATATATATATATATATATATCTTTATTTTATATATGTATATATATCATTGCCACTGCCATTTTTTTCATTCTTCCTTCCGCGAAAGATGCCGTAGCGACTGTTCAAAAACTGAACTAAATGCCGTATTTTTTTATATCTATCGCAAACAAAGTATTATTAAATTCGAGAAGCGTATAGAGCACAACTTTAAAGTTCTTAAGTTTATAATGTTTACAGGATACACAATCGCTTGCAATAATAAATGCTGCATGTCTTAATTGTCTTTTTAACTTTTCCTTGCTTGTTACAACTCGTGTTCTTCAATTTTATTTCTCTCGACTTCAACAATGCTTGCGAAAAACAATGCACAAAGAGAGCAGAGTTACATAACACAATGATAACAAATTGCTATTATTATTGCACGCGATGATGTGATTATAATAAACAGAATATATTAAATATAATCTATACAATTGCATAACATAATTATAAAATTTTGATTTAAAAAAATATAATTTTTTGTATTACATTAAAATGTACTTTTGAAACATTGAATATGTTAAATTAAAAATCATAAGCTCGACAAAATTGTTAAATACAAATAACAAAAATTAAAGATGTATATGTTTAATTGATATGAATATATATCCTTTGTGCTTTAAGAAACTTAATGTAAAATATAATTCGTATCGAGATTCATTCAAGTTCGCAAGTAATTATACTTTCATACCTGTGCGTACACAGTCTTAATTGAAAACTATTACAATCAATTAGATCAAAATGTAGTACTTTCGATGTAAGTACGCGCAATGAAAGAATGTATTTGAATTCGTGCAACGCGCAAAAAAAGAACTGAATTTTGAAAGCACTAAACACCATGAGATCGTTTATACAGTATACTCGTATAAATAAATCGTAACAATTTTTTCACATAATTATATTAATTGTTTAACAACAGATAAATTTATAAATATATATGTAAAACATATGACACACGTTCTCCTTTTAAAACGTCATCCCTTTTCCTTTCTCTCTTTAATTCGATCATTATTATCGCCAAGCAGATTACGATACACTCCGCGTACTTCTGCCTTTTCTAAATCAACACGTAAATAACGAATTTACATGACGTAGACTCGTGGCGAGATAAGTTTTAATCTTAAATTCGTTATTACTATGAAGAATCTCCTCTCAAATACCTGTATATCGTAGCGCGTAGCCTAAAATATCGTACAATTAGAAACAACAAGGACAATGTTACGTTGTAACATTTTTGATTGTCTTCCTCAAAGAGATCTGCCCGACCGGAATCGCTTTGCATAATGGGATACATATACTAAGACACTCTCGTACCACCGGTAGAACAGTGTCTCGGTATTTTCGCGGTGCGAGCATCTCCGGAAAAGAAAAGAGTTATTTAATACGGAGTACTTTCAGTCAAAAATATATCAGATCACTTACATTCGCGTCAACCTCTCTCTCTCTCTCTCTTTCTCTCAACATTTCTTCAATACCTCTCTTCTCTAGGCCAAAGAGATTTCGCCCTCGTGACATACTTCATTTCATTATTCTGACTGGAATCCCTTGAGATCTGATCTTTTGGTAATCGAAGACCAATCTAAACGGAGCATTTTGGAACGCGATTAGACTTAGTTTATGGAGTCAATTGAATAACGATACCTTATGCATATAACAACAATATTAAACGTTAGCACTTAGGAAAGTTTGTTGTATTATTTTTCTTTCTCTTATTTAGAATTATATATATATATATATATATATATATAAAATTATATATATAATTTATATAATTCTATATATATATATATGTATATATACTTATCTCGTGCATATTTCTTGCAAACGATTTTAACGCTTCATTAAGATCATGCACATGTATAATAGACTATCACGTCAGCGACTATCGTGGATTCCTCGCAAATTGTTTAATACTGTGTGCATACAACGCAAGACTCGTGTTCTTCGTCGCAATCCGCTGACATTATTCCTTTCTCTCTCTTTCTTACTAAGCATATTTATCATAAAGAGATCAAGACGTAGGCGTTCTCACGCAAGACGATCAATTGAGGTATCGATCGCCGTACACGATCAACGCTTATCAATCGAATAATGATCATTGCGGTAAAAGATACAGTTTTGAAGTAATAGAAAATTACCTCGACTCACATTATTCGACATCTAATTATCTTGAAGTATTAAATGATAAAAGATCAGTATATATATACAATTATATCGTACATAATAGACGTTGACTCGTACCTCGTGCAGCATCGAGCTGCCTGAATCACGCCATCTCTTGCGTAGCGTACACCGGTCACGGTGCCCGCGTTTCCAGCGAGACAGCAAAAACATTTTATAGTCGCCGAGCAGCTGCAGATAAGCGTCATTCCGTTAGTCGTTATTGATTCGTTTCCTCGTACGAGTGTCGGGAAAGTATTGCGTCTGAATATATCTATTTCTTTCTCTCTCATTTCTTCTTGCAGGACTCATGTCCGGAGCACTAAACTGCGTAACTGGATGCTTCAGACGACACGTGTAGTGGTGTGAGACACAAACATCCGTGGGTCGATGTTGTGCCCTTAATTAACGCACAGCTAGATAATTTGATTCACGAATCAATACATATTCTCGCTAAGCGATTCCGGCAAGCTGGCTCCGCCAGATGGTGACAGAGGCAGCTCACCGCTTTCGTACTTGCTGTAGCGACTGCTGTACTCCGCCAACAAGTTAGCTTTCACCTGCCGCATTAAAACACATTTAAAAACTTTATCGCAAATAAAATGGGATATTATTTGTTAGATTAAGACGCGAACCTTCGCTCGCTCCTCGTCCAACCTCTGTCGCACTTCCTCATGCTGTCTCTCCAATTCCGCTCTCTTTTTATCGTAAATCTTTGTTAAGCGCGTGCACTCATTTACAGCTTTCTCCACCGTCGATTTTGCGACTTCTCGTTTTATGCGTTCCAGCTCAGCCTTGTCTTTGTGCACTTTGGCCAACTGTTTGACCTAAAAAAGTAAAATATATCCAACGATCAATTTTATTTTAGACGCATATTGTATTACAATTCCACATATTAATTATTTAGAATATATTACAATAATAAATTTTCTGCTAATTAATTTCCTTGTGTAGAAAAGCTTTGTGATAAGTAAATACCTCGCCTTGTCTCGTAGCCTGCAACTTTCGTTTAACGTCCGCAGTTTCTCTGTCCAGCAGCACTTGGAGTGTTTTTAATTGATTGGACTGCGATGTCCTCATCACTTTTTCGACAGTAACGAAGAGATTCTCGTAATACTTCTCTTGAAGCTCACGTTCCTGTTGAACGTGCGCTTTGCACACGGCTAAGAATCGTTCACTTTGACTTCTAGGCAAGCCCCTGGTTCCCTCATTTCCCTCACGGTTCTCTGCATTCTCCGGACACTCGGAAGTCTCTGGCATGGCCAAGGTGCTCAAGCCTACTTCGCTCGAAAAGCTACTGTAAAATGACACGACTGAATATTGCAGAAATTTTCATCAATGAGTTAATATACTTACATATTTTTGCTGGACAGCCGCTTCACCAGTCTATTGCTCATATAAAACTTCGATCTGTGCTTTTCACCATCAAACGAAGCTTTTTGCGATTGCAGTCTCATTTTTTCCTTTTCATGTTTCTTTCTCAAAGACTCGAGTTTCTTTTCCAGTTCCATTTTTTTTTCCTTGACTAGCTTATTTTCCATAAGCTTTTCAAAACTCTCAGCTACTATTTCGTCACTTACTACAATAGAAAAAAATTGCCGATAGTATAAAGTAAAAAAAAAAAAGTTTTTAATAATTATATATGTATGTATGTATATAAAAGCACTTACTACTGCTAGCATTGAGTGGGCTTTTACTTATAGATGTATCGACTGGTTGAACTGCAGTACAAGAAGTATCTCCGTCATCTACATCAACTGTATCTGAACTGCCTAAGCCGCCAATGGATGGTCTACCGTGTAAGCTGCTAGAAGTTGGCAAAAGACCTGGCAATTCACCCACGGATTGTAATCGTTTAGCTTTCACAACTTCCTCCTACAAAAATAATAATTATTATAATAATATTGTGGCAGTAATGCATTATTCAGTTATGACGATAAATATCAAACAATGCAAAAAACTTACAGCTGGTTTAGCAACACTAGGAGTGTCGCCGACTTTAACTTTATCCTACAAAATGTTAGTAATGTTAGTTAGAATATTAAAAACATTAAATTGTTATTAAGAAAAAGGATTACTAGTCACTTATACAGTAATATTTTTAACCGTACCTCGATCTCTTCCGGTTCTTCTAAGCAATCGGTGAGGACCAACAATTGATTCTCCCTCTTTTCTACTTCGCTTTGATATTTAATAGGGTTTGCTAAAGCTTCGGCGAGCTCGCTTAAACCGTCGGGAACGTAATCTTTCACGATAACGTGTAAAAACAGACTCGCTAATGGTAATGGTTGACCACATTCTGTTCTTAATGCTACGTGTCTGTATCCTGGACATAATCCAACTACGGGAAGTACCCTGTGACCAATTAAACGTCCAGATTCTTCGTATGCTGCTATTCTTATGGAAGCAAGTTCTGGCAAAACTACCTGAAAAATGCGTAAAAAACACATTATACCCACATTTATACTTTATTTTATTAAACTTTAATTAGAAATTTATGCGAATACTATCTTGTTACCTTTTTGAATACAAACGGCTCTTCATCATATATGGGATTAATGCCATTGTTCGGTACAATTTTTGTACGAAATTTCTTTCTTACAGTATCCGCTGGTAACCCGTACATATCGACTTCTACATAGGTTCCAACTCTTTTATCGGTTAAAAATTGTGCGGATATCACGTGAATGTGAACTGTGCCAGCTATAATACCATCAACGGTAGATTCTGCGAAGGGATCTAATCGTCGATCTTTCCGTCTCATAAATTCTGGTTTTAATAGATAACCACACCGTTGATTATATTCAAATATTCCCAGATTCAACTGCATCGCCAGATCTGTTATAAATAACATCGAGTTTATCTCAACAATAAATAATAGATAAGATAATACGTCAGATAGTTTTATTTACCGAGCGTTTGATAATTCAGCGCAACCAGCTGACATCCAGCGTTCCAAAATACTTGCGGCATGAAATTGCTCGAATCAAATCTCGTTCCCGCCGGATAAACCCTGGATAGTTGGTGCTTATTGTAATTCACAAATTCTAATGGCTTCTCTTTCAAAAGAGTCGTAGCTTGCTTCTCATCAAAAGACGACATTTCGTACGTGCGATTCTTTTCTATAAAATGTAAGCGACATAAAGAAAAATTGATCATCTGTACAACATAAAAAAAATACATTAATAGTAATTTCGTTAAGAAAACTTCACGCACTTTCAGCCGATTCGAAACTGCTGAAATGTACGGGCTGTACGTAATTAACTAGAGCTGAAATTTCTGCACCCGCCTCTGTCTCTTTGGCCGCCGATTTATCTCCAGCCTTGTCGCCTATTCTCAGTTTTATATCTTCCACGTTGGACTCATCTTCCTCAGTACTCGATTCATCTTCTTCATCTAAAAGAAAAGGACAACTTATCAAATATGCAGTCCCTTTTATTATTGCGTTAAGTGCCACGGCGATTTTGCCTCACTTTCCGCTCGCGTCACTTGATAGCATCAAGTGGTGAGAGACGTTCAATGCGTGAGCTAAACTAGCATGAATAAACGATAAAGGTGAGTAGGGAAACGCTCAAGGAACGGCGTCAATTAAACGAAAAGTTAAGGCTTGGACAGGCGCGGCACTTAACATGTTAATATATTTATAGCCTTTAATTTCTACTGACCTTCGTCATCTTGACCGCTGTCTTTACTGCCTTGCCTTTGTTGCAACATTGGATGAGAAATGTCACCATTTCCAATCTGCTCATTTTCGCCATCATCAGCCATTTCATTCTGAGGTATAATATCCGGCGGCGGACCGTCTTCTACCGCAGCATTCGCCGTTCCATTAGTTTCGCTCTCCGGAGTGCCTTCAGCAGCTTCTAAAGCTTGCTGTTGCTTTTTCTGATGCTTTTTATGATGATGATGATGCTTCTTTTTATTTTTTATTATTATTTTGCGCTTTAATAGTGACGGCGGTGGGAGCTCTTGACCTGGCTCTAACTAAAAATAGAATGTATCATTTAATTACAATTATAATTTCTGCACGCGGTTAACAGTCTCCTCATTAAGTAACGTCTAAAAATACCTTATGCGATTCAAGTGGTGCATCAAGCAACATTTCCCCGAAAAGGTCTCTGCAATATTGAGCGATTTTGGCTTGTTGCCTTGGATTGCAGTGATTTTCGAAACTAAGAATGACTGGATAGTCTGACGTTTTAAAAGCAGTTTCAGCAATTGCCTCTATCACATCCCGGGCACATATTTCAGGTACGAATGTATATCTTAAAAAAAAATTTTTTTATTAAAAAATACGTTAAATGCTTTTATTACATAAATACCCAATAATTAGTGTTCGTACCCATGAACAATAACGGGCTCGTCAAACTTTCCATTCCAAAAATCTAATTCAACGCATCGACAACCAGATAAAAGACATTGACGATAAATTTCCACAGAACTCTTTCCGGTAAGTTGATGCCCTAAAGAGAGAAAGCATTTTAGAAGTGCTCAAGTCAAATGTGTTATTTTAAAAATTGTTAAAAATTATGACGTTTAGTCGTTATAATAACCTGTTAAATACGTGTTATGACTAGAATTTATAAAATAATGCGGAAGCGGTTGATCCATATCGTCGGATAATTCGAATTTCGTGACGGCAACGATCGGGTTGTCTTCGCTCATAAGATATCTCAAGAATCCGTCAAAACTGAGCTGCCCTTTATTTGCGTTAGATTTGTTGGGTTCGTACTGATTTATAATATCTTTTGCCCTCGCTTCGTTCGCATACGGATACAGAATCTCGTTGAGGCGCGGGTCTCTCTGCGACTTATTCAAGAAGTCCACAAATTGCGAGACGGACATCAACTTGCGTTTGTTATTGCCGATAATTCCTTCAAACACCTTTTCCACATCTGATCTTTGAGTAAGAGACTTGTAAAAGTTGAAGAAGTCTTCGAATTGAAATTTCGACAACGGTACGACGTCGCTCTGAGAAACAATGTGATCGTGATAAATAAATGTGCATTATTATGTATTTTATATTAAAATCTTTCGAAACCGTACAACGTAATATTAAACTCACTTTGCCAGATGGAAAACCGGAAATATCGAGTGCTTTCTCAACGCGCTTGCGATCATCTTTGCTTTGTGCAAACATTTTTATTATACTGCAAAGAAAGATTCGAATGTAGACCTCGTGTTAGAAAACAATCTTATGGACGACATTAAGATTGTATTTGTATTATAAAACAGTACTCACTTTTTCACTGGTATTTTTTCATTTTTGTCAGCGGTAAGTGCAAGCTTGGTGTGTGCTTTCAGCAAGAACATAGTTGTGCTAGTGTTTAATTGAATCAGATTGTACGCCATTTGAAAAAGTTGTTCCGCCCAATGTTGTGCTATTTCTGCACGCGTTGTGCAAAAGTTAATAAAGTTCATATTGACAAAGTCTGAGCCATAACAAATTGTTACGGTTTTATCCTCCAAAGAGTCTTGAGAACCCATTGTCACGAGAGATTTCAACTTTGGATCCTACAGAGGAGAAATTTTAATTCAAAAGCAATAAAATTTTGTTACATTGTCTGGCATAAAGTTCAAGGTATATAAATAAATGAGATTCCTGGTATGCTCCTGTCGCGTCTCGGCGAGTAACAAGCAAAAAGTTTCCTACAATGAGTTAAATGCACACAATGAGCGCATGCAGAAGTATGTCAGTTCATTCAAAGTTTTGCTTATTGATTTATGGGAAAACTGATCTAGCCGGGCGTGTTATTTCAATGAATACGGAACTGGTCTTCATCTGCCATTGGTGCAGGTGATAGTAGGTGTGATAAAAAAAGCAAACTATGTATGGGACGCAAAGTAGGTAATGAATCTATTTATAAATTAGTCAATAATTATTATGTGATGATGCTCTGTGCGTCATTGATGTAATTATGGGAAAATCGGAACTCTCTTTGATTACTCATATTTGTGGAAATTTGTAATGCAACATTTGCTATATGTATATGTATTACCACCAGCAGCACAGTTGTGATTTAATTACTGAATATGTCAGTAAGAAATATATAATTTAACAGAGCCACTTTGCACATTTAATAAAATTAATATTTAGTAAAATGTTTGTTAATAAAATTTGAAATAAAGCTTTCTGAAATGTTTGCTAATACATGAGATAATAAAGCATTATTAAAAAGAGTACTAAACTAAATACCTTTGGTATTTTTGCATATTTCCCTGTGCGAGTGTCTCTTATGACTGCCACATCCAGCATGTCCATCTCATTATTTTGATCCACCCAGTGCAAGTAAAAACCGTATTTATCCACTTTTAAAGTCACCGGCGTTGCCACTCCGGAATCCTATGATCACATAGCATTTGGCATTGTAAATGATTTATTTTTACCGTATGGCTGTTTACTACAATTACTATACAATTCTCTAAATATGCTGCAAGTCTAGGCTTGTGCCTCAGAATAAGAATGCAATATGCAGATTGATCAAATTATATTTCCCCCCTTTTTTTTCTAAATTTGTTAAACCAGGCCGTGTTTTTTTATGCCTAAAATGACCTTTCACATTTATACTTTTACCAGTGCCCGACAGTAAAATCGCCGAACGCCAAGCTGTAACATTAAAAATACACAAACCTCATCCCACTTGATAAATTTCTCGCCGTCTTGCAGATGCAGGGAAACTTCCACGGGCTTTACATGCATGGTGATGCCTGTGCTCTTATTGCTCGCCATCCTGGCTCCCGATCACCACAAAATCCTGGTGTCAAATTCCTTTTCTATGAACGCAGGGACACAGCGGCTAGCGATGTGGTGAACGGCGGTAGCGAGTTCGCGGACGTTGACCACAAGGACGACGACGGTGGGAACGACGGCGGCGGCGACGACGGCGACGATGACGACGACGACGACGGCGGCGACGGTTCCGATTCCAACAACGGCGGTGGCGACAAGAGCAACAACCACGGCGACACCGACGGTTCCGACGGCGACGGCTCCGACGGCGGCGACATAAGTCTCATCGAGATTTCCAGCATTTAAGAGTCAGGTGTGCCCGGGTTCACCGTGCGACTGACTGTCGCCGTCGTCGTCGTCGCGCTGGGCGCACCTCGCGCGTAGAAATGCACACGTATATACTTGAAGACGCGTGTCTCCGAGGAGGCCCGGTCGTTCTCGCGGAGCAAGTTCAGCCGGGTCGCGACTGGACGTTGCTCGGTCGCGGAGACATCTCGCTGAGGAGACAATGATCGTCCGGGGCGCGAATCAGATGTCCTTAACCGAGAGAGAAAGAGAGAGAAAGAGGGAGAGAGAGAAAGAGAAAGAGAGAGCACGCGCGCACGCAGCAAAACCCGCCGCGCAAAGGAAGAGAACGGACAATGATGGAATACTGGTCCTTCCGCCACGCGAATGGAGCGCACACCGTTTCAGCTGGTCGCTCGCTCGTCGGTACTTTGACACGACCGCTCGCTCGGAAGCTGCGGCAGCCGTGCCGTCATCCTCCTTTTCCGCGCCGAAGGTGTCGCGCCCAGTCGCGCCGCGCGCCGAAGACAAGCGCTAACATGACAGGTACGGCGGCCGTCCACACACCGCCGATGCTAGAGGACGCTACTTACGCGCCGCTCGCGCTTTATAATTCGCTGTGAAATCTGTGGTTCTAACTGTGCAATACATTTTTATTAATTAATAATTATTATTTGATGTATTTTTTTAATTGTGGTTTTTACTTGTATATTTCAGACTATCATCGTGCTATGGCATTATCGTTGCCCGACTTCACTGCATCTAACGTGAGTGGTTTTTTTTTTCTTTTTATGAAGACCACGAATCCGCAATAAAATATCATTCTTTAATTCGTATATAAAATCGAAATAAATGTTGTAGCAAAATCGTAATAAATTTATTCTCGCAAGAAAAAAATTAACCCACACAAAAAAGTTATTATTATAACTCACAATTTATATAATAACAACATTTATTCTCGCGATATGAAACGAGAACCGAAAGAACGAATCTGCATCGCGAAAAGGCGATTTTAAATTCTCTTTTTTTTTTCCTTCTTTCTTTTTTTTTCTATTTTTATCTCAAACTATATTAAAAAGATCGAGCTCTTGCGTTTAGAGGGAAGAAAGCCTCGCCCTTTACTTTCGTGCTTCGGAATTGTTGATCTTTCTCTTGCGGAAGAGGCGCGGTTGCGACATAGCTCTCTCGTTTTCTCTTCCGTTTTTCACGCGTGAAAAAGCGACTCATGGAGGAAAGACCGTAAAAGGCTATTATGCACGCGAGAGAGGTGAAAAGATTGCAGCCAAACGAGCGTTAACGAGGGCGCGAACGGGGCGTTGAGTTAACGGAGGTCGCGCGACCCTCTTCGATCATTATCCCCCTTGGATACACACGCACAGGAATCGATTTGCGGTCTGCTGTGTCGGAAATTCCGGGATCTCGCCCGTACGTACACCGCGGCGCATCGATGTTCCATTAGTTCCGAGCAATTTATGCGACAATGCAGCGACGAAAATGAAACGAGCGCCTCGACCTAGCTCGAGAAATTCACAGAAATTTTTGGAGAACGTGATACAAAAAAATCGCAGCGATAACATACATAATTTTTGACTTATACAAGTTATATACAACGCTAATCATAATTGGCGTACATTGAATTCGATCTAAAAATAAGTGTGCCCTCTTCTACGACAAAGGGAGGCTAGACTAATCACCTTCACCGCGCCCATTAAATCGATCCAATCTTATCCCCGACCTGCTATTAAACCTGAATCAACTTGACACGGTAAACACGCGGAATAGAACATTGACGACGCCTCGTGTTCCCCGTGTGTACTCTCCTTCGCGCCTGCGATAACACCTCTTATCAGCGACTCGGGGTTCAAACGGCCGATAAAAAGCGTATGTAACGCAATCGAAAAATCACAAGTCACGACTCACGGTCCTTAAAAATTATTTGTTAGAGAGGGCAGAATGGGATTAACCTGTAGCCCTCTTTACATTAATACTATCAATAAAAAAAATACTCGTTGCAGATCATCTCTGACTTTCTCTCAACTTACATATAAATTTTTCGCCTTTTACTCGTTACAAATTATCGCATTTGAGAACACTCGAATCCAAAATCTTTCGAGCGGGAAGGATACTTTTTGTTTAGGAAATGCATCCGCACATTTCTTGGATTAAGATTCAATAAAATATAATATTAAAATATGACGATTCTATTGCTGCTTTTAAACACGCAATCCCTGCTATGATACAAACTTTCGTTTTTACATAATTTATACGACTAGAACCTTACGATTGCTCGTATGCGTTACGCGCAAGCGGCATGGACACGATGATACATTTGGTATTCGCCTGTCTACACTCTACACGGTTCCTATTTATTTCGTTAAATCTGAACGTGAATATTCAAGGCCTTCATCAAATTAAAGGAGCTGTCTATTAAATTGTTATCTCCTTCGAAATAAATAGAAACCGTAAACGACGTTTAAATCACTTGAGAAAAATGTATTCGGTGAAATACTTAAAACATGAATGTGATAAAACAAAATCCTTTGAAAATACTTACAGTTTAACAAAACGTGATGTGTGATATAGACAGTGAAATTAAAATATCCTTACGTATATTATTCTAATGTAGAGTAACATAAATGTAATTATATAAAACAGGGGTTTTCCGCCATTTTCCAAATTTGTTCTATTTCTTTTTTATAATTCTATAATAGTGTCGTCGTTTCGATTGATAGGATCTCCCTTGAGCAATGCTACAATCATGCTATAAAAAAAAAAGTTTAAATACAATTATTTCCTTTTTCTTTTACCAAAAAAAATAAATATGTGTTAACAATACTTACCAATAAAGATAAATGAAAAAGAACACAAGGCAATACCCGAGATGAATCATCGAGTCGCGTGTGTATCTCTTCAGCTGACTGCGATTGTGAATTTCTGTGGGGTCATAAACTCCCATATTGCCGCTGGGAACGCTAAAATACTCGTAAAACAACCAGATAGTCATCGGTATGTTCGCCAACGTTAATATTAACTGTCCATGGATTAACAGAAGAAGCACAGGAATCGTGTGTAGTATTAACTTTGGCATAACCCCCTGCAAATAAAATATTGTAAAATTAGTAATTCTGATTGATATGTGGTTTTAAATTCAAACGAAATTAAGAGCATGCATTAATTATATCCATGATTTTACAACATTTGTAAATATAGCACTTCTGCTGAACTCAATATGATTGGGAACATTATTTTATTCATGTAACAAGTAATATGCAACTTATATCATACCATATTCAGCTTGGAACAGCACTCCTGTGCGTTGAGATAATCACATTCAAGATCTGACAGTGTTATGATCTTCACATCTCGGTTAAGAAAAATCCAAATTTATTCATAACAAATTAATCAATAATACTTCAATCAGATTGCCCCAGCATGACTTTAGTTTCAATCAAAATATGTACTTATTCATTAAGAAAAAAAAAAAAAAATGAAAACATGACATCATAAAAAACGAAATATAAAATATCTATTTAAGTCTTGCTTAGAGCTAAAATAATATTGCAGCTGGGCTTTAAATGCTGTTTTCCATTTATATAAAAATAATTTAAATTAATGCAATTGTTCACAATTATTTATCTCTCAAAAAAAAGAAATTTGAACGTAACGCCGCTGCATGACTACCAATTCCCAGCTAACCTTCTTGACGAAGAAAGTCCCTCGTCCGCGTCGAGGCACCTCGACGACCCGGTTCGACGCACTGTTGATCGATAGCACGCGGCCGGAAGACACAAAGGATACATAATAGACAAGAAGAAAAAGTACGCAGCCTGTATCTAGCAGCGCGATTGCGTAGAGAAGCGGGTCTGAGATTAGAACCATGATGCTGCTGCTTGATAATCACGTCCGATTACATGAAACTCACGACACGCTGGTGCTTGTCGACCTCCTCCGTAGTTTTTTTTCACGTGCGATCACTCGTGCCGATCACCGATGCAGCCTCTTCCCATAGACGATCAAAACTTCGCCGTGCTCCGCTGATTGTTGATTGAATTCGCTGAAACACATCTCACGATGCTGCCAACTACTCCGGAACAGTCCAGGCCGTCCAGGGTGAGCGCACTCCCACCATTTTACTGGGGACGGAAGTTTCAAGTTCCAATACAGCAGGGATAGCAGCACTATCAACCGCCATACTGATTTTAACTCATGGAGGTAAAAAATCGTGAATACAAATATAAAAATTACATAAATAACAAATAAATTAAATTAATATTCAGCACATATAAATATTCATACATAATCGTTAACATAAAATTCACGGATGAAAGATCTGCTAGGTTTTTACATTATTGCTATCTAGTAAAAATTGATAAGAAAAATTCAAAGTAATATATTAATAAACAAGTTTACAAAAGAAAACGATATTATTATCTACCAATGTATTGAAATATGATATTAATTTTACCTAGCAAGCATCACATAATAAAAAAGCACGCGGCTTACCTATACGAATTATTCATCATAATGGATTTTACTTATGCAAGTTAATTTATAGATTTAACGTCATACATTATATATACAATTATTAATTTTTATAGTCGTCAATGAAAGATATTATACAGTCACTTCTGGGAAAAGATTTACTAGGAGGTAATCTAGCAAAATATATGCTAAATGCTTATTGAATGGACCATTTTGTAAAGGATCTAAAAGAGAATCCATTAGATTGTTCCAAGACTTGGAAAATCCCATCAACCACCACAAGGAATGTAATCCCTCCTTCGCCGTCTCGTAATAATTTCGACACTTTCCTTGTGAGGGAAAATCTTTCATATAATTTTTACCAACTATTTTTGCGTGTAAAAGCTTGACGACGATAGAAGCACGGCCACCACTCAGAAGCTTAACTAAAGTGTTGTAAAACACCGCATTCACGAGAGGATCTAATCTTTTACGCGATAAAAAGCCAAACATCCAGAAAAGTCGTGAAATAATCGGAGGTATACTTAACAGACTGTCAACTGCAACATAAAACATTATTAATAACAATCGTCATTAATAATTACGCAAATGCATATATAAAAAGTATAATTTTAAACTTACAAGCTTCAATGATGCATAAACTTGCACCTTTCATATGATCACGCTGCGGTAGACTGCACGGCAGATTTTGGAAAGTAACTGGTAGATTCAAGTTATCACCGAATACCTCGTCTATCAACTTTCTGCTTTTGTTTTCAGTTTCACCGAGATGTTCGCTTGACGGTTCGACACCCATATCCATGTGTTCGTATTTCATATTTGTAGATGCCAAAAAAGTACTCATAAATTTATCAAGATGTTGTCCCTTCTCTTTTCGTAATTTATAAGTCATACTCTGATAAAGAATGCCAATATCAGGCGTGCTATAGTTCGCAAAATATGGTTTTAAGTTCGGCGTCGTAAGGAACGTGTAAAGAAGCTCGCTACTTCTCAGCATCGGTTTGGCCAACAGTTTCTGTAGAAACTCTTCGTAACGTTGACGATTAGCCGCAAGGGGTAAATGCGGGTTTTTGCGCGACGGTAACGGCGAATCGTTCAATTCCTTGTCACCGTGGAACTCGGCAAGTCGCGTTCGTAGCGTATAGAAATCTTGATCTTGCCGTAAAACCGTCCACGATTTAGCTTCTGCTACGCTATGAACAGCAATCATGTACACGGGTTGCGCACCACCGCCGTCCACGTGTGGAACGGCAACTCGCCACGTTGTTAAATCGCGTTGATTCTTATCGCTGAAGTCTTTGATTTCGTTATACGCTCGAGCTGTACAATCCACTTCTTCGACTGGATAAGCGTCTTGCAGTTGAAATGGAGCACCGTCTATTGTAGGCGTACGTAAAACACCATCGACTTTTCCCAATGGATTGTTGGGTCGTATAGAAGTAGATGTACTTCCACTTGCACTACTGTAAGCGAATCTATACGTTTATACAATTGTTACAATTATGAAAACTTTATATGCGTATTTTTATTTACCTAGCTGTCGCTGTAACTTTCGTTTGTTCGGATAAATGACCACACAAGAGTTTATATAACTGAAATACCGAAATAAAAGTTACTAATAAAATTATGTTAAATATCATAATATAAATAAAATAAATATAAATCATAAAATTTTTTTTACTTGGTAACTATGATGAAATGATGGTAGACAAGTACTTTCAAGGAGTGCATGCGCTTCTTGATGAGCTTGATAAAAAGGCCGAGATGTCCGTAACTCTTGAATTTTTTCTGGCCCGCCTTCTAATACTGAAAACAAATATATATTTATATCCGCATATTTAAAACTAAAATAATTTACTTGCATATTATTTACTTTGTCGTATGCCTTTCGATATATGCAATGGTAAATATAAATATTCCGGACCATCGGGATCAAGATATACCGTGTGCATATTTTGAACATCTACATATAAGCTTTTTTCAGCACTAGCCGACATTTCCGGATTTAACATGCGTTTACTAAGATCATCTAAAACCAATAATATGAATTATAAATATTGCAAAAATTATATTAAATAGTATCACAAGATTTTTATGTACCAATATCTAAACAAAATTGAAGGAGATTCATGGGTCCTGATTCTTTGATGTGCTGCATAAACATGTATAACAGCTCAGGATCATTCAAAATTTCATTTAAAGATGGCTTAAAGCAACTTTGTGTGATATGTGAATGCATAATTGGAGCTGTCACCCATGATTGCAATATTGGTACAGTAACAGTTTCTGTAACATTAGATAGAATGGTGTCATGATGAGTGGACAATGTCACCAGCATATTTATATTTTCCGGATCCGCGAGCGCATCAATCGCTGGCAATAGCACCCAATTTGCTAAAATTTCACGAAGCATCACCTAAAAATACATCTAAATTAATAAAAATTTATGAGATGTTATATAATTGTTTATTTATGTAATAAATATTTTAAATTTAAAATATGCATTATGTATATAAAGTAAAAGTAAATTTTAAAAGAATAAAATATTACTTTATTATTTGTTGACACATGTATGGCAGGTAATAAATGTGGTAATAGTGCAGTGACTAGTCCCCTTAAATAATTTAACTCAGCTTCCCTTGAATAAGCAGCTGGATGAATTTTAGAACTCAAACAACTCCCAATATAATTTTGAGATGTCTCATCTGCCTTGGACATTTTGTGCAGTGCATTCCAATCTTGAGCATGCTGAATGGCCAAAGGAATCAGACCGTCAAAAGTGAGGGTTGACACATCTGCGCGTAATAATCGAATGGCAATATTCTTTGCTGCTGTTGTTATAGCTAAACGTAACTGCTGTATGAAAGCCTCATTTGCTGAGAAATCTGAATACCATGTACAGACGTAAATTTGGAGTACTTCTTCCAGAAGCTAAAAAGTAATACATTTGTATATTTTTTGCTAACAAATAAAAAATGAAATAAATATATAAATGCACAGAATATATGACAATCAAAATATATGTATATAATTAATTACTTGTTCCAAGGCATGGTCAAAGTCCTTTGGCACTTTAACCTTTGTTGAATGTGGGAGTAATTTGTGCCTTTTACAGGTGTTTTTGCTGCAGACACTGCACGAAACCTTGATTTCATGTCTCGTGATAAATCTATTGTTTATTATATTGAATCTGACCAGTAAACTGTCAACACACTGTGCAAGTTGAACAGCGTAAAAACTGGCGATCACGAAAATACTGGCCACAATAAACACCCATACAATGCTGCAAAACGGATAACAGAATAATTTTACACATGGCTCATAAATAATATCGATAAGCATGTTATTTACCTGTTAAACACAACCACAATAAATACAATAAATAAAATTACGATCGCCGATATCGTGGCACTAAAAATATATAGATCCTGCATCTTGTCGCTATCGAATAAGAAACGATGTCAAAAAATAAAAAAAATAGCTTTTGTTTAATCAAACATTTTTGTAATTATCACAGAGTTAGTTTTAATCGAACGAGATGCCCTTTCGGAGCACTGAACACTCAAAGACATGTCATCTTTTTTTTTATTGAATTTGGCAGTTTCAAGTGGCGACTCTACAGCGCTCTGACAAGTATGATAAAAAGTTTTAACTACTTATAGCAAACATTGGCGAAACAAAAAGCAATTTAGAAAAATTAATTTTATTTTATTTCCGTACGATATGATTCAAAAGTGAATTGAGAAACATGACATTACTGAAACCTAATGGCAACATAACCTTTATATGTATATAATCTTATTATCGAGATATACATATAATATATTATATATTTTGCTATTTTATGCATTGTACTTAGTTTCGAATTTTATATTTGAATGGAAAAAAAAACGACAGTACAATAATGTCAAGACCACCAGATCCAAAGTTTCTGCTGCGCGGCGACATGGATGAAAATATTCACAGTTTGTTATTTTCCATTAATTCGGATAATGAACATCTCTATGCTGGCGACGGAAAGGGCACAGTTCATATTTGGGATTTAAAAGTATTAATTTTTTTTTTTTTTAAGTAGATTGTAGTGGTATAATTAAATTAAATAAAAAAAAATATATTTAATGTTAGAAAAAAATATCTAAAATTAAAAAAAAATTATGTTTTAGACAAACAGAATAAAATATCAATTATCAGATGGACATAGTCCTTGTTTCAATTTACATACGACAAATGAGGCTGATTTAATAGTACAAAGAAGACATGGAATTATCGATGTGTACAGGATAAGTGAATCAGACTGGATACTAGATAAGAGCATTAATTATGAATATTGCAGTTTTTGCAGGTATATTAACTAATAAGTATGTTGTAAATATATTAACAAGCTTATTAAAATCAATATTTTGTATCACAGGTCTCAATTGTTAGTTGAAAAAAATGCAATATTAGTTCCACTTGATTGTTCTGCAATAGGAGTCTTGTCACTGAAAACATTTGAAATGGAAATGAAATTAGATCCATCCAAGTTATCTTATAATAATAAATTAGGTACAGTAATGGCATTGAAACCACTGGTAAATACACCAAGCCTGGTTCTAGTTGCTTATGAGGGTGGACAATTATTATTGTGGGATATGAGAAAGAATGCTGTTCTCAATTCTCTCACTGTGGAACAATATCCGATGACTTTCGATTTTGACGCCTCTTTGATGCAAGGCATTCTTGGTAGCGCGTCAGAAAAAATAGAGGTAACTTTACTGTTTAAAAAAAAAAATAAATATTATTTTATTGGTAAGCTGTAATTGTAAATTTTTAGATTTTTGAAATGTCAGCAAATCATACTTTATCTCATAAATCTACTAAACTATTGGAACATGTTTCTGGCGTATCTGTTCTCTCTATAAGACCGGACAAAAAAATTGTCGCGGTCGGCTGCTGGGATGGACGTATGATGTTGTTCTCTTGGAAAAAATTACGACCACTTGCAATATTAAAAGAACATAGAACAAATATATACGATATTGTATATTCGCCGTGTAAAGTCGAAGCTTATGATACTAAGTGTTTAATGGCAGCGACTGGTAAAGATGGTTACATATCTATATGGGATATATATAATTAGAAATCATAAATGTTGACGTACGTTTGAATGTATTAAGTTAAAAAATATATTATATTATTTTTTAGTATTAAAATATTTTATTTTACATTTGTATAAATTATTTATTATTGCCATCGAACTATGTGATACGTTTTTTTACCAACTCTAAGCAGCGATGTATTGTTACTTAATATATGAATACCTGGTACAATTACCTCATTTAAATTAGTAATTTTTTGATGGTTTACATAAAAACCACCCGCTGTTATAATTCGTTCAGCATCGTTATCGGATTTAAAACAATTTACCTTTTTTGCTAATTCATACACAGTAATTCCCGGATGACCTAAAACGTCTACTATTGTCGCTCCTTCAAATACATCTACTAATTCCGATGCATTTAATTTTACAAATGATTCAATTGATTTATCAAACAATGCAGCAGAAGCACGCCTTGCAGATAATAATCCATCCTCTAAAAAATTATGGAAATTAATATGTGGAAAATAATAATAAAAAAATATAAATAAATTTTATAAAACTTACCTCCATGTACTAAGAGTGTAACTTGCTCAGCTAACAGTTTTTGTGCCCTTCTTATTTCTGGACAATTCTTATGACTGGCCATAATTTCATTAATTTTATTGAGTGGTAAAAATGTGAATAATTTCAAAAATTTTTCGACGTCAGAATCTTTAGTTCTAACAAAATATTGATATAGCTGAAAGCTTGAAGATTTCGTTGAAGACAGCCATACTGCATTTAATAAAGATTTTCCAAATTTCTTCCCACCTTCAGCTGTTATAAGTGGCAATGTTAAGCCATAAACGTCTTTTTTTGTACTTTTCGTGATCAAGTCATATCCTGACATAATATTACCCATCTGATCGCTACCGCCAATTTGAAAACGGCATTCGTAATTTTTCATTAAATGAAGCCAATCATATGCTTGAAATACTTGATACGTAAATTCAGTGAAACTCATTCCATCATCAGAATTTAACCGTGACTGAACAGAAGACCTACCCAGCATTGTGCCCATTCGAAAATACTTTCCAATATTTCTGATGAATTCAATAACATTTACATTGGTATACCAGTCTAAATTGTTTAGTATCATTATAGGCTTCAACTTTACTTCTTTATTTTTCCAAAAATATTTCTCATGATTATTAAATATTGTTTCTATATTGGTTGTGATGGATTTGAGGTTCTCTTCAATTAAATATCTTTCCATCTCGACACGTTCAGACTTTCTATGACTAGGATCACCTATTAAGCCTGTAGCACCTCCTACTAGGGCTATAACTTGATGCCCTGCTTTTTGCCAATGCAAGAGATTCATTAAAACGAGTAAATTACCAACGTGTAAACTGTCTGCTGTTGGATCAAAGCCAGCATAGACACATTGAGGTGAACTTTTTAATAAATCTACTATTTTATTTCTGCAATAAAAAAATCGAAGTATTATAACAATTTTCATAAAATTAAATTACCATAATGTGAGATAATTTTATGTACTTACGTATTAGTATCGGGAAAAATATCCTCATACATGCCTCTTTCACGAAGTTTTAATACACTTTTGCTACAGTAAAATCTGCGTTTTTCAAAATTAACATTTCTGATAGTGGAGCATAACCTTAATAAAATACGCACGTTCATATTGCAGTATTTTTAACTTTAAAAATAATCCTAATAATTATTTTTAATTTTTAAAAATTAGATTTAGTTTTAAACTTGCTGTTTAAAAATATGTGAATATAAATACGTATAATCATTAATTCAAATCTAAGAATTATATCATTGGTAGACTTAACCTTAAATGCGGCATTTGCTCCACCACGGCAGAGATTGTGTACGTACATACATACATATACGATCACATACATGCTCAGTATTTAAATATAATACAAACTTTTAACTAAAAATCTTAAATAAATTTTGTCGTAAATAATTTAATAATTAATGATGATTTAAAATAATATTAAAAAAAAAAGTTTGAGTCAAAATGCTTATTATATGTATGTATATTTACAAAAAAAATACATATAAGCATATCAAATATTATACCAAACATTTCTGCATATAATTATAAGTTGTTATTATAAGTACGACAAATATAAATTTGCTTATTAATATCCTATTCTAGAAGGAGGTGTAGCAAAATATTTCTTGTTTTTCCTTGCAAGTGAACGGCTGTAAATAAAAATAAAATAAGAAAAATATGTGTAAAATATAAAAATGTGTTACAATATATGCATTAATCACCTGGAAGTAAGAGGAGTGTTAAAGAAACCACGAGAAATACTGCGTTTGAAAAGTGATTCTGTGGATGGAGTATGTTTTAATTCTCCAGTTTTCGGAGTACTAATGCCGTTCGAGTGTGTAGGGTTTACATAAGTTGCCCAATAATCAGACGGGATTTGCAGTAAGTTTTCTACGATCTGAAACATAAAATATATTACGTTATTTTCTATATTAGCTATAATGTATTAATTAAAGTTTTCTTACCGCAACTTGATCTTTAATTTCCTTCAGCATGACAGATGGTTCTTGAGAACTGTAACTGACTACTGTTGGTCCAAATACTTTGGCGAGATTGCTGATAGGCATCTTACATTCAGCGCTACTCGATACTCTTTGTAAATGTAACATCAAGAAAGCCAGAGTATCTCGATTTGGTTGTGGTAGTTCCGATATCGCTTGATAAAGAGCGGCATGAACATCCTGCTCGTCTCTTAGTTGTGTCGCGCGTACAAAATCTCCCAATTTACCAACGGTGATCAGCGGTTCACGTAATGATCTATAAAATACAAATTTAAATAAAAACATATAATAAATTATTTATATACAATGTATATTTTAGATGTACCTGAAGAAATCTTTCAAAGTAGAGCAGATGGTCGTAATATTTTCGTCAGAAAGATTCGGAGCGCCTTTGCCTTCTAGGAATTTCTTTTTAAGACGACTGACATCTTTAACTGCTCCGCTTTCTCTGTACAATCCTTGCTCATTCATTCCGCGTAATTCAACTTCGTTAATGCAATGCACAACTATAGAAGGCACCATAGGTGGTACTATCGGTGTATAATCAGCTATAGTACCCTGTATCTGTGAAAATAATATTTAATAAAATTGCAGTGGTATGAAAATGTTTTATTAACATAAAAAGTGTAACGATATGATATCAATGATACTCACGACTCTGCCGCGTAACGTAGGCGTATTTCCTGTTGGGACACATGGTAACGGCACTAAATCTTTACATTCGGTATGAGCTGTAGCTCTACAATCTCTGCACTTTTGAATAACTTTTCCAAATCGAATTCTGTTAATAAGTTAAAAAACATTGTAATTACAAATTTTTATATATTTACGTAATAAAAAACAAAATTACTTTTTCCCGCAAGGTGTACATATTTCCGGCTTGATAAGAGTTTTGCCTACAAAATGATGACGCCTAGATAATCTAGTATTCATGGTGTAGCCACCAATATTTGGACTTGGTTTAAAGACATCTTCCGAGTCTGACGTCGATGTAAGAATCTCAGCTTTTGGTGCTGATGGCTAAAAAGAAAAATTGCATTTATAAAATTTTACATATATATTTTAACTGTAAAATAATTTTAAAATAATTGATTTGCATAGTTACATACCGCTATATCAATTGGTATTTCGTTTGTATCTTTATGGGATAATTTTGATTTATTGTATTCTGTACTACTTTTACGTCGTTTGCGTGAATTATGTAAGGAAATTTGAGGGTCTGCGTTTTCATCCCGAGGTATAGCCTCAATTGTGGATGACGCCGTAATTGCCCCATCTTTTGGCATAACTACAGTTGTAGTTGCCACTATTTTATCAGAGGAATTTAATTCTGTAGATTTGTGCAATGTATTACGATTTTTTTTTGAGTATTCAGTACTGGGACGATGCTCTTTCCAATCTCGATTTTTATGACTTTGCAAAATATGACTGGTTTCTATGTCATCTTCTGATCTTGATAAACAGTTTAGGTCACTCAATAATGAACCAGTAGAATTTAATTCTTCTATTGTATTTAGCCTAAAAAATGTAACATAACTCAATAGTTATTAATTTTTTAACATTAAAATGCTGAAACTTACTTCTGAAAAGGCACATCTTGATGTGTATTACTTGGACGAAATGAAGTATTGTTAAGGAATTGCAATTTCTCTTTAGTTTCATCATTTACATTTTTTCCTCTGTCATTAAATAAAAAATCTCTGGCTGTAATAATTTGTTTTTCCTAAAAGAAGATAAATGTAAGCATTTCAAATTAATTAACAAACTTAAAATACATTAAAAAAAAAAAAAAAAATGTAACCAATACCAAATAATCTCTTTGTTCCTCGGCAGCGCGACGCTTGCGATTTTCTTCTTCCAAGTTTCTTCTTGCATGACGTAGCTTCCTATCAAAATCTGCAATCTCGTTATGAGCCTTATCCAAAGCCGAGTGAAGTCGTTGGCATTCTTGTTCTGAGGCTAGCCATTTTTGTCTCATCTCTTCTTGGCTCGAAGCAAATTTAAAGAATTCTGCACAAAAAAATATTGCAGTATGTTAAGTCTTATTTTTTATTTAGTTTTATGTATAAAAATTAACGAACCTTCTTCGCAGGATCCATTTACCAAAACGTTCATACATCTCACCAGATCGTCGTAGGTAGCTAAAAGTGACAACGATGTCATTTTCGTGCTTATTTGATTGTTCTCTCCGTGAAATACTGGACTGGTGATATGTAATTGGACTGCAACACTTCACAAACGACTCGTTAACCGAGAACAGCACTGAACAGCACGCAAAAAACGGTTCAATGAAACGTTATATTCGTACAGGGGTAACCGTACACATCGGCTTTGAAAGTTGCCCCTTTTCTGACCGTTAAAAATTGATGGAGATGACACCTAGTCGAGAAAACGCGAACCACTAAGAATCAGAGAAGGGCGTCAAGCAGTGATGGGAGTTTTAGCTCCGAGCAGAGAGCCCAACTCGGAATCGCGGCTTCCACGCATACAGATGTAGAGGCTCGTCCGTGAGAAGCCAGCGCTTCGGCTGCTGAAGCGCTGGCTTCACACGGACGAGCCTCTGGTCAGTACGCGTAGAAGCCGCGATTCTGAGTTGGGCTCTCTGGCTCCGAGCAACATCGATGTTGCTGGAGTGGGGGACCACGCACACACGCCTCTCTCGGCTTGCAGAAGAGGACAAAAATATATATGTTCTGTCTTCTTTGCACCGAGGCAGCTACGAGTAGTAGCCTACGTCGGCCTCATAAAATGGCACATCGACAGCACGTTGGTGCAATTTTAATTTAACACGTGGACTGTTGTAAATTGATTGGTGTTATATTTGTTGTATATTGTTTTAGTGATAAGTTTTGATTATTCACGCTTGCTGTAATATTACATTTCCGGTGAGTATATTATTAATTATAATCAATCATATTTGTATCGTATAATTTAATTTAATAAAACCGTATAGGTTATGCGGTAGAAAATCTGTAAACATTTTATTATTTTCTGCATAATGTTCTTTTTTTAGATATAATGGCTAAAACACACACAACTAATAAAGCCCCTCGAACGCAGGGCTTTAAGCGTTCAGGGCACAGCATGAATCCCGAACGGCCTACTGAAGGGCTGAAAGGAGTAGCTAAGGTACGCACTAAAGCAACTATTAAAAGATTGCAGATGTATCGAAATCAAAAACCAAAACGTAATCGTGCTGGAAAAATTATCAGTCCCGCGCCGTTTCAAGGATGGAACACATCTGGTACTATGTCGCGTGTAGAACCATCTCAAAGATGGTTTGGTAATTCGAGAGTTATCTCACAAAATGCTCTGCAGAAATTTCAGAATGAATTAGGAACCGCTCTGAAAGATCCCTATAAAGTTGTCATGAAACCCACTCAATTGCCTATTACTTTACTACAGCAGAAAGCTGCAAATTCAAGAGTACACCTGCTAGATACAGAGAGTTTTGAAAGCGTTTTTGGCCCGAAAAAAATTAGGAAAAAACCGAATTTAGCAATAACCTCATATGATGAATTGAAGAAAGTAGCTGAGAATAAGGAAGATGTTTACAACAAGGAAAAAGACTCGAAAGATTACGATCTCGTTCGCGAAGATACCGGCGTAAAGGATGCACAGAGAGACTGGGTTATGGCAGCTGGACAAAGCAGAAGAATATGGAATGAACTGTACAAAGTTATTGACTCTTCTGATGTTATTTTACAAATATTAGATGCAAGAGATCCAATGGGGACTAGATCTCCACCTGTAGAGAGATATTTAAAAACAGAAAAACCTTACAAGCATCTAATATTTATTTTAAATAAAGTAGATTTAGTCCCAACATGGGTGACACAGAGATGGGTAGCAATTCTGAGCAAAGAATATCCAACAGTTGCTTTTCATGCTTCTTTGACACATCCCTTTGGCAAAGGTTCCTTGATAAATCTATTGAGACAATTTGCAAAATTACACGTTGACAAGAAACAGATTAGTGTTGGTTTTATAGGATATCCGAATACAGGAAAAAGTTCCATTATAAATACTTTGCGCTCTAAAAAAGTCTGCAAAGTGGCACCTATAGCTGGAGAAACGAAAGTATGGCAATATATAACTCTTATGCGTCGTATTTATTTAATCGATTGCCCAGGCGTCGTTTATCCGTCGACGGAAACTGACACGGAAAAGGTATTAAAAGGAGTGGTAAGAGTGGAGCTTGTTCAAAATCCAGAAGATTATATTGCTGCGGTCCTAGAAAGAGTAAAACCCGAATATATTCGTAAAACTTATAAAATAAATGTGTGGATAAATCATATCGATTTTTTGGAAAAATTAGCACGGCGAAGTGGCAAGCTTCTAAAAAAAGGAGAACCTGATATTGCGATCGTAGCACGTATGGTACTCAACGATTGGCAACGGGGTAAATTACCTTTTTATGTTCCACCTGCAGGCTTTGAAGAATCATTATCTACTCAAACAGTTAGTGCAAATGAAACAATTATCACGCAAGATAATACTTCAAAAATCACCAATAATAAAGAAATTTTAGAGACTAATAACTTATCTTCTAAAGAGATAGTAAAGAGTCAATTATCAGTAACACAAGATTTTAGAAAAATACGTGTTGGCTTGCCTTATTCCGGTGACGATATTAAGAATTTAGAGCAAAATAAATCTTTCAGCGAAAGTATCGCAGAAAATGATGGTAGTATAGAAACTGAATCGGAATTGGAAGATTTGGAATCGGAAGATTTGGAATCGGAAGATGAAAAAATAAAAAATAAATCGTGTACGGTAAACGATAAATCTAACGATTTACAAAAAGCAGAAAAATTGCATAATCGAAGCATTAAGTATTCCTCAAACAATGATGATAATGTTATCAAAAATGCAGATAAAGTGCAGATAAATTATACAAATAAGAAAGAGTCTGAAACCGAAAAAAATGATGAGTATTCAGATTCAGAAGTACTTTTACCTATTGAACAAGATACGCTGAAACAGAGTGTATTTGATACAATAGATAATGATGAATATGATTCTAGCGATACTGAAATGTTTCCTTCTAAAACAGTCGCAAATAGTGATATACGAAGTGTTTCATCAATATCTCGTAAAAAAACGAACGAAAAGTTGACGAGCAAACAACGAAGAGCTATAGATCGCGCTAATAAAAGGAAAAAGATTGGAAGCAATTTCTACGAAGTTACGAATGTAAAAAATAGGAATAAAAATAGAAAAGTTCCCAAAGTTAAGAGAAACTAATAAATTCTATGGTAAACTATATCGACTTTATTAAAATATTTTTTAATCATACGAAAAAATAAAGTGTTGTAAAATATATATTTTATACTTTTCAAACTTACTAAATTGTATTTTTTTCTGTAACTAGATTCTTTTTTTTACCATTCTGTAATATACAGAAAATAAAATCAGAACATAGTTAAGCTATGTAACATTGCATTAATTGCGTTGCATTACTATGAATATGCAATACTAAATATATTCACGTTGACATTCTAGGTAGATTTTTCTTTTCTCGTAGCATTGTTTAAATCCAATTCCGTTTAATAAAATAGAAAACAATTTTGCGCAATCGTTGTATAAACATTTGATTACCTTGATAGTGTTTTATAAATTCCTGCATATTGTCATGTTTTAAATCAGTTTCCTGTACGTCTACTGTAAGAATTTTAAGCATGAAAAATAAATGTAGAAATTCGAGTTTGGCGTCAGTAAATAGCTTGGCATCGAATTTTTCTCTGGCGAATTGCTCCGTATCACAATCCATTCGCTTTAGTATGGATACAAAAGTTTCATAGTAGAGATTTATCAATTCCTCGACACTATCTTCATCCATTTCCGTGCTAGAGAAAATGAAAAAAACCAACTCGCGCAACGGATTCAAAAATAAATAATTCTGAAAATCCACGAATTTGATATCGTCTACCCGGCCATTTTCATCGCGATGAAACATGAAGTTATTCACCCAGAAGTCCGCGTGAATAATAGTAGACCATGGCTCATCAGGTATTGCAGTCCATAAACCACGATCAATTGATACGGGTATGACTAATTTGCATCGGTCAATGTAAACGGCTAATTGTGGATCGTTCGCTATTCTGTCCAGCATGTCTGTACTAAAATGCTCAAATTCATCCATATTCAACTTCAAGCATTTGCTGCGTTCTTTTAATACTTCGAAGTATTCCGGTCGTTTGTATTTAGACACCATCCCTAGAGCGTGAAATCTTGCCATTGCTCGTATCGCAACTTTCGAGTGCTCAAGATCGCATCCTACAATTTAAACAAAAAAAAGATATTTTACTTTTATATTATATATAAAAAGATATTATAATATCAAAAGATTTACTTTTTATATTATAACGAATGTTGACTTAAAAACGTATTTCACAACTTGTGGCAATCTTAACTTTATAATTTCTGATCTTAAAATCTTAAGTTTTATCTGAAGTATACGAGATATTACCACATAGTATCACTGATTACGTAATCAGTGAAAACGTAAAATAATGCAATTATGTGAAAAATTTTTCAATTGATCTTATAGATATCATTATGACGCAATCAATGACTCAATATATTTTATGAGTGATAAATATAAAAACAAAATTAAAATTATTAAAAAAAGACTGAATATTGTTCTTCATAGCCGTAGAAATAAAAAGGCCTTGATATAAAATATTAAATCAAATACTTAAGCTCACAAAATATAACACTAATGTATTGCAAATAAATAATCGTAATAGATATGATATTTAACATTACCTTTAACCCGATCGCTAGTGTAATATCCGAGTACCTTCAAGTTCTCCATTAGAATAACGGCGTTATTATCAAAATCAATATCTGGATTCAGCGATAATCGAGACTTATAATATTTTGGCAATATATTAAACACTTCATTTTCTTTCAAGCCCATTTCTCTTTCCAGTTCTTGATAATGAGGTATGATGTTTTCATACATGAAAATTTCTTTTTTAAATGTATATGGACTGTCGAAGATTTTCTGTTGAAATTCCGTCGGCGGTGGCATCTTTGCAACGAGATGAAGATCCTCCTCTTCTGCCTTATCGTTACGCTTTATCACAACGTCAACTTTTAAAATGGTACTACCGTAATTCTCGCCAGGTTGCAACAAGTTTTCGGCCGTATAATTAATCACAATCAATTGATCGCCAAATGTGCGAGTCAATATTGGTTGCAACTCTCGTAGCTCAATTATCTTCACTTCTTGCTGATCGTTATTCATGATTATTGCACAGAGACAGTACCAAAGAGACGCTACGTGTCTACGTCAACTAACGTTTTGTGTCAGATTGATATTAAACTAGCCGAGATATTACGTATATGAGAAGTGCACACAGGTCTCTTTGAAGTGTCCCACACTATGCGAATAATCATTTCATTTACAAACCACTGATGCTGCTGAAGTTACCGCTGCCACCACCACCACTCTCTCTTCCTCTTCCATCACCTGAGCATGCACCGCCTCCTTCCTAACTGCTCGAGTGCCAATCTTTTTGTAATCGTTGCGTAGTTTACGATTATTTAATCACTTGAGGCTTGTGTGTGTGCCGGATGAGATTAATTTCCGCAGACATAGTATCGTCACTCGCACACAGAAAGTTTCGTCAAACGTTGATTTTTCATGCGAGGAAAATCAACAATCTCTCCTGCCAACGATTACCAATTGTATTTCTCACACTCAATCCTTCGACGCCTATCAGTTTGTCTCCATTTGTCCTTGAACGACCTGTGATCACTGTGACTCACACATAATCTGTGTTCCACTTGTCACTGCAATGATTGCACTGCGTCGTATATTTTTTTGAAAATGTTATACTTGCGAACGTTTATTTACCTATTCATTGGAGTTAAACATAATTACTACAAAAAAAATTTTTTTATTAGAATGAAAGATTAATTAATCTCTGATGACAATCACTAAAAACGTTTCTGTGATATCATAGTACAAAGAATAAATTTATTTCTGAAATAACAGAGAATGATATAAAAATATATTATTCTGGCACTCGCATGGCAGTCGTGTATAAGATAGTTACGTAATTAAAATTTTTGTACGTAAAATACGATTAAATTAAAAACGTAAAATACATATTGCATTATGTAATATCCGATCACTTTAATGATAATTTTCGTTCATGTATTAAAGTCGTTTGTACCTTTCTTATAAATTTGTTACGTTCTTTTTTTGCAAATTATTGGCAATTTTATTTTGGCCGGATTTCTTGATCGATTAATTTGCTATGAATATCCCATAGATTCTGCAAATAAAATATAATAAATTATAAATATTATTATCTAAAAATATAATTATTTTTGTAGTAAATGAAAATGAGTAAATACAGAATATTTAATTTTTTTTTTTTTTTTTGCGAAAAAATGCATGTTTTTTTACAGAAAGGAAAATGGATATGTATTACTCGAATAATTTAGAGAAGTTTGACTTTTTTTTAATATAAAAATCAAAGATAACTACCGCTTTAATTGTTTTGCATTATGCGACGAGGGATTGCATTTCCATCTTCCTCAATCAATTTGCGATGTACGTCACTGAGTGCCTAAATAGCATACAAATGAAATACGAAATGCAACTTAATTACTGAAACTTAACACATACTTCTACTTTACGATAAAACAAAGTGCCACGCGTGTAATGAAGTATATTAAAGTATTACCTTGAAATATTTAACCGTTTTTACGCGTAATTCCAGAGTGGCGTCTTCATCACAAATTATGAGTGTGCGAGGATGTTGTTGAAACGCGGATACTGTCCACATGTGGTTAACACCTTCTTCTATGGCCTTGTAAAGTGCAAAAGCTTTGTGAGATCCCGTTATAAGGATCATCACTTCCTTAGCGTCCATTACAGTACCGACGCCTACAGTCAATGCTTGTTTCGGCACTTTGTTAATATCATTTTCGAAAAATCTTGCATTGGCCTCCAAAGTGTCTTGGGCAAGAGTTTTCACTCTTGTACGAGAAGCTAACGACGAACCAGGTTCGTTAAAAGCTATATGTCCGTCTGGCCCAATACCTATAATTTTAGGAATTATTTATTACGTCTAAAAATCTTTTGTATATATAATAAAATTTACCTCCGATAAATAATTCTACTCCACCAGCCTCTTTGATCATTTTTTCAAAATTATCGCACTCTTTTTCGAGATCCGTTGCATTTCCATCAAGTATGTGCACATTTTCTGGATCAATATCTATATGTTTGAAGAAATTGTTGTACATATAATAGTGGTAAGATTCAGGATGATCTCTTGGTAAGTCAACATACTCGTCCATATTAAATGTCTTAACGTACTTGAAGGAAATTTTGCCTTGCTGATAATATTGTATAAGCTTTTTATACATTCCTAATGGTGTCCCTCCTAAGTAAAAAAAAAAATTTTTTTCTAATATAAAAAAACATAATTATTAACCATAAATAAATTTAATAATTAATTATTGCCTTTTTAATTAAAATATAAAGTTTGGTATTAAACTACATGGTATATTCTTTTATCTATAATATTATGTACCTGTAGGGAGACCAAGAATGAAATATTTGTTCTCATTGGGATTAAAGTCGTTGATTTTCTTCAGAACATACTTTGCAGACCACTCTGCCACGTCGTCTACGTTCTCGCAAATTATCAGACGCATAATAAATATATTAATTGCACACTGCAACATGAATAAATACACAGTTAGATATATCATGCTAAAATTCCGATTTAATTTTATTCTATAACTATTAAGATAAATAGTTCATAACTTGTATTAATAAACAGAAAAAAATTTTTTACTTAAAAAATACTGTAAGATATTTAATGCACCTTATAAGAACAAGCTCTTATCTACAGCAAGAGTTATTTGTGCATTCATATCTTTAAGATAAACTTACAAGTCAAGGCTTTATTTCATACCTATAAACAAATTAAAATAATTGCATGTGTACTATAGGTTTATAAAATAGTATGCTCATACAAATTAAATATATTAATCTATACATTTAATATAAATTTGTCTTTACATTTACTTTCTACATTTTCTTTCCAAAATTAATCAGAAACCAATCTCCAATAAAAACTGCAAGTAATACTTTTGAATGGTCTAATTAAAATTGCGAAAGAACTATATAGATTCAAAATTCTTATCAATAGATATTTACGTTATTTCGTAAGCATTTGCTTATCACCTTTCGACCTGATTGAGTCCCCTTTTCTCTCTTGTTCTTCGGAATAGGCGATCAGAGGTTGTTGACCGTGTGTGAATTACTGAAGCAAACAAAAAAAAAAAAAAGACAGGTCTATTATTCAACTCGTGTAGTGACAAAGGACGATCGCTCTTCGATACTGGAAAAAACGAACCTGCTGGGTGAATCGTTGGACAAGTGAACCACCCACCGATCGGTCACCGGATCAGATGGTTAACCTGAACCACCGCGTCTTGCTCAATCTTCTTTCGAGAATGTGGCGGCCCGCCTGATCTCCTTCTCGGTCAGCTCATCGCCTCACGCGAGTCCTTATCACAGCTGTTGCAGATAAGAGCACAATTCGGGTCTTTCGTAGCGTCGCGCCGCAAATCCGCAATTTTTTCATTTACGCCTCTGCCTTATCGCTCGTGAAAGTCGTGAGCGCGAGGTGCGAAAGTACTGAACTATTGACACGGAATAATCCGCTGGGTGCAGTAGTGGATCACTTTATCGACTTAATCACGAATTCAAGCAAAATTTAAATGTCTCTGATTATTTCATTTTTAATTTGTAATTTTACAATTTCGTATCATCGGCAATTAGCTATTTCCGTCGAGTCGCTTTTATTTGTCGTCAAATAAAAGGTTTAATTGAAATTTAACTAATTAAGCGTAAGATCGAAGATCATAATTAAGCGTACGCGCAAAACTCACACGCGATATTCGTCAGAAAGAAGCTCGATTTCTCAAAATTAATATGTGACCTAAATATTAATATACAAGAAACTTGTTCCCACGGCGAACACAAACTTATCAAATAATAAAAAAGATAAATAATTTTCTTGTTTTTTTTCTTTTTTTTTTAAGAATAAAAATAGATGATATTACCTGTGGTTATCGAGCATCCGCTTCGTGCTCTTCTTCCTCGGAAAAATGTCAATCTCAAGAGACCCTCAAATTCGTGAAGCGACGTAGCCCTCCGATTTGTCCCTCTCTATATTTGTCGTTCTCCAAAGCAAGTCACGTGCGAATTCCGCGAGTTCTTACGAACTTGCGTAACGCTTAATCGCCCGGCGTTACGGGAAAAAGAGGCTTACACGATCACAACGTTGCACGTCGATTCATCGATGCGAAGAATGTATCGCGATTCGTTCTTTCAGTCTCAATTTTCTTTTAGTCGCTTTGGTACGAAATGTAGCGTGACAAATGGCCTGCACTTTGGCAATTTTGCATGCCTTCTTCACGTTGGTTTTACATTTTCCGCGATACTCGCCGTCGCCTGGAAAAGGTTTCTTATCTGAAAACTATCAATACGATGCTGTGTTTTAAAATTCACACACTTTGTGAAAACTGAAATACATACTAAAATATCATACTTATCGTTCTTTTATTCTCTCTTATATAACTCTTACTTTATCTAAGAGATCCAAGAGATCATTGAGATAAATCACTCCAGCTGTCTCCATGATGCTGTCACCATGGTTCACTATCTTCGTCCTATCATTCCGTTCATGTGTGAACACGCTCTTTCGCAACAAAAGAGGTGCCGCACGTTACAAGCTAAAATGGAGCAAAATAATCCCGCGGGCCATCCTTCCTAGGCCACTATGGAAGGCGCTCATGCGCCTCAACAGCGATTTCGGAAGTGTGTGAATGGGAGACGACGAAACGGCGACGGCGACGATGGTCGATGTGCGAAGCGTGAAGGAAAGAGGACGAACCGAGAGGACTCAGTCTCACCGCGCGCGTCTACGACCGCTGTCGATCGTTCCTGGTGGCTGTAACAAAACGTTAAAACTCGATTAAACTTCTAGGAGAAATTTATCACTTTGTTTTTCTATAGAACTATTATTATCTACCTTCGTTCTGAATTTCAAAATCGATATTAATTACAACCAGCCAGTCTGTTAATCGTACCTGGAATTTAAAAAATATAAAAAATTAAAAAACGAAGTTGGAACGTAAGGAACGTAAATGTTAAATGCAAATGATAAAAAAATTCAGTTGATGTGGATTTTACAATCGTTTCGATTACTTGGGCATTTATAAAGACTTCAAAGATAGTAAAACGAAAGACGTGCATAAACAACGAGGCGCGAATTTCGAAATAAAGCCGATTCCTTTCTGTATACTCATAAAATTTGATCGCAAAAGGATACGACGAAAGACAGGTAAGTAATCTGCAGAAAAAAATTAATTATAGAGTACTGAATAAACCCTTTCATTTGTGCAGTGATAATATTTGTCTTAATTCTTTCGTTTTTTTTATTTTTTTTATTTTCACGTTAGATTATCAATTAAAATTTTTAATTTTTTCGTCGAATGTATCTGATTGTGAGAACAAATCAATCACCCCGATGGTAAACGAAGTGAAACGCGCCCGTTCACGTTTACCTAATCCACTTTCCGGAAAAGCTGGGAATACACTTTACGATCCGCCCAGAAACATTAAAATAGTTCAAAGATCTAGAGGCGTGAGGGCTCGATGTCGCGCGAGAACGAGAGAGAGACAATTGGTCCGGTAAGTGCCAAGATGCCGAAAACGATATCGAGGATCGCGCGAGATTAAACAATACAGAGTTCGAAAGTTTCGTAAATGATTTTTGAAAGGTAGTAATTACGTAAGTTCAACATATTAATTTCTAGTTCAACTATCAACTAAGTAAATTATTTGTTTCATAAAATAAAACACTTGTTTCATGCTCTTGCGACAAATCACGCATTATCGAAGTTATTCCCGCGGCGATCAGCCTCGATATCATTAACAATGGCGTTAATTTATCGTTTAGTCGGTAGATCAGCGACGTGCGATTAGAAAATCTGAATGCCAAGTTAAGATCGAAAGCTCAAACCACGAGGAACGTACGCGACGTTGACGCAACGTACAGAGGCGTGCCTAAAATCCTCTATGTAACATTCTATGTGACACAGATTCGAGATCACCTTTCTCGAAAGCCGATATGAGTCAGCGTACTGTCGTTGTCTGACAACCATCATTCGTTTCCTATAACAATCAGCATTATGCGATCATCTGGTATTGTCTCTGAGAACTTTTCCCTCCGTCTGCCGAAGTTCCATTGATTAACTCGTTTTTCAGTCTAGCTGCAAATATACCACAAGAATTAGACAAGGCGTACAAAAACAATACGTTTGTATTGATATGCAATTCTTATGTTATGGCCTTCGCAAATTTCTCAATATTTGTACGTGAAGGAGTGACTTTATTCTCTTGCGTAAGACGTAATCGAGTGGCCATCGAGTTTGATGGCTGTACTTACGAAAAGTCTTCTACCGCCAAAGGAAAATGTATATCTGCGGATTTCATTTCGGCAAATTCTCTCCCACGATTTAGAGTTCGACAAAATACAACGACGAGGCACCTGAAGGAAAACAAATGTTTCACTTTCCTCAGCAAGATCTGCACGATTCCTTCTAGTAACGCGATAAGATCTGAAACAGACAAGTAGCGTAAGTTTCTCTTTGCGTCCTGCATATCTTCCCACAAGGGCCATAAATTTTTATCGTTTGAAGGCGTACTAAGTGCGTTGCATGCCGAGGCATCCTTCAAATGTAAATCAACGTCGTAACGTAAAGTCTAACATCGCATAATTCACGTTCCCTTTTATACGCTTTTCTTTTCTATGTGCACATGTTTTTCCACTTCGCAAATAATAGCTTGCAATTTATTTTGGTGGCATTACGTGAATTTATATTTATGAATTTATATTAACGTGAAGTTATATTTATCAGAAACGCGATACGTTTACTATGTGATAAGCTCAAGAATAGGAAGAATGTTATTTGCAATTCTATAGTTGTAATCGCGGGAAATTTATTTAGGTCAGGCGGAAATGACCGATTTGAATATCGCACTTGTTACAAGTACTTATTACGAATTTGCGCTTACGTTAACGAACATAATTAGTTCTCTCAAATTTCGATGATTCTAAAATATGTATATGCTATTAATATTATCTGTATACTAATATAATTATACATTTTTACAAAAAAATTTAAAATAAAGATTTTAAGATTAAAGCAAATAATTAATGTTGCAAATAGCATGTTCAAGTTTTTGGCTTTTTATAATAAATTCTTAATTTAATTTAATTTTCAATCACATGTTAGCAAATTTTAATAGTTTGTTGTGAAGATTTGCTTATCGGTTTAAAATTTCATTTCTTACTGGCCAATAAAAAGTTGAAAATCTCAATGTCTTATCCGCCGTCTTCTTTACACACCTTTTGGTCATTTAATCGTCCCTTTCTGCTTTAATGAGCGGTTCATTAGCTGTGTGCAAGGCGGCTTTAAATTGCCGGCATAGCGTGCAGATCACTTGTGGATCCATAAAGATTAATTCCGCTTGATGCGCTGTCAAATCAAAGAGATAAATGACATCGACGATTGTAATGAATGCACCTTTTGCAGCTTTTAATATAAATTTGTTAACGATTTTGACATACTTTTCAGATTTCTCTTCCACTGAAAAAAAAACACAAAAAAAGTAGCGTCATATAAACTAATCACGATCATTTTCATTGTATATTTATTCAGAAATTCGTGTTTTGTTATAATTATTAATACTTACATACTTAAACATTCACAGTTCAATCTTCTTTTTCTTTTTCCCATCTTTCGCTTCTTCTCAGGCCTTTCAGAATATAATGTATGTCATGCGGGATAAAAGAGGGGAAAAAAAAAAAACGCTCGCAGGCCAGATTAGTCAACCGTAATTAGCGTCACGAGTTTTGCTGACGGGCTCGCTGTCAAAATGTTCCCGCAGGGGACGCCCAGACGCAATTGCTAACGGATCATGAGCTCTTGGTTCCGCAATAAAATGTAAAACAGAGCCGAAGTTATTTCACCATTTGATCACCCACCGGGCAATTTTCTCTGTCTCGTCGATGTGGCCTAGAGTGCATTCGTGACTTAATGTGTAAATTTTTTCGAGAACACTTACAAGCCTTCACGACCGGCAATAAACTTTGGATTACTTAATTTATTACAGCTTTTCATCGTCGTTTAAAAAATGCGATTGTACGCTAAAGATTAAACGATAAAACGATGATTGAACAATTAAACGCTGCAAAAATACAAAAGTATATATTAAACTTATAAAAATAATCCTTTGCAATCTTTATCTCTGGAACAAAACAAAAATTATGTTTTTTCTATAATTAATGTTTTTTCTATATAAAAAAAAATTTACCTCTGTTTGATTCAGTTTATATATATAAAAATAATAACTAAAGTTGCTAAGGAAAAAAGTTTGCATTCTCACAATCAGATAAAAGCATAGCGAAAATATCGGCAAAAACGAAGTTAAGTACATACACCATGGGAGATTGATGGGCTTTACTGGATTCCTGTGGAGCTTACTAGTTTCATCCATTACCCATACTATGCACACCCACCTGCAAACTTACATCAGTCTCCCTTTGACGAAATCTCGTCGACAAAAAAAAAACAAACAATGTTTCTATATAGTTATCCTGCAAACAAAATTGAAAGGAGCAATATTACATTCATAATTTTATAAATTAAATAACAAATTAAAACCGAATGTATGTAATTTTAAAATTACCTTACTTTAAGACAACCTACATATCACTGTTCATAACAAATTATTTTACTCTGTAAGATTATCCCAACATAAAAATCAAATTCTTTCGCAATTTAATTATCGCATTAGTTTAAAACAAAGTAGAAATTATATGATATTATTACATATGTTGTCGTACATTATTACCAAAACAGCTGAGTATGCTATTGGCGAATACGGAAAGGTTATGTCTACTCATGACGGTGATCCATGTTCTGGTTGGTGATAAGTACGTTTGCGCAGAAATCTTTACTCTGGGTTATATCACCGGTTCTAAACGACGATCGGGAGATTTTGAATATCAACGGCCTGGCTATCGGATATCTGGCGCTATCACTCTTGCTGTGGAGGAGGCGAGTAATCTTCCCTTTTGTCCTGTCTTAACTCAATTATAATTATCGCAGAAGCAAATAACCAAGTTCAACATTTTTAATAATAGCATAAACATACGATTACTTGTCTTAATTAAACGTCATGTTTTCACATAAAATTGGAACGACTTGACGTTGCGAAATAGCATCGCCAGGTATATTGTTATCAAAGGCTTTCGCCTGACTGACTTTATGACGAAAGTAAAAAAAGGAGGTTTGACAGCGCCCAAACGACAAGTTATCATTATTGAATTCAGTTATCTCGATGCGTGAAGATTAATTAGTCGAAAGGAAAAGTAAACTGCTGACGCAACAAACGCGAAGAGTATTTTGCAAGGTCCAATAGGTTAAATTTGAAAAACCTTTTGAAATTTAGAAGAAAGGATCCTGAAAAATGATTTGTGCAGAATTTCACTACTAGAAGAATTATAAAAAAAAATATTGCAACAGAATTTAATAAGAATTAGATTAAGTTAGATACTTCCTAAAAATTTGTAATTTAATTGTTACAATTTTATTTGGTACACAGGTGAATGCTGGTGAACTTGGTAAAAGAGGGCACAAGCTTGATTTTCTTGTTGCCGAAACTTTTGGTGAGGAGGAAACCAGTATTATCATGACCGCGGATTTATGGAAAAGAAACGTTAGTGCATACATAGGTCCACAAGAGACTTGCATTCATGAAGGCAGAATGGCAGCTGCATTCAACATTCCAATGATATCATATGTTTGTAACATAAATTATCATTAATAAAATATTAACATAATGCATTTGGACATGATTAGTTCGTATTTTATTTGCTAGTTATGTGTAAAAGAAAAAAAGTTAGAGAAAAGTGTAACAATTAATTCAGGTTTTATTTTTCATGCACTTGGCCGAAAAAATTAATGCTTTTACTGTTGTATTTTCTAGTTTTGCACACATAACGAAACTTCGAATAAAAAGGAATTCCCGACGTTTGCGAGAACACGACCACCCGACACGCAAATCTCAAAGTCTGTTGTCTCAGTGTTACTAGCATTTAACTGGACCAAAGTGAGTACTTGTAGTACATTTAAAACAATATATTTTTTATGTGAAACTAGACATCGGACAGATTTGTATATTTTTACAAATGTTTAATTTTAGGTAACATTTATGCATATAAATTCAACAATATTCGAGTTTAACAAAATGTCCACGGTTGCGACAACGATTCTGGCGTCTTTCGAAGCGGCTGGAATTATTGTAAATCACCGTCGTTCGTGGAACGAGCCTTACTATGGTGCAACACATATGAAAAATCCTTTCTATGAACATGTTAGAGAAACGTACCAAGATACGCGAAGTGAGTAAAAAAAGTATTTATTTTTAAAAAATTCCTTGCGTATTATTGCTATTTTTTTAAATAAAATTGTGGCTAGCTTATTTTACAATTTTTGACAATTTATTTTGAAAGACATAGATTTTTAATATAAGTTTCTTTTTATGCTTTTGTTTTTTCTTGGGAAGATTTAATTCCATTGACAATGCGCGTATTTTTTCCCTCAATTTGCATACGTTCGATTCAAAATAAATTACCCGCATTTCGATACCTTTACATCGCAGTGGGAAATGAAACCTGCACAGGAAATAACCCGTATATTACAGGAACAAGTGTCCCGGACTTATGAATAAGAACTACACGTTAGTCGTCTCATTAGTCATGCATCTATTTAAACGTATTAAGAGACCAAGTTCTAAAAATAGACACCTGAACGTGATTGGTTTTAGAAATCACGATTCGACAAAGTGAACACGACTGACAGACGAAAGAAGGGTTTCAACAGGACTTTTAATGCAAATGACGTACATATGTTTCAGTTTATGTGATACTCGGACATTATTACGAGCACATCGGTCTGTTAATGGCTCTGAACGAGATGAATCTCTTGGATAAAGGTATAATTTTTGTTTTGTAAAATTTTATGTAGCTCAATCAAGGAATAATTATTAGTTGTATCGTTTATATTTATTTTGCTCAATTGAGATAATTTATCTATTTTACGTTGCAGGCGAATATTGGGTTGTCGGCGTTGACATTGAGGAGTATGATCAGCAGCATCCCGACAAATATCTTCGCGGATTATTAGAAAAGGAGACAAACGTGTCCATCGTGAACGCGTACCGCAGTTATTTCAGTATCGTTGCGTCTGCCCCGATTAATCTAATGAATTTTACGAGACTGGTTAACGAATATCGCCAAAAACCACCATTTAATTTTACGAATCCATTGGCGAAAGTCGGAGGAATTGTTCGGGTGACTAAATTAACTACTATAGTTAATTTAAAGATCGAAATTTTAATTAAAATAAATTTAATTAATATGATTACTAGAAAATCTTTTAATTTCAATTATATGAGTTAATTATAAGTTAAAATGTAATTAAATTGGAAGACTCGATTGGCTTTTCTATCGCGATTGCTTTTACTTCCAAAGCGTAATCGTTATTTCATGTTACAAGGCAGATTGTCCCGGAGACAGCGTATCTATACGACGCGGTGCACCTTTATGAGAGATTGCTGCTACGTGCCCTCGATGAAAATCGAAATCCTCGTAACGGCCGAGAGATGATGTCGGCATTGCACAATATTTATTATCGGAGCGCAATGGGGTACGTATGTGCGAAAACATGAAATAAAATCGCGAGCATAATCGTTTGTCGTGCACCGTGACGTTTTACGATGCAAATCAAGCGCCTTTTAAGGGGAATGTCATCTGGTAGCTTCTCAAAAAAAGCCGATCAGAAAAGATAGAAAGAGAAACGCATGCATATGTTCGCGTGACATATTTTTGGCGAGATAATTACGGTTTGCATGTTGTAACGGGGTCGTCGAAGTCGGAAGTTAAACGATTCATCATTCGCGATCGCTGCGCTAAGATTTGTGATTCAGTAATTAAGGCGGAACGATTGTACGTACATTCTCTTTGACAAGCAGAAGGAATAAAGATTCATCCGGTTAAAAACAAATGTTCGCCTTGTGAAGATAATCTAAAGACAGTCGTTTCGAGAAACAGTTTAATCGTTTAAGTTTACGAAACTTCGTTTGCATTAGTACTTTGAAGTTACATTTTGAATGCTTTGTGCAATGAATTTAATGCAATACACTGTATAATGATATATTTTATAATTAATGAAATCAAATTGTTACTAAAATAAGAATCGCGGAATTTATATATTATGTGAATAAACAATTCTGTAGGTACATGGTGTACATGGACGAAAATGGCGATGCTGAGGGTAATTACACATTAATTGCGTTGGATTATCAACCTACTAAGGGCTACGGACTCTACCCGATTGGGTATTTCAGTGGAAAAAACCAAAGAACGAATTTACCAGTAAGAACACTATCGTTTTTTCTATATACATTATTATTACTTTCTTTTATTTTTATATTATTTTGACGATCAAATAATTATACTCTAAGTTAACAGCATTTTAAATAATCTTGTTACTAAATTTCCTATAACAATTATTAGAAGCTTCAGTTAATTAAGAAAATATCGTGGATCGGAGATGGACCGCCGATTGCCGAGCCTTATTGCGGATATAGTGGTGAAAAGTGTAATTGTGAGTAATAATCATAAAACTTAGAAATTTATTCGATTATTAATTAAGCTATGCGTCAACCATATAACTATTAATATATGTATATTATTTTTTTTATAAATAAAAATACTATACTTGTATTTTTTAAATAATGTGCTGAATAATAATATTAAGTAATATCTAATTACAGTTCATACTGGTGAAATTGTGGGCGGCATTGCTGGTACATTACTGCTCATTATCGCAGCTGTTGTTTTGATACTTTATAGAAATTGGAAATATGAGCAAGAATTAGACAGTTTGTTGTGGAAAATCAATTACAAAGATATCCAAATCAAAGAACAGAAGAATGAATCGACGAGAGTTAGCAAAACGCCTGCTGAGTGCAATTCTAATAAGGTGTTCTCTATTATATTACTACTGCTGTATAAAATCATATTAATATGAAACAAATGTTTTATTACAAATAATCTTTTAATTAATTTCTTTTTTGTAGTTTTCGTCTTTTATTTTTTCTCTGCCGTCGTCAACAATGGAACCTATAGTACGAACTAGTCAAGTGTCGCTGAGTTCTAATCCGGACTCGGATTTCCGATATTCTACAATTTACACGCAAATCGGAGTGTACAAAGGACGAATTTTTGCCGTTAAAAAAGTCAGAAAAAAATCGATTGAGATTACACGAGAAATGAAAAAAGAATTAAAAATGGTGACGTTAGCAGAATTGATCATTTTTACTTAATTTATTATTGTTGTATAACATGTCATTATTACTCATCTACAGTAAAACCTTGTTTGTTATTAATATGATATATTTTTTCAGATGCGTGATTTAAGGCACGATAACCTAAATTCGTTTATCGGTGCATGTACGGATCCTCCAAACATATGTGTTATCGTCGAATATTGTGCACGTGGTAGTCTGAAGGTTAATAACTTTTAAACTTAAAGCAATTAGCGTTATTCATCATATATAAATATCAATTACTGTAATCTTCGAATACTGATATTATGTTAATTTCTAATTTTCAATAATATATTTGAAATGTTTCTTTTTCAGGATATATTAGAGAATGAAGATATAAAACTTGATAATATGTTCATGGCGTCTCTCGTCGGAGATATCATTAGGGTAAGTGTCAGAAAATTGTATATTTTATATTAATTACAATATTCTCAAAGTTTCTTTCATTAAAGTAAAGCACATTTTATATTTTTTTTTAAATTCTATTGCGCGGTATCATATATATTGTTCGATGAAATGTTAATTGTATAATTACATTTTCGAGAAACCTACTGAATTTTTTACTGCTTTTTTAGGGTATGATTTATCTTCACGAGTCAGTCATGAAATACCATGGATCTCTTAGCACATCAAACTGTCTCGTAGATTCGCGATGGGTCGTAAAACTAGCAGATTTCGGCCTTCATGAATTTAAGAGAGATGCGGAGTGCGATCCTTCAGAGGTTGTCAAAAAATATCACGGTAAGTTAGAAATAATAACGATTTTTACAATTGTTAACTCGTTCTTTTTCTACAATTTTTTAATTTCTGTACAAGGATTACTATACAAAGCGCCTGAATTATTGCGCTCTGTTCGTCTCGGGGAGCCAACTGCTCGTGACTTTCAAAGAGCAGACGTATACTCCTTCGGCATTGTACTATACGAACTTCAAGGACGACATGGACCTTTCGGTATTACAGAATTGTCAGAGGCCGAAATATTAAAAAAAGTGATTGCAAGAGACTCTGGAATATCGCCATTTAGGTAAATTTCTTAACTGTGAGACATGTAGTGCAATTTACATTAAAAAATTTTTAATCCCTTATTTTCTCTTTGCAAAATAATAGACCACCACTCGATCAGTTAGAAAACACGTTTGATTTTATTCGTGACTGTTTGCTGGAGTGCTGGACGGAAAGTCCAGAATTACGGCCGGATTTTAAAATGATAAGAAATAAATTACGACCACTGCAAAAGGGCATGTGAGTTTCTTGCAATATCGTCAAAAATTTTGATTAAATTCTATTTTTCGTTAAATCGTTATTATTTACGTTTTTATTATAGGAAAGCAAATATCTTTGACAATATGATGGCGATGATGGAAAAATATGCGAATAATCTTGAAGCGCTTGTCGATGAGCGAACAAACCAGTTAATCGAAGAGAAAAAGAAAACAGGTCGGTTAATCGGTCAAAATAAAAATTAATGAATTACAATAATTATAATTATTCACTTTCTTTCTTTTAGATGCGTTGCTATATGAAATGCTACCGCGTTATGTAGCCGAGCAATTGAAAAAGGGAAATAAAATAGAGGCCGAAAGTTTCGATTGCGTCACCATTTATTTTAGCGACATAGTTGGCTTCACGTCTATGTCCGCGGAAAGCACGCCGTTGGAAGTGAGAGTTTTTATATAATAAACGCGTTATAAATTGTCTCAACGCGATTTATCGTATCCCGTATAACTATATTCGCGTATATAATGCAGCTTTGTTCCAGGTGGTCAATTTTTTAAACGATCTCTATACGTGCTTTGACTCGACGATAGAAAATTATGATGTTTATAAAGTGGAGACCATTGGAGACGCCTACATGGTTGTATGTATTGTGAAATCAAAATTGTTTGAAAAATTATTTAAATATTTAAATTGCCGTAAAAAAACTATCAAATAATTTTTTTTTCTTTTATTCTTATTTATTACAACCTAATTTTGTCTTAGGTGAGCGGTCTGCCGATCAGAAACGGTATTCAGCATGCCGGTGAAGTAGCAAGTATGTCACTGTGCATTCTAGACGCTATTAAACAATTTACTATTCGTCACAGGCCATTTGACAAGCTACAACTCCGAATAGGAATACATTCAGGTATTTTTTGAAATGGAATAAAATATTTTTATAAAATAAAATAAGCATTGACGACTTTTCTGGTAGGTCCAGTTTGCGCCGGCATTGTTGGTTTGAAAATGCCAAGGTATTGTTTATTTGGCGACACCGTGAATACTGCCTCTCGAATGGAATCAACGGGTTTACGTGAGTATCAATTAAAATTATTTTTGAATGTGTATGTAGATATCAAAGTAATCATTTAATAAAAACACGTTATCACGTCTCTTAACATAAAACTAATTTTCTTGCATTTTTCTAGCGCTAAAAATTCACTGTAGCAGCGAGACGAAGCAATTGTTGGACCATCTAAAAGGATTCAACCTTGTCGAGCGCGGAATGGTTTCTATGAAGGGCAAGGGCGAGCGTCTAACGTACTGGCTAATTGGAGAGGATCCAATTTTACATAGGAAACGAAGTAAAGAAAGAGCGAGCAAGCGAAGCAACGATAACAAGAAAATCAGTATGCCAGATCCTTTGGCTCCTCGAAGTTCTCTAAAGAATAAATCCCTCGTCAGATCGAGCGCGAGTGCATTTATGAGATGTTCTAGCGAGTCTCCGAAACGCCTGCGATTTGCTAGTTCAGATCAGCTTGACCAAAAATGTTCTACAGTGAGTCAATTGGAATCGATAGTTGACAACAATCCATGCAAGACGAAAGTTTCATGCATTCTGCGATCGTCTTGTATGGAGAGTTGGCGGTCTTCCAGTAACTCATGCCCATGTGTCGAAAAGCTTTACGATCAGGAAACTCAGCCAGAACTAATGGAACACGAATCGCCATTAGATACCAAGAAAGTGCCATTACTTCGCACGAATTTACTTTTTGGGAACGACTCTTGTCTTATGCGACCTGGAGCTAAAAGTTTCCGCTTTGGTACACCCGGAATACTTCAGATTACTTGCTGCAAATCAGCGCCCACCAGCCCTAAACATAGCACGGCAATGCTAAACGCCCAGAAAAGATCGGCACAGTCGAGCGAAGAAATCGACGGGTGGAGCACGATGATGCCGTTAATTTATTATCCAAGTGATCGCTTGAACTCGAAAATTTAAATGATATTGAACGCAGTAGTGAAATTTATAAGAATTAATTTATAGATCGTTTATATATAGGTTAATTTATATACGCACGTATTATATTAAATAAATATACATATGTATAGAAATATTTATGTGGTTAACTTGATCAAGATTTTGCAAAATATAAATCTACCGAATTTCGATTCACCATTTACTAATCGTAACTTTATTCCAATTTCTATGTTCTTTTAAAGGAATTTCTTATTTGCAATACACGAAGTACTAAAGCGCACTGTATACTGATTAATTGAGCAATGGTTTTCTTATATTTTACTAGAACAAACCATGCGTACGCTTCGAATGCGCTATTTTTCGAAAAGTCCCAATTCGTGCGCGTTATTATAATTGGGGATATTATATAATTTTTATATTTCTATATGATGATTACAATTGCGAGACTATAATCTATGGTCGATGGAGTGTCGCCAGTTCAAGAGATGCAATTATAAATTATGAAAGAAAAATGATACATCTTACCAATCTGCATACAGCGGAGTTGAAGAATTCTGCCGGTGACTGTAACATAAAGAAAAATATTAATGTAGACATGCTAGTTGGTTTATAAGTTTAACAAAAAAAAAGTAAAAGTATTTTTTTTTAATTTAATTTAAAAAATGTATATTTACCTAAGAGTTGCTCCGCCGATGCAGGATGCCCCCCGGGCCTGCTCCTCCTCTCAGATGGGACGTGACGAGCCATCCTTCCGCGCACAGGAAACTCACGAACGCGCCCGTGACTTTACATTCGCGATAATTATTGATGACTTGCGCGCGATATTTTTCGGCACTGCTGTAAAGAGAAAATCCTGAAAACAAGTTACTGACTTACCCAATCTGCATACAGCGGAGTTGTGGAATTCTGCCGGTGGCTGTAACATAAAGAGGAAAAAATTAATGTAGACGTGCCAGAAAATTAATAAGATAAATAAAAAAAAAGGTAGAAATTTTTTTTTTAATAAAGATTTAATTTTAAAAATTTATGCTTACCTATAAGTTGCTCCGCCGATGCATGATGCCTCCTGGTGGGCCTGCTCATCCTCTCAGATGGGACGTGACGAGCCATCCTTCCGCGGCACTGGAAACTCGCGTACGCACTTCCGTAAAAAAAAATATACGTAAGAAAACGTCCGCATACTTTTCGGCACTCCCGGAACGCCCGACGAACCGGCTGCGGTTCGTGTATTTATTAATATCGGCGAGCGGCACTTTTTTTTTTTCACTGCACTACAGCGGAGGTCCTCTTGATCTGTAACAGAAAATATAAAAAATTATGTTGCAGATATTAAATTAATTAAATAAAAAAAATTTAAAAACGTTTTCAAAAATCTGAAGACTTAATTCGGAACAAAAATTGATAATTACCCTGGGGTTGCTCCGCTGGTGCAGGATACCCTTCCTGGGCCTCCTCCTCCTCTCAGATGGGATGAATCAAGTCGTCCTTTCGCGCACTGGATACTCGCGGGATTGTCTATCTTTTGAGCCTCCGGTTGACTCTCGTCGGCGGAACAAACGACACCGAAAACGTCCTCTAAGCGGCGAATGAGACGAGTCGCGATATAAAGTGTTCCCCGCACACTGTACACTAGCGGGATAGTCCACGACACTCCCGAACCGTCTCAAATCCTTGAATTCGACACGAGAAACGGGCTACGACGCACGGATGCCTCGGCATTTTCGTGTCGAACTCGACCGCGTGCTCGCCGTGACCTCTAGTAATACGCAGTTGTTGTCGAGTTATTCTCTCGCGCACTGGACATTCGTGAGATAGTCCACGACACTCCCGACCGTCTCAAATCCTCGAGTTCGACACGAGAAACGGGCTACGACGCACGGATGCCTCGACATTTTCGTTTCGAACTCGAACCGCGTGCTCGCCGTGTCCTCTAGTAGTACGCAGTAGCACGAGTCACATAATCTGTTACCAACTCGCGATCGATGGAGCGCTCTGATTGGTCGACGCCTAGTTTTTCCTAGCGCGCATCGAACAATCACAGCGTTTCACTAGATACAGGTACACGATGATAAACCGTGAGAGAACACACGCAGATACCTCGACGTCTTCGTCTCGAAACCGATTTTATTTTACTTCAAATTTTTAATTATTCAATTATAGAATGGTCGATTCGATAATCGGCACGTCATACTACTTGTACGACGTGTTGATGGGAATATATTTAGTAGTGTATATTAGTTTTATACCCACAGGTTGACAGGTATTGAACTTAGGTAAAATTTCTCATTCTGGCGGGAACTATTGCGGAAAGTCTAGAAGTAACTTGGAGTGACGCAGAGTTTTGTTCGTGGTCTACGTTTTTCATATGAAATTTTCGAGATGCCTGATATCACGATTAACGATATCATTGTCAGCTTTCCCTTTAAGCCATATCCTGTGCAGGAAGAGTACATGAAAAAAGTGATAGAGTGTCTGCAAAATGGTCAACACGGTGTTTTAGAATCGCCTACAGGTACACTTGTGCACGATTGACAAAGAAAAGAAAAAATAAAAACAGACATTTGAGAAAAATTAAATTATTTTAAAAAATTTAGAAACTTTTAAACTGATACATTTTATTTAGTTGCTATTTAATAAAATTCATGTTATTAATTGTGCGAATATGTAATTAAATAAATATTTTACAGGTACTGGAAAGACTTTGAGCCTTTTATGTTCTTCTTTAAGTTGGCTGTTAATGAAGAAAGCTCAATTACAAGCACAAGTGATAGCAGGTGCAATAGAAAAGAAAGATTTTGGTGGACAATTTTTTAAACATTTGACCAGTGGACTTGAAAAGGCAGCAGGAGCACCAGACAATGTTCAAAGTTTTGGCTGGGCTATGCCCAAAATTATTTATGCATCTCGAACTCATTCTCAATTGTCTCAGGCAATGCATGAACTGAAAAGAACATCATACAAACATGTGTCTACTGCTGTATTAGGATCTCGAGATCAGCTATGCATTCATCCAGAGGTTTCTAAAGAAACTAGTGCTTTTAATAAGATACATATGTGTCATTCTAAAGTAAAATCTAGAACTTGTTTTTATTTTAATAATGTGGAAGCTAGGTAAAAATAATATTTTTTTTTATTTGAAGCAAAAGAAACAAGTAGTGTATGTATATTATATCAATTTTAACGTTTTTTCTTTTTTTTTTAGGAAAGATGATCCTGTCTTTAAACAAGAGGTGCTAGACATAGAGGACTTAGTTAAAGTTGGACAAAAGCACAAATGTTGCCCATACTTTTTGGCAAAGGAATTAAAACAGAATGCAGACATTGTATTCATGCCTTACAATTATTTGTTAGATCCTAAAACACGAAAATCCCAAGGTATAGATTTACAAAATACCATAGTTTTGTTAGATGAAGCTCATAACGTTGAAAAAGTTTGTGAGGAAGCTGCATCATTACAGGTATAAAAATTAGTTCTTTTTAAATTAATCTTTTACATATTATAATTAAATTTTGTTTTGTAGATAAGCAGTACAGATGTTGCAATGTGTATAGATGAAGTAACTGCAGTAATGAAAGATGTGGCTAAGGAATCGGATCAGCAAAATGACTTTTTATCGGAAGTTAATGTTCAGAAAGATTTTACAGCAGAAGATCTGTGTATTTTGAAAGCAATGTTTTTGGAATTGGAAAAAGCAATTGACTCTATTGAAATAAAAAATCGTAATGAGGGAGACACTTACCCTGGTGGTTTTATTTTTGAACTACTTGAGAAAATTGAAGTAGGATATTTTTAAACTCAAATTTATTATAATAATATAGATATTTGTAACTATTGTAATTTTTTGTCACAGCTAACACATGGTAAAGAGCACATTGTGATAGAGAAACTAGATAAGATTATTCTATATCTGACAACTACCAGCACTTCACCATTTGCAAGAAAAGGAAATGCGCTGCAAAAGTTTAGTGATTTACTTAAGACTGCTTTCAACAGCGGTGCTTCTATCGTACGTCACAAGGAAAAAGTGAAACGTTGCTACAAAGTTCACATACAAATGGAAGAGCAAAAAAAAAATTACAAAAATGATGTCTGGGAAAGCAAAAAGACAATTAAAACAGATGGAAAACTTATTAGTTATTGGTGTTTCAGTCCTGGTTTTGGGTATAATTTGCTTAACGAAGAATTATATTGTATTATTTTATGTAAATATTATATTAGACATTTTACAGAATGGAGCAGATGGTAGAACAAGGAATACGTTCGGTAGTGCTAACAAGCGGCACTTTATCTCCATTAAAACCATTTATATCGGAACTTGGTATACCAATCGCGGTTCAGTTGGAAAATCCGCATATAGTAACGAAAGAGCAAGTATGTGTTGGCGTTCTTAGCCAAGGACCAGATAATCATCCGCTTAATTCTTCTTACAATACAAGGTAAATATTACTGAATATTGACGATGAAATAAAATAATACTTGAAATGAGTTTTTCTATTATATATGTTTATAGAAATGATCCGAAGTATATTGCGTCTCTTGGAAGAACAGTGTACAACTTTAGCTGCATTGTTCCCCATGGGTTGTTAATATTTTTTCCTTCGTATCCAATAATGAGAAAATGCAGGGATGAATGGCAAAATATGGGTTTATGGACACAGATTACCGAGCGCAAGGTAAGAAATATTTAATATATTTATCGCGAAGTAATATATTTTATTATGTATATATCAATTTATTTACTGGATAATAGCCAATTTATGTAGAGCCCAATTCTAAAGATGGATTTGTTAACGTAATGAATGAGTATTATCAAAAAATTAAAGACCCATCTTGTAAAGGAGCTGTTTTTATGGCTGTGTGCAGAGGAAAAGTTAGCGAAGGTTTAGATTTTGCTAATGCAAACGGTAGGGCTGTATTAATTATTGGCCTACCATTTCCACCTTTGAAAGATCCGCGAGTTATGCTAAAGCAAAAATATTTAGAGGAGATAAGAACTACAGAAAAACAAGTATGAATTTTTTGTTACTAAAAATAATAACAGTATAATAGTTATACCTAATTAATGAAATAAATAATGAACTTAATATTCAGAGTTTAACTGGACAAGAATGGTATCAACTTGAAGCATCTCGAGCTGTTAATCAAGCTATTGGTAGAATAATAAGACACAAAAACGATTATGGTGCTGTGGTGTTATGTGATTGTAGATTTGAAAACCCAAATTTTAAAAAACAGTTATCTGCTTGGCTTAGACCATATGTAAAAAAGTTTACAAATTTTGGGATGATTACGAAAGAGTTGCGAGAGTTTTTCAAGAACGCGGAAAGTACAGTAAGTTTTTATTTTAATAATTATTAAAATATAATAAATAAATTTTAAATTATAAATAATTTTAGTTGCCACAACCTAGTATTACTTATGCACAATATGGAAACATTAATGATATATCATTACCTGCTGTGGGTGCTACCTTTGGAACAGCAACATCACGTCCTCTTATGCAAAAAATGCAGAATAATTTTACGACAGAAGCATCAACTAAAGATAGTTTTAATATAAATATGTACCTAGATGAAAGCGCGAATGACAATCAAATGAAACAATTAGTAAAACCACAATGCGTCAATTTTAGTGTTTGTAAATTAAAAAATAATCAAAGTACATGTGATTTAGCAAAGCAATCTGAAGAACCAGTTGCTAAAAAAAGAAAAATTAATATCACAGCGCCTGGAATCGATTCATATTTTTCTGCTCCTTCAACCTCTTCTGCAACAGTTGGAAATAATTTCACGCAAAGTGACAAAGATACAAATAAAGATGACAAAAAAGCATTAGGAAAACAATATTTAAAGGATGTAAGTACAGTAAAAGTTATAATTTATATATATTTGTGTAAAAAATTATATTATTAAAACGAAAATAACTTGCAGGTAAAACGAGCGTTATCAGCAAGTGATTATAAAATATTTGCAATTATGATACAAAGCTATACACAAACTGGTGATTATGACGAATTGTTGAAGACTTTGTTGAGTTTATTTCCACCGACTGGGCAGCTACAACATTTATTTGTTGGTAAGTCTTATGTATTTTCCGTTAATTAAAAAAATAAAACAATAAAAGCAGTATGTTTGACTTAAGAGTTAACATATATTTAAAAATATAATTCTTTTAGGATTTCAAAGTTTTCTGAAGAAACAACATCTTGCTATCTTTGAAAATTATGTGAAGAATTTAAAGCAGTCTTAATACTGTATCAATTTAGAATACTAAAAAGTAATAAATATAATTGTACACCGAGGAGCAGATGTGACGTTTTCTGCGGCGACAGCGGCTAGCGTACGTAACCCTAGGCGATAGAGACAAGGGATGAGAGAACGGGGGGAAAATCAGTCATCGGCAACCGGCCGGCGCGGTACATATATGCGGCACATGTGAAACTCGACGCACGCGACTTTAATGTTACGTTCGCTAGCTGCCGTCGCCGCAGCAAACGCCATATCTACTTTTTAGTGTACATATGTATAATATTATTTTGCTTTATTTAAATTTATATATCAAGTTTTTAATACAGTTAAATAAAAAGCTAAATTTAATAGCCTAATAATAGTCCAATAACTAAATAAAGGAAAAAGTATTTTTTAATTTGTAAGATTAGATTTTTATGCTGAATGTAAAATGATGCAGGCATCAATAAAAAAAATATAAAAAATAAAAAAGGATACTCTTTCTGGACCTTCTCTCTCCTCTCCTCCTCTCAGGATTACCTATTTCTTATAAATTACATAGTAAAAAGAAAAAAACCCTCTGTTAATATTGAGTGTTACAGATTATAATTGTCACAATCGTGAATGATAATACAGTGAATAAAAAATACAGACATTTTCTAGCTTGTTAATTGTGTTTTATACAATTCGTGAATCGCCCATTATATAATTAAATGGACAAATATGAAAAATTATATACACTCGCACCTCGATATATCATATATTTCCATTCCGTGGTCGAAAAAATTGTATTGTATTAAAAAAGATTTATAGCAATCAATTTATATTTTATTAAAAACTCAATTGTTTGATGCAATCAAATAATACCGATGTAATGTAACATACTTACGTCTCGAAAATGTGCATAGCGAGATTCGGGTGTATCAACATTATTTATTTCTTTTTTTACAATTCCATACTATGTGTTTCATGTACGTCTTTATTATTGTCAACGTCGCTCTTTGCAAGCGCGTTTGCAACAATATCTTGATAATATTCGCAAAATACGCTGCGATTATGTGACACAAGTATTACAAATCGGGCAGCGATGGCCGTTAATTCCTCTTGTAGCGAGGACAGGCCTGGCGGTACTTGTTGAGGTGCAGTAGATTGCGACTGAATAATTTTTTGTAGAAACTGTCTAATACGTAGACCTAAAACAATATTTTATAGTCAAAATTATTATTCCAAGATAATTAAAATTATTTTTATACTCACTGACGAGATATCTGATCTTATGTTTTGTATCTATAAGATCAGTTATTTGTCCTTCCAATAGCGTTTCTAATTCCGGTGACATTTCAGGAGCGTTGACTTCTCGTAAAGTTGTCTTCACATCTGTTTTTACTTGTAATATAATGTTCGGCATTACCGCTTCCAGATCTCTATAGTAAAAAATATTAAAAACTTGAATATGATATAAATTAATTCCATGTATTGTGTATAAATATAAAAAATTATATCCACGTTATTAATTTAACAAATAATTAATACATTAAAAATTTCAATTATAAATTACTTACTTGTTCGAATGTACGGTATCCAATAACGCATTTAAATGTTCCTTAATATTTTTTTTAAAACTCGAGATCCCATGAATTGGTGCACCAATCGTATTGTTAACCAGTAATATCACAGAACCAACAACACTCAATCTACTGGTTATATCACGCAACTCTAAAAGTCTTCCTTGATCCAACATTAATGTCTAAATAAAAATAATTATATCTATAATAAATTTCGAGTATATAAAAGTCTACATTCTGATAAAATATTATTCTACCTCAGCGTCCGGATTGAAATCCCACTCTAGAAGATCCAAATATGCCTCTGTCAACAAAGAATGAGTGATCTGTCTTACATTATTACCAGCACTTGATGAGCTCGGCACTTTCTTTGGATCGAAATGTCTTAGTAACCATTTTTCTGTGTGTTGCAAACCGTTCGAATTAATCTTTAAAAATTCTGCAAACTTTGCTTTTTCATATTCGATACTCGAAGCAATGATATTTGGCCTCATCATTGTAATAGTGAAATTTGCCAAATCCAATCTCATTAATTGTAACAACTCCATGACGCCCTTGAACGTTTCGACGACATCTACTTGCTGCGACAGCTCTCGGATTTTTTCATCTCTAACTGGCGCACATATTTTACCCATAACAGAGATTATATATTGCGCGTAATGGTGAAAATCTAATACGCCTTTCTCTGCTTGCTGCTTGATCAAATCTAAATCAAGTACTTCTCTAATATTTTCTTTAATCCTCGAATTATGTGGTGGTACGAGTTCATCCAGTGACTAAAAAAAAAGAGAAAAACTGTGTTATTATATATTGTTCGACATTTTTTTCTATTGCCACAGAACAAAAAAAAAATATTACCTCTTTAATTTCTTTCATTAAAACCAGTGCATGCGAATAATCTGGTGGATCTTCGGCCAACTGTTCCGCTAACAGATTCCAAAAAGCTTTATGCATTATTTCTTTTACTCGTCTATGAAAACTACCGTCTTCCGGCTCCAATTTTTGTAACTGAAAATTTTTATCTACCGCAATTTCGTGTGCTAAGGCCATGTTTTTCATTCCATTGGCAGCTTTTACAATTTCGTCAAAGGACACGAACTTGGGAGGTGATGCTCCTGTCAAGCCACCCATCATAAAGTTTGGTGTTGGCTGCCTAAACGTTGACGAAACACATTTGTATATGAAATAAACTATGTATAACATAACAATATTTGCACCACATGAATTATGGTGCTTTAGAATGGTAAAATATTGCTTTTATTGTTGTAAATTTTAACTACATACCTATTTTGAACTTCATTTTGCGTATTTGTATGTATATTAGTATCACAGTTCATTGATGTACCGGCATCACTTGTGTTATGCTTCTGCTCATCCTCATTTTCCATTTTTTGATTACTGCAGCATCATAACGTTTTATATTAATAACAAAATAAAACTTGAACAGAAAGATAACTTAAATTGCATTTACAATCACTGAGAGGATTTTACATTATTAATAACATTTTTCTTAAGATGATATAACAAGTTAATCATTATATTTAGTTATATGTAATTGATTACCATATTTAATCAAATAATAAAACCAATATCAACAAAATTGTAAGTATATTACTTATAAAATAAAAATCAAGAAGATAAAATAATTTGATCCAAGTAAAAAAATGTTAAAAAATTAAAGTACAGTTATTGTGTTTAGTTGAATGCTACAGAGAGTAATATTCAAAATTTCTTTTGTGATTAACAACAACAAGACTGTGGCACACTGAATCGTTATCAGACAGAGATAAACTGACCGATGTAACATAGCAGGGATGAAATTTAACAATGTTGTGGGTCTTAACTTGCGACTAAATAAAAGACAGCAAAGGGTCACACCCCATATTACTCCAGCGCCAACTAGAACCTTGTTCCTGGCAAAAACATGATCAAATCACATGTATTTTCCCTTACTTCCTCCAAATAAAAAAGTATAACAAGACTGAACCAGTCACTAATACTAACACCAATGACCGAGGGTATTATTACATTAGAACTTCTCCTTTAAAAGAAGTACTGGAAACTTGCAAGACTGTTCCTGGGACAAAGGAGAGGAGTTAGATTAGGTAAACAAAGTTCAGAAGCAACGTACCTGTCTGGCATGATGCTAAATATCGACGTCTACGTATGTGTGAGTGTGTATGTGTTAATTAAACAGCTGTAGCATGATCCACACGTAGGTCTGCGGGTTCGACGTTAAGCGCACTTGGAGGCGAGAAGTAGGTCAGCCTGCAACTATAAAAAGAACGTCCGTGATGCGAGGAAGTTCGCGCAAAATCAGTGTTTCGGATGTGTTCCTACCTTAGGAATTGCGGTTACGTAGGTTAATCGAACGCGCGTGACGCCGTTGACAGCCACCGCAGGAGAGGCTCTGTCGCTCGCCCTTTGACAGCCCTCGGGGCTCAGATCCGCCGGCACATCGGATCGGTCTGCGAGCACGCGTGCCCGCCAGTAATCATGTCGTGATTCACAAATGAATTTGGAAACAGCTGCGGAAGACTCCGCGAGCACCTACAACATTTCAGAGTGTCAGATTCGTACCGGAAGTGTCGTGCCGCGAGGCTTCGTCTGCTCTCGCAGGTGCACACTGAGATTTGCGACCTGTTCGCGTCAGATCCGCACTTTTCCTGCAAACGAAATGAATGTATTGTTAAAATCAAGGAAACGTACGAAAGATAAGAGATAAGAGTAACAAAGACGAGATGCAATGCAAACAATTAAAGAGGCCGAGAAGGGAACTGCATTTAAATTGCTGTAATTGCATTAAAAAAATATTAATTACGTAATTAATACGATTAAAAAAAAAATACAAAAAAATTAAAATTTGCATTACCACAAATAAAAAATTAAAGTCATATACAGTTTTTTAATAAGGAGGTTACAAATTGTTAGAAATTTTGCTTTAATAAAATATATCATTATTTTTTCGTCGATCTATATCATATGTTTAAATTTTAAAAGGGCAAAATTCTGTACGACATACCTTTTGTAAATTAAACGAAACGCTCTACTTGGCTCTTGAACAACGGATAAAAGCGAACGCGCTTTGTATGCAGTTTAAATGGAATCGAAGTGTCTTTGTCGTACAAGTTACCCTAATTGGTAGAATGACTCACTGCTGTCTACCTTGAATTCGCACCAAGGTAAGATCAAGTTTATTTTATCTTTTTGTGCGAATAAAATAAATGCCGGAAATGACAAAGAAACTTCTCAGTATATTACACTCGCTTGACAATTTCCAATTTTACTTACACTATATTTATATTTATTATATTTATTAAATCCCAACACACATTCTGTTTTAAAAAACCCATAAAGTTTAAAGACATTCACGCATCGCATTAATATTTACTACAGTAAAATCCATTTTAAAAGATATTATTGCTTGATTTTTCTCAAACAATATATAAAATTGGTATTTAAAAAGGCACTATTCATAACTTTATACCTACACCTTCGTAAAACAGTAATATAAAACTACAGCTCTTTAAAATTAAGTATTAATCATTGAAAGCTGTATGAAAATTTTATCGGTAAAAATTTGATAAACATTTTAATTAATACAAAGTGTTATATATCGAAATTACATATTTAACATTTAGGCTAGCCGTATACCAGCACGATTTATATCGCGAGCAATGCGTATGCGGTTAACCGTAGTATTAATTCGTTGTGATAAGTATACAATACAAAACAACATAGATACAAATACATTTTCTTTAGAGATTAGCCGATTTTCCCAAAGCGTTGATGTGTAATCCATGTTTGCGCAAGCCGTCCGTCAATCTTTGAGCGAGCTCGACATCCACTCGAGCAAAGTTTCGCACAGCTCGTTCGACGATAAATGTCGACGCATTACTCAGACTGCCAACCATGTTTTGTACCAATCTTTCTCTAGCTGGCTCGTCGAGAGTCTTTTTCCAGAAGGTAGTTGCTTGACCAAAATCATCCTCATCTACGGGATCGTAGCGATCTACATCTCCGTTAACCGAAAACGCTGGTGAACGAGCGGCTGGACATTCTTTTGGTCCAGAAAAGCTGTTTGGATAATAATTCGGTGCGCCACCATGATTGTGTATTGGCATGAAACCATCCCGTTGGTAGTGCATAGCAGAAATCGCCTATTTCATAAAGTTTAAATTAGTCTTTGAAAACATAAAAATTTTTATCACAGTTAAAAAAAATATTAAATTAAAATAATTTATTGAAAAATTTTTGGCATTATAAAATGTTTCAAAGTTTTTAAAAATTAAACGTTGCAAAATGTTACCTTATACGGACAATTCACTGGTAATTGGAGATGATTCGGACCCAGGCGATGCCTGTGAGTATCACCATAGGCAAAAAGTCGACCTTGTAACATTTTGTCGGGACTTGGCTCGATACCAGGTACCATATGCGCCGGATCAAAAGCCGCTTGTTCCACGTCCGCAAAGTAATTCTCAGGATTGCGATCTAGTACCAATTTGCCTACCGGTATCAACGGATATTCTTTATGTGGCCATATCTATAACAAAAATTTGTAGTTAAAAAAAAAACACCTGCTGAGTTATTAATATCTAATAAATTAGAGACTAATTACTTTTGTCAGGTCAAAGGGATTCCACTCGAAGGTCTTTGCTTGTTCAGCTGTCATTACTTGAATATAAAGTGTCCATGACGGAAATTGGCCCGTAGCAATAGCATTATAAAGATCTCTAATTGAATAATCAGGATCGGAAGCGCTAAGTTCGGCAGCCTTCTCCGCCGGAATATTTTTAATCCCTTGATTAGTCTAAAATCATAAAATATTTATTGTCAAAAAATTATAAATAGATCGAGCAACATTTTTACCGATTTTGAAATAAGACAAACCTTGTAGTGGAATTTACAATAAACCATTTCATTTTTACTATTCACGAGTTTGAATGTATGCGAACCATAGCCATTCATATGACGATATCCATCGGGAATACCTCGATCGCCAAAGAGAAACATAACTTGATGTGTTGTCTCAGGTCTAAGAGAGATGAAGTCCCAGAACATATCAGCATCCTAAAAAAAATTTATTAATACAAAATTTGCAATATGCAAAATGTTATATTAACAAAACCCACATAAATTGTATTTTACAAATAATAATTATAAATTCGGTCAAACCTTCAGATGAGTTGCTGGATTTCTCTTTTGCGTGTGTATGAAACTCGGGAAGAAAAGAGGGTCTTTAATGAAGAAGATCGGTGTATTGTTACCTACGAGATCCCAAATACCCTCCTCGGTGTAGAATTTTACGGCAAATCCACGGGGATCTCTAAAAAAAAAAAAACAATAAAATATAACAAGCAGATTAATGGCAATCAAATAGAATGTGCAAGAATATTTGCGTTCTTTTTTATTATACATGTTTCATCGCTCAAATTAGTTGCATTAGCTGAATTAAGCGTAATTTTAAAACAAGACAATTTTTATTCATTATATTCTTGACTACATTACAATGAATAATAGAAAATGACTTTGCAATTGCAAAAAGCATTGAAATGCAATAAATATGTTGTAAATAGGCACACGTAACTAGGACACTCATAGATGAGTCATGCATGTAGTCTCTATTAAGAAGGTGCATTTATAGTAAATATTACAAAATTTATTTCACTATATTCACAATTATTAATATAATTGTAAAAATATAATTGGAAATGTTATTTATATTACAACATAGAATGTATTTTATATTTTTTAATTTATGCAGAAAAACTTAATTGACATACATTTGATGTACGAAAGGCAAATGAGAAACGCAGTTACTTTTTCCGACGTCATTGAATTTGCATCAGAGTTAAATAATATTCTACTATAAAATATTGAAACTTTATTTACCTGACAGTGTCGGCAGAGCCGCTTTCACCACCGACGGTGGAGCATCTTATAGCGATGGGAGTCCTCTTTCCAATGCTGGAAAATACTTTGGCTTTAGAATACTTGCTTATATCATGGGTGACTTCGAAATATCCAAACGCACCTAATAAAACATATAAATATGTTATAAATTCTGTTCTATGGTGTGTATCGCTGTTTAAATAATGCAAAATGAAAAACATACCGGCTCCTTTTGCGTGGACAACTCGTTCGGGAATTCTTTCCCTATTAAAATGCGACATTTCATCCAGATAAACGAAGTCCTGTAGCAATAGAGGCCCACGGGGACCAACCGTGAGGCTGGCCTTCTTCTCGGCGATGGGTGCTCCATTAGCAGTTAATAATACGGACGGCTCACCCTACAAAAAATTAATTAAAAATTATAAATGATCCGAGCACGTCTAATATTAATTGTCATAAATTTGTTTGCAATGCAATTTTTATAAATTTTATTAATTCCGACAAATGCAATCTGCGAAGGAGTGTCAAAGTTTTTTGTACGATAAACATCGCGAACAACACAATATGATAAAATCTTAACGATAATTTTACGATAGAACTAATCTCACTTGTCCATCGTACTTTCGAAATCCTATCAATTAACAACCGACGACCCACTTCGTCGCCTCTTCTCAGCAATTATCGTTCGCTAAAGTACCAGCAGTGATACAATCACTGCACTGTAATACTCGCAACGTTATCATTTCTCCTTTTTTTTTTCTTTCTTATTTCTTTAGTTTTAAAACATAAGTCTTGGCAAGCAATCGGCGTAAGCTACTCATTGAAAGTCAATAGATAATTCATTGTGAAACTAGAATATGTTAAGCGAAAGGTGTATCTTAAGCTATGCAGATATTACATTATATAATGCTTCGAGAATGATGTTTTTAGAACGATTTATCTTTACAATATACATATATATAAATCCTCCTTTACGATAAATACTTCTGATAATCATCAAAATATTTATTATACAAAAAGATTTACGTATATCAAATCGTCGCAAAGGGATATCGTTTTTTCACATCGCACAGTTTAACAGTTAGACTTTAACATTTGATTAAGACATTTAACATTGATAATTAATCAACTTAACAGTTAACAAAACGTTGTGAAATATATAACTACCATTGTTCTTTCCACGAATGCCTCGTATGCGATTTCTCGATCTGAAATTGACGGACTACCAGCCAGAGTATCGCAATACCTTGGAATTGCTTTTCAGTGTGACGCTAGCTATTGTTTTTAAATCATTGTTGCCGCCTCGATGCACTAGGCATGACTGTTTATCAGCTTTTTCAGAATATAAGTTATAAGCGCTTTTTTTTTTTTCTCAAACGATGGGAGAACTTCGCTCATGCGTTACAAGGTGTGGTCGCACGCCGACACTGCCAATGTCGAGATAAAATAATTTTACAATCTTTAACTTCTTTCGTCTACCTTATTTGTCTAATCTGATAGTTGTAATAAAAAGAAAAATAAAATGAAAAAGAAAACGTCGTTTGTCTAAGCAATATTTACCTAATCCGTATCTACACTTCACGCCACGGTGACGAAGCTAAAACTATTTTTTTTTTAAGCAATATCAATTATATCTGATTAAAACGTTTAATTAGTTCTAATTTCTTTCGCGAGATAAATCGTTCTAAACGGAAGAGAAAAATTCACCGACGTTTCTTAATAGTATATCTGTGAACATGATAATAACGCTTAGTTTTTTTTAATAATTAAGCGTTTGAAGGTGCACGACGAAGGTCGTTAATTGTAGAAAAAAAAGTTAAAAAAAAAGAAAGAAAGAAAGGAAAGCTTTAAATGCGCCGTATAATGATTAATTACGATTACGTGCGAATATAAAGACTTTAAATGGCTAGAAACGGAATTCTTGCTATTTCCTTCGGATTTCAACAGCGTAGCTTTTATTTCTTTTTTTTCTTGTTATTCTCCCTGCACTCAAATCTTTAAAAAAAAATAATATGTGAAATTTCTGAGTAATTTAAATTGAACTCCAATTCCATATTGATAATAAAAGTTTTCGTGCGACCTCGCGCTGCAAATGCACATCGTAAAATTCATCTGCAAGTATAATTGAACTTGGAACGTTATAAGCAAATATATTCTTGCGTAATCTGGAAAATATCATTAATCACGATCGTACAATTTATAGCTGTACGTACATAAAAGTTTCGAAATTTTAAAATATAATTTTATAAATATATATTTTTAAACAATTGTGTAACAAGTCATGTAAATTTTCTTAGCAGGGAGGAGAGTAATAACTTATTTTTTAATATATTCCATCAAAAACAAATTATCGCTGAGATTTTGATATAATCGATAATGTAAACTTCGGTTTATCGTTCTTATCATAATAAATACAGATTACAGAAATGAACTACAAATTAACGGAAATGTCCGTTGCGTTAGAATCAGATATCCAGTTTGCTAAATAATTTATTGTTCGCAAACGGAACGTATTCGTTTTACCTTAAAAAGAAAAATAAAAGATAATATGCCTGTGTGGGCAGGAAGTGGCAGAGTCATTCTCGGTTGCTTTGATAACCGTCGATTAACTTACAAATGTGTGGTGAATAATTAAAGATAAAAATACTGAAGTAAACGCGCTATGAAACGATCAAGCTTGTTTTCGTAATCTACGAATAGTGACGATTAATCTCTTTGCGGCACGGCGAGAATTGAGCACCACTGCCAGTTATGCTGCGTCAAAAGATTTCCTTACCTTCAGCTTTCTACGGTAATCGTTCAGCTGTTCTGAAGCGGGGTCCCTTTTCGGGTTGGCCATTTCGCCGGTCGATTTTTCGCAGCTACTGTAAAAACGTCCAGTGGAAAGTGTACGGGACACGGATTCGTATATAACACGGCTTACGAACAAGTGCCCAAGTGTTTTGCAACGACTGACCGGCGGCAGTGACGACGAGCTTTTATCACGTCCGTCAGAAAATGCGGCGGTTAAATGCGATAGGTGGGAGTGCAGGCGTCTCGCGGCAACGTCAGGTCGGAAAAGTGGCGGGATCATTCGAAGTAGTCGAACCGGACCCGAATGCCTCCTTAGCATACTTCGGCTCGATCCGCCGTGCAATTTAGGGCGCGATTCACAGCTCTATTTCAAATATCTTTTCAAACGTACCTGGACGAAAAATCCAAATCTGTATAAAATTATTTTAACGTATTACTTTTTATTATAATTTAAATAAAGCAGAGAAATGTAACTAGTTATGAAGGTTAAGTAACGCAGAAATACACATTTGTACACAAGATAAATATTATAACAAAATGATAAAAAAATATACCTTAAAATACGCACATGCCGATCTAATTATCACTGTCCGCCCAGAGTATCATTAAAGATAAGAAAATTATTTATGCGTGCAACGTATGCAAGCAAACAGTTTGACAGTTTGCTGCGCTTACTAGATTGCATTTTGTTTGGTAAAAATACAATATAATTTTATGCTCATCGCAAAACTTCATACCGCTTTTCTTTGTAACTTGAAAACAGTTCAAATGTAACAAATTTTTAGGACAATGTTCGCATGCAATAATTCGCTAATCAAAATTACGGAGAAAGTCGGTGGCAAGTATAAGTTAAGTTCCATAACTTCGTTTATTAATGCCGTTACAACGCCACCTGAGCCAGGTACAATTCCGAGCTCGACATTAAAAGCCGGCTCGCATGATAATGCGCAGCCCTCTTATCGCACGTATCTAAAAATTGCCGTCTAAATTGCGTCGTCTCATTGTGGGAATTTACAAAATTTCTTTTTAGTCCGGATATTATAGTTGGCTCGGCCGAGAGCTAAAAAGAACAAAGAGCAAAATATTCCTCTCCGAAGCATAATCCTCGTTGTAAATTATACAATGTAACATTATCGGATTGCCGTTTCGCTTCTTTGGTTGCGTACCGAGGGTCGGCTAAAGTATTCAAGAATAGAGAACAAGTCTTACGTATTTATAAAATAATTTTGCTCATCCGCAAAAAGAAATTAAATAACAGATCTATATAACGACGCTATTATAAACATCTTATTGTTATTTACATCATTGGCGAGTTGTTCCTCATAATCGTGTAAACTGCTACATTTTGCCACGATCTAACGATGCTTGACCGTGGACAGAGAAAAGAGGAATATATATATATATATATATATATATATATTTTTTTTTTTTTTAAATAATTATATGTATATATTATTATCATTATACTCGACACGACGTACGCGAATAAAATCGATTAGGTCTGGAAAGTAATACTCTCCGACGGAAAATTAACATTACACCTAGGAATCTGCCTGAGTTTGTACGCGTTTTTACATCTTTTGCGTACTGCATGTATAACAGCGACTGTCGTGAAAAATATTCTCACGACAGGTACGCAAAGTATTTTGAATAAACGTTTTTTTTTTTTATTGTAGCAATGTGGCAACGGCAGCTTCGAAACTCATCCCATTACGCGTTATAATGTCATTATCGCATTATCACAATGATTAGTTAAAATAACACTACCTCTCTGCCATTCGTAAAATGTGATATTCTAAAAATGAACACTCGTCGTAAGAAATCTTCCGGCACATGTCACTTAAACAGTTTTATCCTACGTACGCAGGCTTAAGTTAAGGAATGCGCGGCACAACGAGAAAGTGAGATATGATTAAGTTCGGATTAAAAATAATTCTAATGATCTGTATTAATAGTTTGTGAGTTTTGCGAAAATTCTGCTCGTATGCATGCAAGAAACGTCACATGTTAAATATATCTTTGTTATGGAAGAATACTGCGACACATGATCCACGATTCGCAAGAATTTATGACCTGATACCTTCGTCTTCGCTTTGCTAATATGAAAAATCGTGATAATTATTTTGGAAACTAACTTTGCTACGATCATTATATTAGTATACCTCTAAGTGTAGATAGCACACAGTAGTTCACAGCGACTAAGATCGCTCGCTCGAATATCAGTGATTCATAATCCATAATCCATAAATTGATAATTCGTGATCTGGTAATCATTCAACGACATATGTAACGCGTTGTAAATTAAATCATCCAGTAAATCGCGTCCGTCCATTTCGTCCATAGGCTAGCCATTCATTGGCATTAGTAAGGGACATTGCACTTGCCATACAATCAGGTGACTCTGTTCACCATGTTCTTCATTGCTGACCGCAGTATTCGATCGGTCCATGGTTTCCTCCGTATCCTCTCCATCACCTGGTGATTAAAAAAAACAGTAAAAATATAAATGATATATATATATATATATCTCCAATGAGAAAAACAGGTACAAGTCGCGTTTTCTACAAGACAATGCATGATAGATGGGAAAGCCCAACCCCCAGAGAATAAAATATGATCGCTTTTAAGAAGTTAAAATATTAAATACTTTTTATAAATTAATCCTTCCTGAATTGCACATGTGTGATAAACATACAAGCAATCTGTAGAAATTCGAAGTATCCCACAATTATATGTAGTACATATATATTTAATATGCAAAGATTTTAGGAATAATATTGTTAGTCAAACTTTATTCTATCGTGCAGCAGTAGAAAATTTTGTTAGTAAAGGATGCACCAATTGACAGTGATATTCGTCAGGATAGAGAAATATTCATTGAAATTAAAATAGAAATTAATCACGCTTCTTGCTTCTCTCTGGGGGCATACCTGACCATCTGCCACACAATTAGGTGTGTTGCCACATCACTCTCGTCTTCAGCTTCATCTGCTAAAATTGCAATAGTTCATTAAATTGGATTTAAACCGCCACTTATAAATTTTAAATAATTTTTCGTATAATAAAAAATAATAGTAAAAGTTTATTTAAAAATTAATTTTCTTTTAAAATAATGACATTTTTCAAATTTTAGGATTTATAATTAAGACGACATACCTCGTAAATTATTGAAAATTTTTTTAATTTGCTTACCAACTCTGAAATCGATGTAGCCTTCACCACCCGAAAGTACGAGCATCGCAGGTTGCGTTCCATCTGTCACTGCGCTCTGACCACCATGACCTAAAAATAATTTAATTTAAAGTTATTTCTCTAAAAACAATTCTAATGTAAAAAAAATAATTGACATAAATATTAATTCCTTTGAAACTTACCAGGTACAGCGACAAACATCTTTACGGCATCTCTGTGTCCGTGAAAACTAAGTTGCGCATGAGCCATACTGCAATAAGGTATGAAACTTCCTGGTGTGACACCCCGTTCTGACGCAAAGACCCTGACGCCGACTCCTGGCGCATCGCTTTTATTATTACTTGTCTGTACTCTAGATACTGTCATCGAACCACCCGCGCCTGTAACGTAATGACGTAAAAAATTTTCGAACGTTGATGCAGGAAGACGCGCAATTTCTTTACTTACTCTCTGATAAAGGTACCGAAATTATCACTCCATTACCAGTACCAATCCACAACCTGTTTGAAGAAATGAGCAGGGCGGTAATACGCACGAAGGAGAATCCAAGTTTTCCCGTGCCAAGCATCTTGCTAACGTACGGCTCTATGTCGACGTCTTGAAGATGCTGATAGGTGTGAGCATGATAGAGTCTTAACGTCGAATCGAGTCTGATACTAACCCACACACCGTCACCTAGCCACGCCAATTGCCGCACTTGAGATTCTCTGCGAGGATGTGCGTCTACCGTGCACTGTAAAATAGAAATATTAATTTTATCAATTTATTAGTATTATTTTTATTTTTTAGTATATCCTTCTATACATATAATTATAAAATTATAAATTTTATACCTCAAGCGTCATAGAAATAGGATCGATTACGTGAATCTTGTTTCTGTATCCACACCACACCATTTTTCCGCTAACTGCGGTCATGCATCTAATGGAATGTTGAGGGCTGCCGAGTGTAATCACATGATATTGAGACAAATCCCACTGCCCATCTACGCCTCTGCGGAATATGGTTACGGTTCCATCTGCTAAGGCGACCAGTACTCGTCCTTGCACGTGTCTAATTAAAAGAAAAATTTATATCACCATTAAAATCTTTCAAATAGCATCATAGTAATAAAAATTCTTACTTAAATTTTAAGTTAAGTTTTTGATTTGTTTGCTAAAATTTTTACTATTAATAAAAGTTACGTACACGATAGCTAATGCTGCATCTCTCAGCTTCACAGAATGTAGGCATACCGACCATTTAGCAACGGCCGAGTGAACAAAAACTGCACCATTTTGAGCTCCAAGCCACATAGTCGGTTGTATAGACGACATCTTTTCAATGGATGTCTCTTCAACGACTTCTTCTTTTGCTTCTTCGTTCGCGGCATCTTTGTCATTCGATCGTGGAGGATGCACTTCGGCACTACATCGTACAAAGTTTACTTTTCCCAAGTTTGCGGTCTCACTATCTATACTTTCCAGACTTTGTGGTTCATTTGTGGAATTTTGATCCGTTTCGGCGAACTTTTCGGTATTTTCATTAACTTGATCTTCCGACTGATTATCAGATTCACTTTTATTTTTATCGGCAGAAGTTTCGGCGTCTTGATGATTTCTCTGACTGTTTTGTTCTTCGTTCTCATTTGCATTCGTAACATCGTCGCAGACACCATTATTATTCTCGCTATCGTTCGCTGCGCCGTTTGCTGAATTGCGAAATGAATTTTCGTTCGAAGATTGCGTGTAATCACTTTCTTTGGCACCGGGCACGCTTGCAATGCAGAGCAAATGTCCCTGGCAAACGTTGAATACTTCCAGAACGTCTGCCGGATTATTTGCATCTATCACTGTAACTTTAGACATTTTCTGCGTTGAGGTACAGATCCAAACGAGTGAGCTGAGCTGTTGTTCCCATCGTTCTGCTTCAAGTCGTCGATTCTCGTTTTCTTGAAGCTCCTTATCTAAATGTTCAACGGCATCTTCAGCCTCCGCCTTCGCGTTGTTTGTTTCTTGAGCTTCAGCCGCGTAGAACACGCTTCCACCGACCATGCATCCGCCATCACGTGTTTTACCGCTGCTTAAATTTACACCAGCACCGCACCAAATCTGAAAAATTAATGATAAGCTCATTAATCCATTTTTTTTTTTCATAAAAAAATTAAATTCATAATAAATAAAATAATAAATAAAATAATAAATAACAAATAAATAAAAAAAAATTAAATTCATAAAAAAAATAAAATCATGCAAAATCATGTACCTTCATGCCTGGCTCGGTTTCTTGTAAGGGTCGACAGTATACCGGAACTGGGACAGGAGGCTGCCTGACAGGAGCACTTGGCTTCCCTGGTAAACTCCATCCGTATGCTTGCAAACGGCCGTCTTCTTTTTTAACGTGCGCCCGCACTTGACGATATTGTTCTCTTCGCTCGCTTGCGCGTCTCGCTACAAGCTTCTCAGACGATCTGTAAAGATGACACAAATAATTACGTTAATTATTGAACGCTCATTCGAGTTTAGAGCAAGAAGGGAAAAGACCATTGCAATTTTTCCGAATTATAAAATGACAAACTGTGACTGTTTCCGTTCGACCACTTCACCACACACACATCCTCCGATCATTTTGGTTCCATCTCCACCGATTCTTACAGTCGACAATAGTCTCATTCTTGTAAATTTACTGACATATAGGGTATGTTAGATGCGGATATATCTATATGGACTCTCTATCGTACTTTTTAGAATCTGATGTTGAAGCGGAAAGTTAAAAGTAAAGCGGAACAGATTTACCTGCTGATCAATAAGAACCCCACCCGAAGCCAGAAAAACCAGGTATCTCTTGACAACGCCACGAGGGAGAGGCAAGGATGAAACCCGAACAACAAAAAGACCAAAAGCGCAGTAACAAGAGTGAAATAAAGGCCAAGTTTATAACGTAATCAAAACTTCATTTATTTCTTTCGATCAATAATGATCGCATTATTATTTTTCCAGAAATTGTACAAATTCGTATTTACAAAATTATGTATTTCTTTCTTTCTTTCTTTTTTTTTTTTTTTTGTTTAGATATTTTACTGTGAAAAATTTATCTAATAATTTAATTAAGTGCAATTCTTGCACTTTTATGAGCAACGTATACAACATTGTAATATACTAACCATGCTAAAACTTGATGATAAAACTTGACGAACGGGTAATTTGGTAAAAAAATTTAAAAAGTGGAATTAAATATATAATAATTGAAACAAAACATGGGAAGAATAATCTTGATGCGTCACAACGTTATGTTGTTTTATTTCAATGATATGCCCTGGATTGAATAGAATTTTTTGTTTTTAGATACTTGTCAAAGGCCGATAAAGCAAAAATTGGTTAAGACATGTGCGCGCAAACTCGCCAGTAAACAGACTAAGATAATTCAGAAAAGACTCACGTCTTTTAGTGCATTGAGACTAATATCGTGAATCGTGACAAAAGATTATGGATCCCAATTGACCAAAGAGGATTCTAATCTGTAAAGATTGATGAACAATTCAGAGAGTTGTCCTACATTTTTTTCAAATAATTCAATCCCACATTGACTATAAAATATCATTACCTTTTTTTTTATTTTGATAATATATTTTGATGATAAGAAGTACCTGAATTATTGAATTGCAGCCTGTAATTATTACTACATTTTCGCGAGAAACACGTTCCTTGTAAGAGGAAAAGAAAATTAACTCAAGATCGTTAAATAATGATCAGATAATTAGGAAAAAAAAGATATAAAATGATAAAGAAAATGAAGATAAAATCCAACTAACAGATCAAAATTAGGTGGGTTTCGATGTATAAAGTCCACATATCTACGTGCATGTAGTAAAATTTGATTGATTTCTCACATGGTGTCTCCTTGGTCGAGAAAGTCTTGGCGACTTTTCAACGTACGTCTACGCATGGCATCCAGAGGAGGAGCTGGGACGACCTGGTTCGCCGGTGCACTGTACCGTACGTGTGGCAGCGTGTGTGCGGTACGCACTAAAGTCCCTCGATCGGCCGGGCCTGTGAAGAGATTGCTAAAACTAAAACGAAAAAAAATATATATATATTAATTTTATTTTGATTTATTTTCTCTTTCGTCTTTGTTCAATAAACATATCGCTAGAAACATACAATTTCCACACTGAACCCTTTCCACCTGAGATACTGGAAGGATCGGTCTTGCTGGCTCTTATCATTTCCGTCCATCTGACAGCTTCTTGGAGTTCCATAAATCGTTCCTTATATTGATTTCGTTCCATAAGCACTCTTGCCATCTCCACACGTGTAAAACGCTTCCTCTGAGAAAGAGGCACATCTTCTTCATCGTCGCTTTTCGTTGCTTTAGCCGCTGCTTCTGCTTCTTCCTTGACCTTCTTCAGTTCATCCTCGAGAGCGGCAATTCGCTGTCGCAATCGTTCACGCGTCTGCTGTAATCCTCGAACCTCTTCACGTAATATTTCTTGTTCGCTAGAATATTAAAGTTTAATAACATCTAAAAGTTATATTAATTTTTCAATAAATAGAATTCATTAAAGCCTTACCTTGTTAATTCATCCACTTTAACAATTAGATCGTCCTTGACAACATTAAGCGCGTTCCTATAAAAAAATGTTTAATGTTAGACTATTAAAGTATATGATAAAAATATTAATTTATTAATAAAATTCAAACTTACTTTGTTGCTAACAATTCATTATTTTCCATAATCAAATTTTCTACTTCTTTTCCCATACCTGTAATAAAAATAACATATAAGTATATAACAAAGCAGTTTTTCCTATAAATTAATTTCCTATTAATAAAGACGAAATATGCTATATTAAAAATTTTGTTTTTAATTACAATATTACACGCGTGATAGATAATTAAGAAAAATAAGAAGCGATGTATATTTGTTGAAAGTAGAACTTGATTTTTTATTTGTAACTAATTATATAAAAGCATGTTCGATATTGTCTTGTCAATAGATATTTGAGGTTAATTATTTATAAAAATATATATCGTACTTCGTGTATTGTATGTATGTATGTACATTGAGAGGCAGATAATGCATTTGCCGCAGCGACGGCGGTTAGCGTATGATACTATCGTAATGTGCGTCGATCCTCACAATGAATCCATAGTTAATATACCACGAAGCGCCGGCCGCTGAAGACCACCGAGAATTGAGGGAGAGAACAGTCCCGCTACACCCCTCCCCCCGTCTCTCCTCCCCTGTCTCTCAGTGTACATACATACGAAAAAATATTAATAGCATATCTTACCGAAGAAGTTGTCATTGACTGCATGGTAAATTAGTGTCATGCAATCGCGTGTTGGAAGTGCGACACGAGCCAGCATGGAATGCAGTAGCAAATAATGAAACACAATCCAGAAATAATACCAGTTAAGAAAATTGTTAATTAAAAAAATGAGTAAATAAATGTATAGACGTATGTCACAAAAATCGTATGCGTACCTGATGAAGCATATTCTCCAGGATGTACTAAACTTCCTAAAATTAATTAAATAGATCGATTTAGATGTTTTAAAAAGACAGAAAAATTAGCTTTAATTATTTGCGCTGAAAAAAAAAAATGTACCACGTACATACATACGTTAAGATGTTTTTGAGTTTGATTCGTTTTAAAAGATACCTTACAAAATTAGTATTCATATATGATAAAGTTTTTTGTGTAAGACTTTATCGAGCCTTTCCGTTTCAAGTGATACTTTACGGTGAGTTACAACGAAGTTTTACACACGCGTCAATTAATTCGTTACCAGCGCAAGTGGTTAATATTTCCAAGCTATATATAATACAAATATATTACCAGTGATATCTGCGCCTTCGTCCATTTCGCCTAGCGCGTCGGCGTCTTGGAAACTTAATTCTTGATATAATGTGTTGCCGCTTCGTTGCTCTCTTTCGGTTCTGCTTCTACCTCCAGGCGTAGTTGCTAATTTATCTATGCTCGCGGTCGGTGTCGTTGGCGTTATTAAAGTTGGCGGTATTTCCGTTTCCGGACTTTCGTCTGCAAAAAGTACATTATTAATTAGAATCTCGCATTGTAGCGAAAAATTAACAAAATCCCGTCAAACGTAACATACGTCTAGATATAGCTGTAGTCTTATTCTCTTGCACCGGTTGATCAGTGAGCTGGCTTTTGTCAGACGTTTCGATAGCGGCTTCGCTGCTGCTATCTAACATTTCGGTTCTCAAATTAACAACGTTTGTTACGATATCTTCTTGAACATCTTCGGCGTTTATACTAGCTTCCAAGCTCTGAAAACCATAACTGAGCGGTCCGGAACTACGCGACATATGAGCAAGTCCAAGGGAAGGTAACCGTGATGGTGCACGGCTGGCAGGCACGCTGCTCTCCAGTCTTTCTGTGCTACCAACCAACATTTTGGTCCTTTCCATGTAATCGACATGAGTTTTAAATAATTCCGTATATCTATCGTGCAGCCGGGAATATTCGCGTTTTAATTCAGCTTCCTTTTCTTCGAGTCGGCCAACTAAAGAACAGGAATGTTTGTTATTTAATAATGTACTTAATTTTTATACAAAATAATTTTGGACACATAAAACAATGCTCTACATTTGTAAAACAGTACACGTGATTTAACATAAGCAAAAAGAAATTAAATTTAAATATCATTATTTTAATAAAGTAACAAATATTAATCATAAAACAGAAAATAAATAAAAGCAAAAGTAAACCACCATTATAAAACATTAAAAGACAAATGTATAATAGCATTATAAATAGAATACTATATGAAATAATAAATTAACGAATGAGAAAATAACAAGTAAACAAAGACTAATAAGATATGCATAATAAACCTACACCTTATATTCCATGAATAAGCTCTATCACAGAATAATATACAAAAAAAAAAAAATAAATATAAATAACATAAAAAAAAAAAGCAAAATCTTCTACTCTACTGTAAAGGGTAGAACTGTGAATGGGTAGACTGGAAGCGCCAATGGCATTTGTACCGTGATCGTGAGAGTTCTTAGTCTTCAGTTCCAGCATTCTTACAATAGATTCCAAACTATCAATCTTGGAAAGAAGTTCCTTCCTTTCATCCTCGGAAACATCTTCCAGTTCAAGAAGTTTCTGTTATAAACAGATTTACAGCATAATTGTGTCAATGTTCTATGTATTAAAAACTTATAAATTTAAAATAGTATATTTAAAAAAAAAATTTACCTGATCTGATGCCTTTCTCAATTGCTTTTCCCTTTCATACTGTGTGACAAGCTGCTCATTATCTTCTCTTAATAGCTCTAATTCAACTTCACGTTCTTGATTCTCAGTATATGATATATCCAGACATTCTAATACATTGACTAGCAGAGGCATTAAGTCTTTCACTACATCCTCATCGTATCTTGCTATCATTTTTTCAAACTCCTGATAGATGCTGCCTGCCAGAGACTGCACTTTCTCTGACATGACAACATGGCTATCCTCGTGCGTGCCGTAGACCGTTTCTTGATCCATTTTGACCAGTGTTTTGTATATCTATCTATCTATCTATATACCTACAATCATAAAAAAAACCTTGCTAAATATAATCGTTTAATAACATATTCGTGTAAGGTTAAAGAACTAAGTTTATCATTATTGATTCCACATGCCGATAAGATTAATACATTTTGTTTTTATGATAAAAGCGTGACACCTTGTAACATCTGGTCACGAAAAAATACGAAATAAAAAGATATATTAGTGTGTTGATGTCGTGTTACTCAACTCTTTGGACTCGATACAGTTACGTTGCACGTTTCACAGCCAGTTAAACACGGATCCCGGGCCACAGGCCGTCGTCGAGGGCGTTGAAGAGCACAAGGGGTGTACGCGTCTGCGAACGTGGACCATCAGACGCGTCGGCCGACGCGACGTCCATTCGCCGGACCTGCGGGAGGTGACACGGCGGCGGTCCACCGCGATCGACGCTCGTCGGGACGGACGTCAAGGCGCATAACTTCGTTTATAACCTCCTGCGTGCGATGCCGCGGTCCGTGGTGTTGCGCGGTGAACGCAGGTGGACGCGCTCAAGTGGCCTTGTGTCGTTTCAGTGCGCGAAGATCGGCGAACGAGTCACTCGACGCGCGGTGTTTCATCGCATCATCTGCGCGTCGTCGCCGACTTCTCTCCCTCCCGTGACGTTTCTTTCTTCCACCTCGTGCCACTCGCGAGCCGCACGCGCGGACGGACGTACGAACGGACGGGACCGATCGGCAATGACCACGCGTGACGTTTCGCAACCACCGTCGTGCGAAATCACGCTTGTTGTTCGGTCGAGATGAATCTTTCGCGCACTCGCTTGCTCACTCCGTCTGCTCGTCTGGTCCACTTGTCTCTCTGTCTCTCTCTCTCTTTCCGCGGAACTGGAACTCACTCGGAGCGCAACTGTCAAACGACACAGTTTTTTTTTCTTTTTTTTTTTTCACACCGTGCGGACACCTCTGGCCCTTTTACGCCAGCCAACAATCCGCAACGATCCCTCTCGACCCCGATTGCAACGTGTTCGGAAATAGATACGCGACATCCCCATCCAGTCCATCCACGACGACGTTACCTTCGCCTACTCTCGGTTCACTTCCGTTAGGTGGCTGTTGTGTCATCTGACGGCTGATAGTGCGCTTATCATCGACCGACTGCGATCCTACGTGGCGCAATTGGCCACAGCCACGATACGCCGACGCATTGAAATCCCGCATCGATTAAAAATCTCGTCCTTTATGTTTTTTTTTTAATAGGTATAAGGGAGAATAAAAGGAAAAAGAATTAATTTTTGAATTTTTTAAATGAACGAATGTGATGTATAATTTAGTTGCGATCACATTGTGTGCAATAATTTAAACAGCTCTTTGTATAACAAAGAAAAAATAAACAAATGTCTCACAATTATCGCATACAATTGTTCAGAAAACACGAAAATATAATTTACACATCGTATGATTCTATATCTTATTACGTATATGCAATTACGTAGCGTTATTATAATAACATAATATTAATTGATCTATATAACTTATACGTACATGACTGCTTAATTCTTGCAACTTAAAATTCACATTTTAGACTGCTGTCAGTAATTGTAATTAATATAGATTAAATATTAATTAATATTATTATAGATTAATATTAGTAACGTCCACGAAATCTACCACCGCCGTTCCAGTTACCACCTCGACCTCGTGGAGCGTTCATGCCGTAACCCTTGTTACCATAGCCTCCTCTGTATCCGCTACTATGATTACCATTATAACCACCACCACCACTACTACTACTACTACCTCCATCTCCACCATAGGACTCATTATTAGAAATCGGGCCACGGTAACCACCGCCTCCGCGCATTAGTTTTGGAGGTGTGTTGTGACTCATGCGATGTCCCCATGAGCTTCGAGGATGGAAACCACTGCTAGTTATCTGCTCCAGCTCATGACGACAAGCGTTCATACTGCACAATGCCCTAATCACGCTTAACACCTGAGAAAGAACAATTTTTTTATAATTAGCATTTCTCACAAGATATTATATGTAAAAGGTTACTTTATAAAAAAAAAAATTATAAATTTTATTTATACTTTTTCTTCAGTTGGACTTAATTCTAAGATTGCTTCTGGATCCTTGGATGCTCGAACTACTAGACTTTCCAAAGCAGGCCGAAGAGCGACTATAGCCGCTGCATGTTGTGGATTCATGTCCAAATTAATCCAGTTGTCTAGTCTAATCACGCCGTCCACGTATTCCACTTTACGTGATCCAAATAGTAATAGATGTATAGGAGACACCATAGTCATTTGCTTGCAAGATACGGCTCTCGTGCGGATCTAATAAAATTAAAAAAAAAATTAATTATAAAGGGAAAAAAAAAGAAAAAAAAAAAAAAAAATTACCTTTTCACCAAATACGAAGAATGGGAACGGAAAGTTTTGTTCGAAATTGCTGCAATTCACTGATGTTTTATGAATCAATGCAGCTTTCGATTCCGTAGTCAGAACCTTTCGCTTTTCTTTATGATAGCACACATTAGGATACAGACCCATGCATAGCAATGCAGTGATGGTATCGAGACGTGGATCCGCAACTGCCTGATAATTTAATAAAGTCGGGCACAAAGTCTCTTCAGGAAAACCTGCACTTTGCAGAAGTGATTGCAGTTGATTCTATACATAAAATAAAATAGAAATATTATTATATACATAAAAAAAATAAGATAATTTAAAGTAAATTTATCAATGTAATTTCATATAACAGTATATCGCGATTTTACTGACCTTGGCCTCCCAAGTTATTCGTAAAGTTGGCAAACTCAGATTTTTTGATTCGCAAAACATTTGTTCTGCCCATTCACCATTGGCCTTCGCTTCTTCCCACGCTTGAAAAGCGTGAAACATTGCGACGTGATCGCTGTATCTCGCACCAGCGAACCACTTTTGCTGATTAGTAAGCCTTCTCATATCTGGACCCATATTATACACTTCAGGGAAAGTGGTGCTGTTTGCAGCCATCGTTGAGAGCGCGTCGCCAACGCGGAACATGCATCCAAGAATCATCATTTTGCCCAGCCTTGGTTCTATGGGTAAACGCGCAAGAATCTTGCCAAGAGGCGTCAATTCATCGTTTTTATCCAAGCACTTCATTTCTGCGACACATATATAAATGTAAATTCTTATAGAATTTTTATAAATTAATTAACTAAAATAATAAACTAAAATAATTAATTAATTAATTAATTAAAAAAAGCACATACCTCTTAAAACAACTTCCGCTTCGATCACAGCATCGATGGGAGGTGGTTCAATTGCTTTCGATAAAAATTGACCGATATTACCTAGTCTTAGCAATTTAATACTCAAAGCCAGCTCATGTAAAGGCGTTCTAAACATTTCTGGTGTCATGTGCTCGTCCATTTTATTAAACCGAGCTTTTGAGCACAAATGAAAACAAAAGCCCGGTCTAACGCGACCCGCTCGCCCTTTGCGTTGCTCCAGATTTGTTCTACTAGCCCAAACAGTCGCATAATTAGTCATATTATTATGCGAAGTAAATAATTTCATTTTGGCTTTACAAGAATCTATAACGTAGACAACATCATTGATCGTAATGGACGTTTCCGCAATATTCGTAGACAAGATAATCTTTGTTACGTATGGAGGAACAGGATCAAAAACTTTGCGTTGATCTTCTCTTGGTAGTTGCGAGTGTAGCGGGATAATGAGATACGACGATCCACCAAAGACAGAATGTTGCTGAAAATGTTTCATCAACGCGAATATTAAGTTCCAGCCAGGAAGAAAAATAAGCACAGCACCTGGGGCATCCTGTTTTTTAATATACATAAGTAGCGCTTCTATTAATTCAAAACTTATTTCTTTTTCCGTAAGCTGCGCCATAGCGTTCTTCGTTTCGATAGAATAATTATTGCCGATAACTTTATTCAGATTTTCCTCGGGCTCTCCATCCGTTGGCAAATCATCTGTATCTTTAGATTTACGTTTTCCAGAACTTGTAGGAGGGACAAAATTCGTTAGTTCTATACAGTCTTCTAAGAAATATTGCTGAACGGGATAAGATCTGCCGGGAATTTCCACTACAGGACAATTATTGAAGTATTCGCTGAACAGTGTTGTATCAATTGTAGCCGACATGAGAATGATCCTGAGATCGGGATACAGATGAATCATGTCTCTCAGCACCACCATAATAAAGTCCGAATTGACATCACGCTCATGGATCTCGTCGACTATAACATGCGACACGCCGCGAAGGCCACCCTCTAACTTTCTCAATAGTACACCCACGGTGCAAAACATTATACTGGCGTAAGGTCTCGGCAAGTATGATTCAAATCGAACGGAATATCCAATTGACTGTCCCAGAGATTCTGTTCTTTCGATCGCGACTCGGTCGGCCACAGACACAGCCGAAATTCTTCTTGGTTGAGTGACGACTATATTGCAATATGCCCCCTGACCGGATGCAATATAATCGTCTAGAATAAATTGGCAAACTTGCGTGGTTTTGCCACATCCCGTATTTCCGCGTATGATAACGATCGGATTTTCATTAATTGCGTTCATAATCTCATTTTTTTTAGCAAACACAGGCAGAGTTGATCTTTCCTTAATAGTAGCCTGTAAATTCGAATCTTGTTGCAATTTTTCGCGTTGTTCTTTCATCAAATCTTCCGACAACTCATCCAAAGATATAGTTGCTAATGGTCCCTCATCTATATTGCATCCAGTCCATGGGTTCCAATTTGGTTGAGGTGGTGACCAGCTTACAAAACCGGCAGGTTGCGGTACAGAAGATATAAAATCATCCAAAACTTGATTTGTCAATAAAGATACACCCGTAGTTGACGTGCTACTGTCATTCTTTATCGGAGATGCATTAATTTCTTTTTTTGGCACAAGTGGCTATATTTTAAATAAATATTTTACTTTTTATTAGAAATCTAATTAAATAAATCGATACATTAAAATAGTTAACAATAATATTACCTCTTCAATATTAACTGGTTTTATGTCCAAACTTATTAAAACGTCACGGATTTGATTGTCTAGCTCTGGTGATATTTTTACAGGATAAGGTTTCATTTGTTCAGCATCTTTATTCTTTTTTAATGTGCCACTAAATGCTTCAATAACACCAAGATGGTATAATTGGCGAACAATAGACAAAGCACAACTTTTTGAAGCTGTTTGTTTATTCGATCCAGTTTCGCGACCAGTAATACCTAGAACATATTAATATATTAAAACATTATTCTAATTACATATTTAATATATTTAAATAGAAATTAGCATACTTCGTTTAAGTTGTTTGATATAAAGCGTCATCTCTGCCATAAAACTCCTATAAAAATCAATTTTGTTTATAGATATTATAAAAATTTGTGTTTATTATAAATGCAATTCATAATTAAGGGAACAATGTGAAAGAAAAACATATCAAACGATATAAATTAAATAAAAAAGAGAATAAATAATAAAATAAAAATATTTTATTATAATTTATTACAAAATTTATTAATATGTTTAAAATAATTAATTTTTCTTGAGATAAGCTTTTATTTCAAAATTAAATTTCTCCACTTATTCCCTCAATTAGTAATCAATCATTAATAACCACTTACCACTTGAAGATATCACAGACGACCACAATGGAGTACATTGAAGAAATTTTCTTTGTGCAGTTGTACCAAAACCATTATTAAATCATTTTAATAAAAGTTTTGGTTTAATGCTATCGTTGCTTGTGCACAAGAGAGTAGAACAACCACTCTCTTGCACCACTTTTAGACATGAATAAACAATATACTCCAAAATGGTTCTGTTAAATCTCAAATGGCAACAACAATTGGGGAGTAATTGTTCAAAAGGGCAAAATCATTATAAATTAAACTATTCACTGCATTGCAATGCCAATCCAATGTTCTACAAAATCCATTGCAAGACTTCATACCTCGTATGATCCGGACCAACCGGAGTATATTTGTAATCAGCATTAATTTTGTTAGTTTGCATAAACTGGTGAAGCTTGGATTTGGCATTTTCTATTGTCCAATTCCCATGTATCCCAGAATTTACATCAACATCCTCAGCATCTTCCACTTTCTTTTGATCGGCTAGTCTGTCTATGTACGTGTAATTACTTTGGCCGCGTTCATTGTACGGCCTATATGCTTGCCCGATGTCGTTTGGCCCCATGCCTGCTTGAAACACCGATCTTGTCGGTGCCAAGGCTTCGTTCTGGACACTGTCCTGCGGTGCCGCTGGTAGTGTCATACTATCTTTTGGAACGTCGTTTGGATTTACGCGATCTGTACGTACTAAATAGTTGACATAATCCTTCGCAGCGTTTCCTTGCGCGTCCTTTTTGTTAGTCGAGTTTCCCGCTCCGACATAATCAAATCCAGGTACTCGCAATTCACAAAGGAAACGTTGCCTGTGCTTAGGGCCTGTGAAAATCCACGTCATTCACATCGTCAAAATTAAGCGAAACAATTCTGAGAATGAGTATTTACCTGTTGGTCTAACATCAAATTGCGGTTCTTTTCCGTTCTTTGCACACCACTGGTGAAAGAAGGATTTTATATCACCCATTTTCGAATCTTTTCCTTAAACGTCAACGTTTCTACGATACCCCAAGAAATTAGGAACAATGACAAAGCAAGCACTCACGTTTATATCTCCATTATAATTAGGTAGACGAACATTACAAATGATGCAGAAGCTCATCGATCATTGAATAAAAAAGTACAAGGAAGGAGTATCCCGACTAATCCGGAGGCTTCAGCCAGAGTGCTCCGGAGTATCGGACGGTATCGGAAAAGAGCGGGTGCAACAAACGTGACGTAATGTAGAGTGCACCTAAAGCGATTATCGATATCTCACAAGTTGGTAGCAGCGCTACCTGGTAGATGTTACGAGAACGCGATCACAACCGAATTCAAAATGTACGCACCGATGGCGTTACAACAACTAATCGCTAATAACGATAATGAGAATCGAGGTAAGTGCACGTAATATGTAAGGTCTTGTGTTAGGTCTTTGTCAAAACGATTTATAATCTAAAAACAATGTTTCAAGAGTTTTAATTATGCATGATAATTAACGAATCAAGCTGTGAGACACAAAACAGGTACACTGGAAGCAGATGCAGCGTTTGCTTTGGCGACGGTGGCTAGCGTGGTGTGCGTCGAGTCTTACACAAAGTACGTACATACATATGTCGCGGAGCGCCGGCCGCTGAAAACAGCCGAGAATCATCAAAAACCCGTTTTTCGGCTGTTCTCTGACGGCCGGCGCTCCGCGGTACATGTACAGTGCACTTTGGCGAGACTCGACACACACAACGCCATGGTCACATATACTAGCCGCCGTCGTCGAAGCAAATGTTACATCTGACTTCCAGTGTACAGGTGAGTCGAAAATAAAAAAGCAAACAAAAATTTGACCATTTTGTCAAGGCCCTTAGAGTTCAGTAAAAAGGCCTCAAATGAAGCTAATCCGCATTCTCAATCAGGGTACCGAGGGAGAAGGGCGCTATTCATTAAAAGATACCTGTGAATGACGCCATTCACACGTTAATTCTCTCTTTCTTGTGCCATATTTTCCCTCCCCCTCTACTTCTCTTTTCTTTTCTCTCCCCTACCTCGTCTTTGTCTGAATGCAGCTGGAAGCCCTTTCACGCATCCCGATTTTGTCGTTCGGTTGAAAGAAAGGCCCTCGAGCTTCGCTCTTGAACTTCGACGATAAAAGAAAACGGATTTTTAACAATCATCCGGTTCTAATTTCGTCGAATAAAACAAGGTATATAATTATAATAGCTATAAATTTTTGAGAGAAGATATTCTAATATAAAATAATGTAATTAATGTTTCTTGTCGCAACGTTATTTTATCTTCGTGGTTAATGTTGCATATATTTATAGAATTTATTTTTAAGCATATACTGCATAATATAATATATACTGAGCGTACTTGAGATTTTCACTTTAACGAAAAAATAAATAAATAAATAAAACAAAGGCAGGTATTGCCTTGCGTTCTCTGTAACATGATTTGCAACTAGGTTTACATTTCAGGAACATTCTCTGAACGAACTTCGCTTCCCGGATTACAGCACTCAGCATTCTCGGTAACCGTGTAACATTGGCCTGCAGCTGCGGCTTATGAGGCTTTCTCGGTAACGTTATCACCTGCCGTACATCCCGGTAAACATATAATACAACTATTACAATATAGAAGTAATGTAACTGATGTTCTTTCTTTTTGATGTCGAGATTATGTGGTTCTCTTTCAGATACTGGGAATAATGCTGATGCCAATGTCATCAATTTCTTTACTGGGAGGAACGAGCGTCACGAAGTGTCGCTTATCGGCGTCATTTAATCGGAAGAGAGGTGAGTTTCACGCGTGCAATAATACGTTGAATGACGCGGCAGTCTCGCAGGACAATCGTTCACAGGGCTGTGGGGTGTCGAAATGCAATTCATTATGTTGCAGGCAGAAATAGAAAGAGAAGGAGAGCAATGTAGGAAATGTCAGTATCAGCGGTGGACGGGGGCACTGCGGACCCTCCAGAGCTTTTCGGAGCCCTTGCACGCACTCGACGCATCAATCTTCTTCACCAACAATGTTCGTGTAAATTACCCTCATCGATATCAAAGTGACGAAGGTGGCACCCAGCAACGAGGAGCCGATGAAGCTTGCGTAAGAGATCGGCGCTTTTATCTCGCGTTGGAAAATTGAGTTTACAGAGAGACCCTCGCGAGATTCACCCACCGAAAGAAGAAAAGAGTCGAACTCTTTTCTTCTTCTCGTCATTCGCATATGACGAACCAATTGTTATCTACCCTTTATTATTGTTAAGTTTTAATTAGAAAGAAAGAAAAGAGCTGCACGTAGAAAAGATAAAACTAGATTAATAGCATATGCGATATTTTTGCACTGATATGGATTTTGGTACAAAGAAGGCGAGTTGTAAATTCAAATATGTAGCGACACCCCGGCCGTGCCATAAATTATTAGTATAGCAGTACGCCCCGAGCATACCCACGATATGTACACGGCAGAATTTGTAATGCGACCTTAAATCTTCTTCAGGCGTCTTCGGCAATCGGAGAGGGGGTTAGGGGGAGCTACAGAGAGAAGCTGCGGGTAGACGAGGGATTATACCGTAAAAGTTTCGACCGAATCAGCGACGGCGTTAGCGCGCCAACGATAGCGAGCTTAATGTACCGTTATGATCTTTATGGCCACCGTTTATAGGCCATTATGATTGAGTTTTCGCGTGAAAGTAGACTCGGGACGCGCTACGCAGGAAATCTTACAGGATCGCGCAATCCTCGTCATAAATGTCTTCAGAAATGGCTGAAGCGAGAAGTCAGCGTTTCAGAGAAAATTATTTTTTAAGTACCAAGTTTCCGCGTAAAGCTCTTATCTTTATTCGCGACAATCCGGTCCAAGATTTTCTTGGACAACTTAGTTTTCAGAGGGAATAGGTAACTTCCTTTTATACGGATAAAAGTGCGCTATACTAAGCGCTGTTCTTTATCATTCGTTGATGTACCTACGTGTCTTTTCTTAGTTCGTCACATTAATTCGTATAACATATAATAAGGAAATCCGTCTCTCGACAATCTCGACAATAATTTAATATTTAAATAATCGGGCGTCATTTAAAAAACATTACGTCAGGTAGTTTGTTCTTAATTGGATGCTTCCTAACGAAATTGTCTTTGATCCGCGCGCTAATTGCATTAATTTTAAAATCTTTTCCATCTCATATCGCCTATTAATCAGTGAGTTCTGATCAAAAGCTTTCCGCGTTTCCTCGTCCCCTAACATGCAGCCGTCTCAATCAAAATGAAGGGTGGCGAGCGAGCCCGTCGAGATACCATCTTCAATTGCTCGACGGCGTTGTGTATTGGCGTACGGCGGTATCAGTGCGATCTCCCACGATAAACTCGATAGAGCAAATTACGATTAGAAAAACGCGCTTGTCGTAACGTGCCGTAACTCCGTTATGCGTTTAAATGCACGCAACAGAATGCATAATGCGAACGAAGTCACGGCAGGTCGACGAGCTCGTACGCGACTCGCCCGAGACGGTTTACAGGCGAGATTATCCGAAGCGGCGTCGAAGCCCGTTCTTTCGAGAGAAAGGCGTGTTATAATCTGTTGAAACTTGAGACTTCCCTGTTCGTATGATCGACTATGTACCTCCCGCGGGAGGCTGGGAGTTGTAGTCGCGAGGTTTGAGATTAGCTCCGAGATCCGCAATCTCCTTTATGCCTCCCGCACGGGGTGGAGACTGAATCTCACTCCCAGCATCGCGCAAAATCGAAAAGCCTTATCGCTCAACGGGAGCGGTTCTTACGGTTTATCGACATTTTACGATGTTCGCGCGACAACTTTAGCTTGCATTATTTATTATCCGTCCGCTCGTACTCGTCACGAGTTCGGATCGGTATCTTCGTGCATAACATTTTTGTCTCTTTATCTTAATTTTATAAGCGTGCTGATAGAAACGAAGTTAAGCTACATGATGTGTAGAAGTATAATCGAGACTTCTTGATTCGCGTTCATGATGTATTCAGTCGGTATCGTACGACTCGCCGTGCTGCAAACGGGATAGCGTCACGCGCGTTACCGTTGCATTTCCGGCCGCGGTGCAGGCAAGCACGTGGTCGCGAATTCTCGCCCCCTTCGTCGCAACGACGCGAACGAAGGTCGCCGTTGAGGAAAGGAGGAGGTACGTGGTGGTTGAACGAGGTTGGACAAGGAGGACCGGGAGCGTGGCACGCGACTGCGCGCGCATTGCAAAGTCACGCTGCCGGCACA